>NC_092711.1:238372548-239572548 GCF_047496885.1 Scyliorhinus torazame
TCGGAGACCACAGGAGACGGAGAGACCTGGACCCTCCAGCATGCGACGCCTGCAGGATGCCCCTCGGAGACCACGGGAGACGGAGAGACCCGGACCCTCCAGCATGCGACGCCCGCAGGATGCCCCTCGGAGACCACGGGAGACGGAGAGACCCGGATCCTCCAGCATGCGACGCCCGCAGGATGCCCCTCGCACACCACGGGAGACGGAGAGACCTGGAGCAACAGGGAGACTACACCCCCGTCACGTGCGGGAGCGACCACCCAGCGATGAGGGGGGCAGCCACAGGCCCCCGTCACATCCGAGCCAGGACACCACTACCCAGGACACCACTACCCAGGACACCACTACCCAGGACACCACTACCCAGGACACCCCTACCCGGGACAGCACTACCCGGGACAGCACTACCCAGGAAGACGAAATACCGGACAGTGACTCAGAGTGGATGGGTGGAGACGAACCCCCACCCCAAAGTGCCATGGACTCAGAGTGGGACGAAGAGCACGACACAACGCCACTGCTGTCACCAACACCCTCCACCATCGCAGAAACACTCACCACGGTTGGGCACTTTAGTGATGAGGCATCTGGTACACTCACTGGTGCGCACAACACAGCCGTCCCGGTACAGCAGGTGGAGGTAGGAGCAGCAGAGGGACCGGGCGGTCGGAGGGCAGCCCAGGCCAAGCGAACATCTGCCGCCCAGATGGATCCCGGGTTCCTGCAGTTACCACACCCACACATAGATCCGATGCAACCACCGACCCAGAGACGAGCGAAGAGGGTGACGGGCGGCTTGCGGCGGCTGCGGTCGCAGGTGGAGGAGTCCACCCGCGTCCAGGAGCTGGGAGTGGTCCCGGTCATGCGTGCCACCCAGGCTGACACCGCACGGGTGGCGTCCGCGGTGGAGGCAATGGTTGCGATGGTGTCAGACATGGGGAACGGTTTGCGAGGCCTGGGGCCTTCCGTGCAGGCGGCGTCTGTGGCCCAGGAAATGGCTGCCCTCTCACAGGAGGCCATGAGCCAGTGCCAGCGCCAGATGGCAGAGGCGCTCAACGCCATGGCCCAGTCTCAGCAGGCCATGGCCCAGTCTCAGCAGGCCATGGGCCCAGTCTCTGCAGGCCATGGCCCAGTCTCAGCAGGCCATCGCTGAGGGCATCGGCGCCAGTGGCCATGTGCGAGCTGGCGTCGCACTGTCACAGACAGGGTTTGCCAACACCCTGGGCTCCATGGCTGCAAACCTGCAGACCCCTGTCGATACCAGCACGGGCCTCCAGGACTGGCAGCGCCAGATGTCGGGGGGGCGTCGGATGGCCAGTCCGTTCGCATCCCCCACCCATGTAGAGGCCTGGGGGCCATCGGGCACCCCGAGGGAGGAGGAGGTGGTGTGGTCCGTCCCGGCTCCCTCTGTAGGGGAGGTCCCGGTACACCACGACACCTCGGACTCCCCCCCTTCCGTCCCAGGTGCATCGGGTGGGCAACGGGCAGGACAGGCTGGCAGCTCGCCATCCCAGTCGCCCGGCCGCAGCCTGGCCCATCTAGGCCAGGACGCCCCAATGGGGGGTGGGGGGGTGGTGTGCATGCGGGTGGGGTGGGTGGGGTTGGGGAGGGGGGTGAGGGTGCTGGGTGGGTGGATGGGTGGGGGGTGTGGGTGGTCGGCTGTTGCCATGGTGTGCGGTCTGTGGCCATACTACCCGATTCCCACGCCCATCTAGTCAGTGAAGCGGGCGTCTATCAGTCTGTCCCATGCCCGCTGGGCCAGCCGGTAACGGTGGACAGCCACCCGCCTGTGTCTACCCCGTCTGCCCTGACCATTGCCCCCATCCCCCTCATCTGGGGAGGACTGGGCCTCTTCCTGCTGCTCCTCCACTCCGCCCTCCTCTGCCTGCGGCACATCGCCCCTCTGCTGGGCTATGTTGTGCAGGACGCAGCACACCACAATGATGCGGCCGACCCTATCTGACCGATACTGGAGGGCGCCCCCAGAGAGGTCCAGGTACCTGAAACGCATCTTCAGCACGCCAAAGCACCTCTCGATCACTCCCCTTGTCGCTACATGGGCATCATTGTAGCGGTTCTCCGCCTCATTGCGTGGCCTCCGTATAGGCGTCATCAGCCACGATCGCAATGTGTAGCCCCTGTCGCCCAGCAACCAGCCCCTCAGCCGGGGATGGCGTCCCTCGTACATGCCGGGGATGGATGACCGCGACAACACGAATGAGTCGTGTACACTGCCTGGGTGATGGGCGCAGACGTGCAGGATCATCATGCGGTGGTCGCAGACCACCTGTACGTTCATCGAATAGGTCCCCTTCCTATTAGTGAACACGGCCCTGTTATCTGCAGGTGGCCGCACGGCGACGTGCATCCCATCGATCGCGCCCTGGACCATGGGGAACCCGGCCACGGCAGAGAAGCCCACGGCCCGGGCATCTTGGCTGGCCCGGTCCACGGGGAAGCGGATGTAGCGGTGCGCCATGGCATATAGGGCATCTGTCACTGCCCGGATGCACCGATGCACCGATGTCTGCGATATGCCGGACAGGTCCCCACTCGGTGCCTGGAATGACCCCGTTGCATAAAAGTTCAGGGCCACCGTAACCTTGACGGACACGGGGAGAGGGTGTCCCCCGCCAGTGCCACGCGGTGACAGGTGTGCCAGCAGGTGGCAGATGTGTGTCATGGTTTCCCGGCTCATCCGGAGTCTCCTCCTGCATTCCCGGTCCGTGAGGTCCTGGTATGACTGCCGGGGCCGGTACACACGGGGCGCCCTCGGGTGCCTCCGTTGCCGTGGGGCCGCGACGTCCTCCTCCCCCTCCTCGTCCTGTCGGTCAGGTGTCCCTCCAGCCTGGGCGGCTGCCGCCTGCCCCTCTGCGGCAGCCTGCGCCGCCTCTCTGGCACGCTCCTCCTCCTCCTCCTCATCCAGGGCAACATAGACATGAGCGGCTGCCACCACGGCGGCCAACATCGCTGGATGATCTGAAAATATGACGGCCTGGTGGGGGGGAGGGGAACGACGACATGTCATCATTGCCCATATCCCCTCCTCCCCCCAGCCAGGTGGCATAGACCGCATGGGTCCAACTGTTGGAGGCTGGCACCTGGCCAGGTGGACCAACTCACTTGCCCTCCCATCCCCCTCCTCGGCACGGACCCCCCCCCACCCCCAACCTCCACCCCGGTACGGACCCCCACCCCAACCTCCACCCCAGCACGGACTCCCCCCAACCCCCAACCTCCACCCCAGCACGGACCCCCCCAACCCCCAACCTCCACCCCAGCACGGACCCCCCCCAGCCCCCAACCTCCACCCCGGCACAGACCCCCCCAACCCCCAACCTCCACACCGGCACGGACCCCCACCCCCAACCTCCACCCCGGCACGGACCCCCCCCCCCAACCTCCACCCCGGCACGGACCCCTCCCCCCAACCTCCACCCCCGCACGGACCCCCTCCCCGACCTCCACCCCGGCACGGACCCCCTCCCCAACCTCCACCCCAGCACGGACCCCCCCCCCCAACCTCCACCCCGGCACGGACCCCCCCCAACCCCCAACCTCCACACCGGCACGGACCCCCACCCCCAACCTCCACCCCGGCACGGACCCCCCCCCAACCTCCACCCTGGCACGGACCCCCCCCAACCTCCACCCAGGCACGGACACCCCCCCAACCTCCACCCCAGCACAGACCCCCCCCCACCTCCACCCCGGCACGGACCCCCTCCCGGCACTCCCCCGGAGCCCAGCCTACTCTAACCACCCCCCGCCGCACACACACACACACAAGCCGAGACACACCTCTCCTCATGCAATCAGTCTGCGGCCACGCCATTTCCTGCCCAGAGCCAACCCCCCAGGCCGTCACTCACCTCCAAGCTGGTCGGCGTGAGCCTGGAGCACCGGGTCACGTCGATGAAAAGGAGGTTTGATTCACGTCGACGTGAACGGTCATCACGTCGACGTGACTTCGGCCCATCCGGAAGGGAGAATATCGGCAGGCTGAAAATCGGCTGCCTTGCGCAGACCCGTGACATTCTCCGCGGCAGCGGCGCCATTAACGCACCGCCGACTTTTCTCCCTTCGAAGACTTCGGCGGGGGCAGGGGCGGGATTCACGGCGGCCAACGGCCATTCTCCGACCCTCTGGGGGGTCGGAGAATTTCGCCCCTGAAGACCAAAGAAATGTTCAAGCCAACATATTTTCCGTCAACTAATACATAAACAGGCAATATTGTGATTCATTTCATTGCTGTTTGTTGGACCTTTGTATATATAAATTGACTGCTACATTATCACAGTGACTATATTTCCAAGTACTTGGCTGCAAAGACCTGTAGGATGTCCTGAGGTTGTGAAATGCAATGAGCGGCATGAATACTTGTTTCCATTTGGGCACATGTATTCCATGATGATGTCATCTCTGAGTCCATTGTTCCTTTATACCTCCTATCCTTTATCACCAGTAGCACATCTTGGAACAGGAAATGTGAGTTCAAAGGGTGGTTGTGGGTTAATCATAGAATTTACAGTGCAGAAGGAGGCCATTCGGCCCATCGAGTCTGCACCGGGTCTTGGAAAGAGCACCCTACCCAAGGTCCAGCCCTCCACCCTATCCCCAGAACCCAGTAACCCCACCCAACACTAAGGGCAATTTTGGACACTAAGGTCAATTTAGCATGGCCAATCCACCTAACCTGCACATCTTTGGACTGTGGGAGGAAACCGGAGCACCCGGAGGAAACCCACGCACACACGGGGAGAATGTGTAGACTACGCAGAGACAGTGACCCAAGCCGGGAATCGAACCTGGGACCCTGGAGCTGTGAAGCAATTGTGCTATCCACAATGCTACCGTGCTGCCCTGGTTAAAGTGGTGCTTCTCTATTTCCAAAGTTTCCACTTTGCATTTTTGTCTTGGGGCATGTAGAAGAAAGTTGCTGAAGCAATGCAACTTCCAACTCCTCATGAACTGGGACAAAGAGCTACAACGATCTTTGAAGAATAGCCAAGACACGATCTCTTTGCACCCCCTGTACAAATTGATTTTGGTTGCAGTCAGAAGTTTATCTCTTTCAGCGCCATGACCTGAGTGCCACTTGGTATGCGAGTGTCGATGACCCTGCCAATATTTATTGTCTATCTCTACTTGGCTTGAGAAAGTGGTGGTGAGCCCTCATCTTTAACTTTTGCAATCCTTGCGCTATTAAGGAGAGAATTCCACTGAGCCAGCATCAGTGAAGGAGCAGCAATATAGTTCCAAGTCAGGATGGTGAGTGATTTGGAAGGGAACTTGAATGTTGTGGTATTTCTTGTAGCGCACAATGACTTACGAGAGAGACGAGTAGTGAAGAAGTCGATGAGGCTTTATTAAGCGAGACTTGTCCCCGGCAGTTCAGCAACAGAATGAAGCGGCGGGGAGAAGCTCGGGTTCTTATACTCCGCCTTCAGGGCGGAGCCAGTTGTCAACAGCCAACCAGGACCCGGGATCTGTCAGCCAATAGCATCACGGCTTCACAGTCCCACATGACCCCTAATACATACCACCACATTTCTTTTTTAACAAAAAAATTTAAAGTACCCAATTCCTTTTATACCAATTAAGGGGCAATTTAGCGTGGTCAATTCACAGACCCTACACATCTTTTTGGGTTGTGAGGTTGAGATCCCCGCAGACACAGGGAAATGTGCAAACTCCACACGGACATTGACCCTGGGCCGTGATTGAACCCAGGTCCTTGGCACGGTGAGGCAGCAGTGCTAACCACTGCCCCACCATGCTGCCCCATGTTGTGGTATTTCAAAGCATTTGCTGACTGTCGTGTTGGGTGTTCCGCTATACAGACGAACCAACACGGTTGCAGATGGTACAACTCTATTTTATTACCATCAATAACAACATCTCTAAACTTATGACTGTGGTTCATTCTTTACCCTTTAACCTGTGGACCCAGCCCTTACACTATCTTGGAGAGGCACTCAGCACATGGTGTATGTCTGAGTGGCTTGCTGTGAGCTCTGTGCCCTGAGCTGCCTCCTGCTGGAATGAGCAGGAACTGTCGTGTTCCCCGTTTTATAGTGCGTGTGCTCTTCCTTGTGATTGGCTGTGATGTTGCGTGTGTGTTGATTGGTCCGTTGATCTGTCCATCAGTGTGTATGTGTGTTTGCACCATGATGTTTATCTGAATATCATGACATACCCCTTTTTTTACAAGAATATGTGTCTATGTGGTAATAAATATAGATGTGTACTGAGTGCAGCTGAATGTGTGTGTGCAATATCTACAACATGTTCATGAGGCTAAACTATATACATAGGAAGGTGTCAGGTGCAACATAGCAACGAGGTTGTACCATAAACAAAACAAGTGTAAGCATCAAACATCAAAAACAAACTCCTGTAACGACAAAAAGAGAAACATATTAACATTGTGGCATAACACTTTCGTGAGTCCAATGTTCAAACAGGCTCATAAGTCCAGCCTAGTAGGTGGGCGACGAATTTGGGTTGACCGCCTCTAGGGTGGGTCAGGATCCACCAGCTGAGGAATGGGCCTGTCCACGGGCGACAGAGGAATAGGCATGGTGGTAGGAAGCTCCACGAAGTCAACATCAGGAACAACAGGAGGGCGTGGCACCGGTGCATGATCACGTAGTGAGCGTGGAAGCAGCCGAAGGGCACGCCGAATACACCGGCGAATGGAGCCATCAGGCATGCGAACCAGGAACGAGCGGGGAGCCACGCGCGGAGAACTTCGGAAGTTGCCGACCAGCCACCCTCTGGTAGGTGGATGCGGACGTTGTCTCCAGGCGCCAAGGCAGGAAGAGCAGTTGCCCGAGTATCATGTGCCACCTTCTGCTGAGCACGCTGCTGTCGCATCCTTTGAAGTACTGGAGCATGGTCGGGTGTAGGAACAAGAATGGATGGCACAGTGGTCCTGAGGGCGCGACCCATCAACAGCTGGGCTGGCGAGAGGCCTGTGGACAGTGGGGTCAAGCGATAGGCCAGCAGGGCTAAGCAGAAATCAGATCCGGCATCAGCAGCCTTGCAGAGGAGCCGCTTGACGACATGGACGCCCTTTTCCGCCTTGGGGATGCAAAGGGCTGGACATCACGTGTGAGAAGCTATAAGAAGCAGCAAAAGAAGACCATTCTTGGCTCGCAAAACAGGGCCCATTGTCCGACATGACAGTAAGCGGAATGCCATGGTGAGCAAAGGTTTCTTTGCATGCCCTGATGACAGTGGACGATGTCAAATCGTGCAGGCGTATGACCTCCGGATAATTCGAACAGTAATCTATAATGATGACGTAGTCCCTGCCGAGTGCATGAAAAAGGACCACACCCACCTTTGCCCAAGGGGACGTTACCAACTCATGGGGTTGAAGCGTCTCGGGGGGTTGCGCCGGCTGAAGCCTTTGGCAGGTGGGACAGTTGAGCACCATGTTAGCGATGTTGTCGCTGATGCCCGGCCAGTATACAGCTTCTCGGGCTCTCCGCCTGCACTTCTCAACCCCAAAATGGCCTTCGTGCAATTGTTCGAGGACAAGCCTGTGCATGCTGTGTGGAATCACAATCCGGTCCAACTTTAGGAGGACACCGCCAATGATGGCCAAGTCGTCCCAGACATTGTAGAATTGTGGGCACTGTCCTTTGAGCCACCCTCCCGTCATGAGGCGCATCACACGTTGTACAAGGGAGTCAGCTGCAGTCTCCCAGCGAATACGGGCCAGACTTGAATCATTAGCTGGCAGATTGGCCAATGTGAAGGCCACATGCACTTCGACCTGACAGACAAACCCCCCCGATTCGGGCGGTGTGCTCACTGCTCTGGACAGGGCATCCGCGATGATGAGGTCCTTACCAGGGGTGTAGACCAGTTGGAAGTCGTACCTCCGGAGCTTGAGCAGAATACGCTGGAGGCGAAGGGTCATCTCATAAAGGTCCTTTTGTATGATGCTGACCAGGGGGCGATGGTCGGTTTCCACGGTGAACTAAGGGAGACCATACACGTAGTCGTGGAACTTATCTATGCCGGTTAACAAACTCAGGCACTCCTTCTCGATCTGCGCATCACGCTGTTCTGTGGAGGTCATGGCCCGCGAGGCATAGGCGATCGGGGCCCATGATGCAGTGTCGTCCCGTTGCAGGACGCCCCAATGCCGGAAAGGCTAGCATCAGTCGAGATCCTAGTATCTCGAGAGGTGTGGAAGAACGCCAATATCGGGGCTGTGGTGAGCTTAATCTTGAGCTCCTCCCATTCCTTCTGGTGTGCGGGCAGCCACTGGAACTCCGTGGTCTTCTTCACTAGGTGGCGAAAAGCCGTTGTTTGGGAGGCAAGGTTGGGAATGAACTTCCCCAGGAAGTTGACCATCACGAGAAAGCGTAGCACTGCCTTCTTGTCTGCCGGCTGCGGCATGGCTGTAACGGCGCTCACTTTGTCTGCATCCGGACGCACTCCTGACCGGGATATGTGGTCCCCCAGAAACTTTAGCTCAGTTTGGCCAAAAGAACACTTGGCTCGGTTGAGGCGCAGGCCGTGTTCTCGTATCCGAGCAACGACACGCTGGAGACGACTGATGTGCTCCTGTGGTGTGGTGGACCCGATGATGATGTCGTCAACATAGACGCTCACCCCTTCGATGCCCTCCATCATCTGTTCCATGATTCTATGAAATACCTCGGATGCCGAGATGATGCCAAACGGCATTCTGTTGTAGCAGTACCTGCCAAAGGGAGTGTTGAAGGTGCACAGCTTCCTGCTGGACTGATCCAGTTGAATCTGCCCAAAACCCTTTGAGTCATCAAGCTTTGTAAAAATTTGAGCCCGGGCCATTTCGCTCGTGATCTCTTCCCATTTGGGTATGGGGTAGTGTTCCCTCATGATGTTGTTGTTCAGGTCTTTCGGGTCGATGCAGATCCTGAGTTCGCTAGAGGGCTTTTTAATGCACACCATTTAATGCACACCTCCCTGCGAGACTGGCGGAATTGGGGAGCGTTGGCAGGTTGAGCTGCTCGACAGCAGGCAGGATCGTGGCCCATCTTGCCACAGCGGAGGTATTGTCGATTATTTGCTGGACATTGCCGCTTTAAATGTGCGGATCCACAGTTGCCGGACGTCGTGACGTCATGGCGTTCGTTGCGCCATCACGCATGCGCAGTTCGGTCCTGCGTAGAGCGCATACAAGCGCGGAAGGCTGCGGAAAGCGCGCAAAAGGGCCACCCTCGTCCGGGCCGCGGGCCGGGAGGAGCTCAATCGACGGGACCCGCTCGACGTCGTAGGACCCCTGCCGTGCCGATTCGGCCACCTGGAATTGGGTGTAACCGGCTGGTCGCGTTTTCATGGAGGACGCAGGCTTCGATGGCGGTGGCTAAGGTGAGGCTCTTAATTTTGAGGAGCTGCTGGTGTAGGGTGCCCGAGATGACCCCAAAAACTATCTGGTCCCGAATGATGGAATCGGAGGTGGCTTCATAACCGCAGGCCTGCGTGAGGATACGGAGGTGTGTCAGGAAAGATTGAAAAGGCTCATCCTTACCCTTGAGGCGCTGCTGGAAGAGGTACCTCTCGAAGATCTCGTTCACCTCAACGCTGAAGTGCTGTTCGAGTTGAAGAAGGACCGTCTTGTACTTCGTCTTGTCCTCACCGTCCGCAAACACCAGGGAGTTGTAGATGTGGATGGCGTGTTGCCCTGCCGTGGAGAGGAGGAGGGCGATTTTTCTGGTGTCCAAAGCATTCTCCCTTTCTGTGGCTTCTCGGAAGAACTGGAAACGCTGTTTAAACAGCTTCCACTTGACGCCGAGGTTACCAGCGATTTGGAGCGGCTGCGGCGGGCTGATGGTGTCCATGGCGCAGGATGGCGGATTCCTGAAGATGTGTAGGTAAGTCTCAGCCTGGGTTCTTAGCCTGGTACTATGTCGTGTTGGGTGTTCCGCTATACAGACGAACCAACACGGTTGCAGATGGTACAACTCTGTTTTATTACTATCAATAACAGCATCTGTAAACTTATGACTGTGGTTCGTTCTTTGCCTTTTAACCTGTGGACCCAGCCCTTACACTATCTTAGAGAGGCACTCAGCACATGGTGTTATGTCTGAGTGGCTTGCTGTGAGCTCTGCCCTGAACTGTCTCCTGCTGGAATGAGCGGGAACTGTCGTGTTCCCCGTTTTATAGTGCGTGTGCTCTTGCTTGTGATTGGCTGTGATGTTGCGTGTGTGCTGATTGGTCCGTTGATCTGTCCATCAGTGTGTATGTGTGTTTGCACCATGATATTTATCTAAATATCATGACACTGACCTTGTTCTTTTAGGTGTTAGAGGTCGCGATTTAGGAATTAAGGAGTCTTGGCGAGTTGTGTCAGTTTCTCTGCCGCAGCGGTCATGACACAGAAAGTGGTAAACTTCTGACTGCAATCTCTGTCATTTTGTACAGGGCGTGCAAAGAGAACATGTCTTGCATTAGTTTGGCTATTTTTCGAAGATCATTGTAGCTCTATGTGCCAGTTCATGGAGTGATGGAAGGTGCTTTGCTTCCGCAACCTTCCTCTATCTAGCCTGAATCATCCCCTAATAGGAAATCCCTGCTGTTACTCTGCAGGAATTATTTCCTTTAAGTCTGATTTCAGAAAGTAAAATATTCATTGATACATCTGAAGTGTAGAGACTCCAACCTGATGCTCAGCACACTCCTCCCATTGAGGCTCCTTCAGACATTCTTCTTACTCAAAGATGTGTTTCCCTTGAAGTAGCTGCTGAAACACGATATTTCCCCCCCTTCAGGGACAGCAAAACACTAAAGAGTGATGTTACAGCGTGCACATACAGGAATGATAGTGGAAAACGGGGCTGGTTAGCAATGGAGTTAAGTGGATGGGTGGAAGTCCTGTGAATCAGAGAAAAGACCAGGGGCGAAATTCTCCGTTATCGGCGCGATGTCCGCCTTCCGGCGCCAAAAACGGCGCAAATCAGTCCGGCATCGCGCCGCCCCAAAGGTGCGGAATCCTCCGCATCTTGGGGGGCCGAGCCCTAACCTTGAGGGGCTAGGCCTGCGCCGGACTGATTTCCGCCCTGCCAGCTGGCGGGAAAGGCCTTTGGTGCCCCGCCAGCTGGCACGGAAATGACATTGCCGGGCGGTGCATGCGCGGGAGCATTAGCGGCCGCTCACGGCATCCCCGCGCATGCGCAGTGGAGGGAGTCTCTTCCGCCTCTGCCATGGTGGAGACCGTGGCGAAGGCGGAAGGAAAAGAGTGCCCCCACGGCAGAGGCCCGCCTGCGGATCGGTGGGCCCTGATCGCGGGCCAGGCCACAGCGGGGGCACCCCCCGGGGCCAGATCACCCCGCGCCCCCCCTAGGACCCCGGAGCCCGCCCGCGCCGCCTTGTCCCGCCGGTAAGAGAGGTGGTTTAATCCACGCCGGCAGGACAGGCATTCCAGCAGTGGGACTTCGGCCCATCCGGGCCGGAGAATCGCTGGGGGGGGGCTCGCCAACCGGCGCGGCGCGATTCCCACCCCCGCCGAATCTCCGGTGCCGGAGAATTCGGCAACCGGCGGGGGTGGGATTCACGCCAGCCCCCGGCGATTCTCGGACCCAGCGGGGGGTCGGAGAATCTCGCCCCAGATGTCCTTTTGCACAAATATACACAAACTTTTTTAAAATAAAGTTAGAGTACCCAATTCATTTTTTCCAATTAAGGGGCAATTTAGCGTGGCCAATCCACCGAGCCTGCACATCTTTGGGGTTGTGGGGGTGAAACCTACGCAAACACGGGGGGGAATGTGCAAACTCCACACAGACAGTGACACGGGGCTGAGATTGAACCTGGGACCTCAGCGCCGAGAGGCAGCAGTGCTAACCACTGTGTTGTCATGCTGCCGGAAATATACACAAACTTAAAATTACATACATTCGCAACTCTTTTGCATTTGCTAACTTTGGTATTCAGAATTATTTTAAACAGCCCGATATGTTCACTTTAATTTTAGAGTATCGTCGTTAATATCCTTATTGATTACATTTATTCACTGCCTAAGTAGTTATTATGGTTTCCCACTGTATTTTCTTTTTTTAACTGCTGAGATAGCTGAACTGATCATTGATCTCACTCAAAACATAAAGGACAGGGTCTCATGGAGACAACGGCGATCTTGGCTGCTGGTTGCAGAGTCAGTGAGACCCCCCAAAGTGTTACTTTTCGTAAAGGCTCTCCACATCTTGGGCTACTCATGCATTTCATAGACCAGTGACAGGCCTTCCTCTGCAAGCAAGGACAACGGGGAGGCAAGGGCTGAGGAGTGACTTTCAATGTCCTCCCCTGCACCGTTTCCAAGTGCCTTCAGAAGAGGGACTCCCCCACGTGAGCCCACAAGCAAACACATTGGCTAGAATTCTCTGGTTGTTGCGTGTCACTTTTCCCATCAGCAGCTCAGCCCCGCCAGAGGGTTTCCCGGCAGCGTGGGGTGGTTACAGTGGGAAATCGTATTGTCAAGCGGCGGGAAGAGAGAATCCCGCCACCAGCAGATGGCGCGCAGCCGAGAAACACGTGGCTGGCAGTCTGGAGAATCCCGCCCATTATGGTTACTTGTCACGCTCCCCACCTGGTGAGCCACCACCCTAGGTTAATAACAGAGGATGAGGCACTTAAATGGCCATTAATTGGCAACTTAATGGCCTCAGGTGGTGGGACAGAAAGGCTGTTGACAGGCCTTCCCACCATTGACTTGAAAATGGTTGGGGTGACAAACCATTCGGCTCATTTAATTATGCCTGCCCCGATTGTCCAAAGGCCCGGGGTCGAATGCCCGCACCTGGGAGACCTTGCCAAGGCACGGTTTAGCACTGGTCCACACAAACGTAGACCTGGCGTAACGGCACCTGAGGGTCTCCCAAGCCACCGCAAGCCCTGAATGGTTGGGTTCCCGGCAGGGTGGCATTCTGGCACTCCTGCTGCCACCCAGGTACCTTGTCACTGCCTGCCTGGAACTTTGGCAGTGCCACTGGGAACCCTGGTATTGCCACCCAGGCATCCTGGCAGTGCCACCCTGGTCTCGGTGAGACATTTCCCAAAAAACCCCAGAGTCACGTTTGACAGCGGAGTCGTTCTTGGTGCTCCCCACAAACGGGACTCATTTTGTTTGTTAAATTGTGCCCTGGTGTGACAACTTGAAAGTAGTGTGGCTGCTACAGCTCAGTTGGGAGCATGCTCATCTCTAATGTACAAGGTTTAGGGTTCAAATCCCATTCCAGGATATGAGCATAGAAAGTCAAAACTGACTCCTAGTGGAGTACTGATGATGTCATGTGATGTCTTTTGAGGTCCTATCTGGTGGACACAACAGATCCCATGGGAGTATTTCAAAGAAGATCAGAGGAGTCATCCTTGTGGGCCAATCCTTCAAACAACAACACAAAATCAGATCATCTGCTCATTAGATTCAGAGATCTGCAGCACAGAAAGAAGCCCTTTGGCCCATCGTGTTTGTGCTATCTATTCTAATCCCATTTTCCAGCACTTGGTCTGTAGCTTTGTATGCTGTGGCATTTTAAGTGCTGATCTAAATGCTTCATAAATGTTGTGAGGCTTCCCACCTCCACCATGATTTCAGTCAGTGACTTCCAGGTTCTCATCACCCTCTGAGTGAAAACTGTCGGGATTCTCCGAGCCTCCGCGCCGCAATCGTGCCCGGCGCGGGGGCGGAGAATGGGGCTTCGGATCCAGTAAGCCTTCCCTTGATTCTCCGGCGACTGGGGAATCGCCGCCAGCCACGCACGGTTGACACATCGCCAGTCGGGGGCCCTTGAAAGAGGCCCCCGCTGCGATTCTCCGCGGACGACCGGCTGAGTTCCTGCTGGCGTGGTTCACGTATTGTTCCACCCGGCGGGAGCTCGGCGTCGTGGCTGCGGTGGCCGTCCTGGTGGGGGCAGGGGGAATCCGTCACCAGGGGGGGGCCTCCACGACGGCCAGGCCCGCGGTCGAGGACCACCGATCGGCAGGCGCGCGCAATCTGGGGGTGGCCTACTTCTTCGGCGCTGGCCCGCTGTGTGTCGCGCGGGGCTGGCGCCGCAGGCGGTCGCCGTGCGCATGCGTGGACCCGCGGACGGAAGTGCTGGGCCCTGTATAGGCAGCCAAAGCTGCGTGGAGCACTCCGGGGCCCTGCAAGCCCCCTTATGAACGGAGAGTCACACCGGACTTTCTAGAAAAAAGTCTGGAGTGATTCGTGCCCATTTTCACGCGGGCATGGGGACATAGCCCCATTATTGGAGAATTGGAGAATCCCACCCAAGGTTTTTCCTCAAATCCCCTCAAAATCTCCCTCCCATGACCGTAAAACTATGCTCCCTGGTTATTGACCCCCCTCGACTAAGGGGGAAAGTTTTTTCCTGTCTGCGTCACTCATGATTTTGGACACCTCAATTTAGTCCCCTCACTCAGCCTTCTCTGCTCCAAGGAAAACAGTGGCAGCTTATCCATCCTCCCTTCATAGCTGAAACTCTCCAGCCCAGGCAACCTCCTGGTGAATTTCCTCTGCACCCTTTTTTAGTGCAATCACATCCTTTCTGTATTATGGCAACCAAAGCACAGTACTCTAGCTGTGGCCTAATAAGTGTTTTATAGAGAACTATTATAACCTCCCTGCTCTTATATTCTTTGCTTAGGTTAATAAAGTCAAGTATCCCATATGCCTTCTTAACCAGTTTATCTACCTGTCCTGCTGCCTTCAAGGGTCTTTGCACATGCACCCCAGATCCTTCTGGTCCTCTTTACTTCCTAGCATCCTGACGTTCATTGTGTATGCCCTTCCATTGTTAGTTCTCCCAAACTGCATTACCTCGCACTTTTCAGGGATAAATTCTATTTGCCATTGTTCTGCTCATCCAACCGGCATGTCTATATCAACCTATCATCTAAGGTTTTTCTCCTCACTATTTACTGCACTACCAATTTTTGTGTCATCTGCAAACTCACTGATGATACCTCCAACATTAATGGGCAGACCATTAATGTACACTACAAACAGCAATGGACATAGTACCATTCCCTGCAGTACACCACTGGACACAGGCATCCAGTCACAAAAACAATCTTTGACTATCACTCTCTGCCTCCTGCCACAAAGCCAACTTTGGACCCAATTTGCTAAATTGCCTTGAATCCTTTGGGCTCTTACCTTCTTAATCAGTCATGTGGGACCTTGGCAAAAACGTTAATAAGTCAATGTAGCCTACATTGACTGCACTATCCTAATGTACATACCTCATCACCTCCTCAAAAAATTCAATCCAATTTGTAAGACATGATCTCCCTCTGACAAAGCCATGTTGACTATTCTTGATTAACCCTTGCCTCTCCAAGTGGGGATTAATTCTGTCCCTCAGAAATGTTTCCAATAATTTCCCTATTATTGATGTTACACTCACTGGTCTGTTATTACCTGTTTTTTCCCTACTTCTCTTCTTGATTAATAGTACCATGCTAGCTGTCTTCCAATCCTCTGGCACCTCTCCTGTGGCCAGAGATGATTTGAAAATTAACATCAGAGCCCCTGCAATCTCCTCTCTTGCCTCCCACCACAACCAGGATACATCTCAGTTGGGCCCTGAGATTTGTCCACTTTAAAGCCTGCTAAAACCATTAACACCTCTTCCCTCTCACTACTAATCTGTTCAATTATACCACAGTCCCCCTCCCTGCTTTCTGTACCCACATCATCTTTCTCCATAGTGAACACAGATGCAAAATATTAATTTAAAACCTCACCTACATCTTTCGGCTCCACATACAGATTGCAACTTTGGTCCCAAAGGAGCCCTACTCTTTAACTGGTGACCCTTTTTAAAAAAAATTAAATTACGGGATGAGGTGTTGCTGGTTAGACCAGCATTTATTACCCATCACTAGTTGCCCTTCAGAAGATTAGCTTATTCTTATTCAATCTTGTTTATTTAATATCTAGTAAAAGTATTGGAGATAGATCGAACTCACAGTTTATTTGTTTAAGTTACTCAATAAATTATTTGCTTTCATTGGATGAAAACATCAAGTTTAAGAGCATCTTGGTAAGAAGCAAATGAGTCACATATATTACAGTAAGTAGTATAACAGGAACGGCAAAATATTTCTAAGTCAGGGTGGTGAGTGGCCTGGGAGGGAACGTCCAGGTGGTGGGGTTCCACTGCATATACTTATAAAACACTTGAGATTTTAGTTTAGTTTGCCTGCCAGTAGTTTTTCATAACTTTCTTCACTCTCCCAATTTTTTTTTCAAGTAACCTCATGTACTTTCTATGCTCCTCTAGGGCATCCACAAAAACCCACATAAACCTTCCTTTTATCCTTCCTTATCCAATCCTGTATATCCCTTGACATCCAGGGTTCCCTGGACATTTTGGTCCCATCCTTTACCTTTATGGGAATGTGTTGTCTTTGAACTTTCTCTTTCCTTTTTGAAAGACTCCCACTGCTCTGATATGGATTTTCCTACAAGTAGTTCCTCCCAGGCCACTTCAGCCTGATTCTGTCTCGTCCTATTAAAATCTGCCTTCCTCCAATTCACAACCTTTATTTCAATGATCACATTGTTACTTGTGGGAGTTTGACATGTGCTTAGGGGCTGCTGCGATTCCTGCATTACAACAGTGGCTACACTTCAGTAGTATTTCACAGGCTGTAAAGTGCTGTGAGATGTTTGTTGGTTGTGGAGTACCTTGGGCGAAATTCTCCGACCCCCCGCCGGGTCGGAGAATCGCCGGGGGCTGGCGTGAATCCCGCCCCCGCTGGTTGCCGAAGTCTCCGGCACCGGATATTCGGCGGGGGCGGGATTCGCGCCGCGCCGGTTGGCGGGCCCCCCCGCTGGATTCTCCGGCCCGGATGGGCCGAAGTCCCGCCACTAAAATGCCTGTCCCGCCGGCGTAAATTAAATCACCTACCTTACCGGCGGGACAAGGCGGCGCGGGCGGGCTCCGGGATCCTGGGGGGGTCGCGGGGCGATCTGGCCCCGGGGGATGCCCCCACGGTGGCCTGGCCCTCGATCGGGGCCCACCGATCCGCGGGCGGGCCTGTTCCGTGATGGCACTCTTTCCCTTCTGCCTCCGCCACGGTCTCCACCGTGGCGGAGGCGGAAGAGACTCCCTCCACTGCGCATGCGCGGGAATGCTGTCAGCGGCCGCTGACGCTCCCGCGCATGCGTCGCCCGGAGATGTCATTTCCGCGCCAGCTGGCGGGGCACCAAAGGCCTTTTCCGCCAGCTGGCGGGTCGGAAATTCGTCCGGCGCCGGCCTAGCCCCTCAATGTTGGGGCTCGGCCCCCAAAGATGCGGAGCATTCCGCACCTTTGGGGCGGCGCGATGCCCGTCTGATTTGCGCCGTTTTGGGCGCCAGTCGGCGGACATCGCGCCGTATCCGAAGAATTTCGCCCCTTGAGTTTGACAGATCTCTGAAAATATTTAGCAAAACAGATTTAGTATGGATATTGATAACCTAACAGTATGGGATCTAATGGATAACTGTATATCCAGCTAGATCATCAAGGGCGGAATTTTTTGTTATGTTGGCTAAGTGTTGTTTTGGGTGAGAAAAGCAGAGTGGGGCGGCACGGTAGCACAGTGGTTAGCACTGCTGCTTCACAGCTCCAGGGTTCGATTCCCGGCTTGGGTCACTGTCTGCGCGGAGTCTCCACATTCTCCCCTTGTCTGCGGGGGTTTACGCTGGGTGCTCCAGTTTCCTCCCACAGTCCAAAGATGTGCAGGTTAGGTGGATTGGCCATGTTAAATTGATCTTAGTGTCCAAAAAAAAAGCTTAGGTGGAATTACTGGGTTACGGGATAAGGTGGAGGTGTGGGCTTGAGTGGGCTCTTTCCAAGGGCTGCTGAAGACTCGGTGGGCCAACTGACCTCCTTCTGCACCGTAAATTCTATGATTCTATGTTATCAGCCAGTAGCAGCAGCGTGATTTCACGTCGTGTTTTCAAGCATTTAGGGGAAATAAAACTGCACGCATTTTATGCTGTGCTCGTAGCTGGTTGTTATCATTTGAGCTCTTCAATCAGGGGGGCACTCTATTTCGGCGCCTCACAAACACTCTCCAGCCCATGTTCCAGTTCAGTAAGGAGGCCGGCTGAGCGGTAGACGGCCCCAAGGTTTTCAGAACACTCACCAGAATGCTGGATGGGATGGAGCAGAGGTTGGACAGAGCGGGCAGAAGACCAACCAGCAAGGGGACCAACCCCGCATGGGAGGCGGTGTCAATGTTGGTAAGCGCAAGTTCACTGCACAAGAGGACTGGCATCCAGTACAGGAAGAAGATGAATGATCTCCTTCGTGCAGCGAGGGTAAGTCACTCTTCTCATTTCTCAACACTCACCCACTCGCACACCCATCACACATCCACTGGGAGCTCACTCACTGCCAACTCACAGGGCTCCATCATTCAGCCATCAACATGCCGCTTTATCTTTCCTGCAGCTCCTCTCTTCATTACATCCTCCATCCTAATCACCAACCACTCAAGCCAGGCATGCTTACCATTTATCCAGCACGTTGTCTTGTTTACATTTTCCTCTTCTGTGTCATTTCAGGACAAATTGACTCACAATAGAAAGGAGAGAGCACAGGCAGGTGGAATGATGCCCAAACTGAAAATCCTCAATCCATTTGAGAAAGAGCCCACAAGCTCCCCAGCGAGGAACAGGAGTGCTCCTGCGCTCAGAGGTCTGCTCACGAGAGAACAGTGAGGACCGTCAACACATTCAGCCATCGCACAAGCCTCATGTGAGTTCCATCTCTCCTATCCTTATGTCACTACCACAAACTAATGACATCTCCCTTCCCTTGCAGGAAAATCAGTCAAACACCGGGCCCATCCTCCAGTTAGGCACTGGAGCCCCCCAAGCAGAGACGCTCCGATGACAAGTTTACGGACATTCACATGGCAGAGACAATTTGTCACACTCACCCCCCCCCCCCCCCCCCCACCAACACAGAGAATCATACCTCGGTGAGAGAATCATACCTCGGTGGGAATTATTAGTGGACAATCGTCTGCGTCACTCACAGGTACGCACCTCACTTCTGATGATCCACAGCAGTCAGAGGCAGGAATATGCCAGGGTACCGGCACTCGGAGGACTGCTGGAGGCCAGGATTCTGCTGATCCCCAGTCAGGTGACAGGTCCTTGGACTCGGACATCCCTCAGCTGCTTGAGCTGTAAAGGCAGAGTCGGGACCATCAGGAAGGGATGTCCGCGACACTCCTTGGATTGCAAGGCTGAGTGGCGTTACTTTATGTCCAAGGAGATGAGGCTGATACTCTGAGGCAACCAGGCCAACACTGCAAAGGTGCCACCTCAATGCAGACATTGGTGAAGGATTTTCACTCTATGTTAGCAGATGACCACTCCAGGGTTCAGACCATGAACAATATGATTAAGGGCATGAACTCCATAGTTCAGGGCATCAACCTCATGGTGCAGGCACCTATGAGCATCCTCGATTGCCAGCACCAGAGGACGGCTTCTGGATCTCATTCCAACTGTCCCCCCCTCTCCCACGGTTTCCCGGTGGGTGGTGGAAACCTGCACGCTCAACTTCAAACTCCCCCCTCGGAGCTGAGGTCACCAGATTCACTTTTTTATAAACTTGTTGTAAAGTGTGCTGGTGTGTCATCTTGCTAGAAAAGTTAGGATATGCAATGAGGGGGGAGGTTATAGCGGAACTGTCCTCTAATTAGATGTTCATGTATTGAATTGAGGTTCCCGACCTTCCTGGTGGGAAAGCACAATCTCACTGGCATGATTCGTGTTTTGGAGTCTCGCAATGTTTAAAACGCAACCCCTTTAGATGAAAATTCCAATTTGTGGACAGTGTTACTCAGGTTACTACAGTAACATCTCAAAGATGGCAGCAGATCACGTTTTACATGAAGCATAGATTTTGCATTTCGCAAATAGGTGACCTTCCTTCTAACATTGTCAAAAACACTGTTTAACGATCAACATTGTGATGAGGTCGATCTGCCCACTGCTGCTGTCAAAACTATCAGATGGGTTGTTCATTAGGCAATGGTATCAGCACAAAGTAAGCTCTGTGAGTCAGAAATTTCTGATGACACAGGCCCTTTAAAGTTTAATCGCTGTGGACTGACAAGAAGTGCAGATTTCAATGTAGATTTCATGAACAATGTGAAAACTTCACACTTAGTTGCCCGATGAAATGAGATTACTTTGTGACCATTTGTAAAATTCAACAATTAATCAATTAATGGGATAATTAATGCAGCTGTAATTAGCACACCATTGACTTTATGTCTCGTGGCTACAATCAAAAAAATAACTATTGGCCGCAAAGTTCTGTACCCACAAATGTGCTCTGGCATTAAGCCAATGGTTTACCAAATTTCTAGGAGCTCACACAGAAATCAAGATGCTTGCTTTGCGTCAACTTTGAAGCCAACTTGAAAGATGTTTTTCACTATTTATATCATGGCATTTCAAAGCTGTGTATTGTGGGGAAACTTGTATCTGTTTACTTTGCCACCTCAGAATGCTGTTAATAACTTGAACGATACAGCTGAAATATTTCAAGAGTACAGCTCTCAAAAGGCTTCATGATTTATGTGGAAATGTTTGGTTTACGTCGGTGTGAATTGTTAAAAACATTTTAAAGCAAATTTTACCCCAAATTTACAAGTGATTTATTAGTACATACACTCTGGCTCCAACAGTCCTTGCCTGTGATCTTGAATGGAAAAGAGTGAAATGTAACAGTTCAAATTAATGTGGCTGCAACCAATTTTCCTCTGTGCTCACTGTGGTGATATACATCACTGTAAGTACACAAAGGTTTAATGTACACACACTACACCTAGCTAGACACTAGAGGGAACACCAGAGACATGACACACAGACAGTCAACCAATAGGTCAGTAAGATAGGACACGACAAATGAGCAGTCACGATACACAGAGAGGTGACACGACCACAGGAGGGCATTACACCAACCCATATAAAAGGACACATCACACATGCTCAGTCTCTTTCCAGTGGAGACTCTCAGTGAGTACAGACACAGGGTTGATTGAACATCACTCCCACCACGTGGATTGTAGCAGACTGGTTTGTCAGTCTGAGTAGCTATAGCAGGATTAACAGTAGCGTCAAATCCAAGTAGGAGAATTGTTAATAGTTTAATAAACGTATTAAAGCTATCTCCAAGTCTGAACCTTCCTTTGTCAGAGTGCACATCAAGGAAGCAGCTTAAGCTATGTCAGGAGCATAACAAAACAGGGTTCCAGGAGTGAACTGTTTCAATCCATATAGTTAAAACTCAGCCAACAGTGACTATAAGCAACAGCAGCCAGGCAAGATGATGTTCGAGATTCCGGTCCCACAGCAGCTCAGGTACCAAGGCAATCTCAGTGAAAACTGGCGTTGGTTCCAGCAGAGATTCGAGATCTACCTGGTAGCGTCTGACCTTGGCGGATGCAGAGAAAATAAAGCTTCTACTTACCATCGTGGGTCCAGAAGCAGCTGAAATCTTCCAGACCTTCAAATACTCAAAGAGGCAAAACAAGAGCGACTTCCAGGCAGTCCTGGACAAATTCCAAGAATTCTGCGAGGAACATACAAGAAGAAAAGGTAAAAGAGGCGCCAAAACTCACCGCGAGGTAGGCTTGCAGCAACGAACGGCAGTTTTGAATTGCAGCCATCTTGGAAAAGGTGCTGCACATGCGCAGTTGCGCGAAGAGCACACAGAAGGGGAAGGACCATTTGCGAAAAAGGCCCCAAGTAAAGGAACAGCAATCTGCGCATGCCCAATTGCTTCCTCTGACCTACGTCACACGCGTCAGGACATCAGAGGCCCCAGACCACGCCCACTTAAAGGGGAAATGTACCAAAACACAAAAAACATTTTTTTAAGTCTCAACACCAGATTCTTTCACCTGGAACGACAGCACAATGCCTGAAATTCGACCAGTAGCTGAAAGTAACCTCTGCAGAACCCTGCAACAAGCAGTCAGCACCGCCAAAGAGATGATACAGTCCTTGAAGACTATGATTCAGACCTTGAATTCTTCTTTGGACATCGCGAGCCCAATGCCAGCTCCGACACAAAACGCGATGAGATGGTCTTGGAAGACAACGACTCAGACAAAGCTTTCACCTTGGGAGGCTACCCCAATACCAAATCCGAACCGCAACTAGACATGTTGCACACTGACGACCCCGACAACGAGTTCTTCGGATTTGAGGATCTTCAGCCCAGCAGATATGACATCCCGACTCGTGAGGGCAGGATGATGCTGCGGCCTGACACCAAGAGACAGAGAGCGGTACAAGCCCACAGAGAGCGGCCTGCTGCCACACAGAGAGTGGTCCACACACCGTGAAGGGTCCCCGACTCCAAACCGAGAGTGGTCAACGCGCCACAAAGGGTCCCAGCCTCTACACAGAAAGCGATGAAAGACTCCACAGCGAGACAACTGCACATCTCCACACAAGGAGTGACTCCAGTAACACAAGCCTCCACAGCGAGCTCATGGACAGATTCCATGATAGAAGCAAAGCAAGACTCCACAGCGCAGTCCTTGCATGAACAAGAAGTGACTCGAGTGACACAAGCCTCCACAGCGAGCTCGTGGACAGACTCCACGATAGAAGCAACGTAAGACTCCACAGCGCAGTCCTTGCATGAACAAGAAGTGACCCGAGTGACACAAACCTCCACAGCGAGCTCGTGGACAGACTCCACGATAGAAGTAACGCAAGGCTCCAGAGCGCAGTCCTTGCATGAACTAGAAGTGATGACAGTTTCCACAGAGAGACCAATGCACGATTCCACACAAGGAACGCTGCAAGATTCCACAGAGGGAGTGACACAAGTCTCCACAGCGAGTTCGTGGACAGCCTCCACGATAGAAGCAATGCAAGACTCCAAAGCGCAGTCCTTGCATGAACAAGTCCATGAGGGTCTAGCAACCTCCTCTGAGCAACCAGCAGCAGACAATGCAAGTCTGCCACGCTCAAGTGAACAACAGAAAGACTATGACAGTCTGCCATGCTCAAGTGTACAGCAAGCAGACTATGACAGTCCACCCAGATTATTTGAGCCACCAGAAGAAGACTCTGACGGTCTACCCAGCTCAAGTGAAAGACAAGAAGACACTGAGGCTCTCTACCCACTTTATGTGAGACATGTGACGACGATATCCCACTTGCCATAGCAGATGTTCAACGTGACAGACCTCAGCTAGAATGTACAGAGGCACTCGACAATCACAGTGAGACTACTGGTGACTCCGGTGACACCACATTACTTCAAATCTCATTCGTTCGAGCCTCTCCGCAAGTAAATGCATTCCTGACTGTTTTGACTCTGGAAGGGGAGCAGCACGAAACTTCAGAAGATTCAAGTGAACCTGAAATGACTCCGGACGGGGAGCATCAAGTAGCCAAAACTGACTCAGGTGAAACAGACCAGACTCCAGACGTGGAGCATCGATCGACAAGCCAAAACCGACTCAGGTGAAACAGACCAGACTCCAGTCGGGGAGCATCCACAAGCCAAAGCTGATTCAAGTAAACCGGACATGATTCCAGACGGGGAGCGCCGCAAACTCAGTGACGGCCGCTCAAGGAAACAGATGATGCCACAAAGGACGCTGACACGAGTAACTGTGTGAAGGACTCGTATTATCCACAGAGTGTGGTCCTTGAGCGCAGCAAACACGGCAACAAAACCAACCAACACAACAACAACATCAAAGACAATAACAGGAAGCGTGCCAAAGGCAACAACGTCGGCAACAAGCACAACAAAAACAACACCAATGGAACTACGACTGGTACGACATGGTACAACTCTGCAAATGAGTGACACTGTTACTGCTCAGCTCAGTACAATGACATGCCATGGCAGGACGATGCATCTTACCAATTCACGTTTGCTGCACTACCAACAGGCATCCTGGCTTTCAGGACAGATGCCATCAAGAATTACCACCACAAGCATCGAAAGAAGAAAAAAAAGAGTCCAAATCAGACAATGAAGTGATTTGACCACTTCTAGGTTCCTTCAGCACAGGGACACTGATGGCATTTACAATGCAATGCCACCATCAACATCACCAACTCACCAACCAAACAAGAAAGCCACTCGAACATAATAATTAATGAACTTTGGACTCATGCAAATGATTTGGACTTATTGTTTAATGATCACTGTTGTCATAACTTGTACATTTTCTTTACCACTGTACAGAAAATATGTAACACAAAAAAGGGGGATGTGGTGATATACATCACTGTAAGTACACAAAGGGTTAATGTACATACACTACACCTAGCTAGACACTAGAGGGAACACCAGAGACATGACACACAGACAGTCAACCAATAGGTCAGTAAGATAGGACACAACCAATGGGCAGTCACGATACACACAGAGGTGACACTTCCACAGGAGGGCATTACACCAACCCATATAAAAGGAGACATCACACATGCTCAGTCTCTTTCCAGTGGAGACTCTCAGTGAATACAGACACAGGGTTGATTGAACATCACTCCCACCACGTGGATTGTAGCAGACTGGTTCATCAGTCTGAGTAGTTATAACAGGGGATTAACAGTAGCGTCAAATCCAAGTAGGAGAATTGTTAATAGTTTAATAAACGTGTGAAAGCTATCTCCAAGTCTGAACCTTCCTTTGTCAGAGTGCACATCAAGGAAGCAGCTTATGCTACGTCAAGAGCCGAACAAAATGCTCACTGTTGGTCAAGTACAGACTGTTCCCCCTCACCCAACCACCCATATAATCTAAATTCTGAGGTTGCAAGGGCTGCATTTAATAGTGCCATCTCTTAAAGGGACAGGAAGCAGGTTATTTGTAAGCTGTTCGGAACAATGTATAACTTAAAGTTTAATTTATCTTTGTATTTCTGTGTTGAGAAAGCTGAATTTCATTTAGAGTTTTTTTGTGAGCTTGGTACCGGGAAGTCTGGAGGCCCTGTTTGTATACATGTACTTTTAATGAAGGTTTACAACCCTTGAAGTGAAAAAAATGGGTTACAAAGGGATTATCACTTGGTTGAATTTAGGAAAACAAAGTAGAAAAGACTATGCTGTTGCATAATGACAAGACTCCAGGTATACACAGACACAAGGCAGATGGGCAGAAAGGCGGTTCAGTCAGTGAGTGTACATGTCAGGGAGAGTGAAGGCAGACTTATAAACTCGCCAGTAAGAGATCCTGCAAGACTGCTGGGTTTGGTAGGCTATATTAGGGGTATCGCGGTACCTAGGTGGGATGTACCTTACTGTAGTATGAGTGGTGGAACCTGCCTGCTGGTTCCGACCGGCAGGCGGAGCATAAGAGTCTGTGTTTCACCCACAGCAGTCATTCTGTATCGGAGCTGCTGGGGTAACTACTTGTTCATTAAAGCCTTCAATTGGACTACAATCTTGCTTCAGTAGTGATTGATCGTGCATCACTGGGTTACTGAGTTTGGGTTATTCACGAGCTTGTTCTGGAAGTTTCATTAACGGTGAGTTTAGCTCACAGTTTTTGGGTGTTTCAGGGGGAGATGCCAGTTGGGAAAAAAATATCTTGTGAATGCTCAGATTTCCACCGGAAGAAAATCCAATAATCCATTAATTCACTGTGGTTTTGTGTCTGCAAGGGCATTGTTGGAATAGAATGGGCAAGATCTTCTGGCTCTGCACAATGACAGGATCTTCTGGTCCCATCAACTGCATATCCCTGCCATGGGTTTCCCAGCGGTGCAGGGTGGAGTCAATGGGAAATCCCATTGATAGCGGCAGAATCAGAAGATCCTGCTGCCTGCCAACGGCAGGCCGCCTCCCACTGGTGAGAAACACTTGGCGGGGGAAGGGGGGGGGGGGGAAGGGGGGGCAGAGAATTCTGGTCTGTGGGTTTGAATCATTTTCTGGTATTTGATTTGGAATCTTTCCAACCTTTCCTGTCTCGTGCAATATCGTTCAATTTTCTTGTTTATTAAACATTTAATTATTTGACAGACTCCTGTGAATGTGTTTAGTACCTGACATCCACGATTTCTAAAATAAAATAAAATTAGAATCAATCATGGCAGGTTTCACTTTGGGATCTGACTCGTCCAGTATTAACATCAGCTGGGATCGTGGCAAAGGCCTCTGTGTTTCCGCGGGTATTTGGATTTTGTAATTTGCCCAGAACCCCCACGTCTTTTAGCTATGTGGAATGCAACTTTCTGAAGGATCTGAGATGCTTGTGACAACTTGCATCGTTATTTGTAGAAAGGGGGTGCTCTTAGTATTCCCAGCGAATTTACTTAATGGGAAGAACCAATTTAAAGTTGTATTGAATAGTTGTATTGTCTCAAAAGGAAGGTAGTTACCCACTAGCCCTCTTTCAGTTATATTTACTGTCACTATAGAAGGTACTGGTACCTTACACATGGGCAGTGTATAGTGGTGGCCTGCTTCCAGATGGTCTATTTCAGCAGCTAAGGAGTCAGTTTGGCCCTGGATTCTTTCACGTTCTTTCAAATCACTGGGCTGGACTGAAATGAATACATTGTCACTGACATCACCCTCAACCATTGCTTGGTCTGACTGCATTCTTCTGCCCACCTCCCTGTCACTGCACCCACTGCCCTGTGAAAAAACAGACCAAATTATAGCAAAGACATCACAGGGGATGACCGCCATCTTTCATCAGGCCAATCACACGCTGACCTAGATGAATAGTGGTTTAAGCCGCTCACAGCCTTTAGAGTGAGGACGTTTCCTTTGAGGATCTGTACTGCAAATGTTTCTGAGGCTGCCACTAGTTACAGCTGTTGGCATGCTTTCTGCCCCAACGTGAGCATCCCTCAGGTATGATTGCTGGGATCATCCCATACCTGCCACCTCGAGTCAGATTTACCAGTGACAATCTATCGTACTTATGTCTTTCAAAGGCTGGGCTATGGAGTTCTGTGCAAGAGCAGACAGGTTTATCCTGGCCCTTTGGTATCATTCTTGACTCAGTGGCACACTTCGGATGCTCTTCTTAAATGGACTATACAGATCTCTCAGAATGGATGGCTCTGTTCTGGAATTTCCTTGAAAAGATGGAGTGATGGTGTTAGGTAAAGGTCTGATGGCATGAGTGATGACCCGACTACAGTTTTCACTGCCGTACCTGAGTAAATCCAAAGAAAATGTCAACAACAGCTATAGACTGGAACTTAACAAAGAGCTGATCCCTGCCATTTGTTGGCATTGTATTGCTGGTGAATGACAGATTGTCCGGAAGATTTTGTGCCAGCTTCTGGATCCTGGAGTCAAAAGATGCTCATAGTAACGCTTACATTGCTCCCTCCTGCCAATCCTGTCCCTGTTCAAGGCACTCATACAACCTTACAGCCTTTTCATTGTTTATCATGCATGGCCAGACCACACCAGAGCTGCAGCTGTCGTCACATTGAAATCTTACAGCATTTCACACAGGCAAAGCCTTCTCACACAACATAGCTGCATGATACATTTTTTATTCACACTTGACGGGTTGCTTAATGAGCACATGTACCTCATTATTTATTCCTCAGTCTTTTAGCATCTGAACATAACTCATTGTGTAAAGCAGCAGACCAGAATTTGATGAAGGCTCAGAACTTTGAAGCCTTTGAATCACTTTGAAGAGGCCACACTGGGTATGAAGGCTCTAAGAATAGAGAGCAGGGGAATTAGAGGCCACCCGGGAGCTCATACCCTCCAATACTTCTTTGATCTTCTTCACAGAATTACTCTGTGACCCTATATAGTGTCCTGATTACTCATGTACAGGCAGACACTCACAATATATTTTATTGCAAGTTATGTTTGAAGGTGCATCTATAGTGTACCGAATAAAGAATATCTGTAGTATATTGTATATATCTGTAGGACTCCCTCCCCATTTACAAAAAAAGGTACATTAAAACATAAAATTATACATATGCATGTTTTTCCAGAGTACAATGTGACCAAAGCAGTATCAACAATATTTCAAATTTAACAGGTTGGGTTGCCTACCGAGTTCCCGTCCATCTCTGACCCAGGGAATAGCTATGGCGCCTACCAGCCCATCCATCCTTCGGCCTATTGAGGCTCATTAGTGGCAAATTATAGCCCATTTAAGGACCTCAATTCACCTCCATTGCCATAATACGCTGGGCAGTGGAAGACAGGCGTGAGTGAGAAGGCCATTTTTTCAGCCACATTGTGAAAAGACAGGAAGGTGGGGGATATATCCATTGGAGGATGCCCTGTGCACATCAGAGGGGGAATCCAACCCCGCCAAATATTGTACCACTTCTGCATCCCTGCTTCCAAATCTTGCCTCTCCATCTCCTTGCCTCCATCATTCCTAGGGGGCTGATCTCTCCCCTCCCTAAAAGTATGGGGCTTACCGGGCCCAGTCATGATAATTACCTTCCTGGAAATCCTTGCAGTCCTAGCAACATAAATTATTGAGATCTAGTGCTGCTGGGACTGCAAGAGCAGCCGGCCTATCTGATTAAGGCCATACAATCTTCAGAAATAGGAAGTAGGCCATTCAGCCCTTCGAGCCTGCTCTGCCATTAAATAAGATCATGGCTGACCTAACACTCACTAAGTCCACTTTCCTGCCTTCTCCCCATCACCTTTAATTCCCCTACTGATCAAAAACCTATCGATCTTAGCCTTGAAGAAGTTCAAGGGCTCGGCCTACACAGCTTCCCCGTGTAAAGTATTCCAATTATTCACCACACTTTGAGAGAAGAAATTCTTTCTCAAATCCATCTTAAATGAACACCCCCTTATTCTGCGACGACACTCCCCAATGAGTGCAATCACCCTCTCAAAATTTACCCTGTCTAATCCCCTAAGAATATTCTGCAGGATACTCCGTCAGCGGGATCCTTCACTTCGCTGGCAGCACACCCACACCCGTGGGTTTCCCGACAGTATGGGGTGGCCACAATGGGGAACCCCATTGGCCAGCTGCAGGAACGGAGAATCGCGCCGCACTGGAAAACGGAGCTGGCGGGACGGAGAATTCCGCCCATTATGTTTCAATCATATCACCTCTCATCCTTCAGAACTCCAAGATGTACAGTCCCAACCTGTCCAACCTTTCCTCATATGGCAGTCCCTCCATACCTGGGATCATCCAGCAAACCTCATCTGTACTGCCTCCAATGATAATATATCTTTCCTTAACTTGTCTTACCTACAGATGTATATGACTAGTCCATATTGGCCAATCCCATCCTCATACCTTCGTAATTCCTCGCCTTTAAATTTAACACTGATTTTTTAAAATTCATCAATAGGATGTGGGCGTCGCCGGTTCAGGCAGCATTTAATGCCCATCCCTAGTTGCCCTTCAGAAGATGGTGATGAGTTGCCTTCTTGAACCACTGCAATCCTTGAGGTGCAGGTACACCCACTGTAATGTTAGGAAGGGAGTCCCAGGATGTTGTCCCAGCGATAGTGAAGGAACGGCGATATATTTCCAAGTCAGGGTGGTGAGTGACTTCGAGGGTAACCTGCAGGTGATGTGGTTCCCCATATCTGCTGCTTTTGTCCTTCTAGATGGGAGTGGTCGTGGGTTTGGAAGATATTGTCTGAGGAAACTTGGTGAATTACTGCAGTGCATCTGGTAGATGGTATACACGGCTGCCACAATTCATCGGTGGTGAAGGGTTTGAATGTTTATGAAAGGGAGTACAATCAAGCAGGCTGCTTTTTCCTGGATGGCGGCAAGTTTCTTGAGCGTTGTTGGAGCTGCACTCATCCAGGCAAGTGGAGAGTATTCCATTACACTCCTGACTTGTGCCTTGTAGATGGTGAATAGGATTTGGGGAGTCAGGAGGTGAGCTACTTGCCATAGGTTTCCTAGCCTTTGACCTGCCCTGGTAGCCATGGTATCAGTGTGGCTAGTCCAGTTCAGTTTCTGATCAATGGTAACCTCCAGGATGTTGATTGTGAAGGATTCAGTGAGGTAATGCCATTGAATGTCAAGGGGCAATGGTTGGATCCTCGCTTGTAGGAGATGGTATTACCTGCTACTTGTGTGGCGTGAATGTAACTTGCCACTTGTCACTGGATATTGTCCAGGACTTGCTGCATTTGAACATGGACTGCTTCATTATCTGAGAAGTCACAAATGTTGCTGAACATTGTGCAGTCATCCACAAACATCCCCACTACTGACCTTATGATGGAAGGGAAGTAATTGATGAAGCAGCTGAAGATGGTTGGGACTAGGACACTACCCTGAGGAACTCTTGCAGTGATGTCCCGGAGTTGAGATGGTTGACCTCCAACCACCACAACTATCTTTGTTTGTTCCAGCCAATGGAGAATTTTCCTCCTGATTCCCATTGACTCCAGTTTACCTCGGGCTCCTTCATGCCATACTTGGTCAAATGCTGCCTTGATGCCAAGGGCAGTAACTCTCATCTCACCTCACCTCTGACATTCAGCTCTCATTTTATTTCTCACACTCAAGCTGAATGCGACATTGTATCATACTGTGATCATCACTTCCTTGAGGATCCTTAACGTTGAGCTTATTTATTAAACCTACCTCATTACACGTTACCAGGTCCAAAATAGCCTGATCCCTAGTTGGCTCCATGACAACTTGCTCCAAAAAGCCACCCCGATTGCACTCTGTGAATTCATAGAATCATAGAATTTACAGTGCAGAAGGAGGCCATTCGGCCCATCGAGTCTGCAGCGGACCTTGGAAAGAGTACCCTACTTAAGCCCACACCTCCATCCTATCCCCGTAACCCAGTAACCCCACCTAACTATTTTGGACACTAAGGGCTATTTAGCATGGCCAACCCACCCAACCTGCAGACCTCTGGATTGCCATTTCCAATTTGATTACCCCAATCCATATTAAGATTAAAGTCACCCATAATTAATACAGTGCTTTTTTTACATGCATTTGTTATTTTTTGATTGAAACTCTTTCTTGCAGTGTGTTTACTTTTTGGGGAAAAATACAATACTCATATCCCTCATTTCTTTCTGTTAGTATTTGTCACTCCCAGCCAAACCGATTCCACATCCTCTAAGCCGAGATCGGCCCACAGAACTGTACTTATTTCCTCTCTTGTTAGCAGTGCAGCCCAGCGCCTTTCCTTCCTGCCTGTCTTTCTTAGAAGTCAAATAACCCTGAATATTGATTTCCTGACCTTGACCTCCTTGCAGCCATGTCTCAGTCATCACTATCAGATCATACCCATTTAATTCTATTTGTGCCATCAGGTCATTTACCTTGTGTTTTCTGCTATGTGCATTAAGCTACAGAACTTTTGATTTTGTTTTTCTATCACTTTTCCTCACACTATGCCCATCTCCAGCGACAACAGAACCATTGTTTGTTTTTTTGACTTTTATTCCCATGTCTTGCACTTTTGCTTTCATTTTTTTTCTGTTTTTTGTTTCTAACCCGGTTCCCACCTCCTCTAACTCCCTGCTCAGGTACCCATCTCCTTCCAAGCTGGGACTTCCTCCCAATGCTGGCTGGAAGTTTGACCCTCAGCTTCTTGAGGTTGCCACAATGTCTTATTGTAATAGGCAACCTTCTTTAAAGTCGGTCGGTTTGGGACTGACTTTTCTTTCAGGTAGGACAGCAATAGCCCATCCTGTAAAATACAGCCTGGAGTAATTTACATGTTTAAAAAATGATATTCCTTCACACAAAATATCATAATTTGACAAGAAACAATGAAAAGCGCATCTTATTTCTTCTTTGCTACAACTTTCAAGTAAGCTGTCTTGCGTTTTTCTCTTTCAGTCATGGTGAGCTGGGTTTTCCGATTTTTAGACTAAGTGCTGACACCGTTGTGAAAACTGTGGGCCGGGATGTTCTAAGCCTCCGCGTCGAAATCGCGCTCGGCAGGGGGACGGAGAATGGAGCGTCAGACCTGCGATCGGGTCCGCGCCTTCTCGCGATTCTCCATGGACCAAAGAATCACCGCCAGTCGCGCAAGCGGGCCGCGCAGCACCGGTCGGGGCCCATTGAAAGAGGCCCCCGCGGCGAATCTCCTCTGGCAGTTGGCAGACTTCTCGCCGGCATGGTTCTAACATGGTTCCACCCGGCGGGCACTCGGAGGGGCGGGGGGATCCGTCACCGGGGGCGTCCTCCAGGACAGCCAGGGTTCCGATCGGGGGCCACCGATCGGCGCGATCTGGGGGGACGGGCAATATTGTTGGGGCCGGCTTGCTGCGTGGGTCCGCCACGCTGCGCGGGGCCACCGCAGTAGGCGGCCGGAAGTGCAGGGCCCCATATTAGCAGCCGGAGCTGCACGGAGCACTCCGGTGCCCTGCTGGCCCTCTTCAGGTAAGTGAATCGCTGGGCTAGGGACCCGTTGACGCTGGCGTGAAACGCTCCGCCGTTTACGCCGGCGTCAACACTTAGCCGCCGTTTCAGAGAATCCCAGCCATGGTCTTTTATGCCAGGAAAACTGGCATCAAAAAGCCGCCGATTCCCCGTTTTGCTGGTTGCTAGCAGAGAGCTGTCGTAGAGCTCGCAGCTCCAGTTGGCGATATGGCCCCCAGCACTTCTTGGTCAGAGGCCGCGCATGTGCTCGGCGGCGGCCTGAAGCAGCCGTGCTGTGCTCCATGGCGGACTCAGACCTGGACCGCCAAAGTAGTGCTCCGCATCGGCCGCTCGTGCGCCCCGCACCACCACCCCACATTGCCCCCAGCCTCGAATGAAGCCCCCACTGGCCACCGATCGGCCCTCCCCTGACTGTGGCAGCCCAGACTGAGTCCACAGCTGCCACGCGAGGATCCTGGATGGTGTACGCCATGCCGTCAGGCATTCGGCTGGTTGGCAAAGGAGCATCGCGGGTCGGGTCTCAGGCAATGGCCTGAGGCGGTGGATACTCAGTGTGGTGTACTCCTTGAGTACACCGATTTTCAGGGGGCGGAGAATTGAAAAATCGCCGCCGCTCCTTATTTCTGCGCCAAAACGGATTCTCCACCCCATCGCCGGCGTCGGGAAGCGGCGAATCTAGGCCGGTATCTGTTTCCATTGCCATTAACTTGAGTCTGCTCTCTCAACATCTCTGACTGTGTCAACCCTGAACTTTGACTACTAACTCCACTTAATTGTTAGGACTGTGACATTGATTATTTGGCTTCAGCAGATAACCTGGCTCGTTTTGCTCAACCGGTGGATTCTGTGATACCAGCAAACATTCAGTTTATTTTAGACTTTCACTTTCTTTGTGATTTCCATTTAAGGCTGTAAGAGGAATTTGAATGATAGGAGGTTTATCACTTCCTTTGTCAGATTTCCTCTTTCAAATTACTCACATGACCCTGAGTGATTCTGTCTCCAAACTTCACGAAATATGTAAATGGTCTGCCAAGTTTCTTCACAACTACTCCAATCACAGCCATCTACTTATCACCTCAATGGTATTTCACCATGACTTGTTCACTAGCAGTCTAAGATTTTGCCCGGTTTATCTTGACTCGTTTTCACAGTCTTGCCTTTCTCTTTCTCTGCTTTAATGTCAGGTTGCAACAAGCTAGCACTTGTTTTAGGAGGATGTTTAAACACCAACTGGTAAATTCTACACTGTAGGGTTTATCTAATATGAAAACAGAAAAAATATAATTTTGTCTGTAAAGTAATTACCAGGCAATTCTGTGGTTCTCGATGAATCATCTTCACAGGAAGTCTTCAGATAGTTCAGTTGAAGCAGCAGTACTGAGTGAGTCATGGTACACAGGTTGAAGAGATGTGGCTGTGGCAGCAGAGGAGCATCAGAGAAGAACGCCGAGGAACATAGGAACAAGAGTCGGCCATTCAGCCCATCAAGCCTGCTCCAGCATTCAATGAGATCATGGATGATCACGTATCTCAACACCACTCTCCCGCATTATCTGCATAACGTTTGAAGTAAACAGTCTCCAGAAATCTATCGATTTCTGTTTTGAACATGCTGAACAATTGAGCTTCCACAACCCTCTGAGGTAGAGAATTCCAAAGATTCACAACCCTCTGAGTGAAGAATTCCCTATCAATTCAATCTTAAATGGCCTTGCTCTTATCCTGAGATTATGTCCATTGGGTTGTACTGTACTGCGCTGTAATGTTCTATGTTCTATGTTTGAAATCATCAGCCGGGGAGACATTTTATCCATACCCGCCCTGTACCGCTATATAAGAATTTTATAAGTTTCAGTGATGTCACCACTCATTCTTCAAAATTTGTTGTACTCGCTCAATGGCAAGTATATCCTCCTTTAAATAAAGAGCCAAATATTCCAGGTGAGATCTCATCAAGGTTCTATATTACTGCAAAAAGACATCTTTACTCGTGTACTCAAACCCCTCGGGATGAAGGCCAATATCATTTGCCTTCCTAATTGTCTACTACACCTGTGTGATACTTTAACATGCTAACATGAGCAAGGACATCTAGGTCCCTTTGGACTTCTGCAGCAAATCCTCTTGAACCCTCTCTCCATCCTCCTCACAAGTTACGTTCCTCTCCAGTTTGCTGTAGTCAGCAAATTTGGAAAAATTACAATTGATCTCTATGGCTTGGGTGACTGTCTGTGCGGAGTCTGCACATTCTCTCCGTGTCTATGTGGATTCCTCTGGGTGCTTCGTTTTCCTCGCACAGTCCAAAGATGTGCGGGTTAGGTTGATTGGCCATGCTAAATTGCCCTTAGTGTCCACGAAGGTTGGGTGGGATTAATGGGTTACGGGGATAGGTTGTGGGATTGGGTCGAGTGCTCTTTCCAAGGGTGGGCGCAGACGTGATGGGCCAAATGACCTCCTTCTGCACTGTAAATTCTATGATTCTAAATCTAAATCATATATATAGATTGTGAACAGATTTGAACCTAGCACTGATCCATTTGCTATCACACGATTCCCATCCTGCCATCCTGAGACTCTTCTGTTTATTCCTACTCTCGGCTTTCTATCTGTTCATCTATTCTTGAACCAAATTACCATATTTCCTCCAATCACATGTGTTCTAATTTTATTTACTAACCTCCTATGTGAGACCTCATCAAAAGCCTTCTGAAAATCTAAATACATCACATCTTCTGGTTCTCTTGTATCTATGTTACAAGTACCTTCTTCAGAAAATGTCAACAAGTCTTTCAAATATGATTTCCTTTTCATAAACCTATGTTAGCTCTCTTTTCCCTTTTTAATCAATTTCTTGGTCCTCCTTTGTTGGATCTAAATTGCACCAATTCTCAGGCTGACCACTCCTTCTGGCATCCTTATAAGTCATCTCCTTTGATTTAATACAATCCTTACCTTATTTTGATATCCACGGTTGATCTTCCTTTTCCCTTGGGTGTTTGTGCCTGAGAGGAATGTATATCCATGGCAGACTGTGTGTATTTCTTTAAATACTAGCCATTGCCCGGGCGGGATTCTCCCGCAATTGGTGGGATGGCCCGATGCCGGCATCAAGAACGGCACAAACCGCTCTGGCATCGGGCCACTCGGAAGTTGAAATGAAATGAAACTAAATGAAAATTGCTTATTGTCACAAGTAGGCCTCAAATGAAGTTACTGTGAAACGCCCCCTAGTCGCCACATTCCGGCCCCTGTTCGGGGAGGCTGGTACGGGAATTGAACCGTGCTGCTGGCCTTCCTTGGTCTGCTGTAAAAGCCAGCGATTTAGCCCAGTGCGCAAGTTGTAGAATCCCCCGCACTTCCGGGGGCTAGGTAGGTGTGGGAGGTGTTGGTGCCGCGCCAACAGGCAGCGAAGGGCCGACGTGGTCCCGCGCATATGCAGAACCGCCGGCATGTTCTAGTGCATGCGCAGAACCGCCGGCGTGTTTTTGCGCATGTGCAGGGGGTTTTATCTCTGTGCCGGCCATGGTGGAGCCCTACAGAGGCCGGCGCGGAAGAAAAGAGTGCCCCCATGGCACCGGCCCGCCCACAGATCGGTGGGCGACGTTAAAGATGGTGGCGCCCACGGGCCGCACATGGTCTGAGGGGACGCAAATGGCGGTGCCCACAGGTTGCACATGGGGGGGTGTAGGAACAGCAGCGATCGACCGGGCCTGGCACACAGCAACAAAATGTCCCTTCTTCCCGCAGGTCATGCAGGTTGCGCTCCGCGCCAGGCAGCACTGCCGGGGGTGTTTGGTCTGCCCGCAGAAGTAGCATTTGAGCCCCCCGGGGTTGGCTGGCTGACGCGCGGCGCAGGCTTGGGGTGGGCTGGGGGTGGTAGCTGGTGGGGCCCACGATATCCATGAGGGTGCTATGCGGTCGGGGGCGTACGACTGTATGTTACGGGAGGCTACTGTTAGCGAATTGGCGAGCTGCCTGGTTGCTGCAAGGTCAACCGTACCCCCTTCCTATAGGCGCTGGCGGATGTACGCCGACCCCATGCCCGTACCAAAAGCGTCTCTGATTAAAAGTTCTGTCTGCTCGACTGCCGAAACTGCCTGGCAGTCACAGTACCTCGCCATTTTGTGCAGGGCACGCCAGAAATCGTCTAAGGACTCACCGGGGAGTTGCTGCCTCGTGGACAGGAAGTGCCTGGCGTAGAGTTTGTTAACCGGCCGAACGTAATGTCCTTTCAGGAGCTCCATTGCTTCAGTGTAAATGGGCGCATCCCAGATAAGGGGAAAAATATCAGAGGTCACCTGTGAATAAAGGACCTGGAGCTTCTGTGCGTCTGAGGGTTGATCAGCCGATGATCGGAGGTAGCTTTCAAAGCAGGCTAGCCAGTGGTCGAAGGCCAACGTTGGCTGCTTGACGGTGCAGCTGTGGCGATCAGGCTTGATACGAAGTTCCATCGCTGTAAAATCTCTGCTTAATAAATTGATGCACTATCAATTACTACAAGACGAGAGTAGAGAATAATCAAGGCTTTATTAAGCAGAGATGCGTGGCCTCCTGCAGCTGCTACCAGAATGGGAGCAGCTCCAATGTGCACATACATTTATACACCACCTACTGGGCGGAGCCAGCAGGCAGGGATTTATCCCCGTACCTCTTGTACAGGAGCCTTACCGCACTACATCTAATATACAGTTACTACATCTAATATATAGTTAGTGGTGACTACCACACATGGGGAGAATGTGCAAACTCTACACGGACAGTGACCCAGAGCCGGGATCGAACCTGGGACCTCGGCGCCGTGAGGCAGCAGGACTAACCCACAGCGCCACCGTGCTGTTTGCCATGGAGCACACGGCACCTCAATGTCTGTAGCAGAAACTTTGATGAAATAAATAAGTAACAGTGTTGCAACCTCCTTCAGTGGAGGCTCAAATTCAGGAGACAATGAGAGAATATTTGCGGATCAGAGGGTGGCCATTTTGAAGTAGGGGTTCATCAAACTTTTTTGCTGTGAGAGTGCAAAACAGCAAGTTAGGAAAAGAGATGAAGCTGCTGTATCTTTAAAGTATAACCACATCTGCACCTTCCAACTCCCCTATGCTAGGGTCAGTCGATGTATGGGGAAACAGCCAGATTAGTCAGCCACAGTAGTGGCAGATATGGCTAAATCAGTTATATGGTTACACATGTGAGTTAAGACCAAGGTTTTGAGCCATCTGTTCACATGTAACTCACTTTGTGACTTATCAAAGATTTAGAGTGCGAACTCTCTGGATTTATTTTTGTCTCAACTACTGTTCTTTCATGTTTCAACAGATTTCTTGAAAAGTAATTTCCGCTAACCATTTTCCTCACTCGCTGAGCAATAATTTTAAATTTATGACCCATATTCATTGACTCCCTAACCAGAATAAATAGTAATTCTCTATTGACTGTTGCAAAACCCCTCATAATGTGAAAACCTTAAAATTTCCACTTAAGATTTTTTTCTGTTTCAGTGGAAATAGTCTCGGCTTTTCAAGTCACACCTCATAAATCTGGTTTCCCATCACTGGTATCACCCTAATGAGTCTAACACTGCAAATGCTCTGTAGCTTTAATGCCCTTTGTTTAGGACGTCAGTTAGATCAGTTGGCTAGCTTGTGATTCAGAATAATGTTGAAAACAGAGGCTCGATTCCCATTTTGTCTGAAATAGAGCTGGGAGCTGTCTCTTTGCCCTATCCCGGAATCCATAGAATTTTAACAGTACAGAAAAAGGCCATCCTGGCCATCGAGTCTGCACAGACCACTCCCCTGCTCTAATCCCGCGTTTTAACCATGGCCAATCCACCTAACCTGCACATCTTTGGACTGAGAGGAAACCAGAGCACCTGGAGGAAACCCACGCAGACACATGGAGATGGGAAAACTCCACACAGACAGACAGACATCCAAGGCCGGAATCGAACCCGGGTTCCTTGCACTGTGAGGCAGCAGTACTAACCACTGTGCCACCGTGCCACCGTGCTGAGAAGGAAAGGCAATGGTAAATCACCACTGGAAAGGAAACAGCCAAGGGAATGTCTCAGAGTGAAACATCATCGGGCAATGAGCCAAGGACGTGCCTTCGGGCAGAGCACACATGAATGAATGAGTCCTTATAATGAGGCACCAAAACTGCACACAATGTTAACTTACCATTTCTTGATACAAAATATCACTTCGTCTTTCCTCATGTAATTTGTCTCACTCTTTATAAAATCTCACATGTTATTCACCTTTATTGTGGCTTTAGGAACACAGGAACATAAGAGCAGGAGTAAACCATTCAGCCCATCGTGCCTGCTCCGCCATTCAATACAATCATGGCTGATCGTCCACTTCAAGCCTTTTTCCCACACTATCCCCAAATCCATTTATGTCATTGACATTTAGAAACCTGTCAATCTCTGCTTTTAAGCACACAAAATGGCACAACCTCCGCAGACCTCTGGGTTATAGAATTTTGAAGATTCACAATCCTCCGAGTTTAAAATAAATCCTCCTCAAATTGGTCCTAAGTTGTTTCCCGCTTCTTTTGAAATTGTGCCCCTAGTTCTAGACTCCACAACCAGGGTAAGCATCTTGCCTACATCTGCCCTGTCTATCTTTTAAGTATTTTATAGGTTTCAAAGAGATCACCTTTCATTCTTCAAAACTAGAGAATACAGGCCCAGTTTTGTCAACCTCGCCTCATACTTCCACCATCCCAGGAACAAGTCTGGTGAACATTTGCTCCACTTCCTCCAAGGCAATAATATCCTTCCTAAGGTAAGGGGACCAAAAGTGCACACAATACCCTAGGTACGGTCAAACCAAGGTTCTATCAATTTGAAGCAAGACTTTGCTACTCCTGCTCTCAAATCCTCTTACACTAAAGGTTAACATTACATGTCTCTTCCTAATTGATTGCTGCACCTGCATGTTCACCTTCAGTGACTCATCGACGAGGACACCCAAGACCCTTTCGACATCAACACTTTCTAACCGCTTACCATTTAAAAAATACTCTGTATATCTAGTTCTCCAACCAGAGATAAAATACTCTAATTTTTGCACGTTGTATTCCATCTGCCAAGTTCGTGCCCACTCGCTAAGTCTGTCCAAATCCCCTTGAAGCCATTTTATGTCTTCCTCAAAACATACATTCCTACCTAGCATTGTGTCATCCACAAACTTGGAATTATTACATTGTGACCCCACATCCAAATCATTGCAATATATTTTTATCAGCTGGGCCCAGGTACCGATCCTTGTGGAACCCCACAAGTCACGTCTGCCGACGTGAGAATGACTTGTTTATTCCTGTTCTCTGATTCTGCCTGTGTAAGAATCTTTAATCCATGCAATATAATATCCCCTGTCCTTGTGCTTTAGTTTGGCTAACCAGTCTCCTGTGGGAGCTTTATCAAAAGCCTTCGAAAAATCCAAGTATACTGGGCGCTATTCTCCTCCCCCACGCCGGAAGGGAGGTTCGCCGGGGCGCCGCGCGAATTGCGCCACCCCGATCCCCGCACGCGATTCTCCCACCCCCCCCCGGAAACCAGCGGCACGCGATTCGCACCGGGCCGCTCGGAGAACCGGCGAGTGGCGATTCTCCGGCCGGCTGGGCCGAGCGGCCGCTACGACACAAAGGGTTCCCACCGGCGCCGTCCACCCCTGGTCGCTGCCAGCGGGAACTCTGCGGGAATGCTTGGGGGGGGGGGGGGGGCCTGTGGGGGGCGAGGGGGGGCTCCTTCACCAGGGTGGCCTCCGATGGGGTCTGGCCCGCGATCGGGGCCCACCAATCGGCGGGCTGGCCTCTCCCCCTCCCGGGCCTACCTCCTTCCACGTGCAGCCGCAGAACACCGGCTCCATGTTGGTGAGGGGCAGGCATGCGTAAGACGTTCCCCACGCATGCACAGGATGGCATGGCCCAACTGCGCATGTGCAGGATTTGGCTGCCCCAACTGTGTATGCGCGGTTTGGCGCGGCACCCATTTGACGCCGCGTAAGGACGCTGGAGCGGTGTGAACCTCAATATTGGAGAATCGCCCCCACTATGTCCACTGACTCCCCCTTATCAATTATGTTAATAACATCCTCAAAGAACTTCTCCTTATTCATCAAACATGATTTCCTTTTCATAAATCTATGTTGACTATGCCCAATTAAATCATTGGGTTGGATTCTCCATAATTGCGGCTAAGTGCCAGCTCGAGCGAAGAATCCGCGGGAGGTGTACGCAAAGAAAACTGGCACAAACCCCTCACCGATTCCGATACCAGTGAGGGGCTAGCACCGGCGCTGACTAAAACTCCCGCTTCCTGCGCCGAAAATGAGCGAAGAATGGCTGGGTACCCAGCCGCACATGTGCACGGCCGAATGCCTGCAGCAGTCGCGCCGTACAACATGGCGCCAGCCATGCGTGGACCCGACCCGCCATCCGTGGCCACACAGTCCACATGTGATGACACGTATCCCACACCATTGAGAACTAATCCCATCGGGGGCAGAGCATCGCGAGTGCGCCGGCCAATGAGGTACCAACGGCATTGTGACTGCGCACATCACCATGATGCCATTACTGAGGGGACGGAGAATCGCAAACCGGCGTCAAGCCTGCACTGGCCTTTCCCGGCGTCTGAATCGATCCTCCGCCCAATCACCCATTACGATATCGGCATCGGGCAACAGAAAATCCTGCCCATTTTTTCCAAGTGTCCATTTATCATATCCTTTATAAAGAATTTGAGCATTTTCCCTACTACTAATGCAAAGCTAACAGGTCTGTAGTTCCGGGTTTTCTCTCTCCTTCCCTTCTTAAATAGAAGGTGACATTTGGTACCTTTCAATCTGCAATACTGTTTCAGAACCTACAGAATTTGAGAAGATTTTATGGGTGGAACAGTGGGTAGCACTGCTGATTCACAGCACCAGGAACCCAGATTCGATTGTAACTTTGGGTGACTGTCTGTGTGGAGTTTGTTCTTTCTCCCCGTGACTGCGTGGTTTTCCTCCGGGTGCTCCGCTTTCCTCCCCCAATCCAAAGTTGTGTAGGTTAGGGGGAATTGGCCATGCTAAATTGCCCCTTCGTGTCCAAAGATGTGCAGGTAAGGTGGGATTACGAGGATAGGATGGGGGAATGGGCCTAGGTAGGGTGCTCTTTCAGAGGGTCAGTGCAGACTTGATGGGCAAAATGGCCTCCTTCTGTACTTTAAGAATTCTTTGGTTCTATGATCACCAATGCATCCATTATCTCCATGATTATCTTTTTTAACGGTCTAGGATGGGATTGGATTTGTTTATTGTCACGTGTACCGAGGTACAGTGAAAAGTATTTTTCTGCAAGCAGTTCAACAGATCATTCAGTACATGAGAAGAAAAGAAAATACATAATAGGGCAACACAAGGTACACGATGTAACTACATAAACACCGGCATCGGGTGAAGCATACAGGGGTGTAGTGTTAATCAGGTCAGTCCATAAGAGGGTCGTTTAGGAGCTTGGTACCAGCGGGGAAGAAGCTGTTTTTGAATCAGTTCGTGCGTGTTCTCAGACTTTTGTATCGGCTGCCCGATGGAAGAAGTTGGAAGAGTGAGTAAGCCAGGTGGGCGGGGTCTTTGATTATGCTACTCGCTTTTCCCAGGCAGCGGGATGTGTAGTTGGAGTCGATGGATCGGAGTCAGGCTTGTGCGATGGACTGGGCTATGTTCATGACTCTGAAGTCCCCCCAGCCTTTGCAGAAGCCCCCCCCGGCCAGCAGCATGGGTTCCAGCTGAGCGGCGCAGGACGCAGTCCAGAGAATCCAGCCCAGTCTTCCAAATGGAGAATCCCACCCATTATATCTGTTGTCTTATGACCATCCTAAATGCTCTTTGATTACATATCTATGAAGTGACCAGGATGTTTTTCGACATTCATAGAATAATTGGCTGGCTATTTAATGCTTCCCAATTGTTTGAGGGAGGTGGTGTGGGAAGTGCCTGTTCTGCTCATTCCCACCCCGCTGACCCATCACATGGAATCAAACATCAACTGGCCAATTAGCAGCTGCCTGGTGGAAATACCTGAAAATTACCATTGGAAAGCTGAGCTCCACATGCAATTGGGTATCTAGGACTAGGTAGAAGTGTGGCTACATTGGTGAACTAGAAGTCAGTCATGCCTTCTCACTCTCTCCTTTTTTGTTACATCAGCCTAAAAACAGCAAAGAAATAAATTCTATAAACAATCAATCGCTGCCACCTTCAGCAGCAGACGTTACAGGCCGCCAAGTAGGCCTTTTCATCTGCCCTTGTGCCCCTTCCTCATATCTGGTATAAATCACTCCTAATATTTTTCCTGTGTGGCTACCGAGAAATAGAGTGCAGTCAATTCAGTTGGTCTTTTTCAAAATGATGGCTGGGTTTCCAATTTGATCATCTGCTTACTTTCCATAATATTGGAGACTGACTGGATGGATGACATGGGATTGTTGATCCAATGTCATCACGCCACATTTATGTCAGGAAGGGAGCTTTGTGGTGAATGTATTCACCATAGTATAAACTGTCTGTTTAGTACTGTGGCCTATAGCCAGGAAATGGTAAGACGATCTACCCTGTCTGTATAGTACTGTATCCTATGACCAGGAAATAGTAATACGATCTACCACCATGTATTGTACGGGAGCCCCGGTGGGCTCCCCCCCCCCCCCTCCCGGGGCTGTATATAGACCTGGCCACCTGTGGGCGGCACTCATTGTTACTGAACTCACAGGCAGTCAAGTTCTTGATTAATAAAGCCTCTGTTCACTCGTTCTCATCGTCTTGCAGTGAATTGATGGTATAACAATTTATTGACCGAAGACATCACTATGGAAGCTGCACTAAAGCCTGATAAACTCGACCTTGATGCACGAGAAACAGGAGCTAAGGAGATCTTCTCACACTGGCTCCGCTGTTTCGAGGCCTACCTCGACTCCTCTGAAACGCCTCCCTCCGACGCCTTCAAGCTGCGCCTCCTCCACGCCCGGGTGAGCCATCGAATCTCCGTGACGATTGAGAAAGTCGACACGTACGATGCGGCTGTCACGACGCTGAACAAGCATTTCGTTACGCCCGTAAACGAAGTGTTCGCGCGACACCTTCTCACTATCCGCCGTCAACGGGCCAGGGAATCGCTGGACGAGTACCTGGAGAACCTGGCCCTACTCGCCAGAAACTGCAACTACCAGGATGTGAAGGCCGAGGAGCACATGAAACTGCAGATCCATGACACCTACGTGGCTGGGGTCCAGTATAACTACATCAGGCAGCGACTGCTGGAAAACAGGGCCTTGGACCTGCAGGATACGGTACAATTAGCCACCTCATTAGAGGTGGCCTACCAGAGCCTCAGCGCGTTCCTCACAGACTCAGCGAACCACTCGTGGGCACCATCGACGCGGCCCTCACCAGGTCCGAGTACTTCACAGGCTAGTGCCGCGAGGCTGCCCATCCAGACCGGGGCTCCGCCGTGCTACTTCTGCGGTCAGGGCCAACACCCCCAGCAGAGTTGCCCAGCCTGCACCGCAACATGCAGCGACTGCGGCAAAAAGGGACATTTTGCCAGAGTCTGCCTGGCCCGAGATAAAGCCCCGAAGTCTAAAGCGTACCAGGCCCGATCCACGGACTCATAGGCCTACAGACCCCGCAATGTGGCTGCGTGTCGCCATGGAACGCCCCTTCAGACGCGTCATCCGCCTCGTGCAACTCGTGGGGGCCGCCATCTTTAACCCAGCCCGACACGTGCGACTCATGGGGGCGGCCACCTTGTGACACCGACACCTCTGACCACGCAGACTACCTGCAGCTCGGCGCCGTCACTCTCGACCAATCGCAGCCAAAGCACCTGAAAAATTCTATGATGGTCGTCCGGGTCAACGGGCACGAGACCCCCTGTCTTTTTGACTCCGGGAGCACGGAGAGCTTCGTCCACCCTGACACGGTAAGGCGCTGCTCCCTCCACATCTACCCTGTGGCCCAGACAATTTCCCTTGCCTCCAGATCCAATTCGGTGCAGATCCGGGGGTACTGTGTCGTGAACCTCGCGATACAGGGCTCAGAGTACACCCAATTTAACCTGTATGTCCTCCCTCACCTCTGCGCCCCCCTACTGCTTGGACTATACTTCCAATGCAGTCACCGAAGTCTGATCCTAAGTTCGGCGGACCCTTACCCCCCTCACGGTATGTAGCCTCGCGACCCTTAAGGTTGCCTCCCGCCCCGCCTTCACGAACCTCACCCCCGACTGTAAACCCGTCGCCACCAGGAGCAGACAGTACAGTGCACAAGACGTGACTTTTATCAAGTCAGAGATCCAGCGATTCTTGAGGGAGGGGGTCATTGAGGCCAGCAACAGCCCCTGGAGGGCACAAGTGGCAGTTGTCAGGGCCGGGGAAAAGAATCGGATGGTTGTGGATTACAGCCAAACCATAAACCGGTTCACGCAACTGGATGCGTACCTCCTCCCCCGCATTGCGGAGATGGTCAACCAAATCGCGCAATACCGGGTTTTCTCCACGGTAGTTCTGAAATCAGTCTACCACCAGCTCCCGATCCGCCAGGAAGATCGCCACTACATGGCTTTTGAAGCAGCTGACCAACTCTTCCACTTCCTCAGGATCCCTTTTGGCGTCACTAATGGAGTCTCGGTCTTCCAGAGAACGATGGACCGAATGGTGGACCAGTACGGGCTGCGGGCTACATACCCGTACTTGGACCATGTCACCATCTGCGACCATGATCAGCAGGACCATGACGCCAACCTTCAGAGGTTCCTCCAAACTGCCCAATCCCTCAACCTCACATATAACAAAGAGAAGTGCGTTTTCCGCATACCCGGCTAGCCATCCTCGGCTATGTCATGGGAAAAGGAGTCCGAGGGTCCGACCCTGACCACATACGCCCCCTCATGGAACTTTCCCTTCCCCACAGCCTCAAGGCCCTCAAACGATGCCTGGGGCTATTCTCCTACACTGCCCAGTGGGTCCCCAACTATGCGGACAAAGCCCGCCCACTTATTAAAGCCAGGATATTCCCCCTGACGGCTGAGACCCGCTCGGCATCAAGGCCGATATCACTAAGGCCGCAATGCACATGGTGGACGGGTCCGTCCCCTTCCAGGTAGAGAGCGATGCGTCAGACGTCGCTCTGCCTGCCACCCTCAACCAGGCGGGCAGGCCAGTAGCCTTCTTTTCCCGAACCTTCAACGCCTCCGACATCCGACACTCCTCTGTCGAGGAGGAAGCTCAGGCCATCGTGGAAGATGTGCGGCATTGGAGGCACTACCTAGCCGGTAGGAGATTCACCCTCGTCACCGCCCAACGGTCGACAGCCTTTATGTTTGAGGTGGAGGACCGAACTCTCCACCTACAATTACGATATCAAATTTCGTTCTGGGGAGCTCAACGAGCCCTCAGATGCCCTGTCCCATGGCACATGCGCCAACGCGCAAGATGACCATTTTCGGGCTATCCACGATGACCTCTGTCACCCGGGGATCACCCGGCTTACCCACTTTATTAAGGCCCGCAACCTGCCTTACTCCGCCGAGGAGGTCAGGGCCATGACCAGGGACTGCCATGTCTGCGCAGAGTGCAAACCACACTTCTATCGGCCAGACAAGGCTCATCTGTTAAAGGCCTCCCGGCCCTTTGAGCGCCTCAGTATTGACTTCAAAGTGCCCCTCCCATCCACCAACTGCAATATATACTTCCTGACTGTCATTGACGAGTACTCCCGCTTCCCCTTTGCTGTCCCATGTCCCGACATGACCTCGGCCACTGTTATAAATGCACTGCACAGCATCTTCACCCTTTTCAGATTCCTTGCATACATCCACAATGACCGGGGCACATCATTTATGAGCAATGAGCTGCATCAGTATCTGCTCAGTAAGGGCATCGCCTCGAGCAGGACTACGAGCTACAACCCACAGGGAAACGGGCAGGAGGAGAGGGAGAATGCGACGGTATGGAAGGCAGTTCTTCTTGCCCTCCTGTCTAGAAGTCTCCCGATTCCCCGCTGGTAGGTGGTCCTCCCCGACGCGCTCCACTCCATTAGGTCGCTCCTCTGCACAGTCACGAATGAGACCCCTCACAACCTTGTGTTTGTCTTCCCTAGGAAGTCCATCTCCGGGGTCTCGCTTTCATCCTGGCTGACAACTCCGGGGCCCGTCCTTCTCCGGAGGCATACGAGGAGCCATAAGACCGACCCCCTGGTCGAGTGGGTCCAGCTGCTGCACGCCAACCCCCGATACGCCTACCTCGCGCACCAAGACGGATGGCAAGATAGGGTCTCCCTATGGGACCTGGCGCCCGCTGGTTCCCCGGCTAATGCGCCCCTCCCCCTGCCGCCTACCGCCACCCCCCCACACTCCTTGCACCTCCCTGGGGCTCCTGTACTGTCCCGCGCCTACACTGCCGCCATCCACCACCGCCCTGCCTACCCCCTCCCCTCAACCAACGGCGACACGCCGGACTGAAGCTCCAGACAACATGCTCTCGGAGTCATCAACTGCAATGCCCGCAACTGCCGCACCGCCAGAGCTGAGGAGTTCCAAGAGAACAACCCGGTCTCCAGACAGACTGAATATATGATGACCCCACTTCACCCCCGCCGGACTTCATTTTTTTAACAAGGGGTGAATGTGGTGAATGTATTCACCATAGTATAAACTGTCTGTTTAGTATTGTGGCCTATGGCCAGGAAATGGTAATACGATCTATCCTGTCTGTATAGTACTGTGGCCTATGACCAGGAAATAGTAATACGATCTATCACCATGTATTGTACAGGAGCCCCAGTTGGCTCCGCCTCTGGCTCGCCCCCCCCCCCCCCCCTCCCCCGGGGCTGTATATAGACCTGGCCATCTGTGGGCGGCACTCATTGTTACTGAACTCACAGGCAGGCAAGTTCTCAGTTAATTAAGCCTCTGTTCTCTCGTTCTCATCGTCTTGCAGTGAATTGCTGGTACAACAGGTTTTAACCATTTGATTTGGGACCATAAAACCTAGCCCATTGATACAGCACAGGGAGGTCATTTGGTTCATTGTGGTTGTGCCATGTCTTTGAAGCAGCTGTCCATTTAGACCAATTTCTCTGTCCTTTTCCCATACTCCTGCAAAATGATGCCTAAACATTTATGCTATTTATTAATTAAAAATTATTATTGAATCTGCTTTCACCAACCTTGCAGATAGTAACAGCTAACTGTGTAACAAAAATTTCTCCCTGGTTCTTTGCCTAAATAATTCTGCAACCTATTTAATGACTTGTAACAATTCATCTTTTAAAAAAAACTTTCAAAACCTATTAATGGTGCTCGAAAAATATAAGCTATTGTTGAAAGTCAAATGTATGTTTTTTTTCTTTTAAAATTTTTTTAAAAGGGTATTCAATTCTTTATATTTTACAATGATGGAGCAATTTTAGCATGGCCAATCCACCTAGGCTGCACATCCTTTTGGGTTGTGGGGATGACACCCACATAGACATGGGGAGAATCTGCAAATTCCACACAGACAGTGACCCCGGGCCGGGATCAAACCCGGGTCCTAGGCGCTGTGTGGTAGCAGTGCCAACAGTGTTGCCCCTAAGTCAAATGTATGTTTAATGCTACTGCAGAGAGTCCTTGATGTGTTGGGGAAAATGAACTGCACACAAATTTCCATTGTTGGAAGAACACCTCCAAACTGCATTTAATGGAAGTTGTTGGTAATCTGTGAAGCAAAGTGTTATCTTATTAATGTTGTTGCCAAATTTTGTTTTTTGCCATGATTCCTATGGTTTAACAAAATCAAGAAGAGTAAGGTATTTGAGAATCAATACACCTGTTGGAACTTTTGAATAAGTTGAGCACTTATTCCCTTTCTTGTCCTGACGGTAGGAAAGCAAGCTATAAAGAGCCCTAGTTGAACCATGTCCAGAGTATTGAATACAGTACTAGGCACCCTACAGGACAGAACAAAGAACAAAGAACTAGTACAGCACAGGAACAGGCCCTAAGGCCCTCCAATTCTGTGTTGACTATGAAGCCTGGTTAAACTAAAATCTTCTGCACTTCGGGGTCCTTATTCCTCTTTTCCCATCCTATTCACATATTCGTCAAGTTGTCTCTTAAGTGCCATAATTGTATCTGTTTCCACCACCTCCCCCGACAGTGCGTTCCAGGCACTCAGCACCCTCTGTGTAAAAACCTTGTCACGCTAAACTTTCCCCTGTGCACTTTAAACCTACAAATGAAATGAATGAAAATCACTTATTGTCACAAGTAGGCTTCAATGAAGTTACTGTGAAAAGCCCCTAGTCGCCACATTCCAGCGCCTGTTCAGGGAGGCTGTTACGGGAATTGAACCGTGCTGCTGGCCTGCCTTGATCTGCTTTGAAATCCAGCGATTTAGCCCTGTGCTAAACAGCCCCTAAATGTCCCCCTGGTAACTGGCTTTTTTTACCCTGGGAAAAAGCTTCTGACTGTACATGTAAAGGTAGCTATCATGTTCTGCAGACTGGCTGAAGTGAATGATGAACTCCAGAGCATGTATTTTAAAATAATTTATTAAGGAACAAACTGCGTGGTAAGATAACTAGGATAAATAAACTAATAAACAACTAATAACACTAAACAACTCTTGTGGAACTATTGCCAATACATCTATCTCCCAGCACGACTAACGCCCAACTCACCGATCACATGGGCATGCGATGGGTTTACAACGCCACCTAATAGTCGGAATTCATGCATAACATTATGTACAAACTTCCATTATGCATATCACCACAGTAGCTATTTCTATTGCAGCTATATTATGCCAGCTAAACACACAAGTTTGTACATAAAATGTGATAATTTCACTCAATGGCAGGCTGGAGCTGTAGCATCAAACGAGGTAATCATTCATGTTCACTGTCATTTTCGAGAATGCTTATATATTTATCTTACATTCATCAGTGATGGACCTGTGTTGTTCTTGCTGAAATATTGGTACTGTTCAGATTGTTGCTTTTTGCATTCTCTCATACAATTTGTGTATTAGATGAAGAACAAGAACACTGCTGGGCAAAGTTAGCTGAAGCTGCCAATCAAATCATGTTTAAGATCAAATACTAAATAATCTTTCCAACTTAAGTTGGTCTTTCATGTTTTTGATCTAGTTGCAGCAAGATGTTGTCACTTTTGCCGGATTTCTGATTTTTCAAGAGCCCACAGAATCATTGTGGCATTAATGTCATCACTCAACATAATGCTGCGATCTGTGCCGAAAAAGGATTCTTATATATATATCAGTGCAAATGTTTTACCTGACCACAACATGCACAATCTTGCTTCCCCCATAGCTCTCGTGATTCCTTAAGTTTAAGACATATTCTTAAAAGGAAGGATAACGGTGCGATTTATTGGCCGCATCTTTTGGAATCGGAATGGGAATCGGCTGGCAGATCCCTGGAGAGGATGGGCGGATTCCGGGATTCCACAATGGGCAAGACCCAGACTTTCAGAATTAAGTGAGTACTCACTTAACTCTGCTGACGCCAGATTGAACCAGCGCCCGGAATCTCCTGGCCTCGCTGAGGAGACCCCGGCCATTGAGCAGTTGTCCCCGTGGAATTCTCCCAGGTGATCGGAGGCCCCGCGTGGCTGATATCTGGACAGGGTGACATCCTGGCACTGCTGATGCCACATTGGCATCCTTGCAATGCCACCTGGGTGTCAGCCTGGCACTACCAGGGTGTTCAGGTGCACTGCCAGGCTAGAAGGTGCATTGCCAGGTTGCCAAGGTGGTAGTGCCAAGATGCTCAGGTGGCACGTTGCTGATGCCAAGGATCGGGCCTGAGGGTGCCCTGCCCATATGAGGTGGGCTGTGGGGGCTCGAGGCTTGTAGCGCCGAGAACGACCCCTCGATTCCCACCCAGCACAGACTCTTTTATTTTGGTTAGATCACGCCCATAGTAATTGGCAACAGGAATGGCTATCTGGCCATGGCTCATAAAAACCACATGTCACCAATGAACAGAAGCCAAATGTAAGTATAGTTATGTTTACACTGCAGCTAAAGTTATCAAACATAGCATGGACCTTCAAGCATGTGCCTCGGCGAAAAGACTGGGCTTACAACTTCTTTTGTGTGATTCCCAGTTTCATTATTTTCTGTTACACATTCTACAGTTGCTCCCTTAAAAGAGGCTTCAGCATGACCCTAATGATCAGGATAGCAAAGTCATGGCAGAATATCCGACTGAACATGAGGAAATAGACGTGGTGCTCACAGTGCACGTAGGAAGGCCGGCGCACTAGGCATAATTTCCAAGCACCCTCAAAGAAATCATCCTCTGCATTTGGAACGAAGTGACTCCATCTACATTTGTCAATTAATGGAATGCCAAATCAACTTGTACATGTTCATGCTCAATTGTTCCATAATGGCCTGTTGTGATCTGATTGTCATTCACAATTGCTTTAAAGTAAATTGCTGCAATCCTCTTCTCGTTGCTCAGTCCAATATGCAGGAAACATTTCGCATATTTAAGCCCACACTTTGAAAACAGGAAACCAGCACTGAAAATATTTCCCCCAAACCCTTAATAACTCATACATTGTCTAAGATTTGAGGAATTTCCACGGTTCTGTCAATAGTCCGGAACAGTGTTGAGGTAAACACCTTTCCTTTATTCTTCTTTGTCGGGACAATGAATGAGGACCAAGCCGATGACTCAGACTTGGAAATAGAAACATTCAGCCCATCAAATCTATAAGCCTGGCAATGGCATGCAATATTAGTCCACGACAGCCCACCATGTATGGTCTGTGTCCTTCACTTTAAAAAGAGATGATGACTAGTTTACTTTAAACCAGATTAATTCCTCTGTCAAAACAACGAATGCAAGAATGCACAGTCGCTAGTTATGAGTTTCACGGGTTAATATTACCAACCGGCATTTCCTGTGTATAGTTATATTTATTGACGTACTTTATGTTCAGCATTAACTTTTGAGAGGAAGTTACATTCCAGATGGTGTAACCAATTAGACGGCACACTGCAATTCAATACAGAAAAAGTGCAGCAATTTGATGCAGAATGTTGCTTGCTCCATAAAATTGCAATGACCAGTGGGATTGTGGTAAGATTTGTTCCTGGATGAGAGCAAACCACTATCCAGCAATACAGATGAGGGAGATATGTTCAACTCCCAATAATTAAGCCTCTGTTTAGGCTGGAATGCAAAGCCACAACTGATTAATATTGTATTCCATTAATTGGAATGATTTATATATTAATAATTATAGCATTGGACAAAGTCAGCAAGAAATGTTAATCCTCTTTATCGGCAGTGTTGGGGGATTGTTGTAGCATTCTACTGCCGAAAGGATTGGGATTTGACAAATTCCCTTTAGTGTGGCTTATCAGATACAGTCAACGGCATTTGAATATTTTCAGCTGCCAATAACGCTGTGTTGAAGGCAGCAGCTTATGATACCGTGATCTCGTTCAGTTGCACAAAAGAAAATGGCATAAACCCCATCAACTCAAATACTCCCCCCAAATAATACAATACTCTATAAGTAACTCATAATCTTTCCTAGCAACATCCATAAGACAAATACCCTCTTTAACAAAGACATCAGGTTTAAGTTCTCTGCTGAGAGCAGTTATCAATTTTAAATTAGCAAGTGATCTGAAGACATTCTTTTCATACAGAGAGATCAAAATTACACCTTGTTTGGTTGGATGCAGCTCCAACTCTGAAAACTAAATTAAACACACCTGCAACTGCCAGCTCAAAAATGAAAGTAAAAAACGACAGACAGCCCAGCTCCACCCATACTCTGACATCACTGCAGCTAATTGATAAACACCCATTTCTTAAAGGTACTCTCACATGACACTTCAAAAAACTTCCAGAATTAGGGTTAGGGTAACCCAGCAACCATCTGGTGAGATCTCTCCAGCAATCTTCTTCAGGAATGCTGACTTAACTGCATTCAGTAATGTGTGAATTCACTCTTTGTGTGAAGAAGTGTCTTCTTATCTCTGTCCAAAATGGTTTACCCTGAATCCTCAGGCTGTGACCCCTGGTTCTGGACACACCTATCATTGGTAACATCTTTCCTGCATCTACACGGCCTTGTCCTGTTAGAATTTTATAAGTCTCTATGAGATCCCTCCTCATTCTTCTGAACTCCAGCGAGAACCATTCCAACCTAGTCAATCTCTCCTCATATGACAGCCTCGCCCTCCCTGGAGTCAGTCTGGTAAACCTTCGCTGCACTCCCTCGAGAGCAAGAACATCCTTCCTCAGAGAAGGAGACTAAAACTGCACACAATACTCCAAGTGTGGCCTCACCAAGGCACTGTACAATTGCAGCAACCCATCCCTGCTTCTATACTCGAAACCTCTTGCAAGGAAGGCCATTAGCCTTCTTTACCACCTGCTGCACCTGCATGCTTACCTTCAGCGACTGGTGCACAAGGACACCCAGGTCCCACTGCACACTCCCCTCTCCCAATTTACAACCATTCAGGTAGTAATCTGCTTTCCTGTTTTTTCTTCCAAAATGAATAACTCACACTAATCCAAATTATACTGCATCTGCCATTGGTTTGCCCACTCGCCCAACCTGTCCAGGTCTTGCTGTAGGATCCTGCATCCTCATCACAATTCACCCTCCCACCAAATTTGGTATCATCTGCAAACTTTGAGATGTTACATTTTGTTCCCTCATCCAAATTATTAATATATATTGTGAATAGCTGGGGTCCCAGCACCAATCCCTGTGGTACCCCACTGGTTACTGCCTGCCAATTTGCAAAGGATCCATTAATCCCTACTCTTTGTTTCCTCTCTGCCAACCAGTTTTCTATCCACCTCAATACATTTCCCCAATCCCATGCGCTTTAATTTTGCACAATAATCTCTTATGCGGGACTTTGTCAAACGCCTTCAAAAATTCCAAATATACCACATCGACTGGCTCCCCCTTGTCAACTGTACTGGTTACCTCTTCAAAGAAATCCAACAGATTTGTCAAGCATGACTTTCCCTTCATAAATCCATGCTGACTCTGACTGATCCTGCCACTGCTTTCTAAATGTTCCGCTATAAAATCCTTGATAATGGATTCAAGCATTTTCCCCACTACCAATGTGAGGCTTACTGGTCTATAATTCCCTGCTTTCTCTCTAGCTCCCTTTTTGAATATCGGAGTGACGTGAGCTACCCTCCAATCTGCAGGGACAGTTCCAGAGTCTATAGAATCCTGGAAGATGACCACCAATGCATCCACTGTTTCCAAAGCCACCTCCTTAAGCACTCTGGGATGCAGATTCTCAGACCCTGGGGATTTATCTGCCTTCAATCCCATCAGTTTTCCCAGCACCATTTCTCTACTAATGTTGATCTCCCTCAGTTCTTCACTCTCACTAAACCTTTTATTCTCCAACGTTTCTGGGATCTAATTTGTGTCCTCATTTGTGAAGACAGAACCAAAGTATGTATTTAGTTGCTCAGCCATTTCTTTGTCCCTTATTATTCATTCCCCTGTTTCTGTCGGCAGTGGGTCTACATTTCCCTTTACCAATCTCTTTCTCTTCACATATCTGTAGAAACTCTTAGTGTCAGTCTTTATGTTCCCTGCAAGCTTCCTTCTATACTGTACTTTCTCCTTCTTAATCAATCCCTTCGTCCTTCTTTGCTGAATTCTAAACTGCCCCCAATCCTCAGACCTATTATTTTTCTTGGCCAATCTGTATGCTTCTTCCTTGGATCGGATACTATTTCTAATTTCCTTTGTAAGCCATGGATTGGCCCTCTTCCCCCTTTGCTTTTGTGCCAGACAGGAATGAACAGTTGCTGTAGTTCCTCCATGCGTTCCTTGAATGTTTGCCATTGTCTATCCACTGTCATCCTTTTAAGTAACTCTCCCCAATTTATCAAGGCCAACTCACGCCTCATATCCTCATAGTTCCCTTTATTAAGATTCAACACCCTAGTCTCCAAATCAACTACTTCACTCTCCATCTTGATAAAAAATTCTATCATGTTATGGTCGCTCATCCCCAAGGGGTCTCGTACAGCCAGACTGGCAATAATTCCTTTCTCATTACACAGTACCCAGTCTAAGATGGCCTGCTCTCCAGTTGGTTCCTCCACATATTGGTCAAGAAAACCATTCTGTGTGTACTCCAAGAATTCCTCCTCTACGGCATTGTGGCTAATTTGATTTGCCCAATCTATGTGAAGATTAAAATCACCCATGATCACCGATATTCCCTTATTACATGAATCACTGATTTCTTGTTTAATGCCATTCCCAACCTCACCAGTGCAGTTTGGGGGTCTATATTTGACACTATATTTATCCCTTGGTATTTCTCAACTCTCCCCATACAGATTCCATATTGTCAGAGCTGATATCCTTTCTCACTATTGTGTTAATTTCCTCTTTAACCAGCAGTGCCACGCCACCACCTTTTCTTTTATGCCTGTCCTTCCTAAATACTGAGAACCCTGGGACATTCAGTTCCCATCCCTGTTCACCCTGCAGCCAAGCCTCCATAATCCCAATTATATCATACCTATTTACATCTGCACGATTAGTTCATCCACTTTATTGAAAATGCTCCGTGCATTAAGGCACAGAGCCTTTAAGTTTGTCTTTTTCACAATGCTTGTCTTGCTCCCAATATTTTTCTCTACTGCCCTGTTTGAATTGCGCTCACTCGGGGACTTTGTTCCCTTTTGGGAGAAATGTGTCCCATGAATGATAATTAATGAGAAGAATAAAGCCAAGGTTTTCCAGTACCATACATATCCCTGTGCTGTTCAGATGTGTGAAAATTGGCCAATCCCAATGAGCTGTAATGATGCACTTTCAGAGACTTCATTAATGAGTAACAAAGGATTTATTTACAAGAGCAGCAGTGTGGTTGAAGCTAGTTCTAGAATATGTCTGCTGAAGAAAACTCCTCCCTCTGGCGTGACTCCCCACTCTGAGTCTTGATTGGTCACCTAGGCTAGGTGACCCTTACTCTGCTGTGTTGCCCCTAAAGGGGCAATAACCACATGTATATTATCTACAACTTGAAGAAATAGTGAGTAGTAATGGACCTTATCCATCTGTGAACTGTGTTGGAAAGAATCCGATAAATAATTTTCATAAACAATACTTGTATTTTTCTCAGATGCTTGTTTCCCTTTCTTTGCTCAAGGCCACTTCCATATGTGAGAATGAGAATTTATAATGCTGTTTAAATGATAGATAATTAAATTCAAAAGAACTGTCATGTGACTGTGAGCGTTAAAGCACCAGGTTAATCCTTAACAAGGGAAAGGCTGACATGAGGTGAGTCATAGACCTGAAATCCCACAGACAAAATATTGTTAGGCTTAGTTGTTTTGCTCATAGAACTGTAAGCATTCATCCATGCACAGGAATTGAATCTTTGCCAACTTGCCAACTCATTATTCTATGTGTCTGTGTTTCAAGTGCAATTGTGCCATTAGACAATTACACAATTAGCACTGAAATATGTAATCAAATAAGCAGTAGTATAACTGACAAATTATGTGAAATGTGGAATGTGAGATAATATCAGTAGCTGACAATGTTCTGTTCTGGTTGACCTTCCATTTGTCTTCAATGCGAGTCAGAAGTCAAGTTTGTTTTTAATCTCTTACTTGTCTCATGTTAAGCGTTGAATTATTCTCTTTTTTCCTAATTATTCATTCACGGGATGTGGGCATCAGTGACAAGCCAACAGTTATGGCCCATCTCTAGTTACCCATAGAAGATATTGTAGAGTTGCCTTCTCAAACTGCTGCAGTCTGTGTGGGGAAAGTACTCTGATAGTGCTGTGAGGGAGAGAGTTACAGATTTCTATCTTGCAATAACAATAGAATGATCATGTATTTCTAAGTCAGAGTGGTTTTGATTTGAAGGGCACTTGTAGATGGTGATGTTCCCAAGTGCATTCTTCCCTTGGCCTTCAAGGTCACAGATTTGGGAAATGCTGCTGAACAAGCCTGGGCGAGTTGCTGCAGTGCATCTTGTAGGTGATACACACAGCTGCCACCCTGCTCCAGAGGTGGAGGGAATGAATATTTAATAATAACAACAATCTTTCTTATTGTCACAAGTCAGCTTACATTAACACTGCAATGAAGTTACTGTGAAAATCCCCCAGTTGCCACACTCTGGCACCTCCTTGGGTACACAGAGGGAGAATTCAGAATGTCCAATTCACCTAACAAGCACGTCTTTCCAAACTGGTGGGGGAAACCCGAGCACCTGGAAGAAACCCACGCAGACACGGGGAGAATGTGCAGACTCGCACAGACAGTGACCCAAGCTGGGAATTGAACCTGGGATCCTGGCGCTGTGAAGCAACAGTGCTGACCACTGTGCTACCATGCCACGTGGATTGTGGATTGGGTGCCAATGAAGTGATCTGCTTTGTTTCAGATAATGCCAAGCTTCTCAAGTTTGTTGGAGATGCATTTATTGAGGGAGGTGGAGGGTATTCCATCTCCTGACTTTTGTCTTGCAGATGGTGGGCAGGCTTTGAGGAGTAACAGTATTTATGTCTTGTCCAGTTTGTAGTGATCTGCATATCTGTATGTAGACAAGGGATTAATGTAAAGACACTACAACTAAGCAATCACTAGAGGGCAGCACTAGAGATGTATAAGTAGACAGACGGAAGCAAGGATCACTCTCTTCACAGGAACAATAGCTAGTGACCAGATACAGTCAGAGACAGCTCAGCGCAGGTGTAAATAATCATAAGTACTTGTTAGGTTTTTAAAAAATTATTTTAGAATTTTTTCCAATTAAGGGGCAATTTAGCGTGTTCAATCCACCTACCTTGCACATCTTTCAGTTGTGGGGGCGAAACCCACGCAAACACGGGGAGAATGTGCAAACACCACACGGACAGTGACCCAGAGCCGGGATCAAACCTGGGACCTCGGTGCCATGAGACTGCAGTGCTAACCCACTGCGCCACCGTGCAGCCCTATAAGTACTTCTTAGTTAATCTTGTTCATGTAACATCTAGTTTAAGCATTGGAGAGAGAACAAACTCACAGTTAATTCATCAATGTTACTCAATAATGCACTTTTTAAAACTACGAGTTTTATTCAACATCGAGTTAAGGATCATTCTGGAAGAAACAAGTGAGTAACTGATACTGCGCAAGGCAATACATTACTGTCAGAAATAGTAACATAATACAGTTTAGAAAGAGATGATCAAAATTTCAAAGGAACATAAGGTTTATGAAATTGTTGCACTATGAAAAGCAAACCAGTAAGCAAGGTAGGTTGAGGTCGAAGGTTTATTATAAATTGTAGAGATTTACATTATTAACATTGGATTGAGAAGAAACCTCTCTGAAACCTTTTATGGATACATTAAGTGGCATTGGAACAGGAGTAGGCCATTCAGCTGCTTGGATGTGTTTTGTCAGGTAATCAGATCAGGCTATGATTCATCTTTATTCCATCCACCTGACACTTGATTCATATCCATTGATATTGTTGGTTGACAAAAATCTATCGATCTTAGATTTTAAATTATTAATTTAACTGGCATGTTCAATTTATGGACTAGAATTGGGGGAAGAGCATGTGCGGAAGTGTGGGGGATGCAGCTTGGGGAAGGGGACTCCAATGTTTCCAGGGAGCATGTTAAGGAAGCCCCCCACCCCTGCCTACCAGCAGCCTGTGCTGAGAACATAGAACATAGAACATACAGTACAGAAGGACGCCATTCGGCCCATCGAGTTTGCACTGACCCACTTTCGCCCTCACTTCCACCCTATCCCCGTACCCCAATAACCCCTCTGCTATGCTTGTTACGTGGCATGGGATCTCCCACTGCTGACTATATCCCATAGCTGGTGGGATGAGGCCATTAACTGGGCATTAATTTTCCACTTAATGGTCTCAAGTGGCACACTGGGAGACGAGCTGCCTGAACCCGCTGCTGGTATAATGGTGGTGGGTGCAAGGGCAGGAGGGAAGGTGGCAGGCAGGTCATCTGCTGGAGTTAATGAGTCCTTCTATCTTTAATCTTCAGCAGGGGTATGTCAGCTGCTACCCACTGTTTGTAACCTGAGCCCTGCTCTTAACTATTCTGAAGGATGCAATCTACCCGAATGGGAACAGAGTCCCATAGTGCATATGATTAACTGGGTGCTTCCTGGGGCTTGGAGCGCCAAGAAACACCATGCTATTGAACGGCCAACTTGGTAGATTAGGGGTCTCAGCAAGGAATGCGCGGCCAAGGCTGCACTTAGTCTCGTTTCGTGCACTGAATGGCATGGCGCTCTGGCAGCTGGCAGTGGCATCTGGGAATGGGTGATGGGAGTGCAGTAGAGGAGCTAGTCAGGGGTGGATAGATAGCCACGTGTTATGGGGTAGTAGGGCAGTGGGGGAGGTTATTCAGATAGGTGGGGGTAGTTAGATAGTCAGGAGGTTTGGGAGTTGGGAGTTGGGTTGCCGAAGAGGGATAGTGAAGGTTTGGAAGGTTGTCGAGGTGTGCAGCGAGGGGTTCAAATTAGAACTGGTTTTAAAGCTTCTTGCCTTTACTGGATAACTATTCTCCCAAGAGTGTGGGAAACATCTGGGGTGGGATTCTCCTTTCCACCAGGCGTGTTTCCCTGCGCGGCACCACCCCCACCCCCCCTCGCCGGCAGCGTGATTATCCATTCCCGCAGCCAGCCAATGGGGCTTCCTATTGTGGCCATCCCACGTCACGTGGGTGCGCTGTGGAGGGATCGGAGGATCACACGTACGGAGAATTTGCTGCTGAAGTCTCCAACTGCAAATCAGAATTTCGCAGGATTCCTGGTGCAGGATGGAAGTTGAAACACCCCAGGCAATTCCCGTGCAGTCCTTGCATGAGCACTTCAAGAGGGTTCCCCAGCGGATCTTCTGAGGTACCTGTGGGTTACGAACCTCAGGAGAATGTACTGGGAGGGGCTATGATTTTTACGACTGTTTCCGAATAAGCCCTCTTCTCCACTGTTTATTAGTTTGAAGTCCATTTTACCACCCAATTTATCCTTTTTGCCTGGACATGTTAAAAAATCCTTTATGCCTGCTGTTAAAATAATCAACTAGAGTTTGACAGTAAATTATTGAGCAAATAAGTAGCATTGCTTCAGTTACAGCTGCTGTATTATAATTACTCAAGCACCCCATTGGATTCAGTATGTGAAACATGCTTCACCCAGAAAAATACATTTTCAATGTACCTTCCAAAGTGAATGTACTGGCTAGGGGAATGGCACTGAATGTCACAGGAGTGTGCAGATTGACAAGGGATTGTTCATGTTGTATTGACTTTATTTGCTATGTTCGATGCAATGTGAATGCAATAGTTTAACCATTTTATGGAGAAACATTAATTTGAGAGGAACAGGTTTTGTTAGTGGAGCCAACAGTGCTGTATGTTTGTCAATCCCACTATAAATTTAGCATCAGACTGGTAGTATAATAATTCTTAATATGTTGGATAGAGTGAATGATGAGATAAATTTACAGAGTGTGAGGAAGAAAAGTGATTTTATGTGCCAAACAACATTTTCTTGTTCCAGGCTACAGGCGTTTCTACTTTCGGGTCAAAAGCCTATTTTCTTTTTGGCACTGAAATTAGTTTCTTTAAAGTACTTCTTAAAAATTGAATTCTATTTCTGATTACTGAATAACTGCTCAGCTATATGTCAGAACATGTTTAAATATGCTTCTTTGTCCCTTCAGGAGCTATGCCTTTGACTTGACATTCATTTGTTTTTAAGTGTTAATCAATACTCCATTTTTTTATATCTGTGTACCATTAGCTACTTCAACACCACTTTAGGAGGAGTCATAGCTGTAGCAGGGCTTTGGAAAAACAGAACACAGACGGTCCAGATTTATTTTTGGAGGATCTGCTGGAATGTGGAGTTTTGCTGGTGTTGGATTAAGGGCTGAAGAGACAACCTTTGACATTGCATATCTATTCTATGCCATTGCCAGATTTTACACGGCAGAACTTAAATCAGTAGCAAAGAAGCAGCTATTAAAAATCCTCAATTTCCTTTTGCATGTTATGCAACTCTGGTCCCACATGCAATCCTCTGCCTCATGTAGTTTACCATATGAAAGGGAACAGATAACGGACCCGGGCTACCTTGGAGCAACTCGGCTGCCATTCTATTTGGTGAGTTCTAGGCCCAGAGCAGTCCCGAGCTTGACTCATTAGCATTGTGCAATTTCTGTTAGTTGTCTACATTGTTAACATTTTGTCAAAAGGTTACATTTCATGAGTTTTAGCAGATGTAAAGTTACACATAGGAGAATGAACCATCAGATAAAAATAATAATATGGAAATAACCATCTGTCCTTCAAGCATCATCCAGCAAGATATTTCATATGTTTGCATATGAACGGTGTTGCAAATTGCTTTCTCTCTACAAGATTTTCCCCCATGCAATGCATTGTTTTTTCTTTGTGGAAGAAGATGACCTCTGACAGTGTGGGAGGACAATGGTGAGAGTCCAAACGTATTGGGTATTGACATTCACAAACTCAATACTGCTTCAGGTTTGTGCGACAGTAATCTTACCAGGTTCATTATTCACTGTTGGGAATTATTTCACATTCACCATGTTAAAATGGTATTTGTGCTTCTTCATGCAACAATGTACGTACTGTCAATTCAACAGCAATAAGCCATCGACAATGCCCATCATCGTGTTTTCACACAACGGTCACAAATTGAGTAAGAGGATGTTGTTGTTGTGAGGCTAAAACTCTCATCAGGGAACTCTCTATTAGTAATCAGGTTGAGCAGTGAATGGAGAGTACGTCACAAAGCAGACAGGAAGCGGCAGTCTTGAAGTCTCAGGATGAGCAGACTGCTGCTCAGCAGAGATCCAACATGGTCTCTAGTTACTTCATGATGCTAAAATCAAGAGGCAGACCAGTATTGCATATTTTGTCATTATAAACCATCATACCGTCATGATTGTTCGCTTCACAAGCTGCTATTGAGCAGAAAACAACAGCAAAAGCATCTGTAATAGTCTCCCAGGTATGCAGCAGTAAGCATAACTGAATATTTCTCTGCCACTAAATTTGAAAAGCTGCATTCAAATACAAAGACATATTTAAGCTTGATTTTGTTTTGCTTCAAACACAAAGCATATTTGTGTATGCAGATTAAGCAAAATATTCGTCCGGATTTCAACCATGCCTTTTCTCTTGCACAGTAAAGAGCACAGTGTGGTGATCTCTGTAGGTGCATGCACACAAGGGGTTAATGGGTAGATAGCAGCACCTCATGATCACCAGAGAGCTGGACCAACAGGGGTATAAAGGGTAGCCACACGGGGTCTCTGTCTCTCTCTCGTGTGCTGTGAACAGGGAAACATCAGAATCACATAGATAGTTAGTGGAGTTACATTTAGTTACAATTGTGAAATCTTGTTATCCAATTCCTAGTTCCCATTTTAAGGTAAAGAACTCACGCATTCATAGTTATAGTTACTCAATAAACCTTTGTTGTTACTGGACGAGTTCGAGTCTTCTTCAACAAGATTCAGAGGACCTCATCATCAGCCAAGGATTGAGTAACACGTGTTATCGACCACGCAGGTAATACTACACACAGTTCATTAAATTGGACCCCACATTTCTGAGCAGCCAATTTGCACCCAAGGAAGAGGATCAGTGTGAAGGTGTGGGTGCAGTCTTGGAAAAACTGATGACGACAGAGTTAGAACAACACAGAAGAAGCAGAAGAGGAAGACCTCAGACCAGATGGAATGATGTGATGGCGAGAAACTTAAACGCGGCAGATAGTGGAAGAGGAATGGGTGAATGGGTGACCACATATAATATGGGATAAGCTAAAAGAAGATGACTATTATATGTATTTTCATTATTAATTATAAAGAAGGCTGGTGGACGTCGGACAAAATATGTTCAAAACATTCCAGATCCAAACCATTTTCTTTCATAAATATTTTACTCAAATTTTCCATTTGCAAACACATGAAATATTCAACCAGAATCACGCAATATACAAAACAAAATCCCCAGCTGCCCAACCCGTTCCCCCCAATTTCAGAACAAAATTATTTTGTTGACAATTTTCCAGAATAATACCAATACAACCATTTATGTATAACAATTAACGTATTCCAACCTTTTCTCATCCCTCCTCCACCCCCCCCCCCCCTCCACCCCCACCCCCAGGCAACCCTCTCATTAGATATTAGATTTTTTTTCTAAGTGTAAAAATTGCATCAGGTTGCCGAGCCAAGTTACTTCACTGGGCGGGGACAAGACCTCCAGCCAAGCAAGATTCGTCTATGGGCTATCAAGGAAGCATCTGCCTTCGTCCCTGTCTCTAACTCCGGCAAGTTTGAGATCCCAAAAATACCCACCAAAGGACATGGCTCCAATTCGACCCCAAGAATGCCCGACATGGTGCTGAAGAAGGATCCCCAAAAGTTCACGAGCCCAGGGCAGGACCCGAACATGTGAGTGTGATGGGCAGGGCCCTCAGAGCACTGCTCTCACCTATCCCCTACTTGTGCATAAAACCCACTCATTCGGGCCCTGATCAAATACGCCCTCTGCATCACCTTGAATTGTATCAAGCTGAGCCTCGCACACAAAGAGGTAGAGTTGACTATATATAGACACTCGGTCCACTCCCCATCTTCAAGTTCCTGGCCCAATTCTTCCTCCCATTTTCTTTTAATTTTGTCCAGCAGGACCTGATCCATCAACATCAGCTGACCATAGGTCTCCGACATCCCTCCCTCCCCTGCACTGGCTGCTGAAGAAACTTTGTCCATCAATGAGGGAGGGGGGGGGGGGGGAGGCCACATGGATGGAAGCAAACTCCTTGTGTGCCAAGTTTCATACCTGTTGAAACTTGTTAGCTCTTGAGAGCTTACCCTTCTCGAGCCACCCCTCAAAACTCAGGAACTTACCATCAACAAACAGATCCCCAAACCTCTCCAACCCCTCCTCCTTCCAGACCCCAAAGGATGAATCCAAAGCCACCAGCACAAAATGATGGATCCCACAGATTGGGGCCAAGATTGACATAGATGACATTAACAGCTTGAAGTGCCATTTAAATTGTCCCTATATTTTCAAGTTGGTCAAGACCACCAGATTAACAGTCCATTTCATTGGAGAAAATGTGCCCCTTCCCAGTCGGAAGTATTTTGAGTTCAAATCATTTGTATGGGCACTGGTCGCTATACAAAAGCTGGATCCAGGATCTAAACCTCGGTCCAAAGCCAAACCCAACCAAGACATGAAATAAATAGCTCTATTCCACCCTATCAAACACCTTATCTGCATCCAGTGAAATAATCAGCTCCGTTTCAGGGAATGAAGAGGGGGACAGAACCACGTTGAGCAATGCCTTAGCCAATACCTTCGCGAGTAACTTTGATCAGCATTCAACAAAGAGATGAGACGGTATGACCCATATTCCACCAAGTCTTCGATAGCAAGGAAATCATCTTCTGCACCAAAGAGGCTGGCAACGTCCCTCAAGTAAGAGTCTTCAAACATCTAAAGCAGCATTGGGGTCAGCAACTCGTCAACCCTTCTGTAAAATTCCATTGGGAATATGTGAGGTCCCGGCGCCTTCCCTGACTGCATCAAACTCATACCCTCTTTAATCTCCTCAAGAATCAGAGGAGCTTCCAATTCCTCCCTCTCCTCCTACTCCACCACTGGGAAGGCCAACCATCTAAAAACTCAGACATAGAGGACTCATCCTCAGGAGGTTCCAACTTGTCGTGGTTCCAATAAAACGCTTCGAACACCCTATTAACCTTGGTTGGGGTGAAGACCAGTCCTCTATGAGAGAGCGGGTCCTCTCACAAAAACTTTTATCCACCAACAGAGAAGTATCAAACCTCCAAAGCAGGCACAAAGCGGGGCCCGAGCCAACCATTATGTCCATGTAGTGTGGGTGGTGATCAGAGATCACCATTGCTGAGTATCCTGACTCCATAATCCTTGGCAGCAAGGACATATCGACCACAATAAAGTCAATCCTGGACCTGAGAGAAGGAGAAATTCTTCTCCCCCGGGTGTAAAGATCTCCAATGGTCAGTTCCCCCCATCTGCTCCATGAAGGTCAACAAAGCCTTTGCCATCCCAGAAGATATTAACACCTTTTGTCTCGATTTATCCAGTTGGGGGTTTAAAACGCAATTGAAGTCCCCACCCATGATCAGCTGAATCCAAATCTGGGATTAATGACAGCAACCTATTAATAAAAATAGTGTTGTCCCTATTTGGGGCGTATACATTGACCAGCAACATTGGTGAACCCAGTAGCAGCCCACTGACCATGACATACCTCCCATTCGGGGTCGTCAAAGTCCTTCCTGCTAAGAAGGCCAACCTCCTGTTGATCAGGATCACAGTCCCCTGTGCCTTGCCTTTGATCCCTGAATAAAACACTTGCCCCACCCAGCCCCTCCGAAACCATATCTGGTCTCTAACTCGCAAATGAGTCTCCTGCAATAGCAGCTCATAAGCCCTCAATGTCTAAAGGCGCGTAAACACCCTGAATCTCTTATTCGGGTCACCTAACCCCCTCACATTCCATGTGACCAGCCGAATGGGGGGACATCCACCCCCTCCCCAACTGGAATCAGTCAATCCCATACTGTGGGGCAGCCAGCGACCTCCAGGAAAGGTCGAAATCAGACCCACAGCCGTCAGGTCCCTCAGCACAAATCGGCAAAGAAAAGTCTCCAGTCACCATCAGGGACACCCTTCCTCCCACCCCACCAACTTGTCACCCAAATAACCAGGTAAGGTAAAGTCACCATAGTCCCAGATGAATATAGGCTGCTTTCTCCTTTGAAGGGGAGAGCTGACTTGTTGTTATTTAACCCGGGTGGCCTGGTAGCACAGAGGTTAGCTCTGTTGCTTCACAGCTCCAGAATCCCAAGTTCAATTCCCGGCTTGGGTCACTGTCAGTGCGGAGTCTGCATGTACTCCCCGTGACCGCGTGGGTTTCCTCCAGATGCCCCAGTTTCCTCCCACAGTCCAAAGGTGTGCAAGTGAGGCGGATTGGCCACGGTAAATTGCCCTTAATGTACAAAAAGGTTAGATTAGATTACGGTGGAGATGTGGGCTTAAGTATGGCGCTCTTTCCTAGGGCTGGTGCAGACTTGCTGGGCCGATTGGTCTCCTTCTGCACTGTAAATTCTGTAATCTAACCTGAGGATCACCATACCTCAGGTGAGGAGCAAGGTTGAGAAGGCATTGGCCTTCATGAATAACTTCAGCCAGTATGGGAATTGAACCCATGCTGCTGGTCTTGTTCTGCATGACAAACCAGCTGTCCAGTCAAGTGAGGTAAACTGGTCCTCATGTAATCTATATACAAAACCCCCAAAACCAACCTCTTCCTTATCACACCTCAACCATCCCATTAATATAACCCCTAAATTTAAACTTCATATGAACTACAGATGACCCCATCTCCTCACTTCCATTAACTAACAAATTCATCTAGCTAGCTGACTAGCCCCTCACAGAGAGCCTTCAATCAACCTTAAAATTTCAAAGTACCAAACCTGCCCCTTTCGCCAAAAAACGATTAAAGATTCCAAGAAAGAACAGCAAAAACAGTAAACGTCTTCATATAAAGCAAAAAACAGCCTCACCTATACCTCATCAACCCTTAATAAGAGTGAACAGACAAATAGAAAAAAAAGCACAACCCCCCCCCACCCCAAAATTCCAAATGACCCTCCTCCCTTTTCCAAACCAGTTACTTTCAATTCGAATACAATACAATTATCACAATTATTTCAACCCCAGTCCCTTCCTTTGAATGAATGGCTCAGCTTCCATGAAGTCTCAAAGTGATGTTGTTCATTCTCATTGGTCACCCAAAGATGTGCGGGGTCGACCATGCCAAACCGTACTTTCTTGCGATACAGTGCCGTCTTAGCCTTGTTAAAAGCTGTGTGCCTCCTAGAAAGCTCCGAAAAGACATTTGCACTCATGGCCTTCCCATCTGCTGTTCTGGTGTTCCTTTTCCTGGTAACTGTGGAAGCGGAACACAAATGCCCGAGGTGGCTCCCAAGAATGAGGCTTCTGTCTCAGTGACCTATGGCCACGATCCAGCTCAGGAGGGGCTGCCATTATCTCCTCCCCCACCATCTTCCAGAGCACCTGCGCCATGCTTTTTGTTGGGTTTGGACCCTCCTAACTACTCTGGCAATCCAAACACTCTCAAATTCTGTCTTCTTGACTGATTTTCGAGGTTGTCTATTCAAACCCTTATTATCAGTCGCCATCTTCACCATTTCCACTTCCAAGCAAGCAATCTGGCCACTCTGCCTTGACAGAGCAACTCCTACCTCCTGCAGCTCCACATCCTACTGCTTCACTACCTTGTTTACCTTGATCAGGGCATCTCGGATTGAGGAAATCGCCGCATCAATTGCCTTCTCATGATCCTCTGAAATCTCTCGGCACTGCTTCTGTAACTCAGCTGTCAAAATCTCTACAGTCAGGGGGGTGGCCCCTGGCATTGTCACCTTGCCACCATTTTATTTTCCTTCGATGCACTCGAGGTCTCCGATGTTAATGGGGAGCAGGGGTCAGCCCGACCCCATCGGGTGAAAATCCTGCAAGAGAAGGGACATGCAGTCAGTGAGAGTGAAGGACCATTTTGTCCGATTTCAGCAACTCATCTGAGGGAGGTTACCTGATTGAAGGGGCAGTGGATCCTCACCTCTGCGGCGCACGCCAACTTCGCAGTCGATGAATGCTCTGTCCTCTGTTGCATCCGGGATCTCCAGGGCCCGATCCTCGTGTCGGTGAGGCCTCTGATATCGGGGACTCAGCCTCCACCGCCGCCCCCCCCCCCCCTCCCCCGCCCTCCCGGCCCCGGTCATGTCTTGTTCCTTCCTGTTACGCGCAAGACTGGACATTGTGAGCCACACGCATGATGGATCAGGGGGTGTCTTTAGCAGGTGGCATGTGAAGGGCAGCAGACCTGGACATGAAGGGGTTGTGCTGCTGGGGGCTCGGGGTTCAGAGGTTCAAGCACGAAGATGTGTGGGGAGGGTATGAGGTGACAGCCAGCGATTTGTGGGGGTCAGTGTTGTAAATCTGAGGGGTGAAAAGCAGAACTGATGCCGGGAGAGAGATGGTGACTTACCCTTGCAGTCCGTTGGATATAGGACATAGAACATAGAACATAGAACAATACAGCGCAGTACATGCCCTTCGGCCCACGATGTTGCACCGAAACAAAAGCCATCTAACCTACACTATGCCATTATCATCCATATGTTTATCCAATAAACTTTTAAATGCCCTCAATGTTGGCGAGTTCACTACTGTAGCAGGTAGGGCATTCCACGGCCTCACTACTCTTTGCGTAAAGAACCTACCTCTGACCTCTGTCCTATATCTATTACCCCTCAGTTTAAAGTTATGTCCCCTCGTGCCAGCCATATCCATCCGCGGGAGAAGGCTCTCACTGTCCACCCTATCCAACCCCCTGATCATTTTGTATGCCTCTATTAAGTCTCCCCTTAACCTTCTTCTCTCCAACGAAAACAACCTCAAGTCCATCAGCCTTTCCTCATAAGATTTTCCCCCCATACCAGGCAACATCCTGGTAAATCTCCTCTGCACCCGCTCCAAAGCCTCCACGTCCTTCCTTATAATGCGGTGACCAGAACTGTACGCAATACTCCAAATGCGGCCGGACCAGAGTTCTGTACAGCTGCAACATGACCTCCCGACTCCGGAACTCAATCCCTCTACCAATAAAGGCCAACACTCCATAGGCCTTCTTCACAACCCTATCAACCTGGGTGGCAACTTTCAGGGATCTATGTACATGGACACCTAGATCCCTCTGCTCATCCACACTTTCAAGAACTTTACCATTTGCCAAATATTCCACATTCCTGTTATTCCTTCCAAAGTGAATCACCTCACACTTCTCTACATTAAACTCCATTTGCCACCTCTCAGCCCAGCTCTGCAGCTTATCTATATCCCTCTGTAACCTGCTACATCCTTCCACACTATCGACAACACCACCGACTTTAGTATCGTCTGCAAATTTACTCACCCACCCTTCTGCGCCTTCCCCTAGGTCATTGATAAAAATGACAAACAGCAACGGCCCCAGAACAGACCCTTGTGGTACTCCACTTGTGACTGTACTCCATTCTGAACATTTCCCATCAACCACCACCCTCTGTCTTCTTTCAGCTAGCCAATTTCTGATCCACATCTCTAAATCACCCTCAATCCCCAGCCTCCGTATTTTTTGCAATAGCCTACCGTGGGGAACCTTATCAAACGCTTTGCTGAAATCCATATACACCACATCAACTGCTCTACCCTCGTCTACCTGTTCAGTCACCTTCTCAAAGAACTAATTTCAGAACAAAATCATTTGTTTTCTTCCGACACTGGACGGCCGTCCTCCATTGCAAGCTGCCCGAACTCACAACAGCTTCCACTGCCTCCCAGGTGGCATTGCTGGCCCTGCTGCTAGGTCTCCCAGCCCCTCAGGGGAACAGGGTGGCCCCTCTTGCACCCACCATGTCCAACAGCCTGTCCAGGTCGGTATCACTGTAGCCAGCGGCTGGTCTGCGTGCTGCCATTCTTCTTTCTTCTGTGTTGACTGTGGTGACGGGTCCTTTAAAAACAGCTCTCTCTAGTTAGCGGCATGCAGGCTGGGGCACGAATCAGACGGCGAGTGTGCCTGGAATGGTGAGTAGCTCATAGGGGCTCATTTTTGACACTACATGCCGTTAGATATGGGTCGTAATCTCGCCATCACGGCCCTCGAGCAAAGCCCCACGAACTGTGCCCGAAATGATACTTAGAATTAATTCCGTCAGATTGCGGCCATTGTTTCTTTCTTCTTTTGGTGTCTGGTTTGACCCTATTCTACATCCCCTTGCTTTGGGAGGCTGAAATAAATGTAATAGGGTTTTGAGCGCATGTTCCCTGCAAAAAACGGAACAAAATCACGATCCCCGGCAGGAGTTCCTCCATGTGCGGCCGTTCCGTCACATGCCGCATCAGAAGTTCACGATTCCATCCATTTTTCAGAGAAAATCCTCAAGTGAAAATTTCCATGGATTTCCTCAAATGGTTTCCTGCTATGGGCACCAGCTGGTGGATTTGTGTTGCTTCCCCCTCATTCTGCCTCTGGGTTGAATTTGCTGCAAACATTTTGATAATTTCAGTTTCAAAGTTGTGCAGAATGTAACACATGGCACTTAATATGCCAACTTGCTCTCACTTAAACTGTGTACAGTATACTGTACGGCACACCTAGAGCTGGCTAAGTATCGGGTCTATAGCTTCAAGAGCTCAGAGATAGGCTTCATGTAATTCATTGACTTTGAATTCTTTGAGACATATGGTGAGATCAACCTAAATTGTTTTTGCCATTAACAAACATCAACATAACAAGCCTCATCTCAGTCAGTGTGCATTTGGCAATTGATACAGTTTTACGATACAGGATGTAGCTCACAACAGATCTAATTTTTAAACTGAACCTGATTTCAATCAAAGAAACATCATAAATGAAAGATCGAACAGGAAGACATGCTGCATTAAATATTTAATTGTGTCATAAGGAGGATCTGTATTGGTGCTGTCAATCATATTTGGAATGTGTAACACTTAGTCTGTAAGGAAGCAACTTGTCATTTTGTTTGCACCATCGAAGAGTTGTGAAAGGAATGATTTCATCAACATTTCTACATTGTGAGCACTGAAGGACACAGGAAGGAATGTAGGAAAAGGAGTAAGCCAGTTAGCTCCCTGAACCTATCCACCATTCATTTAGGCAACGGCTGACCTGTAACCTACCTTCATCTGCCCACTTTGAGTCCAGATTCCTTAATTCCCTTGTCAATACAAATGTATCAGTTGCAATTTTGACATTTTCAAATGAATTAGTTTTTTGCGGGAGCGAGTTCCAGATTTTTACTTGCCTTTGTGTTAATAATTGTTGCTTGACATCGCGTGGGAATTGGCAAGTGCTAGTGTTAAAGTTAGGTCTCCCTAATCTGAACTCTCACTCCAGAGTAAATACGGTTTCTCTATTTAACTCATCAAATCCATTAATCATATTAATCAGCTTTTTAAAATTCATTTGCGGGATTTGGGCATCGCTGGATAGGCCAGCGTTTATTGCTCATCCCAAAGTACCCTTGTGAAGGTGGTGGTGAGTTGCTATCTTGGACCACTGCAGTCCTTGAGGTGTAGCAGGTTCAACCACAGTGCTATAAGGGAGGGAATATCAGGATTTTGATCTAGTGACAGTGAAGGGTCAGTGATGTATTTCCAAGTCAGGGTGGTGATTGACTTGGAGGGGAACCTTCAGGTGGTGGTGTTCCCAGGTATCTGCTGCAATTGACCTTCTAAATGATAGTGGTAATGGGTTTGGAAGGTACTATCTAAGGAACCTTGGTGAGTTATTGCAGTGCATCTTGTAGATGGTACGCACAGCTGCAACTGTTTGTTGGTGGTGGAGGAATGAATATTTGTGGACAGGGTGGAAATCAAGCGGGCTAATTCACCCTGGGTGGTGTCGAGCTTATTGAGTGTTGTTGGAGTTGCACTCGTCCAGGCAAGTGGAAAGTGTTCCATTACTTAAACCTGACTTGTGCCTTGTAGATGGGGGACAGGCTTTGGGGAATCAGGAGGTGAGTTACTCTGCAGGATGCTAAGCTTCTGCAGCCACACTATTCATATGGCTGGTCCAATTCAGTTTATGGTCAGCAGTAAGCCCCAAGGGAGGAATTCAATGATGGTAATGCTATTGAATGTCAAGAGGCGATGGAGATGGTCATTGCCTGGCACTTGTGTGGTGTGAATGTTACTTGCCCAGCCCAAGCTTGGATATTGTGCAGGTCTTTCTGCACTTGGACATAGACTGCTTCAGTTTCTGAGAAGTCAGGAATGATGCTGAGTATTGTGCAATCTTCATCAGCAAACATCCCTACTTCCGACCTCATGATAAAAGAAAAGTCTTTGATGAAGCAGCTGAAGATGGTTGGGCTTTGGACACTACCCTGAGGAACTACTGCAGCAATGTCCTGGAGCTGAGATGATTGATGGGCAGCACGGAGCACAGTGGTTAGCACTGTTGCATCACAGAGCCAGGGTTCTTGGTTCGATTCCCAGCTTGGGTCACTGTCTGTGCAGAGCCTGCACGTTCGTCCTGTGTCTGCGTGGGTTTCCTCCGGGTGCTCCAGTTTCCTTCCACAAGTCCCGAAAGACGTGCTGTTAGGTAATTTGGACATTCTGAATTCTCCTTCTGTGTACCTGAACAGGAGCCAGAATGTGGCGACTAGAGGCTTTTCACAGTAACTTCATTGCAGCGTTAATGTAAGCCTACTTGTGACAATAAAGATTATTATTATTATTCCGGTCCTCGCTGTTCACATTTTTTTGTGACCCCTCGCTCTGCAACCCTCCTGAAATCCTCCTGCGACCCACACGCGCATCATGACCCCCACTTTGAAAACTCTGCTCCAGAGTTCAGAAAAATGAAATGTGATGGCATTGAAAAAAATTCTTACCGGGTTTGACAAGATAGATGTAGGTAGGATGTTTCCCCTGTCTGAGGATTCTAGGACGAGAGGACACAGTCTCAGAATTAGAGTTAGGCCATTCAGGACTGAGATGAGGAGGAATTTCTTCACTCAGAAGGAGGTAAACCTTTGGAATTCTCTACCTCAGAGGACTATGGAGACTCAGTCAAGACAGAAAGCATCTAGAAATCATCAGGTTCTATGAAGATTTGTCATATCTCTAGTGACATTACTCTTTCCATTTTATTTACATTGTAATTATTTTTACTTGCCTTATCTGGTACTTTATACACAGAATATGGGAATAATAATAATCTTTATGAGTGTCACAAGTAGGCTTACATTAACACAGCAATTAAGTTACTGTGAAAATCCCCTCGTCGTCACATTCTGCCGCCTGTTCGGGTACACAGAGGGAGAAATCAGACTGTCCAATTCACCTAACAGCAGGTCTTTTGGGACTTGTGGGAGGAAACTGGAGCACCCAGAGGAAATCCATGCAGATGCGGAAGAATGTGCAGACCCCGCACAGACAGTGACCCAAGCCGGGGATCGAATCCGCATCTCTGGCGTTGTGAAGCAACAGTGCTAACCACTGTGCTACTATGGGGATAGTATAGTAGAAGATCAGCCATCATCTAAATGAACAGCAGAGCAGGTTTGAGGGATTGAATGGCTTACTTCTGCTCCTATTTTCCGCACCCAGTAGAACGTGGGTAATTGGGAGCTGCTGGCGGATGAGAATCTGGGGTTAACACCTTGCAAAAAAAAGGAATTAGAAATTTACCTGATGAAGTTGGGTGTTTTGAAATGTTGACATATATGCTGAGTGAATTGCAAGATTTATCTTTGTTGTACCTGCTGTTAAGATGAAAATTGTAGCTTATATCACTGCAAATTGCCTTTTAATACATGTTAACCTTGATTTTGTTTTTTTTGTTAAAATTAAAGTGAGAATAAGTGAAATCTTGTCCATTGGGTTGGATTCATTTGATAAATTTGCTTCTTTTGGTCTGTTGGTCTACACAAAGATCTTAATGCAATCAAAGGATCCTGAATCAAGAGTTTTGAAAGATCATTACCAGTGCACTTACAATTTCTCAAGATTTGTCTTATTTCTGGTGATACTGCTCTTTCTAATTTTTTTACTTTGTAGTAATATCTATTCAATGTTTTCCCTTGATTTGTTTTTACTTATTTTATGTGACAGTTCATATTTTTCCTCTTCTTTGAAGACTTCCTTGAGTAAATATTTTAACAAGTTTGCCATTTTTGATTTTCAATATTAGCTTGTGTCTTGCTCTGATTGATCCATCTTACTCTTAGTCCCCCTCTTTCATCTGTAGAAATTTTGAGCATCGCCTTTGATGTAGCATGTACGTTTTTACATAGAATCGTAGAATGGTTGGAGACCATTCACTCATCATTTCCATGCCCACCCTCTGTGAAAGTAACTCAGCTTGTCCTATTCCACTGCCTTTGCCCCATAACCCTGCAAATCCTCTTCAGATTCCCACCCATTTCCCTTTGGAAAGCCACATTTGAATCTGTCTCCACTTAACTCTCAGGCAGCACATTCCAGATGCTGTGCACTGCCTGGATTGAAAAGTTTTTTTTCCATTCCATCTCTGATTCTTTGCCAATCACCCGAAACTGGTATCCTCTGGTTCTCGACTCCTCCATCAACTGGAACTTAATTCTTTTGTCAACTGTCCTTGGCCAAATGGAGTTATAGTAGTCTTACAGGCGTCCCACAATACTGGTGGGACTTGTTGACTCCAAACTCGGGTTCGCCGCCAGACGCCCCACCACCCCACTGACTCCTCAAGTGGTTGACAGGCTTTCTGACGGTCCTCTCATTGACGTTAACCACACCAGCCCCGACTTGGCTACAACAAGTCCCGTTAACCAAGGTGGACCTGAAGCAAAACTCAACTCCCCACTCCACCACAGGGGTCACATCCACTGAGCTGCTCATGGGCCGTGGGTTGAGATCCGGTGGGATCTTGTGTTTCCAAAGCTGGCGGGAGCATGAAGGCACATCAGGCCTCCCAGAAGAGTCAACAGTCGGAGCAGAGGGACAGCAGGTCATTCCAGGTGGGAGACCCAGGGCGGGATTCTCTGATCCTGAGGCTAAGTGTTGACGCCGTCGGAAACGCCGTCGCGTTTCTTGACGGCATCAACATGGCCTCAGGAGCAGCAATTCTGACCCCTACAGGGGAGCAGCACGGCACTGGAGCAATCCATGCCGCTCCAGCTGCTGATCCCCGGCGTCAGATGGGCGCCGCGGGTCTGCGCATGCGCAGTGCGACCGGCGCCACTTGAATGGGCATTCACTTGGACTAAAGACAGCTTGCCCTTAAAAGGGCTCGAGTAGTCATTGTGGACCCTTGCCCATGGGTGACTTGGCCATTCCCAAGGGTGAAAAGTGGCAGATGGAGGCAACACCTGCAGTGTTTAGCAAGGGTGCACTATTGCACCAATTCTTTAATGGCTTTACCTATACCTGGCCACCCGAGGTAGCTACTTGACAGCATCTTCATCTTTCTCTGCCATGAGTGGGCGCTATGTAGAGGGGGCCCCCTGACTGGGTTAGAACGACCACTCATGATACCCACAGAATCATACCACTCACAGAGGTCAACTCATCTTGATGGTTGAAGTCGTTCCTTCATTGCTCATATTTCTCATAATAAGAACATAAGAACTAGGAGCAGGAGTAGGCCATCTGGACCCTCGAGCCTGCTCCACCATTCAATGAGATCATGGCTGATCTTTTGATGACTCAGCTCCACTTTCCGGCCCGAACACCATAACCCTTTATCCCTTTATTCTTCAAAAAACTACCTATCTTTATCTTAAAAACATTTAATGAAGGAGCATCTACTGCTTTACTGGGCAAGGAATTCCATAGCTTCACAACCCTGTATCACAACAGTCTGTATCATTCTCTTCACCTTTGAGAGTATGGGGTCTCTCTGGGTCCAGTTACGGATGTGTCCACGGACACTGACAGAGTGTCTAGGAAGTTCAAAGCCAGTATGATCTCCTGGGGTACTGGTGGTGGTGGAATGTTCTTTCACAGTGACAGGCAACTTAACGCATCTGCATTGGCAATTTTCATGCCGGGCTAGTGCTGGAAAGCGCAATTGTAGGCTGCCAGCAGCAAGGCTCAACATTGCATCCTCGCTGAGGCTATTGGTGGTCTCGGCTTGCCATCCCTTAAAAGGCCCAGTAATGGCATGTGGTCAGTCACAATGTCAAATCACCATCCATACACATATTGATGGAATTTTTTCACACCGTATATTACTGCTAAGCTCTCCTTCTCAATCTGGGGAGAGTTCTGCTTCTGAAAGTATCCTTGAGGCAAAAGCGATAGGGTGCTCAGAATTATCACCCATTTTTATGGATAAAATTGCCCTATACCGTCAATAGTTGTGTCAGCATGATCATTTTTTCTAGGTGCAGGGATGTCTCATAAGCCTTGACCTTTTCTTCCAGAGGATACAACCCTGTGGCATCAAGGCAAAATCCTAGGTACGTCACTCCTGAGGCCTAGAAAGTACATTTTTGCATTTGAAGTGGACCCCCGCATCCCAAAACCTCTTTAATACTCCCTCCAGGTTAGACATGTGTTCTTCAGGGGTAGTGTCAGTGACTCACTTGTTGTCAAGGTTACCATCACCTTGGAAATTCCCGAGAGGACATTTTCTATTGTACATTGGAAAATAACGCAGACTGAAGCGATGACAAAAGATAGTTTTATATACTGAAAGAGGCCTTTATGGGTATTTATTGTGGCAAACATCTGTGACTCTTCATCCAATTCTAGTTGCAGATAGGCATGACTAAGGTCCAATTTTGAATAGGTAAGGCCATCCGCCAGATTAGCGTAGAGGTTCTTGTTCCGGGGAATTGGGTACCTATCAACCTGGGCAACCTGATTGCTGATTAGTTTATAGTCCCCACAAATTGTTATCGAATGATCTGGTTTCAGAGCAGGGACAATTGGTGCCACCCACTCAGAAAACTGAACCGGCTTGATTAGGCCCAGCTCTCCAACCTTTTGAGCTCTGCTTCAACGTTCTGATGCAATGCGTATGGCACTGGTCTAGCTCTGAAGAACTTGGTCGCCAAATCCAGACATATGTTTTGGCTTTGGATGCCTTAAACCTGAGCTAGTTCCTTGTGAAAAACATCTTCATATTTCCTTGGAACATATTGGAGGATGCCATTGGATATTTTGAACATTTCCAGCCAATTAAGCCTAATCTTCTGTAACCAGTCCGTTCCCATCAGATTGGGTCTATGCCCTTCCATGACAACTAAGGGCCAATTGGCATCTTGCTATTTGTGCGCCATTGCTTTATTGGTGATTCCAAGGATCTTCAAAGTCTCCCCGGTGCACATGCAAAGCTTGGCTGTGGTACTATGCACACTTAAGCGCTGAGGTCCATCATGAAGATATTGGATCGTCTGCTTTACGGTCACCAAAGACCCAGTGCTGACTTCCATTTTGAGGGGTTTGCGTTTACCCTTACGACAATTTCAATCGAGGCCAGCTTATTCAACTGGGCTACATCCAACCAATACATTGCATGCTGCTCTTCTTCAGAGCTCTTCTCCACTATGTTCAGTGGTACTGTGAACTGCTGTTGTTTAATTTTTGCATTGGTGCGCTTTGCTTCACTATGCTACCCAGAAGACTGCCGGACACATCTGTGCCGGGTTGCCCCAGAAGTTAGCTGCCAAATGGGACCCAGGTCGCAGGGCGAGATACGCAGCAGTCCATCTCCACTGTTGATGCACCGCCTGGGGGAACCACCGAGAAGGAGTATTCGGACACGCAAGGTTAGAAAGGTAGACACCACTTAAGTTAGCATGGATGAAGCACATAGCTTAGTGATAGGGGCTACGGCTCAATACTTATATATATATCGCAATAAACACCTGTTCACCAACATTGCAAACTGCCTCGGTCCTCTGCCTGAAGCGTGTGAGGGATGGCCTGGTCCAGGAGCAGAGGGTGTTCAGGGTTGGTGAGGGGGTTTTTGTGTGGGAGTGGAAGGTCAGTCAAGTGGGGCCTGGGTATTGGAGCTGGACAATTGCCAAGACCCCCAGGGCACTTGGAAGTTACCCACAGAGTTTCCCTCAGGCGGCAGAGGACAGGGCCATAAATGTGGGGCACCATGTGATAGGGTCTACCCAGTGAGTGACTCACCACGGCACACCACTCCGATACACAACCGCACCCCTCCCTATCACCGTGGACTCTCTCCCCACCTCCTGCCACCCCACAGGTTCAATGGGACCGTGAGATTGAATGGCCAGCACGCATGCAGAGATCACCCAGGTGGAGGGTGGAATGAGCTACCAAGCACAGGAGTCAGACTTCGTCAAATGACGTGGAGCACCAGAGCTCATCGTGGAGCAGTTTGGCCGTTAAACCTGGTCATCAGTATCCCCGTAGAAAGACTGCTTGTAACACAGAAAGTTATCCTGACAGATCACTAATGCATGTAGAATTACTGAGCTAGTTTCTTGTTTTGACATAACTTCCATTTGCCAGTGAAGTATGCCCTAATACTGCTGAAATTTGGGGGCTCAGCTCGTTTTCCTATGACAAGAGGCATCTGAAGCACACACTTTATGTAAATTGTGGGAAGAATGTTGTGGTGAGGAAGAATTTGTTGCTTCCATGAGACAAACTTCGAATGAGCATGTCTCTATCAGAACTGAAAGTAACAACCAGAAGTACAAGGTAAAAAATTGGATAAGGACTCAAAGCGAGCACTGGGATCACAATGTGTGATTGACTTGTTGCCATTTCAATCTAGTGTAGGCAGCAGAAGGTAAATGCTCGTAGCGCGTGAGGTGTTGGGTGCTCTGAGGTACAGACGAACCAACACGGTTGCGATTGGTACAACGCAGTTTTATTCCATCCAACTATTTATACATCTGACTTGGTACTCAGCACGTTGTGACTGTGTGAGTGTCTTGCTAATGAGGTCCTGGCCCTGTGCTGTTTCCAGATGGACTGCCCAGTAAGTGTCGTCTTTCTTGTCTTATACTGTGTCTGCTCTTGTCTGTGATTGGCTGTCGTGTTATGTGTGTTAATTGGTCCGTTGGTCTGTCTATCATTATGTATGTGTTATGATGTATGTTTGAATATCATGACATCCCCCCTTTTTTACAAGATTATGTGCCTACGTGGTTATAAATATAAATGTGTCCTGAGTGCAGCTAAAGATGTGTGTGCGTAATATTTACATCATGTACTTGGGGCTTAACTATATACAAGGGGCGATGTCAAGTGTGACATGCTAACGAGGTTGTACCATAACAAAAGAAGAACAACGTTGAAATTTGGAACGATCAAATGAGGCCTGGAACGATAAAACAGTGACATGTTATAAAACAGTAGTTGATAAATTTTGACGTGTGAACAGTCTAATAAGTCCAGTCTAGTAGGTGGGCGACGAATTCGGGTTGACCGCCTCAAGGGTGGGTCAAGAACCACCGGCTGAGGTGCAAGCCTGGCCACGGGCGGCGACAGAAGGGGAATGGTATATGGCAGCTCCATGAAGTCGCTATCAGGAACCAGTGGAGGACACGGCGTCTGTGTAGGGTCCCGTTCCGAGTGTGGAAGTAAGCAAAGGGCTCGGCGATTGCGTCTACGCACGGATCCATCCGGCATGCGTACCAGGAACGAGCGGGGAGCCACGCGTCGGAGAACTTCGGCAGGTGCTGACCAGCCACCATCTGGTAGATGGATGCGGACGTTGTCTCCAGGGGCCAGGGAGGGAAGATCAGTTGCCCGTATGTCGTACGATCCCTTCTGGCGATCGTGCTGCAGTTGCATCCTATGCAGTACCGGAGCATGGTCTATTGCTGGTGCCAGGATGGAAGGCACAGTGGTTCTGAGGGTGCAACCCATCAGCAGCTGTGCTGGTGAGAGACCAGTGGCTAGTCGGGCCGAGCGATAGGCCAGCAGGGCGAGGTAGAAGTCCGACCCGGCAGCAGCAGCCTTGCAGAGGAGCCGCTTGACAATGTGAATGCCCTTCTTCGCCTTTCCATTGGACTGGGGATGCAGAGGGCTGGACGTCACGTGTGTGAAGCCATACGAAGCAGCAAAGGACGACCATTCATGGCTGGCAAAACAGGGCCCATTGTCCGACATGACAGTCATCGGAATGCTGTGGCGAGCAAAGGTGTCTTTGCAGGCCCTGATGACAGCAGACGACGTCAAATCGTGCAGGCGTATGACTTCTGGGTAGTTTGAGAAGTAGTCAACTGTGATGACATAGTCCATGCCGAGCTCGTGAAATAGGTCGACACCCACCTTCGCCCAGGGGGACGTCACCAGCTCATGGGGCAGAAGCGTCTCAGGAGGTTGCGCCGGCTGAAAACTTTGGCAGGTTGTACAGTTGAGCACCATGTTGGCAATATCGTCACTGATGCCCGGCCAGTATACCGCCTCTCGGGCCCTCCGTCTGCACTTCTCGACCCCCAAGTGGCCTTCGTGTAGTTGGTCGAGAACTAGCTGGCGCATGCTGTGCGGAATCAATGATGGCTAGGTCGTCTCGTACATTGTAAAACTGCGGGCACTGCCCTTTGAGCCATCCTCCCGCCATGTGGCGTATCACTCGCTGCAGAAGGGGGTCGGCCGCAGTCTCTCGGCGGATACGGGACAGACTGGAGTCGTCAGCCGGCAGATTTGCCGCTGTAAAAGCCACCTGTGCCTCGACCTGACATACGAACCCCTCCGCATCTGGCGGCGTGCTCACTGCTCTGGATAGGGCATCCGCCACGATGAGGTCCTTCCCTGGAGTGTAGACCAGTTGGAAGTCGTACCTCCTGAGTTTAAGTAGGATGCGCTGGAGGCGAGGGATCATCTCGTTCAGGTCCTTGTTTATTATGCTGACCAGGGGGCGGTGGTCAGTTTCGACCGTGAACCGTGGAAGACCATCGATGTAATCGTGGAACTTGTCTGAACCGGTTAGTAAGCCCAGGCATTCTTTTTCGATTTGCACGTAGCGCTGCTCTGTGGGGGTCATGGCCCGCGATGCATAGGCCACTGGGGCCCATGATGCCGTGTCACCCCTCTGCAGGAGCACTGCTCCAATGCCAGATTGGCTGGCATCAGTTGAGATTTTGGTGGCACGAGACGTGTCAAAAAACGCCAACACTGGTGCCGTAGTGAGTTTGCATTTGAGCTCCTCCCATTCCAGCTGGTGTGTGTGTTGCCACTGGAACTCTGTGGATTTTCTGATGAGGTGGCGCAGAGTTGTCGTGTGGGAGGCAAGGTTGGGAATGAACTTCCCCAGGAAGTTGACCATGCCAAGGAAGCGTAGGACAGCCTTCTTGTCGGCCGGCTGCGGCATGACTGTGATGGCGCTCACCTTGTCTGCATCCGGACGGACCCCTGAGCGGGAGATATGGTCCCCAGGGAACTTCAACTCGGTCTGGCCAAAGGAGCTCTTGGCTCGGTTGAGGTGCAGGCCGTTTTCCCGTATGCAGGCAAAAACGCGTTGGAGACGATGTATGTGCTCCTGCGGTGTGGTGGACCAGATGATGACATCGTCCACATATACGCGCACCCCTTCGATGCCTTCCATCATCTGCTCCATGATCCTATGGAAGACCTCGGATGCCGAGATGATGCCAAATGGCATCCGGTTGTAGCAGAACCTGCCGAAAGGGGTGTTGAAGGTACATAGCTTTCGGCTGGACGGGTCCAGTTGGATCTGCCAAAATCCTTTAGAAGCATCCAGTTTCGTGAATATCTTCGCCTGGGCCATTTCACTGGTGATCTCCTCCCGTTTGGGTATGGGATAATGTTCCCTCATAATATTATTATTGAGGTCTTTGGGGTCAATACAGGTGCGGAGCTCGCCAGAGGGCTTCTTGACACACACCATGGAGCTGACCCATGGCGTGGGCTCCGTGACCCTGGATAGGAGCCCTTGGTCCTGGAGATCCTGCAGCTGCTGCTTGAGGCGGTCCTTAAGTGGCGCAGGAACCCTGCGAGGTGCGTGAACGACCGGGATGGCGTCCGGTTTGAGGCGAATTCGGTAGGTGTATGGCAGTGTTCCCATGCCTTCGAATGCCTCCTGGTTGTGGGCGAGGAGCGATTGGAGCTGTGCATAAAACTATGCATCCGGGAAGTCAGACGTGCCGTCTGGAGAGAGAGAGAGAATTTGTTGCACAAGGTGGAGAGCCTTACATGCCTGTGCGCCCAGCAGGGAGTCCTTCGATGAGCCAACTATCTCGAACGAGAGTGTGGCCGTGTGTGTTTTGTGTGTCACCTGGAGCTGGCAGGATCCCATGGCCGGGATAACGTTCCCGTTGTAGTCGACCATCTTGCACCGGGATGGCTGGATTGGTGGTCTGACCTTCATGGCATAGAAGGTTGACCATGCTATGAGGTTGGCGGAGGCGCCAGTGTCCAGGCGGAAAGTGATCGGCGATCGGTTGACCGTTAGAGTGGCACTCCATTCATCGACCGGATTGATGGTGTTGACCCGGTTCGCATCAATGACCGCAACCCGGAAGGCGTCTTGGTCATCTGTGTCGTCAGTTTGGATGTCGTGATGTGGAAGCTGAATGGTCCGCACGTTCCTGCGAGGTTGTCAGAGATGTGGAAGATCAACAGGTTGAGACGCTCGACAGTAGGCAGCGTAGTGGCCCATCTTGCCACAGCGTAGGCATTGTCGGGTTTTTGCAGGACATTGCCCTTTTAAATCTGCAGCTCCACAGCTGCCGCACGTCATGACGTCATGGCGTTCGTTACGCCACTGCGCATGCGCAGTTCGGTCTTGCGTCGGGCGTACCTGCGCAGCACGTCCCTCAGTGTTGCCGTAGGTTTTGGCGCGCACAAACGCGGGAGGCCTTAAAAAGCGCGCGAAACGGCCGCCCTCGTCTGGGCCGCGGGCCGGGAGAAACTTGATTGCCTGGATGCGTTCGGCCTCGTGGGCAGCCTGGCTTGCCGATTCGATCGCGTGGGACCCCCTCCGTGCCGATTTGGTCGCCTGAAATTGGGCATAGCGGCTGGTCGCATTCTCATGCAGGACACAGGCTTCAACGGCAGATGCTAAGGTCAGGCCTTTAATTTTTAGAAGCTGCTGGCGTAGGCCACTGGAGGCAACGCCAAAAACGATCTGGTCCCGGATCATGGACTCTGAGGTGGTGTCGTAACCGCAGGACTGCGCGAGTATGCGGAGGTGCGTCAGGAAGGACTGAAAGAGCTCATCCTTACCTTGCAGGCGCTGCTGAAAGACATACCTCTCAAAGCTTTCGTTGACCTCAACGTTGAAATGCTTGTCGAGCTTGAGGAGGACCGTGTCATACTTAGCTTTGTTCTCGCCTTCCGCGAACCCCAAGGAGTTATATATATCGACGGCGTGCTGACCTGCGGTAATGAGGAGCATGGCAATCTTTGTTTCGTCCGAGGCACCCTGTTTTTCATTGGCTTGCATGAAGAGTTCGAATCGCTGCTTGAAGAGCTTCCAATTTGTGTCCAGGTTCCCAGCGATTTGCAACGGCTGCGGTTTGTTGAGGGTGTCCATGGCTCAGGATGGCAGATTTGCCGGTAGGTATCGATTCACTCCTGGTACCATGAGGTGTTGGGTGCTCTGAGGTACAGACGAACCAACACGGTTGCGATTGGTACAACGCAGTTTTATTCCATCCAACTATTTATACATCTGACTTGGTACTCAGCACGTTGTGACTGTGTGAGTGTCTTGCTAATGAGGTCCTGGCCCTGTGCTGTCTCCAGATGAACTGCCCAGGAAGTGTCGTGTTTCTTGCCTTATACTGTGGCTGCTCTTGTCTGTGATTGGCTGTCGTGTTATGTGTGTTAATTGGTCCGTTGGTCTGTCTATCATTATGTATGTGTTATGATGTATGTTTGAATATCATGACAGCGCGTAGCCCACTGTTCAACACATTGTTGAGTATCTGGATCCTTTAGCTCCTGTGAGGCTAAAATCATCTGAAGCAAACCTACGCAAATTAAAACCTACTCGCACTTCTGGCTGTGTATTCTGGCTGAGTAGATGCTGGAATTTATTGCAGATCAGGCATTCAAAGAAAATCATTGGTTAATGGTGGGAAAGAGAAGGGAGCAAGTTCCAAGATTCTCCGATGCAGTACCAGAGGTCTTGGAGGAGACCAGAATACCCTTCAGAAAATGATGTGAAGTTAGTGGGAGCGGATAGTCACCATGGTCAATGTTAGTGATCTATCCCTAAGGAGCTGGAAGCTGTGCCTAAAGAATTTAATTGATCTTACACGAGTGGCCATCTGCAAATGGCGTATCCCTAACAAAGGGACCACAGGCCTCACACACTGCTCCATTCACCACATGCATTTCACTCATCCAACAAGAAGCTTTGCCAACCATGACACATAGCCTGCACTTCAAAACCTTCAGTTGCACTCTCCCGCTGCCAGCCAACAGCACAGCATAGGAGCAACTTTTTTTAATTAATTGATTTTAAATTCCACCAGTTGCCTGGTGGGATTTGAACCTGTGTACCCAAAGCATTAGCCTAGGTCTCTGGATTACTAGTCCTGTGACATAGAACATAGAGCATACAGTGCAGAAGGAGGCCATTTGGCCCATCGAGTCTGCACCAACCCAATTGAGCCATCACTTCCTCCCTGTCGCCATAACCCAATAACCCCTCCTAACCTTTTTTGGACACTACGGGCAATTTATCATGGCCAATCCACCTAACCTGCACGTCTTTGGATTGTGGGAGGAAACTGGAGCACCCGGAGGAAACCCACGCAGACACGGGGAGAACGTGCAGATTCCGCACAGACAGTGTCCCAGCGAGGAATCAAACCTGGGACCCTGGCGCTGTGAAGCCACAGTGCTAGCCACTTGTGCTACCGTGCTGCCCTCTTTGCTATAAGATGAGATATATAAGATGTGACGTTATCAATATACGGCGGTATGGTGGCACAGAGGTTAGCACTGCTGCCTCACAGATCCAGGGGCTCGAGTTCAATTTCAGCCTTGGGTCACTGTGTGGTGCTTGCACATTCTCCCCGTGTCTGCGTGGGTTTCCTCCGGGTGCTCTGTTTCCTCTCACAGTCAAAAGATGTGCAGGTTAGGTGGATTGGCCATGCATGTCCAAAAGGTGAGGTGGGGTTACTGGGTTACTGGGATGAAATGTTTATGCAGTTTTGTCCTGACATCTACAGCCCAGTTGAACAAAACCTCTTCATCAGTGAACCAGGTGGGTTCACATTGGCAGTAGCCAGCAGGTTGCCTGTGATGTGTCTCTGTATCTCTCCAATGTTGTATATTCTCTCCTGCGAGGAGGAGAAACTGGAAAGATATGTGTTATAAATGGATATAGGGGATGACAAAAGTTGTGGAGGATCACTGTGAGGCATGAGCGTAAGAATGAAATATGGTAAGGACAAGTGTGAGTGTTGGCTATTCGGATGAGAATATGAGGTTCCAGAAGAAAGAGGAATGATTGGAGCTGAGAGGAATGTTGCTCTGAGGAGTGCTATGCAGGAAAATGCTGGCAAAGTCAAATTATGCAACCTGTCACTGAAAACCTTATTCCTCTCACCAGTCCTGCCCTCCTGAGGTCCTAGGTCCCCTTGGTGCCTTGTCTCAAGGTTGGAGGGAGCGCACTTATGCTGCTCACTTCCTTGATCGCTTCCATCTGTGCCTGTTCGGTTTAGAAGATTATCCTCTTCCTCTTATCCTTGGAAAAGGTCGATTCGCTACAAATCCTCATACCTTGCAGCAAGGCCAGCAGGCATGAGTGAGACACCCAGTAATAGCCTACCCAAGTTCCACATTTCTATGGTTGCTGCATCATCAAAAATTCATGCACAGTTGAATCTTTCCAAGCCATGTGTTATGATTTTGGTCGAGATCAGCAAGTATTTTTTTAAAAAGAGGAAATACAAGATCACAGTTATTCCCGAAAAGAATGAAACCACAATATTCCACTATTTAAAACATCAAAACATTTGCTCTATAAGAGTCAAACAAAACAAATGTCAAATACTATCTTAGCTAACCCCCTATTTTCTAAAACCCAGAATTAGCGTAAATAAAACATGAATTATCAGGCAAATTGTGGTCAATTATAAACTATAAATCACACATTAAATGGAAGATACAATGAGGTGGACCTTACAAATTGGCTTGACAGTCCGTCCATCATATTTGTCATTAGTCTCAGTCACCAAGTCCTTCAGAGCTCTGCACAAGGAATTCAGCTTCTCTTCTTTTGGGACTTACCTGATTTCCAGCTGATCCTGAGATCGAGGGTGAAAACTTTCCTGTTTTCCACCCTCAGTCACCGTTTAATCACATCCTGGTCAAGGTGAGCGGTATCCTGGAGAGGGCATCCCATCCATGCTATTTTAACATCCACTGCTTCAGATCACGCCAGGTTGACGGTGCATAAAATGCTGGACTTACCATTGCAAAGAGTAATTTATCACCCGAAACCTCCAACCTCCCATTTCTTCAGTGAGCAAAAAGTAAAATTTCAGGTCTGCCACAAATTGATGGATGGGCTGTCAAGCCAATTTGTAAGGTCTATCCTCATTGTAACTGCCATTTAATGTGTCATTTATAGTTTATAATTGATTCTCAGCAGTGTAACACAAACCCAAATTCCACAGGCATGGTCTTCACTTAAAATGACACATGTCTGTACAACCCCCTGAGTTCTGCTTTCTACAGTCTTGATGGCTTACATCTACTGATGCTTTCTTTAAGTAATAGAAACAGCTGGATCAGCTATACATTTGCTCATTGTTAAGGACGGGGAGAGATGGTAGAACGGTTTGCCTCCCACCTCTTGACTAACTGCAAAACAGATGTGTTTTAAAGAAGTTTTAAAATCTCGAGCACGATGCATCTCAAATGCAGACATAAGACAGATTTTCTGAGAAACTTATAAGAAAAGGCCTGCTCCTACTTTTGGCATTGTAGCACAGTGGTTAGCATGGTTGCCCCACAGCTCCAGGATCCCAAGTTTGATTCCTGGCTTGGGTCACTGTCTATGCGGAGCCTGCACGTTCTCCCCGTGTCTGCGTGGGTTTCCACCGGATGCTCTGGTTTCCTCCCACAGTCCAAGGATGTGCTTGTTTGGTGGATTGGCCATTTGTCCCTTGGTGTCCAAAAAGGTTAGGTGGGGGTACTGGGTTACGGGGATGGGGTGGAAGTGTGGGCTTATGTAGGGTGCTCTTTCTAAGGGCCAGTGCAGATTCAATGGGCCGGATGGTCTCCTGCACTGTAAATTCTACGATTTTCCTCTTTGTAAATGCTTGTTTCTCAATGTAATCACAACAGCCCCACTTACATGCACCTGAGGCACATACATAAGAAAAGGAAAAGGTGATTACAAAAGAGATAGCATGCACTTAGTTTTGCAAAGAGTCTTATATTTCTAGATGGAAGCTGGAAATGTGGCAGACCTGAAATTTTACTTTTTGCTCACTGAAGAAACAGAAGGTTGAAGGTTTATGGTGATAAATTACTCCTAGCAACAATGGGGCCAGAATTTTTTATACATCATCAACCTGGCGTAATCTGAAGCAGTGGGTGTTAAATTAACATGGATGGGATCCCCTCCAGGACCACACTCATCTCGACCAGGATGTAATTAAACAGCAGTGTGGACAGGAAGCCCACCTATGCCCCAAGTAATTTCCACCCATCCTCAATTTTTAAGCTGGATGGTGCTCAATGACTGAGGATGGGGAACAGAAAAAGTTCTCAGCACAAGTGACTAACGCTGTGGCTTCACAGCGCCATGGTGCCAGGTTCAATTCCCCGCTGGGTTACTGTGTGTGTGGAGTCTGCACGTTCTCCCTTTTTCTGCTTGGGTTTCCTCTGGGTGCTCCGGTTTCCTCCCACAGTCCAAAGACGTGCAGGTTAGGTGGATTGGCCATATTAAATTGCCCTTAGTGTCTGAAAGGTTAGGGGGGGTTATTGGGTTACGGGGATAGGATGGAAGTGAGAGCTTAAGTGGGTTGGTGCAGACTCGATGGGCCAAATGGCCTCCTTCTGCACTGTATGTTCTATGTTCAATCTTAGGTGGGAAGGAGTGTGGCACCTCCATCGGAAAGCCTCTTCAAATTGGGGGTGCCTTCCACTCATGGGCCAGAGATCTCTGGCCTTCCCTTCCCCACTCCCTGGTTGATCTGATAGCGAGATCACCACCTTTTCTGATCGCCCAAATATTTCCTCCCCTTCGCGGGACCCCTGGTACTTACTAGCACAGAGGATCCCGGGACTTCATTTCAGTACCTCTTCCAGAACTGCAATGCTGTGTCTGGATGGGCTGGAGAACTATGGGGCAATCTCATTGACTGACAGCTTCCCAATGTGGGACTTCCTTCCATCTCCCACCTGCTGACAATCAGTGATAGACTGTGATGCACGATCAATGACCACTAAAGCGAGGTTGTAGTCCAACTGAAGGCTTTAATAAGCTAGATATTTCCCCCAGCAGCTCAGGTACAGAAAGAAGGCTGCTGGGGCGGCACGGGCTCTTATACCCCACCTTGCAGGGCGGAGCTACCATACCATACCCTGACCAATAGGAAACATACAATATCTACCAATGGTGTTCCAGCATTACCAGGTACCGTAATACCTCTACACAGACTACCACATTCACCCCCTGTTAAAAAAAAGAGTCCGGCGGGGGTGGTGGCTTGATATTACAACATGGTAACGTGGTCGAAATTATAGTTATGGAGGTACCGTAATATCTCTAAACAGCGTTTTGTAACTATTTACAGATTCACAATTAACTATATACACTTTAAAATGAAGCAATCAGTCGATCGGGGGCCCTGGTCGTCCTCTGTGATCGTCGAAGCTTTGGTGGTGATGCCGGTGGAGGCTCGAGCGTCTGTGACTCCGGGAGTGTGGCCTCAATCTCTATGGCAGCTTCAACACCCCTAGATGGCTCTGGTGGGGAAACGGTTGACCTGGGAAGGGAGCGTCTGCAGGGTGCGTCGGAAGGTGGGGGGGCCTAGACGGGGCCGGCGGAAGGACCTATCCTCCTGTTAGATGCACCGGTGGGGGGGAGGGTGGGACTGGTGGCTGGGGTGTGCGTGGGGATCCGGCGGGCGCCAAGTCTTGTAGGGAGACCGTATCTTGTCGGCCGTCGGGGTACGCCACGTAGGCGTACTGGGGTTAGCGTGGAGAAGATGGAACCTCTCGACCAACAGGTCCGACTTGTGCGCCCACACGTTTTTTCAGAGCAGGATGGGTCCGGGAGCTGCCAGCCAGGTTGGAAGCGAAGTCCCAGAGGAGGACTTCCTGGAGAAGACAAGGAGACGTTCGTGAGGTGTTTGGTTGGTCGTGGTACAAAGCAGTGACCGGATGGAGTGGAGGGCATCCGGGAGGACTTTCTGCCAGCGGGAGACTGGGAGATTCCTGGACTGTAGGGCCAGTAGGACGGTCTTTCAGACCTTTCCGTTCTCCCTCTCTACCTGTCCGTTACCCCGGGGGTTGTAACTGGTCGTCCTGCGCGAGGCGATGCCCTTGCTGAGCAGGAATTGACGCAGTTCGTCGCTCATAAAGGAGGACCCCCTATCACTATGTATGTAAGCGGGGAACCTGAACAGTGTAAAGATGCTATGGAGGGCCTTGATGACGGTGGTTGCGGTCATGTCGGGGCAGGGGATGGCGAATGGGAACCGGGAGTACTCGTCAATCACGTTCAGGAAGAACGTATTGCGCTCGGTGGAGGGGAGGGGGCCTTTGAAGTCCATGCTGAAGTGTTCAAAGGGACGGGAAGCCTTTATCAGGTGCGCTTTCTCTGGCCGGTAGAAGTGCGGTTTGCACTCCGCGCAGATTTGGCAGTCCCTGGTGGCTGTCCTGACCTCCTCGATGGAGAAGGGCAGGTTGCGGGTCTTGATAAAGTGGAAGAAGCGAGTGACCCCCGGGTGGCAGAGGTCCTCGTGGAGGGCTCGGAGGCGGTCCACTTGTGCGTTGGCACATATGCCGCAGGACAGGGCATCAGGAGGCTCGTTTAGCTTCCCGGGACGGTACAAGATCTCGTAGTTGTAGGTGGAGAGTTCTATCCTCCACCGTAAGATCTTGTTGTTTTTTATATTGCCCCGCTGTGCATTATCGAACATAAAAGCAACCGACCGTTGGTCAGTGAGGAGAGTGAATCTCCTGCCGGCCAGGTAATTCCTCCAATGTCGCACAGCTTCTACTATGGCCTGGGCCTCCTTTTCGACTGAGGAGTGGCGGATTTCGGAAGCATGGAGGGTACGTGAGAAGAAGGCCACGGGTCTGCCCGCTTGGTTGAGGGTGGCGCCAGAGCTACGTCAGACGCGTCGCTCTCGACCTGGAAGGGGAAGGACTCGTCGATGGCGTGCATCGTGGCCTTTCAAATGTCTGCTTTGATGCGGCTGAAGGCCTGGGCCTCTATCGACAGGGGAAAAACTGTGGATTGGATCAGGGGACGGGCCTTGTCCGCATAGTTGGGGACCCACTGGGCATAGTAAGAGAAAAACCCTAGGCAGCGCTTCAGGGCCTTGGAGAAGTGAGGGAGGGGAACTCCATAAGGGGGCGCATGCGTCCAGGGATGGGGCCTGTGACTCCATTTCTCACTACGTAGCCGAGGATGGCTAGGCGGTTGGTGCTAAACACGCATTTATCCTTGTTATACGTAAGGTTAAGGATCTTTGCGGTCTGGAGGAGTTTTCGGAGGTTGGTGTCGTGGTCTTGGTGGTCGTGGCCGCAGATGGTGACATTATCGAGATACGGGAATGTTGCCCGCAAACCGTACCGGTCAACCATTCGGTCCATCTCGCGCTGGAAGACCGAGACCCCGTTAGTGACACCGAAGGGAACCCTTAAGAAGTGGTAGAGCCGCTCATCTGCCTCGAAGGCAGTGTATTTGCGGTCACTAGTGCAGATGGGGAGCTGGTGGTAGGTGGACTTAAGATCCACCGTGGATATGACCTTATAATGCGCGATCCTGTTGACCAGGTCGGATATGCGGGGGAGAGTGTACGCGTCCAGCTGCATAAACTGTTGATGGTCTGACTGTAGTCGATGACCATCCTATGCTTCTCCCCGGTCTTTACCACCACTACTTGAGCTCTCCAGGGACTGTTGCTGGCTTCAATGACTCCTTCCCTCAGTAGCCTTTGGACCTCTGACCTAATAAAGATTCGATCCTGGGCACTGTACTGTCTGCTCCTGGTGGCGATGGGTTTGCAATCCGGGGTGAGGTTCACAAACAGGAAAGGTGGATCGAACTTGAGGGTCGCGAGGCTGCAGACAGTGAGGGGGGGTATAGGGCCGCCAAATTTGAAAGTTAGGCTTTGGAGATTGCACTGGAAGTCTAACCCTAGGAGTGTGGCCGCGCAGAGGTGGGGCAGGACGTAGAGCCGGTAATTTTTAAAGTCCCTTCCCTGGACCGTGAGGTTTGCTACACAAAACCCCTTTATCTCTACTGAGTGGGAACCGGAGGCCAGGGAGATTTTTTGATTAACGGGGTGGACGAGGAGAGAACAGCGCCTTACCGTGTCAGGGTGTATGAAGCTCTCCGAGCTCCCAGAGTCTATTAAGCAGGACGTCTCGTGCCCGTTGATTAGTACTGTTGTTGTAGCAGTTGAGAGTGTTCGAGGCCGGGACTGGTCCAGGGTCACCGAGGCTAATCGCAGCAGTTGAGTGTTCTCTTCGGGCGGTGTGCAGTCAGCCGAGCTGGGGTCCTTGGAGTCCATCCAAAATGGCGGCTCCCATTGGTCGCACATGGCTGGGGGTGCACAAAATGGCGGCACCCATCCATCGTACGTGGCATCCGCAGGACAAGATGGCGGCGCCCGGAGGCCGCACTGGCCCTGGAGGAGGAAGATGGCGGCGCCCGCTGGCCGCACTGGGACCGTGGAGGGTTTGTGGTGGCAGTCCGCATTAGCCACCGGAGACCGCGGCGACCGCACGGGCCTGGCATACTACCACGAAGTGGCCCTTTTTACCGCATCCCTTGCAGGTGGATGCGCGGGCCGCGCAGCACTGCCGGGGGTGCTTGGCCTGCCCGCAAAAGTAGCAGCGGGACCCCCCGGAGTTGCCAGGCTGCCTTGCCGCACAAGCTTGTGGGGGGATGGGAGATGTCTCGGGGTTGGCTGCGGAGGGGTTCCATGCTGCCCGGGGGGCTGCCGCGCGGTCGAGAACGTAAGCGCGGGCGTTTCAGGATGCCACATCCAGGGAGCCTGCAAGGGCCCGTGCTTCCTTGAGGCCTAGGGTGTCTTTTTCCAGCAATCGCTGGCGGATTTGGGAGGACAGCATACCTGCCACGAAAGCATCCCGGATCAAAAGTTCTGTGTGGTCGCTCGCTGAAACTTGCGGGCAGCTGCAGTTTCTCCCCAACACCAGGAGCGCGCGGTAGAATTCTTCCAGCGATTCCCCAGGGATTTGTCGCATCATTGCTAGCAGATGTCAGGCGTAGACCTGGTTCACCGGGCGAATATAATGTCCTTTTAGCAGCTCCATTGCTGCATCGAAGTCGTCCACGTCCTCGATGAGGGTGTAAATTTCCGGGCTCACCCTCCAATGCAGGACTTACAATTTCAGTTCTCCCATGGGTGTGTTTTCGGCTTGATTCGGAGCACCATCCTTTTAAATCTAGCTTATTAAATTGATGCACGATCAATGACCACTAAAGCGAGGTTGTAGTCCAACTGAAGGCTTTAATAAGCTAGATGTTTCCCCCAGTAGCTCAGGTACAGAATGAAGGCTGCTGGGGCGGCACGGGCTCTTATACCCCGCCTAGCAGGGCGGAGCTACCATACATCTTGACCAATAGGAAACATACAATATCTACCAATGGTGTTCCAGCATTACCAGGTACCGTAATACCTCTACACAGACTACCACAGATAGTCTGTCAGAGTGGGTGGGGAGGCATTCCCTGCCAATTCTCTGCAGGGAATGGTAGCCATCCTGAAAACCCAGGCCCACGTTTCTGGCTTTGGTCTAATTAAAAGTGTAGTCAAGCCCCTGTACTGAAGATCAGGATTGGTTCTAAAGTTCTGCAGGTGGATGCCTAGCCCCGATTCTCTGCCTATTAGTCAAATCTAGGCAGATTTCCTCCTTTGCTGGGTGGGATCTCTTTCCGCTGTGGTATGCTTGCCTCCCAGACTGATTGAGGAACTGAGGCTTTTCTCAAGATGTGATTTCATGAATGATTCTGGTCACAAGCTGGTTTCTGTGGGGCGACCAAAGTATTAGCATCCCATTGTCCACACAAACGATCCCTGACAATGTTAGCATTGACACACAATAAGATTTGAATTTTAGTCGTTTTAACCTCCTTTTGATAGAATTATCTTTTCTTCACACCCGTTCTGTGGAATTTCATTCCATAACATCTAAATCTAAGTGGTCATTGTACCTCACTTTCTATGGGCACTTGGACAATGGTAACTGTTACATCTGGAGGGGAGATCTGTTGAATTTTTAATGTCTTCCCTAATGATTGCTCCAAACAATCATTTACATTTTATAATAATAATCTTTATTGTCACAAGTAGGCTTACATTAACACTGCAATGAAGTTATTGTGAAAAGCCCTAAGTTGCCACATTCCGCCACCTGCTCACGTACACAGAGGGAGAATTCAGAGTGTCCAAATGACCAAACAGCACGTCTTTTGGGATTTGTGGGAGGAAACCGGAGCACCCGGAGGAAACCCACGCAGACACGTGGAAAACGTGCAGACTCTGCACAGACAGTGACCCAAGCCGGGAATCAAACCTGGGACCCTGGCGCTGTGAAGCCATAGTGCTAACCACTGTGCTGCCGTGCTGTCCTAATCCTGACCAGACAAGCGGGTTACTTCCAGGCTTTACATCCATACTTACAGACAAGGAGGGAGTTTGCCAGACCTCTTAACACCTTTCTCCATGTTGTTCCTAAGAAAAATAAAGTACCAATTTTTTTCATACATCTGTGTTACACCTACCTGAGCATAACGTTTTTCTCCGCTTCTGGGTCTAGCCGGCTGTTCAGTCTGCCCATACTGCACCATTGAACTCATCATCATCTACTAAGCTCCAATAACTCTGCCTTTTCACAGGGTTTCAAGCAATTTGATTTCCAATCTCAGTTTCAGTTTTGGTTTCCTCAGAAATTGGAATGGGCAGTTTCCTTTCTTCCTTGCCTTTTTCAATTTCCCTTTTCCGTTTCCCTTTTCGGTTAGGGCCGGTCTTAAAATATACAAGCTTTGAAATCACAGCTTCCATTATACGATGCTGTTATCCCTTTAACCATAAATTCTTTCTTTCACTTTTTTTAAACCTGCTAATTGTCCTGCTATTTTGGAATGGACAAAGTGTTGAAACTACTGCCCCTTGTGTTCTTCAGAGGCAGCACAAAGGTGGGATCCGCATGCAGTTAATCATCAGGCACAATTGACATGCAACCAGGGAAAAGGATAGCAAGGTGTTCAGAATTGCCATAGGCCAAGGTGGTAGTGGTTGAAGATAACTTCAGCTGCAGTAGACTCAGTTGCGGACTTCAATTGGCTCAGCATACCGATAAAGGCAGATGGGTATTGTTACGCCACGCTGGACAAGTGAGCAGTCGATTCCAGTCCCACTTGTCCTGGATTCACAACACAAGCGAATTAACCAATAATTCTTATAAAAATACCCAATTTGCCTTTGGCTGCTCAATAATTACAGTCACCAGGTTTGTAAGTTTAAACACAATTACTGTTTATTTGTAACAGGGCCTATAACGATCTATGCAGCAAATACATTTGGCTAACTATTAACTAATTCCCAACTCCCCACTTTAACTTGCTCCCCACCCTTTATACACACACACACACACGACAGACAAACACAGAGGAGTGGAAAGGGGCAAAATCATAAGCAAAAAGAAAAAAAAGAGTCTTTGTTTCAGATGATGTTTTTTTAGCACACCTTCCTTCGCAGCAAGCTTGCAGGTTCTGGTCTTTGTTTTGCGGCCTGTAATGGTTCATCTGCAATTTCGGAATACAGCGCTTACAGTAGCTGTCCTGGAGAAGCACCTTAATTTACTTCAAACTTTGCTTTCAGTTTTGGTTTGTATGCAGGCCTCTGTAGTTTCAGCAATACAGCACTCACAGAAGATTTTCTGGAAAGTGATAGTACTCACAGCAGGCTTTCAGGAGAGAGATAGTACTCACAGCAGGCTTTCTGGAGAGAGATAGTACTCAAAGCAGGCTTTCTGGAGAGAGATTTAGAGGAGCGAGAGTAGAAGAACCTTTCATTGTCTTGCCAGGATCAAAACTGAATCTCCGTGGGAGTCTGAAACACACTCCACTGGGATATAATCCCATTACCATCTGTTGCCAGGCAGAGTATGGCCTTTTGGGCTAATTCATTGGCCACCAGCCAATCAATCAAAATGAGTCTCAACCCATCTCTCTCACTGATGCTGGCAAGTCTGTGGTCTCCTTTCAAACCAGCACAAGCAAGCAAAGTGATATCTCCTCTAACTTTCTTCAACTTGAATTAAAGATACGGGGTGGGATTCTCCGACCCCCCACCGCGTCGGAGAATCGCCGGGGGTCGGCGTGAATCCCGTCCCCGCCGTCCTCCGAATTCTCCAGCCCCCCAAAAATCGCCCCGGCGTGAATCGCGCCGCCTGCCTCGGAGAATGGCCGGGACTGGCGCGACACAATGGGCCCCGGGGCCGCCTGAATTCTCCGGGCCACGATGGACTGTAGTCCCGCCCGTTTAACGAGGGTCCCGTCGGTGTAAATCAAGGTCGGTCCCTACCGGCGGGACCCGGCTCCGTGGGTGGCCTCCAGGATCCTCGGGGGGGCGCGGGGTGATGTGGTCCCGGGGGGTGCCCCCACGGTGGCCTGGCCCGCGATCGGGGCCCACCGAAACGTGGGCGGGCCTGTGCCGTGGGGGCACTCTATTCCTCTGTGTCAGCCTTGTACCGATCCGCGATGGCCGACACAGAGATGAACCCCCCTGCGCATGCGCGGGGATAATGCCATCAGATGCTGGCGTTCCCGCGCATGTGCCAATGCGCGTCGGCCGGCGGAGGCCCTTCGTGGTGCCAAGCCCCTTCCCCACCGGCCGGCGCGGCGCAAACCTAGCCCCCGAGGTGCGGAGGATTCTGCACCTTTGGGGCGACTCAACGCCGGAGTGGTTCCCGCCAGGGTTTGCGCTGTTTTTCCCCGCCCTGACGATTTGCGCAGAATCCTGCCCACAGACTGCTTGCCTTAAAGAGACATGTCCATTAATCATCCATGGATCAAAATAAGAACTGCAAAATAAAAGAAAGAGGAAATAAGGGAAATAAGCAGGGTGGACCCTTACTCGCTGTAAAGCCATAGGTACCGTCATACGCTGCCGTGATCCCTTGACTATAAATCCTTCCGCTGTATTCCTGAATTTGCAGATAAACCATTACTGTTTTTTTAAACCTGCTAATGGTCCTGCTATTTTGGAATGGACAGAGTGTTGCAAATACTGCCCCTTGTGTTCTTTAGAGACATCATAAAGGTGGAGTCTGCATGTTGTGAATCATCAGCACAATTGGCATGCAACCGAGGGAAAGGATAGCATGGTGTGCCAAATTGCCAAAGGGCAAGTTTGCAGATGACTTCATCTGCAGAGGACTCAGTGGAAGACTCAATTGGGCAGCATACAGATAAAGGCAGATGGGTATACACGTAGAAATGCTTGATGCATTGATCGTCTCTGTTGAGGAGAATTAAAGAGTCATCCACCAACTTGGCACAAAGCTTTGGGCAGGACTTGGAAATTATCCTATCCGGCATGGAATTGGTAGTCAAAACTCTAAGAGAACAATTGTGAATCCAAACATGCTGCAGCATCTGATCGTTAATACCTCAGTTTCCATTGCACTACAAGCAGAAGCCACAAGTCTGAGTCCTGAAGTGAAAGGTCAGACTGATGCAATGCAGGCATATCTTGCTGCTGTGCAGACTCAGCTGGCTGCCGTCATGGCTGCAGGTATCAGTGTACAAATGGCTGTTTTGAGGGTGTCACGGGATATTTAGGTGCTTCTCTGGGAGAGTGTCAGTGGTTCTGGGAACAATGAACCTGTTGTCCACCATAAGCATGTCAGCATTTATCCTCTCAACACTCCCATTCCATCAGTGCCCTTGCTGTTGCCCATCAGTCAGCAAGGTGGTGCAGTCTGTAGCCACATCATCTTTAGTTTCTCCTGCTGAAAATCAGCAGCCATGTGCTATTTGTGCTGTAGGCACTGGGGTAACACTGCATAGGAGCACATGGAAGAAAGGCATTAAAGGATTGTAAATGGACGATTTGTTGCCTTTTGCATGGAATACTAGGTTGCTTGATAGAATTGGTTAAAAATGCTGTTTTGTGTTGGCTTTTATTTTAGCATATAATGATTAAGAAGAGACTGTAATGGTCAGAGTGAAGGTAAAGTGCTGTAGAATGGAGAATTGTGTTCACTGATACCACAGTTCAATGAGCCGATTATTGACAGTCTGATTTTAAAAGGTGTAGGTTGGGCGGCACGGTGGTGCAGTGGTTAGCACTGCTGTCCCACAGCGCCAAGGACACGGGTTCGATCCCGGCCCCTGGTCACTCTCCATGTGGAGTTTGCACATTCTCCATGTGTCTGCGTGGGTCTCACCACCACAACCCAAAAATGTGCAGGGTAGTGTGTTGTTCTCTGTCTTGCTCTATCCGGATGGCTTCATTGTGTAGTGTTGATCATAATAATAATAGTCACTTATTGTCACAAGTAGGCTTCAATGAAGTTACTGTGAAAAGCCAATAGTTGCCACATTCCGCCACCTGTTCGGGGAGGTCAGTACAGGAATTGAACCCATGCTGCTGGCATTGTTCTGCATTACAAGCCAGCTGTTTAGTCCACTGTGCTAAACCAGCCCCTTTGTTGATCAGAGAACAACGGGTCTTGTAAACCAACAAAACAATTTTATTAAATATTACTTAATGGATTTGACACTTATCCCCAAGAAACAGTTGATTGATCACGCATAAACTATACTCATCTACATCTAACTCACTAACATAATAAACTACTCTCTTGCTCTCTCACTATCTTCACCCTTCTAGCCAGCTCCTGCTCCTACCACTTACTCCAACCTTCTGTCCCACAAGGCTCTGCATCATCCCTTATATATTTCTGAGACTATCTCTCTCTAGTGGCTCTCTGTGTACATTTTATTAACCCTTACTTTACTGGCATGTATACTAATACCACATCCCCCCCTTTAAAAAAAAAAAATGTGTTCTTTCATTCTTATGTGATGCAGTACAACCTATATACTCATTGTCCCGTACTATCTCTAATCACTACGTCCGACATTAACCCTCTATCTCTCTAAACCCTGTCTATACAATAATGATAGACAATAAGAAACATACACATCAACATCAGATTATGTCAGTTACATGCATTTGAGGAATTAACTAACAACGTTCTTTTACGTTTATAATCTTTTACGTCCAGAATTTCTGAGTGAGGACTCAGCCTTCACTATGTTATTGTTACAGTGCTAAGTTATCAGTCCAAGCAATTAAAAGTTCTATTAGTCTGAATCATTCTTTGTGTTGACTTGGTCTCTCACCGTGGCTTCAATGTCGCTTTAGTTCTTGCCCTGCCCTCAAAACCTGCTGAGCGTTTGTTCTGTGCGCAAGAAGCACCATTTCCCAACCATCATTCGTATTCTCAGAATCCTCTGATTTACTCTTGAACTCTTGCTGTTCCATGAAGTCTTCAACTTCCCATAGTCTGTGCCTCCTGGCGGTGCTCCCACGTGACCTGTTCACTGGTGAACCTTTCTTATCAACCATTATCCAGTGCAGCTGCGATGTGTCAGTCCCACTTTCACTCTACACAACTGATTGCTCCTAGTGGTCACTACTTCACTAGATGCAAATGATTGAAATAGACTTTCCCAGTTTTCTTTGTGTTGCGCATCACACTTCATTTCCTCACTGTTGTCTTTTCCACGACACACAGTGGTCAGACTCTCATAGTCTTCTTCTTCTTCTTGCTCATTGAATAAACTTGTTAGACTTTCCCAGCCTTCTTCTTCTGTCGACGTTTTTGTTGACTATACACTTCGGACCAGATCTTGCACACCTACTACCAATGTCTGCTCATCGTTTACCACCTCGAAGTCTAGAGGCATTTCCATTTTGCCATGTCTCACCAGAAGACGACACACCTTCCGTGATGACCATGTTCCCATTGTAGTCCACCAGTCGACACCTAGACTTCCCTATGGCTGGCGTTTCATAAGCTTGCACGAACAACTTCCACAAAATCATATTCGCATAGGCAGTTGTATCTATCCTAAATGGTGTTGCTATGCCATTGAGATTGAGATCTACAGTCCATTTTTTGCTTACTTTCTTCTGGAGAGACGTAGTCGATTCTTCATCCGAATCTCTTGGAGCAACCTCATTGACTCGTTATCAAGAAGGTATCCTCTTCTTCGAACTGCTCGAGTTTGCTGTTTTCATTCAAGTGGCTATACTTTTTTTCTTCACATTGGATGCTTCTGATCTTCCTATAGTCAGTGTAAGATGTTTTACATTTATTTGCTGGACCAACTGCTTCTTCCCTGATGTATAACGTCATGTCAATATTGCTGCAAAAGGTTTGTTCAGCTGCTGGTGGAGATTCATTCAGTTTTCTGCCCATTAAACCTGTTTTTGGCACTCTCTTTAAGGGGGCGGGGCCACAACAACCGACATCGTCATGTCCATGATGTCATGCGCACTTACATTGCGTATGCGCCAATCGATCGTCGTCCGGAGTGCGCTCTTTTTTCAAGTGCGCATGCGCAACATTTCTGTGCATGCGCAGAACGGTAATTTTCCGAATCTCGTCTTTTGCTCCACTGCACATGTGTGGAATGCCCTTTTTCCGAAGCGGTGAGTTATTTTTAGGTGTGCTTGCACAAATTGGTCTTCACTTCCAGCAAGCTGAATTTTTTGCTGTGCCACAGCTTCACCGGCATCACAGACTTTCGCGCTACTTTCCCTATGCATCGTTTGGGATCATTTCTTTTCAAGTGCGCTACTTTCATGGGACATTTTAGAAGCTTCCAGCATTACTTGTTTTTGCTTTTGCAGTCGTTTACTCGGCTTTTCTTTTGTTGGAAGCCCACAAATTTTTTCATGACAACTTTTGACCTGAGTTTTTTCATTTTCGTTATCATAGAATAAATGATATAGCTTTACAGCCAGCCGTCCAGTCATGTTTAATAGGAGAGCTAGTTTCCTTTGGCCTGAGGCATTAACAAGCGAGGAGGCATAAATATAAACTTCAAACTGCTATTTGAAGAATGCCCAGTTTTTACATAGTTTACTGACTGTTCTTAGATGATCCGGTTTCTGCAGACTTATGTGCTTCACGGATTTGATTGCTTTATTCAATCTTTTTACGTTTATGGCGACCTCTCTAATCTACCTATTACTAGTTTTTTAGGGACAAACCCCTGGTACCATGTGTTCTCAGCCTTGCTCTATCCAGATGGCGGGGCAGAGAGATCAATTACAAGTAGGCTGGGGAATTAAAATGACTAATGATCAGAAGCTCAGGATGATGGCTTGTGGTTTGAATGGTTGCGTTTTCCAAAGCAGTCACCCCATCTCTGGTACAACAGACTACATCATAAACAACAAATACAGAATTCTAAATTAAAAGTAGAACACGTAAATCACGGTGTTCTCAGGGGGAAGTGCTTGGGGCCCTGGATTTTGGGAAGGGCCTTCTGGGACATTCTGTTTCACTGCTCAATCATCCCCAATACTGTGTCTCCTTTCCGTGGCACCTTACCATGCAAGTCCAGGAAATGCAACCTCTGCTCTTTCACTTCCTTCCACCCACTGTGCTCATTCACAACTTTGTTTCAAAAGGTTTCTCTAAAATGCGTAAACAAAATTCAAACTTGAGCAGGGAGAAAACTGGGGGTGTACAGACTCAACAGAAGTGCTGTTGATCCTTTGTCATTGATGACCATCAATTCAGTCAAGACAGTTTGCACCAAAGAACAGTGGCTTTAATCAACTAAATGTGTGCCAACCTGTAGCTTCTCCCGCACTGAGAGCCTGTCTCAGATCGGCCAGTTATATACCTCCTCAGAGGGGTGGAGCCAACAGCAGTATCAACACAACAATTCAACAGCAACAATAACAGCAACAAGAGTAAATATATACAATAGTGGATGTCGATGCCAATAGTAATAATAGAATAACAGTGAGTATATACAATAGCCATACGTGGCTCACCACAGTCACCAAACCACATTTATGGGGGAAATTCAGAACGTTAACAAGTTGTGTTTCAATATTTTAATTTGCAAAAAAAGATGTTTGCTCCCTGTACACGCTTCAACTTCACGTTGTGCAGCTAGATACAAATTTCATAATATTTAAATGAGTAATAATGGTAACCAACTTTGCAATGGTGCTTAAAGTTAATAAGGTTGAAGAACACAACACACCAAAGAGCTTTGCAAAAATGCCAAATGTCTTTCACCGAGATGCTTTGGGAAGAAACAAAGGGGAGAATTTTAACTTATGGGAGTGGGGAGATTGAAGATGAGTGGGTTGTTAAATTCACAAAATAATAGAATCATAGAATTAACAGCACAGAAGGAGGCCATTCAGCCCATCAAGTCTGCACTAGCCCTTGGAAAGAGCACCCTACATACGCCCACACCCCCACCCTGTCCCAGTCACCCAACCTAACCGGACACTAAGGGCAATTTAGCATGGCCAATCCACCTAACCTGCATGTTTTGGGGCTGTGGGAGGAAACCCAGGCAGCCACAGGGTGAAAGTGCAAATTTCACACAGACAGTGACCCAAGCCAGGAATTGAACCTGGTAGCCTGGAACTGTGAAGCGACTGTGCTCACCACTATGCTACCGTGCCCCCCTGAAGGGTGTCAGTGTTATGGATCATGCTGATTTTATCTGCGAGGGTGTCCTAACTTGAAACAAGTTGGAGGAGTATAATTATATATTTGGAATGGTGTGAGGAATCCAGTGAGAATAATCAGCCCAGTCATTGTGTAACAATTATTAAAGATTGTTTATTAAATTAAAGAAAAGACAAATAAGCATGAACGGGATTATACTATGCTAAGACAATTGTGTATATGAATTACAAAACACACACATAATTTATGTAGAATGTACCCCTTGTTCCAAAATATATCTACGATCTCTGAACTCCTTTCAAATTCCCCGTTTCCCCAAACAACATCTAATTAAATACGTTTATAAGTTAAAACTGGTTATCACACAACACAGGGATGATATCACGTTGCTGGGAAGACGCACCTCATCTGGCCTTTTGAATACTAGGTACTGCTGTCGCTAGGCAGATTTCTGTCTGTTGCTCGGCAGATTGCACCCTAATATGTTTTGTTAAATATGTGTTACTGCTATTACCAGGTAAATCATTGACAGTCAGCTGATCGGGCCTCACTGAAGTGGGACAGAAGTTGGACAGCCAATTTTCTCCCCTGAAGGTGGATTGGTTTTTTAAACATATTGATGAGGCTGAAAGTCTGGTATTTAAATTGCTTTGCAGGGCTAACTGTGGCCATCTGGAATTTCTGGGCTTTGGGGTATTTGTCAGCTTTCGCAGGACAGCAACTGTCAGAAGGAACAGGAGTGCTCATTCCGCATTGCATACCAATGCCAACAGACCACACCCCATACACTACTGGATCAGCCATCCATCACTCCCGGATCAGACACATACATCCCCAACACGCACTCAAACTGCTCCACGTTATACAGTAAAACACAGACATCTGGGTTGTCCTGTCTATGAAAAGTGTTAAAATTTCCCCCATTTCTCATTGGTGATTCTCTGCAGCTAACTGAATTCGATAGAAAGTATTCCTAATAAATAATTAGGCGAGTATTGTTTTTTTTTGCACCTTTAACTGGAGCAGATAGCTGAAGTAAATTCACAACTAGCCGTACACGAATGTTGCCCTAAATTCTTTATGCACTGTGCATTTCTATACTGAACACAATTCTCTGGGGCCTGAAATGGTTTTACAACAAGGGAATGAATCATTGAGAGTGGAAAATGGGAAGCTATTAATTTTTTATCTTGTCACACAGACGAGCCTACAAGTTTATTTTCTGCAGCTACATCTATATGGTAGGTAGGTTTACTCTAATGCATTGATAAACTGCTGCAATAACCAATTTTAACCTTTTAAACACCAGGAGACTGCATATATAACCTCATTATACCAACAATGAACAGGATCATGGGAACAGACAAAGGGGGGTATTTCTTTTAACTCCAAGCCATAAAATCTAGTAAAGTGCTGGTGTAATTGTTAATCTAGCACTGGGGGAGCTAACAGAGGTCAGTCAGCTTTATAATGAAGTGAAATGTCAATAGCCTAACTCCTTGATATTCAGTTATACCAGGTCTAAACCCGAAGCAACATGCTACTAATACATGCAATATTTTATATGCTAAAATATTCAGCAATTATCATTGAAAATTTCTGTTTACTTCCATATAGATAAGATACTGCAGAATTTGTAATAATATTGACATAAATTACATGATTTTCTGAAATATACATTATGGGTCAGAAAGAGATAAGTCTATGTTTCGGGTTACAATTAATGAGCTGCCCACACTGATTAAAATGGCTGAACAGCATGTAAAATTGGTGCATTCACCTCATTTCTAAGATTGTGGCAAGGCCACGAGTGAATCCCATGTTTCATTCCCCATTGTAGTGGTGCCTTGAGCCTCTGCAGGGAGCTAAGTAGCATTCTAAGCTACCTCTGTGCCACGCACAGCCTTTGTTTTTTAAAGGTGCAGTTCCTCTGAAAAGGGAGCTGTAGCAATGCACTCCAGGCCAAAGTATGCAAAGATTAACATCAGTTTGACCCTTCAGACACTAGGGCGGGATTCTCTCAGACCGCGCCGGGTCAGAGAATCGGCGATCGCGGCAATTTTTCACGCGACGCCGGTCCGATGCCGTCCCGCCATTCTCCTACCCGGCATGAACGGCCTCATTGAACGGCGCCACGTTGCCTGGAGAATCATCCAAGGGGGCAAGTCCCGCGATTCTTCGGGGTCCCATGGATTCTGCGGCCCACATGGGCCGAAGTCCCAACGGCGTGACCCCAGATCACGCTGGCGCTGTTCACACCTGCAAATAAAAATCGTCAGCCAGTCGTGCTGGCTGACGCTGTGGGAGAGGAGCTGAGCAGACACGACGGGGCTGCAGGCGAGGGGTGGGGGTCTCCATGTTCAGGGGGGAGGGGCCAGCTATGTTGGCGGGGCAGCGTCTCCATGTTCGGGAGGGGGGTGGCTGGGCCGCTATGTTGTGGGGGGGGGGGGGGTTGGGTAGGGGGGCTTCCATGTTCGGAAGCGGGGGTTGGGTAGGGGCTTCCATGTTTGGGAGGGGGGGTTGGGTAGGGAGCTTCCATGTTCGGGAGGGGGGAGCGTGGGAACAGCATGCCAGCCGCCATGCCAGTGCAGGGCGTTGCCAGAGCTACTGCCACATGGCCCCGGGACTTGCCCATAGGTGCGGCACCCCCCAGGGGCAGATATCCCGGCATCCGTCGGCGGGCAGGGGCGGGTCCGCACCCATGGCATCCCCCATGAGGGCATAGCCATCCAACGATGGCGCTATCAGGAGGGATGGGCAGTATTGGATGGAGCACGGAGGGTGTGGCCAGGGGTCTGGGTGCATGCTTGGCTGTGGTGCATTCAGCAAACCGGTGCAGACATGTAGCCCATGGCACCTGGCTATAGAGGGGACCATGCGCCATCGTTAAACATGTTGTATACCCCCCACCCCCTGCAGATCATAATGTTTGGCCACCATCCAGCAATGTTGGCCGCCGTGGCGGGAGCCGCTGTCCTGTGGCAGCGTCAGCGCATGCGGCTCAGAGCGGCTGCGGCACCAGCGGCTGCAGCAGAGGGACAGGCTGCAGCAGAGGGACAGGCTGCAGCAGAGGGACAGGCTGCAGCAGAGGGTCAGGCTGCAGCAGAGGGACAGGCTGCAGCAGACCAGATGGCACTCTCGGGACGGACACGGATGGGACTGCAGGGCCACCTGCCCGATGGGCGCAGGAGGAGGCCGAGGCGGATGACAACCAGAACAACGAGGGGGATGCACAGGATGACGATACTGATGTGGATGAGGAGCAGGGGGAGCAGGTTGTGGTGGTGCCAAGGCGCCAGAGGCATCCGATGAGGCCACGTGTCTACCGGCGCCGCATGTGCTTCGAGGACCTGCCGGACAGGGCATGCAGGAGGAGACTCAGGATGAGTCGGGAAACAGTCGCACATATCTGCCACCTGATGGCACACCTGGCACCGCGTGGCACTGGGGGAGGACATGCTCTCCCGGTGGCCGTCAAGGTTATGGTGGCCCTGAATGTCTATGCACGGGGTTGTTCCAGTAACCGAGTGGGGACCTTTCCGGCATCTCCCAGCCATCGGTGCACAGGTGCATCCGTGCAGTGAGTGACGCCCTGTATGACATCGCGGACCACTACATACAATTCCCAGTGGACCGCGCCCACCAGAATTCCCAGGCAGTGGGATTCGCTGCCATGGCTAGGATACCCATGGACCATGGTGCGATCGATGGGGTGCACATCGCCATGCGGCCTCCAGCAGAGAACAGGGACGTGTTCATGAACAGGAAGGGGTACTACTCCATGAACATTCAGGTGGTCTGTGACCACCGCATGAAGATCATGCACGTTTGCACACAGTACCCGGGCAGTGTACATGATGCGTTTATCCTGGCACAATCATTCATCCCCGCCATGTTCGAGGGACGCCCCCCCCCACCCCGCCTGCGGAGCTGGTTGCTGGGTGACAAGGGCTGCCCGTTGCAGTCATAGCTGATGACGCCTTTACGGAGGCCACAGACCGACGCGGAGACCCGATACAATGAGGACCATGCAGCAACCAGCGTTGTGATCGAGAGGTGCTTCGGCCTGTTGAAGATGCGTATCAGATGCTTAGACCGCTCTGGAGGGGCCCTCCAGTACCATTCGGAGAGGGTCGGCCGCATCATTGTTGTCAGCTGCATCCTCCACAATATTACCCAGCGGAGGGGTGATGTGCTGGAGGTGGAGGAGGAGGGGGCAGAGGGGGAGGCCACGGGAGGGGACACCTCTCCAGATGAGGAGGATGGGTATGAGGGGGGCAACAGACACAGCATGGGGCCTGGATATGGACGGGAGGCTGCACAACTCCACCGGCTTGGCCAGCGAGCACGTGAGGCGTTAACAGCCGCATGTTTGGCCAACTAGGGGGGGTAGGGGCTCTCTGAGCAGGGGCACTGGCACCACCCTACCGCCCCACCTCACCACCCAGCACACTCACCTCCCACACCACCCGACTCCCTTACCTCCCACACCATCACATGCACAGCACCCTCCAACTGCGGCACAACGAGCTGGTCTCACACGATTGCCTGTGGAAGCGGGTGTGTTCAATGCCATGGTGAATGATGACAACCCGCTCTGCGATGAGCTGTGAGCTCAAAATCGTTAGCCATTGTCTGACTCATGGCCACATCTACACCCTCCACGTGGGTAGTCCCTGTACGCGTTACGGACACTCTCATGAACATGTTGGGTAGCTGGCGGCAGGGTGCCGAGTACAGAGGGGTGAATATTTACACCCACCTGGGCTCACCGTTCCACCGACCTTTGAACACAGTGCCAATCAGTAACATTCACGACCCCGCGGCCGCCGGACATAGAACAGAGGCATCTTGCATTGGTGTAACAGTGAGTTTAATTGTAACGGTAACATACAAGTGCCCTAGCCCCTATAACTATACTGTGCCCTTCACCCGTGCCATCTTACTAGGTGTCAAACTTCTTGACCTTACGGGCCCTACCACTACGTCTAGGTATTTCCCCAGACGGTACAGCAGGAGTGGAGGCGGACTGCTGAGACTCCTGCCCTGTGACTTGGCTCCCCATTGGCGGGCGTTTCCTGGGGTGGCCCAGCTTGGATGGACCAGGCTGCTCCGCGGGTGTGCTGGATGGCTTGGTGCCACCCTGTTCTGCCCACTGCCCACCAGATGTGCCAGGGACGGAACGGGGGGGAGTCCGAGGATCCGTGGTGTTCCGGGACCTCCCTTGCAGGAGTCACCGGGATGGGCCCCAGAATCTCCTCCTCCCTCGGGGTGCCCGGTGGCCCCCTGGCCTCTCTATGGGATGGGGATGCGAGTGGAGACAAGCCCCGAGGCACCCCCGACACCTGGCGCTGCCAGTCCTGGAGGCCCGCTGTGGTATCGACCAGGTTCTGAATGTTAGCAGCGATGGAACTTCTGTGTGGGCCTGCGCCACCTCCCTCTGTGCTTGTGCGACGCCATCCAGCATCTGGGCAATGCCGCCGATGCTCTCAGCGATGGTCTGCTCAGACTCGGCCAGACTGCGGAGCGCGGCTGAGATGTCCAGTTGGCTCTGGCACATGGCCGCTTGTGAGAGGGCAGCCCTGTCCTGGACCACGGATGACGTGTGCACATGAAGCCCCACGCCTTGCATAACCTGACCCATGGCCAAAACCGTTACACCCATTGCCTCCAGCTCGGACGCCACCCGTGCGGTGTCGGCCTGGGTGGCAGCCATGACTGGCACCACTCCCTGCCCCTGGACGCGGATGGACTTCCCCACCTGCGTCTGCAGTTGCTGGAAGCTGGCCGCCATCCCGTCATCTAGTCCCTGGGTTTCTAACTGCATCAGGTCTGTGAGTGGGACTGGAAAGTCCAGGGCACCGGGAACTGTCTGGGCGGCAGCTAGTTGCTGGGACTGGGCTGCCCTCCAGCCATCCGGCTCCTCGGCTGCTCCTACCTTCACCTGCTGTACTGGTACGGCTGTGTGGTGCGCACCAGTCTGTGTCCCAGAAGCCTCATCAAGTCTGACACTTGTTGGGGCTGAGCAGATCCGAGACGATCGGCGGCAGGTCCTGCAACACACAATGCAGCATGTTTTGTTACACACGCGGACTGGGGTGAGGGGGTGTAGTGGGGGGGGGGAGGAATGGGGTGAGGGTGTGTACTGGGTGGGGACAGGGGTGAGGGTGTGTGCTGGGGGGAGGGGGTGAGGGTGTGTACTGGGCGGGGGGGAATGGGATGAGGGTATGTGCTGGGGGGGGCGAGGGCGGTGTAGGCAGGCAGGGGACCCTCAATTGCTGGTGCGCCTCTGACCTGGCAAGGGGCAACCTCCTGGTCCCTGCCTCCGCCAACGAGGCCCAGTGACTTCTTTTCGTGTATTGTGAGGGGGTGCAGTACAGGTGAATCCCCTCCAGTTCTCGCATGCTCCCTGAGGTTGTGGGCGGTCTTCTCCTAGGGGGGGGCAGCAAAGTATCAGAGTTCGTCGGTACACAGCATCCTGCGCAGATGTCACCTATATGATGGCATGGGAGCACTGGGCACCCGGCCACTGCAGCTCTCAGGGGTGTGCAGCCCATGAGGGTCAAGTTGGGGGGTTTGGCAACACTCCTGGGGGGGGGGGTTAGTGTCACATGCGTGGCTGGTAGGGATTGGGTGGTGCCAGGGGCACGTCTCGGTGTACTCAATCTGGCTGCCCTCGTCAGGTCATGCATCTTCTTGCGGCACTGTTCGCCCGTCCGTGGGGTATGCCCCACCGCGCTTACCGCAACGCCCACCTCACGCCAATTGCTCCGTACTGTGCTGGCAGGGTGCTGGTGGCCACGCCTATGGCACAGGATCGCCCTCCTCGCTTCGTCCAGCAGCGTCTCTAGGTCATGGTCACGGAACCTCGGGGCGGCTCGGCAGGGGGCGTCCATCTCGCCAGTCTCGGGACTTTGCGGGCACATTTTATGCGACGCGGCGCCATGTCATCGGGGCGTCGCGCGAATGATGGCAGTATGGCGCCACACCTCCCATGCTTCCCGCCACACCCGTGCTAGCCCCTTTTGTGGGCCAGAATTAGTCGTCGGGTCGGGACGGTGACGCCGTCGTAAAACGCGGCAGCGTTTACGACAGCTCGGACATTCTGCCATGCGATGAGAGAATCCCACCCTAGCTTTCTGGAGTTTATCAAAGTTGAGTGAATGCATCCACACATCACACCTCCAGCCCACCACGCTGCTCAATGCACCACGCCCACTCACAGTCGCACACCCTGGCATTCAAGCCTCAGATTGCACATCCTTATACTATACCTCACCACATGTTCTTTGATCTTTAGCTCAGTGGGCTAGTCAGCTGGCTTATGATGCAAAATCAAGCTAGCAGTGTGGGTTCAATTCCCATACCAGCTGAGAATTCTGAATTCTTTCTCTGTGTACCTGAACAGGTATTGGAATGTGGTGACTTGGGGACTTTGCAGTAACTTCATTGCAGTGTTAATGTGAGCCTACTTGTGACGACAGAGATTATTTATTTATTTTTATCGTGCCAGCTGCACACACATCTGAACATGTTTCTGATAACCTGCAGATATTCAGCTACAGCAGATATGTCGCTTTGGAAACTTTAGGATTTAGGAGGAAGACTTTCCTCACCAGAACCGCCCCCACCTCCCAGTCCCGCCACTCTGGAGAAATTGGTCAGACAGGGAGGTGTCAGGCCATATTTCCATCTCGGGCAGAAACCTTTCAACCAGAAGCCCAAAAGGGAATGGTCAGTTAATGCTCAGAGTGTCACAACGAAGACAGTGCAGCAATGTAGAAAATAATTCAATAACAACATTTGGGTGGCCAAGATGGTTAATTATTTATTAATTGTGTTGAATTGGAGGCATTGACTGGGGACTCACTTGTGCCTCTATAAATACAAAGAGACAAACTGTGGAAGTTGGGGAGGAGCTACATGCTCAGAACAGTGCAACTTTGTGAGTAAATGTTGGTAAGAGATTTCTAAGATTAGCTCCACTTTGAATTTTTCAGCAACTAGCTTCCTGGAACCTACCAAATCTGAGTGAATGCATCAAAAGTCACATCACCAACCCACTATACCTCAGTTGCTTCATCAATGAGCTTCCCTTCATTGTAAGGTGGGTGTGTTCACTGATGATTACACAATGTGCAGCGCCATTGTGACTCTACAGATACTGAAGCAGTACATGCCCGTACAAAACAAGACCTGGACAATATTCAGGCTGACCCTGATAAGTGGCAAGTAATGTTTGCACCACACAAGAGCCAGTCAATGACCATCTCTGACAAGAGAGAATTTAACAATCTCCCCTTGACATCCAATGGCATTACCATTTTCAAATTCCCCACTGGAACATCCTGGGTTTGCCATTGACCAGAAATTGAACTGAACTAGCCAAACAAATGCTGTGGCTCGAAGGGCAGGTCAGAGGCTGGAAATTCTGTGGAGAGCAACTCATGTCCTGCCTCCCCAGAGCCTGTCCATAGCCACAAAGAACAAGTCAGGAGTGTGATTCAATACTCTTCACTTGGCTAGATGAGTGCAGCTCCAACAATATTCAAGAAACTTGAGCCCCTCCACCACCTTAAACATTCACTACTTCCACCCCAATGCATAGTGGCAGCAGTGTGTACCATTTATAAAATGCACTGCAGTAGCTCACCAAAGCTCCGTAGGCATCACGTTCCAAACCCACTACCTCTACCACCTTAAAGCTCAAGGGAAGCTGTTAAATGAGAACACCACAACCTGTGAGTTCCCATCCAAACTGCACACCATCCTGACTTGGAACTGTGTCACAGGTTCATCACTGTTGCTGGGTGTCTGATGTCAAAATCCTGGAACTCCCTTCCGAACAGCACTATGGGTGTCGCTGCACAACATGGACTCCAGCGGTTCAAGAAGGCAGCTCACCATCACCTTCTGAATGGCAATTAGGAATGGACATATAAAATGCTGACCTAGCCCAAGCTGCTGTTCCCTTGAATGAATAAATAATAAATAAGGGGCACTGAAATAAACACAGTGGGTGTGATTTAACCATCATGTTGCATCCGGCACAGATTGGGGCGCTTTGGGTGAATAGCAGGAATGGGCAAAAATGACATTCCAGCCTGCCCGGCCCGCTCCCGATGGCGAGTTCCCGATCTCGCCCAAAAATGATGAGAATATCGTTAACCCTCATTTTTATTCATTTCAACTCATTAGTGTGATGGAAGTTGAATCTAACGGTCTCCCAGGAATTACCCAACTCCCCAGCGAGAAATTGCATGGGTGTCGTTTAGTACTCCTTTTTAAAAACATGACAATAGCACAATGGCTTCTGAGGGGAACCGAGGAGGTGAGTACCCATTTCCATTTTCTGGCATGCAGCTCAAGGGCACCGGAGCTGCTGCTCCAGTGCTCAGGGGAGGGGAGTCTTCAGGGTGCTTTGGTTTGATCAGCGGGCTGAAACATTCTAGGTCGGAGGTCACCCCTGTGCCGAGGGGTGAGGGACTTTGGGTCTGTGAGGCCTTCAAGCCATTTTTAAATATTGTGGAGGCCCATAACAGGGGCAACCACAGCTGCAGCACATCTGTCCGACCAAATGCTTCCAGGACAGAGCTGTCTGTGGCTTCTATCCTGAAAGTCAATTTAACCCCCTTTGACTGTGAGCAGACCCTAGCTTCACAGCTGGAGGCTATTTCAAATGAGGAATTAGCCTTGTTAGTTGTGAGAGCGCTTCACAGCTGCAGGTTGTGTTTTCTGCTTACTGCTGCTTTTGGTTGCAAATGCCTGGAGGCTGCTGTTGCTGTTTCCTTCCTGGGTCCTAGAACACTGGACTGAGGGGGACATATGAGTCAAGAAGACAATCCGGTTTGAAGTAAGAAGACGCTGCAGAACCTGGTGCATTGATCCAAATTCGTGACCTGCTAACGCCGTTGAAGAACTGCTTTCGCAGATTGCTGATGCTTTTGTTGTAGTGAGTGTTGCATGTAACTGGTCCATCACCGCTGGTTAAACACGCTGAAAGTCAAGGATGTTCAACTGCACCCTAAGCGGCAGTAGAATATATGGATGCCAGGATTTGAATCCAGTGAAATTAGGCCATGTGGGAGGGCCTGCACAGCTGCGGTTCCTGGATGGAGAATGACACTGATACGTGGAGCAAGTGACACATTGAAGGACAGAGAATTTCTCTGACAAAGTTCTGGACATGATAACACATTCTCAGACTTACCCTCCATTTCTATTGAGGAACCTATGAGGGTGATACCGTGTGTTTGGCTTTTCTTGTGACAATGAGCTGATATAGCTTTGTATTGGTACTGTCATGTGAGAGTATCTTTAAGAAATGGATGTTTAAGCAATGTACCTTTAAGAAAACAGTGATGTCAGGGAGTGAATAGAGCTGAGCTCAGTTCAGCCATTTTGAAGTTTCAGTTTTGAGGAAAAGAGCTTGGGTGTGTGTCTGTGTTTTGCAGTGAGCTGGATCTGCTATGATCTCTGCCACGAAAGACTATCTCTGGATCATTTGGGTGATTTAAACTCATAATAGTAAAGCCTTTAACCTGATATGTTTCTGTTAAAGGTGTTAAGTCTCATGGATGTTGAAAGGAATAACTGAAGGATTATTTAGTGTTGTAATATTTTTGGGGTTATCTTTGAAGTAAGGGGTGTTAAGAGATCCAATGTTTATTTAAGAGGTTAAGTTTAGTTCATGGAATAAACATTGTTTGTGTTTAAAAACCCACGTGTCCATAATTGTAATATCACACCTGGAGAACAAGCCGCGTGCTTCAAAAGCAACAATCCATGAAAGGGAGAGGTTGGTTGAACTCCATGATACATTTTAGGGGTTCTGAAAACGCCTCACCCATAACAGTACCAAGCTGGAATGGTGACATTTCCTTGTTGTTTAATGGTTAGTGTGACATGTGGAATGTTATATCGTTGATTTTTAAATCTTTGTTACTGTTGACCATTTAATAAACAAAAAGTGCCTCCTTGTGGACACCCGTGCCATGTCTTGAAGGATGATTAGTGCACAGTATGTCAAACAAAGTTGGATGCCTGAACAATATGCCTGAACTCTAGGAGCGTCAGCACCATAGGGTCTCCTCACTGTCAGTGTTTTCTCTCTCCTCGGACAATCCCGCGATTTCAAGGGCCAGTCCCTCATAAGGTGTGAGGACTCGGATCGCTGGCATCCCGCTCCCCTATCTTGGCCGGCCCTTTCCCGCTTGTCATCGGCTATTTTCTCCAGTGGTCACAAAGAGAGGACATTTTGTGCTACACGCTTGATGGGTCGGGGGTCTATAGCAGGTGGCATTTGTAGGCACTGCAGCTGGACATGAAGGGGTAGTGCTGGTGGGTGCCAAGGGGTGCTGAACAGAAAGCACAAAGCATGCGAGGTGTCAGCGGTGATCTTTTGGTGGGGATGGACATTTTGGAATTTGAGGGGTGGCAGGCGGAACTGATGCCAGGAGAGAGGCGGTGACTTACCCTTGCAGCCCGGTGGAGGTTGTTGGTTTACTTTCGACTTTGAACCGTGGTCCTCCTTGTCATGCTGCCCAAACTGATAGCCGCTGCCACTGCCTCCCAGGCGGCATTCTGGTCCTCCTGCCCCCTCAGGGGGAAACGGTGGCCCGCCTCTCATCCATAACATTGAGAAGCCTGGCCAGGACGACTTTGCCAAAGCGAGGTTCAGGCCTGCGTGCTGCCATGACTTGGAGTGAGTGATGAGGGAGCGTTTAAAAGCTCTCTCTTGTGAGCACAAATCTTGCAAATGAGATGATGAGGGAGCCAGTAATGGTAGGAATCTCATGGGGGTTAATGTTTGGCACTAAGTGCCGTTGAAAACGAGCCGCGACTCACCAATGCGGCCGTCGAGAAACACCCCACCAAATTCGTCCAAAATGACACTTTGAATTTTTTCCGTTGAATCAGACCCAAAGTTTCACACTTTCTTTCGATAAAAAGGTGATTAAAAGCAATGCAGAATCCTTAGAAAGTTGATAATGGTGATATTATAAATTAACGTAAGGAAATAGTGAACATGTTAAGGAAGTACTTTTCATCGCTAATTGCACTGGAACAAGAAGACACTGGGTAGTATTCACAGCACAACCAGGTGGCAAGAGAGGGCCCGCCATTGCCTGGTGGTGGGATCTACTGCTTTTGCCGTTGTCAACGTGGTTTCCAGTTGAATGCACCCCTTGCCACCGGGAAATACTAAGGGGGTGCGCCGTCGGGGAGACCGCATGATCCGCCAGCGTTAGCAGCCGGAAGGTTTCGGGTACTGTTCCAACCATCCGAAGAAATAAAACATTGAATCAGGAACAGGGATTCACCATAAATTACATAAGCAAATTAACAGTAACAAAGAAAATGGAACAAAAGTTTGACAAAAAACAAGGGCTAGATGCTCTCTAACCGCGCGCGGGTTTTAAAGAAATTCGGTGAGGCTTTTGCAGAAGCTGGAATTTTCCAAATTTCTCTCAATTCGGGAACCTTTTATTCAGTCGGAAACTTGCACACTAAAACCCTGCTATTGAAAAGATGAGAAAGGGAAACAATTGAAGTATTAACCAATCTGCAAAACATCTGTTGGTGGGAACTGGCCAGAGTCCATCGGCACGATGCTACCACCGCGCTGCGCCCGGCACAGAGGTGGGCACGACGGGTGAATCGGGGCGAGGCCCAAATTGGGCTTTGCGCGAGTCACTTGACTTGTGACACCTGGTGCGACCTGGATCATGCCCTCATTGCATGTGATACAGGTAATGATATTTAATTACCATCTTGACGCCGCATTTAACTGGCGCCCAGGGAGCACCGTCCACAACGGCAAGACCTCAACTGGGCACTGATTAGTCCTGGTCTCCATAACTAGAGACCATTTTTGAAGGCCACTCGGGGGGATTTTGGAGGCCATTGGAGCCCCCTCGTTGGCCGGGGACAGGACAAGGCAGTACCTTAGCACTCCCCCTGTCAGCTGGCACCCTGGCAGTACAACTTTACATTCTGGCAGTGTCAGCTTCGCTCAAGATGACAACCCGACAGCGGGATTCCCTGGGAATTCCTCATATTCCACACCATATATAAATTTGTACGGCGTGGAACACTGAATTGCTTGCTGGCTTGCACCCCCAGTGGAATCGTAAACTGGTTTCAAGATAGAACATGGGGTGTGATTCTCCAAAATGGAGACTAAGTGTTCGCGCCATCGTGAACGTCGTTGCATTTCATGACGGCACAAAACGGGCGTGGGCAGTCAGGATTCTGCCCCCCACAGGGGGCCAGCATGGTGCTGGAGCGGTTCACGATGCTCCAGTCTTACATCCTGGCGCGGAATGGGGGCGGTGCCAACCCGCGCATGTGCAGTGGCGAAGCGCCAACCGATGCATGAGCGGTAGACTCACGGAACGCTCTGGCCCCGACACAACATGGCGTGGGGGTTCTGGGGCCGGAAGCGGAACAAAGTAGGCCCGGGGAGGGGGAGAGGACAGCCCACCGATCGGTGACCCCGATCGCGGGCCAGACCCCATCGGAGGCGCCCCCCGGTGAAGGAGTGCTTTTCCCCACCCCACATGCCGCCCCTCGACCCTTCGCGCAGAGTTCCCACCGGCAGCAACCCGGGGTGAACGGCGCCGGCGGGATTCTGCCGTTTCCACGCGGCCGCTCGGCGGGACTCTGCCGTTTCCACGCGGCCGCTCGGCCCATCCGGGCCGGAGAATCGACGGCCCGGCCGCAGATAGCAGCCCACGACCTGTGCTGCGCCAAACGCGCTGGTGCAAATGGCGCCGCTTCTCCGCACCTCGCTAACTCGCGCGCCGGGGCGGCGTGGCGCGGTTGCGCCGATTCTCCGGCCTGGTGCGGGGCTGGGAGAATCGCGCCCATGGTCTCCCAAATGAAGAATCTAGCCCACTGTCTTTCAGATGAGTCTTTCACCTGAGGCCCTAGCCACCTGCTCAGGTGAGAGTAAAAGATCCCAGTTGGGATTCTCCGTCCCGCTGCACCTGTTTTCTGGTGTGGCGCCACACGGCGGCAGCAAGATCCTCCATCCCAAATGCCAATGGGATTTCCCATTGTGGGTACCCCCACACTGTCGGGAAATCTGCGGGCATGAATGAGCTGCCGGCAAAACGGAGGATCATGCCAACGAAGAATCCAGCCCCCATGTCACTATTTCAAAGATGAGTGAATAAATTATCCCTGTGTCCTGACCAACATTTATCCATCAATTAACATCACAAAAAACAGATTATCTGGTCATCATCTATTTCTGTTTGGAGGAGCTTACAACATGTGAATACATGTCAAAAATACTTCAGTTGGAAAGCAATTTGAGACATCCGGTAGTTAAGATAAAAGTGCCATAAAAATGCAAATCTTTCTCTTTGACTTTGGAAGGAGACCGAACTTTTGATCAGTTGATCAGCATTGCCTGATGAACCTGGTTTGGTGAGGTTACTAAAATAGTGGTCAAGAAAATGGTTTGGTGAGGTTACTAAAATAGTGGTCAAGAAAATGTCTATCGATGTTACTTATATGGACCGCCACAAGGCATTTAATAAACTCCCTCATAACAGACTGTGAGCTAAAGTTGAAGCTTATGGAATTGAGAGCAAATTATTTACCCGGTGATGAAATTGGCTGAGCAAAAGGAGACAGAAAGTAGCGTTAACGGAATGAATAATCTAACTGGTATGATGTGATCGGTATGATGGCTCTGTGTTGGGTCTCAACTATTCACCATATTTATTCGTAACTCAGATGATGGAATATATAGAGAGCCTCCCCTGTATTACAATGACACAAAAGGTTGTATTTTTAGAAGAATAGATGGAAGCATAAAATTACTAAACCATGGGTGCGATTCTCCACTCCCGCGCCGGTTGGGAGAATTGCTTGGGCTGCCAGAATTTCCCGCGACGCCGGTCCGACGCCCTCCCGCGATTCTCCCAAGCGGCGGGAATGGCCCCGTCGAGTTCCGCGGGCCGCAGGCCGGAGAATCGCCCGAGACACCCAAAATGGCGATTCTCCGGCACCCCTGCTTTTCTCAGGCCCGGATGGGCCGAGCGGCCAGCCCAAAATGGCGGGTTCCCCCCGGCGGCGTCCACACCTGGGGCGGAATTTCTAGTATCGGCGCGATGTCCGCCGAGCGGCGCCCAAAACGGCGCAAATCAGTCGGGCATCACGCCGCCCCAAAGGTGCGGAATCCTCCACATCTTGGGGGGCAGAGCCCCAACCTTAAGGGGCTAGGCCCGCACCGGACTAATTTCCGCCCCGCCAGCTGGCAGAAAAGGCCTTTGGTGCCCCGCCAGCTGGCGCGGAAATGACATCTCCAGGCGGCGCATGCGCGGGAGCGTTAGCGGCCGCTCACGGCGCATGCGCAGTGGAGGGAGTCTCTGACTCTGACTCCGGGCCGGAGAATCGTGGGGGGGGGCCCGCCAACCGGCGCGGCGCGATTCCCGACCCCGCTGCCGGAGAATTCGGCAACCGGCGGGGGCGGGATTCACGCCAGCCCCCCGCGATTCTCCGACTCGGCGTGGGGTCAGAGAATATCGCCCCCTGGTCGCTGTCGTCGGGAACAGCGCGGGAACAGCGCGGGAACGCTGCGGGGGGCGGGGCGGTCTGCGGGGGGGGGGGGTGGATCCTTCACCGGGGGGTAACACAAATGTGGGTGGCCCGCAATCGGTGCCCACCGATCGTCGGGCCGTCCTCTCTGAAGGAGGACCTCCTTTCTTCCGCAGCCCCACAAGATCCGTCTGCCATCTTCTTGTGGGGCGGACTCGGAGAGGACGGAAACCACGCATGCGCGGGTGATGCCAGTTATGCGGCGCCGGCCGCATCATGTATGCGGCGCCACCTTTACGCGGCGACAAGGCCTGGCGCACGTAAATGACGTCCCCACTCCTAGCCCATTATCGGGCCCTGAATCGGTCGGGATAGGGGCCGTTTTGTGCCGTCGTGAACCTCAACGCCCAAATTTGTTGATCAAGTGAATTGCAAATTGATTTCAGTACAGACAAATGTAAGAGCATCCAATTCAGAAATACGATAGATCAGAATAATTTTGAAATTGTGAAAAGCCAGGAGCAATGCAGCTTCAGAATATCATCTGAAAGTCACATGGGCTGGTGAACTTTATATTTGGATGGCAGAATATAATGCAGCGGATGTTTGCCACAGCTATACTCAATTCTGACAAGACCACACCTGGAATACTGAGGACAGTGCTCAGCATTATGCATTGGGAAGAATATATTGGCTTTGGAGGGAGTGCAGAGTAGCTTTACTGGAATGATACCGAGACAGCAAGCGTTAATTTATGGAGAGAGAGCGTTATATTCCTGGAATTTAGAAATGGTAATTTGATTGAATTTTTTAAGCTTTTGAAGGGAATTGATACAGTAAATGCAAAGAAACATTCTCCGTTGGTCAATCTGGGAAAGGATTTTCAGGAAGTTTTTTTTTTCATTCGAAGAGTGCTTGTAGTTTGAAACTCACTTCAGCATATAGGTTTTGAGTAATCAAAAGTACGAAAGGACATTGGGAAAAAAGGAGTATGTGGAATTAGGTCATTGATCAGTCATTATCATAGCAGAACAGGCCTGAGGGGCTAAATGGCCTACTCCTGTTTCTGTGTTCTTAAAAGAAGTTTTGTTGAAAATGTAGAAGGCTCTTCAAGCTCGAAATTCATATTTGTATAATAGTTGCTTACTTCATTTCTAGACTAAGGTGTTCTTTTAAGTGGCTTGTAAGAATCAAGATTGTGAAAACAGATTACACTGATTTACAGAGACATTAAACCATCAATAATTTGCACAACCCTATCCCGTTCCTATAAACTGCCAAACACACCAGAGAGCAAAAAGATACGCACTGATGATTGGAGTTTGTTTATGAAAACTACTGATATTTTTAAGTGATTTCCTGAAGGCAATAAGCTATAATCGTGCTCTGTCAAATAGTTATCAAAATTAATTATCTTGCAGGGTTGATGGGAAAACATTCTATGATGATATCTAGTGCTATGATTAGACCTGAATAATCGTCAGTGAAATCAGTTATTGACTACAGTACGAGAGCAAGTTCAGCAATCAATCACATCCTCCTCATTGAAGATACAAATGCACAGAGGGCTATAAAATTGGCGGGCCTGTGCCGTGGGGGCACTCTTTCCCTTCCGCCTCCGCTACGGCCTCCACCATGGCGGAGGCGGAAGAGACTCTCCCCACTGTGCATGCGCGGGAAACTGACAGCGGCCGCTGATGCTCCCACGCATGCGCCGGGAAACTGACAGCGGCCGCTGACGCTCCCGCGCATGCGCCGCATTTCCGCGCCAGCTGGCGGGGCAACAAATGCCATTTCCGCCAGCTGGCGGGGCGGAAATCCCTCCGGCGTCGGCCTAGCCCCTCAATGTTGGGGCTAGGCCGCCAAAGATGTGGAGCATTCCGCACCTTTGGGCCGGCGCGATGCCCGTCTGATTGACGCCGTGTTTGGCGCCAGTCGGCGGACATCGCGCCGTTGGGGGAGAATTTCGCCCCAGGTTTGTGCCTGTCTGAGCAAAGTAACATTTTGTTTCTCAGCTTTTAGTGCTGATTTTCTCATACAGTAAGCATGAAATATGACAAATTTTAAGATGCATGCAGGCACACATCTTGCACAATTCAATGCATTTGGCTAAGGTCTACCATTGGCAAAAGGTTTGCTTCAAGTTGGGAGGTTCAGTTGGATGGTATGTGCTACTTGTGGCTGTGTTGGAAGACATAAGGCGTGAGGACAACCTCTGAGTTCATCTAAGGTTCCCTTCAATTTTGAGGGTATTGCGGGTTATGGAGAAGGGGGCATTTGCGTAAACATCGGTCCAAGCAATGCCAACAAGAGGCACTGAATTGCGGATTTGTCTTGCATGCCACCTCCCTCAGTTTTGTCTCCCATTTCACAGGACACCCTGTTCATGCTTCTTCTGGTTCCACAAAAACTTAACTTGCAAAAAGTTGCATGGCTGTTTTATTTTTGAGAAACTTCCAGTAGCAATTTTAAGGGAAACATTCACAAAAGGCTCAGAACAGTTTTGTTCTTGCTGCATGCAGAATTCATAATCCATGTGACTGGTAAATCCCAGTGTACCAGGGCTGTTACACAGTAGCAAAGGCGAGAGGAAGAGTTGTTCATTTAATTTACCAAATCCAAAAGAGTGGCCGGAGTTCTCCGGTTATTGCCATTCAGTTTTCCTGCCGGCAGCGCACCCCCGCCAGCGGGTTTTGTGACGCGCTGGGTGGGTACAATGGGAAAACCCATTGACAATCGGCGGGAAGACAGAATCGCGCCACCAGCGAACAGCGCACGACTGAGAAACACGTGGCTCGGGGTCCGGAGAATCTAGCCCAGTAAATAAATGAGTTGGATGATAATGAGTTCCTCACTGGTTAAGAAAAACCTTCCATTGGAGTAGTCATTAGGCTCTTGTCCATGGGAAGATATTTCCTTTGGTTACTTTTACTATGTCTGTAAACAATAGATTACAGATGGGGGGGGCACTTTTTTTCCAGATGTTTTCCATTTTACTGGACAATACTGAGAAATTAGACAAGTTGAAAGTGCCTCCAGCTCTTCAGAAGCTTTAGCTGTTCTTTTTTTCATTTGTTTGAGGCATTTATTACCGATCTCTAATTGTCCACGCAAATTTGGTGGCGAGCCACCTTCTTGAACCGCTGCAGCCCATGTGGTGTTGGCACAGGGGCAGTGCTGTCAAGGAGGGAGATCCAGGATGTTCGTCCTCCAGCAGTGCAGAAACAGTGTTCAAAGTCACGATGGTGTGTGGCTTGGAGGGGAACCCTCTGGACGATCACCTCCAGAAGTCTTGGGTTTTGAAGATGCTGTTGAAGGAACTTTGAATTGCTGCAGTAGAATCAAGCATATGGTAAACACTACTGCCACAATGCAGTGGAAGGAGTGAATGCTTCAGGTAATAGATGGACTGCCAAGGTGCTGGCTACTTTTTCCTGGATAGTGTTGAGCCTCTGTAGCACGACTGGAGCCGCACCTATCCAGGCAAAGGGAGAGTGTTCCATCATACCCTGGGCTTGTGCTTTGTAGATGGTGGACAAGTCCTGGGAAGATACACCAACTGTAAAAATCCATAGAATCTGTACAGTGCAGAAGGCGGCCATTCAACTTCTCAAGTCGGCACCAACCCTCTGAAAGCGCACTCTACCTATGCCCAGTCTCCCGCCCTCTCCATGTAAGCACACGCATTGATCATGGCTAATCCACTAACCGGTACGTCTTTTCGATACGAGGAGGCAGTTTATCATGGCTAATCCACCTAACCTGCACATCTCTGGCCTGTGGAGGAAACCGGAGCACCCGCAGGAAACCCATGCAGGCACGGGGAGAATGTGCAAACTCCAGACAGTCACCCAAGCTGGAATCGATCCCGGATCCCTAGCCCTATGAGGCAGCAGTGCTAACCACTATGTCACAGTCTCTGCTCCTGGTCTATTCTTGTAGCCACAATATTGTAGCCTAGGATGCAGCCCTGATGAACTCCTGCAGCAATATCCATCAGCTGAGATAATTGGCCTCCAACATTCATAAGCATCCTCCTCTATGCAAGCCATGACTCCAACCATTGTAGAGTGTTCCCCTTGACTGCCATTGATTTCAATTTCACTAAGGTCCCTAATGTCCCACTCAATCAAAGGCTGCCTTGGTATCAATGGCATTCGCTCGCACCTTACTTCTGGAATTCAACTCTTTTGACCATGTTTAGTCTAAGGCTGTAATGAGGTCTTGAGACCAGCAGTCCTTGTGGAATCCAAACTGAGCATCAGCGAGCAGGTTATTGGTGAGTAAGTGGCACTTGATAGCACTGTCAACGACACTTTCTATCACCTTGCTCATGATTGAGAGTAGCTCTTTGGATTGGATCTGTTCTGCCTTTTGTCAACAGCACATACTTGGGCAATTTTCCATCTTGTCAAGTAAAGGCCGGTGTTGCAGCTGTATTGGAACAATCTGGCTTGGGCACAGCTAGTTCTGAAACAGTCTTCAGTGCTACAACCATGATGTTATCAGTGCCCTTAGCCGTTGCTATGTTGAATGGCACTGCAACAGAATAATACCTGCTTTTACCTTCATGGTGATGGCTGTACAGAAATGGAATTCTGACAGTAATCACATTCTTATTGGCTTTCTTTAGGATTTGTTTCTGATGTGTCTTCATAGATGGCCTTTTAAGTATTTGTAGACAGCAGGTCTGCCATTCTTTAGCGTACAAAGTGATTATCAAGTGGGTCTGCTGCCAGTTTGTAGTGAAACCTCATCAGTAACTAACCAGAAGATGTCATAATAGATCAATCAGAGTGCTGGCTAATTGGTGTCTCTCAGAAATGTTTATCTCTAAAAAAGAAAAAAAATGTTTATCTCTGTTCACATCTGAGAATGTTAAAGTACTTCACCGATGGCCAGCTTTCGAGTTTTATTTTTAAGCATTGCTGATTTCATAACAGTTTGAAATTTAAGTTAATCTTTCTGTTTGCATTTATCAGCAAATTTCATTCATACCAGTTGGTTAGGTTGATCATCAATCACCATCACCAATTATAGATACATATTCAACAAAGACAAAGGAAGGTTGATTGCAGCACTGAGTACTTTTTGGCCTATCTATGGCTTTCAACATAGTTGATAACCGCATCCTCCTCTAATACCCCTTCTCTATTGCTGGGTGTGCATCATTCCATCCTTGCATATCTAATGAAAACCAGAGAAATGCCAGCAATAGCTGTTTTCTTACTCTCGCACTGGAGATCACCACACATCTTTCCTTTGTCCCCTTTTATTTATGAACTACATACAACCCTTCGGTGATAGTATCCAAAAACACAACTTCAGGTTCCATATGCATGCTAACAAAGCTCAGCGCTATCCCATGGCCACTCTCTTGGACGTATCAGCCATCTCTGATTTGTCACACTCCTTTCCAACATCCAGTATTTCCAGTATTTGATGAGCAGATATTTTCCCCAGTTAAATCTTGAAACGAGCAAAACCATTATCTTTGGTCCCCACCAGAAGCTCCATTCCCTGACTGCCATTTCCGTTCCTGGTAACTTGCTGAATCTGAGCAAAACCATTCACTACTTTGGTTGAAAGCAAATTAGTGCGGATGCTGGAATCTGAAACCAAAGAGAAAATGCTGGAAAATCTCAGCAGGTCTGGCAGCATCTGTAGGGAGGGAAAAGAGCTAACGTTTCGAGTCCAGATGACCCTTTGTCAATGCTTAAAAAAAATGTGGGAAATATTCATACTGTGGGATGAGAGAATGAAAGATGCGTCATAGCCACAGCAACCAAGGGAACAGAGTGCTAATAGCCACATAAACCAAGGGGAAAGAGTGTTAATGGCAGTCCCCAGAGAAAACAAAAGTATGAAAGGCCAAACAGCAGAGAAACTAACATCAGAGGATAAACTGTGACAGATGTAGATGTGGGGATGGGGAAAGGGAAGCAAAGGGGAGAAATGGTAAGGAAAGGGGGGATAAAGATAGGGAGGAAATATATATAAAGATAGACAAGAAATAAATAAATGGTAAAAGACAGTTAAAATGAAATGGGATGAAAACAAGGAAGTTGAGGTGGGGCACAGCTAATCATCTGAAGTTGTTGAATTCGATATTGAGACCGGAAGGCTGTAGCGTGCCTAACCGGAAGATGAGATGTTGTTCCTCCAGTTTGAGTTGAGCTTCACTGGAACATTGCAGTAGGCCAAGGACAGACATGTGGGCCTTAGAGAATTGTGTTAAAATGGCAAGCAATGGGAAGGTCAGGGTCCTGAATGCGCAGACCAAAGGTGCTCAGCAAAGCAATCACCCAGTCTGCGTTTGGTCTCTCCGATATAGAGGAGATCACATAGGGAGCAGCGAATGCAATGGATCAAATTGACAGAAGTGCAAGTGAAACTCTGCTTAACCTGGAATTAATGTTTTGGACTTGGGATGGTAAACATTCACTACTTTGGTGTTCCGTTTGATCATGAGGTAGGTTTCCCTTCACATACTCACATTATCATCAAGACTGCCTAGCTCCATAATATTGTCCAACTCCAACTCTGCCTCAGTTCATCTGTTACTGAAAACCTCACTCATGCCTTTGCTACCTCTAGACTTGACAATCCATTGTTCTCCAGGGATGCCTCCTAATTCCACCTTACATAACTGTGTATTCATCCAAAATTCCATTGCAATATATCTTAACTTGTTCCAAATCTGATTCATCCATCTCTCCATAGCCTAAACCTTCCCTTCCATTTAGCCTCCTCCAGCACTACAACCCCTCGAATTTCCTACATTCCCCCCCCCCACAATTCTGGCTTCTTGTGCCATATTTTAGTCCACCACCATTGGCAGCTGTGCTTTCAGTTGCCTGGGGCCCAAGCTCTGGATTCCCTGCCCTAAATCTCAACGCCCCTTTTCTCGTTTAAAGTGCTATAATCTACTTCAGTGATGAAGTTTTTATTCATTTGTTCCGATTTCCCGTTCTCTGGTCAAGAAGATGTCAGAAGTGTTTTATTGCTGTCGTTTATTTTAAGCATTTTGGGATGCTTCACTCTGTTAAATATTCTACATAAATGTAAGTTGTTGCCGGCATCACCAAAATATGCTTTGCAGTTTGGTAATTTGAAGTTGCAGCAATTTTGAGAAATAATTGTCTGATCTACTTGTTGAAAATTTTGAGATTCGCCCAATATATATTAACTCACACCCTCCATATTGTGCGAATAATGAATAAAAATGAAAACAATTGTAAGAAGCAATACTCTTTAGTTATAACTGAAGGAGTTTCTCTTCTGCTCTGGGAAATTGGTTTTCTGAACACCTTCAAAGCTAAAGGGCAGTTTTCCCTCGTCCCTTGGAGGCAGTGGGACTGAGGGGAGTGTGGTGCCGAGAAAATTGGGAAGTGAGAAAAAAAAAGAAAAAGTGCTGGATAGACTTGTCGATGTGTCCCTGCCTCCAGCTGCTTTTCCAGGGAAGGGTTTAGTGCGATGTGGTGAAGAACAATAGGGGTGGAGCAACCATCATATTCTTGCTGCCAAGCTATCTTGTCAGCAATGGGGAACATGGTGGAAAGCTCTCCTACCCAGAAACTAAATGATTCTCTTAAGTGGTCAATTAATGGCAACTGATCCCATTTTACCAATGGTGGGTGGCCCTCTGCCATGTAGGGTGACAGCCAGCTAAAACATTGGCTGCCTCCTCATGGGCTCAAGGGTGAGGTTGTGGGGGTGGGCTGGTAGCTGAGTGGGTCTCCTATTCGGATGGATACAATTTGGCCCACTGTGAGGTCCCATAGTGGAATTGGCCAGCCCCATGGGAACAGCACCGCTTGCTGGAATCAACAACCCCCTTTCACGTGTTTTGCCTTCATGTCGCCGTTGCTCCCAGAACATACTCACCTGCACTTCCATTTCAGCTTCAGTGACAACCCTGTCTGCTATCACCCTGCTGATCTCTGTGGCACCCTCTTCCATTGCTGTCAGAATTGACAGGAGGGTGGCTTTACCTTCAGTGCGAGTTTGTCCTTGGCATTGTTCGTGCCCTCCTCACAGAAGGTGAAGAACAAGAGTTTGCTAAATATAAAGGGTCCATGCATGCATCGTGTGGCACAGGCACATTTGATACTCCTCACACTGGAAAGAGGAGCAACCATTTATCCGGTTAACTCTGCCTCAGAGCATTTTCGGTACAAGACAAATGGACACATTCCTTTGCATTGCTGCAAACCATGTGACTTCCAGCTGTTCCATGCATTGCATGTGACAAATTCATCGCTATCCACTGAGTGTTGCATGGCACTCACCTTGACATACCTCAAAAGGTCTTTGAAACACTTTGAAGATTATACCCACATCGCTGCTGATATGCCATGTGACTCCAACTTGGTTAGTCATGCTGGCTGGCCACCTCTTCCTTCTCCCCCCTTCCCTCCCACCCATTCAGGAAATTGAACATGTCCCTGTGCCTTCACCACCTCCAACATAACCTCCAGGAAGAATTCTGTGAAACACTGTCACTCTTCCATTTTGGTCCACCCTCTCGTGTTCCAGTCTCTCCAGAGCACTCTCACTGCAGCCACAAAGAAGACTGCCAGCTATTCCATAAATTTGACCCAACAGTTCACCCTCCCACCTTCTCCTCCTGCCCTCCACCCATAATGGGCAGTGAACCCAGAGGTGGGATATTAATTGTTTGCTTTCTGGCAGATTGAACTGGATGACATACCACTCTCACTTTCGGTTTGTAAACATAGTAATGAAGATGCCTGGCATTAAAAACAAAGTCAGGAAAATGCAACCCAAAATGTCAGCTCCTTCCTTTGCCTTTCATTACATCTGACATGCTGTCTGATGACTTAAAACCGCTTGTGTTTTTCCTCTCTTACACCAACCAAGTATAATCTGAAGTTTTTAGTGGTGATTTTAGTTTTGCATTGATTTAATTCAACTGATGCAGTTGAGGTGTATAGCTTCTAAAAGGGCATAAAGAAACATCCTTCTAAAAAGGCATAAAGAGACTCAAGGTTACTTGTTAGATTGTAGAAGCGCAGATAGAAATGATAGTTATTTTGTATTAAACTAATGTCACATTATAATTTGGGCGTCATGTCATATTCTAGATTCTTATCCAATGTCCACTCTTTTTGCCAGGTAACCTTTCCGTCCAGTTAGCCATCTTGCAACCTAGCTGTCATTCTGAATAAGAGAAGCAGGAAGGTTCATTTTGTAGACATTTGAATAAACACCGTCAGTAGCTGACCCATGAGAATGAATCTTGAACATTGATGGAAGAGATGCACTTCCATTGATAGTTTTTTTCACCTTCTCCAGTCAAGCTGGACCAACTTGATAAATAAATCCAAATGTAAGAGCAAAGGAAATGCGATCAGGAGGAGACCACACAGTCCTAAAGCCTGCTCCCCCATTCTGTATGGTGTGACCATGGCTGATCTTCTGCCTCAATCCCAGTTTCATGCCACTCCCCATATCCTTTGATTTCCTGAGAGACCAAAACCTGTATATCTCAGCCTGAAATATTTTTCTTTTTTCTTTACTTTTTTCAATTAAGGGCAATTTAGTGTGGCCAATCCACCTACCCTGCACATCTTTGGGTGATGTGAGACCCACGCAGACATGGGGAGAATTCAGAAACTCCCATGGACAGTGACCCAGGGCCGGGATCGCACCCAGGTCCTTGGCATCGTGAGGCAGCAATGTTAATCACTGTGCCACCGTGCCGCCCCATCGCAGCCTTAAATGTAGTCAATGATGTAGCATTCACAAATGTTGGAGATAGAGAATTCCAAAGATTTACAACCCTCTGAGGAGAATTGCAAAATTCAGATATTTTTCTTAATACTCCAAAATTTAAGGCTGAAAAATCTAACCCATCACTTTTTAAAAATAAATTTAGAATGCCCAATTATTTCTTCTTCCAATTAAGGAGCAATTTAACGTGGCCAATCCACCTACCCTGCACATATTTGGGTTGGGGGGGCGAGAAGCAAACCCAGGGAGAGTGTGCGATCTCCACACGGACAGTAACCCAGAGCCGGGATCAAATTTGGGACCTCGGCGCCGTGAGGCAGCAGTACTAACCACTGCGCCACCGTGCTGCCCTCACCCATCACTTTTTAAACATTTAGACAGCTTGCAAATAATTCTGAAAAGAAAATGTTAAAGAAAGTCAGTGCACGTTACCAACCCGCTCTGAAGAAGTGTCATATGGATGCAAAACGTTAACTCTGTTTCTCTCTCCACAGATGCTACCAGACCCACTGAGTCTTTCGAACATTTTCTGCTTTTATTTTAAGTAACCTACCACTTGGATTTCCACTTAAATGGACAGTATAATTCTGAGAATCTTTCATTTCTTCCAAGTAAGTTGAACCTTTTGGGAGAAAGTTTCTTTACTGGGTATGTTTGGCGAGATTCCTTGAGTGTTGACGTCGTCGTAAACGCCGGAGCCTTTTACGAAGGTGTCATCTGGCCCCTATGATCAGCGATCTTGTGCTGCACAGGGGGTCAGCACGGCACTGGAGAGCCTCACACTGCTCCAGCTGCCGATACGGACGTCAAAACGGGCGCCGCGGGTCCGCACATGCGCGCTACGGCTGGAGTAAGTTCGCGCATGCGCGTGGGTTGCCTTCTCCGCATCGGCCCCGACGCAACATGGAGGAGAGCTACAGGAGCTCGGCACGGAAGAACATTGGCCCCCACCGGGATAAGCCCGCCCGCCGATCGCTAGGCCCGGATCGCGGGCCAGGCCACCGTAGATGCCCCCCCTTGGGGTTGGATTTGCCGCCCCCACCATGTCGACCCCCGCAACATGAACAGAGGTCCCACCGGGTAGGACCATATGAGAATGGCGCCGGCGGGACACTGACTAACTCGGCGGGCACTCGGCCCATTGCGCGGGGAGAATCGCCGGGGGGGCCGCGTTGAGCGGTCCCCAACCAGCGCCGTGCCGATCGCGCCAGCGCCATTGGCGCCGATTCTCCAGTGACTGGAGAATCGGCGGACCTGCATCGGAGTGGCTTCACGTAAATCGCGCACCCCCCGGCGGTTCTCCGTCCCGGCGCGGGGTCAGAGAATCCCGCCCGGTGTATGTGTAGATACACTTTATGATGTGTTACTGAATATCACTGTTGAAATAATGACATATTGATCCAAGTATATCTTTGAAATCTGAAGTGATCAATTATTACATTATTCCAATTTGGGGAATCCTTCATCATTTAATTGCTGCAGTTCTGTCCCTATACATCTTGGAAGCTAGATTTCTTCCTCCAATGTTACATTGGCATTGATTCTCTGTTTTGGGGATTAAGTGCTCCCTCCAGCGGAGAATTGGGACTGGTCTCCATTTGCGCTAGGAGTGGTGGCCAGGTGCAACCATGAAAGCATATGCATGGGGGAGAGATTATTCGATTCTTTTGGAATCCCTGAATTGCAAGTTTGAGCAGACGGGCCCCCTCCCGATCACAATACTAATCCTGTCCCCCCCCCTCACCCTCCGGATGATAAAGAAGTTCTATTCAGTTGTGCATCTTGCAAATGCTGCTTTAGTACACCGATGGTAGAAGGAGCAGATGTTTAAGCCATTGGCTGAAGTGCCAATTAAGTGGGCTACTTATCCCTGAATATTGTTGAGCATCTTTAGCTTTCTTGGGGCTATATCCATCCAGGCATTCCATTATCAGTGGTAGAGAGATTTTAGGAAGTCAGAAGGTGAGCCATTAAATCAGTAATATTACTGATTTTGTATTACAAACGTTTGCAATCTGATCGTAGCCTCCTTGAAATATTGCAGTCTATGATAAAGCCATTCCATTAATTAAGGAGTACCAACATTTTGATCAAGTGCCAATGAAGGGATGATGACGCATGTCAAATTCAGTGTGGAGTGTAACTTGAAGGTGGTGGGAGTCCCCATGCACCTCCTGCCCTTGTCTTTCTAGGAAATGAAAGTTGAGGGTTTGGGAGGTGCTTCCAAAAATTATAATGGCAAAAATAAAGAAAGGGGAAATAGGGGAATTAACAGGAAGGACCATTACAACTAGAACTGGCATATACGTAGCTAGTGGAGTTAAGTGTCTGGTCAATGATGACTGACGGAGAAGGGGACTTCACAATTCTGGGGCGTCATTCTCCGACCCCCCGTCGGGTTGGAGAATCGCAGGGGGCTGCCGTGGATCCCGCTCCCGCCGGTTGTCGAAGTCTCCGGCTCCGGAGATTCGGCGGGGGCGGGAATCGCGCCGCGACGGTTGGCGGGCCCCCCCGCTCAATTCTCCGGCCTGGATGGGCCGAAGTCCCGCCGATAAATTGCCTGTCCCGCCGGCGTAAATTAAAGCACCTATTTACCGGCGGGACAAGGCGGCGTGGGCGGGCTCCGGGGTCCTGGGGAGGGCGCGGGGCGATCTGACCTGGGGGGTGCCCCCACGGTGGCCTGGGCCGCGATCGGGGCCCACCGATCCGCGGGCGGGCCTGTGCCGTGGGGGCACTCTTTCCCTTCCGCCTCTGCCACGGTCTCCACCATGGCGGAGGCGGAAGAGACTCCCTCCACTGCGCATGCGCGGGAAACTGTCAGCGGCCGCTGACGCTCCCGCGCATGCGCCGCACCGACATGTCATTTCCGCGCGAGCTGGCGGGGCAACAAAGGCCTTTTCCGCCAGCTGGCGGGGCGGAAATTCCTCCGGAGTCGGCCTAGCCCCTCAATGTTGGGGCTCGGCCCCCAAAGATGCGGAGCATTCCGCACCTTTGGGGCGGCGCGATGCCCGTCTGATTGGCACCGTTTTGGGCGCCAGTCGGCGGACATCGCGCCGTTTCGGGAGAAATTCGCCCCTGATGTCATTGAATGTCAATGGGAGGTGGTCAGACAATGTTTTGTTCTTCAAATCAGCCCCAAATTTGTCCATATGATGAAGGGAGTGGAATTAAAGCAACAGCTGTCCCTGCACCAATGGATTTAATTGGAGAGATTCAAACTAGGAGGAGCCAGAGGAATCCCTCCATTGTCCAACACTGATACATTCTGATAAGCATCTTAAGATATTTTTTTCCTAAAAGACACGACACAAGTGGTAGCTGTCTGCAGAAACCTCTCTGAAACTGTGACTCTTCAGTAGAAAACATTTGATAGGCATGGATAAAGGGTCATTGGCCCAGGATCATTGGTTTGAACTTGTCTTTCCAAAAAAGAGCCACCACTTTCATAATCCCTGTATTATCAAATGTAGCTTTTTGCATTTTAGGGTTAACTTAGCTGATTTAATTTTGTTCCAGAAGTTTCCATATCTACTGCTGGGGTTTTAAATGCATACCTCACATTGATAATAATTAATTGACATCAATGTTTTGAATAAAGTTCTGCCGACACTTGAAATACTTTGTAAAGTTACATGTTTGTGAAGATTATTAAGCATTTGAAAGCTACAAAACCTTTGTGTTAGCTGTTGTATTATTATAGTAATGTAATCTTTGGGCTTACTTACTGTACAAGACATAAAGGATTGGGCAAACATGTTGAAGTTTCCTCCCACAGGCCAAAGATGTGTAGGTTAGGTCAATTGGCCATGCAAAACTGTGCTTAGTGTCCAAGAATGTGCAGGGTAAATGGATTGGCCATGCTAAATTTTCTACAGTGGCCAAAAGATTAGGTGGGGCTACTGGGGGTTACGGGGATAGGGTGTGGCCATGGACCTATGTAGGGTGCTCTTTCGGAGGGTCGGTGCAGACTAATGGGCCAAAGGGCCTTCTTCTGCACTGTAGTAATTCTATGCATCAAAGCTGTGTGTGTGCTCTGCTCAACGCAAAAGTGAAACTAAGACTGGATCACATGACACATTTCCCTTCATGTGATGTTATGCTGATATCCCTTAAAGATATATAACAATATCAACAAAAAAAGATATCTAGAGGTACAGTTAATGGGTCATAATTTCCTCAAAACGACAAGCAGCATTAGATTGTCACTCTGTACCAACTTGCCTTCTCTAAATTGCAAGGTCACATCGGGGCTGTGGGTTCAGCTTAAGTCAGGGGTCTACAGCTGGGTCGGTCAAGTAAGGTTGCGGGGGGTCGAGGGGGTCAGGTTAAAGCATGTAGGTGGGGAGGGGAGAAATACTGTGTGAAGGGGGGCAGTGCTTAGTGGGAGGCCATTGGGGGATTCCTCTGGGGTTTCAGGTGTGTGAGGGTGTCCCACGCAGGGCTGTGTCTGGGTGCAAAATCGTTACTCTGAAGTTAACAGTTCCTTCACTTCTTCTACCTTTCAGAGTAACTATTAGTGTAACACTGACTAAACCATCCAAAGTCAGCAATTTAAATTACTTTGTCAGATGGTTCCCAGCCTCGCTCAATTGTCCAGGAGAAGTTATGCCTTCTGGGCAATTGATATGTAAACCCTTATTTGGGAGCTTTCGAGATGGATTCCTCAGAGCAGATTTGGCTAACTCCCCAGATCTGATGCTGGGGAGCCAGGAAGTTAAGGGCTTCCATTAAGCTTTATAGTTTTGAAATAGTTTTAAAATGTTATCCTACTAGATTGCCTTCATTGTGGTTGCTGCAGTATTAGATATCGATGAGCATGTTACAGATGACCCTCTATTGGTTTGAAAGTGCACGTTTTGACAATATGGTAAAGAGATAAGTGAACATTTCTGCTGCTACTATTTTTCACTCCTAGGACAGTGGTTAACACTTAATGCCGTTGAAGTAAAAAGAGCAATTTTTGCAATTTGGCCCTGATTTAAATGCAGTGCAATGCTTACTGAGTGAGGGAACAACACACAGTCATCTGCCTTCTTATCTCGTGCAGCTGATCATTTACACTTGCTGTTTCTCACTGTTCTTTCATTAGCACTAGCCATGCATAGATTTGCAATTTTAACTTTTAAGCTGGTACTTTACACTTGATGAAGCAGTCTGATAACAATATGGGGCAAGATTCTCCGACCCCCCGCCGGGCCGGAGAATCACCGGGGGCTGGCGTGAATCCCGCCCCCGCCAGTTGCCGAATTCTCCGGCACCGGAGATTCGGCGGGGGCGAGAATCGCGCCGCGCCGGTTGGCGCTCCCCCCCCCTCGCAATTCTCTGGTCCGGATGGGCCGAAGTCCCGCTGCTAGGATGCCTGTCTCGCCGGCGTGGATTGAACCACCTACCTTACCGACGGGGCAAGGCGGCGCGGGCGGGCTCCGGGGTCCTGGGGGGCGCGCGGGACGATCTGGCCTAAGGGGGTGCCCCCACAGTGGCCTGGCCCGCGATCGGGGCCCACCAATCCGCGGGCGGGCCTGTGCCGTTGGAGCACTCTTTTCCTTCCGTCTTCGCCACGGTCTCCACCATGGCGGAGGCGGGAGAGACTCCCTCCACAGCGCATGCGCGGGGCTGCCGTGAGCGACCGCTAACGCTCCCACGCATGCGCCGCCCGGAGATGTAATTTCTGCGCCAGCTGACGGGGCACCAAAGGCCTTTTCCGCCAGCTGGCGGAGCAGAAAATAGTCCGGCGCAGGTCTAGCCCCTCAAGGTTGGGGCTCAGCCCCCCCAAGATGCGGAGGATGCCTGACTGATTTGTGCCGTTTTTGGCGCCGGTCGGCGGACATCGCGCCGATACCGGAGAATTTCGCCCATGATTTGCATGCTTATATTGGTCATTCGCCAATGCAAATATGGCTGAATGGCCTCCCTCTACATTGTAGGGGCTCTCTGGATTGCTTAAATGGGATAACTCATGGCAGACAGATATGTGAAAGAGTGAGTTAGGGCGGCACAGTGGCATAGTAGTTAGCACTGCTGCCTCACAGCACCAGGGACCCGTGTTCAATTCTGGCCTTGGGTGACTGTGGAGTTTGTACATTCTCCCATGTCTGTGTGGGTTTCCTCTGGGTGCTCTGGCTTCCTCCCATAATCTAAAAATGTGCATGTTAGGTGGATTGGCCATGATAAACTGTCCCTTCGTGTCCAGGGATGTGCAGGTTAGGTCTGGTTGCGCGAATAGGGCAGGGAAGTAGACTTAGGTAGGGTGCTCTTTTAGAGGGTCGGTGCAGATTCTATGAGCCGAATGGCCTCCATCTGCACTGTTGGGTTCTATGGAAATACATACACCAGTTCAAATCAAATGCATTGTAGCACCTCAAGGTGGATTTGCATTCAATAATTTTTGTGCCAGGCACTCTGTATTGTGCCTGGCACAAAATTACTTTGCGACCATTTCAAATTTTCAATATCAAATTAATGTTCAATATTCAAATAGGAAAATTCTGAAATACATTTTGTACAGAACACATGAATGCATCATGGACACCACAAGGGCTTCTATTTCCGTAACATTTTAAACTTCAAGTCAGCTGTCGAATTTACAAACCCAAGGGGTTTTGTTAGTGAAAAACACAGTAACTAACAAGGATACATTGAGACCATAGAATCATAGAAGTTACAGTGCAAAAGGACACCATTCGGCCCATCGAGTCTGCACCGTTCCCTGGAAAGAGCACCTTACTTAAGGCCACAACTCCACCTCATCCCTGTAACCCAGCCACCCCACCTAATCTTTTTGGACACTAAGGGCAATTTAACATAGCCAGTCCACCTAACATTTTTGGACTGTGGGAGGAAACCGGAGCTCCCGGAGGAAACCCACGCAGACACGGGGAGAATGTGCAGACTCCGTACAGACAGTGACCCAAGCCAGGAATCAAACATGTGTCCCTGGAGCTGTGAAACAACAGTGCTAGCCACTGTGCTACGGTGCCGCCCACTAACTGCATTGTGCACTTGCTCCTACCTTCCCAGATTATTTGAGTGTGAAGATCGAAATCTGCTCCAATGCTGAGCATGGCAAAGTGCATCCAGTGAACACATTGATGCTCTAAATATGATGGAAATTAGGAGACTTCTGGCAAGCGGTGAAGCACACGTAGCGACCACATCCAACAAATGTTTCAGGTTTTTAAACATGTGACTTTTCCCTGTTAAAGAGGCATCTTATTATAGTTTTCCATGTTTTCCTTTTCACCTTTAGCTGCAAGAAGGCTCAGGTTTCCTATACATTTCTCCCCCAACATCAATAACTTTGTTCCTCCCATAAGTTTTGACACATCACAAGATTTCTGCAGTCCATCCCCATTTGTAGGTATCCAGGGCGGGATTCTCTCACCCTGGGGCCGGGCCGGAGAATCGCCGGGACCTGCACCACGCCGCCACTATGCCAGTCCGCCGATTCTCCGGAGAGTGGAGAATTGGCGCCGGCGCAGTTGGTGCGGCGCCGGTCGGGGGCCGCTCTCCGGGGCCCCCCCCCGGCGATTCTTGGCCCGGGATGGGCTGAGCGCACCGGTTGGCGTGATGCCATGCCCCTTGCGTGCTGGCCGGCACGGCGCAAACCACTCTGGCGCCGGCCTAGCCACTGAAGGTACGGAGGATTCACGCCACTCCTTTGCGCCGGAGTTGCCTGCCCCGCCGAATCCCGCCCCTTACCTGCATCTGCACTGACTATCCTTTCTAAGTATTTTGTCAGTTTCAATTAGATAAATCCACATTCTTTGAAACTCTAGAAAAGAAAGGCTTGGTTTCCCCAATCTCTTTTCGTGAGACAGTCCCACCATCCCCGGGACAAGTCTGGTGAATATTCATTGCACTCCCTCTATGGCAATAATGTCCTTTCTGAGGTAAGGGGACCAAAACTGTACATAATATTTGAGATGCAGGTGGATCGAGCTTCTATACAACTAAAGCAATGCTTCACTACTCCTGCATTCAAATCCTCTTGCATTAAAGGCTAACACTTCATTAGCTTTCTGAATAACTTACTGAACCTGCATGTTAGCTTTCAGTGACTTATGGACAAGGACACCTAGGTCCCTTTGTATATCTACACCTTCTACTTTCTTACCATTTAGAAAATACTCTGTGCATGTGGGCAGCACGGTAGCATAGCAGCACTATGGGTCCCAGGTTCGATTCGCGGCTTGGGTCACTGTCTGTGCGGAGTCTACGTGTTATCCCCGAGTCTGCATGGGTTTCCTCGGGTGCTCCGGTTTCCTCCCACAAGTCCCAAAAGACGTGCTTGTGAGGTGAATTGGGCATTCTGAATTCTCCCTCTGTGTACCCAAACAGGTGCTGTAAAGTGGCGACCAGGGGCTTTTCACAGTAACTTCATTGCAGTGTTAATGTAAGCCAACTTGTGACAATAAAGATTAATTCTTTTTCATTCTACCAAAGTGGATTACCTTATATTTTTTCACATTATATTCCATCTGCAATGTTCTTGCCCTCTCACTATGTCTGTCCAAATCCTCCTGTAGCCGCGGGACAAAGGTATTTATTTGGCAGTGAGAAATTAGCTGAAACAAAATCATATTTTTTGCTGCATGGTATTATTGACATGTTGAATGCTTTATGAAATGCTCTGCCTTTTTAATTAAGGTGTGTAGCCATCTGGGATGGCCACTTCCCGATTACAAAATGGACACTTTGCAAAGATTGCAGGGAAAATGGACAATACTGAGAAAACAAGCAGGTTCAGGGTTTGTCTGTTGATTAGAGCCGCAGGTCACAGACAAGACCAAAACTGCAAACCATTAGCATACTAATGGGCCATCTCCGGGGACAAAAGAGTAACATTTAAGTAAACGATACTAAGGCAGACACCCCGGCACTAGAGGAGACCAGAACAAAGCAGGCCAACAGCCACCTAGGACACGCCCAGTCATCAGGGCACCCACCTCTTTATTGGAGGAAATTGATAGGTACGATCGAGAAACGGCCCAATTAATTGGGGCCAAGTTCAAGGCCCACCCAAAAGTGCGCAAAGCCCCTTTTGGGTCTAAGAAGGAACCCCAAGAGAGAATCGCTATCTTGGCTCCGGCTCTCACCGAGGAGAGACCTGCCCAAAAGCTGCACCAGAACAAGTAAGTCCAAGGTCAACGCACACCACCAGACAGACATCCTTAGCTGTTATCCGGTACCAGTTCCACCCCAGCAGCCTCAGAACCGAACAACAGCCATTGTTCCTCTGACTGAGTGGGTGCCCGAAGCTAAGTATAGGCTTTGGCAGTAGTGATAGTTTAGTCTGTAGTATTTGTGCATGATTATATTTAACTGTGTGTGTAAATAAATATGCATTTGACTTTGAAATAACTAACTGGTGTATCGAGTCTTTGATCAGTATTCGGTTTGAACCTTGTGGCGGTATCGAGAGATACCTGGCGACTCTAGAGCAAAACGTAATTAGAATTCAGGAAGGCGACCACATTGGCCGCCATATTCAGAGCCAAATAAAGAGTAACACAATTAGCAACATTTACTGGTGACTTCTGGCGGGATTCGACCTAGAGGTGGCCTAGTCACTCTGAGAGAACCCAAATTTGAATTGGAATCCAATTGGAAATAGAAAAACCACAAGTGTGAGAACGATACTAATCAAACCTCTGAGATTTGGAAGTGTGTTAATGCATGCGTACTAACAGGGATATAAGGTAAACCTTAGAGATTTTGTTGCGTAAAACTGTCGGGAGTTTTGTAGGCCGGAAAATAACGTAAGCCGTTCCCGTATTTACATCACCACTTTATTACCCCCTGTTCCAAATTCAGTAGAGAACCCAGAGATAGAGAAAATGGCAAAGAAGGCAATGGAACGCCTTATGAACCCCCAAGAATTTGAGGTCGCAGTAGAGTAGGACAGTGTCCCGGATGGGAAGAGGAAATCAGAAAGTACCTCAAAGGGAAAGGATGGCCCCTTTGGAGTGAATTCTGCATGAATGGCGAAACAGGTCCCGGGAGAATAGGACATACTTGGTGGGAGAACCTGTCAGAGATCCACAAGAAGAGCTTGGGGAAAGCTCGCAAGCCGATGGCAATCGTGACCTGCTTGGCACAATTGCGAGGCACAGAGGAGGTCGTTAGGACCCTCCGTAGAGAGACAGAGGAGAGAGGCAGAAATAGTGAGGGAGATGTGAGCGAGTTTGAGAAGGAGAATAAGGATTTAAGAGAAAAGTTAGCAGCGAGGACAGAGAGGTGGATGATGCCAAGTGGGCACACTAATTTTGTCTCGCCCATTTGAGTAGTTTTCAGACCCAATATGATAAGGCCTACCAGGACACGCAACGTGCGGTCTTGGTAAGACAAGAAACCGAGCAACAGGTAGAGAAATTGCAGAAGTAGTGCAATGATTTAAAAGCAGCCCTATGAGCCCTCCACACTTCCACGACGGAACAAAGGCAGAGCTCTGTAGATCACGCAAAGTGCCGGAAGCAAATTGCAGAATTGCAATCTCTGCTTTCTGTCCAGAATGGGTTTCAAAGTACGTTTGGACCCCAGTTAGACCAGGAAAACTGCCCCGATTGGCAGAATTTAAATGAAACTGCCCACAGCTACATACATGGGACATGTACGCAAGAAAAACCCCGGAAAAGAAAAGCCCCCAACCCCCGACTGAACAGGCAGAACACACCCCCATGAACCCTGTAACCACACACCGCAGGGCCGCAGCAGAAGGAAACACAGATTTCCTATATACAACCCCGTTAACCATGACCCAATTACGGAATGCATGTGGAAAGATTACATTGTTCCTTCTCACATCAGACCCCACCATTTATTCGCTATAGTTAAACAGCAGGCTACACTGTACGGCCTGGACGAAAAGGAGCAAGTAAAGCTCACAGTTTTAAGCCTCGACACTTCAGGCGTGGCATCCCTTCCCGACCCACAGAATTTAGGAGGAGGCACACTCCAAGAGATGCACACAATGATCCTAGATGCGATCGGCTATAACAGACGATAAGGGAATAGTGTAGATGGGCTTTAGAGTGATTTCACAGGTCGGCGCAACATCGAGGGCCGAAGGGCCTGTACTGCGCTGTAATGTTCTATGTTCTAGAGGCGAACCCGTAGAAGGCCGAAACAAGTGTAGGCAAAAGAAGACAGAGCACTCCACAGCGTTTGCTGGACGCTTGTGGATACATTTTACAGTGGTATTCGGAGAGTTAGCCCGCGCCCATTTGCCTGCAGATAATATGGCCAAATGGATTCGAACCCTAGTCTCTCATGCGACAGAGGCAGGACAGAGGGCTTGCGCAAATTACAACCCTTCAGACGAGGCCCACAATGAGAAATGGGTTTTGAAAAGATTGTCCCGCGCTTGGGAGCAATCAGTCCAAGGCAAAACCGCATTTGCAAAACCAGAGGAAGAGCAGACAGACATGAATCCAGTTAAAGCGCACCAGAACCCCTCATGGGTAAATGAGGGCAGGAACAGCCCACAGCAGCCTAAATCCCAGGAATGTTACAACTGTGGACAATTAGGACACTTTGCACGAGAGTGCAACGCGCCCCAAAAGCAGTAGAGAAACCAACAGACAGGCACCCTAAATAAGAATAGGGCAAAGCCAATCCATAGCGTTAGCGCCCGTTCAGAGAACATAGACATGAATGGCACCGACCGACGGTGTTCGGGCTCCCCAACTTGGATCTGTGACACCCTTTGGGACAAGTCCGGTAGGCCGGTCGTAGCAGGCAAAGTCCGGGGATGCCCCGTAGAATTTCTTTGGGACACAGGAGGGTCCCGCACCACACTCAATTCCTCCACGATGTTTCAGCGAGACACGTGACCCACAACAGACACCATCACACTCAATGGTTTTATAGGTCATTTACAACAAGGACACATCACAGCCCCTGTAGCGATACAAATAGGGAACATTACAACTAAACACCCCGTAGTTTTGGTCGATCTACCCCACACAACTGAACACATCCTAGGAATTGATTTTATGAGCTCCCACAACCTCTCTTTAGATCCAGTTAATAAATGTGTATGGAGAATGGCAAAGGCAGCACGAGCCCCCGCCACACTCACAGTTGGAGGCTATGAAAACAGGATTAGCTCAGTAGGAGACTTCTGGTTCGACCCTCCAGCCATTAGTCAGGACAAACAGGTCAGGGAAGTCCTGCAGCAACACAAAGCAGCATTTGCACAGCACGACTGTGACAAGATAGCTGGCTTGGTGAACATTACAGGTCCTGACCCCAGACCTCAAAAGCATTATGGTTTTCCCCAAGAGGCACAGAGAGAAATCTCCAATGTAATAGAGAGTTTGCTTGGTCAAGGCGTACTCAGATCAGTAGCCTCCACAAATAACGCACCAATTTCGCCCGTCAGGAAACCCGATGGATCATGGCGACTGACCATTGATTACCGGGAACTGAACAAAGTAACCCCAGTAGCAGCCCCCACCATAGCCATGAGTCCTGAGACCATGCTCAAACAGGGACCCCAGTCAAAAAAAATTTTGGTTTTGGACATAAGCAACGGCTTTTGGTCCATTCCATTGGATAAAGGGTGGCAATATAAATTTGCCTTTACATTCCAGGGACAGCAATATATGTGGACGTGCCTTCCACAAAGCTTCCACAACTCCCCCTCCATTTTCCACCGACAGCTGGCAAATGAACTAGCAAAATTTTCCCGACCCGATTGTCTGGTCCAGTATGTAGATGACTTGCTAATACAGACAGACACAAAGGGTGAGCACATTTCACTTCTCGCCGAACTCCTAGGACTCTTAAAAGAGATTGGATGTAAAGTCAACCCTAAGAAGGCCCAGATTTTGCAGGAAAAAGTGATTTACTTGGGTAAAGTAATCATTCACGGTAAACGCGCGAACGAGCAACAGAGAATTGACTCAATTGTCAAATTGCCCCTTCCCCATAATGTCTCAGCCCTCCGGTCATTTCTAGGACTGGTTGGCTACTGCCGAAACCATATCGACCCTTTCGGCCGTGCTCCTCCAGGAACGCCATGACCAATTATGCCCCGTGGCATACGCCTCACGCGTATTAGATCCAGTCGAGCAAGGATTTTCTGCCTGCGAAAGGCACCTGCTCGCAGTTTTTTGGGCAGTACAGTACTTCGCCTACATTACAGGACTTAACCCCATCACCATTCTCACTGAACACACCCCAACACAGCTATTTTTAGACGGTCGACTTAAAGATGGCACAGTCAGCCAAATCCGTGCAGCCCGTTGGACCCTTATTTTACAGGGACGGGACATTACAGTAAAAAGAACCAAGACCCACACTTTCCTAGCCGATAATTTGCAGTATGCAGGCACCCCACATGAGTGTGAGATCATCACCACAAAACACAACACAGGCCCATTTATACCTAAGTCAGCTCCCAGGAAAGCAGGAAATACACCCCACAGACCCCAGCCCACAGACAAGTGCGCACCCCTGAAAATTTATGTGGATGGCTCCTCCATAGTTTTGAACGGCATTTACGTAGAGGACGCCCAGGGATACGCCCTAGATTAGATTTCACTAAAGTTGCCAGGACATCTAGGCTCGCTGGCAGCAGAACTGGCAGCCATAGCGTACATTGTAGACCACCCTCACTCGTTTCTGACCCCGACAGACATAGATTCGGACAGCTTATATGTCTGTAATAGTTTAACGGAATTCCTACCCCTGTGGGAAACTAGAAGATTTGTTTCCGCAGACGGAAAGCCCCTACCCTCAGCCCCATTACTCCGTCATATCCTAGACACAACCAAAAATAGGAAATATGGCATAATTAAGGTTCACAGTCATCACCGTTCTTTCCCCCCGGTAACGTTAAAACAGACGCCCTAGCGAAGGCAGGTTCCAGATATGGTTACTTTTGGAACCCCCCCGAGAACACCCCAGTACACGCAGTTCAGGTCTCACAGCCCAACATTCAGGATCTCGCAAAGGCCCAGAAGGAAGATGAAAAACTCTGGGAAGTTTTATAAGTAACCTTCCCAGCCCCGTACGACAAGTTTAAGAACACAATCACCACACATGACGGTGTGATTTTGAAAGAAGGCATTTATGTAGTTCCCAGCCAGGACAGGAACCAGATTATTTGTCAGTTCCATGACAATCATGGACACCAAAGCATTAAACCCACCCAAACCCACCTCAGACCTCTCTGCTGGTGGCCTGATTTAAAAGCCGAAGTTACTCACTACATTGAAAATTGCTTGATCTGTGCCCAGAACAATCTGGACAGATATGCAAGAAAGGCTCAGTTTAGTCACACCCGCCCCGTTAATGGCCCCTGGACAAATTTGCAGATAGATTACATAGGATCCCTACCCCCCTGCAGAAATGGTTATAAGTATGTGTTGGTGGTCATCAACACCGCCACAAAATGGGTGGAAGCTTTTCCATCGAGAACGAATACGGCCTAGACAACAGCTAAAATACCAACACAGCACATCTTTACAAAATGGGGCCTCCCACGCAGTATAGAGTCCGATCAAGGCTCCCATTTTACAGGACGAGTAATGAAAAACGTCCTCACAATTTTCGGAATCAGGCAAAAGTTTCACACAGCCTACCACCCCCAGTCAAGCGGCATCGTAGAACGAATGAAGAGGACTTGAAAAGCCACTTGCAGGAAAATGGTACAACAGAACACAGCACCTGGGATTCAGTTCTCCCATTTGCCTTAATGTTCTTAAGAAACACGGTATCCACGTCCACAGAATACACCCCCCACACTCTCATGACCGGACAGAGTATTTATTAAGAATGGATTTGGCCAGCCCCGCAGTCACCGCCCTCACGCATGAAAATGCTGTACAGCAGTTAATTGAGAATATAAAGGCAGCCCAGCTCACAGCAGCTGTGAGACTTGGGACCAGGAGGAAACAAAGCAAGGCTTGTTTCGACAAAAAGGTACACGCCACAGAGTTTGTAGTAGGGCAGCAAGTAATGCTTTCCCTATACAACCCCAGTTCATTCCTTTCCCCTAAATTTTCCGGACCGGACTCCATTTCAGACAAAGTCAGCCCCTCGGTATACAAGATCACATATCCCAATGGCAAGTCTGTGTGGTTCCACATAAACCAGCTCAAGGCTTATGGCTCGCAGAACAACCATGCACACCACATCTTGCTCGCAGCAGCAGACAAGCACGCCCCGCCCACAGATGATGTATTCCTACCCTCCACCAGCCAGTCCAGCCCGTCCGCAGACATATCTTCAACTCCACCCCCAGAGGCACGACTCCGCCTCTCCCTTCCTTCAACCAGCAGCGACAGTGACAGTGATAGCGACAGCAATGACGACAGCCACAGCACCCAACGTTATGATTACACCCCTGCACCAGGCCCCACTCCCAGTGAATCTGAGCATGATTCCAGCGACCCCTTTGAAATCGCATACATCAAAGCCCCTGACCCAGGCCCACCGCCCGACGATTACGGATTAAAACCTAGTAGCTCCAACCTCGACCCACGATTCTGGCACCGGGCCAATTCATTCAGGCTCATCAGGAATGATGAGATGGGCCCCAATTCGCCCCAAGCAGCTTTAGCCAAACTACTCCAGTCAAGAGTATGGCAGCCGGGAGAAGGTGATGACATAGAGTCTGACTCCCACCAAACGAATCCCTTTGCGGCCCTGTTCGCTACTGAGCAATGAGGTGTCCAGATGATGGTAAAAAGGAACCGATGGAGAGATACGGTGTCCTTTCTGATGCAACCTGCACCATGTTTGTTCTATGTTTGTTCGTTTAAGGTACATGTTTGTTGTTTGTGAATTTGAAAGTTTTTCATGGCCCCACCCACCACCCTTTTGACGCCCAATGGCTGTTAGAGGAACTAGTTTGTCGACAGACAACCGTTCAGAGGAACTAGTTTGTCGGCAGACACCACTCATAGCTACTCTCCTGATTTGATCACGAGAGACAGCCCCCATGACGACCATATTCTTACCCGTTTTTGCCGGTGGCTCAGGCAGTGGAGAAACGGCACTGGTACCCGCCCTGTCTGAGGACCCCCCTCTGGTCAGCTATGCTCGGGTAGACCACATACGGCACTGACCACCATCCTACCCGGTGATTCCACCCATTTCTTACCCGCCGCGGCCCATACGCACCCCATTTTGGCTCGTTACGTTCAAAATTATTTTGTTTGTTTTTGGCTACCCTTGGGTTGCTTATGTATGCTATTTCTATCCTCAAACACTAGGATGGTAGATCGCACAGGCTGCGAGACGACTCACACTGTGTCAGTATTTTTCTCGGGCGTCTTGTCCAAAGATTTGGTTTAAAAAAAAAAAAATTTTAAATGAGGGAGTCACAGATGGTGACCAATCATAATGTGTAATTGGCAGAAAGGACAGACATACAAGATCTTAAGCAAGATAATAACAGATATTATGCTTGTGTCCCTAGAACTCCGGAACCTCAAGAACCCCAGAGGAAGAAAAAGAAGACAGAAAGACGGAAAGATGAAGCAACTGGATCTTAGCAGGATCCCTTCAGTTGCGCGCGGACGCTACCCCCCTGACCCCTACCACACAGGCCGTGAATGATTCCCACCCCTGCTATACACTGTACCCCGAGACAGTTACCGACACCCCGACCTGGTGTGACAAGTTTATAACCTGGTATTCACTATCGTACATAGTAGAATCAATCTAAGTACTTGCGATACTCTGCAGTGTCGTGCAGACACTTAGACTCAGAAAATGGCGAAGGAGAGCCTCCCGCTCACGCACCCCGGTATACATGTTTAGGTCCCCTATTTTCGGACTTCACCAAACCCCCCAACCGCTTGAGTGAATTAAAGCGAATCCGTTTTTCTTTACATGTGTTTTGCTCAATAAAGAAATGTAAACCTCTGTGCTTGACTGCCAAGCCAGAGAAACTTGTGTTGCTGATATTTGTACATTTAAAGTGTTGTAGAATTATTGTTGATTGTTTGAGTGAGGATAGTTTATTGAGGATAGTTAGAGGTTCCAGTTTTTTATTTTGTAATGCATGCCTGAATGTCATAGCGCCCAGTAGAGTTTTATAATGATGCATGTATGTAAAATGATTTTTGGTAAAAAATTGCGTTTCATAGGATAGGGCAGTGTAGAGCCCGTGAAGTGCTCATGGGTGCCCCGCTTGGTCAGAGAACGACGACGACGCGGTAATGTGATCCTTCACGCTTCGCATTGAGGATCACAAGGAGGGTGTGTAGCCATCTGGGATGGCCACTTCCCGATTACAAAATGGACACTTTGCAAAAGTTGCAGGGAAAATGGACAATACTGAGAAAACAAGCAGGTTCAGGGTTTTTCTGTTGATTAGAGCCGCAGCTCCCAGACAAGACTAAAACTGCAAACCTATTAGCATACTAATGGGCCATCTCCGGGGATAAAAGAGTAACATTTAAGTAAATGATACTAAGGCAGACACTCCGGCGCCAGAGGAGACCAGAACAAAGCAGGCCAACGGCCACCTAGGACATGCCCAGCCATCAGGGCACCCACCCCTTTATTGGAGGAAATCGATAGGAACGATCGAGAAACGGCCCAATTAATTGGGGCCAAGTTCAAGGCCCGCCCAAAAGTGCACAAAGCCCCTTTTGGGTATAAGAAAGATCCCCCAAGAGAGAATTGCTCTCTTGGCTCCAGCCCTCACCGAGGAGAGACCTGCCCAAAAGCTGCACCAGAACAAGTAAGTCCAAGGTCAACGCACGCTACCAGACAGACGTCCTTAGCTGTTATCCCGTACCAGTTCCACCCCAGCAGCCTCAGAACCGAACAACGGCCATTGTTCCTCTGACTGAGTGGGCGCGCCCAAAGCTAAGTGTAGGTTTTAGCAGTCATGATAGATTAGTCTGTAGTATTTGTGCATGATTATATTTAACTGTGCGTGTAAATAAATAAGCATTTGACTTTGAACTAACTAACTGGTGTATCGAGTCTTTGATCAGTATTCGGTTTGAACCTTGTGGCGGTATTGAGAGATACCTGGCGACTCTAGAGCAAATCGTAATTCAAATTAAGGAAGGCGACCATATTGGCCGCCATATCAGAGCCAAATAAAGAGAAACACAATTAGCAACAGGTGTTTCAAATAAACAAGTTAATATCTGTTCAAATAATGCAGAAAGGTATTTCACATGAACAATTTCTCACCAATATTACACAGTATGATTTCAAGCTGAATGGGCCTAAATTTGCTATTCTACATAACTTAATTTTTTCCGACTTACACCTCTCACTCCAATCGGAATATGGAAGCAAAGAGAGTTAAACAAAATTTTATTGACACATGGGGTGCTATAAAAATGATGGTTGTATGAAACACAGAATTGTTATGGAGCAGAAGAAGACCAGTTGGCCCACTGTGTCTGCATTGTATCTCCAAATGAGCATCATGACTCAGTGACATTATCTTGCTTTTTCCCTGAACCCTTGCACATTGTTTCTACTTAAGTAGTCGTCTAAAGCCCTCTTGAATGTCTCAATGGAACCTGCCTGCACCCTACTTCCAGGAAGTGCATTCCAGACCCGAACTAATCGCCGTGTGGAAAAGTTTTCTCCCACATCACATTTGCTTCTTTTGCAAATCACTTTAAATCTGTGCCCTCTCGTTTATGAACCTTTTATGAGCGGGAAAGGTTTCTCCCTATCTAACCTGTCCAGCCCCCTCATGATTTTGAACATCTCTATCAAACCTTCCTTTCGCCTTCTCTCCAAGGAGAACAGTCCCAATCTCTCCAATCTATCCTCATAACTGAAATTTCTCATCCCTGGAACCCTTTTAAAACTCTTCTGTACTCTTCTGTACTCTGCACTGTGTCCACAACCTTCCTGTAGTGTGGTGCCCAGAACGGTACACAATATTCCAGCTGAGGTCTAACTAGTGTCAAGTATAAGTTCAGCATAACCTCCTTGCACATGTACTCTATGCCCCTATTGTTATAGCCCAGGGTACTATAAGCTTTATTATCTGTTCTCTCCATCTATCCTGCCACCATCAATTATCTGTGCACAAATGCAGGGGAATTCTAATGTGGCTAAAAGGTAGCAGCAGAAAGGGCATCCACCCTTTCAGCTTGTAAGATGGACATCAATATTAATTAAGAAAGAACTGCAAGTAATACGGAAGCAGTGGCAATTATTGCTTGCTGCCTTCTTCCGGAGCATCTGCACTGTGACACCTGAGTACGGTTAACTGCAATATTGTTAGACCATAAGATCATAAGACATAGGAGTGGAAGTAAGGCCATTCGGCCCATCGAGTCCACTCCACCATTCAATCATGGCTGATTTCAACTCCATTTACCCGCTCTCTCTCCATAGCCCTTAATTCCTCGAGAAATCAAGAATTTATCAACTTCTGTCTTAAAGACACTCAACGTCCCGGCCTCCACCGCCCTCTGTGGCAATGAATTCCACAGACCCACCACTCTCTGGCTGAAGAAATTTCTCCTCATCTTTGTTCTAAAGTGACTCCCTTTTATTCTAAGCCTGTGCCCCTGGGTTCTAGTCTCCCCTGTTAATGGAAACAACTTCCCTACATCCACCCTATCTAAGCCATTCATTATCTTGTAAGTTTCTATTAGATCTCCCCTCAACCTCCTAAACTCCAATGAATATAATCCCAGGATCCTCAGACGTTCATCGTATGTTAGGCCTACCATTCCTGGGATCATCCGTGTGAATCTCTGCTGGACCCGCTCCAGTGCCAGTATGTCCTTCCTGAGGTGTGGGGCCCAAAATTGCTCACAGTATTCTAAATGGGGCCTAACTCATGCTTTATAAAGCTTCAGAAGTACATCCCTGCTTTTATATTCCAAGCCCCTTGAGATGAATGACAACATTGCATTTGCTTTCTTAATTACGGACTCAACCTGCAAGTTTACCTTTAGAGAATCCTGGACTAGGACTCCCAAGTCCCTTTGCACTTCAGCATTATGAATTTTGTCACCGTTTAGAAAATAGTCCACGCCTCTATTCTTTTTTCCAAAGTGCAAGACCTCGCACTTGCCCACGTTGAATTTCATCAGCCATTTCTTGGACCACTCTCCTAAACTGTCTAAATCTTTCTGCAGCCTCCCCACCTCCTCCATACTACCTGCCCCTCCACCTATCTTTGTATCATCGGCAAACTTAGCCAGAATGCCCTCAGTCCCGTCATCTAGATCATTAATATATAAAGAGAACAGCCGTGGCCCCAAAACTGAACCCTGCGGGACAACTCGTCACCGGTTGCCATTCCGAAAAAGAACCTTTTATCCCAACTCTCTGCCTTCTGCCTGACAGCCAGTCGTCAATCCATGTTAGTACCTTGCCTCGAATACCATGGGCCCTTATTTTACTCAGCAGTCTCCCGTGAGGCACCTTATCAAAGGCCTTTTGGAAGTCAAGATAGATAACATCCATTGGCTCTCCTTGGTCTAACCTATTTGTTATCTCTTCAAAGAACTCTAACAGGTTTGTCAGGCAAGACCTCCCCTTACTAAATCCATGCTGACTTGTCCTAATCCGACCCTGCACTTCCAAAAAATAAGAAATCTCATCCTTAACAATGGATTCTAGAATCTTGCCAACAACCGAGGTTAGGCTAATTGGCCTATAATTTTCCATCTTTCTCCTTGTTCCCTTCTTGAACAGGGGGGTTACAACAGCGATTTTCCAATCCTCTGGTACTTTCCCTGACTCCAGTGACTTTTGAAACATCATCACCAACGCCTCCACTATTTCTTCAGCTATCTCCTTTAGAACTCTAGGATGTAGCCCATCTGGGCCCGGAGATTTATCAATTTTTAGACCTCTTAGCTTCTCGAGCACTTTCTCCTTTGTGATGGCTACCATATTCAACTCTGTCCCCTGACTCTCCGGAATTGTTGGGATATTACTCATGTCTTCTACTGTGAAGACTGAGGCAAAGCACTTATTCAGTTCCTCGGCTATTTCCTTGTCTCCCATCACAAAATTACCAGCGTCATTTTGGAGCGGCCCAATGTCAACTTTTGCCTCCCTTTTGTTTTTAATGTATTTAAAGAAACTTTTACTATCATTCCTAATGTTACTGGCTAGCCTACCTTCAAATTTGATCCTCTCTTTCCTTATCTCTCTCTTTGTTATCCTCTGTTTGTTTTTGTAGCCTTCCCAATCTTCTGACTTCCCACTACTCTTTGCCACATTATAGGCTTTCTCTTCTGCTTTGATGCATTCCCTAACTTCCTTTGTCAGCCATGGCTGCCTAATCCCCCCTCTGATAACCTTTCTTTTCTTTGGGATGAACCTCTGTACTGTGTCCTCAATTACTCCCAGAAACTCCTGCCATTGCTGTTCTACTGTCTTTCCCACTAGGCTCTGCTCCCAGTCGATTTTTGTCAGTTCCTCCCTCATGCCCCTGTAGTTACCTTGTTGTCCAATTTATTTTCATACTGCTATCGTGCATCAGCTCATCCACATAAGAATGTATGAAGATCCTTTTGTGTTTATAGGATCGGCAAATAATGAATGAAATTAATGGAATGACATTTATTTAACATTAAAGTGTGCTAATGTATGTTCCATGTGTCTTAGTGCCTGTGAGAGAATGTGTATTAAGAGCTACAATGTGTGTAGATGTGTACTGATGCACAATGACTTGCATATAACCTAATGGATGTTGCCATAAGATTAATTGAGGTGTGCTTATATGTTGCTTTTGATCATAGTGTTCTTTTCACACTTGTGTTTCTGAATCTCAATGTTGTGTTTCCCGGGACTGATAAATGTGAAATTTCCCTGTGTATTTCCTTGCAACCTTGAGTAAACTTGATGTATCGGCATTTCAAGGAGGTTCCTGAGATATTCTCACCCATATATCAAAGGGGTCAAAGATGAATTCCACTGATAATTATGCTCGACTTAATAGCAACTGTTAGTAACCTGAGAAACAACTGGAGTAGATTGATCTGCTGCAGCACAGAAAGGTGTATCTGTATGTAGCTGCTACTGACCTCCTGCAGTGCTCTATCAGTCTTGTTCCGAATAACTCTTCCCAGCTCTAAGTACTTTGTTACCCAAGACTTATATCACTACAAACGAAGCATCATGTGAGATGTGTACATTGCGCTTTTCACTTAACGGCACTGGCTGCATTCAAACTTCAGGCTGGTAAAATGTCCTTTGACTTCCTAACCCACGTCATTCAGGGTTACTGGGGAATTTGAACACAACCAGTTTCAGAGCATTGAGGTGCTTTTCATAGAGTTGAATGAAGCAGATACACCATGCAAATATTGAGTCTCCTCTGCTGAATGGGATATTCAGATATGCCTTCTACCTGAAATGTGTCCGGAAAGAATTTAGAGTGGCACGGCGGGCCTCTGTTTGAAACCTTTGAGCCCCTATTAGTAGCAGTGCATTTGATCAATTCTGTCACTTTTATCAAGTGAGCCCTGGGTGTGCTGGAATAAAAACAAAATACTGCGGTTGCTGGAAATCTGAAATAAACACAGAAAATGCTGGAGAGACCCAGCACATCTAGCAGATTCTGCGGTGAGAGAAACTGGGTGTGAATTCGCCGTCAGCGAGATTCTCCGTTCCGCTGGCAGCGCGCCCCCGCCTGTGGGTTTCCTGGGTGGCGTGGGGCGGGTGCAATGGGAACCCCATTGGCCAGCAGCAGGAATGGAGAATCCCGCTGCCAGCAACAATGCGTCACCGGGAAACACGCGCTGGGGAGGCGGAGAATTCATCCCACAGTTAACCTTTCAATGTCCAATATGGCACTTCTTCGGAGTCATAGTGGACTCGAATTTGTTAACCCAGTTGTGTTGTAAATGTCATTACTTTTTGCTGCCAGAGTGTCAGGAGAAGAAAACTTCTGTCATGATCCACTTGCTCTTGGGAGGTTTCTGGGACTCATTTTTAGACACTTAACCCAAGAGAATACCATCTGGACATGTAGTCATAGCAGGAATATTGGGAGAACTCTTTACTTGCAGGAACATGTGAGTTTGGGGATGGGCAGGCAGTTAAAAGCTCAAAAACTGATAGTGAGTCAGCAAACCATCTCAAGACCACAGATGGCCGCATTTAACTACAGCAGGTCAGGCTGCGACACAGCAGCTCCCTTGGAAGAGGTGGTTTGTCAATTTCAATATTTGAAGTAGTTCATTAAGGATGAGATTAACATGGGTTTTGGAATTTCGCTATGGGTGCATGGGTTTCCTGGAACACATCAGCGGATGCAAGGTGAGTCACAGCAGCATTGAGGCACCAAAGAAATGACAGGCAAATATTCCAGTAAGTCTTGAAATCAAGCAGCTCCAGTGTCATCTGAATCTGCGAAAGGCATTTTGGTTTTCTTGTGCTAAGAGGTTACTTTCACTAATTTGGAGGTCAGTTCGTCCAACCGTCTCTTTGGCGCAGTGATCCGCCAGATCAGCATGGCTATTTGATGTCAAAATTCAGATGAGGACCATGATGATCAGCAATAGCACCAGCAGAAACTGCCTGCTCCTCAGAGAACTGTCGCTCCGCAGGACAGAGGGATGAGCAGAGAGGTACGACTCACAGGAGGCGATACCCATAACACAGGATGTGCAGGCAGAGCTATTTTTTGCACACGTTCGTGATGCAAGTGTCTCAGGGTCTCGCATCAGGTGGTGTCAGAGATTTGCATCCTGTTGGACCTGGTGACGATCGTTTTCCAGCCACTGACACAGTAAATACTGCCCTCAACTTCGTCCTGGGCTACATTGGATACATTTTCAGGATCTGAAAACTGATAGGCCACAAATACATAAGGCTAATTGGCAGGGCCGCCAATTATACATGTTCTTTCACTGATAGTGCCAGTCAGGATGAGTGGGCATTCAGGTTGGTGGCTCCGGCTAGTTTTCCATTGGAATCATGCATCATCAACTGTACACAAGCAGCAATTAAATCACCCCTACATCACCCAAGAGTGTTCATTAACTGCAAGGGCTTCAACTCCATGAATTTTCAGCTGTGGTGCAATCACAAAAAAAATATTTTTGCAAGTTTGTACAAGATGTCCAGGCAACTGCCACGATGCTTTTGCCCTGCGTCGATCAAATCTCCATGATCGCATTGTGCCTCAAAGCAGCCTTACTGCATGGAGACAAGGGATACCCAATTCCAATGTGACTTATGACCCCCTTCAGAATGCCAGCCAATGAGCCCAGAAACAATACTAAGGAATGCTATATGACAACTAGATGTGTCCTTGAGAGAGCAATCAACATGCTGAAGTTATGTTTCAGCTGCCGAAACAGATCTGGAGATGCCCTTCAGTACACACCAGCCAGAATCGCCAGAAAGGCTGAGATGCACTGTGCTCTGCTTAGTGGTGCACAGCAGTGAGGTTTGACCTTCTGAAGGAACAAGGTGTGGAGTACAGAAATTCTTCAGGTGAGAAGGAGAAGAAATATGAATATGATACTGAGTGGATTGAGAACATGCCCGCACAGATTTAGGATAACTGGTAAAAGAAGCACTGGTGACATGAGGAAATACGTTTTTTCACGTAGCAAGTGGTTAGGATCTGGATTGCATTGTTTGAGAGTGTGACGGAGATTAGTTTAACTGAGGCATTCAAAAGAAAATTATCTGAAAATGAACAATGTGCAGGGATATGGGAAAAAGACAGGTGAGTGGCAGAGAGCCAGCACAGACATGATGGGCCAAATGGCTTTCTTCTGTGCTATAGCATTTATTGGTTCTGTGATTCAGCCATGAATATTGTCCTAATTGTTGAAAGATTCTGTTAGGTTGCACAGTAACCTACAATTCTGACAATATGTAGCTCAAAGATCTGCATACCTTATGCAATTGTATATTTTTCATCTTCGTCTTCTTAACACTTCTGCATGATTCAATCCTTGTGGTTTCTGAAAAGGCTGAGGCAGGCTATTCAGATCCGTGCTCTGATTGCTGAGGTGCTGTTGGCTAACATCCTCAGATTTTAGATTCCGTGAGGACTCTGCCAAAAACTGCACTGCCTGCACCTGTGCAGTGCCCTGAGGGTGCAAAGTTGCATGTAGGCTGTTGACCAAGGTAGAGGTAAGGGATAAAGGGTGGGAGCACTTTGAGCCCAGTCCCCACTTTGATAACTCCTTTCATCATTATCCACCCTATTAGGCCACATGCACTCCTCTGCTGGTAATTAGCTGGAAATAAATTTGTTGCACATCTGTGGGGCAATGAAGATCCAAGTTTAGGGTTTTATCAACCCTATTTAAGGTGGCATCCAGAGTTTGCATGCCACTGGTGAGGGCCTATGTGCACTTGTTTGACTCCCATTTATAGTTCCATGTAATTGATCATGGATGAAGACATGCATTGTACATCATATTCCTCATATTTGAGACAGACGTGTCCAATTGGTCGCATGTGTGTACAATGGGGCTTAAAAGCCTGTCTGCAACACTTATTCATTGCCCCTGCTCCTAAATACTCCTCTTCATTGACAAACCCCAAAGTTCAATGTTTTGAGTCTGGATGACTCTTTCTCAAAGCTAGGAGCACTTGGCTCCAGACCTCCTTGCATGTTCTCTCTCCACAGATGATGTCAGACCTGCTGAGATTGTCCAATATTTTCTGGGTTTTTATCAGATTCCAGCATCCACAGTAATTTGCTTTTACCCAATGTTCCACATCTGAGCCCAGCTGGACAGAGCATGGAGCATCTTGTGGCCTGCAACACAGACACAGTACTGCTGTCCCTCTCTCCAATCTATGCTCTGTGATAGTCACCACTGTTTGTATAATACGTGTATGAGAGGTAATACGGTAAGGCTCCTGTACTACAGGTACGGGGGTAGATTCCTGCCCGCTGGCTCCGCCCACTAAGCGGAGTATAAATGTGTGTGCTCACCGAGCTGCTGCCATTTCTGGTTGCAGCTGCAGGAGGCAACACATCTCTGCTTTATAAAGCCTCGATTACTCTCTACTCTCGTCTCGTCATAATTGATAGTGCATCATGCTCTTTCTCATTTGTGCGAGCCACCAAGTAAGAATTTGTTGAAGGATCAGTGCGCACGTGATCATATTTTACTTGCTGCCGAGTTAATGTGAGTGAATGTTGTATGTGGCTGTCTGGTATTTAATTCTTTCACAGGGTAGCTGGGAGACCCCCACCACCTTCATGTCTCCAATAGTCAAGCATTCCAAGACTCTGCTGATGTCCAAGTGTCCTCCTCTGCAGGTATCCGTTGGGGTATTGCGGGAGGAGCATTTCTGGTTCTCTGACTCTTCCTCCTCTTCTTTTCTCTCTTCTTCAAGATTGAGGAAAAGAGAGAGTTTTGAGTGAGTGGGAAGCATTTGATGAGGGTGAGTTAAGGGATAGGCTTGCATTAGGATGAGGGTCAGTGGTGGTTAGACAGGTAGGAAAATGAGGAAGCGCAGAGACAGAAAGCAAGATATGCTTGCAGGTTAAGTTGGTATGAGGAGTGATGATCTGGAGTAGGCTTCAGAAGGAAGAATTAGCAGATTGGAACAATGCACACATCAGGATATCATTGGAAATGCTGCCATATTCACCTTCTTACATCATCAAACCACTTTTACCATTGAATCCAAGAGTGTAGCACCACACTCCTGCTGCTGATGTCCACCTCTATCACCAACCTCACCTTTTTGCTTTCACTGGCAGAATTCGTCCTCCAATCTCCGGGTAACAATATTTTCCTGCAGGTTTCTTCTGCCCTCAGTGGCATACCCACTGAGATTTCAGGTTTGCATTCTGATAGTTCCTTGTGTTATGCTCCCAATTCCAGAATTCATCCGATGCTATCTTTACGCTGTTCTTTTAAATGCTACAGTTTAAATCAATTCATGTCATCACATCACTCAGCCTAATTGGTTGAGAAATCCATATGTATGTGGTTTTCATTAGAAAGACAGAGGTTGAGGGCTGACCTGATAGAGGTCTACAGGATTATGAGGGGCATGGATAGAGTGGATGGGAACACACTCTTTCCCAGGGTGGAGGGATCAGTCAACAGGGGGCATAGGTTTAAGGTCCGTGGGGCAAAGTTTAAAGGAGATGTGCGAGGCAGGTTTTTTACGCAGAGGGTGGTGAGTGACTGGAATGTGTTGCCCGGGGAGGTTGTTGAAGCAGATACATTAACGGTGTTCAAAAGGCATTTTGAAATACACATAGATAGGATGGGTATGGAGGAATATGGCACAAGGAAGTGCCGAGGGTTTTTGCAAAGGTTGGTATTATGACCGGTACAGGCTTGGAGGGCCGAAGGGCCTGTTCCTCTGCTGTATTCTTTTTTGTTCTTTGTAATGCAATGGTTGGCTTAAAGCATGGCTGAAAGCTGTGCTGCACTGACTCCTGGGTTTCCCGCAGACTGCTGCAACACCAAAATCTCATCACTTCCAATGTATCAGCAAGTAAAATCTCTCTATGTTATTGCTGATGAATTCAATAAGGCAGATCTTCCAGTGCAGCTGTATCTTTAACAGACAGTGTTTATAAAGATAGAGCACAGATGTAGATGGTTTGTCTGTAAGAATGAGCTGGAGTTGGCACTTCAAAATGCTGGGCTTTCACACCCGAATGTGCAAAATCATGCAGAACAGATACCAAATAATTCACACAATGTAACACAGGATGTGAATGTTCTTTTATTCATTCATGGGAAGTGGGCATTCATTGCAAGGCCGCCATTTACTGCCTATCCCTAAAGAACTCCCACAGTGATGTCCTAAAACTGTGGCCCAACAACCATAATCATGTTCGTTTGTGCTAAATACAATTGTGGCCAGTCGAGAATTTTCTTCTTGACTCCTATTGACTTCAATCGTCCTGTGGCTCCTTGATCCCTTACTCGGTAAAATGCTGCTTTGATGTCAAGGTCAGTCGCTCTTACTTCATCTTTGAAAATCAACTTTTTTGTCCATGATAAAGCAATTACTGCGGATGCTGGAATCTGAAACAAAAGTAGAAAATATTGGATAATCTCAGCAGATTTGACAGTATCTGTGGAAAGAGAACGGAGCTAACGTTTCGAGTCTGGATGTCCCTTTGTCCAAGCTTTCATAAAAAGTCATCCAGACTCGAAACGTTAGCTCCCCTGTCTCCACAGATCCTGACAGGCCTGCTGGAGATGTTGCAGCATTTTGTGTTTTTCTTTTCTCCATGTTTGGATTAAACTGCAAGGAAGTCTGGAACCAAGTGGCCCTGGCAGAACCCAACCCAAACTGAGCATTGCACAGTGGATTATTGCTGAGTAAGTGCCACTTGATAGCAATCTCAACAACCGCTTACTCACTTTTCTGAAAGTAGGCTGATGGAGTCGTTATTGGCCAGAATCGATTTACCCAGCATGATGCGGTCAGTTTTCCACATTGCTGGGCAGATGCCAGTGTTGCAGCTGTACTGGAAAAGCTTGGCTCTGGCTGTGGATAGTTCTGCAGCAGGAGTCTGCAGCTCGAGTCTTCAGCACTGCAGCGTGATGTTACTGGGGATGAATGGTGAATCAAGTTCACTTCCATGATCACAGTATGGCCTGTAGCCATCTGGGATGGCCACTTTCAGCATATAAAATGGACACTCGCAGAGCATACAGGGAAAAATGGACAATGCAAAGTAACAAGCAGACACAGAGCCTGAATGTGTATTAGGAAGACAGACTGCCGACGGAACCAAACCTCTTGGCCGATTTGCACATTGATGACCCATTTCCGATGAACAAAGAACTAGTGCTCAGGTAGCTGATACCGTCCCAGACATTCCAGCGCCAATACCTCAGCAAGAAGAAACAAACAAAATAAGGCCAACGGCCACTTAGGACATGCCCAGCCATCAAGGCACCCTCCCCTTTATTGGCTCATATCGATGGCAGTGATCGAGAAGCTGCCCAATTAATTGGGGCCAAGTTTAAGGCCCGCCTAAAAGCGCTCGAAGCCCCCCCAAGTATAAGAAGGAACCCCCGCCATGTGTTCCCTCTCTTGGATTCGGCTCTCAAGCGGAGAGACCCTTCCACCTGCACCACCAGAAGCAAGTAAGTTCAAGTTCAACGCTCGCTACCAGATGGACGACCTTAGCTGTACTCCTGTTACCTCTTCGAACCCAACAGCCTCAGATCCGAACAACGGCCATTGTTCCTCTGACCTAAGTGGGCACCCGAAGTTAAGTATAGGTGTTAGTGATAGACATAGTTTAGCCTGTAGTGTTATTGTGCATGAGTAAATCATACTGTGTGTAAATAAAGTAGCATTGACTTTGAACTAACTAACTGGTATATTGGCTCTTTGATTGGTATTCGGTTGAACCTTGTGGCGTTATCAAGAGATACCTGGCGACTCTGAAAGCATATTCATAATTAAGATTAAGAAAGGCGAACTTATTAACCACCATATTTATAGCCACAAAAGAGAGCAACAGGCCACAAGTGAATCCCACAATGAACGCTTTTCCAGGGCACTGTGGGCAGTTTTTGCACACTGCACGAGGCAGAGGAATGGTGTTGGTTATGATTTGCAAGCAGCCTCCCCTTCTTTACATTCGCAATAAGAGTTCCTATAGAAGGAAAGCAGCATTAATGGACAGCAATCTGCTGGATATTTCCTTTGAAACACTGGGGGTTAAGGGAGGTGTCGCAGGGAAAGATATCCCAAATTTCTTCCTTCCCAGATACAGTGGTGAGACACATGGAGGTTGTGCGAGAGGTCATTTTCCACCAGATGCCATGAAGCCGTGAAGCAAAGTCACAGAAGGGAAGTGTTCAGCTGGCAAGAGGTGTTAAAGGCCAAAATGCCACTGCATGGACATAGCAGCAGTGCTGGAAGAGATTTAAAGACCATAAGTAGGTGGTCAAGCTGATTGAGTGCATTTCAAATCACATCTCAGGCCCAGCATTCATCTCTCGCATCGCTGAATGCACCAGGCTCCCAACAACCTAGTACTCAGGAATCACTCCGAACGTCCTTTTACTTTACCCACACACTTTTCAATCATGCCAGTAGCGCTAACATTGCATCATGTCCCCCGCTAACCTACCGTTATTCAGTTTTAGTAGGCACATCACCCAAGCCCACTGGAACAAAGCCATTGGCATTATGCCTTCTCTTTTCCAGGAGAAGGTGACCAACAACAGGAGAGTAAGACCCAGAGGACCAGTATGCCTGAATCCCTACAGCATCGTCAAGGAGATAGTGATAAATCATTGGGAACAGTGCCACAGAAGAAATAGCATTCGGAGCTGCCAAAAACATTGAGGATGAAGATAAATTTCTGCCTGATGCACTTTCTCCACTCACTTCTCACCATGATCCTGAAAGGTGCCATGAAATGGAACCTGCCAATGTCTGTGGATGTACCCCTCATGCCCAATTCAAGTTCTCCCCTTGTGCTATTGTGCTTTCAGATATCAAGAATTGATTGCTGCTCAACCTCCAAAGAGCCATGAGGAAGAGGAAGAGCAACCTCATGAGAGTGAAAAGGAGACGCCAGCTTTTGGCCCGATACTCACAGCCAACAGCTCAGATATTGGCTCTGACTGTACATTAAAGGATGGTGGAGAGCAAGGATCAGCAGGTGATGAGTTGCCAAGTATGAGCGGGCTGTAGCCAGACCAGGGGAAAGGATGGCACCTAATTGAACTCCCTGAAGGCCAGGGTCACACACCAGATCTGCTGCCCGAAAGTGAGATTAGGACTTTGTTGGGACAGACGACAGGAAAATGCTGCTGATAGTACACCAGCCAGACAACCTAATCACTGAGCTAGGACCATGGAGGAGTCCAGCTTCAACATGATGGTTGGTAACATGCAGAGCTTGGAACACATTCTTTCCAGAATGGAAATGGTGGCCAATTCCAGTGCCCAGGACCAGCAGTGTGCAGGAAATATCTCCAGCTGCAGCTCCTGGAAGACCGGGTTTCAGAGCAGGAGTGGTGTCTGGGGACAACATCCATGAAGGGGAGAGTGTCGTGGATCGCACACATAGTGAGGTGGTCACACCGCAGGCTCAGACTTCACAGGCAGGAAGGGAATGGCAGAGCAAGAGAGCTAGGCAGCCAGTGCAGGAATCTCCTGTGGCCATTCCCCTGCAAAACAGATATACTGCTTTGGATACTGTTGAGGAAAATGAACTCTCAGCGGACAGCAGCAACTGTCAAACTTGTTTCACCATGGTTGGTACTGCTGCAGAGGGGAGGAGTAAAAAGTATGGGAATGCAATAGTTACTGGGGATTCGATTTTTAATGGAATAGACAGCTGTTCCTGTGGCCATAAATGAGACTCAGGATGGCATATTGCCTTTCTGGTGCTATGGTCAAGGATGTCTTGGAGCAGTTACAGGACATTCTGGAAGGTGAGGGTGACCAATCAGTGGTTGTGGTGCACATCGGTCCCAACAAAATAGGTGAAAAAAGGGATGGGGTCCTGAAAGCTTGAATATAGGGAGTTAGGAAGAAAATTGAGAAGTCGGACCTCAAAGCTACTGATCTCAGGATTACTACCAGTGCCACGTGCTAGTCAGAGTAGAAAAGTAGGATGAAATGGATGAATATGTGGCTGAAGAGATGGTTTGACGGGGAGGGTTTCCGATTCCTGGGGCATTGGGACCGGTTCTATGGAGCTGGGACCTGTACAAACTGGACTGGTTACACCTGGGCAGGACTGGGACTGATGTCTTAGCGGGTGTACTTGCTAGAGTGGTTGGGGAGGGTTTAAACTAATATGGCAGGTGTATCGGAACCGATATAAGTATTTAGAGCAGGGGAATAAAGAACAAGAGAAACAGAAAGGAGAATAAGAAAAGTGATGGGCAGAGAAATCAAGGGCCTGTATAAGATAATGACAATGTAAAAAATACTAGGGATGGGACACGGTGGTTAAAAGAACTTAACTTAAATTGAGGGATATTCAGTTTTTAGGAAGGACAGACAGAAAGGAAAAGGTGGTGGAGTTGCATTGTTGATTAAAGAAGATGTTGACATAATATTGAGGAAAGATATTAGTGCAGATGATGTTGAATCCGTCTGGGTGGAGTTAAGAAACATCAAGGGGCAAAAAACATTCATAGGGGTGGTATACAGACCACCAAACTGCAGTGATATTGTTGGGATTAGCATGTGGCAGGAAATCAAAGCTGCATGTGATCAAGTAACATCTGTGATTATGGGTGACTTTAAATCTGCATATAGATTGGGTGACTCAAATTAGTCACAGTACAATAGAGGAGGGATTTCTGCAGTGCATATGGGGTGGTTTACAGGACCAGTATGTTGAGGAACCAACAAGGGAACAGGCCATCTTGGACTTGGTGTTGTGCAATGAGAAAGGATTAGTTGCCAATTTAGTTGTGGGAGAACCCTTGGGGATGAGTGACCATAATATGGTAGAATTCTTTATCAGGGTGAATAGTGAATTTGTTGATTCTGAGGCCAGGGTCATGAACCTCAATAAAGATAACTATGATGATATGACAAACTGGGAAACATTACTGAAAGGAAGGATAGCAACAGCAATGGCAGGCATTCAAGGAACGAATAGGTGAACTACAAAAGTTGTTTATTCCTATTTGGCACAAGAGTAGAAAGGGAATTATGGCCAAACCATGGTTTACAAGGGAAAAGAGAGATAGTATTAGATTCAAAGAATAGGCAGACAAATTAGCAAGAAAAAGCATTAGACCTGGTGATTGGGAAGAGTTTAAAATGAATAAAAACATACTTGACAAATCTACTTGAATTCTTTGAATATGTAACTGGTAGAGTTGACCAGGGAGAACCAGTGGCTATGGTTTATTTAGACATTCAGAAGTCTTTCAACAAGTTCTCACATAGCTGATTAATATGTAAAGTTAAAGCGCATGGGATTACGGGTAGTTTCTTGAGATGGATCAAAAGCTGGTTAGCAGACAGGAAGTAAAACGTTTGAATAAATGGGCCTTTTTCTGATTGGCAGGCAGTGACTAGTGAGGTACCACAGAGATTTGTACTAGGATCTCAACTGTGCACATTATATAATAATGATTTGGATGAGCGAACTAAATGTATTATCTCCAAATTTGCAGATGATACAAAGTTAGTTGGGAGGGTGAGCTGTGAGGAGGATGCAGAGATGCTTTAGCTGGGATATGACTGCCCGTCATATGCGTGAATGGGCATATGCATGACAGATACAGTATAATATGGATAAATGTGAGGTTATCCACTTCGGTAGCAAAAATAGGAAGGCAGGTTATTATTTGAATGGGTTTAAACTGAAAGAGGTGGATTTCACAGTAACTTCATACTTGTGACAATAAAAGCTTATTATTATTATTATTCACTGGTGTCCTCGTGCATCAGTCGCTGAAAGCAAGTACGCCGATACAGCAGGCAATAAAGAAGGGCAATGGTGTGTTGGCCTTCATAGCGAGAGGATTTGAATATAGGACGAGAGACGTTTTACTGCAATTGTATGCGGGGCATTGGTGAGGCCACACCTGGAGTGTTGTGTGCAGTTTTGGTGTCCTTATCTGAAGAACAAGAATGTTCCCGATGGTGGGGGAGTCCAGAACTCGGGGTTGTAGTTTGAGGATAAGGGATAAACCTTTTAGCACTGAGTTGAGGAGAAATGTCTTCAACCAGAGAGCGGTGAACGTGTGGCATTCACTATCACAGAAAATAGTTGAGGACAAAACATTGTGTAATTTCAAGAAGGAATTAGATATAGCTCTTGGGGCTAAAGCGATCAATGGATATGGGGTGAGGCAGGATTAGGGTATTGAACTTGATGATCAGCCATGATCATAATGAATGGCAGAGCAGGCTTGATGGACTGAATGGCCTCCTCCTACTATTTCTATGTTTCTGCAGCTGTTGGGAAAATTCAGTGCCCTGGTGTTGCACCAGCACATTCAATTGACTTACATCATGATAGTGTCCATTGGAGGTGATACGCCTGCTTGCAACCATTCCAATTTAGTCACGCACATCATGAAAAAAGTGACCAATCGTGCACCCCAGCTAAGGAAACCTATGGTAGGCCTTTGTGTAGTACTACACTATGCAGTTTCACACCTGCGATTTCAATCAAAATTTCCACAAGTGGTCTTCTTCCTTCCTTTATGAATTAATCATAGCCAGGGAATCTCTTGCAATGGCTTCTCTTCCTACTCCCTGAGGTTTCCTCCAAAGATCTTTCACTGACTTCCTCTTCATGCTGCACCTTGGCAGCATCATCCTATAGCCGTATGGTTAACAGCTAACATCTTAAGGCATGATGGGAAAAATACTCCAACCTATACCAGCGTAAAAGCTGTGGAGGACATGTGATTACAGTTTATCGAGCTAGTCTACTGAGCAGTTTTGTGATAAGGACTTATTTAACATGGAATTGCACCTCAGTGACTACCTTTTACTCAGGCCCGCCGACCATGTCCAGGTCCTGGCGGTTATGGGCAGCCTCCTCCTGGGGCGGGCGGCTGAAACAGAAAAAACACAGTTTTAGACAATCTGACGCATGCAGCCCAAGATTTTTGGTAGTTAGTGGCTTCAGTGGCCAGGGCACCCGGCCATGGTGGCTGGCATGGGTGTTGCCATGTGATTCAGGGTGAGGGTTTGGCCACCCTCAGGGTGGTGAGTGGGTAGGGTTACAAGTGTGTGGGTCGTGAATTAGTGCCAGCGGTACAGGGCTGCCTACTCACCCTGGCGGCCCTGAGGAGGTCATGCAGTTTCTTCCAGCACTGCTGGCCGGTCCGGATGGTGTTGCTCGTGACGCTTACTGCCTGTGCCACCTGCGCCCAGGCATGGCGAACGACGAAGGCTGACAGCTTCCTTCCCGGGCCGGGGTACAGGGTGCCCTACCTCTCCTCCATGGCACCTTGTATTGTGTCAAACTCGAAGTCCTTGAATCTCAGGTCGCTCTCCAGACTGCCATCTTGTTGGCTGGGATGGTGTATGTGGGGAGTGAAGTGTGTATATGAGGCTGCAGCTTGTCAGCCTCCTGAGTGTCAATCGCGAATCTCACAAATCCCACACCATTTCTCATTGGAATCAATTTTGTTCCACGAGATGCCGGTGCTAGCCCCTCAACAGTCGTTGAATCGGGCCAGATGTGGTGCCAGTTTTGGTGTCATAGGACTCCACTAATCCTGACCCAGAGTCAACACCTAGGGCAAGATGCTCCGCAGCCCCGCGCCAAAATCGTGGCCGGCGCAGGGGTGGAGAATCCACTTTCACGCCGTAATCGGGCCCGGCACCGATCCAGCGATTCTCCGGGCCCCAAAAATTGGCCGTGACCGCGGAGTACACCGCACGACGGGGGGCCCTTAGCCAGAGGCCCATCCAGCAATCCTCTGCTCCTGACCGGCCGAGTTACCGACGGCGTGGAACTGATCACCAGTTGCTGTTCGGGACGCTGGCAGGGCGGCTGCGGTCTGAGTACGGAGCCCTGGTCGGGGTCGGGGGGATCGGAGGCCGGGGGGCGGGGGGGGGGGGGGGGGGGCATATAGGCGGCCGGGGATTAGATCTGCATGGTTTCAAGCTCGCACGTACGACCGATCGGGGCTCTCATTTCCCCAGTGGCTCCGTGGTCCCTGTCCGCCATGGAGCTTGGCGTGGCCGCTGTAGGCCACCGCCATGCGCATGTGCGGACTCCGAATCGGAACTGCGGGGGCCCATATCCGCAGCTAAAGCTGCGAGATACTTGTGGGTCCCTGCTAGCCCCTGCAGGGCATTGAATTAGTTCAACGTTTTGATAGGAATTTGGGGAGTAAAACTCCACCGTTTTTAGGCTGGCTGGGGGGGACATAGGGGCCGGGATTCTCCGATCCCGCTCCGGGTTGGAGAATCGCCGGGGGCGCGGGAAATTCCAGCCCAGCTGCTCCAACGCTGGGCTGCTGATTTTCCGACGACCGGAGTATCGTCGTCAGTCGCGCCCGCGCGATCGCCGCGATCCTCTGCGGGCGATCGGCCGAACTCCCGCCTGCGTGGTTCACATCTGTTACCACCCAGCGGGAGCGGACTCTTGGCCACAGTGGCGGTCCTGGTGGGGGCGGGGGGAATCTGATTCCGGGGGGCCTCAGCGGTGGCCAGGCTCGCGATCGGAGGCCACCGATCAGCGGTTCATCGCGATCTGGGAGGGCTTACCTTACTCCGCGCCGGCCGCTGTGTGGCTCCACCATGCCGGCGGCGCCTGCGCCGAAGTGGGCCGCTGAGGGCATGTGCGGATCCGTTTGCAGCTGCCATGCACAAGCGTGGCCATGTGGTCGCGCAATCTGGACAGCAGGGCCCCGTCGGCAGCCAGAGCTGCGGGACGCATGCCAGGGCCCTGCCAGCCCCCTGGAAAACGGAGAATGACCCCAGACTTTCGAGGAAAAAGTCTGGATTGATTCTCGCCCGTTTTCCAGCAGGCGTGGGGACTTATAAAGGGAGAATCCCAGCCCCGGTCTCATTTTGGGAGAATTTCGCCTCAGGTCTCAGGAATGGAGAATTGTGCTGATTTTTTTTTGGTGCCATTTCCAAACCCATTCCCTGAATGCTGACCACATCTCTCTTCCTGGCAATGTTCTGAGACGAAAACAATCTCTTTGGCATCTTGGTGTCACATTTGACCCCAAGACGAGCTTTTGACCTCATATCCTGTTTGTTTCCATCTTCATAACATTGCTCGACTTCACCGTCTCAGCTCATCTATTGTTGAAACCCTCATTCCCCCTCTTAGGGGCTGGTTTAGCACAGGGCTAACGAGCTGGCTTTTAAAGCTGACCAAGGCAGGCCAGCAGCACGGTTCAATTCCCGTACCAGCCTCCCCGAACAGGTGCTGGAATGTGGCGACTAGGGGCTTTTCACAGTAACTTCATTTGAAGCCTACTTGTGACAAGAAGCGATTTTCAATTTTTCATTTCATTTCCTTGTTAGCTCTCAGCTTCACTATTCCAACTGACTCCTAACTGTTCTCCCTTGTTCTGCATTCCGTAAACTTGATCCACAATTCTGCTTCCCATGCCGTAGCTCACAGCAAATCCTGATCGCCTAACATCCATGTATGCACAGACTTACCTTGGCTGCCAGCTAAGCAACAGATTGATATTAAAATTCTCATAATTGCTTTCAAACCCTTCCATGGCCTCACTCCATCTGTCTCCTCCAGCCTCATAACCAACCGTGACATCTGCGCTACTCTGATTCTAGGCCCTTATACATTCCAGACATTAATTGCTCCACGGTTGCTGACTGTGCCTTGAGTTGCCTCGGCTGTAAACTCTGGAATGTCCTCCCCATCACCTCGCCATCACTTGTTTTTTCCATATAAAGCAATTATTAAAATCCGCCTTTCTGACCTAGCATTTAGCCAAATGACAAGATATCTCCTTATGTGTCATATCTTGTTTAGTAATGTTCTGGTGAAACACTTAGGGGTGTTTTATTACGTTAAAGGCACGATATAAATACAAGTTGCCATTGTTGGCCGTATTGCCTTTTAAAAAACTTTTGTTAATAATTGAACGTCTTTCTGACTTCATCTGCAGTGCAAATGGTTGGGAATACAGTAGTCACCATTCGTAATTGTACCTAAGACATGCCAACCTTACCTTGGTGATGTTAATTCATGGAGTAGAAAAGAGCTACTTATTTGATCAGATATCTATGACTGGATCAAGTTCTTCTTGGAACTACAGCTGATGCAACATCACAGAGTTTTACATCAACTTGTTAAGTGGCAATACATGGTGCAAGTTTAGTCCCAGTGGAAAATATGGGACTTCACATCTTAAAAATGTTAATATTAATAAAGCAGAAAAATCTGGGTCATTAACGCAATTAGAACTGAAAATGGAAACTTACTCAACAGCCTACCACCATCTGGTGTTATCTGCTTTCGCTGAGGTGATCATTGTGGTCCAATAGCTTTCCTTATGGCTACCTTCTGTTTTCAGCCCAGTTAGACTCTTTTCTCTCAAGAGATTATTATCTATTATCGATTCCTATCGATTGCTATTCGTCCTAAAGCTACCTCTTGTTCTGTTTTGTTCCTGTGGTGCTTGAGCCATTTGTTTAACTGTATGGCCCCTTTAATTGTTTGCAGAATTTTGCATGTGACTCATGATCTCACTTAAATGGCCCGACATATTCACAGCCTATGTGGGAGTCTTTGGGTCGTTGTACATCTGCAGACAGAGTCTTGTTACATCGGAATCAGTTAACTCTTCTTGCTCGGCATTATTTAATGCAAACTTTCAACACTATTACCTGTACAGTTCCTATTGAATGTGGCCTTTACGTTGCATATTTGTTGGAACATGCCTTTGTCCACACTTTTGCCAAATGTTTGATTTGCCTTTTATGGTACTTAAATATTGTGACTCATGCAAAGCATGCAACCTTAACCTTTATAATACAGCAGTTATTTGTCATTCTATGAAAGAAGAAAGATTACGCATAAATCAGTGCTGCGATGAATGCAGGAAATGTTTACACAGATGAGATAGATGTGTTGCAGTAATATTATTAAAGAATCTAGGTTAATGTATCCAGATGCTGGGGCTGAAAAGCCAAAGTTAAGATGTTGTAAAAGTGAGATCATCATTCATCCTGACCATGTATGTGTTTACAAAGCGAGGCCAAATGGAATTTTGTTATGATTGCTGGAGATTCCCTGGAGAATAGATCATTTGAGATGGACTGAGTTTAGAGTTAGGTAAGAATGTCAGAGGATCTGAGTGGGATAAAGGTAATGTAATTAATGGGAGGCACCAAGGGCTGGATTCTCCGCCGGCGGGATTCTCCATTTGCCGACGCCCAGGAGTTTCCCGACGGCACGGGGCTGCCCCACAATGGGAAACCCCATTGACCGGCTAGCATAACGGAGAATCCCGCCGGCGAGTCTGGGCAGAAAATTGGCGCGGCAGTACGGAGAATCCAGCCCCAGATCTGTAGGAAGCAGTTTTGCTTTTAGTTTTTGCTATGATTTTTAAATTGAGCAGTAGTCTGACATAGACAGAAGGATTGATAGTCTGTTTCCTGAAATAACCTCTCTCTCTATTCAAGCAGGCTTTCCAAAGGTCCATAAAAGTGTACAGCAAGTAATCCTGGGCGTCATTCTCCGACCCCCCGCCGGGTCGGAGAATGGCCGTTGGCCGCCGTGAATCCCGCCCCCGCCCCCGCCGAAGTCTCCGAAGGGAGAAAAGTCGGCGGGGCGTTAATGGCGCCGCTGCCGCGGAGAATGTCACGGGTCTGCGCAAGGCAGCCAATTTTCGGCCTGCCGATATTCTCCCTTCCGGATGGGCCGAAGTCCCGTCGACGTGATGACCGTTCACGTCGACGTCAATCACACCTCCTTTTCATCGGCGTGACCCGGTGCTCCAGGCTCACGCCGACCAGCGAGGAGGTGAGTGACGGCCTGGGGGGTTGGCTCTGGGCAGGAAATGGCGTGGCCGCAGACTGCTTGCGTGAGGAGAGGTGTGTCTCGGCTTGTGTGTGTGTGCGGCGGGGGGGGGGGGGGTGGTTAGAGTAGGCTGGGCTCCGGGGGAGTGCCGGGAGGGGGTCCGTGCCGGGGTGGAGGTTGGGGGTTGTGGAGGGGGTCCGTGCCGGGGTGGAGGTTGGGGGGGGGGTCCGTGCTGGGGTGGAGGTTGGGGGTTGGGGAGGGGGTCCGTGCCGGGGTGGAGGTTGGGGAGGGGGTCCGTGTCGGGGTGGAGGTTGGGGGGGGGGGGGTCCGTGCTGGGGTGGAGGTTGGGGAGGGGGTCCGAGCCGGGGTGGTGGTTGGGGGGGGGGGTCCGTGCTGGGGTGGAGGTTGGGGAGGGGGTCCATGCCGGGGTGGAGGTTGGGGAGGGGGTCCGTGCCGGGGTGGAGGTTGGGGGGGGGTCCGTGCTGGGGTGGAGGTTGGGGGTTGGGGAGGGGGTCAGTGCCGGGGTGGAGGTTGGGGGGGGGTCCGTGCTGGGGTGGAGGTTGGGGGTTGGGGAGGGGGTCCGTGCCGGGGTGGAGGTTGGGGGGGGTCCGTGCTGGGGTGGAGGTTGGGGGTTGGGGAGGGGGTCCGTGCCGGGGTGGAGGTTGGGGGGGGGGTCCGTGCTGGGGTGGAGGTTGGGGGTTGGGGAGGGGGTCCGTGCCGGGGTGGAGGTTGGGGGGGGGGGTCCGTGCTGGGGTGGAGGTTGGGGGTTGGGGAGGGGGTCCGTGCTGGGGTGGAGGTTGGGAGGGGGGTCCGTGCCGGGGTGGAGGTTGGGGAGGGGGTCCGTGCCGGGGTGGAGGTTGGGGGGGGGGTCCGTGCTGGGGTGGAGGTTGGGGGTTGGGGAGGGGGTCCGTGCCGGGTTGGAGGTTGGGGGGGGGGTCCGTGCTGGGGTGGAGGTTGGGGAGGGGGTCCGTGCCGGGGTGGAGGTTGGGGAGGGGGTCCGTGCCGGGGTGGAGGTTGGGGGGGGGGTCCGTGCTGGGGTGGAGGTTGGGGGTTGGGGAGGGGGTCCGTGCCGGGGTGGAGGTTGGGGGGGGGTCCGTGCTGGGGTGGAGGTTGGGGGTTGGGGAGGGGGTCCGTGCCGGGGTGGAGGTTGGGGGGGGTCCGTGCTGGGGTGGAGGTTGGGGGTTGGGGAGGGGGTCCGTGCCGGGGTGGAGGTTGGGGGGGGGGTCCGTGCTGGGGTGGAGGTTGGGGGTTGGGGAGGGGGTCCGTGCCGGGGTGGAGGTTGGGGGGGGGTCCATGCTGGGGTGGAGGTTGGGGAGGGGGTCCGTGCCGGGGTGGAGGTTGGGGGGGGGTCCGTGCTGGGGTGGAGGTTGGGGGTTGGGGAGGGGGTCCATGCCGGGGTGGAGGTTGGGGGGGGGGTCCGTGCTGGGGTGGAGGTTGGGGGTTGGTGAGGGGGTCCGTGCCGGGGTGGGTGATGGGAGGGCAAATGAGTTGGTCCACCTGGCCAGGTGCCAGGCTCCAACAGTTGGAGTCATGCGGTCCATGCCACCTGGCTGGGGGGAGGAGGGGATATGGGCAATGATGACATGTCGTCGTTCCCCTCCCCCCCACCAGACCGTCATGTTTTCATCCAGCGATGTTGGCCGCCGTGGTTGCAGCCGCTCATGTCTATGTTGCCCTGGATGAGGAGGAGGAGGAGGAGGAGGAGGAGCGTGCCAGAGAGGCGGCGCAGGCTGCCGCAGAGGGGCAGGCGGCAGCCGCCCAGGCTGGAGGGACACCTGACCGACAGGACGAGGAGGGGGAGGAGGACGTCGTGGCCCCACGGCAACGGAGGCACCCGAGGGCGCCCCGTGTGTACCGGCCCCGGCAGTCATACCAGGACCTCACGGACCGGGAATGCAGGAGGAGACTCCGGATGAGCCGGGAAACCGTGGCACACATCTGCCACCTGCTGGCACACCTGTCACCGCGTGGCACTGGCGGGGGACACCCTCTCCCCGTGTCCGTCAAGGTTACGGTGGCCCTGAACTTTTATGCAACGGGGTCATTCCAGGCACCGAGTGGGGACCTGTCCGGCATATCGCAGACATCGGTGCATCGGTGCATCCGGGCAGTGACAGATGCCCTTTATGCCATGGCGCACCGCTACATCCGCTTCCCCGTGGACCGGGCCAGCCAAGATGCCCGGGCCGTGGGCTTCTCTGCCGTTGCCGGGGTCCCCATGGTCCAGGGCGCGATCGATGGGATGCACGTCGCCGTGCGGCCACCTGCAGAAAACAGGGCCGTGTTCACTAATAGGAAGGGGACCTATTCAATGAACGTACAGGTGGTCTGCGACCACCGCATGATGATCCTGCACGTCTGCGCCCGTCACCCAGGCAGTGTACACGACTCATTCGTGTTGTCGCGGTCATCCATCCCCGGCATGTACGAGGGACGCCATCCCCGGCTGAGGGGCTGGTTGCTGGGCGACAGGGGCTACCCATTGCGATCGTGGCTGATGACGCCTATACGGAGGCCACGCAATGAGGCGGAGAACCGCTACAATGATGCCCATGTAGCGACAAGGGGAGTGATCGAGAGGTGCTTTGGCGTGCTGAAGATGCGTTTCAGGTGCCTGGACCTCTCTGGGGGCGCCCTCCAGTATCGGTCAGATAGGGTCAGCCGCATCATTGTGGTGTGCTGCGTCCTGCACAACATAGCCCAGCAGAGGGGCGATGTGCCGCAGGCAGAGGAGGGCGGAGTGGAGGAGCAGCAGGAAGAGGCCCAGTCCTCCCCAGATGAGGGGGATGGGGGCAATGGTCAGGGCAGACGGGGTAGACACAGGCGGGTGGCTGTCCACCGTTACCGGCTGGCCCAGCGGGCACGGGACAGACTGATAGACGCCCGCTTCACTGACTAGATGGGCGTGGGAATCGGGTAATATGGCCACAGACCGCACACCATGACAACAGCCGACCACCCCCACCCCCCACCCATCCACCCACCCAGCACCCTCACCCCCCTCCCCAACCCCACACACCCCACCCGCATGCACACCACCCCCCCACCCCCAATTGCCGATCCACCGGCGGCACAACGGGCCGGGCTCACCCAGTTGCGGGTGGACGTGTGTCTGTCGCAGGCCATGGAGGATGATGACAACCCGCCTCCGATGAGCTCCTGGCTCTACATCGTTGGACTAAGTCTGACCCATGGCCACAGTACCACCATCCACCCGAACCATCCCTGCATGCGGCTGTGACACTGCAGCGCACGGTCCCGTCCTCTGCCCGGGGGATGTTGATGGCGGCCCAGGGGGAAGGGGGCAGACTCACCTGGGGCTGAGGTAAGACCACCCGTCACACACACACTTGCGCTCAACGTACATGACACGCCCGCACACTTTGGACAGAGCACAAAGGCAGCTTCGGTAGGTGTAACATTGACTTTAATAACCAAAGGAGTTCATGCACGTGCCCTAGCCCCTAAAACTCATCTGTGCTCTGCACCCGTGCCAACTTACTCAGTGACTAATTGTTTGGCCTTACGGGCCCTTTGACTACGTCTACGTGGTTCCCCGGACGGTACAGCAGAACTGGAGGTGGACTCATGTGATTCCTGCCCTCTGACACCGGATCCCTTTGGCGGCCGTTTCCTGAGGCGTCCTGGCCTAGGTGGGCCAGGCTGCGGCCCGGGCGACTGGGATTGCGAGCTGCCAGCCTGTCCTGCCCGTTGCCCACCCGATGCACCTGGGACGGAAGGGGGGGAGTCCGAGGTGTCGCGGTGTACCGGGACCTCCCCAACAGAGGGAGCCGGGACGGACCACACCACCTCCTCCTCCCTCGGGGTGCCCGATGGCCCCCAGGCCTCTACATGGCTGGTGGATGCGAACGGACTGGCCATCCGACGCGCCCCCGACATCTGGCGCTGCCAGTCCTGGAGGCCCGTGCTGGTATCGACAGGGGTCTGCAGGTTTGCAGCCATGGAGCCCAGGGGGTTGTCGAACCCTGTCTGCGACAGTGCGACGCCAGCTCGCACATGGCCACTGGCGCCGATGCCCTCAGCGATGGCCTGCTGAGACTGGGCCATGGCCTGCAGAGACTGGGCCATCGCCTGCAGAGACTGGGCTATGGCCTGCTGAGACTGGGCCATGGCGTGCTGAGACTGGGCCATGGCCTGCTGAGACTGGGCTATGGCGTTGAGCGCCTCTGCCATCTGGCGCTGGCACTGGCTCATGGCCTCCTGTGAGAGGGCAGCCATTTCCTGGGCCACAGACGCCGCCTGCACGGAAGGCCCCAGGCCTCGCAAACCGTTCCCCATGTCTGACACCGTCGCACCCATTGCCTCCACCGCGGACGCCACCCGTGCGGTGTCAGCCTGGGTGGCACGCATGACCGGGACCACTCCCAGCTCCTGGACGCGGGTGGACTCCTCCACCTGCGACCGCAGCCGCCGCAAGCCACCCGTCACCCTATTCGCTCGTCTCCGTGTCGGTGGTTGCATCGGATCTATGTGTGGGTGTGGTAACTGCAGGAACCCGGGATCCATCTGGGCGGCAGATGTTCGCTTGGCCTGGGCTGCCCTCCGACCGCCCGGTCCCTCTGCTGCTCCTACCTCCACCTGCTGTACCGGGACGGCTGTGTTGTGCGCACCAGTGAGTGTACCAGACGCCTCATCACTAAAGTGCCCAACCGTGGTGAGTGTTTCTGCGATGGTGGAGGGTGTTGGTGACAGCAGTGGCGTTGTGTCGTGCTCTTCGTCCCACTCTGAGTCCATGGCACTTTGGGGTGGGGGTTCGTCTCCACCCATCCACTCTGAGTCACTGTCCGGTATTTCGTCTTCCCGGGTAGGGGTGTCCTGGGTAGTGCTGTCCCGGGTAGTGCTGTCCCGGGTAGTGCTGTCCCGGGTAGGGGTGTCCTGGGTAGTGCTGTCCCGGGTAGTGCTGTCCCGGGTAGTGCTGTCCCGGGTAGGGGTGTCCTGGGTAGTGGTGTCCCGGGTAGGGGTGTCCTGGATAGTGGTGTCCTGGGTAGTGGTGTCCTGGCTCGGATGTGACGTGGGCCTGTGGCTGCCCCCCTCATCGCTGGGTGGTCGCTCCCGCACGTGACGGGGGTGTCGTCTCCCTGTTGCTCCAGGTCTCTCCGTCTCCCGTGGTGTGCGAGGGGCATCCTGCGGGCGTCGCATGCTGGAGGGTGCGGGTCTCTTCGTCTCCCGTGGTCTCCGAGGGGCATCCTGCGGGCGTCGCATGCTGGAGGGTGCGGGTCTCTCCGTCTCCTGTGGTCTCCGAGGGGCATCCTGCGGGCGTCGCATGCTGGAGGGTGCGGGTCTCTCCGTCTCCCGTGGTCTCCGAGGGGCATCCTGCGGGCGTCGCATGCTGGAGGGTGCGGGTCTCTCCGTCTCCTGTGGTCTCCGAGAGGCATCCTGCGGGCGGTCTGCATCTGCGGGGATGGGTGCCTGGACGTTTGGTCCTGCGATACACAATGAAGCATGCATGGTTAGACATCAGGCAGTGATCAGGTGATACGGGGGAGGGGGATATAGGGGAGGGGGGATATGGGGACAGGCTGTTGGTGGCTCACTTGCTCGTGGGGCCCCGACCTCTGCATCAGCAACCTCCCGGTCCTCAGGTCCGCCAGCCAGTTCCAGGGCCCTTTCCTCGTGTACGGTCAGTGGCCTCTCATCAGCGGGCCCTCCTCCAGTCCTCACATGCTCCCTATTGTTGTGTGCGCGCTTCTCCTGTGGGGGGGGGGGGGGGGCGGGTGGTGGCAGGGGTAAAAGGCAACAGTGTTAGGCAGGTATATGAATGCACGCCATCAGTTGCGCGTGCATTGCAGAGGTTAAGGTTAGGGCTACATTCACTTGGGGATATGGGGGATATGGGGGAGGGGGATATGGGGGAGGGGGGGATATGGGGGAGGGGGGATATGGGGAGGGGTGATATGGGGGAGGGGGGATATGGGGGAGGGGGGATATGGGGGATATGGGGGAGGGGGGATATGGGGAGGGGGGATATGGGGGAGGGGGATATGGGGGATATGGGGGAGGGGGGATATGGGGGATATGGGGGAGGGGGGATATGGGGGAGGGGGGATATGGGGGAGGGGGGATATGGGGGAGGGGGGATATGGGGGAGGGGGGATATGGGGGAGGGGGGATATGGGGGATATGGGGGAGGGGGGATATGGGGGATATGGGGGAGGGGGGATATGGGGAGGGGGGATATGGGGAGGGGGGATATGGGGGAGGGGGGATATGGGGAGGGGGATATGTGGGATATGGGTTAGGGGGGATATGGGGGAGGGGGGATATGGGGGAGGGAGGATATGGGGGAGGGGGATATGGGGGATATGGGGGAGGGGGGATATGGGGGAGGGGGGATATGGGGAGGGGGGGATATGGGGGAGGGGGGATATGGGGGAGGGGGGATATGGGGGAGGGGGGGATATGGGGGAGGGGGGATATGGGGGATATGGGGGAGGGGGGATATGGGGGATATGGGGGAGGGGGGATATGGGGGAGGGGGGATATGGGGGATATGGGGAGGGGGGATATGGGGGATATGGGGGAGGGGGGATATGGGGAGGGGGGATATGGGGGAGGGGGGATATGGGGGAGGGGGATATGTGGGATATGGGGGAGGGGGGATATGGGGGAGGGGGGGATATGGGGGAGGGGGGAGGGGGGATATGGGGGATATGGGGGATATGGGGGAGGGGGGATATGGGGGAGGGGGATATGGGGGAGGGGGATATGGGGGATATGGGGGAGGGGGGATATGGGGAGGGGGAATATGGGGGATATGGGGGAGGGGGGATATGGGGGAGGTGGGATATGGGGGATATGGGGGAGGGGGGATATGGGGAGGGGGGATATGGGGGATATGGTGGAGGGGGGATATGGGGGATATGGGGAGGGGGGATATGGGGAGGCTCACCCTGCCTGCTCTGACGAGGTCGTTCACCTTCTTGTGGCACTGGGTGCCTGTCCGTGGTGTTAGGGCCACAGCGGTGACTGCCTCTGCCACCTCCCTCCACAGACGCCGGCTGTGGCGTGGGGCAACTCTGCGGCCGTGCCCGGGATACAGGGCGTCCCTCCTCTGCTCCACCGCGTCCAGGAGCGCCTCCACATCGCGTGACTCGAACCTCGGGGCTGAGCATCGGCCAGCCATCAAGTCGGGTGTTGCGGTCGGGTGTTCCGGTCGGGTGGGGGGGAGCTGCGCGGCCTTATGAGCCGTCACGCCGTGCAGCGCGTATGACGCTGCACAGCGTGAACCACTGCGCAAGCGCGGATCCCGTTACGTCGCTGCTAGCCCATTTCGGGCCGCAGACTATCGGCCCATTTTTATGACGTGACGCAAGTGGGATTTGCGCCGTTTTTTGCGCCGATCGGCGGAGTTTCCGCCGATAACGGAGAATTTCGCCCCCTGTGTTTATTTATCCTAACTTTATTTATCAGTGGCTTTTGACCTGTGATGGACTTTGCCTAATTGGAGATACAGAAGGTATAAATTAATAGTAAAAAGTGTTTCCTTTTATTTTTAGAATTGGTTAACTATTAATTAAAAAGTTATGTTCTGTGATGTTAATCTGCTTAATCCTGCGTTAAGATATCATTTGCTCACAGTTTTAAATTTTTTTAAAAGTGTTTGGGATTTTTGTCCAGTCTCCTGACAAATGTTGGGGTCTGGTCCAGGGTCTCAACAGCACAAATGATAAATAATTGTATTAGGGAAGAGGGAATGTTTTCGTGTCACATTGACAATTGAAATTAAATAAACGTCATTCATTGCTTAGCGAAGGGATGACTTGAAGAATGAATGTCCATTCCATGAAGATTCATGATGGAAAGTGCTAGAGTAATCTCTTATTTATGGTAACCCTGGTATATTCACACATTTAGCATTCATTCATATCTGGTTTTACCGTCAAAATTTATTGAAGGTCAACATGATGAATGATGGAGATCTTTGGGTTCTTTGTTCCCAGAAAAGTGGCCTTTTATTACTTCAAGTATTTTGTGGAATTATTCAATTTTACACAATTAAGGGGCAGCATGGTGGCACAGTGGTTAGCATTGCTGCCTACGGTGCTGAGGACCCGGGTTCGAATCCCGGCCCTGGGTCACTGTCCGTGTGGAGTTTGCACATTCTCCCCGTGTCTGTGTGGGTTTCACCCCCACAATCCAAAGGATGTGCAGGATAGGTTTTTTGGCCACACTAAGTTGTCCCTTAATTGGGAAAAAAAAATAATTGGGTACTCTAAATTTTAAAAAGAAAAAAAACATTTTACATTATTAAGTTTCACTGCTTGGATTAAGGCTCTGATAGAAATAGAGCTAAAGAATATTGACATGGTTAGCAGGATAGAAGAACTGTCACAAAATGTATCCTCACCCCCTCGGCTATAAGCAACAAAGCTGAAATACAGCCATCAGCTATGAACATATGACTGAGCCCTTAAACAGCCTGGAACTGATGGCTGTGTCCTATGAGGCGAATGGAAGAGAAAGAGATAAAAATCTGAAACTGCAGCATTTGACAGAAACAAATAAGAGACAATTTGGAGTATGAATGTACGAATTTCCTCCCATTGATAATTTTGCAGAAAGTCCATAAGCACAGCATGATTTTGCTTTATTCTCATACCGAGTTTCTACTTAAATTGCCAACAAATAGTGTTTCACCTCAAAGAGAATTTTAAGGAACAGTTTTAACCTTGACTGTTTGTGGAATTAAGTGTGCAGGCAGTTCAAATGACCCAACTTACTCTTACTGATTTCCCAGCCTATATCCTGTGACCTTAACCTGAGCAGATAAAGGGGACAATGGCTGAAATGCACCACGATCCTTCTTTAAGGATGCAGATTAAGCTTTATTAATATAATTTAAGAAACCTCATCCCAATCCTGAAATTTCTTCATGATCATAGAATCCCTACAGTGCAGTAGGAGGCTATTCAACCCATCAGGTCTGCACCGACCCTCAGAAAGAGCACCCTACCAAGGCTCAATCCACTGCCCCATCCCCTTCACCCCACCTAGAGGTAGTTTAGCATCGCTAATCCAACTAACCTGCACAGCTTTGGACTATGGGAGGAAACCAGAGCACCCAAAGGAAACCCACGCAAACATGGGAAAATGTGCAAACTCCACACTGGCAGTCACCCGAGGTCAGAATTGACCTGAGTCCCTGGTGCTGTGAGGCAGCAGTACTAACCACTGTGCCATCACACCACCCAAATGTTATAATATTGATAATTATAAAGTAGCCGACCTCGAGGTCTAAATCTTCTCGACATTGAGCATTTTGGGTAGATGGGACCATGAACCCTTCGCAATGGCAATATGTCTCCTGGGATAAATTTTACACGAGTCTCACAATTAGGTGACCGACTCCAGGATGAATGTTTAATTAGCGATGGCAAGCAGGTGGTGGAGGTGGCATTGAAAATCAGCACATGAGGCTGCAGGGTCATCCAACAGCTTTTGCTATTGAAAGTGCTGCTGGCAGCTCTGGGTATCTGGAGGACAGAGTCTCACCACCAGCGCTATTCCTCACTGCAGTCTCCACGAGATTGGTGGGGAATTTTCATCACCACACTCCTGCACTGCAGTAAGCCCTGGACTATGTAGGAGCGACATGTAAGAGTGTTTGAGAAATTCCATCAGCAATGCCTCTATTACATCCTCTGGATTCAATGCGAGAATCCTCAAATAAATACTGGTACTCTTCTTGAAGCCAGCTTCACCAAAATCCTGCCAAATCAATTACAATGGACTGGACACTGTGTCAGAATGGCTAAAAAGTCACCAGGTTCTGCTTCCTCAAATCTCAAATGGCCATCTTACAAGGAAGTTCAAAGAAAACACTTCATAGACACTCTGAAGCTCTCCTTGAAGAATATTAACATTAATGACTGGAAGGAGCTTGCTATCAATCATTAAAAATGGCGACAACTTGCCCATCAAATTGCATCTAGCTTTGAGTCCAAGCATCTTAATAATGAGACAGAGAAAAGGAAGTAAATCTTGCTTGCTAGATCTTACTACGTTGTGGGAAGTCCTGCCCCATATGTCCAAAGATCTGCAGGTCGAGAATCGGCCTGTTCAGTCACACAAGGATCCATGGCAGAAACTTGTGATCCTGAGTAAACGTTATCCTTGAGTTGAGAGATAGCAGCTGATGGTGAGGAGATGAACCCATCACCATAACTCAGCAGTGGACAAGTACAAGGTACATCTTACAATTCAAACTGTATTGAGACAGAAATCTTAAAAAGGCTTGTAAGACCTTTGTAAACCAAACTAGCTGTATAATTTGTGTTCATTTAGCAACAGGTAGGATGTACCAGAGGTCAGAAAGTTGTTTGCAACTGTTTATACTCCTTAAAGTTACAAAACCTCAAGTTAATAAGGCATATGGGATATTTGCCTTTATTAGCCAAGGCATAGAATATAATAACAGGGAGGCTATGATGGAGCTGTATAAAACACTTGTTAGGTAACAGCAAGAGTACAGTGTGCAGCTCTGGTCTCTTCACTAGGAAGGATGCGATTACATTAGGAAGGATGCAGAGGAGATTCACCAAGATGCTGCCTGGGCGGGGGCGTTTCAGCTATGAAGAGAGACTGGATAGGCTGAGGTTGTTTTCCTTATGTCATGTGTGAGTACCTTTAAGACATGGATGTTTAAGCAATGCACCTTTGAGAAAACAGTGATGTCAGAGAGTGGGTGGAGCTGAGGTCAGATCAGCCATTTTGCAGTTAGTTTCGCAGTTTGGAGGAAAAGAGCTGGGTGTGTGCCTATGTTTTGCAGTGAGCTGGATCTCTGCCATAAAAGACCATCTCTGGATCATTTGGGTGATTTAAACTTCGAATAGTGAAGCCTTTAACCTGATGTGATTTTGTTTAAAGGTGTTAAGTCTCTTGGAAGTTTGAAGGAACATTTTAAGGAATTATTTACTGTTGCAATATTTTCTGAGTTATCTTTGAAGTAAGGGGTGTTAAGAGATCCAATGTTTATTTCAGATGTTATGTTGAGTTCATGGAATAAACAGTGTTTTTTGTTTAAAAACCCACGTGTCCATAATTGTAATCCCACACCTAGGGAAAAAGCCGTGTGCTAGGAAAAGCAATAAATCCATTAAAAGGAGAGGTTGGTTGAACTCCATGATACATTTTGGGGTTCTAAAAACGCCTCGTCCATAACACTTAGAGCAGGGAAGGGTGATGTACCCTCGATCACCTGAAGGGTGATCGAGATGTACAAAATTATGGGGGGACATAGATTGGGTAGATAGGAAGAAACATATTTGCTTAGTAGGGGGTCAATAACCAGGAGCTATAGATTGAAGTTAAAGAGCAGGAGATGTAGAGGAAAGACTATTTCATTCAGAGGGTGGTGGGAATCTGGAACTCGCAATTTGCATAGGTTCCTGTTTTTATTTATTCATTCAAGGGACATCAGCTTTGCTAGTTAGTCCAGCATCCATTGCCCATCCCTAATTGTCCTTGAGAAAGCGGTGAGCTGCCTTCTTGAACCGCTGCAGTCCCTAAGGTCAAGGTACACCTAGAGTACTTTTAGTGAGGGGTTCCAGGGTTTTGACCAAGCGTCACTGCGGGAATGGTGTTCCATTTCCAAATCAGGATGGTGAGTGGCTTGGAGTGGTTCTTTTAGGTAGTGGTGTTCCCATGTGCCTGCTGCTCTTGTCCTTCTAAATGGTTGTGTTCGTGACTTTGGAAGCTGCTGTTAAATGGAGCGTTGGTGAATTACTGCAGCGCATCTTGCAGATGGTGCACACTGCAGGTAGGATAGTGGAGGGAGTGAATGTTTGCAGAAGGGGTGCCAATCAAGTGGGCTGCTTTGTCCTGGATTGTGTCAAGCTTCTTGAGTGTTGTTGGAACTGCACTCATTCAAGCAAGTGGAGAGTATTCCATCACACTCCTGACTTATAGTACAACCTATGGCTCTGTGAAACCCAACATCTCACAGTGCCATGAATCATTCTGACCACCTTTGGCTTTCAGGAACACAGCTCCGCATACCCAGATGATGCAAATTGAGATGGTGGCACAGTTCACAGGTGAGGAGCAGTAACCGGTAGTTATAATCTCTATATTATAGTGATTCTGAAATAGGGATTCTGTTATGACAGGGTTTGTTCATGAAAGGAGATTCTTGCTGAGCATGATTATCTGCTAGAGCCACTTGAGTCTGTATAATGCAGTCTTTGAATGGTTGTCTGCATTGCATGTGCCAGGTTCATATTTACCGGTAGTGGGACCAGCTGAGCAATGTTTACAGCCTTCTAATCAATTGCTGCCAAGCTCATGATCCAATTAAGGACAGTGGTGAATTCCTTATGATATTGCCCCAGTAAGAGGTCTGATCGCTCCAAAGCCTGTGAAACCCCAGCAAGAGATGTAGGCACTGCTAAGGTAAGTCAGCTCTTGAGAGGTAAGGAAAAAAATATAAAGCAGAGGGGAAAAGCAAGCAAGTCCCTCTGGATGGCCCATTTATGACCAAGGGGTCACTGCTTGGGGCCTCCTTTTTGAGCCATAGAGCCTCTATCCCTGATGGTCCTTGAAAGTACTCGTGGAAGCCATCTCCATGAAGCAAACAACCAGCAGACCTGAGGGACCTATCCCAATGAGTCATTAAATGTTTAATCGGCTGCCTGCCTCCATTTGACAGGCAGCCACTAAGCTTCCGATCCCACCATTAGGAAACTTCCATAGTGGGCTTCCACTGAGGAGGCACTCCGGGACAGCTCCCGCTATTTTGCTATTTAGCCCCCCCTCCCCCCACCCCGGTAAACTCCCAACCTGTCACCATGGGGCTGGGAAAATCCTGCCCACGTTGTCGCGGAATGTTATGGAATGTTGCTAGAAAGGTTTTCAGCTCCAATGCACAAGATGCTCTTTTGGATTGTATGCCCTGTTGGGTGATCAGATTCCGACAATCTTGAGGCAGTGATTGCCAATCTATATGGTTGCCCAGTGGTCTACTTCCATTCAGATCTATGAACTAGCTGAAGGAACATGGGTGAGTTTGCAGTCTTGATTCTGACACCATATGTGACCCATTTAGCATTGCTGCAGATGGTGTGCAGGACCAGCCAGCTACGGCACAAGCTGGTGTGGCTGACTCAGCCCAAGGAAGTAGCACATTCCTACTCTGGAGTTAGCCAGTTCACGTAAGCATTCCACAGGAGAAAGTTTCAGAAGAGATCATTGGCTAGAGGGAGGAGAGCGAACATACTCAATCAATCAGCATTAAGACCAAGCGTCCTGGGAAATAACAGGGATATCATTCATAAATCACGCACAGGCAATTAATTAGCTCCACTCTACCATATCAAAAGACGGATATTACAGTCATCAAGAAAGTGCGGGAAACAACTGTCAAAGATGTTTGGGCGACTTGATTGTGTAGATGTGAAGACGAATATTATTTAAAAAGCAGCTCAGGCACTTTGCTAAAGGAATCTCATGCTACCTCCTTTTCCTGACTGCACCGGTTGTGAGAAACTACTCCTTCATGCTCAGTGTTTGGTTTGTTTGTTATTTCTGACATAAGATTAATCTCTTCTTCAGTTAGACATTCTTCCACAGTAAAGAATGGAATTTGCAGTACATGATGACCATTCCAGTGATTGGTTAACTCAGTTGGCTGTGGGCAGGACGGTGGCACAGTGGTTAGCACAGCTGCCTCACGGCGCCGAGGTCCCAGGTTCGATCCCGGCTCTGGGTTACTCTCCATGTGGAGTTTACACATTTTCCCCGTGTTGATGTGTTATGTACTCTGGGATAACACAGGCTGCAACTGGATGCAGCTTTACCAAAACATACCCCAGACCTTGAAGTTAGTTCAATCTGATTTATTGAACTAGTAGCACAGTTAGCAAAGTTCTCTATGAGTTCGACTCTCTGCTAACCAAAGTGTGGTTACTCTGTCTGACTGAACCAGACTAGCTCTTAGCCACGTGCTGGAGGTGTGATACTGTACCTATACCCTGACACACCCTGTAGATGATCATCAGTGGAAAGAGGCGGAGTGTGAGTGCCTCGTGCCTTTTATAGTGAGATACCACCCCTGAGTGTCCTGCCTGCTCATTGGTCATGTCCTGTTCTCTGTCTTCATTAGCTGCCTGTCTGTGCCTGTCTGTGTATCATTATCTGCATGTCTGCAAATCATGACACATGTTTGCGTGGGTTTTGTCCCCACAACCCAAAGATGTGCAGCGTATGTTGATTGGCCACGCTAAATTGCCCCTTAATTGGGGAAAAAAATGAATTGGGCATTCTGAATTATTTTTTTAAAACTCAGTTGGCTAGATGGCTAGAGTGCGAAACAGATTAATGACAACAGCATGGATTCAATCCTTACATGAGCAGACATGTGGACACAATGCCCCGCACACGTATTCTGAAATAAAGCTTGCTCTATTAGTGTTCACAAACCCTAGAAACAGTACATTAAGTACTTGCTGCAAGCTGCTCTTTTGTGGTTTAGATTTTCTTCCTATTCTAACATTGTTTGAAAGTTTTTTTTTTTAATTTAGTGTACCCAATTAATTTCTTTTCTCCAATTAAGGGGCAATTGAGTGCGCTCAATCCACCTACCTTGCACATCTTTGGGTTGTGGGGGCGAAACCCACGCAAATACGTGGAGAATGTGCAAACTCTACACAGACAGTGACCCAGAGTCGGAATCGAACCTGTGACAGCAGTGCCATGAGGCAGCAGGGCTAACGCTCTGCGTCACCGTGCTGCCCTGTTTGAAAGTTAATCTAACTTGCAACTTATTTGTCACAAGGTTGTGCCCCACTGTACTTCCATTCTGACTGTTGTTTCTACATTGTTTTCACATCAGGGGGGCTGTGGTAGTGCTTTTGCAACTGTTAGTTAACTTTTGTTAGTTTTCTACATTGGCATGTATTCCTGTGGAATTTGGTGGCTCTGCAATCCTGCTGTCACTGGTTGGTAGGGAAGGAGATGGTGGTCTTAATCAATCGTATAATGCATTCATAAACAACAACTTGACTGATAGTCCTGATGTCCTCTTTGTTAAGGACATATGTAGAGTCAAATGGATTTAGAGTTCTTGTTTCTTGGACAGTCAATACCAGTTGGACCCCTGCTGAATTTCAAAATATTCCTCAAGCAAAAAGAACAACTCAGTAATTTCCTCTCCACTAAATTTATTCCTTCAGAGGTCATTGCCAGGTAGACATGCTGAAGACTGTCAGTAGTATGATGTGATATGTGATGGTGCTGGGGGTGGGGGGGGGGGGGGGGGTGGTGGGGGGGGGGGGGCTGGTGGCGGGGGTGGATATACTTTTGGTGCCATTCTGTAAACAATCTCAATCTCTTTGAACTTTCTGAAGCTGAGGCTGTGACACTGGCAATTGTTTTTTGAAACTATATATTCAAGAACTACTCCAACCATAATACAAAATAGGAGCAGTAGACCATACCCGCCATCGAGCCTGCCCCATCATTCAATACGATCATGGCTGATCTTTGGCTTCAACATCATTTCCCCACCACTCCCCATATCCCTAGATCCCTTGAGTCTCTCAGAGACTAAAAATCTGTCCAACTCAGCCTTGAATATATTTGACGATGGAGCATCCATAGTCCTCTGGGGCAGTGAATTTGTGTGAAATGTAAGACACAATAGACATAGTAAGAGAGGAAGTCTTGGAGGGACTGGCATCCTTGAATGTGCCTGGAGATTTCTTTATTTATCTTTCCTTTCATGCTTGAATGCATCTGAAGTACCCCCCATTAATTCTGAAATGTCTATAAACACTCTTGTTATGATTGGCAGCTGCCGATCACTTCAAAGCAGTTAAATGTTTTCACTTCCTCTTTTCTAGCTGCAGGAAGCACTTAGCATTGATGAAGTGGGAAGCTGTGTTTAAACCATTAAGTTGTCCACCAAACAAAAGTTAAAGGTACTTCACTGTGGAATTGAATAAATGCTTAGCATTTCAAAGGATCTCAAGGGATTTCAAGCCGTTTTAGGTTTTCTGGATTTTCTAGGAAGGCTCTGACATTTCAAAAAGCAACAGTTTCAAAAGCATAGATAGGGCTGAGGGAACAGATGTGAGGAAAGGGAAAGTGTTCCTGGCTGACTCTTCACTGAATTGTCTGATCTGCTCATCAGCTATCAGGCAGAGCAATTCAGAGTGAGAAGGCCACTTCAGAATTTAAAGGTCAGACCAAGATGAAGATTTTAACAGAGGGCTGCCTGAGAGCACCATGCCAACAGTGATATTCAGGTTGCCCAGGGCTGAAAGGGTTCATCCAGACATGGGGCCCTCAGCCCATGGGAGAGTTCCAGGGTCAACCCTTTACCCAAAGCCTAAACCCACTCAACCCACGAGACCCATGGGGGACACTACCTCTGCAGCCTGGCAATAGCAGAGAGACACCTGAGCAATGGGCTACCCCTCTTGATCCAACTCAGGGCCCATTGCATCAGGCTAATGAGTCAATGCTATGGAATCAGTGCCATGGTGCCAGGAAGCAGAGCACTATTGGCAATGCTAGGGGTGGGGATTGAAGGGGGGACAGAAGGGGGACCTTCGGGAGTGTGGCTGAAGAGTGTGGTTGAAGGGGACGCAGGGCTGATGGGTGGGATGACTGAAGGAGTAGGTGAGGGACGGGCTGGGGGTGCTGACGGAGGGTGGGAGGTGGTCAGGGTGTCAGGTGGGGGGAGTGGGTCACCCTCATCCATGCGAGGTGTGGGGGGGTGAACCGTTATTCCCATGGTGGGGGGCAAGATGCTATCCCTTGATGAGGGGTTGGGGGTGCTCCCCTTGTCCGCATGGCTGGTCAACATTTGCATTGTAGGGGTCCTGTCCATGGATGCTGGGATCAGGGTGTCAGTTCAAAATGGCAGCCCAACCTCTGACTGTAGGGAAACTAGCATTTTTGCCGCTATGCATATTTTTGCATTGTCAAGCCATGAGAATTCCACCCCGGCGATGGTCTTGTACCAACGGGACACTGCCCTGATTTTCCACTGGCGGAATCACTTAGAATCTGGAATGGAGAATGTCAGCATGTATGTTTTCAAGAAGGAGTTAGATATAGCTCTTGAGGCGAAAGGGATCAAGGATATGGCGGAAAAGCAGGAAAAGGTACTGAGTTGGATGATCATAATGATTGGCGGAGCAGGCTCAATGGACCAAATGACCTACTCCTGTTCCGATTTTCGCAGTTTTTATGTGAATCCTGAACTTAAACAAATTGAGAAATTTGCAGGTGACACAACAATTGCCAATGTGGTTGATGATGAAGAAGATAGCTCTTGACTCCAGAATTATATGAATGGTTCGGTTCAGTGGGCAGAGAAGTGGCAACTGGAATTCGATCCAGAAAAGTGTGAAGTAATGCATTTAGGGAGGAGAAACAAAGCGAGGGAATACTCAATGTATGGGAAGGTATTGAGAGGGGTTGAGATGGTGAGAGAGCTTGGAGTGCTTGTCCACAGGTCCTTAAAGGTGGCAGAACAGGTGGAAAGGTGGTCAAGAAAAGCTTTTGGAATGAGATATTGAGTTAGGTATTGAATACAAATACAGAGATATAATGATAGAATGGTATAATATGCTGGTTAGGCCACAACTGGAATTATGTGTACAGTTATGGTCAACATATCACAGGAAGGACATAATTGCTTTAGAGAGAGTGCAGAGGCGATTCACAAGTATGTGGCCAGGGCTTGAAAATTGCAGGTATGAGGAGAGATTGGATAGGCTCAGTTTATTTTCCTTAGAACAGAGGAGGCTAAGGCGGTGACCTAATTAAAGTGTACAAAATCATGAGGGGCCAAGATAGGGTAAACAGGAAAGACTTGTTTTCTCAACCTAGCTGAGCTGTCGTTACCAGGAGGTAGATTTAAGGTGGTCGGTAGAGGGATTAGAGAGGATATAAGGAAAAACATTTTCACCCAAAGGGTGGTTGGCATGTGGAAGTCACTGCCTAAGTTGGTAGTTGAGGCTGAAATGCTTACCTCATTTAAAAGGTACCTGAACCTGGTCTGAAGTGTTGTAACCTGCAAGGCTCCAGACCAGGTCTGTTTGTTTCTTTTTTCTCTTTTTGGGCTGGCGCAGACACGATAGGCGAAATGGCCTCTTTCTGCACCGTAACCTTTCTATGGTTCAACAGTTCTATGTTTCAAAACCTGCAGAATGAAAACAATTCTCCTCAGTTCAGTCCTAGATAATTGTTCCCTTATCCTGAGACTGATTCTGTGGCTTAGATTCCCCAGCCACGGAAAACAACAGTGTCTACCTTGTCAAGTCCCTTCAGAATCTTGTATATTTTACTGAGATAATGTCTCATTCTTCTGAACTCCAGAATATATCGACCTAATTTACTCAGGTTCTCGTAGGACAACCCACTCATCCCAGGGATCAATCTCGTGAACCTTAGCTATGCTTTTTCCAATGCAAGTATAGGTTTCTTTGAATATGGAGACCAAAACTGCGAATAATATTTCAGGTGAGGTCTTAACAATGTCTTGTACAAATGCAGAAAGACCTCTTTATGTTTGAACTCCAATCCCCTTGTAACAACGATCAAAATGCCATTTGCTTTCCTAATTAATGTACCTGCATGCTCACTTATTCTGTTCTTTGTAAGAGTGCACCTAAGTCTCTCAGAACACTAACATTTAGAATGTTCATGCTGTTTTTCCATTCCGATGACCAAAGTGAATAGCCTCACACTTTCCCACCTTATATTGCATCTGCCAACTTGTTGTCCAAGAATTTAATCTGTCTCTGTCTCTTTGCAGCCTCTTTGTGTCCTCCTCACAGTTTACATTCCCACCTTGCTTTGTATCATCAGCAAAGCAGATACGTTACTCTCTGGGGTAAAGTTTCCGGTCCAGTCCACTTTGGGAATCATTGTGGCGGGACGGAAATTTTGATGGCCCATTTAAAAATCCATTGACCTCAAGCGGGAATTTCCAGTCACGGGGCGGACCAAAAATCCCATCCTTTGTCTAAGCCACCAACATAGATTGTAAATAGCTGAACCCCCAACACCAATCTTTGTGTCACTCCAGTATAAGCACAACCTGCCAACTTGAACATTTCCCCATTAATTCCTACTAATTTCTTCATGTATGTTAACCAATACTATATCCATGCTAATATATTACTCCCAACTCCATGATCACTTACCTTGCATATTAACCTTTTGTGTATCACCTTATCGAATGCCCTTTGGAATTCAAAGTAATGCCCATTCCATACAGGGGAGCTGGAGTGCCTTGAATATACAATGTGTGAATACTGGGGGTTGGATTCTCCGCCATTGGCATTCTCCATTTTGTCGGCAGCCCGGAGGTTTCCCGACAGCTTGGGGCTGCCCCACAATCGGAAACTTCATTGACCAGCCAGTGAAACGACGCATCCCACCGACGGCCTGAACCAGAAATCTGGTGCAGCGAGCCGGAGAATCCAGCCCTGGGTTTTTGTGACCTGTACCTGAGCAAACAGTAAATTTGTAATGAACAAAGAAACAAAGCACGGGCCTGAGTTCCAAGAAAGCTCTGAATCTGTTGGTCAGTTGAGTTGAATTATTTAACCCTCTAACATGCTCCTCTTCTATTTCATAGAATCCCTTCAGTGCTGAAGGAGGCCATTCGGTAGGCAGTACTAACCACTGTGCCACTATTTCTTCAATACTTTCACATGGTTCCAACAAAAAATGTCAGAACCAGAGTCTGCATGTATGGTTTTTACAGACTAATAGTTTAGAGGCTAAATTTATATCCATTCTGCAGGGAAACAAGAATACATGGACGCTCAGGCTGATAGTCACTTACAGGTATTGATGTGGAAACAATGATTACCATTGCACGGGGCAGCACAATAGCATTGTGGATAGCGCAATTGCTTCACAGCTCCAGGGTCCCAGGTTCGATTCCGGCTTGGTTCACTGTCTGTGCGGAGTCTGCACATCCTCCCCGTGTGTGCGTGGGTTTCCTCCGGGTGCTCCGGTTTCCTCCCACAGTCCAAAGATGTGCAGGTTAGGTGGATTGGCCATGATAAATTGCCCTTCGAGGCTTCTGTTTGCAGTATGCCTGACAGGTGTCTGCTGATCTTAGGTCAGGGTGAGGCTCATTTATCCTGGGTTAACAAAGCTTTAGGAAGAGCAATACAATGATAAAGGGGAAGTCACAAATATAAAAAGCGGCTCAGACAGCTTTACAATTTAAAATGAGTTTAAGGCTATTTACATATTCAGGAAGCAACAGGTAGTTGAAGAGACCAAACTAGTGTTGCATTAAAATCTGTGTCTTGACTCTCTATGCATGACCAGCTCAGGGAATCATTAGAGCAGAGTATAATGCTATTTTATTTTGAGCACAGTAAGAAGTCTTACAACACCAGGTTAAAGTCCAGCAGGTTTGTTTCGAATCACTAGCTTTTGGAGCACTGCTCCTTCCTCAGGTGAATTCACCTGAGGAAGGAGAAGTGCTCCGAAAGCTAGTGATTCGAAACAAACCTGTTGGACTTTAACCTGGTGTTGTAATACTTCTTACTGTGCTCACCCCAGTCCAATGCCGACATCTCCACATCATTTTATTTTGACTCATGGGCAAAATGCATCAGGTTGGAAATTGTCAATTTTAATAGGCGACTATTTGTCATTTTTGAAGAGATGGGAATATTAAAGTACGTCTTCATAAAACTATGCTGCCTGCAAAACATTACATTTAACAAAAGATTGGTGTGTTCACAAAGGAAATGGAGCTTCTTGGCTCCGATAAGAAACAAACTTTTCAACAGTACAGGTATGCGGGGTTGTAATTTTGTAACCAGGTGGAGATGTTGTCCAAGCAGGCACTTTTCACCTTTCAAGGGCAACTTGGCAGAAGGGCAACAATATATAGCTTCAGTTCATATCTCTCAATCAAAATGCAAAGAAACAAGCCCAGAAGATCAACATCGAGGCCAGAACTGTGCTCACAACTGTAAAAGGTCAGGAAAAGATTCTGTGATGTTCAGAAAAATATCCGAGGAGTTCATCAGTTTTCCAGCATCTGCAGTTTTTTTCAATGATTTATTTAATTTACACTTTGATGTTTTCTGGACTTGAGAACATGCAAAGTATAGTGATCACTTATACAAAGTTGATGCATAGCTTGACACTATCCAAGTACACCGTCATAGAATTTGTTTGGCTTGTAAAATGGAAATGAATCTATCTGTCCTGTGCATTGCTTTGATCCCAGACAGGTGATGACGGCATTAAGACGATATCATAGAATTTAGAGTGCAGAAGGAGGCCATTCGGCCCATCGAGTATGCACCGGCTCTTGGAAAGAGCACCCTACCCAAGATCAACACCTCCACCCTATCCCCATAACCCCACCCAACATTAAGGGCAATTTTGGACACTAAGAGCAATTTATCATGGCCAATCCACCTAACCTGCACATCTTTGGACTGTGGGAGGAAACCGGAGCACCCGGAGGAAACCCACACACACACGGGGAGGATGTGCATACTCCGCACAGACAGTGATCCAAGCCGGAAACGAACCTGGGACCCTGGAGCTGTGAAGCAATTGCGCTATCCACAAGGCTACCGTGCTGCCCCGAATATACAGGACAGGGGAGCTGATAATCGTCACAATCATACTATTCTGCCCATTGTGTAAGACAGAAAGATGGCACCTGCTGAGAAGAACATAAAAATATGGAACAAATGCCAGAAACAGGCACAGTAGCTATACTAAGCACTCGTGCAATTAATACATACATTTTTAACAAAAGCAAAATATTGCAGATGCAAGAAATCTGAAATAAAAAGAGAAAATGTTGGAAATACTCAGCTGGTCTGGTAGCATTTGTAGAGAGAGAAATAAAATCTTTGATATGACTACCTTTGCTGTGGTATTCATTTCTACTCAGGTAAGGTGAGGCATCTCTCTGTTAGAGAGAGGCATGTGCTATATAGATTAGGGCGCATCACTTCATAAAAATCATGAGGCAGGGCGCAGAGTTAGCCCTCAAAGAACTACCACAGCTGACATGGGGATTGAACCCACACTGCACTACACTAGCAAACTCACGCCACCAATTATGGGCCATTAAGCTACTAGTTAAGGGCTTGTGTGGTCAGGAACGAGATTTTCAATCTTTATTTCAGTGAACCCAAAAACAGTCTGGTGTACATTAATCCGGCTCTTGGGCTTATAATAATAATGGTATTGATTGTTCAAAACGGAAGTATGATGGGCCAACTGGAGTTGGGTCCAGTGCTCTACCTTCAATTTGTTTGAATGGTCACTTCCATTTTCCAGCTCCTGGCTTCCTGATGAGCTGCCTGCTCTATTTGGAAAAGCAGCAGCAGCCTCCAACTTGGCTGCCATTTGCCTTTGCCACAGGCAGCAGGCAAATGTGGCCTGTTTGGGGTACTTGGCTTTTCTAATTGGGTGCCGAGCTCGCCTCCTGGTGAATTAGACCTTTCAAATTGAACAATCAAAAAGCAAAGTCGCCATAATCCCAGATGACCATAGGCTGCTTTCCTCTTTGAGGAGGAGAGCTGACTGGTGGTGATTTAACCTGAGAATCACCATACCTCAGGTGAGGCCTTAATGAATAACGTCAGCTGGTACGGGAATTGAACCCGCACTGTTGGCCTTGCTCTGCATAACAAATTAACTGTCCAGCCAACTGAGCTAAACTGCCCTCATAAATTGAACAATAGCATAGTGGTAGTGGCGCAGCTCATGCATGGGCTCGGAACCTGGAATTCATCTGGTTATTCAGGAACCGACCCCGCATTGAAAATCTGACCAATTAAATTTTGATAATGGAAACAATAACTGGCATGACAGAAAAGCAGAGCAAATACTTTAATGGTATATCTGGTGATTTATTTGGTATATTGTACATGGTAGATTGGAGTTTGCAAAAAGAGAATTGACATTATTGAGACATATAAGATTCTCAGGGGGCTTGACAGGGTAGATGCTCAGAAGATGTTTCCGCTTGTGGGAGAGTCTAGAACCAGAGGGCATAATCTCAGAGTAAGGGGTCGCCCCTTTTTAGACAGAGATGAGGAATAATTTCTTCTCTCAGAGAGTAATGAATCTGTGAATGTTTTGTTGCAGAGGCGTTGAGGCTGGATTGTTAAATATGTTAAAGTCTGAGATAGGTAGATTTTTGATCAGTAAGGGATTCAAGGGTAATGGAGAGAAAACGAGCAAGTGGAGCCATGATCTCATTTAATGGCAGCTTTGGACTCGATGGGTCGAATGGCCTCTTTCTGTTCCTACGTCCTACTTTGCAATGGTAATCTATAGGACTGTACAATATTTATTTTAGCCTGTTTCTTCTGGTGGATAAGTACTAGAGTTTGGTATCAGACCATTATGTGACGTTATTTGCTTTGGTCAGGTAAATTCCCTTCATAGAAATGGCTAATGATCATTTGTTTGATTCTTCACTTTGCGCATGATGGCAGTTACTTCAGAACACTTTTAAATTGAAATCATCCTGCAACAAAAGCAGAAAATGGAGGAAGCACCTAGCAGGTAAATGTTCCTGTCTCTCCCACAAATCGCACCAGGTCTGCTTAGCATTTCCAGGATTTTGTCTTCTTTGTTTCATGATTACAGCATCTGCAGTTTTAAATTTTTTTTATCATTGCTGTTACATTTTCTGGGTTTGCCGATGATTTTACCCCTTTTGTTGTAATTCTTGGCTGGACCAATGTGCTTCTTAAGTACACAAAAACTGCAAAACAACCCATGTTTATGGATTTAACTCTGTTTCAACAATAATGTTTAGGGGAATGGGATTTCCAAATGCTTAAAGGCGCACTCAAGATCATACACATGAAGATACGAGATCCATGCTCAACCTTCAAATGAAAGATATTGTTTCCTTGACATGCAAGTAATCTGTCATGTACAGAATCAGAATATTCTTTAATTCCCCAGCTCCGTGAATGATTCTTTCATCATTGGGGATTTATATGCAGGATTGGCATTTGCAGAATCAACAGAATGAAACAAGCATAAACATAACTAAGTGCATTAAAGCTCAGAATCAGTTATGACTATACATATGACATGTTTACACTAATCTGATGTGACTTACTGTACAATTCAGCAAAAATGCATCGGTTAATTGTGATGTGCAGTGTATTGCATAATCTGACAAAGCAAGAAGATCTGCAATTACAGATCAAGGAGGAATATATTTGGCCAATGGAAGCTGATAAAGGGAATCTGGAACAGTCTACCCGAGGAACCGATGACCTCAAAAATTCCGAAACCTGAAGAGCAATTCACATGGAAAGATTAATGAGTTCTGTAAAAACAATTGTATTTTCCATTCACCATGCTTAAATAGATGGAAAAATACATGGAACAACAGTTAGATAATTTGGTTTATGTTTGAATTGCTGAAGCATGTTCATCTTGAGGTTAATACTGATGTCATAAAATTAAAAGAGTCAAAATAACCTGTGAAAATAATAAATAATTTCAACAACACAATCTACATTTAAGCAGTGCGAGGGAATATGGTGGCAGTTACACATTCTTCTGGAGAGGAAAACCCCAGGATCTTCCCAAGATGCGTGGAATTGATTTTACCATCAAGAACAAACTTATTAACCGACTCTCAGAACTCTCCGTTGCCGTCAACTAGCACCTCATGACCCTCCGTCTGCACCTTGCCAAGAACCAGCAGGCAACAGTTGTGAGTGCCTATGCCCCAATTTGAGTTTCGGAGCCATGAGGTCATGTTGCAGCCGTACAAAACTCTGGTGCAGCTGCATTTGGAGTATTGCGTGCAATCCTGGTCGCTGCATTATAGGAAGGATGTGGAAGCATTGGAAAGGGTGCAGAGGAGATTTACCAGAATGTTGCCTGGTATGGAGAGAAGATCTCTTGAGGAAAGGCTGAGGGACTTGAGGCTGTTTTCATTAGAGAGAAGAAGGTTAAGAGGTGACTTAATTGAGGCATACAAGATGATCAGAGGATTGGATAAGGTGGACAGTGAGAGCCTTTTTCCTCAGATGGTGATGTCTAGCACGAGGGGACATAGCTTTAAATTGAGGGGAGATAGATATAAGACAGATGTCAGAGGTAGGTTCTTTACTCAGAGAGTAGTAAGGGCGTGGAATGCCCTGCCTGCAACAGTAGTGGACTCGCCAACACTAAGTGCATTCAAATGGTCATTGGATAGACATATGGACGATAAGGGAATAGTGTAGATGGGTTTTAGAGTGGTTTCACAGGACGGTGCAACATCGAGGGCCGAAGGGCCTGTACTGCGCTGTAATGTTCTATGTTCTATGTTCTTGATACCAACGATGAATCCAAAGAAGGCTTCTACTCCATCCTGGACACCAGAATCTTCAACATTCCTGAGAAAAAGAAGATTATCCTCCTTGGGGACTTCAACGTTAGGGTTGGAAAGGACTCCCAACTCTGGAAAGGAACCATGGGAAAGGAAGGAGTTGGGAATTGCAACTCCAGTGGGGTTCTTCTGCTAACCAAATGCACGGAACACCAGCTTGTCATCACTAACACACTGTTTCTCCAAAAAGGCAAGTTCAAAACTTCCTGGAGACATCCACGATCAAAGCACTGGCACATAATGGACTTCATCATCATCCGACACTGAGAACAAAAGGATGCACTCATCACCAATGCGATGACCAATGCTGATGACTACAGGACAGACCACCGGCTCATCCACTCATCTAAGTCGATCAATCTCTACCAGAAGCAGCAGAGAATGAAAAAACTGCTCAGAAAAAAGATCAACGTTGAGTGGCTTCAAGAGCTAAACATGCCAGTGAACTTACAACAATGTCTTCGCCAAAATTTCCAAAGTATCCATTCTAATGGAGTGGAGGAAAACTGGAAAGAGCTGAAGACAGCCATGATCTCAAGCTGTAAAGAAATCATCGGCGGCAAGACCAGGAAACTCCAAGACTGGTTCAACAAGAACAGCCACATCATCCAAAACCTCATCAACAAGGAGAAGAAAGTTCTCCACGCCTGGCAAAACAACGTAACCAACAAGAGCTCATCGATTAGCCAAGATGGAGGTACAAAGAAGAACTAGGGAAATCAAGAACCAATGGTGGAATGAGAAAGCTAAGGAGTTGCAACTCCTCGCTGACAAGCATGACACCCAGGTCTTCTTCAGTGCCACCAAGGCAATGTATGGACCCAATACCTTAGACGTCAAACCAGTGCGGAGTAAGGATGGAACTCTGTTGAGAGGTGGAGAAAATCACTTTGATGGACAGAACACTTCAAAGAACTCCTAAACCATGATATAACCATAGATAAGGACGTGTTTGAGGAAATCCCCCAACTTCCCATCAAAGATGATCTTGGACTCCAATCAAGTATGGACGAAATCGAAGCCACCATTAACCACATGAAGAATGGAAAAGCTGCAGGAATGGTCGAGATTTCGGCAGAGATTTTCAAACTTGAAGAGAAAAGATCATCCGCCACCTTTATCAGCTGTTGCTGAGAATCTGGGACGGAGAAGAAATTTCTGCCAACCTCAGGGATGCCGTCATTGCCACCATCTTCAAGAAAGGAGACAAAGTGAGCATTGGGAACTACTGAGGAATCTCCCTACTTTCCAGCTCTGGGAAGGTCATCGGCTGAATCCTCGTTAGCCGCCCTCTCCCAACCTCTGAAGAGATCCTTCCGGAAAGCCAGTGTTGCCTCCGACCAACCTGTGGAACAGTATTTTCACTGACTGGCAACTTCAATAGAAATGCCAGGAGCAATATCAACCACTCTTCATCGATCTGACCAAGGCTTTTGACTCAGTCAATCGGGAAGTGCTATGAAAGACCCTGTCAAAGGCCGGCATTCAGTGAAATTCATCAACATCCTCCGACTCCTTCATCAATGGAAATAGAAACTTTTAAGATCAAGACTGTACTCATGCCGGGATGTGTCATTACAACCACCCTTTCTCCATCGTCATCACCGCCATCCTTCACCTTGTCAAGAGCAAGCTTCCCAGTGGAGGAGACATTATCTACAGGATGAAAGGAAAATATTTCAACCTCAGTTGCTTGAAATCCAAGAAGAAAAGCAACACATATCACTTGTGGAACTTCAGTATGCGGATGATATCACCATCTCCATTCTCTCAGAAGAGAACCCCCAAGCCTTGCTTGACACCTTTGCAGAAGCATATCAAAGAATCACTCTCAACCACAATCTCAAAAAGATTCAAGTCCTTTATCAATTGCTTCAGGGCAAGATCCGGTCTTTCCCTCCATCAAGATCAATGGAGAAATGCTTCCAAACATGGAACATTTTCCCTATCTGGGGAGCCACCTCTCCCCTAAGGCTGACATTAATGCAAAGATCCACAATCTCATCCAATCCATGAGTGCATCTTTTGGACGCCTAAAGACAACTGCGACATCCGTGCTGATACCAAGCTCCTCGTGTACAAGGCGATCATCCTCCCAACTCTTCTACATGGTTCAGAAACCTGGATTACGTATAGACGCCACCTCAAGGCCCTAGAGAGGAACCACAAACACTGTCTGAGACAGATTCTCTGTATCAGCTGGGACGACAGACGTACTAACACCAGTGGCCTTGAATGAGCCAAGAACATCAGCATCAAGGCCATGATCATCTGAAACCAGCTCCGCTGGGCCAATCATGTGCTTAGAATGACAGAACCCCAACTGCTCAAGCGCTGCCAGTCCTGGAGTCCTCTTGACCAGGGTCTGCATTCTCGGGCCATGGAGCACAGGGAGTGGACCACCTCTGTCTGGGACTACACCACATCATGCTATGACTCTACCACCACCTTCTGGGTCTGTACCACATCAGCCGGTGACTGGGAAATGCCATCAACGATCTCAGCCATTGTCTGCTGTGATTGGGACACACTCAGGAGCTCCGCTGCAATGGCCAGGTAGGTCGGGCACATGGCTGCCTGTGAGAGGGCAGCCCTGTCCTGGGCCTAGACTACCACCTGCACAGATTGCCCAAGGCCTTGACCATGCTGATCCATAGCCAAAACCGAAAGAGCACCCGACCTAAGCCCAACCCTCCGCCCTGTCCCTTTAACCCCATAACCCGTATCTAACCTTTGGACATTAAGGGGCACAGAATTCATGGAGAGTAATTCCTTTTTTTATAAATTTAGAGTAGCCAATTATTTTTCTTTTCCAATTAAGGAGCAATTTAGTGTGGCCAATCCACCAAACCAGCACATCTTTGGGTTGTGAGGGTGAAAGCCACGCAGATATAGGGAGAATGTGCAAACTCCACACGGGCAGTGACACAGGGCCGGGATTCAAACCCGGGTCCTCAACGCCGCAGTCCCAGTGCTAACCACTGCGTCACCATGCCGCCCTTCGTGGCGAGTAATTCTGTGGGTATATTGCAATTTTCCCAGCAAGAAATTATTAATGGCACTTTTTGCTGCTGTGGAGCCATTCTCCTTCTCTCACAGGGGTGCAGTAATTTTTAGGTAATGAAAGTAATTTTTAGGTAAAATACCTGCATTTAAAATCATTTTGCATGAAAATATTGAGCTGGATTCAACATTTGGGAGACTGTGGGCCGGATTCTTCATTTCATAGACGTGCTGACGGCTGGACTTAATCTGTGGTGTTCTACGACCACGGAAGCGGCACCGGTCCCAGAGCAATTCAGGATTCGTTAATGGGCTAACATTGCCGTCATTTGGAACGAGAGCCATTCCACTAAAAAATAGTGTCCGATTCTCCTGGGTTTGGATTGGCAGACAAGCTGCAGCCGCATATTGGCACTCCATTCCCCACACACACTCATTCCAGCCAATAAGGTGGAATCCCTCAACAGACATGGAGCCGAGCTCCGCTCGTAAATACTTGCACCAATTCACCCCCACGTGATTTCCGCCTGAGAGGATAGAAGCATCGTGAGGTGGGTGGGTGGTGGGGAGGGGGGGGAGTATCCGTTGTCCAACCTGTTGATTGTAAGGAAATCGATGCACACCATGGATTTGTATGGGCCCGCCAGCGGTGGACTGGAGCATCATGGCTGAATTGGCACCGAACAGCAATCCTATATTTTACTCCAAGTGACATTCTCTGCCCCATCACAAATCTTGCTGCTGGCGTAGGTCAGAAGAGAATCCCTCCCATTATCTCTCCCGTTAATCTTTTAAAAAATACTTGTAACAGTTGTCATGTGGGAGTACCTTTAAGAAATGGGTGATTGAGAAATGTACCTTTAAGAAATGGGTGTTTATCAGTGAGGTCAGAGTGTGAGTGGAGCTGGGCTGTCTGTCAGCTTTTTACTTTCGTTTTAGGCTGTTTGCTGCAGGGTGTGTTTTAGTTTTGTTTCCAGTGTTGGAGCCGAAGCCAGGCAGAGCAGGAGTACTGTTGTTCTCTCTGCCATGAAAAAACTATCACTTGATCACTTGGTGAATTCGGAATTATAAATGTTCTCAGTAGTGAATGTAAACGTACTGAGCTTCTGTTAAAAGGTGTTTCTTTTGTCTTCTGGATGTTGTTTGGGAAGTTATTAAGGATTACTTAGTGTTGTATTCTTTGAGGGTTGTATTTGAATTGATGGTTGCTAAGATGTTCCCTGTATGTTTTAAAAAGGTTAACTTGTGTTCATAGAATAAACATTGTTTTTGCTTTAAAAAATACTTTTCCATTTCTGCTGTACCACTGCTGTAGAGTGGGCCGTGTGCTCCCCATACTACAATCCGTTAAAAGTTGTGTCAGGTGAACTCCATGATACACTTTGGGGTTCTCTAAACCCTGGGCCATAACAAATTGGGGGCTCGAGTGCGATAAAAGTCTATCTATTGGATTGGCTTCGTGAACTTAAAGACAGTGAGGGCTGAGCATATTGTGGTTGCTTTTCAGGTGTGGTATTCTAGTTTAAGAGGGGAGTGTGTTGTGGACAATGGCTCTTTCAGAAGCTCTGAGGTTTTTGGGGGTGGAGACGGTCACGCGTAGTACCTTATGGACAGGGACTAAAAGCAGACTGTTAGATTTGGCAAAATCATTGCAGTTAACATTACCTGACAAACTGCGAAAAGATGAGGTAATGATGGCGGTGGCTAAGCATTAAAAGTTGCCTGAGATACAGTTTGACTGATTGGAAATGGCAAAACTTCAGTCACAAATTAAAGAAATGGAACATGAGAAAGAATTAAAGCATCTTGAATACGATAGAGAGGAAAAAGAAAGAGATAGAGAGGAAAAAGAAAGAGAGAGAGAGGAAAAAGAAAAGGAGAGAGAAGAAAGGAGAAAATAAAGAATAGCCCTAGCAGAACAAAAAGAGAGATAAAGGGAGATACAGATCAGGGAAAAAGATAAAGAGAGAGAGTTTGAACTTCAGTAAATGGCCATGAAACATGACAGTCAGTTAAAATTGGCAGACGTAAAGGGAAACATACAGTTGGATGATAGTGATGAGGATAGTGAGAAAGAGCGTCAATGTCGAATGCTTGGTGTGAATCTATTTACATATGTCCGAGCATTGCCAAGGTTTGAGGAGAAGGAGGTAGAAGTCCTTCTCATTTAATTTGAGAAGGTACCTAAACAAATGAAATGGCCACAAGACATGTGGGTATTACTGATTCAAACAAAGCTGGTAGGTAGGGCTAGTGAACTGTTCGCATCACTACCAGAGGAGGTATCTGGGACATATGAGGAGGTGAAAAATCCATCTTAGGTGCATGTGAACTAGTGCCTGAAGCCCACAGACAAAGGTTTAGAAATTTAAGCAAAGAACCTGGTCAAATATACATGGAGTTTGAAAGGCTCAACCAGAGTAATTTGGATAGGTGGATAAGGGCTTTGAAAATAGACTAAATGTATGAAGCTGTCAGAGAAATTGTACTTTTGGAGGAATTTAAAAATTCAATTCCTGATGTAGTGAGAACTCATGTTGAAGAGCAGAGGGTTAAAACTGTGAGATTAGCAGCAGAAATGGCAGATGATTATGAATTAGTTCATAAATCAAAGCCTGGTTTCCGACATCAGTTTCAGCCTGTGAGGGATAGAAACTGGGGACATGAGAAATACTCAAGTGGTAAAGCTAAAGATGATCTGATGGAAGATAATAAGGAGAGTGCACCTCAGATTAAAAAATAAATCCAGGAGGGTGGAAAAGAAATGAAAAGTTTCAAATGTTTTCACTGTAATAAACTAGGCCATGTAAAGTCACAGTGTTGGTGGTTGAAGAAAAGCACTGGGAAGGCTGATGTGGTAAAACAGGATAAGACAGTAGGGTTTGTTAAAGTGGTAAAGGAAAGCCCAAGTGAAGCGAAGAAGGTGCAAAAGATTGTACAGCCTGACCAAGAGGTGATTGATAAGAAGGTGCCAGATCTCTTTAAAGAATTTAATTGTGTGGGTAAAGTTTACTCATGTGTACCAGAAGGAGCAGGTAAAGAAGTCACAATTTTAAGAGATATGGGAGCTAGTCAATCTTTGATGGTAGGAGATGAGGAGTTATGTAGTCTGGGAAGAATGTTGCCAGAAAAGGTGGTAATATGTGGAGTTCAGGGTGAAAGGAGTAGTGTTCCATTGTATAAGGTAAGGTTGTAAAGTCCAGTGAAGAATGGTGAAGTTGTAGTAGGAGTAATAGAGAAACTATCTTGTCCAGGAATACAGTTTATCTTGGGTAGTGATATAGCTGGATCGCAGGTGAGAGTGATGCCTACTGTGGTTGCTGAGTCAGTGGAAAAATCAGACAACTGAAGTGTTGAAGGACGAATATCCTGGGATTTTTCCGGATTGTGTAGTAACAAGTTCGCAAAGTCACAGGTTAAGACAAGAGGAGAAATCAAAGAGTGAAGATGAAATTGAAGTGCAATTATCAGAAACAATTTTTGATCAGATGGTTGAAAAAGAACAAGAACAGGCGGAGGATGAGGCGGATATTTTTAGTTCAGGAAAATTGGCGTGTGTTAAAACAAAAAGATATAGAAATAAAACGGATGTATCAGAAAGCACATAAGGAAGAGGAATTTGAGTGTATACCAGAGTGTTATTACCGTCAAAGTGATGTCTTGATGAGAAAATTTAAACCTTTACATATGCAGGCGGATGAAAAGTGGGCAGAAGTTCATCAAGTAGTATTGCTGGTCGGGTATAGAAAGGGGATGTTGCGAGTTGCACATGAGGTAACAGTGGGAGGTCATTTGGGAATAAGGAAAACTCAAGCGAAATACAAAAACATTTTTATTGGCCTGGACTACATAAAGATGCAGTCAATCATGTCACACATGTCAAGTGATAGGGAAACCTCAAGCAGTGATAAAACCAGCGCCCTTAATACCCATTCCAGCATTTGAGGAGCCTTTTTCAAGGATCCTAATTGATTGCGTAGGACCGCTTCCTAAAACAAAAAGTGGGAATCAATACCTTTTGACTCTCATGGATGTGTCTACTAGGTTTCCAGAGGCCATTCCAGTGCGTAATATTACAGCTAAAAGGATTGTGGAGGAGTTACTTAAATTCTTTACTAGATATGGACTACCCACAGAAATACAATCGGATCAAGGATTGTATTTTACCTCAAGGTTATTCAAAGAAGTATGGATAGTTTAGGAATAAAACAATTTAAATCAACTGCGTACCATCCAGAATTGAAGGGAGCATTAGAAAGGTGGCAGCAGACATTAAAGACAATGTTGAGGGCGTATTGTCAAGATTATCCAGTGGATTGGGATAAAGGAATTCCATTCGTATTGTTTGCAATTAGGGATGCACCTAATGAGTCTACCAAATTTAGTCCTTTTGAACAAATTTTTGGTCATGAGGTAAGAGGACCACTTAAATTGATTGAGGAAAAATTGGTGACTGAGAAATCCGAAATTACATTATTGGATTACGTGTCAAATTTTATGGAAGGATTAAATAGAGCAGGTGAATTGGCTAGACAACACTTGAAAGTTGCACAAAATGTGATGAAACGGGTAGCGGACAAGAAATCCAAAGTTCGTAGTTTTGCCAGTGGGGATAAAGTTTTAGTGTTGTTACCTTGAAAAGCTAGGTTTTGTGGACCTTATCAGATTGAAAGGAAATTAAGTGAGGTGAATCATGTGATAAAAACACCAGATAGAAGGAAGACTCACTGAGTGTGTAATGTGAATATGCTTAAAAGGTACTTTGAAAGGGAAGGAGAGAAAAAGGAGGATGTTTTAATGTTTCTAACTCAAAGTGATGAACCAAATCCAGATGACTGTGAATTTGACATACCTCAAATTAAATTGGAAAACGAGGATGTTCTTAAAAATTGGGATAAATTGTTCAGTTACCTTACAGAGGAAAAACGGACTGACCTGAAAGAGTTATTGATATCATATGGGCAAGTTTGTGGAGATAAATTGGGAAGTACTAAAATGGCTATACATGATGTAGATGGGAAAGGCTGTTCCAATCAAACAACATCCAGCTAGACTTAACTCTTTAAAATTGGCACAGGTTAACAAAGAGATTGAGAGTATGCTTTAAAATTGCATTATTGAAGTGGGCTGCAACCAATGGAGCTCACCCATAGTGATGGTACGTAAACCAGACGGTACCCAACGGTTGTGTGTGGACTATAGAAAGGTTAATGCAGTTACAAGAACGGACTCTTATCCTATCCCACATTTGGAGGATTACATTGAGAAAGTGGGACAGTCAACTATTATTTCCAAACTGCATTTACTTAAAGGTTACTGGCAGCTACCTTTATCCGAAAGGGTGAAGGAGATTTCAGCTTTTGTGACTCCAGATGGTATATACCAATTCAAAGTTATGCCACTTGGCATGAAAACGCCCCAGCCACATATCAACGGTTAACTAACAACATTGTTTCAGGATTACCCAATTGTGCAGTATACATCGACGATCTGGTAATTTTTAGCCAGACATGGAAAGGATATTTACAACATCTGATGGAGTTATTCGATCGACCTCAGGAGACGGGTTTGGTGATAAACCTAGCCAAAAGTGAATTTGGAAAAGCCCAAATCACTTTCCTTGGCCATACAATCAGACAGGGTCGAATAGTCACATTGGATGTGAAACCAACAGTTACTGAGGAGTTTCCGATACCCTCAAGACGACGGGAAATAATGCGATTTCTTGGCATGAGTGGATTTGATCGAACATTTGTGAAAACATTTTGTAGCATTATTGCTCCACTGATGGACTTGCTGAAGAAACGTCAAAGATTTCAGTGGACAGCCGACTTTCAACAGGCATTTGACTGTCTGAAATCTGTGATAACCAATGCTCATGTATTGGAGAATTGCAAGGGACTCTGGTCAGATTGAACTGAACTATCTGACTTTAAAGAGAAATGCCGAGGCATGGAGAAAGGGATGGATCGTGCAGAGACCTTCTTGTTCAAAGAGACTGTCAATCGAGAAGGATTTCAGTTGGAGGAAGAAGAACAAAAAAAAGGACTATATTATTATACATGTTTGCGTGTGTTTCTTTTGAAACGATAAAGTATATTTACTGTGTCCATTTCTTAAAGGATGGTGAAAAGGTGAAAAAAGAAACCATCTTGAAGTTGATGGTTTATTTTTTTTTTCTTGGCGGGAGGTTTCATGTGAGAGTACCAGTAAGAAATGGGTGTTTAAGAAACGTACCTTTAAGAAATGGGTGTTTATCAGTGATGTCAAAGTGTGGGTGGAGCTGGCTGTCTGTCAGCTTTTTAACTTTAATTTCAGGCTGTTTGCTGCAGGGTGTGTTTTAGTTTCGTTTTCAGTGTTGGAGCTGAAGCCAGACAGAGCAGGAGTACTGTTGTTCTCTCTGCCATGAAAAGACTATCTCTTGATCATTTGGTGAATTCGGAATTATAAATGTTCTCAGTAGTGAATGTGCTTCTGTTAAAAGGTGTTTCTTTTGTCTTCTGGATGTTGTTTGGGAAGTTATTAAGGATTACTTAATGTTGTATTCTTTGGGGGTTGTATTTGAATTGATGGTTGCTAAGATGTTGTTCACTGTGTGTTTTAAAAAGGTTAGCTTGGGTTCATAGAATAAACATTGTTTTGCTTTAAAAAATACTTTTCCATTTCTGCTGTACCACACCTGTAGAGGGGGCCGTGCGCTCCCCATACTACAATCGATTAAAGGTTGTGTGTCAGGTGAACTCCATGATACACTTTGAGGTTCTCTAAACCCTGGCCCATAACACGGTTCATGCAGTGTTCCAGTAAAAGATCAGGGGCCGGATTTTCTGGTCCCCAGCCTCTTGTCAATTGGATTTTCCATTGAAGCGATCCCACACTGCCGAGAAACCCACAGGGGAGGGGGTCTGTGTGGTTACGTTGCCAGCGGGAAAGGAGATTCCTGATGGTTGGAGAATTCCGGCCTAGATATGCAGTTAATTAGGAAAGGGTAGATATGTTTCAGCTTCATAGAACTGATAGGATGCCCAAATATAATGGGAAATGAAATTCCCGATGGAGAGAAACCTTTAATGTTGACATTCAGGAGGCTGTGTTGTGTAAAAGTCTCCCACACAGATTCTATTTTCTATTTAATGGCAATCTATTATGCTGAAAGATTCAACATTCATGAATATCAGTTTCTGTTATTGACATTCGGAACTGTAGGGAGCTAAAATGGATTGCATTTATTTTTCTCCAGACAATTATTTGCCGTTTCTTTTCTTCACATTTAACATGACATTTCTACAGATTCTGATGCTGTCTCACCAATATAAAGCTGCTTATTTTATAGTTTGCAGATTTGTAAGCCTTACAATAATAAATGGGTTTATTAGAACCATGTTGTATACAAGTACTACGAGGGTGCATTGCATCAGTTAAACGACCATTGTTATTTTATTGAATTCAAACAGAAGCTCGTCATCCACAGTATTGATTCAGGGTATGTTTTGTTTGTGTTTGAAGTCTGGGTCACCAAGTCTTAGATCTTACTTCCATACTCAGGAACTTTCAAGGGCAACAAATTCAGATGAAGGTACATTTTAATTGATCAGCTGCCAGACCGCCTCTGCATCCCCACACCACTGCAAACCACTCAGTAATCTTTGTTCTTCACTTGTCAAGAATTTAGGTCACAATGTATTTTGCAAGATATTCCCCCTCCTGTATATCTGATTCTTCACTGGTACTCTGAGTGAACATTAGTTATTAGTACAGTTAAAAAATAAATAAATAGGAGAGATTATATTTTCATGCAAGATTATTTTATATACAGGGGCCGGGATTTTCTCTTGCCCAATGCCAAAATCATATTCGGCGATTGGCAGAGAATCCCTGTTTGCGACCGAATCCTAGAGCGGGTTGTCATCCACCTCCATCCCATGGACCAGAACCGGAGTTACTGCCAACCCAGTGCCTCATAGTGTGGCAGGTATGTATCATGGAGGAGGTTGGAGGCGAAGGGGGAGGTTTGGGGGAGATCTGGTTAGGGTGGGGTGCGGTGTCCGTGCCCCTGGCCAGTTCCCCCTCCCCAGTTGCTGAACCTGGAGGCGATCAGAGCGTTGGCCTTGGAGCACACGTCATGCAGCCTCCCGTGCTTGCCTCCTCTCCATGTCCTGCCCATCCTCCCCCTCCTCCGCATCCTCCTCATCGGATGAGGATTGGCATTCCTCCTCCTCCAGCACATCGCTCATCGGCTGCACAATGTTGTGGAGGCCGCAGCAGGCCGCCACGATGCAGGCAACCCTCTCAGCATCATAGGCCCCCTCCAGAGCGGCCCAGGCACCTGAACTGTATCTTCAGGAGGCCAAAGAACCACTCGATCACACGCCTGGTTGCTGTGTGGGCATCATTGTAGCGGGTCTCCATCTTGGTCTGTGGCCTCCGGATAGGTATCATTAGCCATGACCACAGTTGATAGCCCTGTTGCCAAGGAACCAACCCCCCAACGGGGTAGGGCGGGGGGCATTTCAAACATGTCAGGAATCGTCGAGTGTGCCAAGATGAAGGAGTCATGTACACTTCCCGGGTGTCGGGTGCCAATGTGCATGAAGTGAAGCTGATGGTCACATATCAGCTGCACGTTCATTGAGATGAACCCCTTCCGGTTTGTGTAAGCGGCCTGTTATCTTCAGTTACTCGAAGGGGAACATGCATCCCGTCGATCATCCCCTGGACCCGGGGCATCCAGTAGATGGCTCACTGCTCGGGCATCCTGGTGGGCTCCGTCCACATTGAGATGGATGTATTGAGCCGCCTGGGCATATAGGGCCTCCGTGACGGCACGGTACACCTGTGCACCGAGGTCTGTGAGATCCTGGACATGTCCCCACTCGGTGCCTGGAAAGACCCTGTGGCATAAAGGTTCAGGGTGACCATCATCTTGATGGCCACTGGGAGCGGGTGTCCTCCGCAATAAGCACGCGGTGCCAGGCCTGTCATGATCTGACAGATATGTCGCACTGTCTCCCTGCTCAGCCAGGGTCTTCAATGAAATGTGGTGCAGGGTGGGGGTGCGGACACCCTCCAGGTTATAGCTGTGTGGGATGGGGTTTGGTGCCAGGGGCACACTGCTGCCTATTCAAACTGGCCGCCCTGACACTGCTGGCCAGTCCGGACGGTGTTGCTCTTGGTGCTTACAGCCTCTGCCATCTGCACCCAGGCACGTTGAGCGGTAGCAGCTGGCAGCCTCCTTCCCGGGTCAGGGTACAGGATCTCCTGCCTTTCCTCCACAGGATCGAGCAGGGCTCAAGCTCGGCGTCCGTAAAACGGGGTGCTACTCTCATTGCTGCCATCTTGTTGGCTGGGATAGTGTGCGTGGGGAGTGAAGTGTGTATACGCGGCTGCAGCTTGTCAGCCTCCTGATTGTCAATCGCAAACCCGGCGAATCACGCACCAATTCTCATTGGAATCGATTGTGTTCCACATGGCACCGGTGTTAGCCCCTTAATAGTCACTGAATCGGTCCAGGTATTGCACCTGTTTTGCTGCGTAGAAGTCCATAAATCTTGCCCCAGGGTCAACACCTAGCTCAGGAACTGAGAATTCCACCGATTATTTCATGCTAGTGTTTATAGAAAGCAGTGAAGTATTCCACATTGGCTAAGTAGAAAAGCTACACTGAAACCATTATAAAGTCAACAGCTCAATACCACTCAACCATGTAATTTATGTTTGAATTAGCATTAAATCTCATCTCCTGGTCAATGGTTCAATGCTACTTTCATTCCTGTATCTCCAGACTATAAATGCTCAGAAGGCTTGGTGAGGATATAATGTCCTACTTGCCACAACAGCATTGATGTCAGAGCACAAGCTGGATAGATTAGTGTTACATTGTTTCATGAATATGTATACATTGCTTCATGGTGTCGTGTTGAATTTGCATTCTCCCCGTGTCTGTGTGAGTCTCATCCCCACAACTCAAAGATGTGCAGGGTAGAAGATTGGGCGCACTAAATTGCCCCATAATTCGAAAAAAAAAGAATCAGGTACTTTAATTTTTATTTTTAAATGAATATGCCTACATATCACGATGCAACAGGGGCAATTTTGATATTCTGCTATTGTGTAAAATGGGCAATGGTTAATGAATTGCCCGTTTTACACAATAGCGAATATCAAAACACCCCTAAACACTTTAAGGATGCTTATTGGATGGACATGTATCTTTTAGTCAAGCAGCAGAGAGGATGAGGAATTCAAAAGTTACAACATAGTACGCTCTGCTCGCTTTGGATAACAGAACGCAGACTTTGTAGCATCCAAGAGGTGGGATGGGACTCAGTTCGATTGGTTGGCTGGTAGCCAATGAATGGCCAAAAGGCCGTATTCTGCCCGGTAACAGGTGGTGAAGGGATCCTGCCTGAGTGGGATGATATCCAGAGACCAAAAGAAAGCAGACTTGAATCCTGGACAGTTCAGGGAAAGGACCTGCTCTCTCTCTCCTCCTCTCTCTCTCATGTTTTTTCCAGAAAAGCTGCTATATTTCTGAAACTGCAGAGTCTTAAATGAGTCTACAGTGAAAACCATTAGACTGGAAAGCAGAAATCTTGAACAAAAAGCTGAGACAGATTGAAGGAAGAAAAAACGGCATAACTGCACACAGAATCCGCATGAATCGATAGTGAAACCTTTGAACTAAAAGTCTGGATTGAAGCAAGGTGTGCTAGGAACAACCATCTGAAACCATCTTATCATTTTCTACACCCCTCCCCTCAGTGTTTGTCTGTCTTGCATGTGTGTAGAGGGTGGGACAGTTTAAAGTGAGGGAATTAGGAATTAGATAATAGTTAACCAGTTGTATTTGCTGCATTTTTAGTTATAGCTCTTGTTATAAATAAAACATAATGATGTTTAAATTTACAAACCTGATGACTGTAATTATTCAGCAGCCAAGGGCCAAAGACTTTGGATATTTTTCTAAGAATTATTGGTTCATTCAATTGTGTTGTCACTCCAGGTCAAAGGGGGCTGGAATTGAAGAGAGAAGGTGGACCTCCAGGAACGCTGAGTCTGGAAGTTGGACCTCCTCGAGCACCCTGAAGCTGGTAGATCCACCTGAGAGGTGCTCCTCCTACCCACTACTAAGGTGTTCCCGAGTCACAGGGTCGCTGGCAACTTCAAAGGTATACACCACTTATCAGGAAAACTGAACCCAAGAGACCAGCCATGGGGTTAGCCAAGCATCAGCACAGCGAGCTATTGCAATTAGAGCCCTTAATAGTCCAAAAAGAGGAACTTTATTCCTCATGACTTATCCCTTTACCAGCTGCCATAAGGAAAGTGTGTCATCTCCTGTTGCTCAACCTGGTCCTGTGGTCGTATGCACACTCGGCCACTAGATTTCAAGGATAATCTTTGAGCCACCCGTCACTCTATCACATGGGTTAGAAAGTTAACAAACAGAATATTAAAAATCCACTGGTAAACATTAACAGCAGTTCTTTCTAGATTTGCTTAATTTTTCATTCCTACAAGCTTGAAGATTAATATCAGGATCAATTTCAAAGTGTCAAGGCTCCAGTGTGTTAAAGATACTAATTCAATAAATTGCAAAAGAATTATTATTAGATTGATGGTACATCTAACCACACTGTACTGCTTCTGCGACAGTAGCACATAACACCTAATGATTGATAACACATTCAACTACACATAAGTCCATTGCAGCCTGCAGGAATGTAAACGCAGCCAAATTGACAGCGCCAGTAATTATACAGATTACCCTAACAGACATCCATTACCTATCATTGTCGAAGAAAAACTACCTTCAAGATTTGTCATTTGTTCAGAGTTCTGGTGCTGACAAAGGTTTAGATGTTTGTCATTTATTTTAGGTTTTGCTGCATGAGAGATTTATTATCGCTTGCACTTAATGATGCATGCTCAGGTCTTTACATGGGAGTCAGACAAATGCAATAAAAATGCTGGAGTGTGAGCTGTAAAACTATTGGACTGGAGGTATTTCTTAATGAGCTGCTCCATAACACAGAAGCTTTGCTTCTCCGAGCAACTTCGGACCAAGGCCTTTTCAATCAGTTGAAAGCCCAGCATATGAAAGAATGAGAAGTAAATTGTAGAATTTACAGTGCAGAAGGAGGCCATTCAGTCCATCGAGTCTGCACCAGCCCTTGGAAAGAGCACCTACTTAAGCCCACACCTCCACCCTATCCCCATAATCCTCTAACCCCACCTAACCCTTTTTGGACACTAAGGGCAATTTAGCAAGGCCATTCCATCTAACCTGCACATCTTTGGACAATGGGAGGAAACTTTGGCACCCGAAAGAAACCCACGCAGACACGGGGAGGAAGTACAAACTCCACACAGACAGTCACCCGAGGACAGAATTGATCCTGGGACCCTGGAGCTGTGATGCAGCAGTGCTAACCACTATGCAACTATGCCGCCCCTGCAATAATGCAGGAATCTAGCAGTAATTAGCATCCATTGCTGCACTGTTATCTAAAAAGTGAAATTTAGCAAGATCTTCAAAACATTTAGAAAGCAATGGGATAAGGTGATCTTGGGTTTATTTTAGTGAACTGAAAATCCTGATACAGGAACCAATAATCTATAGAATGTGAGTTCAAATACCATCAGGGCAATTTGAGAATTTGAATTTTGTTTTTTATAAATCTGCAAATAAAAAGCTGCTAGCAGTAAAATTGTTGGTAAAAAAAAAACTGTCCAGTTCACTGCGTCTACCAATTTCAGTGCCATGACTTTAAAATGGGGACTGGGTTATGTTTCCATGTCCTTCATTAATTCTCCCCTGCCCTGAAACTGCTTCACCTGAATTCTACACTTGTCGTGACTGCGTAAGAATGGTAATCTAGGAAATGATAAACTTGGAACACGGGATGCATGTTTTATTGACAATGAGTTGTAGATGTCGAGGGCGTGACCTACCTCATGCCCTTCTAAGGTGTCCAGTATCATTAATGCCAATGTTTTGCTTAGTTGGTTCACTTCGCATGCCATTCAGAAGTGCTCTGGGCACAGGAAGGACTATGCATTCTGACCACACCTTGGCTGTAGGCAGAAGAGCTCTGGACCAAAATTGGCCGCTCCCTCTGCCAAGCTGTTTTAATGATCTATCACCATGAGTTATGTTCGATTCATGAAAAAAAACAACCACAACCCAACCAATAACTGCCTTCTCAACTTCACTCCAGTCATCAGCAAAGTCATAGGACAGAATCTTAACTTCCAAGACGGGGGAGAAGGGGTTGACTTGAGTATAAGCAGCAGGTTAAAGTGCCAGGAAATGGCATGGCATTGAAAACCCAACAGAATCAGACTCACTTCTGGGTTTAAACTGGGTGCATAATCTGGTAGGTGGGAACCCCTTCCACCACCACCCCATGTGGAACTGTAAGATAAGTAAATAGAATATTTCAGCCCTAATTAACTCAGGAATCAACCCAGAAATCTGAGTTAAGTAGTCAGTGCAAGGGTTTATCTGAGCTGTGAATAGCTCACCATGGTCAGTCAGGCACCAGCACAATGGGAAATGATTCTTCAGTAAAACTATCATGCTGCGAAATCTTGAAAGAGTAAAGCGGACTAGCCACAGGCATATCTCGGAGAGAGCCTGGTGCTTAGTTTCTTCTCTGAGAGTGTTCTTTTAATGCTTGACAAGTGATCTCCACTGTATTAAATTTTTATTTGTCTTCGACACTGCTCTACATTTTCCTGGGCAGATGAGACCCAGTCGGAGCTGGTCAAATCTTTGTGGAGTTCTGTGGAGAGCTGGGATATCATTTTGGAGAGATATTGGGCTGAATTCTATGATTTGCAGACTCAGTGAAATGAAAATCGCTTATTGTCACAAGTAGGCTTCAAATGAAGTTAGTGTTAAAAGCCCCTAGTCGCCACATTCCGGCGCCTGTTCGGGGAGGCTGGTACGGGAATCGAACTGTGCTGCTGGCCTGCCTTGGTTTGCTTTAAAAGCCAGCTCTTTAGCCCTGTGCTAAACCAGCCCCGATCACCTCGATCACCGAGGTTCCCAAGATCACTGAAACCAGTGCTGGCACCGGCATGGGAACAGTGCCATTTTACGCCAGATAAAACGGCGTAAAAGCTGCACCGATGATCCGTCCGGTGGTGGGCTAGCAGCCGCGCAGCGTAACCCCCCGGCTTTACCTGCAGATGCGGTCGGAGAATTGCCGGGTCCGTGGCTGCGTATGCGCACAGCGGCGGCCTGCGGTGGCTGCACCGTGCAACATGGCGCCGGCCACACACGGACCAGGCCTGCCACACACTGTCCCCAGTTACCCGACTCGCCACCCCAGACCACCCCTCACCAGTCCTCCCACACCCCCTGCCTGTGGAACAGCTCCGATTAACTTAGAAACCTGACATTAAGGATCAGCCATTTACTGTATATTTCCCACCTGTATTAGACCTTCCAAAACACATTACCTCACATTTGTCTGGATTAAATTCCGTCTGCCATCTCTCCGCCAAAGTCTCCAACCGATCTATATCCTGCTGTATCTTCTGACTGTCCACATCGCAGTTCACAATTCCACTAAACTTTGTGTCGTCCGCAAACTTACTAATCAGAGCAGTTACATTTTCCTCAAAATCAATTATACCTATTACAAACAGCAAAGATCCCAGCATTGGTAGAACCCTCAAGAGTATTGAAAGTCAAAGAGATCTAGGAGTACAGGTCCACAGGTCACTGAAAGGGGCAACACAGGTGGAGAAGGTAGTCAAGAAGGCATACGGCATGCTTGCCTTCATTGGCCGGGGCATTGAGTATAAGAATTGGCAAGTCATGTTGCAGCTGTATAGGACCTTTGTTAGGCCACACTTGGAGTATAGTGTTCAATTCTGGTCGCCACACTACCAGAAGGATGTGGAGGCTTTAGAGAGGGTGCAGAAGAGATTTACCAGAATGTCGCCTGGTATGGAGGGCATTAGGTATGAGGAGCGGTTGAATAAACTCGGTTTGTTCTCTCTGGAACGACGGAGGTTGAGGGGCGACCTGATCGAGGTCTACAAAATTATGAGGGGCATAGACAGAATGGATAGTCAGAGGCTTTTCCCCGGGGTAGAGGGGTCAATTACTAGGGGGCATAGGTTTAAGGTGAGAGGGGCAAGGTTTAGAGTAGATGTACGAGGCAAGTTTTTTACGCAGAAGGTAGTGGGTGCCTGGAACTCACTACCGGAGGAGGTGGTGGAAGCAGGGACGATAGTGGCATTTAAGGGGCATCTTGACAAATACATGAATAGGATGGGAATAGAGGGATACGGACCCAGGAAGTGTAGAAGATTGTAGTTTAGTCGGGCAGCATGGTCAGCACGGGCTTGGAGGGCCGAAGGGCATGTTCCTGTGCTGTACATTTCTTTGTTCTTTGTTCACTGATCCCTGCGGAACACCACTGGTCACAGCCCTCCATTCAGAAAAACACCCTTCCACTGGTACCCTCTTGTGGTAGTATGCATTAGGGGTCATGTGGGACTGTGAAGCCGTGATGTCATTGGCTGACAGATCCCGGGTCCTGGTTGGCCGTTGACCTCTAGCTCCGCCCTGAAGGTGGAGTATAAGAACCAGGAGTCCTCCCCCGCAGGCAGTCTACTACTGAACTGCGGGGGAACAGTCACGCTTAATAAAGCCTCATCGACTTCACTCTATTCGTCTCTCGGAGTCTTTGTGCGCTACAATTTATTAAGCGTGACTAAAGGACTATGGAGCTCAGGATCATCCCGGAATGCCTGAGGATCAGCCCCCTTGCAGTGAACGCAGCAGCAGCTTTCAAGCACTGGCAGACTTGTTTCGAGGCCTACCTCAGAACGGCCCCCGGCAGGGTCACAGAAGACCAAAAACTACAGGTCCTGCACTCGAGGTTAAGCACGGAGATTTTCTCCCTCATCGAAGACGCAGAGGATTTCCAGACGGCGTTCGCAGCACTAAAAAGTCTCTATGTTCGCCCAGTAAACCAGATCTACGCTCGCTATCAACTCGCAACGAGACAGCAAAGTCCCGGAGAATCGATAGATGAATTCTACGCCGCGCTACTAATTTTGGGACGGGCCTGCAGCTGCCCGCCGGTGAACGCAAATGAACACATGGACATGTTAATGCGCGATGCTTTTGTGGCAGGTATGAACTCCTCCCAAATCCGCCAAAGATTTTTAGAAAAAGAGTCGCTAGGACTCTCAGAGGCACGGGCCGTAGCAGCCTCCCTAGACGTGGCCGCGCGAAACACCCGCGCCTACGGCCCCGACCGCGCGGCAGCCCATTGGGCTCCGTATGCACCCGTCGCGACAAACCCCCCCCCCCCCCGGACACCCCACAGGCTTGCGCGGTTCAAACGCCAAGTCGCACCGGGGGAGCCCGCTGCTATTTCTGCGGCCAGGCGAAACACCCCCGGCAGCACTGCCCGGCCCGCGCAGCGATCTGTAAGAGCTGCGGGAAAAAGGGCCATTTCGCGGCTGTGTGCCGGTCCCGGGAGGTCGCTGCTGTCCCAGGAGAACAGGGAGCCCTGCACGCCGTTTACGCTCCCCAACCCCCCCAGCGCCCCATGTACGACCCGCAGGCGCAACCACTTTGGGTCCCGACCACCGCTCTCCCCGGAGAACAGGGAACCCTGCACGCCTTTTACGCTCCCCAACGCCCCCCCCCCCCCCACGCCCCATGTATGACCCGCTGGCGCTACCACTTTGGGTCCCGGCCACCGCTGTCCTCAGGGAAGAGGGAGTCCTGCGTGTTCCTAACGCTCCCCAACCCCCCCAGCGCCCCATGTGCGACCCGCAGGCACCGCCATTTTGGGTCCCGGCCACCACGAGGGGAGGAGGGGCGCCGCCATCTTGGACCACCCCAGACCTGTGCGACGCATGGGGGCGGCCATTTTGTCCACCCCCGCCGCCATCTTGTGACCCCCCAGCCATGTGCGATGCATGGGGGCAGCCATCTTGTTCACCCCCGCGCCATCTTGGACGGCAACAACGGACCCCAGTGTCAACGGCTCCACGGGGTTCGAAGAAGACGCTCAACCATTACAACCACGTCTGGCTTCAATGACGCTGGACCAAGCACGGCCCCGGACGCTCCAGACGACGACGCAACGGTGCTGATAAACGGGCACAAGACACCATGCCTGGTCGACTCCGGGAGCACGGAGAGCTTTATCCACCCCGACACGGTAAGTCGCTGTTCTTTGACCATCCGTCCCAACGCACAAAAGATTTCCCTAGCTGCAGGATCCCACTCCGTACAGATCAAAGGCTTCTGCATAGTTACCCTAACGGTGCAAGGGAGGGAGTTCAAAAATTACAGGCTCTACGTCCTTCCCCAACTCTGCACCCCCACATTACTGGGATTAGACTTCCAGTGCAATCTACAGAGCCTAACCTTCAAATTCGGCGGCCCAATACCCCCACTCACTATCTGCGGCCTCGCAACCCTCAAGGTTCAACCCCCATCCTTGTTTGCAAACCTCACCCCGGATTGCAAAGCCGTCGCCACTAGGAGCAGACGGTACAGCGCCCAGGACCGGACCTTCATTCGGTCCGAAGTCCAGCGGCTACTGAAGGAAGGCATAATCCAGGCCAGCAATAGTCCCTGGAGAGCACAGGTGGTAGTAGTAAAGACAGGGGAGAAGCAAAGGATGGTCATAGACTATAGCCAGACCATCAACAGGTACACACAACTAGACGCGTACCCTCTCCCCCGCATATCCGACATGGTCAATCGGATTGCCCAATATAAGGTCTTCTCCACCGTGGACCTCAAGTCCGCCTACCATCAGCTCCCCATCCGCCCAAGTGACCGCAAGTACACAGCCTTCGAGGCAGACGGGCGATTATACCATTTCCTACGGGTCCCATTTGGCGTCACAAACGGGGTCTCGGTCTTCCAACGAGAGATGGACCGAATGGTTGATCAACACGTGTTACGGGCCACGTCCCCGTATCTCGACAATGTAACCATCTGCGGCCACGATCAGCAGGGCCACGACGCCAACCTCCAAAAATTTCTCCAGACCGCTAAAGCCTTGAACCTCACGTACAACGAGGACAAGTGCGTTTTTAGCACAAACCGGCTAGCCATCCTGGGCTACGTAGTGCGCAATGGGATAATAGGCCCCGACCCCGAACGTATGCGCGCCCTCATGGAATTTCCCCTCACGCACTGCTCAAAAGCCCTAAAACGCTGCCTGGGGTTCTTTTCATACTACGCCCAGTGTGTCCCCCAGTATGCAGACAAGGCCCGCCCCCTAATGCAGACCACGACCTTCCCTCTGTCGACAGAGGCTTGCCAAGCCTTCAGCCGCATCAAAGCGGATATCGCAAAGGCCACGATGCGTGCCATCGATGAGTCCCTTCCCTTCCAGGTCGAGAGCAATGCCTCCGACGTAGCTCTAGCGGCCACCCTTAACCAAGCGGGCAGACCCATGGCCTTTTTCTCCCGAACCCTCCACGCTTCAGAAATCCGCCACTCCTCAGTGGAAAAGGAAGCCCAAGCCGTAGTGGAAGCCGTGCGACATTGGAGGCATTACCTGGCCGGCAGGAGATTCACTCTCCTCACGGACCAACGGTCGGTAGCCTTCATGTTCGATAATGCACAGCGGGGCAAAATCAAAAACGACAAGATCTTAAGGTGGAGGATCGAGCTCTCCACCTTCAACTACGAGATCTTGTATCGTCCCGGAAAGCTGAGCGAGCCATCCGATGCCCTATCCCGCGGCACATGTGCCAACGCACAAATTAACCGCCTCCAAACCCTCCACGAGGACCTCTGCCACCCGGGGGTCACTCGGTTCTACCACTTTATTAAGTCCCGCAACCTCCCATACTCTTTGGAGGAGGTCCGTACAGTCACAAGGAACTGCCACATCTGCGCAGAGTGCAAACCGCATTTTTTCAGGCCGGATGGTGCGCACCTGATTAAGGCTTCCCGCCCCTTTGAACGCCTTAGTCTGAATTTCAAAGGACCCCTCCCCTCCACCGACCGCAACACATACTTCCTTAATGTGGTGGACGAGTACTCTCGCTTCCCATTCGCCATCCCCTGCCCTGACATGACCGCGGCCACAGTCATTAAAGCCCTGAACACCATATTCACACTGTTCGGTTGCCCCGCATACGTCCACAGCGACAGGGGGTCCTCCTTCATGAGTGACGAGCTGCACCAGTTCCTGCTCAGCAACGGTATAGCCTCGAGCAGGACGACCAGCTACAACCCCCAGGGGAACGGGCAAGTAGAGAGGGAGAACGGCACGGTCTGGAAGACCGTCCTACTGGCCCTACGGTCCAGGGACCTCCCAGTTTCACGGTGGCAGGAGGTCCTCCCGGACGCCCTCCACTCCATCCGGTCACTACTGTGTACTAGCACTAACCAAACGCCTCATGAGCGCCTCCTTGTCTTCCCCAGGAAGTCCTCCTCTGGAACATCGCTACCGACCTGGCTGGCGGCCCCAGGACCCATCTTGCTCCGAAAACATGTGCGGGCGCACAAGTCGGACCCGTTGGTCGAAAGGGTTCACCTCCTTCACGCGAACCCGCAGTACGCTTACGTGGAGTACCCCGACGGCCGACAGGACACGGTCTCCCTGCGAGATCTGGCGCCCGCCGGCAACACACACACCCCCCCGACACCAATCACCCCCTTCCTGCCACCGCCGCACCCCGCGACCGCCCCCTTCCCAGGAGGATCGGTCCTCCTCCCAGGCCCGACCAGGAGTGAAGCCCAAGCTGAAACCGTAAGGCTCCCGGAGACGACAACACCGGAACAAGCACCACCACCACCACCGGGGCCGAGGCGATCGACACGGACGACCAGACCGCCCGACCGACTCGTGGCGTCGATCTAACACTACAATATGTGGACTTTTAACGAGAACATTTTGTCTTTTTCTCCTGACGATTACTGTAAATAGTTCGAAACAAAAAAAAAAAAACCTTGTACATACTGTAATAACATGCAAAAGTTTTCCTCCCAGGACCAGCCTTGAAAACCCTTACCACCATGCGAAGCATCACCCCGCCGGGTTCATTTTTAACAAGGGGTGAATGTGGTAGTATGCATTAGGGGTCATGTGGGACTGTGAAGCCGTGATGTCATTGGCTGACAGATCCCGGGTCCTGGTTGGCCGTTGACCTCTAGCTCCGCCCTGAAGGCGGAGTATAAGAACCAGGAGTCCTCCCCCGCAGGCAGTCTACTACTGAACTGCGGGGGAACAGTCACGCTTAATAAAGCCTCATCGACTTCACTCTATTCGTCTCTCGGAGTCTTTGTGCGCTACACCTCTGTCTTCTATGACCGAGCCAGTTCTGTATCTATCTTGCCAGCTCACCTCTGATTCCATGTGACTTCACCTTCTGTACCAGTCTGCCATGCAGGACCTTGTCAAAGGCCTTACTGAAGTCCATGTAGACAACATCCACTGCCCTACCTTCATCAATCAACTTTGTTACTTCCTTGAAAAACACGATCAGATTAATGAGACACCACCTCCCCTATACTGTGCTGTCTCTCGCTAATACGTTCACTTTCTTCCAAATGGGAGTAAATCCTGTCTCAAAGAATCCTCTCCAATAATATCCCTAGCACTACCTTAAGGTTCACCGGTCTGTAATTCCCTAGATTATCCTTGTTACCCTTCTGAAACAAAGGAATAACATTAGCTACTCCCCAGTCCACTGGGACCTCGCCAGTGAGGTTACAAAGATTTCTGTCAAGGCCCCAGCAATTCCCTCTCTTGCCTCCCTCAGTATTCTGGAGTAGATCCCATCAGACGCTAGGAACATATCAACCTTAATGTTTTTCAAGACGCCCAACACCTCCTACCTTTTGATCTCAATGTGACCCAGACTATCTACTCCATTATAAATCCTAAGATTCTTTCAAATTAATTCATCGGATCATAGAATCATAGAATCTCTGCAGTGCAGATGGAGGCCATTCAGCCGATCGGGTCTGCACCAGCCCTCCAAATGAGCACACTACCCATGCCCCCTCCCCTGTCCACCTTGTCCTATCCCAGTAACCTCATAACCTACCCTACACATCCCTGGACACTAAGAAGCAATTTAGCATGGCCAGTCCACCTAACATGCACATCTTTGGACTGTGGGAGGAAACCGAAGCACTGGGAGGAAACCCACGAGGCATGGTGAGAACGTACAAACTCCACACAGACAGTCACTCAAGGTTGGAATTGAACCTGGGCCCCGGCACTGTGAGTCAGCAGTGCTAACCACTGTGCCACCGTGCCGCCCATAATTATTTTAATGCCAGTAATAATGTATACATTTCTATGCAATAACTCGATCATTGTTGGCACACACACATATATTTTTAGACATAGTCTATAGTTTCTGGACTGCCTCCATGCCTCACATGGCTCCACCTTTCACCTGAAAATGTAAGCAATTTGCGTTGAGTTTCTGAATGTAAGTGCGTTGAAAATCACAAACAACAGTGGTCCCTAAATTGAACCCCACTCATTATTTACCATTTCCACCCCCACTCTCACCCCAAGTCCAGCATAACTCCTCCAACCATTTCCTATTATTTTCTACCCGTCAGCCAATTGCTTAGTCATATCCAAATGTCGCCCCAAAACGGGACAGTTTTGAGGGTAATTAATAATCGTTTGTGTGCAACTTTACCGACTGTCTTTGGAAGTTTAATTGCACAACTTTGTTCAGTTAACCATATTGGACTTGATGCTCCAGTCCCTCAAAGAAATTAAGGAGCTAATCACAGAGCACCTTCCCCATCTAAAGCAATGTTGCTTGTTCATTAGTAAGTTGTTGTGCAGGTAATCAATTTCAATCCTGGTCAATTGATTTCATTGCTTTACATGGAACTGCAGTAAGTCCTTTCGATTTGTAGTTGCTGTTTCTATTTTCTCATTTTTTTTTATACAGGCCTCAATGTAGTCTGTTTCCAACCATCAATATTTCCTCAGTGTCTATTGACTCCCTTGACTGATGATTATCAGTGCCTTGCAAAGTGCCTTGCTCGTCTCTCTTAATACTCTGGGATAAATCCCATCTCACCTTGTGGATTTCTTTGAAATCATTTCAGCTTATCTTAGACCTCCATCTTATTTATGTTGTTGTCTTAAATTATGCCTTTGTTCCTTTTCTTTTCCATCTTCCATTGTGAATTCATAGATCATAGATCATAGAATTTACAGTGCAGAAGGAGGCCATTCAGCCCATCGAGTCTGCACTGGCCCTTGGAAAGAGCACCCGACCTAAGCCCCTACCTCCACCTTATCCCCACACGTATACCCGATCCCCACATGTCCACCCTATCCACGTAACCCCACCTAACCATTTTTGGACACTATGGGCAATTTAGCATGGCCAAACCACCTAAACCGCACATCTTTGGACTGTGGGAGGAAACCGGAGCACCCGGAGGAAACCCATGCACACACGGGGAGAATGTGCAGACTCCGCACAGTGACCCAAGCCAGGAATTGAACCTGGGACCCTGGAGCTGTGAAACAATTGTGCTATCTACAATGCTACCGTGCTGCCCCCCTCAATGCTACCGTGCTGCCCCAACACAATGCTACCATGCTACCCCTGATAAGGGGTAGCAGATTTAAAACAGAGATGAAGAGAAATTAATCTCCCAAAAGATCGTGAATCTGTGGAATTCACTGCTCCAGAGTACGGTGGATGCTGGGACTTGGAGTAAATTTAAGGAGGAGATAGACAGCTTTTTAATTAGTAATTGATTGAAGAGTTATGGAGAATGGACAGGAAAGTGGAGTTGAGGTCGAGATGTGATCAGCCATGATCATATTGAATGCTGAATGGACTCAAGGGGCTGAATTGTCTACCCCTGCTCCCAGTTCTTATGTTCTTATATCCTTTCTAAGGTGCAATGCGGATCAGTTCACCATACTGCAAATATGATCTAACCTGAACTTCGTATTGGTGTGGAAAAAATTCCAACCTTTTATATGCTAGCCCTCACAATATAAAGGCTGACTTCCCAAAGCCTTTCTAAAATTTTTGTTTCTATCCAGAGAATTTCTTCAAAATCTTTTTGTATTTAGTGATCTTTTGTGCCCATGGACCCAGAAACCCCTGAGGGCTAAAACTGAATTCAACTTTCACCATTCAAGTACTCGCTTAGATCTACAAATTATTTGATCCAGAATTGGTGATCTCACTGTGTTGACATACATCTGCCACTGTTTTACTCATCATAAGATCACAATCACCACAAGAACTGCACTGGTTAAAGGAGAAAGCCCATCAAACTCTGCTTAGAGCAGTGAGAAATGGACAATAATTGTCAGTATTGCACATATTGAAAGAAGATATAAAAAGAAAACCTACTTTGGCAGGTGCAAAGTTACCTGACAGTCAAAGATGGCTCGGAGTAGTTTGACTCTCCTTAATCTCAATCCTGTCATACTTAGGCAAGTTCAACGTTGATAAAATCTGTCACATGCAACAATGTTTGATCCTGGCTGCAATAGTTTTGCACCTTGAGGCAAACACTTCCCTACCCCTCACCCCTCCAACATTACCTGAAACTTCTGGAGCTTTGGATCAAGATCAATACCTCTATTTGGGCCTATGCCACAGGCTTCCCCTTCCCTCCACTTCATCCCATTGAGATGAATCCCTCCACACTCATTACACAATACCACAGCTTGGCATCCTGCCCCCTAGAAACTACCTCCCTCAGGCTTGGAGCACTACTTAGAATTGAAAATGCTGTGTTTTCAACTTCCTCTTCAGGAACTTACCCATCTCAAATAATCCCGGTGTTAACAAGCAGGGTAGGCTGAGGGAGGCATATTGAGAGGCTGGCTGGCTATTGGACGGGCACTAGACCACAGATGGGATGTGAAGAGAAGAGAGGGAGAGATTGGGGATCAGAGGGAGATCCCAATGGGAAGTCCGGAAAGATTAGGGTTTGGAGAATGGACATAGATGAGAGGGCAGGAGAAATCGGAGATCAGTTGTGGGAAGCACTGTTGGACGCCGTGGAGGGTTAAGTGATTAATGGTTGAATTTTATGGTATTATGGAACAATAGATTTTACAAGATTAACAGGTTAGCTTTGAATTATCATGGGAGGAATGTAGAGCTTGTCTACTGATATGTAACGTACTTGTGAAAAAAATACATAACAGTAATGATATCAGCCCTGAGTGATTAAAGTACAACTTTAAGGACTAGGATAATAAATATAGGCAGATATGGCCATAAAGTGTAAAAACGATGCTTGATTAAAAAAAAGGCCTGTTCTTCAATGAAGTTAATAGCAATGACCGTAGGGATGCTTACCTAAGTAACTTCGGGGATATCTACCTCATGAAGTCTCAGCTGATAAAATGTACCTCTGCTGTAGGCAAAATATAGCGTGTCATTATTACGACACCCTGGACTAGTGCACGTCGATTCCAGCCCCACAGACCCCGGAGTCCCAGGTGAATTAACCAATAATTTGTATAAAGTTTCTAAGATCTTGATTACCCTTGATTGCCCAAATGACTATTAGGCACCACATTTAAAAGTGAAACACAACAACTATTTATTTACAATAAAAATAGAGATAAGACATGCAATACTTATACTAAAATAATGGTCAGCTAATCTTCTACTTCCTGCTTTTACTGTCCCACCTTCTACCCATCACACACAAGACAGAAACACATAGTGGAAGGGAAAGGTGTAAAATGATAAGGATCAAAATGAAAAAAGATAGATGTTTCCTTGTTTCGGTTGAAGTCATTGCGACACTAGGCTGTCCTTCAATGTCGCGGAGTGATTGAAACAAGTGGTTGGATTGCTAACAAGGATCTTCTGGCATGAATATTCAGTCAGAACTCCCAGGTAGTAGGGTTCCCACTGGGGAGGCACTTTAACTTTAATTAACCCGAGCCTTCACTCCAAAAGAACAGCCTCAGGCCTGTGTAATTCTTATCTGTGTCCAACTCCACCAAAATGTCTAACAGTCTTTCTGAGGTAAGAGCAGAATTCCCTACATGAGGTTTTTAAACAACTGACCCTGCCTTCAGCTGGTGGCTCTTAAGGATTTCCTTAAGATTTTCTTTGTCTCCCTCAAACCCACAGAGAGTTGTCTAAGCCTGTTTTACTCTAACATGGTTTCCAGTCTCACTGGAATGTCCTCCAGCTATGCGGAGGAGAAAACAAAGGCTCCAATCGGGTCTCTGAGAGAGATTTACCCTTTCAGGAAGAGAAAAACTCAAAGACTCTCTGAGTTCAAAACGAAACTAACCTCTGGAATCACAGTCTCTCAGAAGAAAGAACAATTCAGAACTGTCAGTACCAATCAGCATAGATTATCTGCTAAACTCTGACAATCTGAAAGAGCTCATTGGCCGCCAACTAAGTCCATCAAGATAAGTCATCACTGAGTCATCACTGACGACAGACCAAACAGCACAGCCATTTTGTTTTAAATTAAAGGTGAAGTCCATCTTAAAGGCATAGGTCCCATTAACTGTCCAGGCATAACAATTGAAATAGCCAAATGAGGGCAGCATGGTGATGCATAGAACATAGAACAATACAGCGCAGTACAGGCCCTTCGGCCCACGATGTTGCACCGAAACAAAAGCCATCTAACCTACACTATGCCGTTATCATCCATATGTTTATCCAATAAACTTTTAAATGCCCTCAATGTTGGCGAGTTCACTACTGTAGCAGGTAGGGCATTCCACAGCCTCACTACTCTTTGCGTAAAGAACCTACCTCTGACCTCTGTCCTATATCTATTACCCCTCAGTTTAAAGTTATGTCCCCTCGTGCCAGCCATATCCATCCGCGGGAGAAGGCTCTCACTGTCCACCCTATCCAACCCCCTGATCATTTTGTATGCCTCTATTAAGTCTCCTCTTAACCTTAGTGGTTAGCATTGCTGCTTCACGGCGCCGAGGTCTCAGGTTCGATCCTGGCCCTGGGTCAAGGTTCATGTGGAGCTTGCACATTGTCCCCATGTTTGCGTGGGTTTCAGCCGCACAACCCAAAGATGTGCAGGTTAGGTGGATGGGCCATGTTAAATTGCCCCTTAATTGGACAAAATGAATTGGGTACTTTAAATTTAAAAAAAAAGAAATAGCCAAAAGAACAGAAATTAAAAGGAAAAACAAGGGACAGACGGGGATTAACAGGATGATCCTTACAAGAGAAACATAGGAACATGAGACAGCCATTTAGCCCGTGCAACCTGCTCTGCCATTAAATCTGATCATGGCTGGTCATTTACCTTAATGCCACTTCCCAGCACTATCTTTGTTTATATCGATATTATTGGTCTTCAGAAATCTATCAATTTCTGTTCTGAACACGCTCAATGATTGAGCTTCAATGGTCCTCTGAAGTAAACAATTTCAAAGATTCACCACCCTCTGTGTGAGAAATTCCTCAGCATCTCCTGTTAAATGGCCTATCCCTTATCTTGAGATAATAAGACCATAAGACATAGGAGCAGAATTAGGCCACTCGGCCCATCGAGTCTGCTCCGCCATTCAATCATGGCTGATATTTTCTCATCTCCATTCTCCTACCTCCTCCCCATAACCCCTGATCCCCTTATTAATCAAGAACCTACCTATCTCTATCTTAAAGACACTCAGTGATTTGGCTTCCACAGCCTTCTGTGGCAAAGAGTTCCACAGATTCACCACCCTCTGGTTGAAGAAATTCCTCCTCATCTCTGTTTTAAAGGATCATCCCTTTAATCTGAGGTGGTGTCCTCTGGTTCTTGTTTTTCCTACAAGTGGGAACATCCTCTCCACATCCACTCTATCCAGGCCTCGCAGTATCCTGTAAGTTTCAATAAAATCCCCCCTCATCCTTCTACACTCCAACGAGTACAGACCCAGAGTCCTCAACCGTTCCTCATACGACAAGTTCTTCATTCCAGGGATCATTCTTGTGAACCTCCTCTGGACTCTTTCCAAGGCCAGCACATTCTTCCTTAGATACGGGACCCAAAACTGCTCACAATACTCCAAATGGGGTCTGACCAGAGCCTTGAACAGCCTCAGAAGTACATCACTGGTCTTGTATTCTAGCCCTCTTGTTGACATGAATGCTAACATTGCATTTTCCTTCTTAACTGCCGACTGAACCTGCACATTAACCTTAAGAGATTCATGAACAAAGACTCCCAAGTCCCTTGTGCTTCTGATTTTCTGAGCATTTCCCCATTTAGAAAATAGTCTATGCCTATATTCTTCCTTCCAAAGTGCATAACCTCACACTTTTCCACATTGTATTTCATTTGCCACTTCATTGCCCACTCTCCGAGCTTGTCCAAATCCTTCTGCAGCCCCCTTGCTTCTTCAATACTACCAGTCCCTCTACAGATCTTTGTATCATCTGCAAACTTAGCAACAGTGCCTTCTGTTCCTTCTTCCAGGTCATTAATGTATATTGTGAAAAGTTGTGGTCCCAGCACAGACGCCTGAGGCACACCACTAGTCACCGACTGCCATCCTGAAAAAGACTCCTTCATCCCCACACTCTGCCTTCTGCCAGTCAACCAATCCTCTATCCGTGCCAGGATCTTACCCTCAACACCATTGGCTTTTAACTTATTTAACAGTCTCCTATGCGGCGCCTTGTCAAAGGCCTTCTGGAAATCTAAATAAATCATGTCCACTGGTTCTCCTTTGTCTAACTTCCTTGTTACCTCCTCAGATTTGTCAGACATGACCTCCCGTGCTGACTCAGTCCTATTTTACCATGCTCTTCCAAGTACTTCGCAACCTCATCTTTAACAACAGACTATAAAATCTTACCAATAACGGAAGTCAGGCTAACCGGCCTATAATTTCCCATCTTCTGCCTCCCTCCCTTCTCAAACAGTGGTGTTACATTAGCCACTTTCCAGTCCTCTGGGACCCTTCCTGCCTCCAGTAATTCCTGAAAGATCATCACTAATGCCTCCACAATTTCCTCAGCTATCTCTTTTATGACCCTGGGGTGTAATCCATCCAGTCCAGGTGACTTATCCACCTTCAGACCTTTCAGTTTCCCCAGAATCTCCTTAGTAATGGTCACTCGATTCACCTCTGCCCTTGGTTCTCCTGGAGGTCTAGCATTCCACTGGTGTCTTCCACCATGAAGACTGATGCAAAGTAACTATTCAGTTCGTCTGCCATTTTTTTGTATCTTGTTATTACTTCTCCAGCCACATATTCTAGTGGTCCAATGTCTATTTTTGCCTCTCTCTTGCCTTTTATATATTGAAAAAAACTCTTCATATCTTCCTTTATATTACTAGCTAGCTTGCACTCATACTTCATCTTCTCCCCCCTTATTGCTTTTTTAGTTGCCCTTTGCTCGCTTTTAAAGGCTTCCCAATCCCCTGGTTTCCCACTAATACTCGCCACTTTGTATGCTTTTTCTTTAGCTTTAATGCTGTCCTTGACATCCCTCGTCAGCCATGGATGCCTTGTCCTGCCCTTAGCATATTTCCTCCTCCTTGGGATGAATTTCTGTTGTGCCTCCCTAATAACCCCCAAAAGCTCCTGCCATTGCTGTTCCACTGTCTTCTCTGCTGGTTCCTTTTCCAATCAACTCTGGCCAGCTCCTCCCTCATGTCTTTGTAGTTACCCTTATTTAATTGTAATACCGTTACATCTGATTCCAGCTTCTCCCACTCAAACTGCAGGGTAAATTCTATCATATTGTGGTCAATGCTCCCTAAGGGTTCCTTCACCTCAAGTTCCCAATCAAGTCTGCCTCATTACACAACACCAAATCCAGAATTGCCTGTTCCCTAGTAGGCTCTGTCACACGCTGCTCCAAAAAAACATCTCTTAGACATTCCACAAATTCCATTTCTTGGGATCCACAACTAACCTGATTGTCCCAATCCACCTGCATTATGAAGTCCCCCCTGATTATTGCAATATTGCCTTTTTTACGTGCCTTTGCTATCTCCTGATTTATTTTCTGCTCCACCTCCTGGCTACTGCTAGGGGGCCTGTACATAACTCTCATCATTGTCTTTTTACCTTTGCGATTCTTCAACTCTACCCACAGAGATTCTATGCCTTCTGATCCTATATCGCTCCTTGCTGTCGATTTAACTTCATTCCTTACCTTGTTCCGTATACTGCACGCATTTAGGTATAACACCCTCAATCTTGCATTGACTACCTCCCTTTTCACACTCGCCTCAGTCACTGTACCCTGTACTGTGGCCCTTTTTGATTTTTGACTATGCTTCTCTGCCTTACACTTTCCCCCTGACTGCATTTTGTTTCTGGCCCCGTTTTACTACTCTCCGATTTCCTGCATCGGTTTCCATCCTGGGATAATGGCCTTCGGTTTTGGACTCACCAGTATTGGGAAACATCTTACCTGCATCCACACTGTCATGTTTCAATGTTGCAATATCCTGTAAGTTTCAATCAGTTTACGCCTCATTCTTAAAAATGCTAAAGAATACAGACCCAGTCTCCTCCATCTCTCACCATAAGGCAATCACGCCTTCCCAGGGATTAATCTGGTGTACCTCTGTTGCACTCCTCCTATGGCGAGTGTATTCGTCCTTAGATAAGATCTCACCAATGTTTCATATAACTGCAGCAAGACATCCTTATTTCTGTACTCAAATCCCCTTGTGATGAAGGCCAACTTACCATTTGCCTTCCTAGTTGTTTGCTGCACCTGCCTGCTTGCTTTAAGCAAGGACGCATTGGCCCCTTTGGACACCTGCATGTCCCAACCTCTCACCTCTGTATTTTTTTTCTACCAAAGTGAATAATTTTACACTTATTCTCACATCATAATCCATCTGCCATGTTCTAATCTATTCACTTAGCCTGTCCAAGTCCTCTTGAGGCCTCCTTGCATACTCTTCACAACTTACATAGCATATGGGGAGCATGGTTATCAATAGATCTTCAGAGGGTTCAAAAGGGAGAACTTGAAGCCAAAAGCCACTCTCTATGGCCTGGTTAAGCTGATCATACTCAAACCGGTTGTTAATAACATCTGTTCTGTATATTACACAATGCATTACCTCGTACTCATTCGAAACATGTTTTTTGCCAGAGAATGCTGACTGCGAACATGGACGTCAATGAGGATGGTGAGTTTGGTGACTTGGAGGGGGTGTGGGGGTGGAGGGGAGGGGGTGAGTGGTGGGGTCATTGATGAAAGGTGAAGAGAGATTGGGGTAGGATGAAAGAAAAACATGGAAGGGACCAAGGGAATGCAGATGAAAGTTGGGAGCAGGAGGAAGCAGGAGGAACCCTCAGTCTGTGGAATGGCATTGTGAGGACATCAGATTGTGGTGAGAGTGGGGGTGTAATCAGTGGGAAGGCTAACAAGATTGCTTGGTGGGCCGGAGGGAGCATTTATGACTCACAAGCAGTGCTGTTATCTGTGTAATCAGCAGTCCTTGCCGCCCTTTAACTGCTGTGTTTCCCGATTCTATAAAAAAAACACCCGATCAGCATTGAAAATGGAACAAAGGTTAAAAAAAGGGAGGCACACAACCTCAATAAAATGTTTCACTGATTCTTCTCCCTCCACCCATCACTCCCCGAGGGTGAGTTGATCACCCACTCTCAGTCTCATCTCTGTTAAAACTGGTCTTGAACGGGATCAAGGTAGGCTAGGTTTCAGTTGGTGATATATTTTTTCTTTTTACATTTAGATGACTCAAACCAACCCATTTTCAGGTTTGCTAACATTCCTTACATGTCTTCCCAGTTCCTGATTGACTGAATATGAATCAGATCTGCTATTGAGATATTATTTGTTTTGGTGGCATCAGTCATAGCAACATTTTATTCTGCTGTTCAAGAGGAAGTCGGACCTAACTGATTGTACCTAAAATTGCTGCTTTTAATTCAAGCTCCCTCCTGAAAATTTGTGAATGGATAGGACACTACAAATGATGAAAACCGACATTGTAGATAACTTAGATAATAGGACAATCTAGTGTTTAAAAATATCACGGGCATCATTCTCCGCCGGCGGGAGTCTCCGTTTTGCCGGCGCCCGGGGGTTTCCCGACGGCGTGGGGCTGCCCCAAAATGGGAAACCCCATTGACCGGCCGGTGTCACGGAGCATCCCGCCGGCGGGTCGGGGCAGAAATGTGGCGGGGCGGGATGGAGAATTTCGCTCCACGTATCAAAACCTAGCCCAAAATGAACTCTTTTTTTTTTTCTTTGAAAAAAAATTTAGAGTAACCAATCCATTTTTTCCAATTAGTGGGCAATTTAGCGTGGCAAATCCACCTAACCTGCACATCTTTGGGTTGTTGGGGTGTGGCGCACAAAGACTCCGTGAGACGAATAGAGTGAAGTCGATGAGGCTTTATTAAGCGTGTCTGTTCCCCAGCAGGCCGATAGTAAACTGGCCTGTGGGGGAAGGCACCGGCTTCTTATACTTCGCCTTCAGGGCGGAGTATGAGGTCAACGGCCAACCAGGACCCGGGATCTGTCAGCCAATGACATTAGGGCTTCCAGTCCCACATGACCCCCAATACATACTACCACATTCACCCCTTGTCAAAAATGAACCCGGCGGGGTGATGCTTCGTATGGTGGTAAGGGTTTACAGGGCTGGTCCTGGGAGGATAGAACAGTTACATGGTAGTACAGTATTGGACAGTATCGTCCTGTTACAACTATTTACAGAGGGTATAGGAAAAACAAAATGTTCATTGGACAGTCCATCTTTGTTTTACATCGACGCCATGAGTCGGTCGGGCGGTCTGGTCGTCCGTGTCGATCGCCTCGGCCCCGGCGGTGGTGGTGGTGCTTGTACCAGCGTTGTCGCCTCCGGGAGCCGCACGGTTTCAGCTGTCGGTGCAAAGGGGAGGGGGACTGATCCTCCTGGGAAGGGGGCGGTCGCAGGGTGCGGCGGTGGCAGGAAGGGGGGGCGGTTGGGTTGATGGTGTCGGGGGGGGTGTGCGTGGTGCCGGCGGGCGCCAGATCCCGCAGGGAGACCGTGTCCTGTCGGCCGTCGGGGTACTCCACGTAGGCGTACTGGGGGTTTGCGTGGAGGAGGTGAACCCTTTCGACCAACGGGTCCGCCTTATGTGCCCGCACGTGCTTTCGGAGCAGGATGGGTCCTGGGGCCGCCAGCCAGGTCGGCAGCGACGTTCCAGAGGAGGACCTCCTAGGGAAGACAAGGAGACGCTCGTGAGGCGTTTGATTAGTGCTTGTACATAATAACGACCGGATGGAATGGAGAGCGTCCGGGAGGACCTCCTGCCACCGTGAAACTGGGAGATCCCTGGACCGTAGGGCCAGTAGGACGGCCTTCCAGACCGTGCCGTTCTCCCTTTCTACTTGCCCGTTCCCCCGGGGGTTGTAGCTGGTCGTCCTGCTTGAAGCTATGCCCTTGCTGAGCAGGAACTGGCGCAGCTCGTCACTCATGAAAGAGGACCCCCTGTCGCTGTGGACGTATGCGGGGTAACCGAACAGCGTGAAGATGCTGTTCAGGGCTTTAATGACTGTGGCCGTGGTCATGTCGGAGCAGGGAATGGCAAAAGGGAAGCGGGAGTATTCATCCACTACATTAAGGAAATACGCGTTGCGGTCGGTGGAGGGGAGGGGCCCTTTGAAATCGAGACTGAGGCGTTCAAAGGGGCGGAAAGCCTTAATCAGGTGCGCTCCATCTGGCCTGAAAAAATGCAGTTTGCATTCTGCGCAGATGTGGCAGTCCCTTGTGACTGTACGGACCTCCTCTAAGGAGTATGGGAGATTGCGGGACTTGATGAAGTGGTAAAACCGAGTGACCCCCGGGTGGCAGAGGTACTCGTGGAGGGCTTGGAGGTGGTCAATTTGTGCGTTGGCACATGTGCCGCGGGATAGGGCATCGGACGGCTCGTTCAGCTTTCCGGGCCGGTACAAGATCTCATAGTTGAAGGTGGAGAGTTCGATCCTCCACCGCAAGATCTTGTCGTTCTTGATCTTGCCCCGCTGTGCATTATCGAACATGAAGGCTACCGACCGTTGGTCAGTGAGGAGAGTGAATCTCCTGCCGGCTAGGTAATGCCTTCAATGTCGCACAGCTTCCACTATGGCTTGGGCTTCCTTTTCCACTGAGGAGTGGCGGATTTCTGAGGCGTGGAGGGTTCGGGAGAAGAAGGCCACGGGTCTGCCCGCTTGGTTAAGGGTAGCCGCTAGAGCTACATCAGAGGCGTCACTCTCGACCTGGAAGGGGAGGGACTCGTCAATGGCGCGCATCGTGGCCTTTGCGATGTCCGCTTTGATGCGGCTGAAAGCCTGGCAAGCCTCTGTCGACAGCGGGAAAGTCGTGGTCTGTATTAGGGGGCGGGCCTTGTCTGCGTACTGGGGGACCCACTGGGCGTAGTATGAAAAGAACCCCAGGCAGCGTTTCAGGGCTTTTGGGCAGTGCGGGAGGGGAAATTCCATGAGTGCGCGCATACGTTCGGGGTCGGGGCCTATTATCCCATTGCGCACTATGTAGCCCAGAATGGCTAGCCGATCGGTGCTAAAAACGCACTTGTCCTCGTTGTGAGGTTCAAGGCTTTGGCAGTCTGGAGGAATTTTTGGAGGTTGGCGTCGTGGTCCTGCTGATCGTGGCTGCAGATGGTTACATTGTCGAGGCCCGTAACCCATGTTGATCAACCATTCGGTCCATCTCCCGTTGGAAGACCGAGACCCCGTTTGTGACGCCAAAAGGGACCCATAGGAAATGGTATAATCGCCCGTCTGCCTCGAAGGCTGTGTACTTGCGGTCACTTGGGCGGATGGGGAGCTGATGGTAGGCGGACTTGAGGTCCACGGTGGAGAAGACGTTATACTGGGCAATCCGATTGACCATGTCGGATATGCGGGGGAGAGGGTACGCGTCTAGTTGTGTGTACCTGTTGATGGTCTGGCTATAGTCAATGACCATCCTTTGTTTCTCCCCTGTCTTCACTACTACCACCTGCGCTCTCCAGGGACTATTGCTGGCCTGGATTATGCCCTCCTTTAGTAGCCGCTGGACTTCGGAGCGAATGAAGGTCTGGTCCTGGGCGCTGTACCGTCTGCTCCTAGTGGCGACGGGTTTGCAATCCGGGGTGAGGTTCGCAAACAAGGACGGCGGTTGCACCTTGAGGGTGGCGAGGCCGCAGATAGTGAGTGGGGGTATGGGGCCGCCGAATTTAAACGTAAGGCTCTTTAGGTTACATTGAAAACCTAAGCCCAGCAAGGTGGGGGCACAGAGTTGGGGAAGGACGTTAAGTTTGTAGTTTTTGAATTCCCTCCCCTGTACCGTTAGGGTAACTATGCAGAATCCCTGGATCTGTACGGAGTGGGATCCTGCAGCTAGACAAATCTTTTGTGCACTGGGGAAGGTAGTTAAGGAACAGCGTCTTACCGTGTCGGGATGTATAAAACTTTCCGTGCTCCCGGAGACGACTAGGCATGGCGTCTCGTGGCCGTTAATTAGGACAGTTGTCGTCGTCGTCTGGAGAGTCCGGGGCCGAGCCTGATCGAGTGTAACCGAAGCGAGCCGTGGTTGTAGTAGTGGGGTGGGGTCCGTTGTTGCCGTCCAAGATGGCGTCGGGGATGGACAAAATGGCCACCCCCATACATCGCACGTGGCTGAGGGGTCACAAGATGGCGTCGGGGGTGGACAAAATGGCCGCCCCCATGCGTCGTACAGGTCGGGGGTGGTCCAAGATGGCTGCGTCCCTCCTCCCCTCGTGGTGGTCGGGACCCAAAATGGCGGCGTCTGCGGGTCGCACATGGTGTGCTGGGGGGTCTGGGGAGCGCTAGGACCGCGCGGAGTTCCTGCATTGCGAGCGCCCGGGCCGCGGACGCTAGGACCGCGCGGAGTTCCTTGACTGCGAGCGCCAGGGCCGCGGGCGCTAGGACCGCGCGGAGCTCCCTCGCCGGGGACAGCGGTGGTCGGGGCCCAGGCCGGCGGGTCAGTACCGCGAGCGCTGGGACCGTGCGGAGCTCCCTCGCCGGGGACAGCGGTGGTCGGGGTCCAGGTAGGTTGCGGGTCAGGCGTGGGGCGCGGGACGGGGGTGAGGGCCCAGGTCGGCGGCGCCGGCGGGTCAGTCGTGGGGCCGCGAGCGCTGGGAGCGTGCGGCGGCTCCCTCGCCGGGGACAGCGGTGGTCGAGGCCCAGGCCGGCGGGTCAGGCGTGGGGCGCGGGACGGGGGTGAGGGCCCAGGTCGGCGGCGCCGGCGGGTCAGTCGTGGGGCCGCGAACGCTGGGACCGCACGGAGCTCCCTCGCCGGGGACAGCGGTGGTCGGGGTCCAGGTAGGTTGCGCCGGCGGGTCAGGCGTGGGGCGCGGGACGGGGGTGAGGGTGGCGTTCGGGATGCAAAAAACCCCCTCCTCTCCGTGGAGAGTGTTGGCCGGCACCCAAATCGGGAGCGCCGGCGGCGGGTCGTACATGGACTGCGGGGAGGGGGGTTGGGGAGCGTAGGCGGCGTGCAGGGCTCCCAGTTCTCCCGGGACCGCGGTGGTCGGGACCCAAAATGGCGGCGTCTGCGGGTCGCACATGGCGTGCTGGGGGGGGTTGGGACGCATAGGCTGCCTGTAGGGCTCCCTGTGGCCCCGGGACGACGGCGACCACGCGGGATCGGCACACCACCGCATAGTGGCTCTTTTTTCCGCAGCTTTTGCAGATGGCTGCATGGGCCGGACAGCGTTGTCGGTGGTGCTTCGCCTGGCCGCAGAAATAACAGCGGGCGCCCCCGGTGCGACTCGGCGTTTGGACTGCGCAAGCCTGTGGGGTGTCCGGGGGGGGGGGTAGGGGGTTTGCCGCGGCGGGTACGTACGGGGCCCAATGGCCTGCCGCGCGGTCGGGGCCGTAGGCGCGGGTATTATGCGCGGCTACGTCCAGCGAGGCTGCCAGGGCCCGTGCCTCTGAGAGTCCTAGCGACTCTTTTTCTAGAAGTCTTTGGCGGATTTGGGAGGATTGCATACCTGCCACAAAAGCATCGCGCATTAACATGTCCATATGTTCGTTTGCATTCACCGACGGGCAGCTGCAGGCTCTTCCCAAAATCAGCAGCGCGGCGTAGAACTCGTCCATCGATTCTCCGGGAGCTTGCCGTCTTGTCGCGAGCTGGTAGCGAGCGTAGATTTGGTTAACTGGGCGAACGTAGAGACTTCTCAGTGCTGTGAACGCCGTCTGGAAATCGTGGGTGTCTTCAATGAGGGTGAAAATCTCCGTGCTCGCCCTCGAGTGCAGGACCTGCAGTTTTTGTTCGTCTGAGACTCGGCCTGTGGTCGATCTGATGTAGGCCTCGAAGCAAGTCTGCCAGTGTTTGAAGGCTGCTGCCGCATTCACTGCGTGGGGGCTGATCCTCAGGCATTCTGGAATGATCCTGAGCTCCATAGTCCTTTTTAGGCACGCTTAATAAATTGTGGCGCACAAAGACTCCGTGAGACGAATAGAGTGAAGTCGATGAGGCTTTATTAAGCGTGTCTGTTCCCCAGCAGCCCGATAGTAAACTGGCCTGCGGGGGAAGGCACCGGCTTCTTATACTTCGCCTTCAGGGCGGAGTATGAGGTCAACGGCCAACCAGGACCCGGGATCTGTCAGCCAATGACATTAGGGCTTCCAGTCCCACATGACCCCCAATACATACTACCACATGGGGTGAAACCCACGCAAACACCTGTTCATGAAGGACGGATTCCTGGGTGGGAGCTTTGCTAGAGCTCTTCGAGAGGGTTTAAACTAGTTTGGCGGGGGGATGGGATTCAGAGCTATGGATCCGAGGGTAGGGTAGCTTATGAACAGGTAGAAATAGTATGTAGCAAGTCTGTGAGGAAGGATAGATAGTTGATAGGGCAAAGTTGCACTCAGTGGAATGGGTTAAAGTGTGTCTGTTTCAATGTATGCAGTATCAGGAATAAGGGAGATGAACTTAGAGCATGGATCAGTACTAGGAACTACAATGTTGTGGCCATTACGGAGACATGGATTTCACAGGGGCAGGGATGGTTGTTCGATGTTTCGGGGTTTGGATGTTTTCAGAAGAATAGGGAGGGAGGTAAAAGAAGAGGGGGTGTGGCACTGTTAATTAGGGAGTGCACCACAGCTGCAGAAAAGGAGGTAGTTGAGGAGGGTTTGTCTACTGAGTCAGTATGTGTGGAAGTCAGAAACAAGAAAGGAGCAGTCACTTTATTGGGAGTTTTCTAGAGACCCCCCAATAGCAGCAGAGAGATAGAGGAACAGATTGGGCGGCAGATCTTGGAACGGTGCAGAAGTAACAGAGTTGTTGTCATGAATGACTTCAACTTCCCTAATATTGACTGGAGCCTCCTAACTGCAAATGGTTTGAATGGTGCAGATTTTGTCAGGTGTGTACAAGAAGCTTTCCTGACTCAATATGTAGATAGGCTGACTAGGGGGGAGGCCATATTGGACTTGGTGCTCGGCAACAAACCAGGCCAGGTGTCCGATGTCTTGCTGGGAGAGCATTTTGGTGACAGTGACCATAACTCCTTGACCTTTACCATAGTCATGGAGAGGGATAGGAACAGACAGTATGGGAAGGTATGTAATTGGGGGAGGGGAAATTATACTGCTATTAGACAGGAGCAGAGGAGCATAAAGTGGGAACAAATGTTCTTGGGGAAATGCACAACAGTAATGTGGGGATTGTTTAAGGAGCACTTGCTGCGAGTGCTGGATAGTTTTGTCCCACTGAGACGAGGAAGGAATGGTAAGGTTAAGGAGCCTTGGATGGCAAGAGAAGTGGAGCTTCTAGTCAAGAGGGAGAAGGAAGCTTACGTAAGGTTGCGGAAGCAAGGATCTGGCACGGCTCTAGAGGGTTACAAGGTAGCCAGGAAGGAACTCAAAAATGGACTTAAGAGAGTTAGAAGGGGGCATGAAAAAGCCCTGGCGGGAAGAATTAGGGAAAACCCCAAGGCATTCTACACTTACATGAGAAATAAGAGGATGATCAGAGTGAGAGTAGGGCCGATCAGGGATAGTGGAGGGAACTTGTACCGAGAGTCTGAAGAGATGGGGGAGGCCCTAAATGAATATTTTACTTCAGTATTCACCAAAGAGAGGGACCTTGCTGCTCATGAGAACAGCGTGAACCAGGTTAATAGACTCGAACAGGTTGATATTAAGAAGGAGAATGTGGTGGAAATTTTGAAAAGCATCAGGATAGATAAGTCCCTTGGACCTGATGAGATGTACCCAAGTTTACTACAGGAAGCAAGGGAGGAGATTGCTGCACCATTGGCGATGATCTTTGCGTCCTCACTCTCCACTGGAGTAGTATCGGGTGATTGGAGGGAGGCGAATGTTGTTCCCCTGTTCAAGAAAGGGAATAGGGAAATCCCTGGGAATTACAGACCCATCAGTCTTACATCTGTGGTAAGCAAAATATTGGAAAGGATTCTGAGTGATAGGATTTATGATTATTTAGAAAAACATAGTTTGATTAAAGATAGTCAGTATGGCATTGTAAGGAGCAGGTCATGCCACACAAGCTTCATTGAATTCTTTGAGGATGTGACGAGACATATTGATGAAGGTCGGGCAGTGGATATGGTATATATGGATTTCAGTAAGGCATCTGATAAGGTTCCCCATGGTAGGCTGATTCAGAAAGTTAGAGGGCATGGGATACAGGGAAATTTGGCTGTCTGAATACAGAATTGATTGGCCGAAAGAAGACAGCGAGTGGTAGTGGATGGAAAGTCATAGAGTAGTTTATAGTCATAGAGGTTTACAGCATGGAAACAGGCCCTTCGGCCCAACTTGTCCATGCCGCCCAGTTTTTACCACTATGCTAGTCCCAATTGCCACATTTGGCCCATATTCCTCGAGACCCATCTTACCCATATAACTGTCTCAATGCTTTTTAAAAGACAAAATTTTATACACCTCTCCTACTTCCTCTGTCAGCTCGTTCCAGACACTCACCACCCTCTGTGTGAAAAAAATGCCCTCTGGACCCTTTTGTATCTCTCCCCTCTCACCTTAACCTATGTCCTCCAGTTTTAGATTCCCCTGCCTTTGAGAAAAGATCTTTTTAAAAATAAATTTAGAGTCCCCAATTCATTTTTCCAATTAAGGGGTAATTTAGTGTGGCCAATCCACCTACCCTGCACATCTTTAGGTTGTGGGGGCGAAACCCATGCAAACACAGGGAGAACGCGCAAACTCCACATGGACAGTGACCCAGGGCCGGGATCGAACCCAGGACCCCAGCACCGCGAGGCCGCAGCGCCACAATTGTGCCACCGCGCCGCCCCCGAGAAAAGACACCGACCACCCACCCAAGTATTCCGCCTGGAGGTTGGTGACCAGTAGTGTCCCGCAGGGATCTGTTCTGGGACCTCTGCTCTTTGTGGTTTTTATAAATGACTTGGATGAGGAATGGAAGGATGGGTTAGTAAGTATGCCGATGACACGAAGGTTGGGGGAGTTGTAGATAGTGTTGATGGCAGGTTAAAGCAGGACATGGACAGGATACAGAGCTGGGCTGAGAAGTGGCAGATGGAGTTCAACCGGGTTAAAGGCAGGAAGTGTGGAGGAACAGAGGGATCTTGGGGTCCACGTACATAGATCCCTCAAAGTTGCCACCCAGGTTGATAGGGTTGTTAAGAAGGCATATGGTGTGTTGGCTTTCATTAACAGGGGGATTGGGCAGCACGGTAGCATTGTGGATAGCACAATTGCTTCACAGTTCCAGGGTCCCAGGTTCGATTCCGGCTTGGGCCACTGGCTGTGCGGAGTCTGCACATCCTCCCCGTGTGTGCGTGGGTTTCCTCGGGGTGCTCCGGTTTCCTCCCACAGTCCAAAGATGTGAAGGTTAGGTGGATTGGCATGATAAATTTTGCCCTTAGTGTCCAAAATTGTCCCTAGTGTTGGGTGGGGTTACTGGGTTATGGGGATAGGGTGAGGTGTTGACCTTGGGTAGGGTGCTCTTTCCAAGAGCCGGTGCAGACTCGATGGGCTGAATGGCCTCCTTCTGCACTGTAGATTCTATGATTCTATGATTCTATGAAGAGCCATGAGGTTTTGCTGCAGCTTTATAAAATCCTAGTTAGACCACACTTGGAATATTGTGTCCAGTTCTGTTCGCCTCATTATAGGAAGGATGTGGATGCTTTGGATAGGGTACAGAGGAGATTTACCAGGATGCTGCCTGGAATGGAGGGCATGTCTTATGAAGAAAGATTGGGGAGCTAAGGCTTTTGTCACTGAAGCGAAGAATGAAGAGAGGTGGCTTGATAGAAGTGTACAAGATGATGAGAGGCATGGATAGAGTGGATAGCCAGAGACTTTTCTCCAGGGTGGAAATGGCTGTCACGAGGGGACATCATTTTAAGGTGATTGGAGGAATGGTGATTCGGTGGGGAGATGTCAGAGGTAGGTTCTTTACACAGAGAGTGGTGGGTGCGTGGAATGCACTGCCAGCAGAGGTGGTGGAGTCTGAGTCATTAGGGATATTTAAGCGACTCTTAGACAGGCACATGGACAGCAGTAAATTGAAGGGGTGGAGGTTAGGTTGAACTTAGATTAGGATAAATGGTCGGCACAACATCGTGGGCCGAAGGGCCTGTACTGTGCTGAACTGTTCTATGTTCCATCGCGGGGAGAATGTGCAAACTCCACACGGACAGTGACTCAGAGCCGGGATCGAACCTGGGACCTCGGCGCTGTGAGGCAGCAGTGTACCCACTGCACCACCATGCTACCCTCCAAAATGAGCTCTTCAAATTTTCTGACACACTTTGAAAGCATGAATGTTATATATTGTAAACTAGCCGACCTCCAGGACTAAATCTTCTCGACCATGAGCATTTTGGGTAGCTGGGACCATGTTCAGGTCCTGAACACATTCGCTACGGCAGTATGTCTCCGGGGATAGGTTTTACACGAGGCACACAATTAGGTGGCTGACTCCAGTATGAATGTTTAATTAGCGATGGCAAGCAGGAGGAGGAGGTGGCAGTGAAAATCAGCACCTGAGGCTGGAGAGTCATCCAATAACTTTCACTTTGTACGGAATAAAAGTGCTGCTGGCAGCTCTGGGCAAATGGGGGATTGGGCTAGTTGGAGGCCACAACCTCCACTTCCTCACCACCAGCGCTATTCCTTACTGCAGTCTGCACGAGATTGGAAGGGAATTGTGAACCTCTGCCTGTGGAGCACTTCAGGCTTACTGATTTGTATCTTGGTGGCAGAGGTCATTTATTTGCCATGGTTCTCTGGCCTCCTATTACCTCACAAACTGTTCTTTACCCACAGCAGGAATCCTGTTTGGTGCTAGTAAAATCTAATTTACACTGCAAAATTGCTCCCGATTGGTTGTTGATGAACCGGAAATCGGTTAACTTTGTCATGATATGCAGACATGCACATAATGAAATACAGACAGGCAGCTAATGAACACAGAGAACAGGACATAACCAATCAGCAGGCAGAACACTTGGGGGTGGTTTCCCACTATAAAAGGCACGAGGCACTCACACTACGCCTCTTTCCGCTGGGGACATCTACAGAGTGAGTCAGGTGTATATATCACATAACACCTACAGCACATGGCTAAGAGCTAGTCTGGTTCAGTCAGACAGAGTAATCACACTTAAGTTAGCAGAGTGTCGAACTCACAGAGAACTGAGCTAACTGTGTGACAGGTTCAATAAATCAAATTGAACTAACTTCAAGGTCTGGAGCATATTTCAGTTATAGCTGCTGCATCCAGTTGCAGCCCGTGTTATATCCGTGTGCTTAACACGACAAACTGGCCAGTATCACAATGCTGTTTGCAGGAGCTTAAATTGGTTCTGAAATCTCTACTTCAGAACAGTGATCATATTTTTAAAATACATTATTGGCTATAAAATGCATTGGGAGAACCCGAGGAGGTGCATGATACCCTGCAAAAGTGAGTTTTCTTCCGTTCTTTGTCTGGTAGATAATGAGTTGCACACAAGAGATGCGGAGAAAACCATTGGCCATGATTTTGCAAAGGCAGAGGTGGCTTGTCCACTGACCCCAGCAGGATCTTCTGGTCCCTTTAAAGTCAATGACGATTTGCTGTGCTTGCCTGCCCCATTATGGGGAATTGTAGCCAGTTAAAATGGCTAACTCCCGATTTAGAATGGCTAACTCCCAATTTAAAATGGCGAACGGCAAAGGCTGATGGGAAAGTCAGCCAACAGGAAACAAACAAGCAGCTGCAGGTTGAGTGTGTATTTACCTCTGGATAGGCCAGACAAGATCGATACCGGCAACCATAAGCATAACAATACACCAGCCATCTGCATACTAATGAGCAATCCCCGGGAACAATGTGCAACATTTCAGACACACAAAGCCAACCCAGACTCGTCGGCGCCAGCAGAAGCCTACACAAAGGGATGTGAACGATCACCTCAAGACCGCCTATCGATCAAGGAATCGCTCCAGCATTGGAGAATATCGAACCAAGTGATTAGGACAAAGTCCAATCACTTGGAACCAGGTACAGGGTCCGCCCCGAAAGGCGGGAAGCCCCTGGGGACTATAAGAATAGAGTCCAAGTTCAAATCGACCCTTCTGCTGCTACCATTCTGCATCCTCCTGCACCCTTCTGCTTCTTCTTCTGACCGGGTCACTCAGCAACGCAGACCAACCCTTGACAGTGACCGGTCCAGCCATCGCGAAACATCCCGTAAGTCTTACTTCAATGCTCGCAACGAGATAGGCGCTCCTAGCTATCAATCTGTACCAGCTTTGAATCCCGCAGGCTCAGAACCCGAACGAAAGGCCATTCGTTTCCCTGACCTGGTGGGCCATTTCCAAGTTAAGTATTGGCCTGTTAGTTGTGGGAAGTAGCTTAGACATAGAATTTATGCATGAGTATTGATTACTGTATATAATAAATGTGCTTTGATTTAATTCTTACTAAGCGATGTATTGGATTATTGATCATTACTCGGACTTGAACCAGGTGGCGGTATCAGAAAGATACCTGGCGACTCAAGAGCAAAGGTGATAGAACAGAGCAATTAAACTAAGACTAAAGTTAGCAACAGAACCCACCATGGAGGGTCGCCTTCTGAGGGACCAGAAGATCCTACCAGCAGGAATGGTCAGAAAATCCCACCCACTAAGTGGAGAAACACATTGGTTTGACTGACTTTGAGCAGATCTATGTATTGAACAACACATTCTACATTGTGACAGCATTGTTTTTATCTCTGTTTGTACTTATTGCTTATAAATAACTATTGTTCAGACAATAACAAGCTCTGGAAGGACTGAATCTTTAGTAAAATTTGAAGGGAATTTGTTAATCAAAGGGCTGGATTTTTCTGCAGCCTTTCAGATCCTGGCATTAGAAAATATAGTCCTGAGCCTGCATTTGCAAAAACAAAGCAATCTTTCAAGGGGTGGCCTCCTAAATGGCCACCTACAAGCTTTCCATCCTATTAAGGATGGCGAGTGAGCTCTTGATGCAACAGGCAGATCGCATAGCCTTACCAGATGATGTGAATGCTTCTGAAGCAGACCAGATACCATGAGGGCTCCTCAACATCAATTATCGAGGACTTTGATCAGTAGTTCAATCAGGGTGGATGAGAAACCCCACCACTGTGTAAGTCTTAGTTATAAAAACATAGAAAATAGGAGCAGGAGGAGGCTATTCGGCCCTTCAAACCTGCTCCGTCATTCATTATGATCATGGCTGATCATCCAACTCAATTGCCTAATCCTGTTTTCCCCCATATTGTTTGATCCCCTTCACCCTAAGTTCTATATCTAATTGCTTCTTGGAAACATACAGGGCGATTCTCCATTGGCTGACGTCGATATCGTGAAACACGATTGAGCGGAGAATAGGTTCTGTCGCCAAAATCGCGGCGGGGGCCGATTTGATGCCAAATCGCAATTCTCCGTCACCTCGACAGCGGCGTCAATGCAGTCCGGAATGCACGTACAGTGAACACTGTTTGCATGTCATTAGCAGGCTCAACCCGGCATTCTCCGTGGCCTCCATGTTGTTCCGCCTCCGATGGCCGAGTTCACTTGTGCTTTTAAAAATCGTGAAACCGGCTTCGTGGTTGCTGAGGGAGAGAGAGGGGGTACAGAACGTGGCCAACATGGCCATAGATTGCTGCCCAAGGGCCTTCTGCCAGGGCCAGGGGAAGTAGCGGTGGATGGCCAGAAGGTAGGCTGTGTGGTCAGAATAGACATTTATGGAATGCCATTGCCGCAGTCGGCAAGGCAGCATGCAACTGTGGACGCTGCTGACAGCCCACTGTAAACCTAGGGCCACGGGTCGTATAGGTGTCCCCCAGGCCAGCCTCCCGAGGTGCCCTCTGACCCATCAGATGTATGGGCACACTCCAGCAAAATCATTGCCATCTTGTTGGCTAGGATGGTGTGTGTGGTGAGTGAAGTGTGTTTATGTGGCTGCAGCTTTTTAGTCTCCTGAGTGTCAATCATGGACCTGGTGAATCCCGCACCATTTTTCATTGGAATCGATTGTGTTCCACGTGTCACCAGTGCTAGCCCCTTCATAGTTGCTGAATCGAACCAGGTTCGGTGCCAGTTTTGCTGTCGTGAAAGTCCACAAATCCTGCGTTGACGTCAACACGTCAGAAACAGAGAATCCAGCCCACAATGTTTTGGCCTCAACTGCTTCCTGTTGTAGTTATTTCCACAGGCTCACCACTCTCTGGGTGAAGAAACTTCTCCTCACCTCTGTCCAAAATGGTCTACCCCGTATCCTGGTGACTCCTGGTTCTGAATACACCCACCATCAGAAACATCCTTCCTGCATCTACCCTGTCTCGTCCTGTTAGAATTTTATAGGTTTCTATGAGGTGCCCCTCATTCCTCTGAACTCCAGCGAATACAATCTGAACCGATGCGATTTCTCCTCATACATCAGTCCCACCATCCCAGGAATTAGTCCACTAAACCTTTGCCGCACTCCCTTTCATCTAAAAACATCCTTCCTCAGATAAGGAGTCAAACACTGCACACAGTATTGCAAGTGTGGCCTCACCAAGCCCCTGTATAATTGCAGCAAGCCATCGCTGCTCCTGTACTCGAATCTTGTCGCAATGAAGGCAAGCATCCCATTTGCCTTCTTTACTGCCTGCTGTACCTGCATGCTTACCTTCAGTGACTGGTGTACGAGGACACCAAGGTCTCGTTGTGCATTCCCCTCTCCTAATTTATGACCGTTCAGATAATAATCTGCCTTGACGTTTTTGTGGATAACCTCACATTTATCTACATTATATTGCACCTGACATTCATTTGCCCACCCTCAACTTGTCCAAATCGCACTGAAGGGTCTCTGCATCCTCCTCACAGCTCACCTTCCCACCCAACTTGGTGACCTCTGCAAGTTTGGAGATATTACATTTTGTCCCCTCATCTAAATCATTAACATATATTGTGAATAGCTGCCCAGCACCGATCCCTGCGGGAACCCATGATTGTAGTCTTTCATAAATCCAGCCCCTCTTCATGGAATGGAACCTCAAGTCTTATGTTATGGACAGGAGAGATAGGCAAAATCGAATTCCTTTATTATCTGCCTGTCTGTAAACAAAGGTGTTTTGGTTTTTAAGATAGGTTGTGGCACCTATTCAAAATTCTTTTGTTTATGTGGCCAATTTTTAAAGTGACTCACAGAGAATGTTCTTCACATTAAATTGGAAGTTTAGCATATTCAGATATTTACACCAGGGGGAGGATTGCACAAACATGCACACTCACACACATACACGTGTAAACACACAAATGGCTATCAATTTACATGATTGCCAGACTCCAGATGGTCCAAATCGAGAGGGGGTTCCTGCATAGACAAATTCCAGTTGAAGCAAGTCCTTGGCTGAAAGCAGAAATACAGCATTTCTTTACATATCTAAGTGACACAGTGAGATGAGCTTGACACTAACATCAGTCTGCTTGGCAGGCAGTAGCCCATGGCTTCCAGATAAACAGGCTTTGTGGAGGGTTTGTTACAGATGCTTGGTCAGCTTGGAGTCCTGCTGGTGGATGTTTGCAGGTTGGAGGTAAATTAGCAGACTGCCCTGCTTCTGGGGTCTCAACTGTATAGTGTTCTCAAAATGATCACTTGGGCGATATGACCTCATCCCTCCCCAATGATTTCATAGAGGGATGTTTATCTGGTGTCTGGAACTGGCTTTTGGTTTGTGGCTTCTGTCGTCCCAGTCATTAGCTTCTGAAAGAGTAATTATCCGTGTTGATCACCCTGTTCCAAATAGCTACTGTCTTAGTGGAGCCCTGAACTCTGCTAGAGGTGTAAGCTTAGAAGATGCAGATAGTGTCCATTTCCTTTCAATAGTTCCTTTTTTAAATGGACCATGTGTGAGATTTCATGAACAACATATCAGGGCATGTCGCTAGTGCAATCCATGAAATGTCTTGTGATCATCTTACAATTCCAGACAGCTTGTGATGGCCATCTTTTAGTTCAGCAAAGTTCATTTTTTAAATAAGCAAAACAGAATAGCATTTGATTTAGATTGTTTATGATTTATTTAGTGTCTTAGGGACATTTCACGTGATGTAAACATGTTTGTTTACATTGACATCTGTGCGAACATAATATAATAGTAGAAGAAAATGAAAGAGTTTTAGCTTTTCTTATTTAACATTTGAACTATTTCTTGGCCTCTCCCATAAAAACGCAAATCCCGGAACAAGCAGCAAGTAAAGGTGAAAAAACTTCTCTCCCATGTCGTATGTTAAGATTTATTTCTTTATCTGTTTTCTCAACCCCCCCCCCCCCCCCCCCCCCCCCCGCCCCCCCCCACACACACAAGGGTATTGGAAACAATGGTTTAGGGATGGTAATTCAACTTCAAACTGGGTCCAAACCAGGCAGTAGTACATTGGTTCCCAGTTATACAAGCCCGTCATTGGCCTTTCCATTGTGCAAAAAATGAAAGATGAAAGAAGAATTGGACACAACAGGTGGCTCCACCTCATCCATCAGTTATTCACCAAATTTGAATTTCACTCTGTGTGAACTCAAGTGTCAGAGGCATTTGTGAGTTAGAAATGTCTTTGGCTTGAAGAAAATAATTTTCATTTTGCCGCTGGGATTATTCTATACGTTTTACGGGTCTGTGGAATTTCTGGAGTCTTAAGCACAGATACTGTACATATCTGGCAACAATAAAGTAAGAATTCACGCAGATTACCATTTTTCTATTTACACCTGCCAATTATTGCTTCTGTGGGCTGTGAAACTGTCATTCACTTCCATCAAATAAATACAGAATAATGATAGCTGCCAGCGAGTTGCAAAACTGTAATTTAATGCTGCATTTATGATGGGTGTGGAATGCCAGATTGTCAGCAGGATACCATGATTGAATTATACTGTTAAACTCACTGTTGGCTATTCATTATATGTAATAGATACTGTGTGGTTTATTAAAAAGAAAAGAAAATGTTCTGCTTTTTGCAATGTTACTTGGTATTCACTGCGCACCGTGCAAGAGACAGCGTGACATAGTGAAAGGATAGTAAAAGTAATTTTTTTAAATCTGTGATTTTTGCTGTTCTCCTCCCTGCCATGCATCATTCCAGAGCCATGAGGGGGTGTGCAAACAGCCTACTTACAACGTTTTCAGCGTTTCCGTTGAACAAACTGTTCAGTTGCGTGTGAAGGTAGCCTACGATGATTCATCCATCTATCTTTGGTCTCTCTCTCTCCCTCTTGCTATTTGGCACTTGGCCACTGGACTGTGCCTCCTCCTGCAGCTGTTCAATGACAAGGAATTTCTTTGTGTATCGCACACAGAAATGCAGATTCTCCTTTTGTGAGACAGCGAAGACCAGTGTTTCACCAAAAAAAGACAGTTCAGTGAAGAAGGTTGCATAAGTCGCCGGCTCTATGTTGAAGGAGTCATTTTAATTTTTTGACATTTTCCTATGGGTGAGGATATTCATTTGCTGGTAATATATATCAGATTTTGCTATGCACACTACATGCAATTTTCCAACTATTGACTTAAATCGTAGTCACTCTGGAGATGTACAGCATCCACCTCATGGTGCCTCCATGCCAGGGCCCAGCTGCTAGTTATGTTCCCAGGAGCAGAACTTGAGGACCATAAGCCTATTCCTGCCTTGCAGTTCAAAGCATCAGATGAAAAGCTATTAGAGACTTGCAAAGAAAGTCATGAATGAATGATGTTGAGTTAGGAATTTTGGTACTTGAGCTTCTGTATAACTGCTGTAAAGATGACTGCTCCAAACCTTTATGCCAAAGGGTCATTCATAGATGCCACTGGGAATATTAGGAGCAATAGCCCAATAATTTTACACAATTGCAGAAAGGCCTGTTGCTGCTACTTCCTCAGTCACGTAGAGGAAGGTCAGAACAAACGGCAAGGTGGCACAGTGGTTAGCACCGTTCCCTCACAGGTCCAGGGACCCAATCCGGTTCAATTCTGGCCTTGGGTGACTGTGTGGACTTTGCACGTTCTCCCTGTGTCTGCATGGGTTTCCTCCGGGTGTTCCGGTTTCCTCCCACAGTCCAAAGATGTGCAGATGGGGTTACTGGGATAGGGTGGGGGTGGGCCTAGGTAGGTGCTCTTTCGGAGGGTCAATGCAGACTCGATAAGATAAATCACCTCCTTCTGCACTGTAGTGATTCTATGAAACAAGATTCAAATGAATGGCTAAGGAACAGAGTTCACTGGTTACTCTTACTAGGAGTGGCACTGGAATGTCATGACATGTAAGATTTCAAATACTTGGGGCGGAATCTTCCCAAAAATGAGTGTTGGCTCAGGCGAGAAAACCGATGTGAAGCTCACAGGCAACACAGCTGGCTTTTCACACCATATTGAATAACACACTATGCATTTTAAAAGGGGAAGTAAGATTCACACCATCAGCTGTAGGGATGGAGCCTAATGATGCCAGCAATTCCAGGAATTCCAACATCAGGGCTCAATTTTTAAATGGAACCCCAATGTCCAATTTCAGATGAGGTCCCCTCCCCTCCGCGGGGATATCGGGAGTAAACCCCCCCCCTGCCAAAATAGACATTGTGGCTCTCTCCTCTCCCACCACATACAGCCATCGGGGCTCTCAGCACTCGCCCCACCCGCCCCCCCACTCCGCCCTCCACCTCCCCCAAACATCGGGGCTCTTCCCTCTCCCTCCCTGCACCTTGTCCATGGGCTCCCCAGAGGCCCGCCCCTGGCACCTCCAGGTTGGCGCTACCAGAAGCTCTGACCCTCACCACCCAGGGGCTATACTTACCTCTGCACCCCGAGCATGTTCATTATGGCTGCTTTTCAGTTCTGAAAACCAGTAGTGATTTGCACCAGCCTGATGTCATTCCAGCTGGGAGAATAATTCAGAGGCAGATGTTATGGTGTCAAAATCGGAAATTACACAGTAATTTATTAAAATGTATGGAAATTAGGTTTGTGACCTTTTGGGCGTGAACCTGATCACGTAATTGGCTGGAGGAGGGGGAAAAGATCTCAAACTAAGGTTTCGCTGGCGTACATCCTGTTTTGGCCCTCTTGTGAAATTTAGTGGAATTATGGGATCTGCGCCCATGGCGAACATAGCCGATGGATTGTGGCCTTGGAATACAAAGGGATACGAATGGAAGAGGGATGAGGGACAATCTCAATTTTCCAACGGACACCTGCCCTGATACCTCCTCTTCCAAGACTTACAGCACAGCCTTACTTCAGCAAAGATCTAATACGTGTTCCTTATTCAGCTTGCAAAAGCAGAGAATTAGCATGTCACCAACTCTTACTAATCTCTCCTTGGTATAAAGACGTTGGAACCATGAGATGCAATAGAGTACTGTTATCTGCATGTCGCCCATAATGAGGCTATTGCAGTTGACTGAGACAGTCATTTACACTTCAAGTAAGTCTTTAAGATTATGCATAAGGAAACCAGTGAATTAGTGTGTACAAGTGAAGGCTGGGACAGCAAGCGCATTTTTCTTGTGATATGTTGTAGGAAGGTGGTTTTAATTGCCAAACATGTTTATGCAGTGCATTCCATGTGAAGTGTTGACTCTTCTCACCTAACTTGATGTGGTAATCCCTTTACACTTTTTTACTGCCATTCTTATTGAAGTGTTCTGCTGCCAGTGCCAAAAAGGGTATTTCTCTTGTCACTCCTTTTTTGCAGGATCAGTTTTATTTCAGTATTTGAGACGAGGCTTCTACACACTGCAGCTATCCTGTCTAACACTTTACAAATTGGAAAATTCTTGGTTTGCTGTAAAAGGTCTTCCATTAATGTCTGTCCCTTTAGGTTGCTGCAAATGTTTCAATCCTACAGTCGAACCTTATTTGCTATCCGGTTATTGTATGTTAGCTGTGGTGTCAAAAGCTTACCTCTGAGTCAGACTGTTCTGTGATCAAGACCCACTCCTGCATTTGTCAGTAAAAATCAAAGCTGACAAGTCCAGTGTAATTTTGAGGAAGTCCTGTACTCTTGAAGGTGCTACGTTTCAGGCAAGACATTAAATTGGGGTCCTGCCTGCCCTCAGGTTGATGTACAACATCCCATGGCACTCGTTTGAATAAGTCCTGGCCAATATTTCAAAAGCACTTCAATGGCTGTAAAACACGTTGGGTTGTGATAGGTGCTACATAAATGCTCCTTAATCTTTTTGCACTCTCAGTGAAGTCGGCTGACTGGAATTCAGAAAAATACAGCAGGATCATTGTCAGCACGGTCAACAATGGCTCTCACTTTTGTGGAGATGATTACATCACTTAGGAAATCCCAGTAGGTTTAATAATACATTATTCACAGCACCTGTTCAATGTTACTTTTTTGAGCTCAAGCTGCTTATTTGTTGTACTGTTAAGTGTATAAGTGGATACAGTGACGATGATGGATACGTTGGTTATATTTATGGTTTGATGCTGCGAGAGTTTAAAGTTTGCTTAAGTGAAATAGTCGATTTGTCTGCATCGAGCGTTTTGATGTCATGGCATTTATGGCATGACTAATGTTGATGTCATCACTTCTGAGACATTTGGCAACTGTGAGACTTACTGGGTAATGATAATACATCACTAACATTGTCCCAGTGGTTGCTTATTAGTGACCTAAAGCATTGAGCATAAATCTTGAAATGTAAATCCATAGTGTACACAATGTAACTGTGTCGAAAGACCCAACTGTCGACCTTCACCACCAGCCTTGGTTTTCATGACAATATCAATCTTTAAACACGCAGCAGTCTATATATTAAAGTATTATTTTATTTGCAATGAGATAGACATTCTTTTAAACACACTAATGTTCAAAATGATAGCTTCATGATACCACCGCTGAAAAATACCATTGTCGAATTACATTCTAACTTTCATGCTACAAGGCATCTCTGTATTGCCTGCTCAGAGTGGGATTTGATTACTGTACCTGATGCTCTTTTATTCTCAAGATTAGTGGATCCCCTTAAGTCAATGGAATGCCGATCTAGGAGGAACAATTTCTCCACAGTTATGTTTATTCTCTATCAATTTATATGGAATCTCTAGATTAATTGGATGAGGAACAAAACTGCAGTTTAATTGAATATTTCCAAAGATGTGGCAACCGCTGGAGTACAGGCTCAGAACTTCAAGGATGCAATTAATCCATTTAAACAAATCACACAGCTTTACTTCTGGATACTTTTTTTTTTCAATAACGTATACACAATAAAACCTCATTAAAAAATCAACAACTTTGCCGTTAGGTTCGAGTGAAAGCTCCAACAGGGTAGTTTAGTTTATGAGAAATAGTTGTCACTTCTTGCAGCAAAATAATTATGTGATTCAAATTTGTGAAATAATTAGCAGCCAAATACTTATTAAAATGTTAATACTGAAGCATTCAATGGCTGATACTGGAAAATGGTCTTACGAATCAAAAGACTTTCACCACCATTATATAAATATCATTTAATACTTTATTTTCTGGCTGAATTAATTGCTACTTTAAGCAGAATGATGCATGTGGCAACATGACTATTCGTATCTTTTCGAATCATTGTTTGATTCATCATCATTTGTTTCTTTTCTTGTCCTTCACTCTGGCACTCTGCCAGACCTCAATCTTTTATACAACATGCATCATTTATGGCACTGTCATTAATAATGAAACGATATACAACATTTTTTTGTACAGCATTGCCCTTGCTATGATATATATTTTTGCAATACATCCAAAAATACATTTTAGAGAGTGTCTTTGTGTTTACAGCATTGAATGTTGCCAATGGAAAATTACATTAATGCAGATGAAGTAACCCTGGCTAGGAATATCAATTGTTTATTACTGCAATTTAGTCTTCGAGGCAGTTACAGTAAGTCAATAAAAAGGTAGCTACTAATCCAATGAGCCAGCCTCCGATCTTTTCCTCTTCCTGTGATTTATCTGAAAGCTTCCATTTTAGTAATAATATATTTAGGTGTTTTTGGTTTTGGAATGGTATGTTCACCAACAGTACAGAATTCTGTGTACTACGACAGCAAGAGAACAACTGAGCATTATTTTTGAATACTCTCTCATTCTGCAGTTTATTGCAGCCATTACATTCCTCAGTCCTCAGCCCCAGAACTGTACACCTAGCTGCTTCTGATGACACCAGCAAGAGAAAGTAAAAACTAGAAGTACCGTAATGACAGTTCGGGTATGTGGCTAGTTTTCAAGGAAACATTTCCAGAAATTGATTGATTAATTGCTTGATTCATTTATTGTCACATGTACCGAAGTATTGTGAAAAGTATTTTTCTACGTCCAAGGGAACATATACAGTACGTACACAGTAGACAAAAGAATAATCGACAAAGTACATCGACAAATATGTAATTGGTTACAGTGCAGAACAATGGGCAAACAAAGCAAATACGACATGAGCAAGAGCAGCATAGGGCGTCATGAATAGTGTCTTACAGCTAACAAATCAATCCAAGGGAGAGTTATTGAGGAGCCTAGTAACTGTGGGGAAGAAATTGTTCCTATGTCTGGATGTGCGGGTCTTCAGATTTCTGTATCTTCTGCCTGATGGAAGGGTCTGGAAGGGAGCAAAGCCTGGGCACGAGGGGTTTCTGACAATGCTGTCTGCCCTCCTGAGGCAGCATGAGGTGTAGACAGAAACAATGTGAGGGTGGCAAGCTTGTGTAATGCGTTGGGCCGAGTTCACCACACTCAGAAGTTTCTTGTGATCTTGGGCCGAAGAGTTGCCATTCCAATCAGCGATGCAGCTGGATAGGATGCTCTCTATGGCACATCTGTAGACGTTTGTGAGGGTCGATGCAGACATGCCGAATTTCTTTAGCTTTGTAGGAAATAAACACATTGTTGGGCTTTCTTGACTGTTGCACCAATGTGAGTGGACCAGGACAGGCTGTTAGTGATGGTGATCCCCAGAACTTAAAGCTGTCGCCCAACTCCACTTCGGAGCCATTGATGTAGATGGGGGCATGTGTGGTACCATGCTTCCTGAAGTCAATGATCAGTTCCTTGGTTTTTTTGACATTTAGAGAGAGGTTGTTTTTGGTACATCATGCAACCAAGTGATCTATCTCCCTTCTGTCGTCTGGCTCGTCGTTGTTTGTGATCTCTGTGCAATGGTTTTGAATTAGCCATAGCTTGCTGACTATTAAAAAACCCACAGTGAAATGTAAGCAGTTTTTGTCATAATGTATATTATTTGCCAAGGTTGCGATGGAGAAAAAAAAAAATCCAATATAATGTGTGATATAAATTATCGATTCTCTTTTGGTTCTCTTTATTACTGTTTTCATTGTTTATGGCATTAAATATAATGGACTGGATTCTCCGTTTCAGAGACTATGCCCCATGCCGTTGTGGTCTTTTACTCCAGAGAAACTGCCATCAAAAGGCCACAGATTTACAACCCTGTCAGGAAGCTCGCAGCTCCAGCTGCCGATACGGCCCCCCACACCTCCGGGTCAGAGGTCGCGCATGCGCACGGTGGCGGCCTCCAGCGGCCGCACCGTGCTCCATTGGGGACTCAGACTGCGAAGCAGGACTGTGGAAAGAGTGCTCCCGATTGACCCCATGCCCGACCCAGACCACCCGCACAATAAGGGCACAGTCCCATATGAGGCCCCCCCCGCCCTCCAATCGGCCTGCCCCTGACCATGGCGGCCGCGAACTGCCTCGTGCGTTTCCCGAATGGCTGGGACCATATTAGAAATACGCCGTTGGGGCTTCGGCCGGTTGGGGACGGAGAATAGTGGGGGGGGGGGGGCTGAAGCAATGGCCGCAGGTGGGGATACGCAGCCCGGCATACTCCCAGGGAACACTGCTTTTTGGGGGCCGGAGAATCGAGGAACCAGCGCCGGTCCCGATTCCATGCATGGAACTGGATACTCCCCCCCGCCCCCCCCCCCCCCCCCCCGGCTCCGGACGCGATTTCAGCGTCGGGTTGCGGAGAATCTAGCCCAATATTATTAAGAATAACTTTTGTCAGCATCTTCTAGACGGGAAGTCCCAGAATGAAGGACCATGTTGCAAAATGCACATTTTTGGAAGTGCAAAGATATTCTTACACAATTTCAGCATACAGTTCATTCCTTATACATTGGGCGGGATTCTCTCAGCCCGGGGCCGGGCTGGAGAATCGCCGCGACTGGCGCGAATTGCACCACGCTTCCCCGACGCCGGGACGTGATTCTCCGCAGAGCGGAGAATCGGTGCCATTGGCGCCGGCACGGTCAGCGTGGCGCCGGCACTTTCAGTGCAGCGCCGGCCGGGGGCCACTCTACAGGGCTCCCCATGTGATTCTCCGCCTGGGATGGGCCGAGCGGCCGTACCACAAAACCCGAGTCCCACCGGCGCCGTTCTAACCTGCTCTTAGCTGGCGGGACCTCGGCGTGGAAGGTTCCGGGGGCGGCCGGTGGGGGGGGGGGGGGGGGGGCTCCGATATGGTCAGGACTGAAATCGGGGCCCACCGACCGGCCGGCCGGCCTTTCGGGCTGGGGGCCTTCTTTCTTCCGCGCCGGCCCCTGTAGCCCTACGCCATGTTGCGTCGGGGCCAGCGCGGAGAAGGGAGCCACTGCGCATGCGCGTGTTGCCGCCGGTGCGACTACGCATGCGCACATTGGCGCCGGTGCCATTGTGCATGCGCGGACACGGCGGCGTCCAGTTGATGCCATGATCAATAGCTGGAGCGGCGTGGGTCACTCCAGTGCCATGCTGGCCCCCTGTAGGGGCCAGAATTGCTGATTCTGAGGCCATGTAGACGCCGTCGGGAAGAGTGAAGGCGTTTACGATGCTGTCAACACTTTGCCTCAGGATCAGAGAATCCTGCCCATTAACTGTAGATGTACACATGGGGGAGGTGAGAGTTGTTCTAATACAGGCTGATAGAGGTAAAGGAGATAGCCAGGAAGTTTAAAATTGGAAACAAATTAACCATGGTGTGAAAGGACATGCAGAACCTGAAGGAATCACCAGTAAGATGCATAATCAAAAGCAAAGGGAAAGAACAGTGAACAGATCTAGCAGCTCAAAGCGGGTGCCAAGATGGGAAAGGCAGAGTAATGCTGGTCTCTCAGTTTTTAAGGAATAATGCCACAGGACGACAAAAGACATCTCGTGGGTGTTTATCTAAGGGAGACTTATGCCCTGAATCAGTGTTGGGACAGGTCAGATGATTGCAATGATACAATGATTTCAACTTTAATTTATAATTATTTTTGGTCCTTTATTCTGGGACTTTAGGGGCAGCACGGTAGCGTTGTGGATCGCACAATTGCTTCACAGCTCCAGGGTCCCAGGTTCGATTCCAGCTTGGGTCACTGTCTGTGCGGAGTCTGCACATCCTCCCCGTGTGTGCATGGGTTTCCTCCGGGTGCTCCGGTTTCCTCCCACAGTCCAAAGATGTGCAGGTTAGGTGGATTAGCCATGATAAATTGCCCTTAGTGTCTAAAATTGCCCTTAGTGTTGGGTGGGGTTACTGGGTTATGGGGATAGGATGGAGGTGTTGACCTTGGGTAGGGTGCTCTTTCCAAGAGCCGGTGCAGACTCGATGGGCCGAATGGCCTCCTTTTGCACTGTAAATTCTATGATAACTCTATGACTTCTCATCTAGAAAATCCTCAATATTCCCAGAGATGGAGAACGATCCAAAGCTGCTTAGAAATCACACTTTTCCATTTAAATAACTTCACTGTTAATGGTGGGAGAATCAAGCCTGGAATCATTAAGCACATCAGTAAATATACTAAAGCTATGGAAATATTATTGATCATCTTTAGGTCATATGTTGTGCCAAAAGTGGTCAATTTGAGCCACATTTGCAGCATGTTTATTTGCTGAGGAGTAATGACAAAGTAATAATATCAGCTTAGTTGTGCAAAGTATATAAGCTACTGCTCTGTTAAACTGCTCTGTTCTTCATGCTATCCCTGGAGAAATCATGGGATATTACCCCATTTCCTGACAACGAATGAGCAACTAAAGGCCCAGCATTTCCCTTAATTTACAATTGCCAACAAATAAGGGATCAAACCTGGTTGAATTTAGAAAAAGTATGCTAGGAGCAGAACCAGACCTACCTAAAAATTAGATGCCTACCTGGTGAAGATACAACAGGACTACTTGCCTGCTAAACAGTGGAAGCAGCATGTGACAGAGAGAACTAAGCAATCTCACAAGCAAAAAAATAGATGAACGATCTGCAGCTCTACCACATCCAGTAGTGAATGGTAAGGGACAATTTAACAACTAACCGGAGGAGGCGGAGGTTCTGGAAACATCACATCCTGAATGATGGAAAGAGCCCAGCACATTAGGTTTTTTTTTGATGGCCCCTTGTGGGCTCTGCCTAGCCTTTCATTTCCTCCTAATGTGCCCATTCCTATAATAGGTATAACATGGAGCTTCCCTGAATCTATACCTTTCCTGGGGATGATCTCCCCCATACTGGTATCATTCTTCATAGTTCCTGGTCTGTGGACAAAATTCCTTATAACTCAGCACTTTATTCTGATCCAAGCTTCTTTGCTGGTTATTTTCCGTGCCTTCATCCTTGTCACCATGACTGCTAATGGTTTATTACCAACCCTGGTAGACTTGTACGCTCCGTAATTCCATCTCCCCTCCCACAACCCCCTCTCCCTCGGCACTTTCCATAGTCTGGGTGGCCTCTAATGCTTTCTTCAATGTAATCTCTTCCCCTGCTAACAATTTTTTTTTGTGTGGCCGTATCATTAATACCACAGATCAGCCTGTCTCTTAAATGTTGTTTAGTGCAGTCCCAAACTCACATTGTTCAGCCGTTTGTTTTAGGCGTGCCATAAATGCCGGCATCATCTTCCCCTGGGGACCTTGCTGTTGAATTGAACGTGTAATGCTGCATTATTATCGACGGCTTCGGGTGGTAATGACCCTTGGCTAACCCCATCAACTCCTCTAATGTTTTGTACTCGGGGGCATCGGGAGACGTCAAATTCCTAATTAGGTTGTAAGTGGGAGCCCCACAGGTAATTAGTGGAAGTACCCACTTCTTTTCCTCAGTTCCCCATCCTCCAAAATTTAATTTGCCTTGAAAAAGTAACAGAGATGCTCTACCTATAGCGCCCATTGCTCTGTCTGGGGGTTGAATAGTTCTAATTTCCCAAAAAGGGGCATTGTCACTCACAGACTGTGAAACGAGCTTGCTTGATGGAGAAGTTGTCACAGGAGATCTGCTCTGATTTTATAACAGCAGAAGGCACACGGTTGATCCTCATCACCAATGTAATATCTTGACAAACAGGCAACCACCCGATGGATTAACAAATGAACGATTTATTAAAGTCATAAACTATTTACAGAGAGTGGGATAAAAGCAATCAAGTTCCCAGACTCCAAACTCCTAATTGACTGGGAACCTGTGCTCCACTCCGGTCAATTGGGTCACATGACCCTCCAGGGACTCGACCCCGTAAAGGGGCATGCTACCACATCTATAATAGTCTTATGTCTTTAATTGTCCTACATCCCCTTATAAGATCCTATTTCTCATTAAAGACGCTTTAGCAGTTTGTTTTGCCATCACTTCTAAGTTGTTTCATATTTTTAAATATTTTTATTCCTCTCCTTATCCTCTGGATTTCCACTTTTCCTTGCGTTTGTTTAAACTGATTATTTTTGTCTGATGTTCAGAAGGCTATAAAACAATTGGAAAAATGCCTGCATTGATTTACAAGAGCAATTTAATAGAAATTCTGTTCAGGATACAAAATCTGGATAGGAATTTGATGTAGTTGGATTTCAATAAGGTTAACTGTCTCACAAAAAAAAAACATTTCATGAAATTACTAAACATGCTGTTCATGGCAGTGTACTGAGATGGGTTTCAGCTGGGAAATAGAAAACAGAGTGCTGAATTCTCCGCCCCGTCGAACCACATTTCTATTTCACTCCGCCAGTGGGATGCTCCTTTACGCCGGACGGTCAATGGGGTTTCCCATTGTGGGGCATCCCCACGCCATCGGGAAACACCCGGGCTGCCGGCAAAATGGAGCATCCCGCCGGCGAAGAATCCAGCCCCAAGCCTTTATGAAGGTGCCATGTTCTGGCTGGAGGAGTGTGATGAGGACAGCTCATTGTTGAAGCTGGTACTTTTTAAAGTTCACAGAAAAGAAGGTGCAGTGAAGTATTATGAGACAGAAAATTATTGTTGAAAATGAAAGGAAGAGTTTACAAGATAATTGTGAGACCAATCTGAATGCAGAAACTTGTTCAACGTCAAGAGAGAGGACCCACAAATGGATATTAATAAGATGCGGATGCTGAGATGGATGTGTGGCATAATGAAAAAGGACAAAATCAGGAATTGGCACATCAGGGAGTCAGTGAAGATTGTGGGGACATGAGGAAAGTAGCCAGGAAGAGATTGTATCGAATGTTTTTGAGGTGTTAATGATTATTGTTGGAGTTTTCTGAGCTAGGGTTTAACATGAATATTATTCAAAACATAGCAAAGAATACCTAGATCTTGAAAGAGACTTCTTCCTTGCCATGGGGTTGCAACAGAGAACATGATCATGAAAGCCATGTCATGTGATTGGACTTCACTTCCTGAAGATGATCTGAACTTCACAAATAATTTCCTTTCTGCAGCCAAGACAACAACCTTTCGTGTGAGTACCACAATAAAGGTTGTTGGCCCTCTTGTCCCACACCCCATTGTACACCTAGAATACTCTAGAAGCCAGCAAGTGGCCACCTCCTTCCTGCCAGCAGCCAATTTGCCCTTTCTTGTCCTGTTCCTTTTAAATGAGGAGCATGCTGCAAGCAAAAATCCACCAGTTTGTTTCTCTACTTTATCTTTAGCAAACCAATAAGAATGTTTTCTACAAGAGCATTCACAATTTTCTCATGTTCTGAAAGCAGAGAATGCCTTCCTCTTAGTTTGTTGTGGACATGAGAGAAATTTAGAAGGTAAGTGGTGGGATTCTCCGTTTCTGAGACAAAAGTGTTGACGCTGACATAGAATTCATGGACTTCCACGGCAGCAAACCTGGAACAATTCAGCTATTGATAAGGGGCTAGGTGCCACGTGGAACACAATTGATTCCAATGTGAAATAGTGCGGGTTTTGCTGGTTTCGCAATTGACACTCAGGAGGCTGACCAGCTGCAGCCGCATATACAGACTATCCTCCTCCTCGAGCAACACCAGCTCGTACAGCCGCAGGATATCCCCAGGACTGGGGCAACTACCAGGAAGGCTGTCATTGCTGTGTGAATTCCAATAGCCATTGTCTGCAGGGGGTGAAAGGCCAACATGCTAGTATGGTGCGTAACCCGTGCACAGCCAGGTCCACCGAGTTACATGGTGGCCCCGGTTGGCACTGTGAGCTGCCCCCCCGCATATTCCCCCCCTCCACCTTTTCCGCACCCCTGGCCCCAGTCCGTGCCCAGCACCATGGGAGCCTCTAACCTTAGTGTCGTCCCTGCTGTCAGGAGTACCACCAGCTGCCGTTGCCCTTGCAAGGGATGTGCTCCAAGGCACCCCACCTGGAGACGCTGTAGGGGCTATAGTGAGCGTTGCCCTTGGGTGGGCCGCCTGATGCCCCGCCAGCAGATGGCGGCCAGGTTACGGGGCTGGGAGGATGGGGGCACTATGCAGAAGCAGGGACCAAAGTGGATGGTCAGTGTGGTGCAGAGCAAGATAGTTGCCTTCCAGGCCGCAGCAATGGTGGTCCCGGCCTGGGCACACCCCAGTCACATGGGGGGGGTCACCCTAGTCACTCAATCTTTTCCCCCACCACACCCCCTCCCCCGGCCCTGGCAGCACCCCCCGCCCCCCCCCACACACACACACACACACACACTCCAGCTAGCCCGATCAGTGCCCGGCCCGGCAGCCCTCAGACACGCCTCTCTGTGTCCTACCTCCTCTTTCTCCCTCATCAGCCGGCTTCATGATTGTTAAAAGTACAAGTGAACCAAGCTGTTGGGAACTCGGCCCTGCGGAGGGGGAAAATCGTAGGCCCCCCCAAAGAATACCGGGTCAGGCCCACTAATGATATGCACACAGTGATTACTGTACGTGAGTGACGGAGAGTTGCGATTTGGCATCAAATTGCCGCCCTCCGTGGTTTTGGCGTCAGGAACCAATTCTCCGCCCAATCGCGTTTCGCGATTTAGCCGTCAGCCAACGGAGAATCCCGACCAAGTTATTTTGATATTTTGCAGTAGCAATGCAGTCAAGCAACAGTTGCTCTGTTTTCAAAATAAAATCCCAATAATTCCATGTAGTTTCAGCACTGTTATTTCTCCTTTACATAGAGAAACGTAGGCACCAGCTAAGTGGAACTGTTGTCAGGTGTAAGCACTGGAGGAAAGAAATATGATCAGATGCAAAGGGGCAAGTCACATCCCTAAAGTCCTGACTGCTACAACACCAAAGAATGGTGCAGAGTATAAAGTAGTAATGGATCATTGCAAGATTGTATTTCCTATTTTTCTACTTTCAAATCGAGATATGTGCCCCCAGGAGCAGGGAAATGGTTCAAAACCACCTATCAATTTGCATTTTGTAGTTTCATCAGGGAAAGGGTGTGTAAGTTCATACTTAATGCAAATATTTTATTATTATAACCGATAAGTAGGTAAGAACCTTTTGGTGTACTATATGCCAGATCACATTAGGCAAGATGTGTGTGATTTTAGTAACTTATGTTGACTGTGCTCCTTGATTTGAAATAATGAAATGCCTCACCAAGCAGAATAATATCGTGCTATTTTTAAATTTGAAATTAAATTTTGTTTACCCAGTTTGTACAGTCACAGTAAGATGGTTCAACTCGTTCTATATCATTGCTCTTGCAAAAGAATGAAACAAATGTTCCAAAACCTTTGTTCCCAGTGGAATAAAGGCTTCTATAACTTTCTTTTCATTTTATAATGGTTCTGGGTAAATAAATTGTGCCAAGCTCCCAAACATAAAGGAAGACTGATCCACCTAGAAGAAAAGATTAGTTGTGTAGAAAGTTTGGAGAAACTCAAACACCACCGTCCAGAAAGGAAAGAGCTGAAAATTTGCAGCTCATTTGGCGAAAGTCACGAGAAGTATCTGAAATTAGGCCAGTGCGCCACTTTCTCACTTGGCACATGAGTTTCCTCTGTTCAGCTTTGAAGGGAGAGCCCCTGACTGCCCCCAGAAAGCCCAGTGGTGAAGGAAGAAGTGGAACCAGTTAAAAAGTGACAGATATTAATGTCCATAAGCTGGTGGATGGAATGTCAATCAAGTGAGATGCTTTTCCAGATTACATTGATCTTCTTGAGTGCTGTTGCATTTGTACTCATCCGGTCAAATGGCGAGTGCTGCAATGTACTCTTTACTTGTGTCTTCAAGGTGATTGAAGGGACTTGGGGAGCCAGGAGATGAGTAAATTGCTGCAGGATACCCCGCTTCTGATTTGCTCTTGTCGCAGTATTTATGTGACTACTCCACTTAAATTTTTGATCAATGGTATTGCAGTGATCTGTACATCTGCACATACATCTGCACATACACCAGGGATGGCAGCACAGATGTGACAGCCACAGCATCACTAGAGGGAGCATCAGAGACAAGAGGTATAAAGGGTCGTGCCCAAGGCTGGATCCGCCTCTTTTAGAAGCACAGAGCTAGTGAGCAGCAGCACACAGGGATAGCTTAGCATAGGCTGTTTACCTTAGTTTCACTGGTGATACCTCTTGACTGTTTTACATCTCTGGAAGCAGAACAAACCCTTTGAATAAAGTGTTTGTGTTAATTGTAAGTCTACAGTCTTAATTCAGAATTAGAGAATAACATATAGTACCAGGAGTGGTTTCAGCAAGCCAGCTAGACACCAGCAAGAGAAGAGAACTTAAACCAGACATTCGACCAAGGAAGGCCTCGCAGCATTCAGACCCTTCAGATACCAATCGGCACGATGGACCCAATCCAACCTCCACGCCTGCTCAAGACCACTGGTAATATGCATTCCAATTGGAAACGTTTTATACAACAGTTCAAAATATATCTAGAAGCTAAGGATCTAAACTCAGCACCTGATGCCAGGAAGATAGCCTTGCTCTTATCCCTGGCAGGTCCGCAGGCATTAGAAATATATACTCCTTTCCTACCTGGAAGGGGAGGACAAGGGCAAGCTGGAAATAATCATCAGAAAATTTGAAACCCACTGTCGATCTGAAGTCAATGAGATATTTGAAAGATTCAAGTTCACCAGGCCTTTACAAAAACCGGGAGACTCTTTCAGCAGTTTTGTAACTAATTTAAAATGACTAGCTCAATCCTGCAACTTTGAAAACCTCCGTGACCCCCTCATCAGAGACCAGATAGTCAATGGTATATCTGACGAGGGACTTAGGAAATCCTTATTAAAACGAAAAGACCTAACCCTAGAAACAGCCATGCAAAGATGCTCTACTTATGAAAAAAGTAAAGAAGAATATGAGGAGTTTACTTACCGGGACCAAGGCCTTCACCATGAGGTTGAGCCTGTCAAAATGGTGGCCCAGGCGTCCAGAAGGCGCTCCTCTAACGGCAATCACGCGTGCGAACCTGGATGCAGGCCACACGCATGCGCAGTTCTCCCAAAGATTTGACATGGAAGAAAGGCCTACTGCGCATGCGCAAGCGTGGAGGGACAGCGTCATGACGTGTCCCTGGTGTGGACACGCCCACTTAAAAGGGCAATGTCCAGCTTCTGCAAAACAATGTTTAAAGTGTGGCAAATACAACCACTTTGCCTCACAGTGCAGAACTGCACAGCAAATGAAGATAACAAGACAGAAACACATGAACTTCAATGTAAAAAGCATAGACTCAACGGAGCACAAAAAAACCAATGATGAGTATTCCTCGGATGAGGACAACCTCGCTTGCGACAACTCATTTGTCGTGGACACGATCGAAACAATTGAGGACCATGATGCAACAATCGCCACGCCTCATCCGGTCAACAGCATTGATTCCAGCAGTGAGTGGACTTCGACTGTGCAAGTCAATGACTTTCCATTAGTCTTCAAGCTTGACACTGGAGCCTCAGCTAACCTGCTCACTAGTAAGGATCTCCATTCGATTCCAGGAGACCATGAAATAATACCCGCTGCATGGCGGCTGAAGGACTACAATGGCAATCAGACCGCCTCAAAGGAATCGTGCCATCTCTGGGTGGACAACAAGACTATACGCAAGCAGCTGTGATTCGAGATTGTAGACGACAATAAATCATCACTGTTAGGCGCTCAGGCCTGCAAAGACTTGCGGCTGGTACAACGCATTTACATGCACACCCAGGATCCATCAAGCCTGGAAGCTAAAATCCACAGCTGCTACAAGAATACCCCGACGTATTTAAAGGTATGGGCACCCTACCCTGCCAATACAAAATCATGCTGAAGACAGATGCCAACTCCGTCAGACAGCCGCCCAGGAGGGTTCCAACTCCACTGCGGGAGAAGTTGAAAGCGGAATTCACAAGGCGTAATATCGCGAGTCACACAGCCGACTGACTGGGTTAGCTCCATTGTCTGTGTTAAGAGACCTTCTGGAGATCTTCGCATATGCATAGACCCGAAGGACCTGAACCAGAACATTCGCCGCGAACACTACCCCATCCCCAAGCGTGAAGAGATCACATCTGAGATGGCAAATGCTGGTATCTTCACCAAACTCGACGCCTCGCAGGGATTTTAGCAGATACAGCTCGATGACTCGAGCAGATTACTGTGTACGTTCAACACACCATTTGGACGTTTTTGCTTCAATCGCATGCCCTTTGGCATTATCTCTGCGTCAGAGATCTTCCACAGGATAATGGAGCAAATGACCGAGGGCATCGAGGGTGTCAGAGTCTATGTGGATGACATCATCGTATGGTCCGCCACTGAAGAACACCTCTGTCGTCTGAAGAAGGTGTTTCAGAGGATTCATAAATACGGTTTGAAACTGAACCAGGCAAAATGCACATTTGCGAAGGAGTCTGTAACCTTTCTGGGTGACACCATATCATCTCAGGGTGTCAGCCCTGATGAGGCGAAAATCGCTGTAACATGGACCATGAAGACGCCACACGACAAGAAGGCGGTGCTACGATTTCTGGGCTTCGTCAACTTCCTCGGCAGGTTCATCCCAAACCTGTCCGCACGGACGGTAGCTTTACGCAATCTCCTATGAAAGACCACTGCGTTTGAGTGGACACAACGTCACCAAAATGAATGGGTGGACCTCAAACAGCAACTAACGAGGGCAACGACCCTTGCTTTCTTTGACGCAACCAGACCCACCAAGATCTCCACTGACGCCAGCCAGGAAGGGATTGGCGCCGTTCTCCTCCAACAGGCCGACCAGTCTGACTAGGTCCCGGTGGCATACGTGTCCAGGGCCATGACCCCAACTGAGTGCAGATATCACAGATCGAAAAAGAATGGCACGGACTCCTCACTGGGATTCTGAAATTCCATGAATATGTGTACGGCCTGCCCACGTTCATAGTGGAAACCGACCACAGACCGTTGGTCCATATCATAGACAAGGATCTAAATGACATGAGACCTCGTCTACAGCGCATCATGATGAAGCTGCGAAGGTTTGATTTCACCCTAGTATACACTCCGGGAAGAGATCTTGCCATTGTCGACGCACTGTCCCGATCAATTGGCACTGACAACACACCATCAGCCCCTATCAGAGAAATCGAGGCCCAAACACAGTTATGCGTGGAGAATTTGCCTGCTTCGGATGAGAAGCTTTGCCTAATCTGACAGGAGACGCAGAAAGACGCAACCTTACAGAGGGTGCTGCAGCTACTCCAGCACGGTTGGACGAGGGGACAATGTCCACAATTTCAGAATGTCAAGTCAGAACTGATTGAAGTTGCCGGCCTGCTGCTACGCAATGCGCAGATTGTGATTCCGGCCACACTCCCCGCCGAGATGCTACGTAAGATTCATGAAGGCCACCTAGGAATTGAGAAATGCAAAAGGCGAGCACGGCAGGCTGTGTAATGGCTCAGCATGAATCAAGACATAACAGACATGGTCATGACATGTGACACCTGTCAAAGACATCAACCTGCACAGTGTAAAGAACCACTGCAGCAAAACGAACTCACAATGGCACCGTGAACAAAAGTGGGCATTGACCTATTTCATGCCACAGGGCGTGATTACGTCTTGATCATGGAGTATTACTCAAACTATCCGGAGGTACTGAAACTCCATGATCTCACGTCTTCATCTGTCATCAAGGCGTTCCAGGAGACATTCGCGCGACATGGAATCCCGTGTGTGGTGATGTCAGATAATGGTCCCTGCTTCGCGAGCTGGAAATGGAAAGAGTTCTCAGACTACGACAGCTTTCGGCATGTAACATCCAGTCCCCACTACCCACAGTCAAATGGGAAAGTGGGAAAGGGTGTCCACATTGTTAAACAACTTATTAGCAAGGCAACAGATTCACGCTCGGACATCAACATAGCGCTGTTGTCCTACCGAGCAACCCCATTGAGCTTAGGATTGTCGCCAGCGCAGATGCCCTTCAGCAGGGACATCCGGACAACCCTCCCGGCGATTCAATTCCGAGACCCCGATAACGCTCTGGTAATCGACAAAATGCGGGTACTACGGTCCAAACAAAAACAATACTACGATCAACATGTGATCCCATTCAAGCCACTGAACATGGGCGACATCGTCAGGATCAGGGACCCAGAAGGCGGATGGTCTGAGCCAGCCACGGTGATCAGGCAGGAGGCACCGCAGTCCTACATTGTCAAGTCGTCGTCGGGAGTACTCTTTCGTTGTAACCGCCGGGATCTGTTAATGCTTCGGCCTACAACGCCGATGTTTCCCACACTGGACTTGACTAAGTCCATTAGTCCACAGGACGTTCCTCGCCACACAACGTCAGACAGTACACTTGATGACATCAAACCGTCATCCATACCACCACCGTTAAGACGCTCCAGCAGAAGCCGTTAGGCACCCGACCGGCTCGATTTTTAACGACACTTCAACACGCCCACAAGACAAATATGAACATCTCTCACGATGGACTCATAACACTGTTAATTGTTTCTGTATTACTTTATCATTTTCGATGTGTGCAGCTTTGCTTATTCTCACCACTTGTTATGTACAGTTTTCTTGAAGCTAGTCTGGAAACATATCAAGTCAAAAGGGGGGGATGTAGTGATCTGTACATCTGTACATACATCTGCACATACACCAGGGACTGCAGCACCGATGTGACAGCCATAGCATCACTAGAAGGAGCATCCGAGAGGGGTATAAAGGGTCGATCCCAAGGCAGGATCCACCTCTTTTAGAAGCACAGAGCTAGTGAGCAGCAGCACACAGGGATAGCTTAGCACAGGCAGTTTACCTTAGTTTCACTGGTGATAGCTCTTGACTGTTTTACATCTAGTTGAGCTCTGGAAGCAGAACGAACCCTTTGAATAAAGTGTTTGTGTTAACTGTAAGTCTACAGTCGTTATTCAGAATTAGAGAATAACATAGGTATCCCCTAGGATACTGATGGAGGAGATTGAATGATGGTCATGCTTTTCTCTATATCTTTCAGGGGATGTGGGCGTCGCTGCCTATCGAACATTCCTGTTGCCCTTGAGAAGGTGGTGGGGAGTCATTTTTTTTGAACGACTGAGGTTCATGTGGTGTACATACACCCACAGTGCTGCTTGGGGAGGAAAGTCCAGGATTTTGATGCAATGACAGTGAAGACACAGCGTTATCATTCCAAGTCTCGATGGTGTGAGACTTGGAGGAGACCTTGCAGCAGGTGGTGTTCCCATGCACCTGCTGTCACATGTTATGTGGAGGAGGTTAGATTCTCTCTTGTTCAGGAGGGTTGCTGACTGGTACTTTTGTGGCATGAATGTTACTTGCCATTTAGCAGCTCAAGCCTGAATGATGTCCAAGTGTTACTGCACATAGGCATGTATTATTTGTGTGTTTGAAACTGAATACAAGGCAATCATCAGTGAACATATTCACACCTGACTTTAATGTTGGAGGGAAAGCCATTAATGAAGAAACAGAGGATAGGTGAGTCTAGGTTGCTGTCCTAAAGAATGCTTGCAATAGTCTCCTGCCGCTGAAATGATTGACTAAAATCACATTCCTTTATGTTAGGTATTACTCCTGTGGGGAGGCCAAAAAAACCCGCTAATGGTGAAAGTGCCTACCTCGGCATGCAAAATGAGGAGAGGTCATTATTGACCTGTTAAGATAACAGGCAAATTTACTAAATAAACAATCAAATGTAGCAAAAATACCATTGAGGAATCAACAATGATGAAAAAACTGGTAATCAAATGTCTCCGACTCCGAAAATGAGCAGCCATTTCATCAGACAGTTACCATATGTTCAGACAGCCTGCCTGAGTAAATTTCAGCCAATATTCCCTCGCCGTGCGCAGCTGTGCAGCAACCTGACAGTTTCCACACAGTCCAGTCAGCCCTTCAAGTTACAGTGTGTGCAGGGTCACACAGAAAATGCAAAGGACCCATGCAGTTAAACAAATTTTCTAGGCATTATAGAAAAGCAGAGGGAAGATTATTCAAGATCTACATATACTGACTCCTGGCTTTAAGACAGAGTTTTCTCCATGGCCTCATGGAAGTGCCACCTCTACCCTTAAAGTAAACTTGCATAATGTACAATTTCCACTGTTTGAGTTGACATGGAAGTTTATCCTTTCAGGTTTTTATTTAAATATTTGTTTTGGGGATGTGTGCATCACCTGCAAAGTCAGCATTTTATTGCCCATTCCTTGACTGCCCACCAGCTCACCACCAACTTCCCAAGGGCAAATAGAGATGGGCAATAAATGCTGGCCTTGCTGTTGACACTCACGTCCCAAGAATGAATAAAGTAAAAACTAGGGAAATAAGCTTTAATGAGGTGAAGGACTCTTTAGACCTTGGCTTAGCTTTTGAAAATAATATGAAATGATGAACTCCGAACGATAGAAACAATCGCATTGTGTGTCCTGTTCAGAAAAACAACTTGGTGCATGCTAGAGGGCAGTAAGCAGCAAAAATGCAGTCACCTTATAGTATATGTGCAAGGCCATTCCTGTAACGATTTCAGCTGCTGCCACTATTATTCAACTCACATGCCATGTTGGCTAACTACACTCAATTTCTACAATTTGTCACAATGTGAGTGAGAAGTAAATATGTTTGGATATTTATCAACTTTTACAAGGCGAAGGTATAAAGCTTCCAACGTTTGAAATGAAAAATGAAAATCGCTTATTGTCACAAGTAGGCTTCAAATTAAGTTACTGTGAAAAGCCCCTAGTCACCACATTCCGGCGCCTGTTCGGGGAGGTTGGTACGGGAATTGAACCGTGCTGCTGGCCTGCCATGGTCTGCTTTAAAAGCCAGCGATTTAGCCCAGTGTGCTAAACCAGCCCCTGGTTTGATCAGATATATCAACAGTGTGGTTAGCACTGGGACTACGGTGCTGAGGATCCGGGTTCGAATCCCGGCCCTGGGTCACTGTCCGTGTGGAGTTTGCACATTCTCCCCGTGTCTGTGTGGGTTCCACCCCCACAACCCAAAGGATGTGCAGGTTAGGTGGATTGGCCATGCTAAATTGCCCCTTAATTGGAAAAAAATAAATAATTAGGTACTCTAAATTTATAAAAACAAAGATATATCAACAGGGGCATTATGCACACTTTTTACCTGCAACAATCTAATGGTTATGGTACCAGGATGGCAACTTGGATGTCAAGTGTTTAGATCCCAACACGTCAAAGGGTAAACTTTAGCTAAGTAGTTTATGGAACTGTACCAGGAAGAATAATCAATAAAGCTGCCATATTTTTAAAAACTAATTTGCTTCATGTTGTTCAGGGAAAAGAACCTTTCATTCCTACCCAGCTTGACAAATATGTGACTTCAGATCCACAGCCTGTGATTCGCAATGTTCTCTGAAGCTATCCAGTTTTAAAGCAATTGCTATTGCTGAGTTGACTATAAGAATTGGATCAATTGATTAGTATCAGTTGATGTCAAGGCCAAGAATAAGGCAATCTTCGCTGAGTTAATCTTTCAGAGTCTATCTTAATAACATATTTTGACTGAAACCCAAGTTGAGAAAGCTATCCTGAAGACTAGACAAGCATACTCAGCAAGTTATATCTTTCAGTACTCTTCAACTATTTGACATACCTTGTCCCATTAGCATGTCCCACCTCATCTCAATCCTACATAGCTGTCCCCTTATCCTGAGATTATGACCGCTATTTGTTATGACTATGACATGGTGGCACAGTGGTTAGCCTCACAGTGGCAGGGACCCTGGTTCAATTCCGGCCTTGGGTGACTGTCTGTGTGGAGTTTGCACTTTCTCCACGTGTCTGCGTGGGTTTCCTCTGGGTGCTCCGGTTCCCTTCCACGGTCCAAAGAAGTGCAGGTTAGGTGGATTGGCCATGCTAAACTGCCCCTTAGTGTCCAAATGTTTGGTAGGGTTACAGGGATAGGGAGGGGATGTGGGCCCGGGGAAGGGGGCTCTTTTAGAGGGTCGATGCAGACTTGATGGGCCAACTGGCCTCCTTCTGCATTATAGAGATTCTTTGACTTCTTCAATGACCCCTGTATCAGCAGCATTAACCCATTAGAGATAGGGATAGCTGTACTTGTGGATTTGAGTAAATTTGGGAATCCTCAGCATTGACTCTGGATCAAATTAAGTCTCATAGTTCATGTCAAACCAGTCTAGGATACTTTTTCTTGATTATCATCTATCAACTTCTTTTCACTGATGAATCACACTGTGGAGCACTGCCAAAGAAAGCATTGATGAAGGCAAGGGTACAGAATGTATTGTAGGCATGGAGATTAAAAGTCTGTCATCAAGAGTGGCTTGATGGAATATAATTCTCAGTCTGGACCTGTGTCACATGGCCAGGAAACTAACACAAGAGAACAACTAGATCAACCTCATTGTCATCATTCTATTTGTTACTGACAAGGTAACATTGGAAGGGGTGACCAACACACAAGGTCTTGACTCCATTAAATGGTTACCCTCCATTTTGTGGTGTGCTAAAACAAATTACAAACAGATTTAATGATTTAATGGTCCAAAGCTAGATTTTGCAAGGTGCTATAGTGGCCATAGTTAGCTATAAAATTGGATGCCAACACCCTGTGATGAATACATTCCTTACCCTTTCATTCCCAATAAGCCAAGCCAAAAATTTTGATTAAGCAAGATATTTCAAAAAATGTATCAAGAGCAAAACTAAATGAGCTATCAAATACATAACTTTGGGATACCTGCATATGAATAATTAAAATAGACAGTCCATAGGCATAGCTAAGCAGTCCCATAATCAGTGGAGCAAAGTAATGTAACTGCCCCACCACAGAGTTTAATAATGATGGCGGACAATCAGGCATCTACTGGGAAGAGGAGAATCTATGAACGTTCCCATTCTCAATTAGGATGAGCAGTGGGAAATAAGTCTGCAATATTTAAAACCATCTTCAGTCAGACTAATCTTAGTTGATGCACTCCTAATACTCCTACCATCAGAGTTGTATGTTTCCAGCCAGTTCACTTCACTCCATGGCACATCTACACAGTGGGTGAGTGCACTGGTTACAGCAAAAGCTATTGGTCCTGATAATATTTTGGCTGTGGTACTGAAAAGTTGTGCACTAAAACTAGCTGCTCAACATGCCCTGCCATCCAAGTGTTCTATTAGTGCAACTATGAATCCTGAATCTGCATAGCCAGAGGGCAAATAGCCTGTGTATGTCCTATCTGTAGAGAATTATAAATCTAACTGAGACAATTATTACCCTGCTGGGTGTCTCGCGATCATACATGGATGGTCAGCTACTCATCAATAACCTATCCAGTTTGGACTTCCGGGTACGGCTATGCAGAGCTAGGTTGCATATTCGGTAGCTCCTGCTTGGAACGGACTTTTGGGCTCATTACAGGGCCCCCACGGCATTTGTTTGCCATTTCCCGGTGTGGGAAGAAGGCTGCAACATTCCCCCGACAGTGTCCCCCAGGAAGGGTATGTCTCTTGGTTGCCAGACATGGCAGAAACAGTAAAAGATTTGGTAGCAACTGCAGGATAAACAGGGCCTCTTCCAGCATGCAGGCGGGGGAAGGGCAAGCTTAAAGCTGCAAGCTGACCTGAGGGCCTGTATCAAAGGTGAATTCTAGCAGCAGAGGGAACAACTGTGAAAAGATCTCATCAAGGCCATTGAAGGGACTCCCGGTTGCGGTGATGCCTAGCTAGCCGCACGCTTCGGCGGCTCCAGCTCCGACGGACCTTCGGGCTCTTTTAAGAGCCCCAACGGGGAATTTTTCGACGACGCAACCCGGTGTGGGGTGTGTGAGAAGGGAGTCCCCCCCAAACGAAGGAGGAAAAAACTGGCGGCGCGGCGGCTGCAGCGCGAGGAATCATCGACCAAAGGGACAGAAAGAGAGAAGTACAAGATGGCGGCGGAGAAAGCGCAGGCGACATGGGGGCCTGAGCAGGATGAAATCGTGAGACGGTGCGTGGAGCTGCTGAAGAGGGAGGTGCTGACCCCGATGCTACAGGCAATTGAGGGGCTCAAGGAGACATTAAAGACCCAGGAGACTGAGCTCCGCATGGTGGAGCAGAAGGTGACAGATATTGAGGACGAGATCCTGGGCCTGGCGGTTAAGACTCAGATGCACGAGGCACTTCATAAAAAGTGTACTGAAAGGATCGAGGCCCTAGAAAACGGAGCGCGAAGGAAGAACCTTCGGATACTAGGTCTCCCTGAGGGTGTGGAAGGAGTGGACTGTGGAGAGTACGCAAGTAAGATGCTGAGCTCACCGATGGGTGCTGAGGCCCCTGCGGGCCCCATGTAGGTGGAGTGGGCAAATCGGATTCCGGCGAGAAGACCAAAAGCGAGAGAACCACCGAGGGCGATAATCGTGCGATTTTACCGCCTTAAGGTCAGAGAAGAGGTCCTGAGATGGGCTAAAAAGGTGCGGAGTAGCAGATGGGAGAATGCTGTGGTACGGATATACCAGGATTGGAGTGCGGAGGTGGCGAGAAGGAAGGCGAGCTTCAACCGAGCCAAAGAGGTGTTGCATAAAAGGAAGGTGAAGTTTGGGATGCTGCAGCCGGCAAGACTATGGGTCACGTATCAGGAGAGACACTATTATTTCGAGACGGCGGAGGAAGCATGGTCCTTCATCAAAGAAGAGAAATTGGACCGGAACTGAGGTACTGATGCTGCAGGAAATGTTATTGTTATTGATTTTGTTAGTGTTACGGTGGAAGTTAATTGAGAAGTAAACAGGGAAGGGGGGAGACATTGGGGAAATGTGGGCGCCGGTGAGGGGGGAAAGACGGGAAATAGTCGGAGAATGGGGAAGGAGAGGGGGAGGGGAAAGGGAGCTGCGCCATAAGAGGCGGGTCAGGTAAAGGGATGTTCCCGCGCCAGAAAGAATAAGGCGGGAAGGCAGGCGCAAGGCGGATGGGAGTTCCCCCACACGGGGGGGGTTGAGGAGTGAGCAGGAGTAGCCGGGGTCAGTTGAAGTCAGCTGACTTGCGGAAGTGATATGGAGGAGCAATCATGCTAGATAGGGATCTAGCGGGGGGGGGGGGGGGGGGAGGGGGACAACTGGGTTGCTGCTGCGGAAATCCAAAAGGAAATGGCTAAAGAGTGGGTGGGCGGGGATGGTGTGCGACGCTGCGGGAGCGAGCGGGAGCGCGGAGGCGGGATATGGGACTGGTCTAGAGAAGGTAATGGCTAGTCGACACGGGAGGGGGGCAGGTAGCCCCCTAGTGAGGCTGATCACGTGGAACGTGAGAGGCCTGAACGGACCGATAAAAAGGGCCCGAGTGCTCGCGCATTTGAAAGGACTAAGGGCAGACGTGGTTATGCTCCAAGAGACGCACCTAAAGGTGGCGGACCAAGTTAGGCTAAGGAAAGGATGGGTGGGACAGGTGTTCCACTCAGGACTGGACGCAAAGAACAGAGGGGTGGCCATTTTGGTGGGGAAACGGGTAGCATTTGAAGCAAAGAACATCGTAGCAGATAGCGGAGGTAGATATGTAATGGTGAGTGGTAGGCTGGAGGGAATGGAGGTCGTGTTGGTTAATGTGTATGCCCCAAATTGGGACGATGCGGGATTCATGAGACGGATGCTGGGGCGTATACCGGACCTGGAGGCAGGAAACTTGATTTTAGGAGGGGACTTTAATACGGTGCTGGACCCGGGGCTAGATAGATCCAGCTCAAGGACCGGAAGAAGGCCGTCAGCGGCCAAGGTACTTAAGGGGTTTATGGACCAAATGGGGGGAGTGGATCCATGGCGATTTCTTAGACCTAGGGCTAGGGAGTTTTCCTTCTTCTCCCATGTCCATAAAGTGTACTCCCGGATAGATTTTTTTGTGTTGGGAAGGTCGTTGATCTCTAGGGTGGAAGAAGCTGAGTACTCAGCCATAGCGGTTTCGGATCATGCCACACATTGGGTGGACCTGGAAGTAGGAGAGGACAGGGAGCAGAGAACACTCTGGCGATTAGATGTGGGATTGATGGTGGATGAGGGAGTGTGTGCGAGAGTGCGGAGGTGTATTGAGAGATACCTGGAGGTCAATGACGATGGCGAGGTCCCTGTGGGAGTGGTCTGGGAAGCATTAAAAGCGGTGGTCAGAGGAGAGCTGATCTCTATTGGGGCCCACAAAAGGAAAACAGAGGCCAAGGAAAGGGAAAGATTACTGGGGGAGATTTTAAGGGTGGACAGGGAATTTGCAGAGACCCCGGAGGAGGAATTGTACAGGGAGAGGAGACAACTCCAGACGGAGTTTGACCTTCTGACCACCAGAAAGGCGGAGGTACTGTGGAGGAAGGCACAGGGGAGGAGGTATGAATATGGGGAAAAGGCTAGTCGCCTGTTGGTGCATCAATTGCGAAAGAGGGCAGCAGCGAGGGAGATAGGAGGAATTCAAGACGAAAGGGGAGACACGGTGCGAAGGGCAGGAAAGATAAATGAGGTGTTCAAGACCTTCTATGAGGAACTGTATAGGTCTCAACCCCCAGAGGGAGAGGAGGGGATGAGGCAGTTCATGGACCAATTGAGGTTCCCGAAAGTGGAGGAGCAGGAGGTGGCAGGCCTGGGGGCGCCGATTGAGGTGGACGAGGTTATTAAGGGACTGGGAAGCATGCAAGCCGGGAAGGCCCCGGGGCCAGACGGGTTCCCGGTGGAATATTACAGAAAATATGTGGACTTGTTGGCCCCGTTGATGGCGAGGACGTTCAATGAGGCCAGGGAAGGGGGGACTCTACCCCCAACGATGTCGGAGGCGACAATATCGCTAATTTTGAAGAGGGACAAAGATCCGTTGCAGTGCGGGTCCTATAGACCTATTTCACAATTGAACGTGGATGCCAAATTGCTGGCAAAGGTACTGGCAGCGAGGATAGAGGACTATGTCCCAGGGGTGGTGCACGAAGACCAGACAGGGTTCGTAAAAGGGAGACAACTGAATGTTAACGTGCAACGCCTATTAGGGGTGATAATGATGCCCCCAGTGGAGGGGGAGGCAGAGATAGTGGCGGCAATGGACGCAGAGAAGGCATTTGCTAGGGTGGAGTGGGAGTATTTATGGGAAGTGTTAAGGAGGTTTGGGTTTGGGAACGGGTTTATTAGCTGGGTTAGACTTCTTGATGGGCCTCCAACGGCAAGCGTAGTTACAGGTCGACATAGATCGGAGTATTTCCGATTGTATAGGGGAACAAGACAGGGATGCCCGCTGTCTCCATTGTTGTTCGCGTTGGCAATTGAACCTCTGGCCATGGCGTTGAGAGACTCCAGGAAATGGAGAGGGGTGATTAGAGGGGGAGAAGAACACCGAGTCTCGTTATACGCAGATGACCTATTGTTATACGAGTCGGACCCAGCGGGGGGGATGATAGAGGTTATGCGAATTTTGAGGGGGTTCGGGGAATTCTCGGGGTATAGGCTAAACATGGGGAAGAGTGAATTATTTGTGATACATCCAGGGGACCAGAGTAGAGAGATAGAAGGCTTACCGCTAAGGAAAGTGGAAAGAAACTTCCGATACCTGGGGATTCAGATCGCTAGGAGCTGGGGAACCTTGCACAGACTTAATCTGACACGGCTGGTAGAACAAGTGGAGGAGGACTTCAAGAGGTGGGACATGCAGCCTCTATCGCTGGCAGGCAGGGTGCAAACAATTAAGATGATGGTCCTCCCGAGGTTCTTATTTGTATTTCAATGTCTCCCTATACTAATCACCAAGACCTTTTTTAATAAAATAGATAGGAGCATCACGAGCTTCGTGTGGGCAGGGAAAGTTCCGAGAGTAAGGAGGGGGTTCCTTCAGCGTAGTAGGGACAGAGGAGGACTGGCACTACCGAACTTGGGTGATTACTATTGGGCCGCCAATGTGGCAATGATACGTAGATGGATGATGGAGGGTGAGGGAGCGGCGTGGAAAAGACTGGAGAGAAAGTCCTGTAAAGGGATGAGTTTAGAGGCGCTGGTGACGGCGCCGCTACCGTTCTCACCTAAAAAGTTTACCACGAACCCGGTGGTGGCGGCAACACTGAATATCTGGGGACAGTGGAGGCGACAGAGAGGGGTGCGGGGAGCCCTGGTGGGGTCCCCTATCAGGAACAACCATAGGTTTGCCCCAGGAAGAATGGATGGAGGATTTCAGAGCTGGTACCAGTTGGGAATTAGGAAGGTGGGAGATTTATTTATAGATGGGACTTTTGCGAGCTTGGGAGCATTGGAGGAAAAGTATAAGTTGCCCCGGGGAAATTTCTTGCGATATATGCAGGTGAGGGCGTTTACTAGACAACAGGTGAGGGAATTTCCGTTGCTCCCGACACAGGGGATACAGGACAGGGTGCTTTCAGGGGTGTGGGTCGGAGAGGGCAAGGTGTCAGAGATTTATAGAGAGATGAGGGAAGAGGGGGAGGAGTCGGTGGGCGAACTAAAAGGAAAGTGGGAAGAAGAATTAGGGGAGGAGATAGAGGAGGGTATGTGGGCTGATGCCCTAAGCAGGGTAAATTCCTCTTCCTCATGCGCCAGGCTTAGCCTGATTCAATTTAAGGTGCTACATAGAGCAAGATTGAGCAGGTTCTTTGGAGTGGAGGACAAATGTGGGAGGTGTGGCGGGAGCCCGGCAAACCACGCACATATGTTTTGGGCGTGCCCGGCACTGGAAGGGTATTGGAAGGGAGTGACGGGAGTGATTTCGCAGGTGGTGAAGGCCCGGGTCAAACCAGGCTGGGGGTTAGCTCTATTTGGAGTTGCGGAAGAGCCGGGAGTGCAGGAGGCGAAAGAGGCCGATGTCGTGGCCTTTGCGTCCCTAGTAGCCCGGCGCAGGATCCTACTCATGTGGAAGGAGGCGAAACCCCTCGGACTGGAGGCCTGGGTCAATGATACGGCGGGGTTCATTAAACTGGAGCAGATAAAGTTTGCCCTGAGAGGATCGGCTCAAGGGTTCACCAGGCGCTGGCAGCCATTTCTCGACTACCTAGGGGAACGTTAGAGGGAAGACAGATGACCAGCAGCAGCAACCCAGGGGGAGGGGGGGGGGGGGGAGAGAGGGTGGGGGGGGGGTGGTTAGTTTAGTTTAGGTCAATAGACAATAGGGTTTTGTTACCTGTGTATTGTTAAAAATTTCTGTTTTGTTATTGTTTCGTTTGCTTTGTAAGAGGGAAAAATTGTTGTTTGGAAAAAATTTTCAATAAAATATATTTTTTTAAAAATAAATAAATAACCTATCCAGTTTGAGTTCCATCAAGATCATTCCTAGTAGATGATGCTGATCTCCCAGTGGAACTCCAGCAGCATGAAATTTCCAAAATCCCCTGAAAAATGGTTGGGTCAGATCTCTCCATCTGTGCCCCTGAAAAGTCCAGGTACAGGGCTCCCTAGCTTAGGAGACAGCCTTCCCAACCCCCAGTGAAACCAAGCACAAGGGAGGCTGCTTGTCAAGTGAAAGGAGGTGTGTTGCCCTCTGCCAGAGAAATTGTGGACCACTCTGGGCCATTCAAGTAGCCTGGACCCCAGAAGAACTGAAATAGAAAACCTTCAGGCAGATCAAGAGTCGAAAGAGTCGAAATCATGGCTGCATTTGAAAATAGAGCATCCCCACATCTCTCCTCACAGTTGAGTGCCACTGTTTCTGTGGCAGAAATGGGTGCCAGAGATAAACTTAAAGTGGTGCTTATGCCCATCTATCCATAAAAATTATCTGCCCATCCCTGGAGGGTACTGTCAGGCATGATTTCATTGTCATTGCCAAGAAGAGCTTTGTAGTTACGTATTGCATGAAATATTAAAGAAAAAGTGTGTTCATTTTTAGAGTGGTTTGGAGTTCAGTCTCGGGGGATATTTTGTTTGAAGCCTCTGAGGGATCCCTGACAAAAATGCATTTTATTAACAGATACTTTGAAATAATAGGAAGTTATTCAAAATGGCACTAATGTTCCATCAGAGTGTCTTGCTGTCCACACCGTTTGCGTGTGATGAATGGTTATATGGTAAAATCGTGATGAAACTTTAATAATCCAACGACCAGTAATGTGCAAAACATCTGAAAGCTTTTGGCATTAAAAAAATCAATATTATCAGATGTTGTTTGTTTTAACTCTGCATTCTTTTACGCATCCTTGTCACACCTTTTTCATCTGTTACCTAATTGCTGTTTCATAAACATTTCAAAATAGCTGAATAAATATCACCAGATGCTGTGTGATTCCCTCTTAAGACACTTCGGAGCTGCTTTACCCTGCACGTTCCAGGGGAAATTAAAACAAGGCACTGCTGCTGCATGACAACTATTTTTGCTGCTAGCCCACAGCGCTGTCAATCCTACTTCTCACTTCTCGTGGAGGAACAAAATGTGTTTTAATCAACGCTTCACAATAATATGATTGGGAATGGATAATTGAAAACAAAGTAATTAATTAATGACTGACGACTGACAGAATCAATATCCTATACATACCTGTCATGATATCCACATCAGCATATCATGGTGCAATCACACATACACTGATGGACAGGTAGTTGGACCAACCAGCACACACATAACGTTGCAGCCAATCACCAGTGAGAGCACACGCATTATAAAACAGGGAACACCACAGTTCCCGCTCATTCTACCAGGAGATAGCTCAGAGCACAGAGCTCACAGCGTGCCACTCAGACATAGACCATGTGCTGAGTGCCTCACTAAGATAGTGATAGGGCTGGGTCTACAGGTTAGCTGCTGAAGCATGTACTCAAGCCAGCAGTTAGTAGTTGCCGTTGTTAAGACAATAAAACAGAGTTGTACCATCTGCAGCCGTGTTGGATCATTTGTGCATCGGAACACCCAACACGACATGATACCTGTAGTGGAAGCTAACCAGTGACTGTGAGACCTACCTGCACCCTTCCCAAAATCCGCCATCCTGCTCCATGGAAAACATCAGCCCGCCGCAGCCGCTCCGAATCGCTGGAAATCTTGGCGTCAACTGGAAGCTGTTTAAACAGCGCTTCCAGCTCTTCCTAGAAGCCACAGACAGGGAGAATGCATCGGACACCAGGAAGATCGCCCTCCTCCTCTCCATGGCGGGGCTGCACGCCATCCACATCTACAACTCCCTGGCATTCGCAGAAGGCGTGGACAAGACAAAATATAAGATGGTGCTTCTGAAGTTCGAGGAACACTTCAGCATGGAAGTCAATGAGAGCTTCGAGAGGTACCTCTTCCAGCAGCGTCTGCAGGGTAAGGATGAGCCTTTCCAATCTTACTTGACACACCTCCGTATCCTCGCGCAGTCCTGTGGCTATGAAGCCACCTCCGACTCCATGATACGGAATCAGATAGTTTTTGGGGTCATCTCGGATACCCTACGCCAGCAGCTCCTTAAAATAAAGCGCCTCACCCTAGCTACTACCATCGAGACCTGCGTCCTCCATGAGAACGCGACCAGCCGGTACTCCCAAATCCAGGCAGCCGAAATGGCACGGCACGGGTCCTACGAGGCGGAGCGGGTCCAGTCGATCGAGTTCCTCCCGGCCCGCGGCCCGGACAAGGGCGGCCATTTCGCGCACTTTCCGAGGCCTCCCGCGCTTGTACGCGCCAAAAGAGGGGACGTTGATGCAGAGGGACGTGATGCGCAGGCGCGCTCTACGCAAGACCGCACTGTGCATGCGCGGTGGCGCAATGAACACAACGAATGACATCATTCTACCAGGAGATAGCTCAGAGCACAGAGCTCACAGCGTGCCACTCAGACATAGACCATGTGCTGAGTGCCTCACGAAGATAGTGATAGGGCTCGATCCACAGGTTAGCTGGTGAAGCACGTACCCAAGCCAGCAGTTAGTAGTTGTCGTTGTTAAGACAATAAACCAGAGTTGTACCATCTGCAGCCGTGGTGGATCATTTGTGCATCGGAACACCCAACACGACAATACCAACTGATAGAATTTCCTAACAATGGTTAACCCACAAAGAACAGTTTTAGATACGCATTTGGCCTGTTTAAGGGCGCAACACTCATCCTGGTTTCGACTTTTGAACAGCAGTTGTTCACGGAGACTAACTGCAACAATGTGAGATTGCTTCCAGTGTCCTGTTTCTGTCCCACCTTCTTTCCTTATGTTCTATCAGCTGTTTTTCATGCGTCGGTGTAAACTCGATGGGCCAAAGGGCCTCTTCTGCACAATATTATTCTGTGATTCTGTGATATGTTATGTCACTTATTTTATCTACCTCAGAAAGATAAATGGCTGATGCTCCCAATTAAATAAATAAACTTGTGGTCTGGGATCCATCACTCAACTGACTGAATTATCCTACTTTGCTGTGGTATTTGGAAGGATTCAGTTAATAAGACTTTATCCCCAAGTGATGTACTTGGTGAGCAGTCCAGCTTAGCTGACACATTGCAAGCAGCAGAAAACTCCACAGGAGAATACATTTTTTTTTTTAGATATGCCTTCTGGACAATTTAAATGGATGCAAATTGGGCCCAGGGTAAATTCCCTGAGGTCTTGCACTTTTGTATGTGGTCTGTAATGTTCCATGACCTTAACTGGTTTCTTGTAACCAGACACAAAGACAACAGACATTGATTTTGTTACAAGTTAACAGAATTTATTAAGTAAATGATTAAACAAAAATACTTATCAACAGATGATAGTTGGCAAGCTGCTTTCAATCCTTGATCCTCGAAGATGCACAGGCAAAGGTGGTATTATCTTTTGATGCTTTCGATTTCTTCTCTTTTCAAGGCTACCCCTCTTGCATTGCTGTGTGGCTTGAGGTCCCTAAGTTAATAACCTTTCAGGGGCTGTCAAAGTGCAGTTCCGCACACCCTCCTACTTCCCCCCGGCGCACAGCCTACGTACGACCTGGCTACCTAACCCCAGACTTCCTGGTGCCATTTTTGCACTATTTTCCGACCACGTGACACCAAGGTCTGCCTTTGGCACCCAATCAGCAGGCAGCCGCTCACTGTGGAAAGTGGCATTTTTTCTCATACTTAACCATTTAATTCCCCTGTAGCTGTTAATGATGCAATTAGTCATTATAAAATTCTGAACTGGGCAGCACGGTGGCGCAGCGGGTTAGCCTCGCTGCCTCACGGCGCCGAGGTCCCAGGTTCGATCCCGGCTCTGGGTCACTTTGTCCGTGTGGAGTTTGCACATTCTCCCCGTGTTTGCGTGGGTTTCGCCCCCACAACCCAAAGATGTACAGTGTAGGTGGATTGGCTACGCTAAATTGCCCATTAATTGGAAAAAATGAATTGGGTACTCTAAATTTATTTTAAAAATAATTTTTTTTTTAAAATTCTGAATTTATGTATGGCCAGTGCAAACAGTGTATTAATCCGAAAGAATTAACAGCATTTTTTACAATTTCTCACAAGTCCTCATTCCAAGGAAGAAATGCATCCTTGAAATACTTCATTAATTGGTTTGTAAGCTTTTTATAAGCTGTAGGGAAGATTTGTTTTGGGATGACAAAACTAGTCAAATTCAAATTTACTAGTATAATCTCATATCGTATATCATTATAGAAGTCACCCAGGTCTGGAGAAACTACCAGGCCTTTCCTGGACCATTTTCTTACAGTCTGTTTATCTCTGTTTGCTAACTGCCTCGAGATAAACATGCCCGTATCTCACGCTGCATTCTATCTGACGGCCTCTGCTAACATCTGGAACAACAAAGTGGCTACTCATTTGTTTCTTCAGATAGTTTTAACAAAGAGTTAAAACCATCTGAGGCCATACAGAAAGTAAGAGATCATCAACCTGTCTTGCCTGAGCACAAATTGAGGGTAAGCAGACATATTGGGGGAGATATTCCAGCTGCATTGCGCCTGGCACAAATCCCGCTCTGTCGGAAAAACTGCGGGAGATGCCAAAAATGGGAGTCATATTTGTCCAACCAATTAGCCATCACCATATAATCTTCACCACTCTCAGCTGCCTCATTCTCCAAGCCAGGGTTTGTGGTGGAATCCTGAATGAGCTGAATAATATGAACATGAAAAATAATTTCAGTCTTTAAAAGAAAAATGTCCATTTATGAATACAAAGGATCAAAGAACAAGAACAATCAAGAATGTACATCGCAGGATCTCAAATGATGGACGGAGCTTAATACGAGAGTGACCACAAATCGGGTCTGTTTTTTTTTTGTTTGAAAGCATTTATATTTACCCTGTAAATGAGAAGCAGCAAATCCTTCAGGCCCATAGGGAATCGTCCTTCTCAGAAGGATTGAAGGTTGGGGACTGAGCATTGGGAGGGGTAGGCTAGTGCCTCACAGCAGCGACCACCCGACAGCGTTGAGGTATCCAGGAACCATCATGCCTCACTTGGGCATCCATCAGCCATAGCACAAGAAGGATCACTGCAGCTGATGTCAGGGAAGGGACAGCTGGATGAGAGGCCGTTGGTGACTATGAGGTGGCACGGGCTGTGCCCATGGACAATGAAGCAATGATGGATTATGGCCAGCAGCTAATTGTGGTGGTGCATTCCATTGGAAACGGAGTAGGGTGTCAACCTTAAAGGGGTGTTGGGATGGTTTGAGTGTCCTGGAATGGATAACCTTAGTAGCTGAATCTCTCTCTCTCTCTCAGTCTCCCATTCGTCCCAGAGCAACGATGAATTTTGGAATTCAGCCATTTGAGCTGGCAATTATCGTTATCACTGCAGTGGTGGTGGACAGATGTCGCCAAATGTGGCAAGGCCAATCCAAGCTCGAGACTGCGCCAGAGCAACAGAGTGAGGCTCAAGATCCAGCTGCCCATCAGGACGAGGAAGGGGCCAGAAGACTGTGGAGATGGCGACCTCGGGTGATTAATACTGCTGCCTCACAGTACCAGGGACCCGGGTTTGATTTTGATCTTGGGCGAATGTTTATGTGGAGCACATTCTCCCCATGTTTGCATGGGCTTCTTCCGGCTGCTTCGGTTTCTTCCCACAGTCCAAAGATGTGCAGGTTAGGTGGATTGGCAATTGTAAATTGCCCCTTAGTGTCCAAACGTATAGTCATCTATCGAAGGATCAGTGCAGACCTGATAGGCCAAAACGCCTCCTTCTGCACTGAGAGATTCTATGATTTTATGTCCTACTCTGAGCTGTTGGACACCTTGTGTCGCGGAAGACTCTGCCTAACCGCAGAGACAGTGCGGCACCTGTGCCACTTCCTTGCAGATTTGGCACCATGTGGAGGAGGAGGATGGCACCCACTCCCAGTGGCCATGAATGTCAGAGCAGTCTTGAACCTTTTCACCACTGGGTCATGCCAGAGCTCGAGCCGGGACTTCTGTGGAATTTCACCATCTTAAGCCCACAAGTGCATCTGGGAGGTCATGGCTGCTCTGCACACCTGGTCATCCCACTACATTCACTTTGATCTGGACCAAGCCCACAAAGATCACCAAGATACAGGATTTTCCAGCATTGCCGATTTGCCTCAGGTCCAGGGGGCCATCAATGGCACGCATGTTGCCTTGAGAGCACCATGGCATCAGGGAGTGCCCTTCATCACCCAGAAGGGGTTCCACTCCCTTAATGTCCAAATCGTGTGCTACCACCGTCTCAGCATCACCTATCCTGGTAGCGTGCAAAACTCTACACATCCTGGGCACTTCGTGATCCCTGGGGCCCTGAGGGCCACCACACACTGATGGTTTGGATTGTGGGGGACAAATGCTGCCCACTGAGATCTTGGCTGATGATGCCAGTACGGAGGCCCGAGGTAGAGTCCCATTATGATGAGGTCTACCTGCCTACTGTCATTGGGCGGTGCTAAGGTGACTAAAGATGCGGTTCCATTGCATGGACTGCTCTGGTATTGCTCTTCAGTACAGCACCAGAGGATCACCCACATCGTTGTGGTCTGCTGTGCCCTCCACAACCTGACACAGCAGCAGGGCGAAATTCTGGAGGAGGAGGAAAGTGCGGCTTCCTCTGTGGAAGAGGTAGATCAGCAGGGAATGGAGGTCAGGCCCAAGGAGGACCCAGAGGATTGGGGGCAGGAAAGGATTGCCATGTCAGGAGGACCATGGGGGCCCTCATAGCATCCAGATTCACCGTTTAAGAGCTGATGTCCAGCAGCTCAACAATCGCAAACCCCACTCTCCCCCAGCAAGCCTTCCAACCCCCTCCCAGAACCTTTTCCACCCCCCCCCCTTCCTCCTCCCAGATCCCTTTTTCCCCCTCCTTCCGTCGGTACCCTTTTCCCCCACCCAGGACCTGAGGACGGGAATCAGAAGAGCTGGAGACTGCCAGAGTCTCCTGGAAGGCCCTGAGTGATGGGTTCATGGGCCCCTGGGCTACTCCATGGGACATTGAGGCTGTTGGAGTGATGTCCAGAAGCCTCTAAATCACCTGGTGCTGCCAGTCCTGGAGGCTCACCATTGACTGCCCCATGTGTGAGAGCCCTCAACAATGCATTTCTGCATCTGGACCATACTCTCCCCTCAGCCATGGTCCTCGGTGACTGGGCCATGCCTTGGACTCTGCCACCTGTGGTCGCCACTCTTGCAGTGTTGGCTTGGGTGCAACACAATGCCGGCACCATTTCCTTTGCCTTAAGACTTTGGGACTCCTCCAACTGCCGTTGCAGCTGTTGATTTGAAAATGCCACCCATTATTTAACATAGGTCTGCCATTTCTAAGAATGATGTGGAAATGCCGGCGTTGGACTGGGGTGGGCACAGTAAGAAGTCTTACAACATCAGGTTAAAGTCCAACAGGTTTGTTCGGAGTCACTAGCTTTCGGAGCGCAGCTCCTTCATCAGGTGAGACTTCACTACCTGGTGTTACACTTTAACCTGGTGAATTAAAAGGATCCCTTGTAAATGAAGCAAATAAATTTGCATTTGTCCAAGCTTAGAGCAACCCAAAGTATTTTAGAGCCACTGGAGTGCTTTCGGAAGTGTAGCCAGTGTTTTACTGTTGGAAATACAGCAGTCAATTTGTGCACAGACATCTCCCAGAAGCAGTAATGTGCTAATGACCAGATAATGGCCAGAATTCTCCGGTCATTTCGACTCAATTTTCCCACTGGCAGCACAGCCCTGCCAGTAGGTTTCCCGGCGGCATGGGGTGGTTACGATGGGAAATCCTATTGACAATCGGCGGGAAGATAGATTCCCGCCTCCAGCAAACGGCGTGCCCCAGAGAAACACGCGGTTGGGGAACAGGAACATGCGGCCCAATGTGTTTGTTTTCAGCAATGTTGATTGAGGGATAAATATTGGGTTGAACACAAGGACAAACTCTCACAATCTTCAAGAAAATAGTGGCATGGGGTCTTTTACATTGATTGGGAGAGTAGGAAGATCTCGGTATTACATCTTATCCAAAAGATTGTCCAGCACTCCCTCATGTGCTGGACTATCAGCCAAGTATTTAAATCGACAGTGTTCTGACAATAAAATGCAATACTGTGGCTAAAAAGTCATGGTTGAAATTAAATTCCAAGTTGCATCTGAAACTTCAACTTGGTCCAGTAGGTGGTGAGAACAAGAAATGACATCTGTTGGATGATAAAGTCAGAAATAGCCCAGGTTAAACAAAGTAACCTCAATTTTTGATATATTCCTGAAGTCCCACTGGTTACATTCCAGGTGGTCCCTCTGGAAAATCAAGGGAGTTTTGAAAACAATTTGTATATGCAGTCGGGAGACTGGAACAGAAAATAAATGGCTAAATTCAACCATTTTAACAACCCTCCCATTGGGTGGGATTTTCTGCCCCTCCCTCACCTTGACATGTTTTCCAGCATCAGAGGTGGTCCGCCATTGGCCGGAGATGTGATCTTCTACTCCTGCCGATGTCAACAGGGTTTTGGTTACCCCACACTCTCTACCGCTGGGGAACGCATCACGGGAGTGGAGGATGGGGTTCACCGTCAGTGGGATTGGAAGTATTTGTCAACGGGAAGGGCTCAAAAACTTTGGCCACTCTTTCATTTTCACCAAGCAGGGGGAGTTAAAACTAACATCTTAATTTTCCACCTACTACCATCCCATTCATGAATGTAAATGGACTTCATTATGCCTGTCATCCTGATGAAAGGGAGGTGATGATTATGCATTAAAAACTTCTTGTTCTCACCTCAATTCCATATTGGAACCAGAAGGCTTTCCAATGCAAAGCTAGATTTATTTATTGAGAGATCACCCCATCATCAATTAGTGCTTCTGACGTAAGTGACCCATTGACCATAGTTGCTTTGGTAACAATAGCAATGGTTGATTTGTTAGTGTGTTTTCTTGGAGCTGCTGAATATGTGACCATTTCTTCAGCTTCATGATGGGGGTCTTAATTATTTACTGTTGTATTTTTAATATTTATATTTTTGTGCTTATATGCAGTGTGAAAATAACAGGAACTCAGATGGTTTAAACAGCGTACCAACACAAGATCTGTTGATATATTTCAAAAAGTTGGAAGCTCTCATGCTGATTTTTCATGCTGTGCAAGTGAGAAAAGCCAAAACCTGACACCGAAGTTTCTTTTGCTGATTCTGATAGTTGAATATTTTTCATTCTGTCTTTTCTGCAATTTAAGTTTTCAGAACCTCTTTTCCCCTAGGTACTTTCTTTTAAAAGCTGATGAGTTACTTTGATTTTTAATCCTCTTGAGGCCAATCCTTGGGGTGAGGCCCCTAAATTTGTTACTCTCCACACCTCCCTTTTGGGGAAATTATCTCGGAACAAGCCCCAATTTGTTAAATTCCGGATTGTTATGCTCCCTGGGTGAGGAAGGATGAACTGGCTCCCTTACTTTGTTCAACACCCCCTTCCCCCACCCCCCACACCCCGGTTGGTCACAACAAGATTGCTTGAAAAGGGTCCCCTCCCTTGCATCTACCCTTTCCCAGTCCAAATGTATTCATATTTTAAAATGAACCAATTTAATCATGTTTTCTTGATGTTGAGTGAGTTAATTATGTGCTAAAAATTGGGAAAATACTAAAATGCATGCACATACATACATAGAGATTAGAAATGAGAAGTGACTTCAAAAATAAGCAAAAGAAAAATTATATGAATCGATCTTGTCCATGAAGAGTAGATGGTGAAATATTGTAGTTGATTGAGATTCATAGTTCCAGTCTTGCTGAATTCAACAATTGAATAGATGGTTTTCAGATTCCAGGGTTCTGAGGTTTAGCTGAGAGGAGTTGTACTGCTTCCTTTTTAGGTGTGCCTTTGCTGACTTAGCTGCTTTGAGCATTCAGAGAGAGCAAGCAAGGTTTTTATTTTTACCTGCCAGAGCTGGGGGGGAGGGGGGGGGGGGGGAAGGGGCGGGGGGGGGGGGGGGAGGGGTGTGCTCTGCTCTCTTTCTTTCTTTCCGTGTCACACACCCTGACACACCCAGCACCAGCCACACTAACCAGGTTTGCAGCTAACGTTTCATCTCAGTCTCTTGTGTATTCCTAGAAAAGGGGTGGACCCCAAACAGACCTGGAATAATTAACATGTGATTCCTGCTGAGATGATAATTAGCTTCCATTATCTCCACAGGAGATTACAGTCAGCAATCTGATATGTCCCTGTCTGGAAAAAGTGTGTGATATTCCATTGCATCTTAGGACTTAGTATCATCCACGTAGGAAATTCTGAGACATTCAATTAGTTCACATTTTCAGAATTTAGATCCTTAACCATCTTTGGCTTGTAAATCCACTATTAAAAACACATTCTTATTTAGAAGTTCGATATGTCCGTACGTAATTCAATGCTTTGCTCTACCACAGTGACAATCCAAATTATCATTGCTTACACCTGCTCAACTCTTCAAAGAACAAGAAGATCCTAGTTAATAGTACCTCTGAGGACTGCATTTCCCTTAGAGATCATTAGTGAAATATGTCAGTGTTATCTGAGGACCTGCAGCCCTTCTGGAAAGCAACTGTTTTTGCAATAGCTACGGTACCCAATGGTTTGTTTATGCCATTGGATCCTTCCAGGCAGCAATTGGTAACTTTGCCACATTTTTTAGCTAGTTTCTCAGCCTCCCCAAAGGGAACAAACAGAGTGAGCTATTCAGTTCTGCACCTTGGTCGGATGCCTAGAGATGCAATGAGGAGAAAATAAATATGCGTTCAAAGCCTCGAATAACAACACCCTCCATTTTATACATTGGAATTTTCTCATTCTGTTCATGCTCATGTACAATGCCAATCATTGTATTCTGCAGTTCGTGCCATATATTGCTTGTAATTGAGGATCATCCCCAGGGCGGAAGACTGACTAAAAGTAATCAGATAGCATTTCTGTCATGTCTTGGAAGTCCATTTTACTCTGTCCCGCATTTTCTAATAACACTCTGACTCTTGACATAAATAAAAAATAAGTCTTTTGCCTCCACAGTTGGACATTATCCCCTTTTCCTTTGACCTTTCAGCTGTTCTAATGAGAGCTTTTGTTTCTTTGAAGTGTGCAGGATACTTGTCTTTGTTCTCCTGTGAATTATTTGCATAAAAACATTATTGTTTAAGCCTAATTTCTCCTTGTACATTACCAGTCAGCCATATTGGTTTTGTTTATGTACATGTCCTTCTTCTGATGTCTGAAAACTTTTGGATTTCATATGCATTAAATTCTTTTTCATTATTATAGATTTGACCAATTGGCGTAATTCAAGATAAATTATCACTTCTATCTGTTCCTTATCATGAGTTCAGGGCAGCGCGGTGACACAGTGGTTAGCACTGCTGCCTCACGGCACCGAGGTCCCAGGCTTGATTCCGGCTCTGGGTAACTGTCTGTGTGGAGTTTGCACATTCTCCCAATGTTTGCGTGGTTTTGCCCCCACAACCCAAAAGATGTGCAGGGTAGGTGGATTGGCCACGCTAAATTGCCCTTTAATTGGAAAAAATGAATTGGTACTCTAAATTTTTTTTTTTGAATCATACGTTTAATCCATAGGAACCATTAATTATGGAGAGAGATCAGCATATGTTATATTGTCAATGAAGATTAACTGCATCAACGAAGCTGGTTGTGGTTAAGGATGGTAAGAATGGCAATTAATACAGCCTTAATTGAGAGCGGCACTCAAGACCTAGTAGGCAATTTTCAGGCCCCGTTGTAACCCGGGGGAAATTGTGTTGCAGCCGTAAACTCTGATGAGGGAGCATAACGGCATTTGCGATGGGGAAATCTCAGAATGAGATCTTCCCTGACCCCGCCGGTGACAAAATCAGGTTCACGCCCAGCGAACCTGTTTTCCATACATTCTAGTATATTTAAATATTTTTAATCAGCTTAATAGCGAATCTTCCATTAACGTCAGATGTTCCCATCGCCGGCATGACTTAATGCCAATGGGAATCACTACTGGTCACCATAAACCAAAAAATTTGCGCTAGCCGCAGCGCGCATGCGCAGACCCGCGGCGCCCGTTTGATGCCGGTATCAGCAGCTGGAGCTGTGTGAGTCACTCCAGTGTCATGCTGGCCCCCTGTGAGGTGCAGGATCGCTGATCCTGGGGCCCTGTTGATGCCGTCGTAAGACCCAATGGAGTTTATGACGGCATCAACACTTAGCCGCAGGATCAGAGAATCCCACCCACCTTACCTAGGCCTACTTCCCCCACCCTATCCCTGTAACCCCACCTAACCTGCACATCTTTGGACACTAAGGGGCAATTTTGGCATGGCCAATCCACCTAACCTGCACATCATTGGACTGTGGGAGGAAACCAGACCACCCAGAGGAAACCCATGCAAGCTTTCCTCGGAGAAAGTGCAAACTCCACACAGATGGTCACCCAAGGCCGTAATTGAACCTGCATCCTATGCACTGTGAGACAGCAATGTTGACCACTGTGCCACCGTGCTATCAATAGCAAGACCCAGTTTACTGTCATGTTTTTTCTTCATCTTTTGTAGCCATTATTTGATCCATTCTATTAGTGTCAATTGGAACACTCCACAACAGTATTGGGTTTGTTGGCAGTGCTTTCTGTCAATCATCATGGCCATTGATGTTCTGTATGACACCAACATCTATTCTGCTTTGAAGCTGAAGCTCGCTGATATTACTTATCTTGCTTTAAGATCTCAGCATTTTCTCAAAAACGTTTGCACATGACAAACAAGCATGCTTTCTGAATTTACTGAAGAAACAAACTCAATTCAATTATGGTAAAATTAGTCTTTTGAAATCTACCCCAGAAATCTCCTTGCTGTCATGGTCTCCCGGATGGTCTGCAGGTCACGGAAACTGTAAGCACTTTACTGCAGATATCCATTTGATGATGATTTCAGCAAATGTCAGATGTGATCCTTTGTTATCAGGCTTGCAGATTACGGTCGGAAGGTCGTTGCTATTCACTTCACCCGCCAGCAGCGCCTCCCCACCCATGGGTTTCCCAGCGATATGGGGTGGCTTCAATGGGAAATCCTATTGACAAGTAGCAAAAGTATAGAATCTTGCCGCCAGCGAACGGCGCACCACTGAGAAACACGCTGCTGGGGGAGCAGAGAATTCAACCCTACTTCTACCAAATCCCTCCAAAGAGCCTGCATCATCCTCTTAAAGGGATGCTGCCCTCACCTTTAGCTTTTGGATCAGCCTATAACACCGCAAGAGATCTATCTGAGAACCTAGGGTCTCTCTTTCAGCTGTTGAGCCAATGTTGTCACTATTATTCTTCCGGCTACTCAAAATTTACTTTGCCCCTTTAACTAGCTACAGTATTTTAAGACTGCCCTACTATTTCCTTACCCTGCAGAGGTGGTCAAGCCATTATGAGCGATGCCATACTGCACGGCAAATAAAATTCCAGGAGGTGACTGTAGTTCATTAGCTGTGGTACAATATTCTTGCTGTGCCACTAACTCAGCAATGGGATGAGATTCAAGATCCATGGGCTAGATGTTAAACTTGCAACATACTGGGAGCTGGTTCCAGTAGCGCATGGGAAACCTCTGTCAGTGTCTATTTCACTCAGCCATTGCATTGCCATATGACTGCATGTTCCCTGAGCAATTAACATCACTGAACATCATGATGACTCAATTTCGATTGCGATATTTAAAGGGATGCTCCTAACATACAATTTTATCTTTTGAGACCCCTTACATTCGAGGGTTTAGGATTCCAGGATTGGCATAATCCTGTTATTTAAAAAGGAAGAGAGAAAACAGGGCATTAAAGGTCAGATCATTAACATCATTAACAGGCAAAATTTTTAATCAATTATTAGGAAAGTGGTAACAGGGCATCTGGGAAAAAAATAATAACCAGATTTATGATCAGGGGTTTGCTTTACTGGTTTTATTCTTATTTGACTTTCTGTGGTCTCTTGATACAAGTGAGTGATTTGATAGGCCATTTCAGAAGGCAGTTAAGAGTCAACCACATTATGGGAGTCTGGAGCTGCCAGACCAGGTAGCGACAGAAGATATTCCTTACTAAAGGAGATTAGTGAACCAAATGGGTTTTTGCAACAATACAATAGTTTTATGGTCGCCACTACTGACTAGCTTTTAGCTCCAGATTTTATTAATTGAATTTAAATTCCACCAGCTGCTGTGCAGAAGATTTGAACCCATGCCCCCAGTATTAACCTGGGATTATTAGTTCAATAACGTTAACGCTATGGCCCCGCCCTCCACGATTAAGCGATATGGGGATAGCGATATGAAGATGATGTCGAGTTAGCTCAACCATGATCTTAAAATTGCCACCCCTCCCCCATTTATCTATATTCCCTCCCTGGCCCATTTTCCACCATCACTGTGGAATTTTCCCTCATTTTCCTACAGTCACTCTTGACCACACCATTTTCTATGCTTAAAAACCTGTGTTTTTTACACTGATTACATGGTGTCTCTGGCTATCATTTTGACTTGTGAATCATTTGTAGGCCCTCGGTTATCAGCCCTCTCACTGCGGAATTCAGCTTCATGTCATTCTTGACCATTCAGAGGAAAGTAATGCAAGGGTGAATTTGAATAAATTATTGTTTTCTTTTACAGATCTATGGTTGCGGAATTATGAATAATATCTGAAATATCATTGTGCATCCTATTTTCTGATATTTTCCTTCCTGGATTTTGTATGTCTACGAAACCTCAATTACTTTATTTCATTTTACTATTAATATCTTCGATTTTTATATAAACTCGAGCCAGAAATATACCATTAATTAAAAAGCTTTCATTTCTATGGACTGCTGCAGTCAGACACATCTCATTGTCAGTCTTCCTGTGCTGAATTTTTCTTTTTAGAAAGCGGTTTATTTAAAACATACAATGGATTGCATCAAAAAATATCATTTTTGCAATGAATCATATTTAGAGAACGGACTTTTATGGCGGTTGCTCACTACATTTTGCATAATCTGCAATAAAATGCTCTTTTATTTGTGTGATATTAAACCATCTCAGCTCTTGCAGTCCCTGAGCTCTCTGAATCTAATCATCTTCACTCCTATACTTCAGCTACTATGTACCAGCGTGACAACTTCTCTGCTTTTGACTTTGAAACCTCTCGGTTTGCAGAATTTAATAATATCTCCTTGCAGGATTGTAATACTGACTCATATTTATTCCACCAGCAATGGGTGCATTTAAAAAAAAAAGCAAACACTGGTGCCTAAAATTTAGAAATATACCATAACAGCATCTGAATCTTAAAAAGCTATAGCAGAAGCAGTAGAATATTAAGAGGCAGCATTGAAATACTGAAGTAAGTTCGAAGCAAAACCCTCAGAAGAGAATCTCAAAGTCTAAAGTTGAGGTAAAAAATTTATTTTCACTGCACAGACCAATAGAGAGAGATAAAGAGAAAGAGACAGCAAGCTCACTAATTGACTGTCCTGTCGAGATTGCTCATTCTTACTTTAGACTCATTGCATCCAAATTCCTTGGCGAGCTAGTTATACACTCTGGGATGGTTGAGCTAGTTTTAATTTGAAGATGGGTTGAGGTGAATCTGAACTGGGTAAAAATCCATCAAACTGCTGAACACATTACGAGGACAATTATTTTCCGTTGAAGCCATCAGGTGTCTCAAGAGTTATGATTGATTCACAAGAACGTAGAGGCTCTCTAATACAAGCTCGTGAACGGATGATAATGTGTGATTATCATCATTGGGCTGGTTTAGCTCTGTGGGCTAGACAGCTGGTTTGTGATGCAGAACAAGACCAGCAGCACGTGTTCAATTCCCGTATCAGCTTACCCGAATAGGCGCCGGAATGTGGCGACTCGGAGCTTTTCTCAGTAACTTCATATTTGTGACAATAACAGGTTATTATTGTCACTGTTATGATTTGTCATTGATTAATCTGTGCAGCTGCTCCATGAATAAACATAGATTATGAAATGGTTAATGGTCTTATCAAACTCATTCCACAATTAGGTTTATCACAAATTCTATTCAGATCCTTTTCATCTTCTGAGTAGAGTCTTTTGTGAAGTCTCACCCTGCACCCATCCAAAAGAAATTGAGCATTTTTCTAGGCCATAAACCTAATTTCCCATTCAAAATTATCCCTCCCTGATGGAACATTTCCATGATTCCAATGGCTCAGAATCCATTAGATTATCTCTGAATGTGTTAAATACCATTCCAACTGAACTACTTATTTGCACAAAGGTGTCAATACAACATTACCTGTTTTGGCTCAGAAGAGTGGAATCTATGCCACATGTGTATTTCCCTGTGAGTAAACAAAATAAATCACATCTCCATTCCTGCTTGAACTTCATTAAATGTAAACAGACGGTTTTAGTTAAATAACTTGTTTTCATCCACATTGATTACATATCACGACAATTTTAAAACTTGATTCATGCTGCCTTTACTTTCCTCATGAAAGCAATTTTCATTCTTTCAGTCTGTACTTATGCATTGAAGTTAGACGTTCCACGTTATTTGCAATTGAACTTATCTGGAACATCTTCAATGTCTACCATCATTGTATTTTTGAAGATAATGCACAAATGTAAACACAACATGGAAAACTTCTACAAAATTAAAAATACCTTGCTTAATTTCATAATCAAATGTCCTTTACATGCAACGCAGCACATCTTATTTTCTTTATTGAAGAAATCTAGTTAAAGTGCCAAGTTTGTTATCCAGGACGCCATGAAGCTTGAAACGAATAGTGGTAAGTCTGGATGTTCTGTGACTAGCCTGGTTGGTCTCAGTCTCACCTTGATTGGATATAGAGTCGACCTTGACTATGACCCTTGACTGTGTTTTCTGCTGTGGAAGTTGACAGGAAGCCACATCATATCTTCCGGCCCAAACTTATTAATTATGCATCCTGGGGTTTAGTGGCATATTCCATAATGGGGAGGCATGATGGCACTTGTGCCGCCATCATTTCTGGGTGCCATATTGAAAAAGCCTCCAACATCATTGACCCGTCATTGAAGCAAGAAGATGGACATTGTCTGTGGAAACTTTCCTGGTCTATTTGGCAGTACATGGTTGTCTAAGATTAGGCTGAATTGGGAAATGGTCAATCTATTAGTGGATTCAAAGAGCAACTTACAACAACTTCTGTAGAAGTATGGGAAGTGTTCAACGATTCACTAGGCTCCATGACCGGAGTTAAAGTACACCTAAAATTCAGGCCAGACAGCACACCCACATGTCTGAAAGTTAGAACCATACCATCCGCCTTCAAGCCTAAAGTTGAAGAAGAACTAGGCAGATTAGTAAGGACATGAGTCATCGAACCTGTTGCTACAAGTGATTGGGTGACACCAATCATTCCTGTATTAAAACGGAACTGCTCAGTGAGAATTTGTAGAGATTTTAAAGCTAATATTAATCCAGTTTTGTGCGTAGATCATTATCCCCTGCCACTGATTGAATAATTGTTTGCTGGACTTTCTGGAGGACAGAAATTCAGTAAAATTGATCTTCCACAGGGATATTTGCAGATGAATGTGGCTGCAGAATAACAGCCACGACTCATCATAGGTATGCACAAAGGCCTGTTTCATTACTGAAGACTTCCATTTGGAATAACAACTGTGACTGCTCTTTTTCAAAGATCCATGGATCAAATTCGAAGTGGATTGAATAGAGAACAATGTTATCTAGATGACACACTCATCACCGGTTTGAGTGAACAGGAACACTTGATGAATTTGGAAGCTACCCTGAAGTGGTGACAGAGCCACAGCCTGAAAGTTAAAAAGGAAAAGTGTGACTTTTTCAAGTCATCCATTAATCCTGGAACTGCCTCCCTAACAGCACTGTGGGTGTACCTACACCTAAGGAACTGCAGCGATTGAAGAAGTTACTTTTAAGAGTAACTAAGGATGGGCACTAAATGCTGGTTTGGCCAGCGATGCCCATCTCCCAGAAATTAATAAAAATAAGAAGTTCTCATCATTCAAGGCAAAGCAGCATGCTTGATTGGCACCCCATTCACTATCTTAAAACATTAATTCCCTCCACCACCAGCATACAGTGGCAGCAGTGTGTACCATTTACAAGATGCACTGCAGTAACTCACCAAGGCTCATTTGGCAGCACCTTCCACACCCGCAACCTCTACTATCTAGGAAAAAAAAGGGCAGCAATTGCCTGGGAAAATTATCACTACGAATTTACCTCCAAGACACGCAACATCTTGATATGGAACTATTGCTGGTCCTTCACAGTCATTGGGTCAAAATCCTGGAATTCTCTTCCTCATAGCACTGCTGTTGCATGTACACCACATGGACTGCAGTGGTTCACAACCACCCTCTCACAGACAATTATGGATGATTAGTACATCAACCCAGCAATGGCTACATTCAGTGAAAGGATAAATTTAAAAATGAGACCCAGGCACGCATCCCCTCAGTACCTTTGGGAAGTTAGTCCATGGGTTTATGAGCACCAATGTGAAAGGGACAATGGCATTGCCAAAGTCATCTAGAATGATGGTAAGTTACTACCTTCTGCTTTCCTCGCCATCCACCCATCCTTACCTTTAGGTGTTTGTACTTCCAGACAGTCAGGAAATGCTACTTGTTCACCCATTACAATCTCAGGTGGAGGATGGGGAGGATCCCTACCTCTGTGAGGAAGCTGCACCTTTACTTTATCTGGCATGTGTTGCCATGTTATAATGATAGACAACTTTGGACTTATTTACTGTACAAGACACAAGGCACCAATTGATCATAAGGGATTGGGTAAACATGTGAGAACAGTTCTGCAATGGGACTGGTTTAGCACAGTGGGCTAAAGAGCTGACTTGTAATGCAAAACAAAGCCAGTAGCGCGGGTTCAATTCCCGTACTCGCCTTCCCGAACAGGCGCTGGAATGTGGCGGCTGGGGGCTTTTCACAGTAACTTCATTGAAGCCTACTTGTGACACTAAGTGATTATTATTATTATAAAATTTGAAAGCATGAGACATCTGCTCAAAGAAAAAGTGAAACAAAGACTGGATCACATGACACATTTGCCTTCCAGTGATATCATGCTGATATCCCTCTGAGACATATTACAACATCCCCCTTTTCTTTTTAAATACATTGCCCCCTATTTACAATACATGTTCATATTTAGTTACCATTGCATAAGTGCACAGAACGCTGACGGTAATGCACATTGAGATGCTCAGTGCATTAGTCTGCCAGCTGACCTTGTGTCGCTGGCCAGGAGCATGGAGGAATCCATGTGATGTGACATGGGGCAAGGTGCAGAGCTTGTTCCGCATCCTTTGTGCCATGGTACTGGTGGGCAACACCATTCCAGAACTGACATCCAGATCCATGCTCGCCGCTATCTCAGCTTTCACTGAAGCACAGGAAGAGGCCTCCCGATCTCTCAGAGCGGCAGTGGAAACTCAGATGAACGTACTCAGGTTCCTGGTATTGATACACAGACTCAGGCTGCTGCTATTATGGTGCTCAGTGGCAGGAAGGGGCATGAGGTCCTGCAGCAGGAGTTCAGGGAGCTAGGCAGAAAGTTAAAAGACAGGACCTCTAGGGTTGTAATCTCGGGATTAATCCCTGTGCCACGTGCCAGTGAGGCTAGAAATAGGAAGATAGAGCAGCTAAACATGCGGCTAAACAGCTGGTGTAGGAGGGAGGGTTTCCATTATCTGGACCACTGGGAGCTCTTCCGGGGCAGGTGTGACCGATACAAGAAGGACGGGTTGCATCTAAACTGGACAAGCATAAATATCCTGGCCGCGAGGTTTGCTAGTGGCACATGGGAGGGTTTAAACTAGTATGGCAGGGGGGTGGGCACGGGAGCAATAGGTCAGAAGGTGAGAGCATTGAGGGAGAACTAGGGAATTGGGACAGTGTGGCTCTGAGGCAGAGCAGACAGGGAGAAGTTGCTGAACACAGCGGGTCTGATGGCCTGAAGTGCATATGTTTTAATGCAAGAAGCATTACGGGTAAGACAGATGAACTTAGAGCTTGGATTAGTACTTGGAACAATGATGTTGATGCCATTACAGAGGCCTGGTTGAGGGAAGGGCAGGATTGGCAGCTAAACGTTCCAGGATTTAGATGTTTCAGGCGGGATAGAGGGAGATGTAAAAGGGGTGGCGGAGTTGCACTACTGGTTAGGGAGGATATCACAGCTGCACTACGGGAGGACACCTCAGAGGGCAGTGAGGCTATATGGGTAGAGATCAGGAATAAGAAGGGTGCAGTCACAATGTTGGGGGTTTACTACAGGCCTCCCCAACAGCCAGCGGGAGGTGGAGGAGCAGATAGTTAGGCAGATTTTGGAAAAGAGTAAAAACAACAGGGTTGTGGTGGTGGGAGACTTCAACTTCCCCAATATTGACTGGGACTCACTTAGTGCCAGGGGCTTAGACGGGGCAGAGTTTGTAAGGTGCATCCAGGAGGGCTTCTTAAAACAATATGTAGACAGTCCAACTAGGGAAGGGGCGGTACTGGACCTGGTATTGGGGAATGAGCCCAGCCAGGGGATAGAAGTTTCAGTAGGGGAGAATTTTGGGAACAGTGACCACAATTCAGTAAGTTTTAAAGCGCTGGTGGACAAGGATAAGAGTAGTCCTAGGGTGAATGTGCTAAATTGGGGGAAGGCTAATTATAACAATATTAGGCGGGAACTGAAGAACCTAGATTGGGGGTGGATGTTTGAGGGCAAATCAACATCTGACATGTGGGAGGCTTTCAAGTGTCAGTTGAAAGGAATTCAGGACCGGCATGTTCCTGTGAGGAAGAAGGATAAATACAGCAATTTTCGGGAACCTTGGATAACGAGAGATATTGTAGGCCTCGTCAAAAAGAAAAAGGAGGCATTTGTCAGGGCTAAAAGGCTGGGAACAGACGAAGCCTGTGTAGAATATAAGGAAAGTAGGAAGGAACTTAAGCAAGGAGTCAGGAGGGCTAGAAGGGGTCACGAAAAGTCATTGGCAAATAGGGTTAAGGAAAATTCCAAGGCTTTTTACACGTACATAAAAAGCAAGAGGGTAGCCAGGGAAAGGGTTGGCCCACTGAAGGATAGGCAAGGGAATCTATGTGTGGAGCCAGAGGAAATGGGCGAGGTACTAAATGAATACTTTGCATCAGTGTTCACCAAAGAGAAGGAATTGGTAGATGTTGAGTCTGGAGAAGGGTGTGTAGATAGCCTGGGTCACATTGTGATCCAAAAAGACGAGGTGTTGGGCATCTTAAAAAATATTAAGGTAGATAAGTCCCCAGGGCCTGATGGGATCTACCCCAGAATACTGAAGGAGGCTGGAGAGGAAATTGCTGAGGCCTTGACAGAAATCTTTGGATCCTCACTGTCTTCAGGTGATGTCCCGGAGGACTGGAGAATAGCCAATGTTGTTCCTCTGTTTAAGAAGGGGAGCAAGGATAATCCAGGGAACTACAGGCCGGTGAGCCTTACTTCAGTGGTAGGGAAATTACTGGAGAGAATTCTTCGAGACAGAATCTACTCCCATTTGGAAGCAAATGGATGTATTAATGAGAGGCAGCATGGTTTTGTGAAGGGAAGGTTGTGTCTCACTAACTTGATCGAGTTTTTCAAGGAGGTCACAACGATGATTGATGCAGGTAGGGCAGTGGATATTGTCTATATGGACTTCAGTAAGGCTTTTGACAAGGTCCCTCATGGTAGACTAGTACAAAAGGTGAAGTCACACGGGATCAGGGGTGAGCTGGCAAGGTGGATACAGAACTGGCTAGGTCATAGAAGGCAGAGAGTAGCAATGGAAGGATGCTTTTCTAATTGGAGGGCTGTGACCATTGGTGTTCCGCAGGGATCAGTGCTGGGTCCTTTGCTGTTTGTAGTATATATAAATGATTTGGAGGAAAATGTAACTGGTCTGATTAGTAAGTTTGCAGACGACACAAAGGTGAGTGGAATTGCGGATAGCGATGAGGACTGTCAGAGGATACAGCAGGATTTAGATTGTTTGGAGACTTGGACGGAGAAATGGCAGATGGAGTTTAATCCGGACAAATGTGAGGTATTGCATTTGGAGGGCATTAGCTATGAGGAGCTGTTGAATAAACTCGGTTTGTTCTCACTGGAACGACGGAGGTTGAGGGGTGACCTGATCGAGGTCTACAAAATTATGAGGGGCATGGACAGAGTGGATAGTCAGAGGCTTTTCCCCAGGGTAGAGGGTTCAATTACTAGGGGGCATAGGTTTAAGGTGAGAGGGGCAAGGTTTAGAGTAGATGTACGAGGCAAGTTTTTTACACAGACTGTAGTGGGTGCCTGGAACTCGCTACCGGAGGAGGTGGTGGAAGCAGGGACGATAGTGACATTTAAGGGGCATCTTGACAAATACATGAATAGGATGGGAATAGAGGGATACGGACCCAGGAAGTGTAGAAGATTGTAGTTTAGTCGGGCAGCATGGTCGGCACGGGCTTGGAGGGCCGAAGGGCCTGTTCCTGTGCTGTACATTTCTTTGTTGTTTGTACTTTGTTTGTTCAGTGGGCATGCAGATTGCCAGAGCAATCCAGCAATCTGCTGAAGCAGGTTACAAAGATTTCTAGGTTCCATAGAATCATAGAATATACAATACAGAGGGAGGCCATCACCCCATCGAATCTGCACTGGCTCTTGGAAAGAGGACCCTACTTAAGCCCACACCTCCACCTTATCCCTGTAAACCCAGTAACCCGACCTAACCTTTTGGACAATTAAGGGCAATTTAGCATGGCCAATCCACCTAACCTGCACATCTTTGAACTGTGGAGGAAACCGGAGCACCCGGAGGAAACCCAGGCAGACACAGAGAGAAAGTGCAAACTGCGCACAGACTGTGACCCGAGGCTGGAATTGAACCCGGATCCCTGGAGCTGTGAGGCAGCAGTGCTAACAACTGTGCTAACATGCCTGTTGGGGTTACACTGGCAGCCTGGAGCTGAGCCAATTGTTTTCTCTCAGTATGGCAACAATTGTACTCCCTCCGATGCCTCTGCTAGTACCCTTGCTGTTGCCTCTCAGGGGGCCAGTCCACATTTCTGCTGTCCAGGTTGAGCTGGTGCAATCTGAAAGCAGATTCTCAAGTCTCAGAACAGCTCGAGATGTTTCCGCAAGGCCTTCTGCAGTGTCTTCAGTGGAATGGTCAGCAATCCCTTCCACCAGGCTGCTGTGTAGGAGAACTAGGGAAGTCAAAGGCAATCACAAGACAGGCACTAAGGGGATACAGAAGGATAATTGATTCTGTATTTTTGTATTATTGATATATTGCTGGATAAATTTGTTGAATGAAAGGTTTTGCTGCTGACCTTTAAAAAATGATGTTGGTCAACTGGAATTTGTGATGGGAGGTCAGAAATTGATGTCTTGTTAGAGAATGGGTCCATGTTGTGGCTGGGGAAGTTCCTTTAACCCAAAGCAAAATCACATAATGTGATCCATCTTGCTCCAACCAGTTGCATGTAGTAGATGCTGTCTCCTTTCTCCCCCCCCCCTCCTCCTCTACTCTGCTTATTTATTCTCCTCCTCTTCCTTCTTTTCCTCTATCTCCTTCCCTCAAGGGGGCCTTTGAATCACAGAGGATAGTGTGCATAACAGCTAAGTTGTGGAGGATAGAGCACACCACCAAAAATGTGGACACCTCTCCAGCATCTGCTGAAAAGGGCCCTGAGTGGTCTAACATACAAGCTTTGCTTTCGGAGATTGATGACTTGCTCCACAGTGTTGAAGATTATTCTATGGCTTTTATTGAAGGCCTTCTGACCATGTATGATCGCTTAGCAGAGGGAGTCATGAATCATGAGGGCAGCACGGTAGCATAGTGGTTAGTACAGTTGCTTCACAGCTCCAGGGTCCCAGGTTCGATTCCTGGCTTGGGTCACTGTCTGCACGTCCTCCCCGTGTCTGCGTGGGTTTCCTCCGGGAGCTCCGGTTTCCTCCCACAGTCCAACGATGTGCAGGTTAGGTGGATTGGCCATGCTAAATTGCCCTTAGTGTCCAAAAAGGTTAAGTCGGGTTACTGGGTTACGGGGATAGTGTGGAGGTGTGGGCTTGAGTAGGGTGGTCTTTCCAAGGGCCGATGCAGATTTGATGGGCTGTATGGCCTCCTTCTGCCCTGTAAATTCTATGGTTCTATGATTTGTACAGGGTAGTCCTTATCACTGAGCAGCCACCCTGGGTAGGCCCAAAGGTGGTAGGCATTGCACACTGTCACGGAATAAAAACCATTGTGGGTGCTGTCATGGTAGCAGAAATTCACCAAAGTTAACTTTTTGGTGTGAATATTCATTATCTGCACATTGAGGGATTGGTAGCCCTTGCAGTTGTGGCATCTCTTATCTTTTACAACTCGGGCTTGTAAAACCATATTCCTGCAGTTGATAGCACTCCGTAACATCAGGAAACCTACCACCCTGGCAAACCCATTGATCCTTTCATCCTGGTATTCCCTCCTCAGGGTGAAGAGGAGCAAAGCCCCTCTCCTTCACTGCTGTGCCTCATCCGCTTTCCTAATGCTTCAAACCGATGATGTACTTCGGGACATAGTACTGAGACACTTTGCTTGTTTCACTTCTCCCACCTTGGAGGCTCCCATGCTGTAGACTATAAGGCTGGCAGTAATCTGCACAGCCACTGGGAGGGCTCTCCTTACCCTGGCTTGAGGCTCAGAGTTATTTTGAAAGAGATTCCCTCACATCTGCCTCCTTCTCTGTCTGTCCTACTCATGTTGCAGGGCAAGGAATATTGCAACTACAGCCCACATACTTATATATGCAAGGTAATGTTGTTTCCTGCCTTCCTGAGGATAGCAGAAAAGTCCATCTAGTTGCACGACAGTTGTTGCTTCAGGAGTGAATAGTGAAGGCATTGCTTACATAATTTGGTATCCTGGCATTGAATCAGCCCATGGAATTCAATAACATTATGAAAATGTACTATCAATGTCTCAAGGAACATGCAGGGGATGCACCTGTAATGCATTAGTCCAGTTCAATTAGGCTGCACAGGAAAAGGCTAGCAGTACTTCCACATAATAAATCATCGGGTAGCATGGGTAGTGCCACAAGTGAATTTGGCCCCCACAAAATTGTTTTGATTTTGCCCAATTGCGCTCTTTAGTTATTTGACTAATTTTGATTGTTTTCATATCATAGAATCATAGTATTTACAGTGCAGAAGGAGGCCATTCGGCCCATCGAGTCTGCACCGGCTCTTGGAAAGAGCACCCTACCCAAGGTCCACACCTCCACCCTATCCCCATAACCCAGTAACCCCACCCAACACTAAGGGCAATTTTGGACACTATGGGCAATTTAGCATGGCCAATCCACCTAACCCGCACATCTTTGGACTGTGGGAGGAAACCGGAGCACCCGGAGGAAACCCACGCACACATGGGGAGGATGTGCAGACTCCGCACAGACAGTGACCCAAGCCGGAATCAAACCTGGGACCCTGGAGTTGTGAAGCATTTGTGCTATCCACAATGCTACCGTGCTGCCCCAAATGTTGGATATCAGTGAAGTTAAATTTAACATTAGCCTCCTTAAATAGGATCACTTCTTATTCATAAAATCATCATTTTCTGTAACAGTCTGAGTCCTTACATTTATCCAGATTAATTTTTGTTTGCATTCCTTAGCTCATCCATCAAGTTAGTCCAGATCTTTCTGAATGTCACTATTGTGCTTGTTATCTGGCCAGGATACTAAGTGCCATAAGAAAAGTTTGAATATAATTGAAGTATTCTCTTTTGTACCATTATGAAGCATGTGAAAAACAGAAGATTCAAAGTATTTTTCGAGTACGTGGCGCTACTCATGCCATTTCAGTTCATTTCATTTTATTATAACCATCTGCTTCCTTCTGTCATACAGTTTTCAATCCAGGTAAGTAAGACCCTTGAATTCCATGGAGGTTTTTAAAAAAAATCTCTAAGCCTTATATATTTAATGTCATCAAATGCCTTCCAAAAATCTAAGTAGATTATATCTATCAGAATGCAATTGCTAACCGATTTGGTTAACCCTACAAGACAATTCACTCAATTTGTAAGAATGACTTGATGCCTCTGACTGTACTGCCTATTCTTTATGCCTCTGTAGATGAAATTAATAGCATCTTGTAACATGATTTTGATCATTTCCTCTAATAGCCCATAACAGTTCCCGTAACAGCCTCCCTGAATAGGCGCCGGAATGTGGCGACTAGGGGCTTTTCACAGTAACTACATTTGAAGCCTACTTGTGACAATAAGCAATTTATTATTATTATTATTATTATTATTAATAAATTAATGGATCCTTTTTAGAATCTTCTGAGGAGATGAAGATAATACTAAAGGATCATCCCTAACCCCTACATTGAATTCAAAGATTGACTTCGGTATCATTGTTGACAATTGCAAATGGCAATATTGTTTAATTCTCTTTGTTAACATTGATTTGGAGAGAGTATTCCTGAAGCTGTCTACAGTTTCTGATGCTTTTCTGGATTTGCAACTGAATTGCTCAGTATATGACGATTTGCAGGATTGTCGTTGGTTAAACTCTTGTCTTACCCTTGATTTCCTCTACCTCTTAATCCTACATGGCTATCTCTACTGCATCTTTTCATGGTCAAAGTATTGATTTTTTGCCAATGCCGCAGTGTCATCTTTTTTAGGCCACTGATACATTGTAACTCAGGAAATATCTTGTGACATAAACACAAGACAAGCAGTTAAGGCCCAAATTAAAGTGCAAGTTCATTAAATGATGATTCATTGCTGCTTTTTAGCTCACTTATAAATTCATAGTAAACTCTGTTTTGCTCTTCAACATTAACCCCAATCTGAGAAAGGCAGCCTATTTTTCACGAGGTGACATTTCCATTCCCTGCACTTCCAAACCACTTCCTTTGGAACTAAAAATAATGGACAGTTTTTGCAAAGAACTAGACAGAGATGAATTAGATAATTTTCCACTAATGAGCCACCAGTGTTTGTGCCCAATGGACCATATTTCAACAAATATTTCTTTTGTCTGTGGAGAAAACTAGTTCAACTTAAGTGCTTGGAGATTTCACAAGATGTACATTTTATCCAGTACAAGTACAAATATTATTTTAGTCTTGTTCACAGACTGGTGGACAATGTGGTAAACCAGTGTAGTATTATCAGAACAAATGCTATATGTTGTCAGTGCTGAAGTGGAGACGGCTGACATTCGTATTTCAACTTGCACTGTCAAACAGTCATCAACAAAAGATTAGTTCTTATCATATATATCTTCTGTCTAGGATGCAAACACGGATGTCAAAATTGTATGATTGTCACTTCTAAAAATGAACAGTAATGGTAACACTCTCCGTATTCTAGATTAATGTACCAAAGCTGATGATGATTTTCTTCCACTATTGGCTGGAATTTATGGTGTGTTGTGTCCTATCCACCTCAGGAGAAACGTTAATGGTGAACCCACCATCGCTTTGGTCAATGATCCCTCAGCCATTTAATGCTCGGTTGATTTAAGGTGGGAATTCAACTCCTGGCTGATTGTCTCAATCAAATAGTTCTCTGGTTCCCAACAGTGGCACAGGAAGCGGTGGCCACTGCTGGGATGAGCTCAATGGTGAAGAGCCATGGAGCTGGAGTTAAAGATGCGTGGGGGTGGTTTGGGGAGGGGGCATGTTGGGCAGGTTTCAGCAGGGCAAGGGTTGAACGCTCTGGAAAATGGAGTAGATGGGATACAAAGGGGACAGAGGAACCAATTGCTGGGGGGGGGGGGGGGGGAAGTGGGGGCACAGGAAGGCCTGGTGGGATTGCCCACCAATGGGACCAAGGAGCCCATTAAGGAGGTCACCATCTTTCCCAGCAAAAGCCTGTGCAGTGAAAACCTGGTTGGATGATGTGTGGGGGGTTTTCCTGCCATTAATTGGCAACCTCAGGTCCGCAATGGCTGAAGGGCTGGCAGGTCACCTAATGCCTCTCTCTTGTGTTATGGGCCAGGGTTTAGAGAACCCCAAAGTATATCATGTAGTTCACCTGACCCACAACTTTGAATAGATTGTGGTTATGGGGAGCACACGGCCCTACTCTGCAGGTGTGATGCAACAGAAATCTACAATGCTTTTAAATTAAAACATTGTTTATTTATGAAACCAGTTAACACTTTACAAACCCCCAGTAAACATCTTAACAACTATCAACACCAATAGATCCCCCAAAGAATACAGTACTCTCTCAGTAACTCTTAATCTTTCTTTGCAACATCCATAAGACGAAAAGAAACATTTTTACAGAAAGACATCAGGTTTAACTTCACTACTGAGAACAGTTTCCACTTTGAAATCACCAAATGAACATTCTTTAGCTGGCAGAGATTCATATACATCTTGCTGTGACTGCAGCTTCTCCAAATCTAAAACAAAACTAAACACACCTTGGAGTTGCAAGCCCAAAGTGAAAGTAAAAGCAGACAGACAGCTCAGCTCCACCCACACTCTGACATCACTGATAAACACCCATTTCGTAAAGGTACTCTCACATGACAATTGTTATAATTGCGGCAGGTGAAAGACCAGTTAGCATTGGACATATTGCCCCTGACATTTTATGGGCCCCGCTGATTACCTGCCACTGGGGGCTGTAAAATCTAGATTTCCTGGAGTAAATATACTCTTAAAATCACATTCCCTATGTTTTGCTTATCTTGTAAATGTGCTCTTAAAAACACATTTGCAAAATAAATACATTCTGGAGCCCCTTTATAGAACAATAAATGCTTTTGTCATGTTTGCATAGCATTTATGACTACACTTTCAAATATTCCATAATCATGTGTTGGTATTACAATTGTGTGTATTGGCAGAGCAAATATCTTGACTGATCTCACAAATTCAAAACACGACAGTAACCCACCAGTAACCTATTTGTTTTAAAATTTAATTTAATTGCTAATTGCAATGATATCAAACAAACATCCAGTTTTTCTGTCCACAGTTGTTTCAAAATTTAACAACAAAAAAGCTGCTAGACCTGAATTCTGTCACCCAATATAAAGCTATTTTCTTTAAAATAATCTGTTTTATTTTCGCTGCGTGCGCAGAAGGATTGTTGCAAATCCTTGAATTGGTACAAATGTAGCTTCTTCCTTCAACTTAATAGGCAGAATTCCCTAGCCAAATGTAATAGCACAGGGTTGATTTTTCTCTCGGTATAACATGAAGCAGCAGTGACTGAATCTGTGGCAACATTTCTATGAAATATCCTAAGTGCAGCTAAGCTTTAAAAGTGTTTGCTAACTTATTTACAATCGTGCTTGCATTCTCAATTTGCCTGGTACACAAAGCAGTAATGGGCGTTGCACAGATTACATGCTTGAACACAACAAGCCCTCTGAGACTTCCCATGCAAACAAATAATCTGCAAAATAACGTCTTGTGTATCTTTGAATGCAAAATAATCATGCAAGCTTTGTAGATTCTTGTAAAAAAAAGAGCAGTTTTTAAAAAAGTCTCGGAATTTCAAGTTCAATTTGTTCATTCATGTTTCTTTCATTTACATATATTACATCATTCCAATAAATTAATTTGTCTTCTAATCATTTTCTCCTAATTGTTTTATCCATGATGCATCCCTAACAAACTGAATCATTCAATATTAATTTGAGAAGAAAATTAAGTAGATGTTCACTCCTGCTTATTAATTTTACTGTCTGGAAATGACAACATGATGAAAGTAAGTAGAAAAATATGAAAACTTTTAAACAGTTTTGTTGGGTTACCTTGCACTTTCATGAGAACTGAACTCTTCTCACTTCATGCTGGGAGGAAAATGTTGATAGGAATCAGACAGGGTAAAATACCAAGCTCTTTCATCATCTTTAACCTTTGAAGTCATTCCAGAAAGAAGGACTGAAGAACTTCTGATTCTGCTCACAATTAAAATCTAGTTATCTCTATTTTGTCTCCAGTGGCTATAAATCCATAATAAAATGTTACCAAAAATGCCATCACTGATAATCTCGAGCTGCCAATGTAAAGGAACATTATCTGATGTAATGGTTCGAATGTAAGGAAATCCAAATCAAGTCAAGGGACACAGATGAAAAAGCCCCAATTTGTTCTGTCTCCCAACCTCATGTAAACAACATTATTTAACCAGTTGGATGGATGTTAGGACCAACTCCAGTTTTGGACGTATCATTTTGGTCCAGCTCTCTTTATCAGCAGGTCTTTTTTTCTGCTTGCAAGTTTCTGGTAAAACGGCAATGCCCTATTTTACCTTCCTGGACCCATCACACCTATGATGCAAAGTGGGATGGACGTCACGTTTGAGGGCATCGACCTTGCTTCCAATTTCCTCCCTTCTCTTGTCTTCACATTATCAATCACTCATTCTGACTTCTCTGCACCCATTTCTGAGGGAGAGCTGTCAACTAATATTCGCTAAAAGTCCACTGGCTTCTACAGCTACCTCAATTACCCTTCCTCATACCCTGATTCCTGTAATTCTCCTTGTTTCTTCATGTCTGCCTAATCTGTTCCACTGAGGCCTATTGACAGAGTAGCACTTCTAATGGGGCATTACCATCACTCAGGCCCCCAATATCAACATCCTGGATGTTACCATTGGCAAGAAACTGAATTAGATCAGCCAAATAAATATTGTGGCTACAAGAGCAGGTCAGAGGCTAGGAATCCTGCGGTGAGTAATTAATCACCTCCTGACTCCCCAAAGTCTGTCCACCATCTACAAGTCAGGAGTATGATGTAAATACTTACCACTTGCCTGGATGAGTGCAGCTCCAACAACACTCAAGAAGCTCGACAACAACCAGGACAAAGCAGCCTGTTTGATTGCCACCCCTTCCACAAACATTCATGCCCTCCACTACCGATGCATAGTAGCAGCAGTTTGTACCATCACCAAGATGCACTGTAGGAACTCACCAAGGTTTCTTAGGCAGAACTTTCCAAACCCACGGCCACTGCCATATAGAAGGACAAGGGCACCACTTGGAAGTTCCCCTCCAAGTCACCTACCCATCCTGATTTGGATATATAGCGCCATTCCTTCACTGTTACTGGGTGAAAATCCTGGAACTCCCCCCCTGATAGCACAGTGGGTGCACCTACACCAAATGGACTGCAGAAGTTTAAGAAGGCAGCTCACCACCACCTTCTCAAGGGCAATCAGGGATGGGCAACAAATGCTGGCCTAGCTAGCGACACCCACATCCCGTAAAAATGAATTAAAAACAAAATCTTCCTTTTTCCTCAACCATGGATTCTTCCTCACAGTAGCTGTCAGGAGCCGTGACCATGTGTATCTCATTTTCCACACTTCTGCTCTCTCACCTTAACCTCTTTCCCAGAACCATGATAGGATTCTCGTTGTCCAAACCTTCGACCCACCAGCCTCCTTATTCAGTGGATCATCCTTCACCATTTTGTCACTTGAAGTGTAAGGACACCGTCAAACACACCTTCTCCTCCCCTCCCATTTCAAAGACACTGGGTGTCATTCTCCGACCTCCCGCCGGGTCGGAGAATGGCCGTTGGCCGCCGTGAATCCCGCCCCCGTCGAAGTCTCCAGTACTGGAGATTGGGCGGGGGCGGGAATCGGGCCGCACCGGTTGGCGGGACCCCCCGTTCAATTCTCCGGCCCGGATGGGCCGAAGTCCCGTCCAGAAATTGCCTGTCCCGCCGGCGTAAATCAAACCTGGTATTTACCAGGCGGCGTGGGCGGGCTCCGGGCTCCTGGGGGGGGGCGGGGCGATCTGACCCCGGGGGGTGCCCCCACGGTGGCCTGGCCCGTGATCGGGGCCCACCGATCTACGGGCGGGCCTGTGCCATGGGGGCACTCTTTCCCTTCCGCCTCCGCTACGGCCTCCACCATGGCGGAGGCGGAAGAGACTCTCCCCACTGCGCATGCGCGGGAAACTGTCAGCGGCCGCTGACGCTCCCGCGCATGCGCCGCATTTCCGCGCCAGCTGGCGGGGAAACAAACGCCATTTCCGCCAGCTGGCGGGGCGGAAATCCCTCCGGCGTCGGCCTAGCCCCTCAATGTTGGGGCTAGGCCGCCAAAGATGCGGAGCATTCCGCACCTTTGGGCCGGCGCGATGCCCGTCTGATTGGCGCCGTCTTTGGCGCCAGTCGTCGGACATCGCGCCGTTGGGGGAGAATTTCGCCCACTGTTCCCTGCACAATACCCTGATTCACTCCTCAGCAGCCCCAACATCCATTCCTAAAACATTTCACCATGCAAGCTCAGGAATTGAAACAGCTGCCCTTTCACCTTTTCTCTCCTCATTGTCCAAGGCCTGATACAGTCCTTCCAGGCACCTCTTTCAATTTAGTATACTGCATTCACTGATCACCAGCTCTCTGCTGTACACTGGGAGACCAAATGCAGTTTGGATGGTAGCTTTTTGGATCACCTCCATTCAGTCTGCAAGTGAGATCTTGAACATAATCAGTCACTTATCACTTTAATTGCTTCCTTGCTGATATCTCTATCCTTGACCTCCTGCAGTGTTCAAGTTCAAGGAACAGCACCTCATCTTTCGGCTAGGCACTTCACAGCTTTCTGGACACGACAATGAGTTCAACAATTTCAGACTGTAACCTCTGTCCCCATTTTGTTTCCTTTAGGGGTTGGTTTTACTTTCGTTTTTCTCTATCCTTACGATAGCAATTCTTAATCATTCTGCAATTCATTCATATTCTTGACAGGTCTTTTTGTTTCATTGCTTGTCTCTTTTGCCTTGCACCATCAACTCTTCTGATTTTTAAAATCTCTTTGGTCATGCACCCTATCCTAAACCAGGTAGCCTATGCAACATTGAACATGACACCAGCAGCCGTGGAGCCATCTTGTGACTCAGCTGAAAGAGGCGGCATGCTACCTCGAATCCAAGAAGCACCTCCTGACATCCAGATATCAGGAAATTCTTACTTTTCACTGCAGACTGTACCTGCTCTTCGTTCCATTCTTGCTTGTTGCCAAGAAGAGGGGGAAAGGCCCTGGTGGGCTGCATTCTACCGCAAGTTCTGGAATGGAGGAGAAATTGTTAATGTTGGTGCTACTATACATTTTTGTTCATGCCAAATAAACTTTTGCTTTGTGCCAGCAAGGAAATCAGATGCAAGATGTTATGAAAAGCAAATGTTAAACTGGAAAATAATTCTACATACCAAATTTTCGAGCGATTGGCTTGACTGCATGTTTCCTGCTCAGAGATTTGATGCACACTAATTCTGAAATATTTTAATGCATACCGTGACCTCTAAAGCTTCCTGTGAATGTCACATTCCAACACCTGCTCTGGGTATTAAGCTTAGTGATACAAATCCCAATTTGAATAGATGTTTTCTGTAGGAATTTCAACGAAGCAGAAGTGTATTTTGTGCAGACAGGAGCTTGCTCCTGTCATGTAGCTCAGAAAATTGGTAATCTTGTATGAGTCCGCAGTTGTCAGATTTTTATCTAGATCTCAGATATCAAGACTACCCAAGTCAGTTTTGCTTGACATCAGCTCAATAAAAATATTCACATGTACACCTGCCACTGTATAAACCCTGGAAATGGGTTTGATTATCCCAAGCCTATTCAATGTAATACAGGCAGCATAAGACATTGAAGCAGAATTAGGCCACTCGGCCCATCGAGTCTGCTCCGCCATTCAATCATGGCTGATATTTTTCTCATCCCCATTCTCCTGCCATCTCCCCATAATCCCTGATCCCCATCTTTCTGCTGCATGTTTATTGCCATTAATTCTGTGTGCGGCCATTCTAACCTTGTTGTTCATTGGCTGCACACTTCTGCAGGAATCTTGCATGGAGCATAGACTGTGTCATGACGATGTGCTTATTGCTGGAAATGCTTTTTCATCCACTCAGGAAAGCTGAAATGAAGTTTTAGAAACAAACCTTTTTTCAATACAGAGACTAAAATGACTGGAACTCACAGCCTAGGATGGCGACCACCAATTTGCACTCCTACACATTCCACATTTCAATTCATCGAAGTGGAGCCAGCCTGCCTTCAAAACCCATCAAAGACATGTGCATGTTTTTAACAGGTTTTATCAGCTGAATAGAGGACAAGCCGCTTATGGATAAGACCTTTGTGGGGTCTCCCCTGTCTCACTTTCTTCACCAACCCACCCAGTAAGCTTCTAGCCCTGTTTGCTGAATGTGATCATCCAGAGGCACACTGCTGCAGGCAGTGATTTTTTAAAAGAATCTCACCCACCATTACCATCTCTCAAAAAACAACAAACGTAATCACCTACATCTTTAAATCGGAAGCATCGAGACCATCAAGTTCACCCCGAAGCCTGTTGAGCCACCAAACTATCGACTGGATATATACTCTTTTACTTTTTTTTAAATGGGCTCTAATATAACCAACCTATCCTTCCCCATTTTGAAATCTGTATTTGTGTGCATGCGATCTTCGAGTGTGTGTGTGTTTGTATGTGTGAAAGTCGCTGCGTGATTTGTTATTTTACTTAGATTAGTTTAAGTATAATAACAGTACGAAGTCTTACAACACCAGGTTAAAGTCCAACAGGTTTGTTTCAATGTCACTAGCTTTCAGAGCGCTGCTCCTTCCTCAGGTGAATGAAGAGGTCTGTTCCAGAAACACATATATAGATAAATTCAAAGATGCCAAACAATGCTTGGAATGCGACCATTAGCAGGTGATTAAATCTTTACAGATCCAGAGATGGGGTAACCCCAGGTTAAAGAGGTGTGAATTGTACCAAGCCAGGACAGTTGGTAGGATTTCGCAGGCCAGATGGTGGGGGATGAATGTAATGCAACATGAATCCCAGGTCCCGGTTGAGGCCACACTCATGTGTGCGGAACTTGGCTATAAGTTTCTGCTCGGCGATTCTGCGTTGTCGCGGGTCCTGAAGGCCACCTTGGAGAACGCTTACCCGGAGATCAGAGGCTGAATGCCCTTGACTGCTGAAGTGTTCCCCGACTGGAAGGGAACATTCCTGCCTGGTGATTGTTGCGCGATGTCCGTTCATTCGTTGTCGCAGCGTCTGCATGGTCTCGCCAATGTACCATGCTTCGGGACATCCTTTCCTGCAGCGTATGAGGTAGACAACGTTGGCCGAGTCGCACGAGTATGTACCGCGTACCTGGTGGGTGGTGTTCTCACGTGTAATAGTGATATCCATGTCGATGATCTGGCACGTCTTGCAGAGATTGCCATGACAGGGTTGTGTGGTGTCGTGGTCACTGTTCTGAAGACTGGGTAGTTTGCTGCAAACAATGGTTCGTTTGAGGTTGCGCGGTTGTTTGAAGGCAAGTAGTGGGGGTGTGGGGATGACCTTGGCAAGATGTTCATCGTCATCAATGACGTGTTGAAGGCTGTGAAGAAGATGACGTAGTTTCTCCGCTCCGGGGAAACCCCCACCATCTGGCCTGCGAAATCCTACCAACTGTCCTGGCTTGGTACAATTCACACCTCTTTAACCTGGGGTTACCCCATCTCTGGATCTGTAAAGATTTAATCACCTGCTAATGGTCGCATTCCAAGCATTGTTTGGCATCTTTGAATTTATCTATATATGTGTTTCTGGAACAGACCTCTTCATTCACCTGAGGAAGGAGCAGTGCTCCGAAAGCTAGTGACATCGAAACAAACCTGTTGGACTTTAACCTGGTGTTGTAAGACTTCGTACTGTGCTCACCCCAGTCCAACTCCGGCATCTCCACATCATAAGTATAATAAAGCTAATCTCTTCCTTTGTTAAACTCAATAAAACCTATCCTATTGGTTCTTTTATGATCACTATGTGTAAACAGTTAAGTACTCATTGAATTGGCAAATCGTGGAATCATAGAATCCCCACAGTGCTGAAGGAGGCCAGTCATCCTATCGAGTCTGCACCAACTCTCTCAAAGGGCACCCCACCTAGGCCCATTCTCTTGCCCTATCCCCGTAACCCGACCTAACCTTTTGGACAGTAAAGGGCAATTGATCATGGCCAATCCACCTAACCTGCACATCTTTGGACTGTGGGAGGAAATCAAGCAACTGGAGGAAATCCACGCAGAAACAGTGGGAAAGTGCAAATGACACACAGTCACCCGAGGCTGCAATTGAACCCGAGTCCCTGGCGCTGTGAGGCAGCATTGCTAACCACTGTGCCACCATGCCATTTTGAAAGAAAAAATTTTGGGCGGGATTCTATGATTCTGAGGCTAAGGGTTGATGCCGTCGGAAACGCCATCGCGTTTCTCGACGGCGTCAACACGGGCTCAGGATCAGCAATTCTGGCACCTACAGGGGGCCAGCACGGCACTGGAGCGGTTCACGCTGCTCTAGCTGTTGATCCTGTCGTGAACTGGGCGCCGCGGGATCCCGGGCTGAGAATCGGCGGGGGGGGCCCCGTAGAGCGGCCCCCGACTGGAGCCGCATCAACCACGCCGATTCTCCACTCTGCAGAGAATCGCGTCCCGGCACTGGGATGGCGTGGCACGATGCGCGACGGTCGTGGGGATTCTCCGGCCCAGCCCCGGGCTGAGAGAATCCCGCCCCTCATGTGGTCAAATTCAACCCCTCTTCACATGGTCATAACAACTATTTGCGCTGAATTGCTTATTTCTATGCTGCACATCCTATGTATTCCTTTGTAATACTCTTTGATGCTACTTAAAGCCAGCCTGCACCTTTTAATGGGAATGTACATTATGGCAGGTGGATGGTGCTGAGATCATTTGAAACAGTTCAATGCAGCAAAGAATTGCGGCTGACTACTGGAGAGTATGTGCACTGACGTTTTCTGATGCTGCATTGATGGTCTTGTTGGCAAACCTGGAAAGTAGGAGAGATGGTCTGAATCTGTAAGGGAGCAGGTCCACACACACGGGGTGGAACTTTGTGCCCTCACTGTACTGTCTTGATTTTGGTGGTGATGGGCAATTAATTAGGTGGGATGGGTCCCTGCCACTTTCCTGCCTCAAACCCGATAAAGTCTGTGGTGGGGAGGCCCGTCGATGACCATCCCACCTAGTTGGCAATTGGAACCCTTAGGTAACTAAGGTAACCTTAGGTAGCTAATTAATAGTCACTTAAAGGACATCATTCTGTAACCTCTAGTATTACCTCAATGACTGGCAAGGTCAAATAATTCAAAGTGCATGACAAGCGAATCTTGACATATGTATTTGCCAGCTCCTAGGGTCCCTTGTTCAAAAGCACTCAGTGACTGATCAAGGAATCTGGCATCGGGAAGTAGGGGCCTGTTAAGAGCCACCCCCTGTCCTTCCTGCCAATTTCCCCATATTCCCGCACAGGCCTTGCCCCTCAACTCTACCCTGCAAACCCATCCCCCCTCACTCACCTGTGATCTAGTTTCTGCCGTACCCAGTGTCAGCCAATGTCTCCCGGCGGCAGTGCCCTTCAAAAGAGCCATTGGTGGTTGATTGGTCAGCAACGTCCGGGGGTGTACTGATCCCGGGTAAAGGCTCAGGACTGGCCTGTCAACATGTCTGATTGTCACGTACTACTGGCAGACCTTCTCAGAAGGATGTGAAGTGGGGGTGTCTCCAGTTCTCGAGCCAGCAGCCGAGACCCCCATCACCAGCACAAGATTATGCCCATGGTGAGGAGGCACTGGGAACAAAACATTCCATGGTGGTCAATGCCTCTATGCCTGGGTTTGGCCTCAAAAATCTGAATGCAATGTCACTAATTTTAATGAACCTGAACGATTTATAAAGGTCAGTGAATGCATCTTCAAGTGCCAGGTCCTGCCAACTGGACCAGCATTTTCACACTACTTAATGCACCACACTCCTACATTCATCTACCAACAATTCCTTGTCAATTTGCACTCATACCTAACATTCATAGTTTCACCTAACCCTCACACACTTAGTTGGCATTGCTCCATGCCCTCAGACCCACATCTCACAGCTTGCACACAGTGTCAGCGATTCAATCATAACAAGCCCCAGAACCCAAACAGATTGAGGTGACACTCACTGACACAATTCTACTTTTCTGGCAGGCGGTTGCAGCAGGATCTAGTCAGAGGAGACGAGTGTGTCACACATTCCAACAAAGTAAATGGTGCTGGACATTACCGGAATGACCATTGAAGAGTCCGTGGCCAGTGACAGACTGAATCCATTGAAGAAGATGATACCCTGTTAACCTCCCACCTCACGTCCCATTTCCCACATATAATTAAACATGGATTTCCAAAAGGATCCAATGGATGGTAAAATAAATGTTTAAATATAGACTGACCTATAATTTATCATATCAGAATTCAGCATGCAAGGATAATTACATTACAGGAGGAATATAACCATTGAAAGTTTCTCCATTTTCACCACAAATTCACGGTAGCGCAGTGGTTAACACTGTGGCTTCACAGTGCCAGGATCCCAGATTCGATTCCCGCTTGGGTCACTGGCTGTGCAGAGTCTGCACATTCTCCCCGTGTCTGCGTGGGTTTCCTCCGGTGTGACATTATGGGAAATGTTCAGAATACAAAGGGTTAATGTCATATCATAATTAACCACTAGATGGAGCTAGATGCAGAACAATCTCAAGCATTGACTCACAGAGCTAGGAGAGAGCGTGAGGAGAGCTAGAGAGCAGTGATAGAGAGTTCAGTACAGTTCATAGATCATAGAATTTACAGTGCAGAAGGAGGCCATTTGGCCCATCAAGTCTGCACCGGCTCTTAGAAAGAGCACCTTATCCAAGGTCAACACCTCCACCCTATCCCCATAACCCAGTAACCCCACCCAACACCAAGGGCAATTTTGGACACTAAGGGCAATTTTGGACACTAAGGGCAATTTATCATGGCCAATCCACCTAACCTGCACATCTTTGGACTGTGGGAGGAAACCGGAGCACCCGGAGGAAACCCACGCACACACGGGGAGGATATGCAGACTCCGCACAGACAGTGACCCAAGCCGGAATCGAACCTGGGACCCTGGAGCTGTGAAGCAATTGTGCTATCCACAATGTAAGTTATAGATAGAGTGTAGAGATGAGTGTTAGTTAAGTGTAGATTATTAGATTATTGTTTACTACAGGAGTAAGTGATTGAGCTTAATTAAGTAGTGTAAATAAATGTTAGCTTTGTTAATGAACCTAACTTCTGTGGCCTTTGTGAAGACTACAACATCCATCCTGAGATCAAGAATCTCAAAGAACACCACGTTCGGGTGCTCCAGTTTCTTCCCACATGTCCCGAAAGACGTGCTTGTTAGGTGAATTGGACCTTCTGAATTCTCCCTCTGTGTACCTGAACAGGCACTGGAGTGTGGCGACTAGGGGGTTTTCACAGTAACTTCATTGTAAGCCTACTTGTGACAATAATAAAGATTATTATTATTCCCTTTAAGTATACAGTTACAACAACAGCAACTCACATTTAACCTTCAACATAGTGCACTGTAAGGGCAGCACAATGGCGCAGTGGGTTAGCCCTGCTGCCTCACGGCGCCGAGGTCCCAGGTTCGATCCCGGCTCTGGGTCACTGTCTGTGTGGAGTTTGCACATTCTCCCCGTGTTTGCGTGGGTCTCGCCCCCACAACCCAAAGGTGCAGGCTAGGTGGATTGGCCACGCTAAATTGCCCCTTAATTGGAAAAAATGAATTGGGTGCACTAAATTTATTTTTAAAAACATACCATTTCACAGGAGCATGAAATTTTACACTGCGCCACATAAGGAGGTACTAAGACAGGTGAAATAATCTTGGTCAATGTAATAGGCTTGGAAAACCATTTTTAAGGAAGAGACAGAAGTTTGGAGGCAGAGATATTTTAGGAAGGGAATTCCAAATCTTAAGGCCCAAGCCACTGAAGGCACAGCAGCCAGTGGTGAGGTAATTAGATTTGCAGGATGCCGTGGTTAGAGGAGTACAGAGAGTATAGTCTTGATAGACTGGGGGCAGTTATAGAGATTGGGAAGGTGAGGGTATTCTGGTATCATCGTAACTATCAGCATTACAAGGGTTAATGTAGTGTTAAGAGTAGCCACTAGAGGGAGCTGCAGATAAAGCTATAAAAAGCGGTGATGCTAGACCTTAGGAGAGGAATGTATGCAGGAGACAGCTAGTGAAGGTCATAAGAGCAGTTAGTGTGAGGAGGTAAGATTATAGTTTATACCAGTAATGAGATTAGCAGTAGATGAGTGTAGTTAAATGTTATTGATCAATTATTGATGAATTATGAATGGGACTTAGCCCAAGTTTAAAAAAATAGTTTGCAATGAATTAGATTTTCATTGAAGAAAATCAAACATATTGGATGCGTAAACTTTCTTTTCTTATGACCAAGATATTTACTTTATCCAAAATACAATTACTTAATTTGGTAGCATTTATAAGTGATATTTTTATACAAATACATATTACAGGGTCATATCAAATGTGACATGTTTAAAGGGCAGCCTGGTAGGTCGAAGTATTAATGTCATCATGCAATATATCGTATGTCAGGCATTAGCTGCAAGTTGAATTCAGGTTGACAAGCAAATACCCGATCTGATCATAGGAAGAAAGCGCAATCAATATCTCATGCCATGTTGTAATTTGGGTTGGCTATGGATGGATAATATGGAGATGTCTATGTGCCTGTGCGATTGTCTGAACCAGGCTTCAGGAAAGATATGAAGGAAAATGAGAATGCACACATAAGAATAAAAAATAAAGGATGGAAATTTCCGAAAAATTGGCAGTGTCAATCTCGGTGCAAAAACAAGTGCAATTCCAGCCGGCTCCGGTGGCGTGATCCCGACTGCAACTTTAGGCGGTTTTAGAAAAATGTCTTGCCCCACGTGAAAAATGCAACACCTGAGGCACAAAGTGTCTGATTTGCTCACCCTGGGGTGGTCATCTGAGCAGTTCTAACAAGGGGTGCTGCATTTAAGTGGCTCCAGAGCACTTTCTCTCATTCAAGCCAGCAGGATACTCCACGATTCGCGGAGGAGGCCCTCACCCATATGCTGGATGCCATGGAGGAGAGACGGGCAGCAATATATGCTCGGACTGGCAGGGGATCCTCCAACAAGAGAACAAACCCCACCTGGGAGACGGTCAGTGCACTGGTCAGTGCTAGCACCCTGCACTAGAGGACAGGGCTGCGATACCGCAAGAAGATGAAGGGTCCGCCATGGTAAGTGCTCCCTGTATCGTCTCGGCACTCCACCTTGCCATCTCTCCTTGGAATTTCAACAGTGCCCTACATGCTGCCACCTTGCAGGGACCCAGCATCCAACCACCACAAGCTTCCTCACACCTCCTGATACTCCTCCTCAGAACCCCTCCCTGCTTACGCATAGCACCCACACATGCCAGACATCATTGACATCTGATCCACCAGGAAGCCAGCTCACATCATCCCCATTTGTGTTCCTGCAGGATGAGCTTTCCCACAACGGCCATGAGTGATCTAAGACAGGCAATGGGATGCCCAAACTGAAGGTCCTCAGGAGGCAGCCCTGGAACATGTTGGGGAGGAACATAAACGGGACTGCACTGTGAGCGAGGTGGACCTGGGAGAGAAAAGTGGGGAGCCATTATATGTTCATCCAGATGGCCAGTCTCAAGTAAATTTTGGGGATCCCAAACCATTGAGCTGGCAATGTACTAAAACCATGTCCTATGCATCCTAAATGTAGTGGGAGCGTTCGCAAAGCTAAGGAATTGTAGGGGCACAGCATGGGCAGAGATGAAGTTAGGCACTAGTAGTTGGGGGGAATTATCACTTGTTACATTTTGATATGTCATTCCATTAAATATTATTGTTGCTCACCACTTTAACGCCTCAGAATCTTTAACCCACCTCACAGTGATTTGGCACTTCTCATCACGACACAGGTGTTCTCAGTGGGCCTCCATGCCCACCAGGCAATTAGGGGACAGGATTCTCCGTTGCCCGACGCTGATATTGTAATTGCCGATCGGGACGAGAATCCCTGTTTACGACCAAATCGTGGGCCTGTTTTCGGATCCTCAGTCCTCCCCTCCTCGCCAAAACCGACGTCATCGAGGAGTAGGCCGCACGCCGTTGGGACGGCCTCAGGACGTTACCTGAAGGCCCTCCCCCGATGGGCCGAGTTACCGACGTTGCGTGGGACATGTGATCTCAGTTCTCGTGAACCCGATGTGGCGTCTACGGATTGTGCTCAGCCTCGCCACAGTCGGAGGGGGGGAGCCGTGCTGCTGGCCATGGGGGGGCTTGGGCGAGGGCTGGGGGGACTGGTGGGAGGATGCTCGGGGTGGTGAGGGGGTCTCCAGAGGGGCACTCTCTGCCAGGTCGGGTCGGCATGCAGCCGGGGCCATATTGTACCGCGTGACTGCTGCAGGTCGTCGCCGTGCGCATGCGCGGCCACGGAACCGCCAATTCTCCAGCCGTTTATATCGGGAAGGCCGTGCGTTTTACGTGGTGCGTCTTCTAGCCCCTCACTGGTCAGAGGATCGGTGCTGGGGCTTCGTTGATGTTTTTGTTTAAAACCAGACACTTCTTCCGGACATAGCCTCAAAATCGGAGAATACAGCCCAATGTCTTTCAGAGCGAATGATTCAATCTCAATTATCGGACTCAGAAATTATTCTGTGAATACTAGACCCTCGGCCATAAACCCCCACTAGAGCAAAGGGACAAAAGAATGTAGGGCAGAACCCCACTCAGACATAAGCCAGGGGGTTAGCGTGCTGGCAGCAGATAAACAGGAGTCATACATAAGCAGCAGCTGAGGAGCGAACCCCACCCCAAAATGTAAGTAGAGCCTTCTGCCCCCGACAACTGCCCTCCTCTTTCTCTCACATACCTGTCCCCCACCCACCTTACACCCTGGCATCACCCCCACCCCAGAGCGCTCCAGCGACTTTGTCCCCTTGGATTTCCGGGGCCTCAGTGGAGACAGTGGTGATCATCTCCTTCCTCCCACTCGGAAATCATGGTGCCTGGTTCCTGGTTTTAAAAAGTTGCAGTAAATCATGCTGCTGTGTGGGAAGATCTGGGGCGTGATTCCCCGACCCCCCACCGGGTCGGAGAATCGCCGTGGGCCGGTGTGAATCCCGCCCCCGCGGGATTCTCTGAAGGGAGAAAAGTCGGCGGGGCGTAATTCGCGCCGCCCGCCTCGGAGAATGGCAGGGGCGGGAGCGAGACAATGGATTTCGGGGCTGCCGATATTCTCCCGTCCGGATGGGCCGAAGTCCCGCTGACGTGACCACGGGTCACGTCGGCGTAAATCAACCCAGCTTTTAATTGGCGTCAACCAGTGCTGATGGTTGACGCCATCCAGCGTGGAGGTGGGTGACGGCCTGGGGGTTTGGCCGCAGGAGAGGTGATGGCGTGGCCGCAGTCTGTATGTGTGGGGGAGAGGTGTGTGTGGGTGTGTGTGCGGCGGGTGGGGGGGGGAGGGGGGGTAGAGTGGGGTGGGCTTCGGGGAGTGCCGGGAGGGGGGGTGAGTGCTGGGAGGGGGGGTGAGTGCCGGGGACGGGAGGATGACTGCCGGGGAGAGGGACGGGGAGGTGCGTGCCAGGGAGGGGGTCGGGGAGGTGTGTGCCGGGAGGGGGACGGGAGGATGACTGTCGGGGAGGGGGGCAGGGAGGTGCGTGCCGGGGAGGGGGACGGGGGTGCGTGCCGGGAGGGGGACGGGCAGATGTGTGTCGGGAAGGGGGACGGGGAGGTGCATGCCAGGGAGGGGGACGGGGAGGTGTGTGCCGGGGAGGGGGACGGGGAGGTGCGTGCCGGGGAGGGGGACGGGAGGATGTGTGTCGGGAAGGGGGACGGGGAGGTGCGTGCCGGGGAGGGGGACGGGGAGGTGTGTGCCGGGGAGGGGGGCGGGGAGGTGAGTGCCGGGGAGGGGGACGGGGAGGTGTGTGCCGGGGAGGGGGACGGGGAGGTGTGTGCCGGGGAGGGGGGCGGGGAGGTGCGTGCCGGGGAGGGGGACGGGAGGATGACTGCCGGGGAGGGGGACGGGGAGGTGCATGCCAGGGAGGGGGACGGGGAGGTGTGTGCCGGGGAGGGGGACGGGGAGGTGCGTGCCGGGGAGGGGGACGGGAGGATGACTGCCGGGGAGGGAGACGGGGAGGTGCGTGCCGGGGAGGGGGACGGGGAGGTGTGTGCCGGGGAGGGGGGCGGGGAGGTGAGTGCCGGGGAGGGGGACGGGAGGATGACTGCCGGGGAGGGGGACGGGGAGGTGTGTGCCGGGGAGGGGGGCGGGGAGGTGTGTGCCGGGGAGGGGGACGGGGAAGTGCGTGCCGGGGAGGGAGATGGGAGGATGACTGCCGGGGAGAGGAACGGGGAGATGCGTGCCGGAGAGGTGGACGGGAGGATGACTGACGGGGAGGGGGACGGAGAGTTGCGTGCCGGGGAGGGGGGGTGCAAGGGCAAGTGAGTTTGTCCGCCTGGCCAGGTGCAATGCTCCAACAGTCGCACCCATGCGGTCCATGCCACCTGGCTGGGGGGAGGAGGGGGTACGGGCAATGATGACATGTTGTCGTTCCCCGCCCCCCCCCCCCCCCCCCCCCCCCCCCCCCCGCAGGCCATCATGTTTTCCGATCAGCCAGCGATGTTGGCCGCCATGGCGGCAGTCGCTATTGTCCATGTTGCCCTGGATGAGGAGGAGCATGCCAGAGAGGCAGTGCAGGCTGCCGCAGAGGGGCTGGCGGCAGCCGCCCAGGCTGGAGGGACTCCCGCCCGACAGGACGAGGAGGGGGAGGAGGACGTCACGGCGCCACGGCAACAGAGGCACCTGAGGAGTCCCCGTGTGTGCCGGTCCCGGCTGTCGCACCAGGACCTCACGGACTGGGAATGCAGGAGGAGATCCCGGATGAGCCGTGAAACCGTGGCACACATCTGCCACCTGCTGGCACACCTGGCACCGCGTGGCATTGGCGGGGGACACCCTCTCCCTGTGTCCATCAATGTTACGGTGGCCCTGAACTTTTATGCCACGGGGTCATTCCAGACGCCAGGTGGGGACCTGTCCGGGACCTTGCAGACATCGGTGCACCGGTACATCCGGGCAGTGACAGACGCCCTATATGCCATGGCGCACCGCTACATCCGCTTCCCTGTGGACCGGGCCAGCCAAGATGCCCGGCTGTGGGCTTCTCTGCCGTGGCCGGGTTCCCCATGGTCCAGGGCGCGATCGATGGGATGCACGTTGTCGTGCGGCCACCTGCAGATAACAGGGCCGTGTTCAACAAGAGGAAGGGGACCTATTCGATGAACATCCAGGTGGTCTGCGATCACCGCATGATGATCCTGCACGTCTGTGCCCGGTACCCAGGCAGTGTACACAACTCATTGTTGTCGCAGTCATACAACCCCGGCATGTACGAGGGACGCCATCCCCGGCTGAGGGGCTGGTTGCTGGGCAACAGGGGCTACCCAATGCGGTCGTGGCTGATGACGTCTATACTGAGGCCACAGAATGACGCGGAGAACCGCTACAATGATGCCCATGCAGCGACAAGGGGAGCGACAGAGAGGTGCTTTGGCGTGCTCAAGATGCGTTTCAGGTGCCTAGACCTCTCAGGGGGCGCCCTCCAGTATCCGTCGGATAGGGTCGGCCGCATCATTGTAGTGTGCTGCGTCCTGCACAACATAGCCCAGCAGAGGGGCGATGAGCTGCAGGCAGAGGAGGGCGGAGTGGAGGAGCAGCAGGAAGAGGCGCAGTCCTCCCCAGATGAGGGGGATGGGGGCAATGGTCAGGGCAGACGGGCTAGACACAGGCGGGTGGCTGTCCACCGTTACCGGCGGGGCCAGTGGGCACGGGACAGGCTGATAGCCGCCCGCTTCACTGACTAGAGGGGCGTGGGAATCGGCGAGTATGGCCACATACCGCACACCATGGCAACACCCGAACACCCTCACCCGCCCACCCATCTACCCACCCAGAACCCTCAAACCCTTCCCCCACCCCACCCACCCCACCCGCATGCACACCACCCACCTATTGCAGATCCACCTGCGGCACAACGGCCGGGCGCACACAGTCGCAGGTGGAAGCGTGTCTATTGCAGGCCATGGAGGATGATGACAACCCGCGCTGCGATGAGCTCCTGTCTCCACATCGTTGGACTAAGTCTGACCCATGGCCACAGTACCACCATCCACCCGAACCATCCCTGCATGCGGCTGTGACACTGCAGCGCACGGTCCCGTCCTCTGCCCGGGGGGATGGTGAGGGCGGCCCAGTGGGAAGGGGGCAGACTCACCTGGGGCTGAGGTAAGACCACCACTCACACACACACTTGCGCTCAACGTACATGACGCCCCCGCATGCTTTGGACAGAGCACAAAGGCAACTTTAATAACAAAAGCAGTGCATGCACGTGCTCTAGACCCTAAAACTCATCTGTGCCCTGCACCCATGCCAACTTACTCAGTGTCTAATTGTTTGGCCTTACGGGCCCTTTGACTACGTTTACGTGGTTCCCAGACGGTACAGCAGAACTGGAGGTGGACTCCTGTGATTCCTGCCCTCTGACACCGGATCCCTTTGGCGACCTTTTCCTGGGGCGTCCTGGCCTAGATGGGCCAGGCTGCGGCCCGGGCGACTGGGATGGCGAACTGCCAGCCTGTCCTGCCCGTTGCCCACCCGTTGCGCCTGGGACGGAAGGGGGGGAGCTCGAGGCGTTGAGGAGCCCCAGCACCTCCTCCTCCCTCAGAGTGCCCGATGGCCCCCGGGCCTCTACATTGGTGGGGGATGCGAACGGACTGGCCACCCGACGCCCCTCCGACACCTGGTGCTGCCAGTCCTGGAGGCCCGTGCTGGTATCGACAAGGGTCTGCAGGTTTGCAGCCATGGAGCTCAGGGAGTTGCCCATCCCTGTCTGTGACAGTGCGACGCCGGCTCGCACATGGCCACTGGCGCCGATGCCCTCAGCGATGGCCTGCTGAGACTGGGCCATGGCCTGCTGAGACTGGGCTATGGCCTGCTGAGACGGGGCCATGGCCTGCAGAGACTGGGCTATGGCGTTGAGCGCCTCTGCCATCTGGCGCTGGCACTGGCTCATGGCCTCCTGTGAGAGGGCAGCCATGTCCTGGGCCACAGACGCCGCCTGCACGGAAGGCCCCAGGCCTCGCAAACCGCTCCCCATGTCTGACACCGTCGCCCCCATTGCCTCCACCGTGGACGCCACCCATGCGGTGTCGGCCTGGGTGGCACGCATGACCGGCACCACTCCCAGCTCCTGGACACGGGTGGACTCCTCCACCTGTGACTGCAGCTGCCGCAAGCTGGCCGTCACCCTCTTCGCTCGTCCCAGGTTCGGTGGTTGCATCGGGTCTATGGGTGGGTGCAGTAACTCCAGGAACCCGGGATCCATCTGGGCGGCAGACGGTCGCTTGCGCCGGGCTGCCCTCCGACCGCCTGGCCCCTCTGCTGCTCCTCCCTCCACCTGCTGTACCGGACGGCTGTGTTGTGCGCACCAGTGAGTGTACCAGATGCCTCTTCACTAAAATGCCCAACCGAGGTGAGTGTCTCTGCGATGGCGGATGGTGTTGGAGATAGCAGTGGTGTTGTGCCGTGCGCATCGTCCGACTCTGAATCCATGGTACTTTGGGTGGCGGTTCGTCTCCACCCATCCACTCTGTGTCATTGTCCTGTATTTCAGTTTCCTGGGTAGGAGTGTCCTGGGTCGGGGTGTCCTGGGTAGGGGTGTCCTGGGTAGGGGTGTCCTGGGTAGGGGTGTCCTGGGTTGTGGTTTCATGGTTCGGCTGCGACGGGGGCCTGTGGCTGCCCCCCTCGTTGCTGGGTGGCACACGCCTGCGCCGCCGCACCCGCATGAGACGGGGGCGTCGTCTCCCTGTTGCTCCAGGTCTCTCCGTCTCCCATGGTCTCCGTGGAGCATCCTGCGGGCGTCGCGTGCCACAGGGTCCGGGTCTCCCGGTCTCCTGTGGTCTCCGAGGGGCATCCTGCGGGCGTCGCGTGCCACAGGGTCCGGGTCTCCCCGTCTCCCGTGGTCTCCGAGGGGCATCCTGCGGGCGTAGTATGCCAGAGGGTCCGGGTCTTCCCGCCTCCCGTGGTCTCCGAGGGGCATCCTGCGGGCGTTGCGTGCCAGAGGGTCCGGGTCTCTCTGTCTTCCGTGGTCTCCGAGGGGCATCCTGCGGGCATCGCGTGCCAGAGGGTCTGGGTCTCCCCGTCTCCCGTGGTCTCCGAGGGGCACCCTTCAGGCGGCCTGCATCTGCGGGGATGGCTGCCTTGACGTTTGCTCCTGCAATACACAATGAAGCCTGCATGGTTAGACACGCAGTCGGTGATCAGGTGATATGGGGATGGGGCATATGGGGGAGGGGGGATATGGGGACAGGCTGTCGGTGGCTCACTTGCTGGTGGGCCTCCGACCTCTGCATCGGCAACCTCCCGGTGCTCAGGTCCGCCAGCCAGTTCCAGGGTCCTTTCCTCATGTTCAGTGAGTGGCCTCTCATCAGTTGGGCCGCCTCCAGTCCTCACATGCTCCCTATTGTGTGCGCGCTTCTCCTGTTGGGGGGGTGGGGGGGGGGGTGGCAGGGGTAAAAGGCAACAGTGTTAGACAGGTATTTGAATGCACACCATTGGTTGCGCGTGTATTGCAGAGGTTAAGGTTAGGGCTGGATTCACTTGGGGGATATGGGGGATATGGGGGAGGGGGGATATGGGGGAGGGGGGATATGGGGGAGGGGGGATATGGGGGATATGGGGGAGGGGGGATATGGGGGAGGGGGATATGGGGGAGGGGGATATGGCGGAGGGGGGATATGGGGGAGGGGGGATATGGGGAGGGAGTATTTGGGGAGGGGGTTATGGGGATATGGGGAGGGGGTTATGGGGAGGGGGGGATATGGGGGATATGGGAGAGGGGGATATGGGGAGGGGGATATGGGGATATGAGGGAGGGAGATATGGGGCGGGGGATATGGGGGATGGGGATATGGGGGATATGGGAGAGGGGGATATAGGGATATGGGGAGGCGGGATATGGGGGATATGGGGGGATATGGGGGATATGGGGGAGGGGGGATATGGGGAGGGGATGTGGGGGATATGGGGAGGGGGATATGGGGGATATGGAGGAGGGGGATATGGGGGAGGGGGGATATGGGGGATATGGGGAGGGGGATATGGGGAGGGGTGATATGGGGGATATGGGGGTGGGGGGATATGGGGGAGGCGGATATGTGGGATATGGGGAGGGGGGATACGGGGAGGGGGGGTATGGGGGATATGGGGGATGGGTGATATGGGGAGGGGGGATATGGGGGATATGGGGAGGGGGATATGGGGATATGGAGGAGGGGAATATGGGGGATGGGGGATATGGATATCGGGCAGGAAGTGGGGGGGGGGCTCATCCTGGCTGCCCTGACGAGGTTGTTCACCTTCTTGTGGCTCTGGCTGCCTGTCCGTCGTGTCAGAGCCACAGCGCTGATGGCCTCTGCCACCTCCCTCCACAGATGCCGGCTGTGGCGTGGGGCGACCCTGCGGCCGTGTCCGGGATACAGTGCCTCCCTCTTCTACTCCACTGTGTCCAGGAGCGCCTCAATGTTGCGGTACTGGAACCTAGGGGCTGCGCGGTGGGCGGCCATCCGGTCGGGTCTTCTGGTCGGGTGGTGGGAGCAGCGCGTCTTTTGAGTCGTCACGTGTGCGTCGTGAATGACGCCGCATGGCGTGAACCACCTGAGCCAGCGCGAATAGCGTCACGCCGCTGCTAGCCCATTCTGGGCCGGAGAATTTGCGATGTTTGGGGCGGCGCGATGCCGGACTGATTCACGCCGTTTTTGGCGCCGGTCGGCGGACATTGCGGCGTTTGCGGAGAATCCCGCCCCAGATGAAGGCGGAAGTTGCAAATGTTAAACCTGCAAAATAGAGGATAATGGATTCAAATTCAAGTTAATCAGGTTTGCATCCTTCCTGGGCAGGAACCAGATCACGTCATCAGGAAGAGCCCGGGGATATCACGTGCTGAAATCTCGCTGGCACAAATCCCTTTCTGGCCTCTCACAATATCTAGCGGCCATGACGAGATTTGCGCCAGCAGCTAATGGGCCCAGTAAATCTGGCCCAAGGTGTGCAGTTATACAGCATCTTCCACTGCCACCAAACATCCCAAAACACATTGCAGCCAGTGAAGTACGGTTGAGTTGTAATCACTATTCTAATGTAAAAAACTCTACAGCTAATTTGCATGCAGCAAGGTGCCACAAACGGCGTTGGGATAAAGACCAAATAATCTGTTTTATTTTGCAATGTTGATTGAGGAATGAATATTGTCCAGGAGTCTGGGGATCACCCCTTTGCTCTTCTTCAAATTTTGCCATGAGACCATTTATGCCCACGAAGGGGCAGATGGAGGCGGGATGGTAGTGGTGGTGGGGTGGGGGTGGGGGGTGGGGGGTGTCTTCATTTAACGATTCATTTGAAAGGTAGCACCTCTGACAATTCAATACTGCCTCAGCACTGCACCTGGCGCATCAGCTTTGATTTTAAACATATATTTAAGGAAATATAAGTTAATTTGAAACAATCAAAATTAGCAACACAATGTGGTAAATGATTATAGGGTGACTGATCTGCTTTTGTGAACAAAGTTAAATTTGATATATGTTCCATATTTTATTAAGCAGGCATATTTTCTTGGATAATTAAATAATAGAGTGGTTGAGCAAATAAGACAACTCAGTTGCTTTGAGGTTACATTCTGTACATTTTATACAAGGATTTATCTTGTACATTCATAGATGTGAAGTTCTGCCACATCGAAAACTACAGGCTTATGTTTCTGCAAGGATTTATGGAGAGGAAACTGCTGCCTATAGCTCTTGACTGAACTGTAAGCTCTTAAATCCTCTGATAACTGAAAGCGTTGATCAGGTAAATAATCCTTTCTGGTATGCTCGATATACTTTTTAAAAGTTAATAATAGCGTATTAGGTATCGATTTTCAATCCAATGCAGAAGTGGAGAGATTTCTGCGGATGATTATAATTGACAGGTGTGTTTGTATAACTCCAGTGCAAACTGTGGTGTTGAGAGATATTGATGGGTCAGATTGTCTGTCGATATCAACAAACTAAGGTTTTTCTGCTTAATGCAGGATGCTGGGAGCCTTGACTGTAGTGGAATAGTTAAAAGTAACAAAGGCACGGATCTGGATTTCTGCAGCAAATTGGCACAGAAAAACAATGTTATGGAGGTGAAGGGGAGCAATCATTGTGATGGAGAGAGTGTGGAGTCAGAAACTCACCTCTGCGCCAAACAGAATGCTAAGTTTATGAAGAGTCAGCTTCTAGTTGAGACAGTGGCCAGGGAGAGAGATGAAATCAGTGAAAAGGACCAAACTTGCTTCAACATTCATCGAATTATAGAATCGCTACAGTGAAGAAGGGGGCCATTTGGTCCATTGAGACTGCACTGACCCTCTGAAAGAGTACCCTGCCTAGGCCCACTGCCCTGCCCTATCACTGTAACCCCAACTAAACTTTTGGACACTAAGGAGCAATTTTGCATGGCCATCTGGTTCACTAATGTCCTCCAGGGAAGGAAAACTGCCATCTTTACCTGGTCTGGCCCACATGTGACTCCAGACCCACAGCAATGTGATTGACTCTGAAATGGCCGAGCAAGTCTCTTAGTTGTTCACCTGCCACAAAAACACAAAAAGGGGATTAAACCGGACGAACCACCCAGCATTGAACCAGGCATTAGAAACGAAAACAGCAACCCAGCCCTGTCGACCCTGCAAAGCCCTCCTGACTAACATCTGGGGACTTGTGCCAAAGTTGGGAGAGCTGACTCACAGACTTGTTAACCAACATTGTCATATTCATAGAATCATACCTTGCAGACAATGTCCCAGACACCACTATCACTATTCTCGGGTATGTCCTGTTTCACCGGGAGGATAGACGCAGCAGAGGTGGTGGCACAGTGGAGAGGGTTGAGGGAGAGAGTTGAGGGAGACCTCGACATCGACTCTGGACCCCATGAAGCCTTATGGCTTCAGGTTAAATATGGGGAAGAAAACCTCCTGCTGATTATACATAACGTCCGCCATGAGCTGATGAATCAGTACTCCTCCAAGTTGAACACTGCTGTTGTGGAAGCACTGAGGGTGGCAAGGGTGCAGAATATGCTCTGGGTGTGGGACTTCAATGTTCATCACCAAGAGTGGCTCGGTAGTACCACCACAGCCCGAACTGGTGGGTTCTAAAAGACACAGCTGCTAGACTGGCACTGCAGCAGGTGGTGAGGGAACCACATGAGGGAAAACTTACTTGACCTCATCCATACCAACCTGCCTGCTGCAGATGTATCTGTCCATGAGAGTATCGGTAGAAGTGACCACTGCACAGTTCCTGTGGAGACAAAGCCCCATCTTCATATTTAGGATACTCTCCATTGTGTTGTGTGGCACTAACACCGTGCTAAATGGGATTGGCTTTTACAGATCGGGCAACTCAAGACAGGGCATCCATGAAGTGCTGTGGGCCATCAGCGGCAGCAGCATTGTATTTAACCGCAATCTGCAACCTCATGGCCTGGCATATCTCCCACTCTACCATTAGAACCAAGCCAGGGGATCAACCCTGGTTCAATGAAGAGTGCAGGAGAGCATGCCAGGAGCAACATCAGGCATACCGAAAAAATGAGGTGGCAACCTGGTGAAGCTACAACACAGGACTACTTGTGTGCCAAACAGCATAAGCAGGAAACAATAAACAGAGCTAAGCAATTCCACAACGAACGCATCAGATCTAAGCTCTGCAGTCCTGCCACATCCAGCCGTGAATGGTGGTGGACAATTAAACAACTCACTGGAAGAGGAGGCTTCATAAATATCCTCATCCTCAGTAATGGAGCATCCCAGCACATATGTGCAAAAGACAAGACTGAAGAGTTTGCAAAAATCTTCAGCCAGAAGTGGAGAGTGGATGATCCATTTCGGTCTTCTCTGGAGGTGTCCAGCCTCACAGATGTCAGTCGTCAGCCAATAAGATTCACTCCACGTGATATCAATAAATGGCTGAAGGCACTGGATACTGCAAAGGCTATGGGCCCTGACTACATTACAGCAATATTACTGAAGACTTGTGCTCCAGAACTTGCCGCATCCCTAGCCAAGCTGTTCCAATACAGCTACAACACTGGCATCATTCCGGCAATGTGGAAAATTGCCCAGGTGTGCCCTGTACACAAGAAACAGGATAAATGCAACCCAGTCAATCATCGCCCTATCAGTCCAATCTCCATCATCAGCAAAGTGATGGAAGGAGTCATCAATAGTGCTATCAAGCGGCACTTACTCAGTAACTTATCTGCCCTTGACCCTTTCTGTCTGCAATCTCATGTCAGCAGTTCCCTCTTCGAGTAATGGGGCTGTCGATCTCTAAGGGCCTTCAATTGGCCCTCCAACAGTGGGAACGCACCTCAGGGGTGTGCAAGCTCACTCCCTGGCCTTTAATTGACGAAAGGCCTGAAAATTATGATGGGCATGCCTAAAGCACATTGTGCAGCGCTGGGTCCGGGAACTAGCCCTCATTTCTGGTTTCGAACCGTGATTAATGGTTTAGCCCTTGAGGGACATATGATGACGATGGAATCAAGGGTCGAACAAGCAACGACCGAAAATGGCAGGGAAAGAAGCCCTCGATGGAGATGGTCTGTCAATCATTGGATAGGCAAGCGTGGACCCAAACAAGGCGAATTGAACTGAGCTTATTGAAGGAGCTAATTTTGGTCAGACTCATATATCCAGGGGGTTTGTAAAGCACAGCCGACAAAAGTGATTTTGTTCTGTTTGTGATGAAATTGTATCCCCAAAAATATCTGTTTCTTCTTTCCCAGGAGAGGTACAAACTTAAAATTCCACCCACAAAATCGAGAGTCACTTATGGAATCGTAAAAGGAGAGAACAGTACAGCACAGAAGGAGGCAATTCGGCCTATTGAGCTTGTATTGGCTCTTTTAAAGGGCAATCCAGTTAGTCCTCATCCCTCATTCCTTTCCCAGATCCCTCCCAGATTTCTCCATCAAGAATTTATCCAGTTCCCCTTTCAAGGCAAAGATTCAATCTGCTGCCACCATCTATATGCCTTATTAGGGAAGGTAAGCCAAAGTTGTTTGCTATTGCTTTCTACGTGGCTCTTATTCTTATGATGGGAGAGTGGGGGACCCACACCATTGAACCCAAGTACCTCTCTTGGATGTCAAACCAGTGTTCAAAACAGATGGTGTAGCCGTCACCCCCCCCCCCACTCCCCCCCCCCCCCCCCCCCACCCCCCCCCCACCCCCCCCGGGCTGTCTGAGCATGCCTGGAACCCAACCTCACATACAAAAATATCAGAACTGAGCCAGTTGTCACGCCTCCTGAATTTACCTGAAAGTACCCGGTGGATTTCTGTGCGTTTCCCCTCAGGGCTGCCTGGAGTGTGGCATTTACGGCTTTACCTACTGACTCATGGTGAGAATGAAATGATTAAGCCAAAGGTTCCTCCATCCTGGAGTGCATAGAGATAATTATATGTCACAGTTGACATCAGATTATACTCTATGGATTGTTCAAAACCATGGGATGATCCTGAGGTTAAGTAGGATCAATTGTTGCTGTACTTTGTTTTCCCTTTGGTGACTTAATAGTGAGTGGATTGTTTTAATTGCACCAGTTTATGAATGATGACAAAAAAAATGAAACAAGCTTAAATCCGAACCAATTATTTCTTCATGAGAAAGGGACTGACAAAAGAGAATCAAAAACTTTATTAGGGAAGGCAACATTGCATGTCTAATGAATTCTTATGATTAATCTGTAGTAGTTCCCGTGGTATACCACTGTAGTATATAATATGTGTATTGTGGTAAACTGCTACTGTATTACGTGTAATGTGGTGAACAACTGCCTGATGGCTCCGCCTCCCCTCGGTATAAAGGTGGCTGGTCTCCACCTCTGCCCCAGTTCGGAATCAGAGGCCAGGAGGCTTTCTGTTTAGCTTATTCAAGCCTCAGTTATGTTCACTACTCGTCCTGTGTTCATTGATGGCACATCAGTTACTGTTATGTTTATTGTTGTAGCCACGCAGAGAAAAAGAATCAGAGGTGGCACACATTGAGGTTGTATAACAGAATACAAGGGGTTTAGTAAGGAGATGCTGCTCAAACGGGGTACAATGGTGAACTCCACAAAAGCCCACAAAATGCTCCGATGATGGCTTTGCGTAACACGTGACATTACACCAGCCAACGATGTTACTCTGATACATAACAGGTGGGATTCTTCTTTTACCAACGCCAAAATCGATTGGACGGAGAATAGCTTCCGACGCCGAAATCGCGGTAGATGTCGGTTTGACGCCAAATCCGTATGCTCCGGCACCCCGGGAAATTTCGTAAATGCATCGCCCGCTGTGCAGGCTAAAAGTACAGTAGGCACATTATTAATGGGCCTGTTGCCCAATGCTCCAGGCCTCTGCGATTAACCGCCTTTGATGGGCCGATTCCTCGACGCCGTGATTCTCTTGTGATTTTAGAACCTGGCGTCCTGGCTGCTGAGCGAGAGAGCGGAGGTAGGAAATGGTAGGGAGTGATTGCAGGCTGCCGGCCCGGTTGCGGCGGGGGGGACGGGGGGGGGGGGGGGGGGACCCCTGCCACGGCCGGGGGAGGGGAGGTGGAGCCGGGGGGGGAGACGGAACAGACCGAGCAGCTGTCATTACAGTGGCTACCTTGCTGACTGTGGTGATGTGCATCAATGTAAATGCATGTAGGCTAGCTAGACACTAGAGGGAGCACCAGAAAAATCACACACACACACTCAACCAATAGATCAGTTATAGGACACGGCCAATGGACATTCACGATACACACAGAGTTGACACGACCACAGGAGGGCATTACACCAACCCATATATAAAGAACACCACACACATGATCTGCCTCTTTCAGTGGAGACAGTCAGTGAACAGAGGCACAGGGTTGATTCAATATTACACCCACCACGTGGATTGCAGCAACTGGTTAGTCAATTTGGGTAGCTATAGTAGGATTAGCAGTAGTGTCGAACCCGAGTAATAGAAGTATAAATAGTTTAATAAACATGTTGAAGTTATCTCCACGTCTAAACCTTGCTTTGTCAAGTGCACCACAAGGAAGCCGCTTATGTTACACCTTGAACATAACAAGTCACTGACCACCCACCCCGGCCCCTGGTTCTGCACAGTGACACTGGCCAAATAGGTGCACCCCCCTCGCCCCTGAGCACCCTGTCCAACCGGCAGCCACCTACCGGGGGACCACCCAGGGCGACACCCAAGGCATCCCCTAGTGAGGGTAATGCCAGCCAACGGTGCCGCTGGCAGCAGGGGCATGCACCAGACCCGGGGGCACCGATGGGGTAGGATACTGGCAGGGCAGGGGTGCGGGGATGGATGGGCGGGGGACATGCGTGCCAACTGGGCCCGCCATGTAGCCCATGGAGCTGGATGGGCACGAGTGTATGCGCAATGCTAACATGTTGGCCTTTAACCCCCTGCAGGGAATGGCATTTGGACATCAACCTGCGATGCCGGCCGGTGTGGTGATGGCCGCAGCTGTGCAAGTTGCCCTGTGGCTGCGTGAGCGGGGGCCGCTCGGAGAGAAGGGGAAGCTGCAGCAGAGGAGCGGGCTGCAGAGGGGCAGATGGTGGCCGCACAGGCTGGAGGGCTGGTCGCCCAACAGGCCGAGGTGGAGGAGGAGGTGCCATGGAGGTGCCGTGTATACCGTAACCGCATATAAGGACCTGCTGGACCTGGCATGCAGATGGAGACTGCGAGTGAGCAGAGGGACTGTGAGACACATCTGCCAGTTGATGGCACACCTGCCACCGCGGGGGTATGGGGGAGGGACACCCGCTCTGAGTGACCGTCAAGGTGACATTTGCCCTCAACTTTTATGCGTCGGTGTCCTTCCAGTCGCCGAGTGGAGACCTGTCCGGGATCTCGCAAACCTCGGTTCACAAGTGAATTCGCGCCATCACGGACACCCTATATGCACAGGTGGACCAGTACATCCTGTTCCATGTGGACCATGCCCACCAGGATGGCCAGGCAGCGGGCTTCGCTGCCATCGACAGGATGCCCCGAGTCCTGGGGATGATTGATGGCATGCACATCACCTACAGGCACCTGAGGATAACAGGACGCTCTACACAAATCGAAAGGGATTCCACTCCATGAACGCCCAGCTGGTCTGCGATCAACAGATGTGCATCATGCACGTTTGCTCCTGGACAGCGTGCACGACTCATTCGTATTGGCACACTCGGTGATCCCCCACAGGTTTATTGTGGATAAATATGTACAATCTGTGCTCGAGCCCCTATAACTCAACTGTGCCCTGCACCCGTGCCAACCTAACCTTCTGGCCTTATGGGCCCTAACATTATGCCTATTTGGTTCCCCAGACAGTACAGCAGGAGTGGAGGTGGCCTGCTATGACTCCTGCCCTGCAACCTGGGTCCCCGTTGGCGCATATCTCCTGGGAAGACCCGGCCTGGATGGGCCCGGCTGCTGTTCGGGCATCCCGGTGGCATGGTGCAACCCTGTTCTGCCCGCTGCTCACCAGATGCAACAGGTTCAGAATGGCGGGGGAAGTCTGAGGTGCTGTGCTGTTCCGGCACCTCCCCTGCGGTGTTCACCGGCACGGAACCCAGCATGGGGTGCCTGATGGTCCCTTGGGCTACGCCATGGGACGGTGGTGAGAGATGAGCCATTCCCTGAGGCCCCCTGCCACCTGGCGCTGCCAGTCCTGGAGCCCGCTCTGGTCTTGACCAAAGCCTCCATATTTGCAGCCATGGAGCACAGGGAGTGGACCATCTCCGTCTGCAACTGTGCTACAACCCTGAGGATTGCCACATCAGTCAGTGGCTGGGACATCGCCCCCTGGGTCTGGGCCACGTCCCTCTCGGTGTGGGCCACTTCCCCCTGGGACTGGGCCACCAGGGGCACATTCCTGCCTACTCACCCTGGCCGCCCTGAGGAGATCGTGCAGTTTCTTCCTGCACTGGATGCCAGTCCAGACGACGTTGCCGGTGCTGGCCGCATCTGTAACCTGCGCCCAGACACGGCGAATGGTGGCGCCTGCCGGTCTTCCTCATGGGCCAGGTTACAGGTTCATCCGCTGCTCCTCCATGACGTCCAGGAGGGTGTCCAGCTCAGCATCCCTGGACCATGGCGCTCCTCTACTTGCAGCCATCTTGTTGAGTGGGACGGTATGTGTGGGGGGGCTGGATCGTTTGATTGCGGCTGCGGCATACGAGCCTCATTTGCGGCAATCGCGGACCCGGCGAATCCGGCGCTATGTCGCATGGAACCGGTTGAGATGGTACTGGCCCATTTAGAGTTGCTGAATCGGTGCAGCTGTTTTACCGTTTTTCCTGGCGTAAAACACCACCGTTTCCATGCCGGAGTCAGCACTTAGTCTCAGCAACGGAGAATCCAGCCCAACATCTCTTCCTCTTTACTCGTTTGGTGTCCCTGGCATTTTTACTTATTCAAATTTTTTAACACAGATCCAACATCATAGATTATCATAGAATTTACAGTGCAGAAGGAGGCCATTCGGCCCATCGAGTCTGCACCGGCTCTTGGAAAGAGCACCCTGCCCAAGGTCAACACCTCCACCCTATCCCCAGAACCCAGTAACCCCACCCAACACTAAGGGCAATTTTGGACATGAAGGGCAATTTATCATGGCCAATCCACCTAACCTGCACATCTTTGGACTGTGGGAGGAAACCGGACCATCCGGAGGAAACCCACGCACACAAGGAGAGGATGTGCAGACTCCGCACAGACAGTGACCCAAGCCGGAATCGAACCTGGGACCCTGGAGCTGTGAGGCAATTGTGCTATCCACAATGCTACCGTGCTACCATATTATGCCATAACTAACATTGTTATGTTACAGATACAAATATACATTAGTCAGACAGGAACTTGGATGGACGTCTGCCTCGTTTTGGTAGAACACAATGTGGCTGTTAGGGGTGCTAGAAGTGTCTCCCTGTCCACTGGCCGGTGTTCCATCTTATGAAACTAACTCAGGAACTATCTCTGGTTGTGTAGATAATCTGTCGTAACAGATTCCTGGGGCTGGGTTCTCCGTTTTGGTAAACAAAGTCCCCACGCTGGCGTGAAAACAGTGGTGTAAAACTGGCATAAAATGGCCATCGATCCGGTGGGGTGCTAGCAGCCTGGTAGCTTGGAGCTTCCAGCTCCAGCTGCCGATACGGTCCAGAGCATTGCCGGGCGGACCTGGACCACAAAAATAGTCCCCCTCTGCTGCCGCTCACATGCCTTGGACCGCCTCCCCACAGTGCCCTCAGCCCGAATAAAGCGGATCAGCCCTCCCCCAACTGTGGCGGCGCTGGACTGAGACAGGTGAGACCACAGGGGCGTTATTCTCCGACCCCCCGCCGGGTCGGAGAATGGCCGTTGGCCGCCGTGAATCCCGCCCCCGCCCCCGCCGAAGTCTCCGATACCGGAGATTGGGCGGGGGCGGGAATCGGGCCGCGCCGGTTGGCGGGACCCCCCGCTCAATTCTCCGGCCCGGATGGGCCGAAGTCCCGCCCAGAAATTGCCTGTCCCACCGGCGTAAATGAAACCTGGTATTTACCGGCGGGATCAGGTGGCGTGTCGGGCTCCGGGGTCCTGGGGGGGGGGGGGGGGGCGCGGGGCGATCTGACCCCGGGGGGTGCCCCCATGGTGGCCTGGCCCGCAATCGGGAAGAGACTCTCCCCACTGCGCATGCGCGGGAAACTGCCGGCGCCCGCTGACGCTCCCGCGCATGCGCCGGGAAACTGTCAGCGGCTGCTGACGCTCCCGCGCATGCGCCGCATTTCCACGCCAGCTGGCGGGGCAACAAACGCCATTTCCGCCAGCTGGCGGGGCGGAAATCCCTCCGGCGTCGGCCTAGCCCCTCAATGTTCCGCACCTTTGGGCCGGCGCGATGCCCGTCTGATTGGCGCCGTTTTTGGCGCCAGTCACCGGACATCGCGCCGTTGGTGGAGAATTTCGCCCCCGGTATCCCACGCCATTGGGAACTTGGCCAGTCGGGGACGGAGCATCGCGGGGCGGTCCTCAGGCAATGGCCTGAGGCCGTGGAAACGGCGTGTGGCGTACTCCAAGAGCAAGGCATATTTCAGGGAGCGGAGCATCGCGAAAGTGGCGCCGGCCCGATTCTGTCGTCATCAGGGATTCTCCGCCCCCTCGCCGAACACGATATCGCCGTCGGGGATCGGAGAATACAGCCCCATAATTTCGGCAGTTGGAGTCTTCCAGTCTGGCATGTCATTGTCATACTCTCTGTGGTGTAAACACTCGAGGCGAGATTCTTCGTTTCTGAGACTAAGGACTGAATTCTCCGCTATCCGGTTCTCTGTTTTGCCGGCAGCCCAAGGGTTGCCACAATGGAAAACCCTATTGACCAGCCGACGAAACAGAGAATCCCGACAGCGTAGCGCACCAGGGCGAAATTCTCCCGAAACGGCGTGATGTCTGCCGACTGCCGCCCAAAACGGCATCTTTGGGGGCCGAGCCCCAACATTGAGGGGCTAGGCCGGCGCCGGAGGAATTTCCGCCCCGCCAGCTGGCGGAAACGGCCTTTGGTGCCCCGCCAGCTGGCGCAGAAATGACATCCCCGGGCGGCGCATGCGCGGGAGCGTCAGCGGCCGCTGACAGTTTCCCACGCATGCGCAGTGGAGGGAGTCTCTTCTGCCTCCGCCATGGTGGAGACCGTGGCGGAGGCGGAAGGGAAAGAATGCCCCCACGGCACAGGCCCGCCTGCGGATCGGTGGGCCCCGATCGCGGGCCAGGCCACCGTGGGGGCACCCCCCGGGGTCAGATCGCCCCGTGCCCCCCCAGGACCCCGGAGCCCGCCCACACCGCCTTGTCCCACCTTTCAAAAGGTGGTTTAATCCACGCCGGCGGGACAGGCAATTTATCGGCGGGACTTCGGCCCATTCGGGCCGGAGAATCGAGCGGGGGGGGGCCCGCCAGCCGGCACGGCCGGATTCCCGCCCCCGCCGAATTCACGCCGCCCCCCGGCGATTCTCCAACCCGGCGGGGGGTCGGAGAATGACGCCCCAGATATCTGGGGCGGGATTCTCCGACCCCCCCGCTGGGTCGGAGAAACGCCGGGGAGCGGCGTGAATCCCGCTCCGACGCCCGGCGCCGGTTGTCGAATTCTCTGCCGCCAGGGTTTTGGCAAGGGCGGGAATCACGCCGCGCCGGTCGACGGCCACTGGCAGCGGCCCCCCCAGCGATTCTCCGGTCCACGATTGGCCGAGTGGCCGCCCGTTTTCGGCCGGTCCCACCGGCGTAAATCAAACCAGGTCCGTACCAGCAGGACCTGGCTGTACGGGCAGCCTGCAGAGTCCTCGGAGGGGCACGCGGGGATCTGGCCCTGGGGGGGGTGCCCCACGGTGGCCTGACCCGCGATCGGGGCCCACCGATCCGCGGGCAGGCCTGTGCCGTGGGGGCACTCTTTCCCTCCGCGCCGGCTGCTGTCAGCCTCCGCCATGCCCGGCGTAGGTAAGAATTCCCCCTGCGCTGGCGCTCCCACGTATGCGCCAACATGCGCTGACTGGCGGAGGCCCTTTGGCGCCAGTTGGCGCGGCGCTTAGCCCTTCCGTGCCGGTTGTCACGGCGCCAACCCCACCGGTGCTGGCCTAGCTCCTGAGTGTGGCTCGCACCTTCCGAGCGGCCCGACGGCAGAGTGGTTCACGCCACTCCTCGGCGCCGGTACGGCCCGCCCCGCCGGGTAGGGGAGAATCCCGCCCATAGTGTTGATGTCAAAGCAGAATTTATGGACTTTCACAACAGAAAAACTGGCGCTGCACCTGGATTGATTCCGCTACTGTTAAGGTGCTAGCACCGGTGCCACGTGGAACACAATCGATTCCAATGTGAAATGGTGTCGGTTCGCTGGTTCCGTGATTGGCACTCACGAGGCCGACAAGCTGCAACCGGAAAAACACACTTCACTCCCCACACACACCATCCCAGCCAACAAGATGACAGTGAGGAAAGCAGCCCTGAGATTTACCAGTGTCGTGCTGGAGACCCACTTGGATGCAGTGGAGTAGAGGCGGATGATCCTGTACCCCAGCCCGAGAAGGAGGCCAGCAGCCACTGCTGTTGGCCATACCGGGACGCGGGTGGCAGAGGTTGTCAGTGCAGTGGGCAACACCGTCCGTGACCTCCTCAGGGTGGCCAGGGTGAGTAGGCAGTACTTTGCCCCATGGCACTAAGCCCTTAACCTGACCCTCCCCGTTTCCCCCCACCCTGAGGGTGTCCAAACCCCCAACCTCCACCACTTGTTGGCATCCAGCCCGGCCGCCATGGCCAGGGGCCCTGGGCACAGAGGCCACCAGTTACCCACCTCCTGGGCTGCATGCGTCGTACTGTGTTACGCAGTTGTTTTCTGTTTATCCCCCACCAGGAGAAGGCCGCGCATAACCGCCGGAGCAGGAGAAGACAGGAGGGGCACCGCCTGACCTGCGGGTCCTCACTGTGGCAGAGCAGGGTCCTGGATGTGGTTGGCGAGGTAGAGTTCGGCCGCGGGAGAGGAAGTGAGAACCCGCTTAGTTGCAGTTCCCCACGACACATGTCAACCCTCCCTCAACGCCACCCCCACATTACCCCCACACCACCCTCACCCCAAACCATCCTCGCCCCACCACCCCCTACCCCAACCATCCCCGGCCCGCGGTCTAATCATGCGACTTGTTTTGTATTTTGCATGACCTGCTGGCGATGGACGGGCCCACCCAGCGTCCCGCACCCCCAGTCCGTGCCACAGCCAGAACCCCCCTGGTGAGCTGAACAGTGATGGGAGCAGCTCGGACACCAGCCCTCTGTCCAAGACTCAGGAGATCCCAGAGCTCATGTACTGGGGTGACACTGACTTCCTATCGCAGTTGTCTCCAACATCCTCCACCATCCCAGAGATACTCACCTCGGTTGGGCACTTTAGTGAGGCTTCTGTCTGCACCACACAGCTGATCCTGTACAGCAGGTGGAGGTTGGAACACCCGAGGAGGCGGACGGTCGGAGGGCAGGCCAACTCTAGGGACTAGCTGCCCCATAGGTGGCGTCTGCGGTGGAGGCATTGGAGGTGACGGTTTCAGCTATGGATCAGCCTGTCCAAGGCCTGGGGCATTCTGTGCAGGCGCTGGCCGAGGCCCAGGACACGGTTGCCACCTCACAGGCGACCATGTCCCAGAGGCATCTGGGCGTTGCAATGGCGCTTCTGAGCGTGGCCCAGTCACAGCAGGCCATGGCTGGGAATGCCGGCGGCACTGCTCAGGTGCTGGCCAACGTGGTACAGACACAGAAGGAGGTGGCCCAGTCTCAGAGGGAGATGGCGTAATCACTGGCTGATATGACACAAACCCAGAAGGAGGTGGCACAGTCACAGCATGGTGTGGTCCCACACAGAGATGGTCCACTCCCTGTGCTCCATGGCCACGAGCATGTGGACCCTGCTTGAGTCCAGAGCTGGCCTCCAGGACTGGGAGCGCCAGGTGGTAGGGGAGACTTAGGAGATAGCTCTGCTCGCAACCCCATCCCATGGAGCAGCCCGGAGGCCATCGGACACCCCGAGGGAGGAGGAGGTGATGGGACCCGTGCCGGTTACCCCCTCAGGAGAGGTGCTGAAACATCACAGCACCTGGAATCACCCCCTCCTGCCCCTGTGCATCTGGTGGGCAGCAGGCAGAATGGGGCAGCAACACGCCACCTGGGTACCCAAGAAGCAGCGGGGTCCATCCAGGCCCGGTCGCCCCAGAAGTCGCCTGCTAACGGGAACCCAGGTCACAGGGCAGGAATCACAGCAGGCCGCCTCCATTTCTGCTGTACCACCTGGGGAGCCACCTAGACATAGCATTAGGGCCCGTAAGGCCAGTAGGTTAGACACCAGTTAAGGTGGCACTGCTGCAGGGGACAGTTTAGTTATAGGGGCTTGGGCACAAACCTGCAAATATTTGTTCACATTCAACGCCTGGTACCACTATTACAACTGGCCTCGGTGCTCTGTCTGGTAGATATGACGGGTTGGCTGGTCTGGGCTGACCAGGGAGATGGTGCGGTGTTTTGGAGTGGGAGACGGCTGGGGGGGGGTGGATATTGCCGGATGTTGTGGGTGGGCTGGGCTCCCCATCTTCATCCACCCCCCTCCCCCCTCCCCTCTCCCTCCCGCCTACCTGATTACCCCCACCACTGGCATCCCAGGGATCCGATGGGACCGTGTGATGGAATGGCCAGCTCGCATGCCGGGATCACCCAGGTGGACGGTGGAAAGTGCCAATATGGGCAGGAGTCAAACGTTGGCATACGATGTGGAGCACCTGAGCTCATCGCAGAACGGGTTGTCATCATCCTACATTCCATGGACCAGGTGCTACTGGCAACCTAGGCCCCCACACCCTGTGGTGCAGCAGGTATATATCACGGAGGGAGTTGCAGGCAGGAGTGGCCAGGAAGCGAGGGGTAGGGTGGTGTGGGGTTGGGAGATCCGTGCCCCTGGCCAGTCCCCTCCCCTCCACGCTGCAACCCCCCCCCAGTCGGCGAACCTGGAAACGATCAGAGTGTCCCGTGTTTGTTGGCCCTGGCGCGGGCTCCCATGCCTGCCCAGGCCCCATATCCTGCCCATCCTCGCCATTCCCCGCATCCTCCTCATCGGGCGATACCTCATCATCTCCTCCAGCACATTACCCCTCTGCTGCGCAATGATGTTGAGGATGCAGCAGGCGTACAATGCTGGCGACCTCCCCAGTATCATGCTGGAGGGCCTCATCTTCAGGAGGCCGAGGCACCGCTCGACCACGGACCTGTGTGGTCACTGGATGGGTGTCATTGAAGCGGGTCTCCACATCGGTGGATAGGTGAATAGGCCTCTGGATACATGTCATCAGCCATGTCAGCAGTGGGTAGACCCTGTCGACCAGGAGCCAACCCCACAGCAAGTGGGGGGCGTCTCGAACATGTCAGGAATCGCTAAGTGTGCCAGGATGAAGGCGCTATGCACACTGCCCTGGTATCGGATGCAGAGGTGAATGATGCGCAGCTGATGGTCATATATCAGCTGCACGTTCAATGAGTGGAATCCCTTTCGGTTTGTGCAGAGTGGCCTGTCATCTGCAGATACTCATTGGGGACATGCATCCCGTGGATCACCCCCTGATGGTTGGGAACCCCGCCCCCCGGGCAGCCTGGTTGGCTTGGTTCACGTTGAAGCGGGTTTCTTGAGCCCGCTGGGCATATAGGGCCTCCGTGATGGCACGGATGGATCTGTGCACCGAGGTCTGTGAGATCCAGATAGGTACCCAGTCGGTACCTAGAAGGACCCCGTTGCAAAGTAGGTCACCTTGATGGCTACCGGGAACGGGTTTCCTACAGTGTCAGGTATGCCATGATCTGACAGATATATCGCACTGTCTCTCTACTCAGCCAGAGTCTTCAACAGCATGCCCAGTCTGGCAGGTCCTCGAATGGCAGGTGCTGAAGGTATACACAAGGCCTCATGCACCTGTTTGGTACGTCCTCTTCCTCAGCCTGTTTGGTGGCTCGCTCTCCATCTTAGGTGGCTGCTACCAGTTCCTCTTCGGCTCGCTCCGATGCTTCCCACTCTGCCGCTGTACGCTTTGCGCTGCAGCTTCCTGCTCCTTCTCGAGCAGCGCCAGCTTGTACAATCACAGGGGAGCCCCCAGGGCTGCAGCGACTAACAGGAAGGCTACCATTGCTGGTGGAATTCCAATATCAATTGACTACAGGAGGTGAAAGGCTGACATGTTAGCATTGTGTGTGACCCCGTGCCCAAACAGGTCCAATGGGCTACCTGGTAGCCCCGATTGGCACTGCGAGCTCTGCCCTCATGTTCCACCCCCCCCCCTACCTGGCACCACTGGCCCCATCGGTGGCAGGCACTGTGGGTCCTCCGGCCCTAGAACCCATCCCTGATGACGAGGGATACGAGGTGCGGGGTGGGGGGTGACGGCACCCATATGGCCGGTGTCACTCTGCAGAACCAGGGGTCAGTGTGGGTGGTCAGTGGGTGGGTAGCAAGATGGCCGCGGTAATGGCAGTCCGTGACTGTACACCGCCCCAATCCCCATGGGGCAGTCACGCCATCCAATCGACCTGTTCCACCATCACCGCTCCCCCTCTCCGCCCCCCCCCCCCTCCCCACCCTAGCCAGCCTGGACAACCTCTGGCCCGGCAGCCCACAGTCGCGACTCCTTGCAGGCCATGGCAATGGCAGTCCGTGCCAGGACAGCCTGGTGCCGAGTAACATCCCAGCCTCATGGATCATCCTCTGATTGTCCGTCCGTCCGTCCGTCCCCCCCCCCCCCCCCCGGCTATTCTTCCCAGTCTTTGCGGATGTCCCCCCCCCCCGCCCCCGGGCAGTGACAGGACTGGCAGGCCATGGTTGCGCCTTTTGGTCCATGTCTTACCGCCTCCCTCTTCTTCAGCAGCCATGGCGGCCTGTTTTCCGGTTTTAAAAACCACAGGTGAACCTCGCCGCCAGTAATTCTTCCTGGGGGATCATCGCGAGAGGCCTGGAGAATGCCAAGGCAGGCCTGTTAATGATATGTCAATGGTGCTTGCTGTGCAATTTGCATGCCCATTCCGGATTGTGGCATGGAACACCTTCACGCCGCTGGCGAGGCATTCCGTAAGGCGCCGGCCTTGGTTTTCAGCTGACACACTATTTTCTGCCCAATTGTGCTTCGCGATTCTGTCGTCGCTGGACGGAAATCCCACCCCTGGTCTTTTGAATCTATAGTAGCTGCCATTTCCTCAGCTCTTGTCATGCTACCAATTGTCAAACTTATTATTATATACCACAGTCATATCTTACCTTATTTTGATGTGGGATTGATTTGTATGTCATTCTTTGGCCTGTTTTGCCACAAAATATGGGCAATCAACCAACTTGCTTCCTCCAAATCATGATTTTCTTTCTCCTTTATAATGACTGTGGTAATACCAGGTATTGCAGTACCTGAGAGGTGAATGACCATTGGCTAGACCTAGGGGTCTACCATTGGATAATGTACATAGCCCCACCCTGAGAGGTGGGGTATAAGAACCGATGCCATCCCAGCAGCCTTCACTTTCTGTATCATCACTGCTGGGTACAGTTCTAGCTGATTAAAGCCGATTAGATATGACTCCTCTTTGTCTCGAGAGTATTGATTGTGCATCAATGACCATCAACTCCCCATATATCTCATTTGCTGTTTGTTCTCATATCCTAGAATTCATCTGTATTGTTATGGAGTCGGTGTGTGATGCACAATCAATTGCACAAAGAATAAAGTTGGGTACAACTGTGGCTTTATTACAGTCAGATACATGGCCTCCTGCTGCAGCTGGCGAAATGGCAGGGCACTGGAGGTCATGCATATTTATACAGTTCTCCCTGGGCGGAGCAATCCGGCAGGAGCTACTGGTGAACCTGTAGTGCAGGTCCTACCTTAGACCTCCAATTACAGTGGATCACCACATTCATCCCCTGTTAAAAATGAGTCCGGCTAGGGTGACGTGAAACTATATACAATTAGTGCAATTATGCACAGTGGTAGGGAAAGAAAAGTCCATGTTGACGATCCGGAGTCCGTCAAAGGTTCAGCCTGTCCGGTGCTTTGGTGCTTTGTTGGGAGCGGCGTAACGGTGGCGGCGAAGTCGGTGCTGGCGGTGGCGGAGGTGGCAGCGATGGCGGTGCTGATGCTGGCCCGTCATCGGGGAACTCCAGGAGCATGCAGAAGTCCTATTCGTCCTCTTTTGCGGAAAAGGGGAGGGGGGGGTGTGGTCTGGTGGGGTCAATATTGGCAGCGCGGTGGGAGATGGGGGGGCGCATTGGTGGGGGGGGGGTGTTGGTGTTGTACCTGATGGTGCCAGGTCCCTGAATGAGACAGTATCTTGGCAGCTGTCGGGGAACTCAACGTAGGCATATTGAGGGTTGGCGTGGAGCAGGTGAACCCTGTCTACCAAGGGGTCCGCCTTGTGGAGTCGGATGTGCCTACGGAGAAGGACCGGTCCTGGAGCAGTGAGCCAAGTCGGGAGCGACACCCCGGATGTGGACTTCCTGGGGAAGGTCAAAACACGTTCATGGGGTGTGTTATTAGTGGCGGTGCACAATAGTGACCGGATGGAGTGTAGAGCATCAGGGAGGACCTCCTGCCAGCGAGAGGCTGGGAGATTCCTGGACCGTTGGGCCAGCTGGACGGCCCTCCAAACCGTCCCATTCTCCCGTTCTACTTGCCCGTCCCCCCGGGGGTTGTAGCTGGTCATCCTGCTGGAGGCTATACCCCCGCTGAGCAGGAACTGACGCAGCTCATCGCTCAGGAATGAGGATCCCCTGTCACTGTGGATTTAGGCGGGGAAACCGAACAGGGCGAAGATGGTGCTGAGGGCCTTGATGACGGTGGCAGACGTCATATCGGGGCATGGGATGGCGAAGGGGAATCTGGAGTACTCATCAACTACACTGAAAATGTACATGTTACGGTCGGTGGAGGGGAGGGGCCCTTTGAAATCCACGCTGAGGCGCTCAAAGGGGTGGGAAGCCTTCACCAGGCGCGCACGGTCCTGCCGGTAGAAGTGCGGCTTGCACTCTGCACAGACCTGGCAGTCCCTGGTGACTGTCCTTACTTCCTCGATGGAGTAGGGCTAATTGCGAGCTTTGACCAGATGGTACAATCGAGTGACCCCTGGGTGACAAAGACTGTCGTGTAGGGCCCGGAGTTGGTCCACTTGTGCGCTGGCACATGTACCTCGGGAGAGGGCGTCTGGGGGCTCGTTGAGTTTACCGGGGCGATACAAGATCTCGTAATTATAGGTGGAGAGCTCGATTCTCCACCGCAAGATTTTATCATTTTTGATCTTGCCCCACTGTGTGTTATTGAACGTGAAGGCTACCAACCATTGGTCCATAAGGAGAGTGAATCTCTTACCAGCCAGGTAATGCCTCCAATGCCGCATAGCTTCAACGATAGCCTGGGCCACCTTTTCGACGGATGAGTGTCGAATTTCAGAGGCACGAAGGGTGCGGGAAAAGAATGCCACGGGTCTGCCTGCCTGGTTTAGAGTGGCAGCAAGGGCGACGTCTGAAGCGTCGCTTTCTACTTGGAAAGGTAGTGACTCGTCCACTGTGCGCATCCCGGCCTTGGCGATGTCTGCTCTGATGCGGGCGAAAGCGTGTTGTGCCTCGGCCGCGAGGGGGAATTGGGTGGACTGGATGAGTGGGCGGGCCTTGTCCGCATAGTTTGGGACTCACTGAGCGTAGTAGGAAAAGAACCCCAGGCAGCGTTTGAGGGCCTTGGGGCAGTGGGGGAGGGAAAGTTCCATGAGGGGGCGCATGCGGTCGGGGTCGGGCCCGAGAAGTCCGTTTTGGACTCTATAGCTGAGAATGGCTAACCGGGTCGTGCTGAACACACACTTCTCTTTGTTATAGATCAGGTTGAGAAGAGTGGCAGTGCGGAGGAATTTATCGAGGTTGGCATCATGGTTCTGCTGGTCATGGCCGCAGATGGTGACATTATCTAAGTACGGAAAGGTGGCCCGCAAACCGTATTTGTCGACCATTCGGTCCATCTCTCTTTGGAAGACCGAGATCCCATTTATGACACCGAAAGAGACCCTAAGGAAGTGGTAGAGGCGACCGTCCAGCTCGAAGGCAGTGTATGGCCGGTCCAACTTCCGGATGGGGAGCTGGTGGTAGGCGGATTTCAGGTCAATTGTTGAGACAACCCGGTACTGTGCAATCTGATTGACCATATCAGATATGCGTGGGAGGGGGCACGCGTCGAGCTGCGTGTACCGATTGATGGTCTAGCTGTAGTCCACGACCATCCTGTGTTTCTTCCCAGTTTTAACCACTACCACTTGGGCTCTCCAGGGGCTGTTGCTGGCCTCGATAATACCCTCCTTAAGCAGCCGCTGGATTTCGGACCTGATGAAGGTCTTGTCCTGGATGCTGTACCATCTGCTCCTAGTGGCAACGGGCTTGCAATCCGCAGTTAGATTGGCAAAAAGGGAGGGGGGACCGACCTTGAGGGTCGCAAGGCCGCAAACGGTAAGGGGGGGTAAGGGCCTGCCGAATTTGAGGGTGAGACTCTGGAGGTTGCACTGGAAGTCCAGGCCCAACAGGAGTGCAGCGCAGAGGTTAGGAAGGGCATTGAGGCGGAAGTTACTAAATTCTACGCCCAGGACCATGAGGGGACTGTACAAAAGCCTCGGATTGGGACGGAGTGGGATCCGGTTGCTAGGGAGATCCTTTGATTGGCAGGGTGGACCGCGAGGGAGCAGCGCCTTACCGTATCTGGGTGAAGGAAGCTTTCGGTGCTCCCAGAGTCCAGCAGGCACGAGGTCGTGTGGCCATTGATTTTAACCGTCATCGACGCGGTGGCCAGGTTGTGCGGGCGAGATTGGTCAGGCGTCATCGAAGTGAGCTGCGGGTAGCCATCGGATGCTTCGGGTGGCGAGCATGTGCGGTTCCGATGTCGGGATGTCCAGGGACCCTGTGGGGAACAAGATGGCGGTGCCCATGGTGCGGACATTGCGGGGTCGGGACAAGATGGCGGTGCCCATGGGGCGCACGTGGCCGAAGGGGGACAAGATGGCAGCGCCCATTGGTCGCACATGGACCCTGGCGTCTGGAGTGGGGGAGGGGGCAATAGCGGGCACGATCGCAGTGACTGCGCGGGCCTGGCACACAGCTGCGAAGAGGCCCTTTTTACTGCAGGCTTTACAAACAGCAGTGCGGGCTGGGCAGTGTTGGCGGGGGTGCTTCTGCTGACCGCAGAAGTAGCAGCGGGGACCCCCGGGGTGCGTGGATCGGCGTGCGGCGCAGGCGTATTTTGAGGGCAGGGCCCCGGCTGAGGAGGTCGTCGGCGGGGTCCAGGAGGGGTAGGAAGGGGTAGAAGGGTGGGCAACGCGGCGGGAGAGGTACGATTGTACGTTTTGGGATGCGACTGTCATGGAAAGCGCCAAGATTTTCGTCTCCGCCAGTTCGAACGTGGCCCCTTCCAGCAATCGTTCTTGGATGCGGTCCGACGCAACCCCCATCACGAAGGCATCGCGCATGAGGAGATTTGCGTGTTCAGCGGCCATGACGGCCTGACAGTCACAGTCCCAGACGAGTGGAATCAGGGCCCGCCAGAAGTCTTCGATGGACTCACCAGGTAGTTGCGAGTGGGTGGCAAGTACATGCCTGGCGAAGAGCGTGTTCGCCTTCTGCGCGTAGTGTTCTTTGAGGAGTTCCATTGCTTTTGTGTAAGTCGTGGCATCTTGGATCAACGGGAACACGCTGGAGCTCAGTCTGGAGTACAGGATGTTTATCTTCTGAGCCTCCGTTGGCGCGGGGTCCGCCGCGTTGATGTAAGCCTCGAAACATGCTAGCCAGTGAGTAAAATCTTTCCCGGCATCGGGCGAGTGAGGATCCAGCTGCAGGCGATCGGGCTTAATTCAGATATCCATTCTGTGGAAAATCTGACTGTAATAAATTGATGCACGATCAATTGCACAAAGACTAAAGTTGGGTAGAACTGTGGCTTTATTACTGTCAGATGCGTGGCCCCCTGCTGCAGCTGGCGATATGGCAGGGCACTGGAGGTCATGCATATTTATACAGTTCTCCCAGAGCGGAGCTAGCCGGCAGGAGCTACTGGCGAACCTGTAGTGCAGGTCCTACCTTACATCTCCCATTACAGTGGATCACCACAGTGTGTAAGTAAATGTTAAAGATTATTGTACGAAGTCTTACAACACCAGGTTAAAGTCCAACAGGTTTGTTTCGATGTCACTAGCTTTTGGAGCGCTGCTCCTTCCTCAGGTGAAGGAGCAGCGCTCCGAAAGCTAGTGACATCGAAACAAACCTGTTGGACTTTAACCTGGTGTTTTAAGACTTTGTACTGTGCTCACCCCAGTCCAACGCCGGCATCTCCACATCATGGCTACCAAAGATTATTGTGGAAGCTTACACACCAACAGGGCAAGATGGATCAAAATGGAAGGAGCAAGAAAATGGGATTTATTATCCTGTTTGGCTATTTTAAACATAGCTCACATGATTAGCAAAATACTACTGAATGAAAGAAATGACCATATTGCTACCTCAGTACTGCAATACTGAAGTGCTGATAGACTGTTCAATTAAGGAATGGGGACAGTTGAAAATCACATTGACTGAGCTTCCTAAGCCTACCTCATTCTAAGCCTGAGTGGCTTAGTTACCTTTAATCTGAAGCTTTTTACCAATTGACTTATCCTTCACTGCAAAAGTGTGCTTAAATTGGAGTTAAAAATATATTATTCATAAAGCCAAAGTACTGCAGATAAGACTTGACACACTCAAAGCTGATTTGCCTATCTTCCCATTAACTCAACCGTCACTAATCAAAAATCATACACCACTATCAAGCATGTTATTGCTCACAAAACTGTTTCATTGTGTCAGATACATGGAGAAATAAATACTAATTCGGAAAGTGAACAAGTGCAGTTCTTAAATAAAGTAGGAGACTAAACATACAAAACAATGAAAATAGGACCCAACGACCATCAAAAGGATGTGGCAACATTTTATTACATGTCGTTCAGCAGATGCAATGCTGGCCCTAATATCTATATGGAGGCAGAAAGGAAGCAAAGGACGTGTTTCTGCCCAGGAGCCCAAAAAGGTGATAATTTATCTTAATTCCACCTCCTGACCTGCAGCTGGCCAGATTGAGAGGATTCAAGGTTCACATATTTGCTGATTGAGAAACCTTGACCCGCTCCTGTCTATCTTTGGTGGATGCGGTTACAATTATACCAATTAACGAATCAATTGCTACCAATATATAGGAAAATGAACTGAATATGGTTGTTTGAGGTTATTTGTATTATTGCAGAATATTGCCTATTTGCTCACTAAAATCTGGGCCGGGATTCTCCCCCAACTGGCGGGCTGGCCGTACTGGTGCCAAAGAGCGGCGTGAACCACTCCGGCGTCAGGCCGCCCAGACGTTGCGGAATCCTCCGCACTTCCGGGGGCTAGACCGGCCCTGGAGTGGTTGGCGCCGTGCCAACCAGCGGCGAAAGGCCTCCGCCGGTCGGCACGAGTTGACGCATGCGCGGGAGTGCCAGCATGTTCTGGCGTATGTGCAGAACCACTGGCGTGATCCCTGTGCATGCGCAGGGGGTTTCTTCTCCCCGCCGGCCATGGCGGAGCTTTACAGAGACCGGCGAGGAGGGAAAGGACGCCCCCACGCCACAGGCTGGCCCGCAGATCGGTGGGCCCCGATCGCGGGCCACGCCACTGTGGGGGCCTCGCCGGAGGACTCTGCAAGCCGCACTCAAAGCCAGATCCCGCCGGTACGCTGGGGGGGGGGCACTGCCAACGGCCCCCGACCGGCACAGCGTGATCCCCGCCCCCACCCAAAAAACGGCGGCAGAGAATTCGGCATCCGGTGTCGGAGCGGGATTCACGCTGCCCCCCGGCAATTCTCCAACCCAGCCCCTGCCCCAATTCCCGCCCCTGTTTTTTTAAATATAAATTTAGAGTACCCAATTCATTTTTTCCAATTAAGGGGCAATTTAGCGTGGCCAGTCCACCTACCCCGCACATCTTTTGGGTTGTGGGGGCGAAACCCATGCAAACTCCACACTGGATCGAACCTGGGACCTCGGCACCGTGAGGCAGAAGTGCTAACCACTGTGCCACCGTGCTGCCCCTAAAATCTGTTTTAAAAGTACTTCAGTGATATGATTTGGCTCGGTTGACTTATTTTTCATATGGACTGAAAAAAATACGTTCCTCAATGGCATAGGATATGCATGCAGTGATCAGCTAGATCCAGATTTGACCCCAGTTTGACATGAATCAACCAACTCCAAAATCAATGGGACTATGGTTTTTTAAATTTCAACGTGCTTGGATTAGGATCGGGAATATTATTAATAGTCACCACCGACAACAACTACTTCTAGAACACGCATTTTGATGTCAAGTTAGGAAATGATTAAGCAGTAGCAAAGAACAATGAAGAAAGTATTTAAGGAAACATAAGTACAAACAAATGACAGAATACACAGAATAGTCAATTAATTCATGCCACAAAATATAATTATAAATACTGGGACAACAACACAAACAATTCTCTAAAAACCCTGCTGATTCTCAATGTAATATGGGTGGATGGTCTTAGTGTAACCTCCGCTCTCAGTCATAAAATCTGTGGGCAGCACGGTAGCACAAGTGGATAGCACTGTGGCTTCACAGCTGCACGGTCCCAGGTTTGATTACCGGGTCACTGTCTGTGCGGAGTCTGCACGTTCTCCCTGTGTCTGCGTGGGTTTCCTCCGGGTGCTCCGGTTTTCTCCCACAGTCCAAAGATGTGCAGGTTAGGCGGATTGGCCATAGCTAAATTGCCCTTAGTGATCAAAAAGGGTTAGGAGGGGTTACGGGGTTACGGGGATAGGGTGGAAGTGAGGGCTTAAGTGGGTCGGTGCAGACTAGATGGGCTGAATGGCCTCCTTCTGCACTGTATGTTCTACGTTCTATAACCCATTCAATAGATTTATATGCAATTGCCCTATCATCTGTATTGTTTCCTGGAGGTGAGTAACTAGGCAGCACTCATTGTCAAGGTTCACATGTAAATAATGCTCATTTGTGAGAACTATTATATGAGTTGGCACCCATGGAGCTTCGCCCCAACTTAGACCGACATGCATAACACTGGCTCCATAATTGAGGTAGCCAACTAACATATTAAATTGGTTAGAATATAAGTTACATTGGTGAAATTATCAGTTTTACAGTTGATGGTTGCACTGTGAAAGATTAATATTCAACATGTAAATAGATAGTCCAGTTCATCAGTGATGTAACCACATGACACCAGCATAATCTGTGAGGCAGTTCTATGTGACGCCTCCTCCGAGTATTGCACCGATCTTAGTTAGTAGAATGTTCAATATAAGGTCCAGTTTACCAGCAGCCTCCATCAACCCTGACCAAGGACCAAGGGGTTAGAATAGATAGGTGCTTGATAGCTGGCGGAGGCACAATGGGCCAAAGGGCCTCTTTCTGTGCTGTAAAACTCTATGACTCAATGGCAACATCATCAAGGACACTCTGCAATGATGGCAACAGAATAGTCTTCATAAAGTAGGAGAACAATGAAAGGTGTTGGAGAGAAAAGAGGAGGGAGCAAAGAGAAAAACAACTGTTCAATCAGGAAAAAGATGAGAATAAATGATTTTTTCTTTTATATTGACGACACTTAGGCTTCTCTATTTTCTCATGCTATTTTAGTTTATCATTTCTCGTCATTAGAATTAAGCCTTTACAAAACTTGGTTGGAATATTGATGCACGATCAATTAAACTCAAAGACGAGGTTGTAACATAAATGAAGGCTTTAATAGATTAGATCTGTTCCCCAGCAGCTTCAGTACAGAATGAGGGCTGCTGGGATGGCACCGGTTCTTATACCCCGCCTGTCAGGGCAGAGCTACATACCAAACAGCCAATGGTAAACTCTTAGGTTACCCAATGGTCTACAGCCTCTCGGGTACTGGAATACCTGATAATACCACAAATATATTGGCCGGGATTCGCTGAAAACGCGGCTAAGTGTAAACACCGGAGTGTTTCACGCCGGCTTCAACGGGCCTCTTGTCCCAGCGATTCTGTTACCCACAGAGCGCCAGCACGGCGCTGGAGTGCTCTGTGCTTCTCCAGCTGCCGTACACGGCCCTGCACTGCTCGGCGCGGGTCTGCGCATGCACGCAGCGGTCGGCCGTACGTCCGCCATACGTGCGGCAACCGCTTGCACGCCGGTGCTGCGCAACATGATAGAACCACACAGCGGAAGACGATATGCCCCTGCGGGATTGCGCGCACCCACCGATCGGTGGCCCCTGGTCGCAGGCCTGGACGTCGTGGAGGCTCCCCTCAGAGTCTGATCCCCCCGCTCGCCCAGCAGGACGGCCACTGCGGCCGCGGGTCTGTGGTCCCACTGACTGGAATCATACGGGAACCACGCCGGCGGAACTCAACGGGAACTCAGCCATCGACCGCAGAGAATCGCTGCGGGGGCCTCTTTCAACGGCCCCCGACCGGCGCTGCATCGACCGCGGCTGGCGGGCTCAGAGAACCCTGAACATTACGTTTCTGGCTTCAATATGAAATTTCAGTTGTAATTAATGTTTGGCTCTGTAAATGGATCATCAGTCACACATAACGAGAAGGATACTGAGCTGACAATCACCTCAGACAGATGTTGCCTAGCCATAGGTGATTGTTCAAGATCATTTGCAAAATCATTCCAGGGTTTTTGATCTATTTTCTGCGAGGTTGAAGTGAAAATGTGCTTCAGTTCTACATTTAGTTTCAAAAGAATTAGCAGCGGAAATAAGTGAGGAAACCTGTCGACATAATATCATCTGAATAAATCTTTTGTGTTTAGAGACTGCTCCACAATGGGAAAGGCCTCAAGGTAAGTGAAACTGAAGTAATGGCATGTTTGCGCCAACTACATATAAAGAGGAACATCAGAAATCAAAAAGACCTTACTGTTTAAGGATGGGTAGTGAGAGGAGAAATCAGGGCTGTTAAATTAATCCATTCCAGCATCTTTACTGTCGTAAAAGTCCAAACGTACTTTGCATGTACTTTATCTAACAAAGCTTGACAACAGCCACTTAAGCAGATATTTGGACAGATGACCAGAAGCTTGAGGAAGATCGTAAAAGAGAGAGACGAAAAAAGGAAGTTTAGTAAGGGAAGTATCCAATTGTAGCTGTATTCACATCCTTCTGGAGAGCGACCTCCATATTTCCACTACTTTTGATGGCAAAAGGTATTTCTTGATTCCACTCCAGAATGGCCTAGCTCTAATTTTAAGATTGCGTCCGCTTGTTCTTTCATTCTCCATCACAGGAAATTGTTTCTCTTTGTCTACCCTTTCAAATTCTTCTACCATTTTAAACTGACCAATCCGATAAACCTTCAACTTCTGAACGGAAAGGAAAACAAACCACATTTTTACAGCTTCTCATAATTTCACACTAGTTGCCAGCATAATTTTGATGAATTTGCACTGCATCTCTTCTGCAAAGGCCAACATATACTTTGTGAGGGATTTACTTAACTTAGTTGACTGGATGGATGGTTCATGATGCAGAGTAATGCTGACAGCTCAGGTGCAATTCCTGTACCGGCTGAAGTTATTCATGAAGGCCTTACCTTCTCCACCTTTCCTGAGGTGTGCTGACTCTCAGGTTAAATCGCCACCAGTCACCTCTCAAATGGGCAGCAGCCGATGGTCCTCTGGGGCTATGGCGACATTTTCATCCCTTGTGGGTTGCAATGCCCAAAGTGGAACATAGCAATCAGAACTGTGATTATCCATTAGACACAGTGCCTTAAGTCAGTACTTGACATCACACTTACGATCATGCTCAATTTTTAAGATGTACTGTGTTCAATTGGCTGTTGATTACCTTTCGCTCACTGCAATGTCTTCATGAAACACTTAGGTTGTACCGTTAGATGTCCAATAATGAATGACCTACTATGATCTGTAAAGGTAAGTGTCTCCTTGGCACTCCACCCTTCCATCAACCCCCAGAATTTCACCTTTAACCAACATGCTGCCTACTCGTATGTTCCCAACAACTGACCTCCCAGCGTAATCCACAAGTCCCCTGGCATTCCTCATCAGAACCCTGTCCTGCTTAAGCGCTGTGCCCACACATGCCGGGCCCCGGCATGTGGCGACTAGGGGCTTTTCACAGTAACTTCATTTGAAGCCTACTTGTGCCAATAAGCGATTTTCATTTCATTTCATTTCATTTCATTGACCTCTGACCTGCCAAGCACCCGATTCACATTATCCCCTTTGTATCCCTGCAGGAGGGGGTTGCCCTCAACCTCAGAGAGAGAGAAGACGGGCAGTCGAATGCTGAACTAAGGACAGTGACTACATTACAGGAGAGATTCACCGAACTTGCAGGGGAGACCCAGGATTGGGCCTCAATGATACCGAGGTTGATCTATGTCAGAAAAGTGTGGAGCCATTGTACCTTTATTGATATGACCGGTCTCAAGTGAGTTTTTTGCTTTCCAAATCCTTGACCTGGACATGTACGAAAACCATGTCCTTTGGCTTGCAATGTCAACCGATGAGCCATCAACCAGGAGTGTCCTCTGACCACCTCAGAGGAAATCTCCTCGGAGGACACGGATGATGCTTTAAAGGTATCGCCTGCACCATCCAGTATTGCAGAGATAAGCACCTCAGAGGGTGACTTAGCAGGCAGGCTTCTGGGTCACTATCTGATGCAAAGTGGAGTCCTGCTGGATCTCAAGACTCAGCTGAGCCCTAGCCAGGTGCCATGACTCTGGACATGGTCATCCCTCAGCTGCTGGAGATGCAAAGGAGCCCGAATACATAGAACGTATGTCAGTGACTTTCCTGTGACTGCAAGACTGAATGAAAGAGTCCCAAAGCCTTGAGTTGCAGGAGATGTTGCTGGTGATGCATGGCACCCGGGCAAACACTGCAAAGGATGGTGTCAGCAGTGAAAAACCTGAGGAAAGACATCAAGAGTCATGAGTGGAGAACGTGAAATGCATGGCCCAGTTCATGAGGACCATGATTGAGGGGTCCAACAAAGTGGTCCAGACAATGGCGGGCCTCCAGGATTGGCAGTGCCAGATGATGTTGAGGCTTCTGGAGCTCACTCCAGATGACCATCCGTCCTATGGAGTAACCCATATGCCCACGAGCACCCAAAGGGAGGAGGAAGCTGTGGAGCATATCCCAGGGCCTTCCACCCAGGAGCACCAAGAAGTGACCAGGCCTTCTGAATACCCCCTTCCTGAAACCAGCGCATCTCAAGAGCAGCAGACAGAAAAGGGTGACACAGCAACATGAATGCCAGCTGAAAATAGGCCAGGGCCATTCTGGTCCCAGCCTTCCAGAGCACATTTGCAAAGGGCATCTAGGCAACAGGGCGTGGAAGGCTGCAGGCCACTTCCACTACTGATGTGTATCCTGCAACTACACTGAGAGGTAGTGGGAGGGTTTGTAAGAATAAGGAGTCGTAGAAGAACAGAGTGAGCACGGATGAAATTAGGCACAGATTGTTGGGGGTCATGATGAAACTTGCACTTGTCACCTCATTAAAACCTCTTGTTGTTCACAATCTTAAAGCCTCATTCTCTTTGCCCTTCCTCCCACTGGAATAGGTCTTCACCCCATCTGAGGTCGCTGCAATGGTATAATCAGGCAACATCTCAGCAGGTATCCCTTGTCCCCAACAAGTTATCCCAGCAGCATGGGGTGACCCTTGAATATCCCAGGGAATTGAGATCGCCCAAGGATGAAGCTATCATGCATGCTCCTTGGAAAACATGCACACATGTGCATGATCCTTATCTGGTGGTCACAGAACATTTGGACATTCTGATAATAAAGGGGGCTCCCTGATGCCACGGGGTGCATTGAGCCACATGAGTACATTGATGGGCTCCTGCACCTGTTGCATACCAGCTAGGGTCCTGATTCCCACATCCCTTTCATCCTAATGGACCTGGTCCACGTCAAAATTAATGTTGTCCGATGTCTTGGCATAGAGTGCATCCATGACCTCATGTATACATTTTTGGGTGGAAGACTGTGTGATGCCACACAGGTCACCTGTTTAGCCCTGGAACAGTCATGCTGCATTAACCTCCATGACAACACGGAGCGGGTTCCCTCCTCCTCCACGTGGCGCTATGTTGGCTAAAATGTTGCACAGGTGCCACATATTCTCCCTGTTGAGGTGGAGTCCCTTGTGGCACATGTTGCCCGACAGCTCCATGAAGGACACCTGGGTCCTGTAAACTCTTGGTTTCCTTCTTCACCTGCGAGTCCTCTGGTCGGCTTGTACTGCGTCCGGCCCTTGAGCCTGCCCTGTGGCCTTCTGGTTTTCTGCCACTGGGTTCTCCCTGCGTATGGTCTCTCGTTCCTGCTGGAGTCTGTGCTCCTTCATCACTGTTATAAGCAGAATTGCCAGCTCACTGCCGGCTCCACCCTGAGATCCCTCGGAAATCTGCAAGGTATGCAAAAAACAGAGAGAGAGAGAGAGAGAGGGTCAGGTTGGTGTCCCATCTGGTTACCTTCAGACCCTCCCCTCCCCCTTTGCCCTCCTGGCCCTGGAAGCAGCCATTCCTACACCTTATTCAGCAGCTAGCGCTCACTTATACATCAGTTATGCTTGACTTGCCCCTCTCAATGCCCTCATCTCTTCAGAGTTACCTGTGGCCTGCCATCTGGTGGTCTCCTCCCTTATACATCACTGGGGGTTCTGGCAGGCTGTTTCAATGGTCTTCCATCCCTCATGGGCAGGGTCAACTGGATTCTTATGTGAAAACCCGAGGGCTAATGGATCTTCCGAGCCAGGCACTGGGGTACGGCAATTATGTTTCTGTGGTGTTGGGTGTTCTGACACACAGATGAGCCAACACAGTTGCATATGGTACAACGCTTCTTTATTTAAACTCACTATTTACAACTTGGTCTTTGCACTCTGCACGTGGGGGGCTCCCTGCTTGTGGTGTTTCAACAGCTCTTTCTGTTCCCTTCTCCCCAGACCTACTGACCTCCAGGTGTCGTGCTCGTGCTTTTTATGTGGTTGGTGTTCTTGTCTGTGATTGGTTGTGGTGTTGTGTACTCTGATTTGCCTGTTAGTGTGTCCATCATGATGTGTGTGTTTGAATATCATGACATCCCCCCTTTTTACAAAGATATGTGCCTAAGTGGTAATAAATATGATCGTGACGTGAGTGCATCTAAGAGTGTGTGTGTGTCGTGTGCAGCATGTGTCTATGACGGAACTATGTACATGGGGCGATGTCGAGTGCGTCACATGAATCCAGTTGTACCATAACATAACAGAAATGCGAACGAGAGAAGAAGAAAAAAAATTTGAACAGTTGTCCAGTCAGACGACATCTGGAACGATAAACAACAACAGGTTATCATGTAAAATTGTCCAACTTATTAAACATATGAACTGTATTATAAGTCCATTCTAATGGGTTTGCGACGAATTCGGGTTGACCGCCTTAAGGGTGGATCAAGAACCACCGGCTGCTGTGCAGGCATCGCCATGGGTGGCGATGGAAAGGGCGTGATGTGCGGCAGCTCCACAAAGTCATCCTCGGAAGCCTGTTGAGGATCTGGCGTGTTGTGTGGCTGTGAGCGTGGAAGTCGGCGAAGGGCGCGCCGATTGCGGCGACGCACGGAACCATCCGGCATGCGAACCAGGAACGAGCGGGGAGCCACTTGTCGGAGGACTTCGGCCGGTGCTGACCAGCCACCATACGGTTGATGGACGCGTACTTTGTCTCCGGAGGACAGGGGGGGCAGGTCCGTCGCTCGTGTGTCGTACCGACCTTTCTGGCGATCACGCTGCAGTTGCATGTTCCGAAGAACCGCCTCATGGTCTGTTGTCGGTGCCAGGACGGAAGGTACCGTCGTCCTGAGGGAGCGACCCATTAGTAGCTGCGCTGGCGAGAGGCCCGTGGATAACGGGGCCGATCGATAGGCCAGCAAGGCAAGGTTAAAGTCCGATCCGGCATCAGCCGCCTTGCACAGGAGCCGCTTTGCGATGTGGACACCCTTTTCAGCCTTCCCGTTCGATTGTGGATGCAGAGGGCTGGATGTCACATGAGTGAAACCATATGCTGCGGCAAAGGACGACCATTCACGGCTGGCAAAACAAGGTCCATTGTCTGACATGACAGTCCTTGGAATGCCATGGCGAGCAAACGTTTCCTTGCAGGCCCCAATGACTGCGGACGACGTCAGATCATGGAGAGGCATGACTTCCGGGTAGTTTGAGAAGTAGTCTATAATAACAATGTAATCTCTGCCGAGCGCGTGAAATAGGTCAACACCCACCTTCGCCCAGGGGGACGTCACCATCTCGTGTGGTAGAAGTGTTTCCGGAGGTTGCGCTGGCTGAAACCTCTGACAGGTTGTGCAGTTGAGCACCATGTTGGCTATGTCTTCATTAATACCCGGCCAATATACCGCCTCCCGGGCCCTTCGTCTGCATTTTTCGACGCCCAAGTGGCCTTCGTGTAGTTGACGAAGAATCATCTGGCGCACACTGTGTGGAATGACGATCCTATGCGATTTCATAAGGACCCCGTCTATATTGGTGAGATCATCTCGCACATTATAAAACTGGGGGCACTGCCCTTTTAGCCACCCTTCCGTCATGTGGCGCATCACTCGCTGCAGCAGAGGGTCAGTCGCCGTCTCTGCGCGTATGTGGGCCAGACTAGGATCATCAGCTGGCATATTTGCTGCTGTCAGAGTCACGTGTGCCTCAATTTGACGCACAAACCCCTCTGCATCTGGTGGTGTGCTCACTGCTCGGGAAAGAGTGTCCGCCATGATGAGTTCCTTCCCCGGAGTGTAGATCAGTTCAAAATCGTACCTCCTGAGTTTGAGTAAGATGCGCTGGAGGCGAGGAGTCATGTCGTTCAGGTCTTTGTTAATGATGTTGACCAGGGGGCGGTGGTCAGTTTCGACCGTGAATCGTGGCAGGCCATACACATAGTCGTGGAACTTGTCCAGTCCAGTTAACAAGCCCAGGCATTCTTTTTCGATTTGCGCGTAGCGCTGTTCGGTAGGGGTCATGGCTCGTGAGGCATACGCAACCGGGGCCCATGATGACGTGCTGTCTTTTTGGAGGAGTACCGCTCCAATACCAGATTGGCTGGCGTCTGTTGAGATCTTTGTAGGGCGAGTCGTGTCAAAGAAGGCCAGCACTGGTGCCGTGACCAGTTTGTGCTTGAGCTCCTCCCATTCCCGCTGATGCGACTGGTGCCAGTTGAATTCCGTCGATTTTTTTACGAGATGGCGCATGTTTGTTGTATGAGAAGCCAGGTTGGGAATGAACTTCCCAAGGAAGTTGACCATGCCGAGGAATCTTAAGACAGCCTTCTTGTCAGCCGGTCGTGGCATGGCTGTGATGGCGCTAACCTTGTCTGCATCGGGACGGACCCCGGACCTTGAGATGTGGTCCCCGAGGAATTTCAGCTCCGTCTGGCCGAAAGCACACTTCGCACGGTTGAGACGCAGGCCATTTTGCCGTATGCGGGTGAAGACACGTCGAAGACGATGCATGTGTTCCTGCGGAGTGGTGGACCAAATGATGATATCGTCCACATATACACGTACCCCTTCGATGCCTTCCATCATCTGTTCCATAATGCGGTGGAATACTTCAGATGCCGAAATGATGCCGAATGGCATCCGGTTGTAGCAGAATCTGCCAAAAGGGGTGTTGAATGTGCATAGTCTTCGGCTGGCCGGGTCCAGTTTGATCTGCCAGAATCCTTTGGACGCATCCAATTTAGTGAATATGTTGGCTCGCGCCATCTCGCTGGTGAGGTCTTCTCGTTTCGGGATGGGATAGTGTTCCCGCATGATGTTGTTGTTCAGATCTTTTGGATCTATACATATACGGAGCTCGCCAGAGGGCTTCTTTACACAGACCATGGAGCTGACCCATGGCGTGGGCTCCGTGACCTTGGATAGGACCCCTTGGTCCTGAAGAATCTGCAGTTGTGCCTTGAGGCGGTCTTTGAGAGGCGCAGGAACCCTGCGAGGTGCGTGAACGACAGGGATGGCGTCCGGTCTGAGTCGAATCTTGTACGTGTGTGGCAATGTCCCCATGCCTTCAAAAACCTCCTGGTTGTGAGCGAGGAGGGAATGGAGATTCGCGTGGAACTCAGCATCCGGGAAGTCGGATATCTCATCTGGAGAGAGAGACATGATGCGCTGTACCAGGTGAAGGACCTTACACGCTTGTGCGCCCAGTAACGAGTCCTTTGATGAGCCCACAACTTCGAAGGGGAGTGTGGCCGTGTACCTCTTGTGAGTCACCTGTAGCTGGCAAGATCCTATGGACGGGATAACGTTCCCGTTATAGTCAACCATCTTAAGCCGGGATGGTGTGATGGGTGGTTTGACCTTCATGGCCTGGACTGCAGAGTAAGCAATCAGGTTGGCGGATGCGCCGGTGTCCAGACGGAAGGCGACGCGCGATCGGTTGACCGTCAGGGTGGCACACCACTCATCGTCTGGATTGATGGCATTGACCTTGTTGACATCAATGACGGCAACTCGGAAGTCATCCTGGTCATCTGCCTCACTTAATTGGAAGTCTTGATGCGTGGGCTGGACGGTCCTGACTCGTGTGCGAGGTTGTCGAGGATGCGCCGGATCCATGGGTTGAGCCGCACGACAGCGGGCTGCGTAGTGGCCTATCATGGCACATCTGTTGCACTGTCGGTATTTTGCAGGACATTGCCCTTTTAAGTGTAGACCTCCACAATTTCTGCACGTCATGACGTCACGGCGTTCGTTGCGCCACTGCACATGCGCAGTGCGATCTTGCGGTGGGCGCGCCTGCGCAGTGCGTCCCTCGTTGTGGCCGTTATTTTTGGCGCGCACCTGCGCGGGAGACCGCGAAAAGCGCGGGAAGCGGCCGCTGTCGTCCGGGCCGTGGGGCGGGAAGAAATCGACGGCCTGGATGCGTTCAACGTCGTGGGCGGCCTGGCTTGCCGATTCGACGGCTGGGGACCCCCTCCGTGCCAACTCGGACGCCTGAAATCGGGCAAAACGGCAGGTAGCATTTTCATGGAGGACACAGGCTTCCACAGCAGACGCTAAGGTGAGGCTCTTTATTTTAAGAAGCTGCTGGCGTAGGCCACTAGAGGCAACGCCAAAAACAATCTGGTCCCTGATCATGGACTCTGTAGTGGTGCCGTAACCGCAGGACTGCGCTAGAATCCGGAGGTGCGTCAAAAAGGGTTGAAAAAGCTCCTCCTTACCTTGCAGGCGTTGCTGAAAGATGTATCTTTCAAAAGTTTCGTTTACTTCAGTTTGAAAGTGCTGGTCCAGTTTGAGGATGACCGTGTCATATTTGGCCTGGTTTTCGCCTTCTTCGAACACCAGTGAATTAAAGACATCGTTTGGGTGGGGGCCTGCGTAGAAGAGGAGCATTGCAATCTTCGAATCATCCGAGGCATTCTGTTTTTCGGTGGCACGGATGTACAGGTCAAATCGCTGCCTGTAGAGCTTCCAGTTGGTGCCTAGGTTCCCCGCGACTTGCATCGGCTGCGGTTTGCCGGTGTGGTCCATGTCCAGAATGGCAGGTTAGTAGGCAGGTATCGATCCACTCCTGTACCATGTGGTGTTGGGTGTTCTGACACACAGATGAGCCAACACAGTTGCATATGGTACAACGCTTCTTTATTTAAACTCACTATTTACAACTTGGTCTTTGCACTCTGCACGTGGGGGGCTCCCTGCTTGTGGTGTTTCAACAGCTCTTTCTGTTCCCTTCTCCCCAGACCTACTGACCTCCAGGTGTCGTGCTCGTGCTTTTTATGTGGTTGGTGTTCTTGTCTGTGATTGGTTGTGGTGTTGTGTACTCTGATTTGCCTGTTAGTGTGTCCATCATGATGTGTGTGTTTGAATATCATGACAGTTTCCACATTCCCTCATAATGCGCTGCACCCAACATTTTTTCCTTGAAACTTGTGTTTCAACCCATAGCCTTGACTTGAAAATGTGGGCATCTGACATTGTTAAGGGTTAATTAGTTTGACGAACATGAGTCTCAGGAATGTTAGAGGGAACAATTACTCTCCGAATCAGGGTTAGTCACCGTTCTCACTCCGGCTGCATCAACCCAAGATTTCATTGCAGTCAGCCCTTTATACTTAAGACTCCAGGACAGACACTCTACGATTTTTTAAATAATTTTCCAGAGCCCACCCCTTTCCCCAGGCTGGTTACCATCCTGCCTTTTGTTTTGGGGTCTCATCCATCGAGCCCCTTAGGCAAGCTTCCTTCAGTTTCCTCACACCGTTCCTCCAACCTCATGAGCCCAGCATACACAGATGGCCCATACTCCTATGCCACTAACAGCTGAGTAACTCAGTGCTCATTTTCATTTCCTTACAACACAGTCTGAAGGCGGTCACAGCGCTCTGCAAACTTTTTAAACTAGAGAGCTTGCAGGCTTCAGGACAACAAACACCAGCCGCGACCCCCATCCTTGAGGATGCCCCCCAATGTCATGATATACACCAGTATATCATGGTGCAGATACACACACACTGATGGACACACAGCAAGACCAATCAACATACACAACACCACAGAAAATCACCAGTTCGAGCACACTCACTAGAAAGACAGGGGGCATCAGAGTTCCCGCTCATTCGTGATGCAGCCTCCTACAAGGACAAAGCTTACAGCTTACAGCACAGGTCCTCACCATGTGCTGAGTGCATAGACTGGTTCGGACAGGCATAGGTCTTTAGTTTAATCGAACATCGTGTTAACTCACAGTGAAAGTATGTTCAACAGTTTCTAACTTAATAAAATAGTGTTGCACTATTTTAAGTGTTGGTGGCCTGTATGTGTTCCATGGATCCAGAACACCCAACACATCACCCAATACACTTGAACCACCCCCCCCTCTAGAACTGGCCGTTGGGTCCTGTCCCCTTGTACACCCTGGTGTATGGGGGAAGTGGGGGCTCACGTCCTTCCTGTCTCTCAGACGTCATGGCACCTGGTTCCCATTTTTAAAAGCTGGTAGTAACTTGCGCCTGTATGACTTCACAATGGTGGGCGGGAAGATTAAATGAGGTCTGAAGATTTAAACTCGCTAATTATATTAAAATGGATTAAAATTTATTCATATCAGTTTCCCGTCCTTCCTGGTTATGACCCTGACCGCGTCATCAGGGATCACCATGTTCTGAAATCTCGCCAGCGCAAGTTCCATTTTTGGCCTCTCATGATATTTTACGGAGCTCACAGGATTTGCGCCCGCAGCTAATGGACCCACAAAATTGCGGCTAACATCCCTTAAAGCAGTCATTTTCAAATCCAGGGTCATGACCCATGGGTGGGTGTCGGGAATGTCGCGGGGCATGCGTTGTGGCTTTCCCGATCACGAGACAAAGTGCCCAACGATGTGACCAGCTTTTAAAAATGCCACCCGTGACCGGCTTTCAGAATGCCGACCGTTCTGTGAATGCGTGCCCCCTCAACAATGCGCAGGCCCTGAAACCAGTGAGGCTAGCGCTGACCCAGGAGCAGATTCTTCATTAAATCGCTGGAGTCTTCCTGCGTGGAGCGGCGGCAGAGAGCAAATCATGCAGCCCGAACACTGCATTATCTGTTCGGGGCACAAGCGAGGTTCCTCCATTTTGTACCTGCCAGCAGTGCTGGTGTGAACTCCAGGACCTCTGGTGAAGAACCCATGAAGAAGAAGCTGAAAACAGGAACAAAGCAGCATAAAGATGATTACGTGAGGTATGGGTTTATTAATTGTGCCACTGCACAAATTAGGGTGTGTTATATGCAGGGAAGCACTGGCAAATGAAAGTTAAAAACCCTCCAAACTTCAAAGATATTGGAAGACGGGTTCGAGGACAAACCTCTTGATTTTTTCAACAGTTGCAGTGAGATCTTAAATCGTCAGCTGAAATCATTATCAGAAATGTAACATTGAATGACAAGGCAAGTGAGATCATGAGGACTAAGCAGGCTCACCTGCAAATTAAAGGTAAGTGAAAATGGCGGGACGCGAAGTTCGGGCACCATGGGTCGCGAAGGTCGGCCTGCATGGGACACAAAGGTCTGCTGGCGTGTGTCATGAAGGTTGGCCGGCATGGGTCCCGAAAGATGGCCAGTTGGTAAAAATGGGTCCCGGGAAAATACGTTTGAAAAATATTGCCTGAAAGGGTCAATGTAGGACTCTGATTGCTATTCCTGGAAAAATCATCCTTTTACAAGAAAAGTTAATTTAGCAGTTTTAAAGGAACTGGAAACCTCTTGGCCCTGGTCGACTCTGTACAACAGGAGCTCTGAAAAAAGAATGCCTGAAACTGGGTTTAAAGGTTTGTTTTTGTTTTCCTTGAGAAGATGAAGGACTGTGTGCGTGTCTATGTGTGTGTTCGGGTATCTCGAAAGCATAATTAGTATACTGTCAGATTAATAAACTTTGGGGAGGATTCAGCAGAAACAATTAAGGTGCGTCTGGCGGGGTGATTCTCTCTAGCGGCAGTGCTGAGAATCATGCTGCTATTTTTGGGCCTCGGGGTGCTTTCCCCACCGAGGCCACACTTTTCTGGAATTGCTCCTCGCAGATCGGGCGCCATTTTGACTAGCAGCCCCAACCACTGCATCCATCCTTTTAGCTCCCTCCCCACCCACACACTTTATGGACCCCACCTCACAACCCCAGCTTCTCAAGGTGCCTGGAACCCCCCATCACCCCGCTTCTAACTGGTAAGCTGGTAAGCACCATCCCCCCACCACCATCCCGGGCCTGACCTTGGCACAGCCCCAAGCACTGCCAGGGTGTCCAATTGACATTATCAGGGTGTTGAGCTGGCAGTGCCAAGGTACCAGGGTGCCATGGGGAGTGCCAGAGTATCACCCTACCCTGTCGCTGACCACCCCGGGGATCTCTCATAGCCTGAGAGACCCCCGAGGTGCTGTCGCACCTGAGCCATGATTGTGGAAACAGATGCTAAACGCCAAGGTTTTGCAGGCCCGGTGTTGACTCCTGACGCCGAATGAAAATGGCTTCCTGGTATTTAAAAGAGCATGATGGGCCTAAAGGGATTATGTTCGTGACATTTCAGCTGCGGGTCGGGACACATGGCATCCGGTGGCAGGAATTTATTTTCCCTACCTTTGCATGCTGTTGCTAACTTTTGATTTGTTCAATTGGCTCTGTTTTATAACCTTTGCTCTAGACTCGCCAGGTATCTTAATGATACCGCCACGAGGTTCAAGTTCAAGTAATGATCAATAACTCAATGCACCAATTAGTAAGATTCAAATCAAAGCACATTTATTATACACAGTAAATCGCTACTCATGCATAAACTCTATTTTCCAAGCTATTTCTATCACTAACAGGCCGATGCTTAGCTTCGGACTGGCACACCAGGTCAGGGGAACAAATGGCCAATCGTTTGGGTTCTGAGTCTGCGGGATTCAAAAGCTGGTATGGACTGGTAGCTAGGAGTGCCTATCTCGTAGCAAGCGTTGACTTGAAACTTACGTTCTTTGGAGGCAGCTGGACAGGTCACTGTCAAGGGTTGGTTCGCGTTGCTGAGTGACCCTGTCAAGAAGGACGATTTGAACTTGGGGGTTTTGCTTTATAGTCCCCAGGGGCTTACCGCCCTTCGGGGCGGACCCCGTACCTGGTTCCAAGTGATTGGACTTCGTTCCAATCGCTTGGTTCGATTTCTCCAATACTAGAGCTGTTCCCTGATCGTTGGGCGGTCTGTAAGTGTCCGTTAACCTCTTTTGTGTTGGCTCCTGCTGGCGCCGAGGAGTCTGGCTTGGCTTTGTTTACCTTAAATGTTTTGATTGTTCCCGGGGATCGCTCATTACTATGTAGATGGCTGCTACATTACTATGCAGATAGCTGCTTGTATCGATGCTGTCTGGGCTTTTGCAGAGTTTAATACACAGTAACTTACACCTGCTAGTTTCTGCCTGTGTTGGCTGAATTTCCCTTCAGTCTTTGCTGTTCTCCATTTTAAGTCAAGAAGTGGCCAACCCAGGTGGCTGCAAGCTATAAAAACCCATTAATTACTACTTCTCCAATTTAAGTCACAGTTAAATCAGTCATGTATGGGGAACATGCACTACCTGTGATCCTAACGCGAAGTGTGAAGGATCACATAACTGCGTTGTCTTCATTCCCTGACCTGGCGAGCACTCTTCTATGGCCTCTACACTGACCATAACTGTGCAGGAAAATTTTAACTGACAATTCTAAGTGGCGCTATGTCAAAACAGGGACATGCATTACAAAATAAGAAAAACGGTACCTCTAACTGTCCTTAATAAACTACACTCACTCAAACATTCAATCATACTAACTTCCTAAACAATACAAACAAAATCATAGCAGCATTATTCACATTTTTCCTGGCTTGGCAGTCAAGCTCAGGATTGTACAATCGTCCATGAAACACATTTCTTTATTCACAAAAAGAACGCAAACGAATGTTCTTTATTATAGATCGCGGGGGTCGGGGGTCTGGTCAGAACCGAAAATAGGGGATCTTATCCTATATACCGGGGTGCGAGCACGGTAGGCTCTCCTTCTCCATTTCCTCAGACGAATAGTCTGCACAATGCAGCAGAGAATCGCCAATACTAGTAGGGATTCTATCAAGTAGGACAGGGAGTAGCAGGTTATAAACCTGTCACACCAAGATTGTGTGGTGTCGCTTGTGACTGGGCTCTGGGTACTATGGGGAAGTGAATCACTAACGGCTTGGGGTCAGGGGGTTCGTATTCACGCGCAACCAAATGCTCATTAGGGTGATGAGCAACATGGAGAATGTCCTCATGGTTCTTCTTCTTTCTTTTCTCTTCTCTTCTCTTCTCGTCTCTTCTGTTCCTGGAGCTTCTGGAGTTCTGTGGGATCAAGCATAGTGTCTGTCACTCCCTTGTTTTAATATCTCGTATGATAGCATGTCTGTCCTTCAGTGCCAATTACTCCCTTTATAATTGGTCACCATGTGTGACTCACTCATTTTTTTTTAAACCGAATATTCCGGACAAGAAACACTTACAAATACTGAACCAGTGCGAGCCGTCTCGCAGGCTGTGCGATTTACCATCCAAATGTTTGAGGATGTAAATAGCTTAGGGTTGGCAACCTAAGGGTCACCTGAAACAAAACAAAAATTTTGAACGAAAATTGCCGAAATGAGGTGCGTATGGGCCGCGAGGGGTAAGATTTGGATGGAATCCCCGGGTAGGACAGCGGCCAATGCCATGTGTGCTCTACCCGAGCGTAGCTAACCAGAGGGGGGTTCCCAGGCAGGGCGGGTCCCAATGCCGTTTCTCCACTGCCTGAGCAACCGACAAGAACGGGCAAGAAATGTAGTCATCGTGGGGGGTTGCCGTATTGGTTCTTCCTTGGAACCAGAAGGGCAGTTACGAACGGGGGTCTGGCAAGCTCTCAGAGGTTTCGGACGAAAAATAAGGCATGGGGCCATGGAAAAAATTTCCGATTTCACAAACAACATTCAACAATAACACTAACAAAAAACATTAAACATGCTGCACGTGCCATCAGAAAGGACACCATTTTCTCCCAAGCGGTTCCTTTTTAAAACATCATCTGGACACCTCAGTTATCAGTTGCGAACAGGGTCGCGAAGGGGTTATTGCTTTGGGAGTCAGACTCAAAGTCGTCATCGTCTCCCGGATGCCAAACTCTCAAATGTATCAGGGCGTATAGGGCTGCATGGTGTGATTTGGGATCTCTCTCGTCATTCCGGACGAGTCTGTATGAGTGCCAAAAAGTGGTGTCTAGTTCTGTGGGGACGGAATCAGGGTCATCATTTTAGGTCGGTGGTTGGTGGTGGGGTCTGTTTAGGAAAGTGATCATGAAGGGTTCACTCGAATCATGCTCAGATTCGCTGGGTGTGGGTCCTGTTGCCTGGGGATAGTAGGGAGGCGTGCTGTGGCTGCTGTCTGAGTCACAGTCGCTGTCGCTGCTGCTGCAGTCTGTGGGCGTTCCGGGGTGGAGTGTATAGTTCGGGGGTGGAGTCGAGGTTGAGTCCGTGGCTGGGCTGGAGGTGTTGGGGGAGGGTAGGGTTACGTTGGCTGTGGGCGGGGCGTGGTCTTCTGCGTCGAGCATGACGTGGTGTGTGTGGTTAGACTTTGTTCCATATGCCTTAAACTGGTTGATATGGAACCACGCAGTCTTTCCGTTGGGGTACTTTATTTTGTACACGGAAGGGCTTACTTTGTCCGCAATGGAGTACGGACCTGAATATTTAGGTGACAGGAATGTGCTGGGGTTGAATACGGAGAGCATGACTTACTGTCCTACACTGAACTCAGTTGCATGCACTGTCTTATCGAAACAGGCCTTGCTCTGTTTCTTTCTTGTGCCCAATTTCGCTGCGGCTGCTAGCTGAGCCGTTTTAACATTCTCCACTAATTGTTCTACTGCTTTCTCGTGTTTGAGGGCCGTCCCACTTCGGGGCTGGTCAAATCTAATCCTAATAAAAATTCTGTGCCTTTCATGGGGCGTCCGGTCATGAAAGTATGTGGGGTGTAACCTGTGGATATAGAAACCGTATTTCTCAGAAACATCAGCGCAACGGGGAGGACTGAATCCCAAGTGGTGTTATTTTGCTGGACCATTTTCCTAAGGGTAGCTTTTAGGGTCCGATTCATGCGCTCCACAATACCACTCGACAGGGGGTGGTATGCAATGTGGAATTTTGGGGTAATGCCAAATATCGTGAGGACGTTCTTCATGACACGTCCCGTAAAATGGGAACTTTGGTCAGATTCAATGCTACGGGAGAGTCCCCATCTCGTAAAGATGTGGTGGGTTAGGATCTTGGCTGTGGTCTTTGCCGTGTTCGTTCTGGATGGGAATGCTTCCACCCATTTTGTAAACTTGTCTATCACAACGAGTACATACTTATAACCATTCCTGCAAGGGGGAAATGGTCCAATACAATCGATCTGGAGGTTAGTCCAGGGGCCATTAACGGGTCGGGTGTAACTAAGCTGAGCCTTTTTGGCATATCTGTCCAGATTGTTCTGGGCACAGATAAGGCAATTCTCAAAGTAGTGAGTTACATCTTCTTTCAAATTCGGCCACCAACAGAGCTGCCTGAGGTGGGCTGAAGTGGGATCAATTCCCTGATGTCCATGACTGTCGTGGAACAAACAAATGAGCTGATTCCTGTCCTGTTCAGGAACCACATAAAGGGTGTCTTTTAACACCACACCATCATGTGTGGTCAGTGCATTTCTAAACCTATCATAGGGTGCCGTCAATTTTCCTTTCAAAATCTCCCTGAAATTGCTATCCTGTTTCTGGGCCTGCACTAAATCCTCGATATTAGTCTGCGAGACCTGAACTGCATTCACTGGTGCGCTTTCGGGGGGTCCAAAAATATCCGTGCCTGGGGCCTGCTTTTGCCAATGCATCAGCCTTTACATTTCCAGGGGGGGAGGAACGATGGTGACTACGAACTTTGATGATTCCAAAGGTCCTGTTCTGTGTTCTTTCTAAAATGTGGCGGAGTAATGGGGCTGAGGGGAGGGTTTTTCCGTCTGCGGAAACAAATTGTCTTGCTTTCCACAGGGGTAGGAATTCCGTAAGGCTGTTGCAGACATATAGGCTGTCCGAGTATATGTCTGCTGGGCTGGGGAAGGAATCTGGGTGTTCCACTATGTATGCGATAGCCGCAAGTTCTGCCGCCTGCGCGCCTAAGTGTCCTGGTAGTTTTATTGCTATTTCTTCTAGGGAGCGTCCCTGCGCGTCCGCGACGTAAATGCCGCATCCTGTTATGCGCTTCCCTTCTAATATTGTGGAAGATCCATCCACGTATATTCTTATGGGTTCGCACGTGTCTGTGCTTGGGGCTCTGGGTTGGACTACCTATCTTTCTAGGGGTGTTTTTGCAATAAAGGGGCCTGTGTTGTGGTGTGGTGAGATGATTTCACATTCGTGGGGGGTGCCTGAGTACTGTAGGTTATCTGCTAAGAAAGTGTGAGTCCTGGTCCTTTTAACAGTGATGTCCCTTCCCTGCAAAAGAAGGGTCCATCTGGCTGCTCTTATTTGACTGACTGTACCGTCCTTAAGTCGTCCGTCCAGTAAAAGTTGGGTGGGGGTGTGTTCTGTGAGGATTGTGATGGGATTCAGTCCAGTTATGTAAGAAAAATACTGAACTGCCCAGAAAACTGCGAGCAGGTGCCTTTCACAGGCTGAAAGTGTGCGGTCTGTGCTTGCTACCTCCATAGCGTAAGGGGAAAGCGGGTCTGGAACTTGTAGTGCGGGGGCTGCTAAGATTGCTCTTTTCAAAGAGTCCACAGCATCCGTATGCTGCGGAAGCCATTTATAGGGGGCTCCTTTCCTTTGGAGAGCTGAGAGGGGTGCTGCCTTGCTGGCGAAACCATCAATGTGGTTTCGGCAATAGCCAACCAGTCCTAAAAACAACCAGAGGGCTGAAACGTTCTGGGGAAGGGGCAATTTGGCAATTGAGTCAATTCTTTTGTGCTCGATCTCGCGTTTACCGTGCGTGATAATTGTACCCAAATATATCACCTTGTTTTCCAAAATCTGGGCCTTTTTGGGGTTCACTTTACATCCAATTTTCTGTAGGAGCTCCAGGAGTTCGGACAGAAGCTCGATGTGCTCTTCCTTGGTGTATGTCTTCAGTAATAGATCATCCACATACTGGGCCAGACATTCGGGGCGAGAGAATTTTGACAAACCATTTGCCAGCTGTCGGTGGAAAATAGAGGGGGAGTTGTGGAATCCTTGTGGAAGGCATGTCCACGTGTACTGCTGATTTTTAAAAGTGAATGCAAATTTGTATTGGCACGCTTTTGCCAATGGAATGGACCAGAATACATTACTGACGTCCAAAACCGTGAAGTATCGTGAATTGAGTACCTGTTTGAGCATGGTCTCGGGACTTGTGGCTAACATGGGGGCTGCTGTGGGGGTGATTTTGTTGAGTTCCCGGTAATCGATGGTCAGTCGCCATGATCCATCGGGCTTTCTCACTGGCCAAATCGGGCATTATTAGTGGAGGCTACTGATCTGAGTACACCCTGCTCTAATAAGCTGTCGATAACTTTTGCGATTTCTCCATCTGCCTCTTGGGGAAATCCATATTGCTTTTGGGGTCTAGGGTCAGATCCTGTGATTTGTACTGAACCAGTCATCCGGCCACAGTCGTGTTTGTGGGTCACGAATGCTGTCCTGTTCTTCTGCAGAACTGCCCAAATCTGCTTGTCCGTGCTAATCATAGTCGGGTCAAACCAAAATTCGCCTAATCTTGTTTGCATATTCTCCTATGGTGAGTGTTGCGGGGGCTCTTGCGGATTTTGCCATTTTACAGACACATTGATTGACTGGATCAGAGGATAGGTTGTATGAATTCATAAAATCTATGCCTAAAATTTGCTCTGCTGTGTGGGGTAGATCGACTAAAACTATGGGGTGCGTGGTGGTGATGTTGCTGTGAGTGGCCTGTAAAACCATTGAGGGTGATGGTGGCTGTAGTGGGCCACGTGTCCTTTTGAAACATGGTGGAGGAATTGATTGTGGTACAGGACCCTCCTGTGTCCCAGAGAAACTCGATGGGCTGTCCCCGTATCTTTGCTGCAACTACTGGTCGGCCGGACCTATCACAAAGGGTGTCGCAGACCCAACTGGGGGAGCCCGAACACCGCCAGTCCGTTCCGGTCAGGTCCGTCTGATCTGAACGGGTGCGAACGCTATGTATTGGCTTTGTCCTGTTCTTATTTAGAGTTCCCGTCTGCTGGGCTCTCTGTTGCTTTTGTGGGGCATTGCATTCTCTTGCAAAGTGTCCCAACTGTCCACAGTTGTAACACTCCTGTGACTTTTGTGGGGGGCTGTTCTTGCCTTCATTTACCCATGCGGGGTTCTGGTGTGTTTTCACTGCTTGTATGTCTGCTTCTGCCTGCTGTTCTTCGTGATTTTTATTCATGCATTTGTTTTGAACAGATTGCTCCCAGGTGCGGGACAATCTTTTTACAACCCATTTCCCATTATGAGCCTCCTCTGAGGGGTCATAATTCGCACAAGCTTTTTGTCCTGTTTCTGTGACATGGGAGATAAGGGTGCGGGTCCATTTGGCCATGTTGTCTGGGGACAAATGGGCACGGTCTAAGTCTCCGAAAACTGCTGCAAAATGGATCCACAGGCGTCCAGCAAACGCTGTGGGGTGCTCGGTTTTCTTTTGCCTGCACTTATTGAGGCCATCTACGGGATCACCCCTGTTATACCCGATCGCGTCCAGGATCGCGGTATGCATTTCTGCAAGGGTGCCTCCTCCTACATTCTGTGGGTCGGGAAGGGCTGCTACGACCGAAGGGTCTCGACTCAAAACTGTGAGCTTTACTTGCTCTCGCTCATCCAGGCCGTACATGGTCACCTGCTGTTTTATTCTGGCAAAGAAGTGGTGGGGGTCTGAGGTGGGGAAGAACGGTTTGATTTTATCGCACTTGTCCCGTAATTGGGTCACTGTTAAGGGGGTGGTGTACAGAAATTCCGTGTCGTCCGATGTGGCTGTGCGGTGGGTGGTGACTGGGTTCATTGGAGCCTGAACTATCTGCTCTGTGGGGGGTTGGGCCACTTTTCTCTTCTGGGGCTTTCCCTGCGCACATGTTCCCTGAACATATCTCTGCGCTGCCTCACTCAATTCTTCCCAATCAGGGCTGTCTTCCTCATCTAGCTGTGACCCAAAGGTTCCTGGAATCCTTTTTGAACTGAAAGCAGAGATTGCAGTTTTGAAATCTGCTTCCGGCACTTTGCGTGGTCTAATGAGCTTTGTCTTTGCTCCGTGGTGGCAGCTTGGAGTGCTCTTAACGCCGCCTTCTGGTCACTACACTGCCTCTGAAATGCCTCTACCTGCTTCTCGGTTTCCTCACGTACCAGGACTGCACGTTGCATGTCCTGATAGGCCTTTTCGTACTGGGATTGGAAGCTGCTTAAGTGCGCCAGACAAGACTGGTGGGCCCGTCTTGGCATCATCCACCTCTCCGTCTTTTGCTGCTAACTTCCTCCTTAACTCTGCGTTCTCTTTCTCTACCTCACTGACATCGACCTTGCTCTTTCGATATATGCCTTCTATCTCTTTTCGGAGCATCCTAACGACCTCCTCTGTGCCTCGCAATTGTGCCAAACAGGACACAATTGACATCGGCTTGTGAGCTTTTCCTAACCTCTTCTTGTGAATCTCGCTCAGGTTCTCCCACCAAGTATGTCCTATACTCCCGGGACCTGTTTCCTCATTTTCACAGAATTCGCACCGTTCGCCCATCCTTTCCCTTTGAGGTACTTTCTGATTTCCTCTTCCCAAACGGGACACTGTCCTACTCTACTGCTGCTGGTTGCTGCGACCATGAATTCTTCGGGGTTCATGAGGCATTGCATTGCCTGCATTGCTATCTTTCCTATCTGAATGCTTTCTTAAATTTGGAATGAGGGGGACTAAGGCGGTGCTGTAATTACGGGTACGTCTTTCGCTATTTTCCGGAATACAAAATCCCGACAGTTTTGTCGCAACAAAAAATCTATCAGTATTACCTTATCGCCCTGTTAGTTACGCATGCATTTAACACACTTCCGAATTATGAAGATTGACCAGAACTGCTTGAGCACTTGTGGGTGTTTTTTTGTTCCCAATTGGATTTCTAATTCAAATTATGGGTTCTCCCAGAGTGTTAAGGGTTAAGGAAAATCCCAAGGCTTTTTACACGTACATAAAAAGCAAGAGGGTAGCCAGGGAAAGGGTTGGCCCACTGAAGGATAGGCAAGGGAATCTATGTGTGGAGCCAGAGGAAATGGGCGAGGTACTAAATGAATACTTTGCATCAGTATTCACCAAAGAGAAGGAATTGGTAGATGTTGAGTCTGGAGAAGGGGGTGTAGATAGCCTGGGTCACATTGTGATCCAAAAAGACGAGGTGTTGGGTGTCTTAAAAAATATTAAGGTAGATAAGTCCCCAGGGCCTGATAGGATCTACCCCAGAATACTGAAGGAGGCTGGAGAGGAAATTGCTGAGGCCTTGACAGAAATCTTTGGATCCTCGCTGTCTTCAGGGGATGTCCCGGAGGACTGGAGAATAGCCAATGTTGTTCCTCTGTTTAAGAAGGGTAGCAAGGATAATCCCGGGAACTACAGGCCGGTGAGCCTTACTTCAGTGGTAGGGAAATTACTGGAGAGAATTCTTCGAGACAGGATCTACTCCCATTTGGAAGCAAATGGACGTATTAGTGAGAGGCAGCACGGTTTTGTGAAGGGGAGGTCGTGTCTCACTAACTTGATAGAGTTTTTCGAGGAGGTCACTAAGATGATTGATGCAGGTAGGGCAGTAGATGTTGTCTATATGGACTTCAGTAAGGCCTTTGACAAGGTCCCTCATGGTAGACTAGTACAAAAGGTGAAGTCACACGGGATCAGGGGTGAACTGGCAAGGTGGATACAGAACTGGCTAGGCCATAGAAGGCAGAGGGTAGCAATGGAGGGATGCTTTTCTAATTGGAGGGCTGTGACCAGTGGTGTTCCACAGGGATCAGTGCTGGGACCTTTGCTCTTTGTAGTATATATAAATGATTTGGAGGAAAATGTAACTGGTCTGATTAGTAAGTTTGCAGACGACACAAAGGTTGGTGGAATTGCGGATAGCGATGAGGACTGTCTGAGGATACAGCAGGATTTAGATTGTCTGGAGACTTGGGCGGAGAGATGGCAGATGGAGTTTAATCCGGACAAATGTGAGGTAATGCATTTTGGAAGGGCTAATGCAGGTAGGGAATATACAGTGAATGGTAGAACCCTCAAGAGTATTGAAAGTCAAAGAGATCTAGGAGTACAGGTCCACAGGTCATTGAAAGGGGCAACACAGGTGGAGAAGGTAGTCAAGAAGGCATACGGCATGCTTGCCTTCATTGGCCGGGGCATTGAGTATAAGAATTGGCAAGTCATGTTGCAGCTGTATAGAACCTTAGTTAGGCCACACTTGGAGTATAGTGTTCAATTCTGGTCGCCACACTACCAGAAGGATGTGGAGGCTTTAGAGAGGGTACAGAAGAGATTTACCAGAATGTTGCCTGGTATGGAGGGCATAAGCTATGAGGAGCGATTGAATAAACTCGGTTTGTTCTCACTGGAACGAAGGAGGTTGAGGGGCGACCTGATAGAGGTATACAAAATTATGAGGGGCATAGACAGAGTGGATAGTCAGAGGCTTTTCCCCAGGGTAGAGGGGTCAATTACTAGGGGGCATAGGTTTAAGGTGAGAGGGGCAAGGTTTAGAGTAGATGTACGAGGCAAGTTTTTTACGCAGAGGGTAGTGGGTGCCTGGAACTCACTACCGGAGGAGGTAGTGGAAGCAGGGACGATAGGGACATTAAAGGGGCATCTTGACAAATATATGAATAGGATGGGAATAGAAGGATACGGACCCAGGAAGTGTAGAAGATTGTAGTTTAGTCGGGCAGTATGGTCAGCAGGGGCTTGGAGGGCCGAAGGGCCTGTTCCTGTGCTGTACATTTCTTTGTTCTTTGTTTGTTCTTTGTTTAAGCCACTTCTAGATCGTGTCCCGGCGGAGTCTCCAGTAATATGTTGCTAACTTTTGGTTGGTTCAATTGGCTCTGTGTTATAACCTTTGCTCTAGAGTCACCAGGTACTTTTATGATACCGCCACAAGGTTCAAGTTCAAGTAATGATCAATAACTCAATGCACCAATTAGTAAGATTCAAATCAAAGCACATTTATTATACACAGTAAATCGCTACTCGTGCATAAACTCTACTTTCTAAGCTATTTCTATCACTAACAGGCCAATATTTAGCTTCGGACTGGCCCACCAGGTCAGGGGAACAAATGGCCTTTTGTTCGGGTTCTGAGTCTGCGGGATTCAAAAGCTGGTATGGACTGGTAGCTAGGAGCGTCTGTCTCATAGCGAGCGTTGACTTGAAACTTATGTTCTTTGGAGGCAGCTGGACAGGTCACTGTCAAGGGTTGGTTCACGTTGCTGAGTGACCCTGTCAAGAAGGATGATTTGAAATTGGGGGCTTCACTTTATAGTCCCCAGGGGCTTCCCGCCATTCGGGGCAGACTCCATACCTGGTTCCAAGTGATTGGACTTCGTTCCAATCGCTTGATTCGAGTTCTCCAATACTGGGCGGTCTTTAAGTGTCCGTTAACCTCTTTTGTGTTGGCTCCTGCTGGCGCCGAGGAGTCTAGCTTGGCTTTGTTTACCTTAAATGTTTTGATTGTTCCCGGGGATCGCTCATTACTATATAGATGGCTGCTACATTACTATTCAGATGGCTGCTTGTATCGATGCTGTCTGGGCTTTTGCAGAGTCTAATACACAGTAACTTACACCTGCTAGTTTCTGCCTGTGTTGGCTGAATTTCCATTCAGCCTTTGCTGTTCTCCATTTTAAGTCGGGAAGTGGCCAACCCAGGTGGCTACAATGCCATAAAAACCCATTAATTACTACTTCTCCAATTTAAGTCACAGTTAAATCAGTCATGTATGGGGAACATGCACTACCTGATTTGGACTGGTTAAAGGCCAAGTTCACCAAGTGATATAGTCCATTGGGAACATGACTGAGCAGTTGCTTTTGTTGAACACTGAGGAAAATGGGGGAGGAATGAACAGGAATTGTTTACAGAGCTGGACTATTGAGAACAGCAAGGACAAAACTGGAGGGGTGGGCAAAGTGAGAGGGGGTGGGGGGAGTGTGAAGGAGATGGTGCAGAATTATGAGCAGGTGAATGATGGGGGTAGAAAATTTAGATACAAAACTCACTGCATGCAAGCACACATAAGCAGAAGTGGCACACACTCAGGTTCCACAGTCATGATCCGAGTGTCACAGATTAAATTCTGCCCTGTGATCTGCAGGTTATTTGTCTGTTACAACTTGGTCAAAGCCTGTCCCCACAAAATGGCGATAGATGCATTCCAATTCCAAAAATATTGTGTTAAGAGTGAAACACATGGCTAATAACTGAATGCTAATATTCTAATTGTTTCCCAGCTTAAAAGGCACCCCAACTGCAGTTTTGACTGTTCTGAGAGTACAGAAAAACTTTCTGTTCCCTCGCTGAGCTGGTCGACAGGCAACGTCTTGGAGAGGATAGTGAGGCAAAACTCAAGAGGGTGGTTCAATTGTATGAGCAGGTCCTAGATTTTATATTTAGTGGGCCCTGAAGAAGGTTGGGGAGACGGCGGGGTCAGAGGTTGGGGGTAGGGGGGTGAGGGATCGGAGGTTGTGAGTGAGGGGGTCAGAGGTCAGGTATGTGGGTCAGGGGTGGGGTAGGAGGCCAGGTGCGGTGGGGTGTCAGAAGTTGGGAATGGGTGTGTATGGAGTTTGGGGCAGTTGGAAGTCAGGTGGAGTAGGGGGTCAGAAGTTGAAGACATGGGCAGGGGTCAGGTGGGGCACCGGATCAGATTCGCGAGTCGGTGGGAGGGCCAGGGCTGTCGGGTCCGCGGATTTGGGGCATAAGGGTCAGATCTGGGGTGGGGGGGTGGGCCCAAGGGCTGGGCGAAGACTAGAGGGTCAGGGTGGTGGGGAATATTGTTGGGAAGTGTAGTTACTGTGTGGGGGCAGTCCTATGGGTGCCAGGTTGTGTGTTTATAATAGATGTCCAGACTTTAGAAGAGATTTTGGGCTTGCTTATTTTTTTGGCCGGGGAAGGGAGGGAAGGTGTATTCTTCAGCCGAGTTGTGCCTGGCGCAAATCCCGCTATATTTGGAGAATAGAGGAGACCCAAAACGGGATCTTTGCCGGATGGCAAAAAGAGCGCAATGATCCCAGCCTGCTGCAGTTCACGTAATCTAGTTCACGCCATCGCTCCGCATGATAGGCATATTTAAATCATCATTTAAACATGCTGGGATGGTTTGCAGTCGTATTCTCCCGGCTTCCAGTATTTACCTACCTGCTGGTGCAATCTGAAGCCGACGGGCATCACTATTACGCTCCACTACCAGAGACAAGCCGGGATGACCATGCCGGGGGACTCTGAGGACATTGTACCACTTGGGTGGTCGAAGACATGGCAGGGCAATGCCATGACACTGCCTAGGAGCAGGGCCTGAAAGAGGGTGGCGCTGTGGGGGGCATGAAAGGGGGACATTTGGTGACCCCATAGTGGGCTGATGCTCATCTGCGATAGGGGGGCGATGCTTGTGCTGGCAATTGAAGGACCTGAATGGAATCCCATTGGCTGGGCACCGATGCCTCGATGCCAGCGATCCTTGGCGGGGAAGGGACGAGTGTTTGATGCCAGCAATGGTGGTGGGGGGGGGTGGGGCCTTCACTGACACTTAGAGTTGGAGTGCCCTGATCCCCGTGAAGCGGGCCTTTCTGGTGTGTTTAGGCCCTGCCCCTCTTATGTGCCAGTGCAAAACTCATCCACTCCAAAAGAATTTTGAAGTATGGGTGGAGTGCTATCTGGATTGCGCTGACGCACCCGACTGGAATCACACCACACCGCGTTTTCATCAGGAAATCACACTTGGAAATTGTTTGGGTCAATTCTTCCCTTGGTAACTATTGGTATAACTCTGGCAGAATAATCTGCAGTTTGTCATTCAAATCGCATTTTCGGATGAGTCCCAGCGCAGGGTATTTGTCCAGAGGAAGTTAGCGCTTCTTGGCAATTGCTGTGAAAATGCTTCCCTGGAATGTCCAAGAGGGATTCCGCAGCTCATCTTTGGGTTACCCCTCAATCCGACGCTAAAGACATCTGAAGTCATGGCCCATTATATTTTTCAGCTGCTTTGCAAGTAGTCTATTTTATTTTTTTCTTTAAGGACAGCCGGTTAGGTCACTCATCACCGGATACAAATTAGCGGAGTGTGTTCCACAGATGCTTTTCCAATTTGTACCTTGAAATTGCAATTGAGGTTTTACATTCTTTAGAAGCTTCTCAAGACCCCCGGCTGATTTTGGTAGGTAGCTGGAGCACACTTGTCAAGGCTCTCTACAAGGTGGGCAGCAGGTAGCACAGTGGTTAGCACAGTTGCTTCACAGCTCCAGGGTCCAAGGTTCGATTCCCCGCTGGGTCACTGTCTGTGCGGAGTCTGCACGTTCTCCCCGTGTCTGCGTGGGTGTGGTAGTCCCCACTGTATGCGAGGGTATTACAGTAAGGCCCCTGTACTACAGATACGGGGATAGATCCCTGCCTGCTGGCTCTGCCCAGTAGGCAGAGTATAAATGTGTGTGCTCTCCGAACTGCAGCCATTTCGGCAGCAGCTGTAGGAGGCCACACATCTCTGTGTAATAAAGCCTCGATTACTCTTTACCCTCGTCTTGTCGTAATGATAGTGCATCAATTTATTACACAGATATTTTACAAAGGTGGACCTCCGCATCAAGCTGGATTGCCTGCAGCTGCATCCTCAAGCAGGCAACGCCAAAAAGGACTTCGCACATAGGCTAGCTTGCTTTGAAGCATAAGGGGGTACTGCATTGCCCCCTCACCATCCAGAGCGTAGAGTTCAGCGGCTTCCGGCTCTACGTCCTCCACAACCTCTGCACTGCCTTGCTACTCGGCCTGGACTTCCAGTGCAACGTCCAGAGACTAACCCTGAAATTTGGCAGGCCCCTACCACCCCTTACTGTTTGCGGCCTCATGACCCTTAAGGTAGACCTGCCTTCTCTGTTTGCAAACCTCACCTCGGATTGCAAACCCGTCGCCACCAGGAGCAGATGGTACAGTGCCCAGGACAGGACCTTCATCAGGTTTGAGGTCCAGCGGCTGCTGCAGGAAGGTATCATCGAGGCCAGCAACAGCCCCTGGAGAGCCCAAGTGGTAGTGGTGAAAACTGGGGAAAAAAACAGGATGGTCGTTGACTACAATCAGACCATCAATCGGTACACGCAGCTCGACGCGTACCCCCTCCCACGCATATCTGATATAGTCAATCAGATTGCACAATACCGGGTCTTCTCTACAGTGGACCTGAAATCTGCCTACCACCAGCTCCCCATTTGCAAGGCGGACCGCCCATACACTGCGTTCGAAGCAGACAGCCGCCTTTACCATTTCCGAAGGGTTCCCTTCGGTGTCACTAACGGGGTCTCAGTCTTCCAACGGGAGATGGACCAAATGGTTGACCGGTACGTACTGCGGGCCACATTCCTGTTCCTGGATAACGTCACCATCTGCGGCCACGACCAGCAGGACCATGACGCTAACCTTTCCAAATTTCTCCACACTGCCAAACTCCTCAACCTAACCTACAACAAGGAGAAGTGTGTGTTCAGCACAAACCAATTAGCCATCCTCGGCTATGTGGTTCATAATGGAGTTCTAGGGCCCGACCCCAATCGCATGCTGCATCCTGCTTGAGGATGCGACCCCCTCATGGATCTCCCCCTTCTCCACTGCCCCAAGGCCCTCAAACGATGCCTGGGGGTTCTCTTCGTACTACGCCCAGTGGGTCCCTAACTCTGCGGACAAGGCCTGCCCACTCATCCACTCCACCGGTTTCCCACTGACGGCCGAGGCTCACCAGGCCGACATCACCAAGGCCGCGATGCACGTGGTTGACGAGACGCTCCCCTTCTAAGTCGAGAGCGATGCATCAGGCGTCGCTCTGGCCGCCACCCTCAATCAGGCAGGCAGGCCCGTGGTATTCTTTTCCCGCACCCTCCATGCCTCCGAAATTCGGCACTCCTCTGTTGAAAAGGAGGCCCAAGCTATCGTTGATTCTGTGCGGCACTGGAGGCATTACCTGGCCGGCAGGAGATTCACTCTCCTCACAGACCAACGGTCGGTTGCCTTCATGTTTAACAGCACACAGCGGGGTAAGATCAAAAATTATAAGATCTTGTGGTGGAGGATCGAGCTCTCCACCTTTAATTATGAGATTTCGTATCGCCCTGGTAAGCTCAACGAGCCCCCCGATGCCCTGACCCGAGGTACATGTGCCAGCGCACAAGTGGACCGACTCCGGACCCTGCATGACGATCTCTGTCACCCAGGGGTCACCCGCCTTTATCACTTCATTAAGGCCCGCAATCTGCCCTACTCCTTCGAGGAAGTCAGGGCTGTCACCAGAGACTGCCAGGTCTGCGCGGAGTGTAAACTGCACTTCTACCGGCCAGACCGTGCGCGCCTGGTGAAGTCCTTCCGCCCCTTTGAACGCCTCAGCGTGGACTTCAAAGTGCCCCTCCACTCCACTGACCACAACACGTATTTTCTCAATGTGGTCGACAAATATTCCAGATTCCCCTTCGCCATCCCATGCCCCGATATGACGTCTGCCACCGTCAACACCATCTTCTCTCTTGTTTTCTTTCCCCGCCTACGTCCACAGCGACCGGAGATCCTCATTTATGAGCGATGAGCTGCGCCAGTACCTGCTCAACGGGGGCATTGCCTCGAGCAGGACGACCAGCTACAACCCCCGGGGAAATGGGCACGTGGAGCGGGAGAATGGGCCGGTCTGGAACTCTCCCGGCCTCCCGCTGGCAGGAGGACCTCCTGGACGCACTTCACTCCATTTGGTCGCTCCTGTGCATGGCGAATAACGAAACCCCCCATGAACGTCTCTTTGCCTTCCCCAGGAAGTCCACCACCGGAGTTTTGCTCCCAATATGGCTGGCAGCTCCAGGACCCGTTCTCCTCCGCAAGCACGTGCGGCTCCACAAGGCGGACCCGTTGGTTGAGAGGGTACAGCTACTCCACGCAAACCTGCAGTACGCCTACATAGCGTACCCCGACGGCCGCCAAGACACAGTCTCCCTCAGGGACCTGGCACCAGCTGGGTCCCCACACACCCCCCCTTCTGCCCCGGCGCCACACTCCCTCCCCCCAGCGCACCCCACCACAGCCCCTGCTCCAAGACAATCCGTCCTCCTCTTGGTCCCACCCGGGGATAAAGAGGATGTTGACACGCTCCCGGTGTCACCGACAACTGAGCCGACGCCTGACTCGCCACCAGCACTGGGGCGCTCTCAACGACGGATCAAGGTGCCCAACCATCTAAATTTGTAACCTTCTCTGAAATGTTAATGACAACCTGTATGTATATAGTTTTCCACCACCCCCGCTGGACTCATTTTTAACAAGTGGTGAATGTGGTAGTCACCACTGTTGTATTATAATGTATATACTGCACTGCATACAAAGGTATTACGGTAAGGCCCCTGTACTACAGGTACGGGGGTAGATCCCTGCCTGCTGGCTCCACCCAGTAGGCGGAGTATAAACGTGTATGCTCTCTGAACTGCAGCCATTTTGGCAGCAGCTGTAGGAGGACACACATCTCTGTGTAATAAAGCCTCGATTACTCTCTACTCTCGTCTCGTCGTAATTGATAGTGCATCAGTGGATTTCCTCCGGGTGCTCCGGTTTCCTCCCACAGTCCAGAGATGTGCAGGTTAGGTGGATTGGCTAAAACCTCAGCTCCCCTTTTCTTAGCCCCAGCACAAAGAAATGGCAGATTTCAGAAAATCGGCTTCACTTTATCTGAACAATAGCAGCCTTCTCATATTCCCATCATGAAACATATTCTCACACGTCTATTGGCACATCACTTCAAACTTTCAGCTTCTGAACTATTTGTTTCTGTCACCTCCCCCATTCTGCAGAACGATTTGCTTTTGTTTCAAATGAAAGACATCCAGATTTCAAACCCTGTACCACAGGCTGAGGCTGTCAAACGATTGACACAGCTTTGGGGTTTTAAAAAAGTGACTGCATGCAAATAAAGATATCTACCTGGAGCAATGGTGACCAGCATCAAAGCCACCCTACCTGTCTCGTTCTGTTAGTAGTTGTGAAGTTGAAGCAGTATCCTTGCAAGATGTGGGGGAGTGGCGTCAGTGGTGGGTGTGGGGAGGTGGGGGAGGGAGCGCTGTCTACAGGCATAAAACAGTGGGCTTGAGAAGGATAGTTGGCATAAAGGAGACACTTGTCACAGGATACGTCATGTTTGCCTAGATTAATATGTCAGTTGTATATTTCCAGGGATTATATTCTGTCGGTCGCTAATGGCTTTGAATAGCTTTGAAACTGATCCCTAGATCATTTTCAGCACTTCAAAGAAAGTTGATTTTTTTCCACAAGAAGAAATTTTAAACACCCTCCCCATGCCCCCAACTCACCATGGCATGTATACTTAAAACGAGAAGTCATTCACATTGTTAATGCAAATGGTAAATGAATGTTGCAATATATTGACATTTCACATGCTGTCATAGATAAGAAGAGCTGACAAATGCAGATGAAGGAAGTTACTCATCTAAATTGTTAAAGAATAACAAACATTACAAAGAAAGCTTGAGTCAGCATGCTCATTACTGATGTGTTGGGTGTTCTGGATCACAAACAGGTCACCAACACTGGAAGTGGTGCAACTCTATTTTATTATAAGGCTAACTATATCAACATAAAGAACAAAGAACAAAGAACAAAGAAATGTACAGCACAGGAACAGGCCCTTCGGCCCTCCAAGCCCGTGCCGACCATACTGCCCGACTAAACTACAATCTTCTACACTTCCTGGGTCCGTATCCTTCTATTCCCATCCTATTCATATATTTGTCAAGATGCCCCTTAAATGTCCCTATCGTCCCTGCCTCCACTACCTCCTCCGGTAGTGAGTTCCAGGCACCCACTACCCTCTGCGTAAAAAACTTGCCTCGTACATCTACTCTAAACTTTGCCCCTCTCACCTTAAACCTATGCCCCCTAGTAATTGACCCCTCTACCCTGGGGAAAAGCCTCTGACTATCCACTCTGTCTATGCCCCTCATAATTTTGTATACCTCTATCAGGTCGCCCCTCAACCTCCTTCGTTCCAGTGAGAACAAACCGAGTTTATTCAATCGCTCCTCATAGCTTATGCCCTCCATACCAGGCAACATTCTGGTAAATCTCTTCTGCACCCTCTCTAAAGCCTCCACATCCTTCTGGTAGTGTGGCGACCAGAATTGAACACTATACTCCAAGTGTGGCCTAACTAAGGTTCTATACAGCTGCAACATGACTTGCCAATTCTTATACTCAATGCCCCGGCCAATGAAGGCAAGCATGCCGTATGCCTTCTTGACTACCTTCTCCACCTGTGTAGCCCCTTTCAGTGATCTGTGGACCTGTACTCCTAGATCTCTTTGACTTTCAATACTCTTGAGGGTTCTACCATTCACTGTATATTCCCTACCTGCATTAGCCCTTCCAAAATGCATTACCTCACATTTGTCCAGGTTAAACTCCATCTGCCATCTCTCCGCCCAAGTCTCCAGACAATCTAAATCCTGCTGTATCCTCAGACAGTCCTCATCGCTATCCGCAATTCCACCAACCTTTGTGTCGTCTGCAAACTTACTAATCAGACCAGTTACATTTTCCTCCAAATCATTTATATATACTACAAAGAGCAAAGGTCCCAGCACTGATCCCTGTGGAACACCACTGGTCACAGCCCTCCAATTAGAAAAGCATCCCTCCATTGCTACCCTCTGCCTTCTATGGCCTAGCCAGTTCTGTATCCACCTTGCCAGTTCACCCCTGATCCCGTGTGACTTCACCTTTTGTACTAGTCTACCATGAGGGACCTTGTCAAAGGCCTTACTGAAGTCCATATAGACAACATCTACTGCCCTACCTGCATCAATCATCTTAGTGACCTCCTCGAAAAACTCTATCAAGTTAGTGAGACACGACCTCCCCTTCACAAAACCGTGCTGCCTCTCACTAATACGTCCATTTGCTTCCAAATGGGAGTAGATCCTGTCTCGAAGAATTCTCTCCAGTAATTTCCCTACCACTGAAGTAAGGCTCACCGGCCTGTAGTTCCCGGGATTATCCCTGCCACCCTTCTTAAACAGAGGAACAACATTGGCTATTCTCCAGTCCTCCGGGACATCCCCTGAATGGGGAATTGTGGGTAAATGCAATACCAATTTTAACTGTTGACCCTTGCCTAGTCCTAACCAGGTGATGCACTCAGCACATGGTGAATGTCTGTGTTGCAGGCTGTGAGCTCTGTGCTCCGAGCTGGCTGCTACTAGAATGAGCGGGAACTCTCCTGTCACCTGTCTTTATAGTGCGTGTGCTCTCACTGGTGATTGGCTGCGGTGTTGTGTATGCTGATTGGTCCCACTGCATGTCCATCAGTGTATGTGTGTGTGTGTGTGTCTGTACCATAATATACTGGTGTATATTATGACATCCCCCCTTTTATATAAAGAACATGTGCCTGCGTGACAATAAATATCGTGTAGTGAATGTACCTGACTATGTGTGTGCATGTTATTTACATGACTATGTACATGAGGCTAATCTATTTACACGGGAAGGTGCCTGGTGCCGAGAAATAGGGTGTCACGCCAACAACAAAATGAACATTATATACAAACTACTGGAACGATGAAACAGGATAACAAAACAGATCAAAGAGTCCAACATTGTAAAACTCATAAGTCAAGTCTCTGAGGTGGGCGACAAATTCTGGTTGACCGCCTCAAGGGTGGGTCAGGAGCCACCGGCTGAGGAACGGGCTGGGCCACGGCAGAGTGAGGAGGAGGCAGAGTATTCGGAATTTCCACATAGTCCAGGTTGGGGACAACAGGAGGGCGTGTCACCGGTTGAGGATCACGTAGCGAGCGTGGAACGAGATGAAGGGCACGCCGATTGCGGCGGCGAATGGAACCATCTGGCAGACAAACCAGGAACGAGCAGGGAGACACCTGCCGAAGAACCACAGCAGTTGCAGACCAGCCACACTCCAGAAGATGGATGCGGACGTTGTCCTCCGGCGCCAGAGCAGGGAGATCAGTCGCCGCCTTGTGCACAAGATTGTTGCATCCACTGAAGGACCGGAATGTGGTCGAGGACTGGGATGTGAATGGACGGCACTGTGGTACTGAGGGTGCGACCCATGAGCAGCTGGGCTGGCTACAGGCCCGTGGAGAGTGGGGCTGAATGATAGGCCAGCAAGGCGAGGTAGAAGTCGGATCCTGCATCGGCAGCCTTGCAGAGGAGCCGTTTGACGATGTGGACGCCCTTTTCCGCTTTGCCATTGGATTGGGGGTGCACGGGTCTGGATGTCACATGCACAAAGTTGTACCTGCTGGCAAAGTTGGACCATTCCTGGCTCGCGAAGCAGGGGCCATTGTCCGACATCACAGTGAGTGGGAAGCCATGACGAGCAAAGGTCTTGCAGGCACGGATGACCGCCGATGATGTGATGTTGTGCAGGTATACGACCTCCGGGTAGTTTGAAAAATAGTCAACAATCAGAACATAGTCCTAGCCGAGCGCATGGAACAGGTCAACGCCTACCTTAGACCAAGGGGACGTGACCAACTCATGGGGCTGTAGGGTCTCACGTGGTTGGGCCAGCTGGAACCGCTGACAGGTGGGGCAGTTGAGCACTGTGTTGGCGATGTCCTCATTGATGCTGGGCCAGTACATAGTCTCTCGGGCCATCCGTCGGCACTTCTCCACGCCAAGATGGCCCTCATGTAGCTGTTCCAAAAGGAGCTGGCGCATGCTGTGCGGGACCACGATGCGGTCCAGCTTCAGGAGGACACCATCGACTACTGCCAGATCGTCTCTGATATTGTAGAACTGCGGGCATTGGCCCTTGAGCCACCCGTCCGTCATATGATGCATGACACACTGTAGTAGGGGGTCAGCCGCAGTCTCGCGGCGAATGTGGATAAGGCGTTCATCTGTGGCCGGCAGATTGGAGGCCGTGAAGGCCACATGGGCGTCAACCTGGCAGCCGAACCCCTTTGGGTCACATGGGGTGTTGACTGCCCTGGACAGAGCGTCGGCTATGATCAGGTCCTTGCCCGGAGTGTATAGGAGCAGAATGCGCTGGAGGCGAGGGGTCATATCACTCAGATCTTTTTGTATAATGTTGACCAGCGGGCGATGGTGAGTCTCGACAGTGAATTGGGAAGGCTGTACACGTGATCATGAAATTTGTCGACCCCAGTCAACAGGCCAAGGCATTCCTTTTCGATCTGCGCGTAGCGCTGTTCCGTGGGGGTCATGGCATGTGACGCATATGCAACGGGGGCCCATGATGACGCCTCATCGCGTTGCAGGAGCACCGTCCCAATGTCGGATTGGCTGGCATCCGTTGAAATTTTTGTTTCCTTTGTGGGATCAAAAAATGCCAATACCGGGGCCATGGTAAGCTTGGTCTTAAGCTCTTCCCATTCGCGCTCGTGGGCGGGAAGCCATTGGAAGTCTGTCGTCTTCCTGACCAGGTTCCGGAGAGCTGTGGTATGGGAGGCGAGGTTGGGAATGAACTTCCCCAGGAAGTTGACCGTGCCCAAAAATCGGAGGACCGCCTTATCCGCTGGCTTCTGCATAGCCGTGATGGCTGCCACCTTGTCCGCATCCGGCCGCACACCCAACCGGGAGATGTGGTCCCCGAGGAACTTGATTTCCGTCTGGCCGAAGGAACATTTGGCTCTGTTGAGGCGAAGGCCTTGGTCCCGTATTCGTTTGAAAACGCGCTGGATGCGACTGATATGCTCCTGCGGGGTGGTGGACCAAATGATGATGTCGTCAACATAGACGCGCACACCCTCAATGCCCTCCATCATTTGCTCCATGGTCCGGTGAAATACTTCTGATGCCGATATAATCCCAAACGGCATCCTGTTGTAGCAGTATCTGCCAAACGGGGTATTAAAGGTACACAGCTTTCTGCTGGACCTGATTGGTTGAATTTGCCAGAATACTTTTGAGGCATCAAGTTTGGTGAAGATATTGGCCCGAGCCATCTCGCAGGTGATCTCCTCGCGCTTGGGGATAGGGTAATGCTCCCTCATTATGTTGCGATTCAAATCCTTTGGGTCAATGCAGATCCGGAGCTCGCCGGAAGGCTTCTTTACGCACACCATGGAACTGACCCAGTCGGTTGGTTCCGTCACTCTGGAGAGCACTCCTTGGTCCTGGAGGTCCTGCAGCTGCTGCTTGAGGCGGTCCTCGAGGGGTGCTGGGACTCTGCGAGGTGCATGAACCACAGGCTTGTCTGAGCAGGATTTTGTAAGTGTATGGAAGCGTGCCCATGCCTTCGAAAACGTCATGGTGCTGGTCGATGATGGCATTGAGTTGCGCCCTGAAGTCCGCATCCTGGAAGGCAGACGTGTCCTCTGGAGAGTGAGGGTGTACTCGTTGAACAAGTTTTAGGAGTTTGCATGCCTGTGCGCCTAGCAGAGAGTCCTTCAAGGAGCCCACGATCTCGAAGGGTAGGATGGCTTTTCGCGAGTTGTGCGTCACTTCGAGTTGGCATGAACCGGTAGCAGGAATGACGTTGCCATTGTAGTCCACTAGTTGGCAGGTCGACGGAAGAATGGTTGGTTTAACCCCAAGGGTCTGAAAGTCTGACCACGCTAGGAGATTAGCGGAAGCACCAGTGTCCAGGCGGAATCGTATCTGGGATCGGTTGACCGTCAGGGTGGCACACCACTCGTCGTCTGGATCAATGCTGTGCACTGACAGCAGCTGGTGGTTTTGATTCAGGGACAGCCTGTTGTTTGTTATTACAGCGACTCGAAAAGGCTCCCTCGGGTCCTCGGTGTCACTGATCTGCGGGAAGTCGAAATCGGACACGGTGAACGTGGGTTGAATTGCCCAAATGTTCCTGCGAGGCTGGCTGAAGTAATGCGAATTGGCAGGCTGAGCTACTCGACAGCAGGCATCATAGTGGCCAAGTCTGCCACATCGTAGACATTGCCGCTTTAAATGGGTGGAGCCACAGTTGCCGCACGTCGTGACATCAGTATGCTTGTTGCGCCACCGCGCATGCGCGGTGTGGCCCTGCGTGGTGCGCGCCTGCGCATCATGTTCCTCCACATCACCGTCCCCTCGTTTGGCGCGTCCAAACGCGGGAGGCCGTGTAAAGTGCGCAAAATGGCTGCCCTCACCCAGGCTGCAAGCCTTGGAGGTGTTCAATTGTTTGGACCCGTTCCGCCTCGTAGGGACCTTGCCACGCTGTTTCAGCCGACTGTATGTGGGAGTACCGGCTGGTGGCATTTTCGTGCAGGACACAGGTCTTAATGGCAGTCGCTAGGGTGAGTTGCTTAATTTTGAGGAAGTGCTGACGCAGGGGTTCCGACAGAACACCAAATACGATCTGGTCGCGTATCATGGAGCCGGAGGTGGGCCCATAGCCGCAGGACTGCGCAAGGATGCGGAGGTGTGTTAAAAAGGATTGGAAAGGCTCGTCCTTACCCTGCAAGCGCTGCTGGAACAGGTATCTTTCGAAGCTTTCATTGATCTCTATGCTGAAGTGGGTATTGAATTTGAGGAGAACCGTCTTGTACTTTGTCTTATCCTCGTCGTCTGCGAATGTGAGGGAGTTGAAGATGTGGATGGCATGTTGCCCGGCCGTGGAGAGGAGCAGAGCAATCTTCCTGGTGTCCGAGGCGTTCTCCCTGCCCGTGGCTTCGAGGAAGAGCTGGAAGCGCTGTTTAAAAACCTTCCAAATGACCCCGAGATTGCCGGCGATGCGGAGCGGCGGTGGCGGGTTGATGTTCTCCATACTTCAGGATGCCGGAATGCTGATTCGTTGCAGGTGGGTCTCAGAAATGCTAGTATGCAACCACTGCTTGTACCATGATGTGTTGCGTGTTCTGGATCACAAACTGGTCACCAACACTGGAAGTGGTGCAACTCTATTTTATTATAAGGTTAACTATATTAACATACTTGAATTGTGGGTAAATGCAATACCAGCTTTAACTGTTGACCCTTGCCTAGTCCGAACCAGGTGATGCACTCAGCACATGGTGAATGTCTGTGTTGCAGGCTGTGAGCTCTGTGCTCTGAGCTGGCTGCTAAAAGGATGAGCGGGAACTCTCCTGTCCCCTGTCTTTATAGTGCGTGTGCTCTCACTGGTGATTGGCTGCGGTGTTGTGTATGCTGATTGGTCCCACTGCATGTTCATCAGTGTGTGTGTGTGTGTCTGCACCATAATATACTGGTGTATATTATGACAATTACCACTGCAATTTCCCTTTTTTTATGCCTTAAAAATGTTGGTTCGTCCAAACTTGTCGAGTGTGACTTTTATTAAAGACCACTGCATGTGGAGGGAGGGATGGTGTGGTTTGGGGTTTAGTAAATTTTCGCTGTGTGTGAACTCTATTCCTTTACAATTATCAGGTACATCATTTGTCACTCTTATTCAGAAATTGGGATAAGTAATATGTAAAAGCTGAATGCATTTGCTTCTTTATTACGACAGTGGCATCAGCCATCTTAATGGTTAGACACCTATATTAAAGTAATACAGAGAGATTTAATATGGCAACATGGTGTGTTCTGTACATTGCAATGCTATTGTGTACTGTCAAGGCCGTTTCTTAAAGTCGTCTGACCTTGGCAGAGCCATTATCACAAAAAAGGACCATTGTGTCAAAATCTCTCGGCAGTGCCACTCCTGAGTTACACCCCCGCGCTACCTTTCTTGTCCTCGATATCAGCAGAATTAAGCTCCATGATTTAACTTCACGAAAAATACTACATAAGCTGTCTATTCACCAGTGATCCATAACTGCCAGAAAGTGAAAACAGCCACTCCAATAATTACTGTAAATCTGGACAGATCAATGCAACAAATGTTTCTCGTACCTCTAGACAAGCAGCACTTTTTTTCCATTGAAATCCTGCAGTGCAGAAGGAGACCATTTAGTCCATCGAGTCTGCACTGACCCTCCGAAAGATTTCTCTACCTAGGCCCACTTCCTGCCTTTTCCCTGAAACCCAACCTAACCTGCACATCGCTGAACACTAAGGCGCAATTTAGCATGGCCAATCCACCTAACCTGTACACCTTTGGGCTGTGGGAGGAAACTGGAGCACCTGGAGGGAACCCACACAGTCACGGGGGGAACATAGAAACTCCACACAGACAAGACCAGAATACAACCCAGGTCTCTGGCGTCTGATGCAGCAGTGCTAACCACAGTGCCACCCACTTTGGTGCAGTATTAATTCTGCTGCCCGACTTGGATATATAAATCAAGTTTAAATTAAAAAAATTTAATCCATCAATTTAACTGACAATATATATGAGCCTCATTTGTAATCAGATCCAGGTGAAAATTGCCTTTCCATCAACTTGCTGAATCCAAAGTGCCTGCCTGGATGGCCCCCCGCGATCAGATACCAAACCCAAACCTTCTCCATGAAGCCTCAAATTGACCTCCAACCGCTACCAGGTTCCCAACATACTACTGGTTCCCTGGATCAAACCCCATAAGTCCCTAGGAACTGATACCCAACCCTGGGGTTGATCCCGCTCTATCCCCCCGGCTTGACTTTCCCCAATAGGCCTGGACCTAAATGGTGGTGTGGACTCTTCCGAACTCCTACCCATCTCACTGAAAGCTGTGATGTTCTTGTCAGTTGGCCTGATTTATATTACAAGAACACTTCTAGCTAAAGCTATAAATAATTTATTAACATTAACTGTGGGTCAACTATGTACAAAACAACAGAGGAATAACAGTATGATCATGCAAAGGCAACCTCTCTCCCAGCTCTCCAGTCAGTCTGAGGTCACCTGACTTTAACATTCACTTTTATACTATTGAGACTCCTAGTGGTCAGTCAGTGAATTACAACACAACCATGATATCAATCATAGAACCAGAAAACAGTTACAGCACAGGAGGAGGTCGTTCAGCCCATCATGTCTGCACTAGACAAAAAAATAAAAATAAATAACTAACTGCTCATTTAAATCCCACTCTTCAGCACCTGCTCCGCAGACTTGCAGGTTACAGTATTTCAGGTGCAGATCCAGGTAAAAGACACCTTATAAATTCGTTGAGTGTTCCAGCCTCAACCATCAATTCAGGCAGTGAATTTCAGGCTCTAGGTGAGAAAGCTTTTCCTCATATCCCCTCTCATCATTCTGCAAATCACCTTAAAACTATGCTCCCAGGTAATTCACCTTGCAACTAGGGGAAGTAACTCTTTTCGATCAACCCTATTAAGGGGCGTCATTCTCCGAACCCCCGCCGGGTCGGAGAATGGCCGTTGGCCGCCGTGAATCCCGCCCCTGCCCCTGCCGAAGTCTCCGGTACCGGAGATTGGGCGGGAGCGGGAATCGGGCCGCGCCGGTTGGCGGGACCCCCCGCTCAATTCTCCGGCCCGTATGGGCCGGAATCCCGCCCAGAAATTGCCTGTCCCACCGGCGTAAATCAAAGCTGGTATTTACCGGCGGGACCAGGCGGCGTGGGCCGGCTCCGGGGTCCTGGGGGGGGGCGCGGGGCGATCTGACCCCGGGGGATCCGCGGGCGGGCCTGTGCCGTGGGGGCACTCTTTCCCTTCTGCCTCCGCCACGGCCTCCACCATGGCGGGGGCGGAAGTGACTCTCCCCACTGCGCATGCGCGGGAAACTGTCAGCGGCCGCTGATGCTCCCGCGCATGCACCGGGAAACTGTCAGCAGCCGCTGACGCTCCCGCGCATGCGCCGCATTTCCGTGCCAGCTGGCGGGGCAACAAACGCCATTTCTGCCAGCTGGCGGGGCGGAAATCCCTCCGGCGTCGGCCTAGCCCCTCAATGTTGGGGCTCGGCCCCCAAAGATGCGGAGCCTTCCGCACCTTTGGGCCAGCGCGATGCCCGTCTGATTGGTGTCGTTTTTGGCGCCAGTCGGCGGACATCGCGCCGTTGGGGGAGAATTTCGCCCAAGGCTTCTCACAATTTTGTATACCTCAATTATGACACCTCTCAGCTTCCTTAATTCTAAGGGAAGTAACTCTTGCCTATCCAATTTCTTCTCATAGCTGCAGTTTTCATGCCCAATATTCTTGTAAATCTCCTCTGCACTTTCTCCAGAGCTTCCTCCCAGTGGTCAGTCGGTGAATTACAACACAATATCCTTTATAAGGCACATCCTTCCTGTGCACAAAATTCCAGATGTGGTCTATACAGTTTTATGCAGTGCCAGCATTTTAGCCTTGCTTTTGTACTCAATATCTTGCCAATAAAGGAAAGCATTACAAATGCTTTTTTTTCCACCTTATCCACCTGTCCTACAACCTTCAGAACTTGTGGACATTCAATCCTCTGGGCGGAAATTGACTAAAGTTTGGCAAATTCCTTCAGAATTTTTCCAATAGTTTCCCGACCACCGCCATGAGGCTCACTGGTCTGCAGATTCCTGGCTTATTTCTACACCCTTTCTTAAATAGTGGGACCAGGTTAGGTGTTCTCCAGTCCTCTGGTACCTCTCCCGTGGTCAGAGAGGAATTAAAAATTTTGGTCAGAGCCCTGCAATCTCCTCCCTTGCCTTCCACAACAGCTTGGGACACAATTCATCTGGACCTGGAGATTTGTCCACTTTAAAGCATTACAACACCCCCAATACCTTGCCACATTCAATGTCAATTTGCTCAAGAAGCCTTGGATTTCTATCCATGAGTTCTGTACATACCTCCTAATTTTCTTGAGTGAAGACAGAAGTTAAGTATTCGTTCGACACCTGGCCAATGTCCTCTTGCTCCATCCACAAATTTCGCTCTTGGTCCCTAACAGTCTTTCCCTGATTATCCTCTTCCCATTGATATACTTATGGAATATCTTGGGATTTCCGCTACTTTTACCAGCCAGAGCTTTCTCATATCCCCTCTTTGCTCTTCTAATTGTTTTCTTAACCTCCAGCCTGCAGATACATTTCTATACTCCACTAATCCCTCTGCTGATTTGCTCCCCTTGTACTTCCTAAAAGACTCTCTTTTCCTTCTCATCCTATCCTGAATATCTCTGGCCATGCTTGATTCTCTGGGATTGTTACTCCTTCCTATTACCCTAGAAGGAACATACTGGGCTAGTACCCTCCCCATTTCCTTTTTGAGCAACCCCAAGGCACTTCTGTAGATTTCCCCACAAGTAACTCTTCCCAATCTAACTTGGACAGATCCTGCTTTATTTTATTAAAATCCGCTTTCCCCAATCCAAAACCTTGTTTTGCAAATTGTCAATGGCATTGTCCATAACAAGCTTAAATTGGACCATGTTGTGGTTGCTATCACTAAAATGCTCCACAACTTCAACCATCTGTCTGGCTTCATTCCCCAGATTTAGGTCCAGTACTGCACCATCCCTTGTTGGAAACTCTGCACATTGACCTTAAACATTCGACTGTAAACATTTTAAGAACTCCCCTCTATCTAAGCTCTTAACACTATGATTATCCTAATTAATGCTAGGAAAGTTGAAATCACCTGATGTAATTGCTCTCTTATTATTATTTTCACAAACTTTTGCGAATTTGGCACATATTTTCTCCTCAATTTCCCGTTGACTATTTGGGGATCTATTTGGGTGACTTATCACCCTCCCCCTTCAAGATATCCTGCAGCTATTCAGTAACATCACACACCCTGGTACCAGGGAGGCAACACACCATCCTGGAGTCATGTTGACAGCCACAGTAGTGCCTATTTTTACCCCTGACTTGTGGTGCCAGAAGCTTGGCTCTGTCTGCACTCCTTGGAGGAACCAGCGCTCTCATCAGCCTCCAAAATGTAATACCGATTTTCGGGCAGGACCTCAGGGAACTCCTGAAATATCTGCCTGTTTCTCTTGGACTGCCTGGTGGTCACTCATTCACTTCCTTCCTCAATTTCTTTAAGCTGCAGTGTGACCACCTCTCTACACGTGATAGCCATAATGCTCTCAGATTTGCGGATGCTTCACCCACTTGGCAGCTTCATTTTCCAAGACAAAATTTTGAATTATGCATTGTCTGTATCTCAGTTAATACTGTACCCTATAAATGTGGCTAGCTTCTATGCGTGATGATGCACACACAAGTGCACACACATGCACAAACACCCACACACACACACAAACATGCACATACACACACAAATGCACAGAGAAACACATGCACACAAACAGTACACATACACAAACACGTACACCCATGCAGGCAAACACGCACACCCATAAACACTTACACAAACACACGTGCACACGCACACCAACATGCATGTACACCGGAACATGCATGCACACAGAAACATACATACAAACACACAAACACGCACACACAGAGATTTAAAATTCCACACCAGGAAAGGAAATCTCTACAGTCTCTACAAATAACCCCTTCTCCCATCCCATTCTCAGTAAGTCCAGTAAGCTCAAATCCATCCAATAGCTGTATTTGAAAGTTAATGGTCATAGAATCCCTACTGTGCAGAAGGAGGCCATTCAGCTCATTGAATCTGCACTTCTAACCCTCCATCAGCCCAATCGCCACCCTATCCCCATAACCCCTGTAGCCACCTAAAATGGCTGATTCCCTATTAATTTGGCCAAAACCCGATTTAAAATGGCTAACCGAAAAGGCTGATGGGAAAAGCAGCCAACAGGACACAAACGGACAGCTGCAGACAGAATAGCGTATTCGGCTCTGGGGAAGTCGGCCCAGATTGACACTCAAGACTATTAGCAGTACATCAACTCAGACATCTGCCGTTTAATCGGCTATCCCCTGGAACAATTGCAACATATTAGCAATTGAATGCCGGGCCAGACCTGTCGGCGCCTGCAGTGGCCGAAACAAAGAAAGGTGAACGACCACCCCCCGATCGAGGAATCGCCCCATTATTGGAGCATATCGAACCCAGTGATTGGGAACAAGTCCAATCACTTGGGACTCAGGGTCAAGGGCCGCCCCGAGAGGCGGGAAGCCCCTGGGCCCTATAAAGTGAGGGGCCAAGTTCAGATCTCGCTCTCTCTCCCTTCTTCTCCTGCTCACGACCTTCGCAAGAACATCGACCAGAAACTGTAAGTTTGACTCCAGCGATCGCTACCCGATAGAGATTCCTAGCCATCGACCCGTATCAGCCTTTTGAATCCCGCGGGCCAGATCCGATTCGATAAGCCATTTGTTTCCCTGACCTGGTGGGCCCTTCCTAAAGTTAAGTATTGGCCAGTAGTGGTAGGTTTCGATATAGATAGCAGGATTATTGTGTATGCATTAATTATTGTATATAATAAATGACCGTTGATTTCAATCTTACTAAGCGGTGTGCTGACTTATAAATCATAACTCAAGCTTGAACCACGTGGCGGTATCAGAAAGATACCTGGCGACTCGTGAGCAAAGGTGACATAATCAGAGGTAATAAAACTAAGGCTAAAAAGAGCAACACCCCACCTAACCTATGGACACTAAGGGCAATTGATCATGACCCATCCACCTAACCTGCACATCTTTGGACTGTGGGAGGAAACCGAAGAACCTGGAAGAAACCCCCCGCAGACACAGGGAGAACGTGCAAACTCCACACAGACAGCCACCCAAGGTCGTATCGATGCTAACTTTACTTAAGTCAAGAGATATTATTACAACCTCATGACTAAGAAAGATGATTTAATAGTTTATTACGCTTGCACCCTGTTAAGTTCAATGTAATTGCTCTCATTTTGCCAGATAAAATACATGATCACCAGATAAATAAATTGAGACATTTCCCATTTTGCAAATGCTTTGAGTATACCTCTGATTAATTTAATGAGGAGCAAGATTTATGCAGTAAGGAATCAGCATACCTGCGAATCAATCAATCAATTTTCTAAATTTGTCAGATTTAAAATGGAGAATAAGAATAACTTGCAATTATGTAACACCATGAACATCCCGACCTGCTTTATAGAGGTGCAATCAGAACAGAAAATAACATCTGAAAGGAAAAAAAAAGTTGTCAATACTGGAAACCTGATATGAAAACTGTAAATGCATCGATAAGCACAGCACTTTCTCCCGGAATTTCTGTTTATTCTCTCTGGGGAAATGGTTATGCCAGCATTTTTATTGCGCATTGCTAACTGGCCTTATAAACGTGGTGGTGAGCTTTGTTCTTGAGTCGTTGCAGTCCTTGTGGTGTCGGCACACCCACAGTGTTGTTTTGAAGGGATTTTGACCCATCAGCAGTGAAGGAAAGGCGATGGGCGTGATTTGACTGGGAAAAAAAAAAACCTGTGCCCAGTTTTTGACGCGTTTAGCGGGGTTGGGGTTTCGGCGGCTGAAGCACTGTAAAACATCTCGCTATTTAATGGCACTTTGTCGTTTCTTTTGGCCTCGGGGATTTTATCTCTGCCAAGGCTGCACTTGGAGATCTTTCCTGTTGCCGAACTTCAACTGGCCTGCAGGAAAGGCTCCACGCAGATCGGGGCGCTATATTGTCTGGCTACCCTGATCTCCCTCCCCACTGTCAGCTGCTCCCCCCCCACCCCCCCGTTTTAAACCCCCCAACCTCGGAAAGGTCCCTGGGAATACCCCTCAACTCCTTTCACCTGAGTAAGGCCCCTGCCACTGCCACCTTGACACCCTAGGAGTGTCCCTACCAGCCTGGCAGTGCTACCTGGGCACCCTGGCACTGGCACTGTGTCCAAGTGGCACTTCCAGGGTGCCATGCTGGCAGTTTCAAGGTGCCTAGGTGCCAGAGGGAGTGCCAAGGTACAACCCAACCCTAACCCTGACCACCCAGACGTCTCTAATAGCTTCTGAGGACAATCTGCTGAACTACTACCCCATCATCCTTTAATCATCAGAAAACTGATGGATCAAGTTGCAAACAGTGCTATGAAATGGCACTTTCTCACCAAGTGAATAAGTTCACAGATGCTCAATTTGGGTACAGTCAGGGCCATCCAGCTAAATATGGATGAAAGAGTTGAATTCCAACAGTGAGCCGAGGGTGACGGTCCTGGACCTCAAGGTAGTATGTGGCATTAAGTCGCCCAAACAATATTGAAGTCAATGGGAATCAGAAGGAAAGGTCTTCATTAGTTTCAGTCGTATCTGGCACAAAGGAAGATGGTTGTGGTTGTTGGAGGCTAATTACCTGAACACCAGGTCAGTGCTGCAGGAGTGCCTGAGGGTAGCATCCAAGGCTCAAACATCCTTTGCTGTTTCATCAATGACCTTCCTTCCAGCATAAAGTCAAAAGTGTGGACGTTTGCTGAGGATTGCACAATGTTTAGTTCTATTCACAATTTTTCAGGTAACGAAGCAGTCTGCATCCACAGGCTGCAAAGCCTGGATAATATTCAGGGCAGCACAGTAGCATTGTGGATAGCACAATTGCTTCACAGCTCCAGGGTCCCAGGTTCAATTCCGGCTTGGATCACTGTCTGTGTGGAGTCTGCACATCCTCCCCGTGTGTGCGTGGGTTTCCTCCGGGTTCTCCGGTTTCCTCCCACAGTCCAAAGATGTGCAGGTTAGGTGGATTGACCATGATAAATTGCCCTTAGTGTCCAAGATTGCCCTTAGTGTTGGGTGGAGTTACTGGGTTATGTGGATAGGGTGGAGGTGTTGACCTTGGGTGGGTGCTCTTTCCAAGAGTCTGCGCAGACTCGCTGGGCCGAATGGCCTCCTTCTGCACTGTAAATTCTATTAATATTTGGGTTTATGCTGCTACCTTCCAGGTAATATTCACATTGCATAACTGCTAAGCAATGAGCATCTCCAATAATAGAGAGCCAAACTATCTCCGCTGGATGTGCAATGCCATTATTATTACTGAATCCATTACCATCAATATCCTGGGGGCTTATCTATGACTAGAAACTACTGGACTAGCCATATAAATACTGTTGCGACAAGACCAGGTTAGAGGCTGGCAATTCTGCAATGAATAATTCACGTCCTGACTCCTCAAAGCCTGTCCATCATCTATAAGGCACAAGTGAGGAGTGTGAATACTCTCAAATTGCCTGGATCAGTGCATCTCCAGCAACATAAAAGATGCTCAACACTATTCAAGACAAGGCAGATCCCTTGATCGGTACCCCATTCACTACCTCAAACATTGAATTCCTCTATTAATGATGCACAATTTCAGCCCTGTGTGTGCCAGTTAAAAGATGCAGCAACTTGCCAAGGCTCTTTTGGCAGCATCTTCTAAACCCACAACCTCTACCATCCAAAAACAGCTGCATTGGAATACGGTAACCTGCCATTCTCCTTACATCAAACAGCTTGCAACTGTACCATTATTCCTTCATTGCCACTCGCTCAAAATCCTGGAAGTTTCTAACAGCACCGTGCATATAACTACACCATGTGAACTCCAGTGGTTCAAGAAGGTGGTTTGCCACCACCTTCTCAAGTTAGGGATAGGCGATAAATGTTGGCCTTGTCAGCAATGTTCATATCACATGAATTCAAAGAACAAAGAACAAAGAAAATTACAGCACAGGAACAGGCTTTTGGCCCTCCAAGTCTGACTGACCAAATGAATGAAGAAAATAAAAAATTAAACCTGAAGGTAGCTGTTGGTTGACAAGGGTTATCTGCTGACTACCTGGTTCATGACTCTGTGGCCAATATGCATACAATGAGAAGCATGCTGCCACATAAATCTTCAGGCTTTAGACTGCACCACTTCAGCATGGGCAGCAACAATCTGGACTGGCTGAGAGAAAACACTCGGGACACAGGCGGAGCAGCAATACATATCATCTTGCATCATTGGCTTTGTCATTCTATGTTGTGTTTGTGTAACCTACCTCATCACTTACCTGATGAAGGAGCTGCACTCCAAAAGCTAGTGATTCCAAATAAACCTGTTGGACTTTAACCTGGTGTTGTAAGACTTCTTACAAAGACAGTCATGAGTTGGATATGCATTTTGGAACCTTCAAAATGGCCTAACTCTCATTTTGCAAGTCTGAGCGGAAAGTCCGTCCCCAGCGAGTGGCTTGTGGGTTGGATAAATTTTCACCACTTCCCAATCACTGTTTCCGTGAGGTAATTTAAATTAGACTTGCGAATTAAAATACAATTTTGCTTCAGTGTGTGAGTTTTTGTACAGACACCAAGACTTGCCTACCGAAAACTGCGCCACATTTACAACCAAGTCCTACAATTTCACATTACATTTGAGTGTTCATACTATTCTTTGCATTTTCATCCACAAACGGAAGTTAATTCAGTTCCCAGAGAATTACTTGAATACATCATTAACATTTTGAAAAACACTTTCTCACAATCTTCACCTGAACCATCTTTGAACTTCAACATTAGCAGCATGACTGTTGCTTTCACACCATGATGGAGAAATTTCCCTTCATAACAAATTGTGGAGCGAAATAAAATGCTGATAAGACATGAAGCTCAAATTACTACACTGCGTGAAGAAAATATTTCAATGTTGAAAATATTTAAATGTTACGACTGTTAAAAATATGTTTGCAGACCAAAATTATTGCTTGATCTATAACCAGTTTGACCCTAAATCAAAAACAAAAGAGTTGAATGTACCTGTTGGATGATAAACAGCTCTGGTTAGCTGAAGGGGGATATGCTATAGCCAGCCATTGGGATCAAGGACAGCAGTAAATCTAAGGAAACAGCAGGAAGGATTACTTACAAATGGAAAAAAATATCAATGTTATCTTGAAGTGAGTGAATTACTTTTTTTTAATGAGTAAAAGTAACAATTGCCAAACGGAATTTGCTGGTAAACATGCTGGTAAACTTTCTGGAAAATAATATTTCAGCAAATTACATCCCTGTTGTTGTGACAACATTCATAAGCAAGCGTTTATCAGTTGGATGGTCAAATAGCTGAAAGCGAAATTAAAGTTTGGATCTCCTTTTGCAGCCTGGACCATTGAGAATTTAGATGCACTATGGGTTCAGTTGTTAACTTTGATGAGAGGAGAAAATTCTCCAGAGGGCTGAGTTATGAAGTAAGCCGTTTTCACAAATGGCTGTTGGAGTGGTAAGTGTTTGATTTATATCATCAATCTGGACTTAGGTACGCAGGGCATAATTAAAAAATTTGCAGAGGACTCTAAACTTGGAAAAGCAAGAAACAGTGAGGAGGATATCAGCAAAAATGAGAAGGCCACAGACTTGGAAAAAGAGGAAGAATAAAATGCGTGACATGGTTAATTTGGAAAGAAGACTAAGAAGAGGCAATAATCCAGATTTTCCAGTGGTAATAAGGTTCATTGTCATTACTGCTCGGAAACTGATATCAAATTCTGGTGTCCGCACACGTGCAGCTAGATATGGAAATCCAGAAGCTGTTGTCAGTGATTTTACATCTCCCCATAGGATGCACAGTCAAAGAGTCTGAGACAGCAATCAAAGCAAATTCACTGAACTGGTGAAAAGCTGGGCTTGGGAGACGGCTGGTGCAGACGGTGCCAAATGCTGGGACTGGGGCCAGAGGTCTCTATACGGAGCTTCTTCATGTTCCTCAACCCGAGCAGCCTGTGGCAGAGCTTCAGACCTGAATGACTGACTTTAGTAACAAGATCGCAAGGGCACGACCTTCAGTTTAAATCCTCATTTTTTTGATAAAGTTGGTCAGTTTTTCTAGTTGCCGCGCTGCTGATTCCAACCACTAGACAGCTTTGTGGTTCTAATTGTTATTGAACAGCCCATCAGAAAACCACAAAGCTGCCCAAAGGTCACCAGCTGCAGCAACAATTGAGAGAGTACTTGCTTGAAAAATGGTTAGTCAAATATCTATTTTAGAGCTGATTGGATGCTGTGTGGAGGGGAGTGGTGTTGTAGGGAAATGGTCAGGGGAGATTCTGTGGGGGTGTTGGAGGTGTGGTTTGTAGGTTGTGGTGGGGTGGATGGTATGTTAGTTGGTTTTTGGAGGAGTGGGGAGTAGGTTGGAGGTGTGGAAGGTGTGGGGGGTAGTTTGAGGTGAATTGGAAGGGTGGAGGGTATAGGTTGGGGGAGTATTGGTGGGGGGAGGGGGTTAGGGCTGTTGGAGGGATGGGGAGGGTGGAGGCTATTGGTGGGGTGGAGGGAGGTTGGGGGCTGGATGGAAAGGGTGATATGTGGTGGAGGGTAGGGCATGGTGGCAGGGGTGCCATGTGGTGGGGGTGTTGCTCTTTTTTGCTGTTCATATTTCTTATTTCGAAATTAAATTTTTCCATTTTAGGCTGTAAACTCAGAGTACAACACAATTTGTATAACAGTCTTTGCAGAAGGGAGAATAATCCAATTCTTGAGTTAAGGCCATACTGAATTTATGTATCATTCTTCCCTGAAAAATTCAGATCAGCAATTCAATCTCCTGTATATTTTTCCTAAGTTACTGGTAGATGTCAGTATGCCAAACCCTGGGGATAGTGTCATTAGCATAAAAGGAACAGGGGCATCATTCTCCGACTCCTCGCCGGATCGGAGAATCGCCAGGGGCTGGCGTGAATCCCGCCCCCGCTGGTTGCCGAAGTCTCCGGCACCGGAGATTCTTTGGGGGCCAGCTGGCGGAAAAGGCCTTTGGTGCCCCGCCAGCTGACGCGGAAATGACATCTCCAGGCGGCGCATGCGCGGGAGCGTTAGCGGGCGCTGACGGCATTCCCGAGCATGTGCAGTGGAGGGAGTGGCGAAGGTGGAAGGGAAAGAGTGCCCCCACGGCACAGGCCCGCCTGCGGATTGGTGGGCCCCGATCGCGGGCCAGGCCACCGTGGGGGCACCCCCCAGGGCCAGATCGCCCCGCACACCCCCCCCCCCCCCCCCAGGACCCCAGAGCCCGCCCGTGCCGCCTTGTCCCACCGGCAAGGTAGATGGTTTAATCTACGCCGGCGGGACAGGCATTTTAGCGGCGGGACTTCGGCCCATCCGGGCCGGAGAATCGTGCGGGGGATCCCGCCAAGCGGCGCGGCGTGATTCCCGCCCCCGCCGAATATCTGGTGCTGGAGAATTCGGCAACCGGCGGGGGCGGGATTCACGCCAGCCCCCGGCGATTCTCCGACCCGGCGGGGGGTCGGAGAATCTCGCCCCTGGCCTCTTCAAAATTGTGTCAGCCAGAGATACCTGGGGACTCCAACATCTCTCACCGATAGTGATGACCTGTGTTGTTCAATCATTCCACTTTGTTACTCAGGAGTCATTTGATCTTTCTACTCTGTGAGATTACTGATAAAATAAATACATTTTCTTGAATAATGTCATGCACCCAAGGGATAAATATTCTAATCCTTCTACAAAATGGAAAAGACCTTTATCAGCTGATCTCGGCTGCAGTATTGAGTCTTACCCCTAATATGAATTAACTGTCAACATGTTCATTTGGTGAAATGTGAAGAACATTTTAATGAGGGCTGAGGCAGTAGCCAAAATCAGTGGTATTGTCTGCACAGTGTTACAAATAACCAACAGGGGAGTTCCCTATCAAATTAACATTGTTGCATGATGCTGATAAAGTAAAATTTGTACTCTCTGGTTTGTTTAATAGTCACAGTGGGATCACTTACAGGGTGCATACAAACCAACACTGCATTATGTTGTTGCTGCTCTTGACATTAATGACCCATGCTGCATGTACATTTCAGCTGATATTTTTAATCAGATGCCAACAATGGGCATTATCGTTTCACTGGTACCTTTTTGTGATTGGTGAATTGATTGGTGAATTGATTGGTGAATCTTGAAAGGGGAGAAGAGAGAAAGTATCATGTGTGATTGAGGGTGAGGGTTTAAAGCAGGGGGTTGTGGGGGATAAACGGTCTGGAAAGAAGCAAAGCGCCAGGGCCCATCATTTTTCTCTCTCTCCAAATCCAAATTCTCTCCAAATGAAAAGTTGCCCATTCACACGACTTGTCCCTGTGGAAAAGCAATTGAAAAAATAATAGCATGTTGCAACTAGGGTTTCAGCAGTGTACTAAGTTTATAATTACTGATGATCAGCCTCACTGACCCTGACAACTAATTTCATATTTGTGGAATAACAAATTTCCCCATTATGAATGTAACATTTGCATATTTTTACAATAATTATTTTTAATTGTTTTATTACGACACTTCAACTTCTACGTTAAACTCACGTACATACCCCAGTCATTCATATCTGTAAAATTGTAATTTATGTCAAATATTTACTTCATTGTTTGTTGTCTGTGAGAAAACCTGATGATACAACTGTAGCACGGTGACACAGTGGTTAGCACTGCCGCCTCATAGCGTCAAGGACGTGGGTTCGAATCCAACCTTGGGTGATTGTCCATATGGAGTTTGCACATTCTCCCTGTGTCTACGTGGGTTTCCTCCGGGTGTTCTGGTTTTCTCCTACAGCTCAAAGATATACATGTTAGGTAGATAAAACATGCTAAAGTGCCTCTTAGTGCTCAGAGGTTAGGCGAGGTTACAGGGGTAGATAGGATGCTCTTTCAGAGCGTCGGTGAAGACTCAACGGGCCAACAGGTCTCCTTCTGCATTGTAGTAATTCTATGGGCGGGATTCTCTGGTCTCCGATGCCGAAATCGGGTTGGGTGATCGGCCGGAGAATCCCCGTTTGCGCCGAAATCGGGAGCAGCGCCGCTTTTGCGATGCTCTGCCCCCTCCAAATCGTCGTCGTCGTCGGGGGTCACCTGAGGCGCTCCCCTCGATGCTCCGCCCCCGATGGGCCGAGTTCCTGATGGCGTGGTTCACTCATGCTATTTATTTTCGTGAACACGGCCGTGGACTGCTGCCAGTCGGATGGGAGATGGTCTGCGGGCAGAGGGGGCTTTGCTGGGGGCTGGGGGCACTGGCGAGGAATGGTCTGGGGGTAGCGACCAAAGAGGGGCATTATTTGGCAGCCGGGTCCACATAAATTGACCCCTAGCGTGAGATGGCAGGGATAGGGCAGGGGATTGGGCTCAGGTAGTGTGGTCTTTTGAAAGGTTGGTGCAGATGTGATGGGCCAAATGGCCTCCTTCTGCACCGCAGGGATTCAATGATTCGATGCCACTCACCAAACATTCTAAGCCAATAATCTAAGGCCCAGATTTCCATCCTCAGGTCCAGGATCTGAGAACAGGACGTGAAAAATGCCTACCTTCAGGTCCGAATTTCGGTCGGTGGTTGGGGAGGTTGGATGAAATAGGAGTTGGGGTGGAAAACCCAAGAATGACTGCGGAAAATACTGAGTGTGCAGGTGGGTTGGGCACAAGGCCTGCCTCTGTGCACTGGCACTATGTTTCAATAAATAAAAGGTTAAAACAAAAGACATCCCTCTAGGCCTTACCCCTCATCCACCTCATCTTATACACTACCTATGCCCCATCCATGCAAACAAATGCCAACCCATGCCCCTATTCACTAGCACTTTCCCTTCCCCCCTCCATGTCAACTCGCCGAGTATCTTTGGACACTGCCTTGACAGTTCTTTGACAGCTGGACAGTTCTAATGAGTTTATCTGTAAAAATTGCATAACCATGTTCAATTTTAAAAATCCTAAAGGGTGCGTCACCTCACCAAACATATCTCCAGACCCTCTCCACAGGGCTGTGTTACATCTCCAAAGGGGTATTCTGGCTGTGCAAATAAATCCACCAATTTCAAACCTTGTTTCACCTGTTCAAAGCTGTATACTCCATAACATCCATGGCCTTACGAAGTACCATTTCAGCGGAGGCAGCTGGCAGTGCAAATGGCTAACTTCCCTGTGAATTAGGCATGTGTGGGCTCTGGCACAACTCCAGACTCATCCCAAGGAAAATGGGAAATGATGGGTTCAGGCGAGAGATTTAAAACGTACAGCCATTTCTGGTATTTTTGCCACGATGAAGAGCCTCTCCATTGTGGCAAAGACGTGGGTCAAAATGATGGAACAGAGAGACTTGAGTCTACATATTGTCATAATATATACGCAGGTATATGATGATGACAGACAGGCAGTGATTGACACACAGGATGACCAGTGAACACACAGAACACAGCAGCCAATCACCAGACAGGACACGACCACTATAAAGCCAGAGGGCACTAGTTTTCCCGCTCTCTTGGGATCCAGCCTCTGAGACAGTCAGAGCCTGTGAGCAGCAACTGGAACATACACCATGTGGTAGTACGATAGTCTGGTCAGGCTAGCCTCAGGTCCCCAGGCAAGTCAGCATAGTGTCAACACACAGTTAAAGTATGTATGACAGTTAAGAGTTCAATAAAATCGAGTTGCATTTCTTCAAGTGTTGGAAGCCTGTCTCTCTCACTGCTGCAGTAAACGCAGCCCTTGCAGACCCAGCATACCCAACACATCACATATATGTGTGTGAATGATGTTGAGAAAGACCAGTGACTTTAAAAATAGAAGTATAAAGTTCAAAAGCAAGAAAAGCTTGGACATTATGTTAATCCTAAAATACTCAACTGGAGTATTTTGGCCAACTCTGGACAACACGTTTGGGAGTCTGTCCAGTTCTTAGAAAGGATGCAGGTTTAGTCCAATGATGCCAAGGATAAAGATTTGACCTTCAAGAAGAGACACATGACACTGGAATTTTTCCCCTCAGAGCAGAGAATCTGAATGGCTGATTTAATGACAGTGGGCGAAATTCTCCGGAAACGGCGCGATGTCCGCCGACTGCCGCCCAAAACGGCGCCAATCAGACAGGCATTGCGCCGCCCCAAAGGTGCGGAATGCTCCGCATCTTTGGGGGCTGAGCCCCAACATTGAGGGTCTAGGCCGACGGCGGAGGAATTTCCGCCCCGCTAGCTGGCGGAAACGGCCTTTGTTGCCCCGCCAGCTGGCGGAAATGGCCTCTGTTGCCCCGACAGCTGGCGCGGAAATGACATCTCCGGGCGGCGCATGCGCGGGAGCGTCAGCGGCCACTGACAGTTTCCCATGCATGCGCAGTGGAGGGAGTCTCTTCCACCTCCGCCATGATGGAGACCGTGGAGGAGGCGGAAGGGAAATAGTGCCCCCACGGCACAGGCCCGCTCGCGGATCGGTGGGCCCCGATCGGGGGCCAGGCCACCGTGGGGGCACCCCCCGGGGTCAGATCGCCCCGCGCCCCTCCCAGGACCCGGAGCCCGCCCGCGCCGCCTTGTCCCGCCGGTAAGGTAGGTGATTTAATTTACGCCGGCGGGACAGGCAATTTATCGGTGGGACTTGGGCCCATCCGGGCTGGAGAATCGAGCGGGGGGGCCCGCCAATCGGCGCGGCGCGTTCCCGCCCCCGCCAAATATCCGGTGCCGGAGACTTCGGCAACCGGCGGGGGCGGGATTCACGCCAGCCCCCGGCGATTCTCCGACCCGGCGGGGGGTCGGAGAATGTTGCCCAGTATTTAAAATCGTAGAAGAAAAAAGGTCAGTGTTCAGATTTAGGGGGCGTCATTCTCCGACCCCCTTGGGTTGGAGAATGGCCGTTGGCCGCCGTGATCCCTTCTCCGCCCCCGCCGAAGTCTCCGGTACTGGAGATTGGGCGGGGGCGGGAATCGGGCCGCGCCGATTGGCGGGACCCCCCCCCGCTCAATTCTCCGGCCCGGATAAGCCGAAGTCCCGCCCAGAAATTGCCTGTCCCGCCGGCGTAAATCCGCACCTTTGGGCCGGCGCGATGCCCGTCTGATTGGCGCCGTTTTTGGCGCCAGTTGGCGGACATCGCGCCGTTGGGGGAGAATTTCGCCCAGGATCCTTGGCAAAAGAGCCAGAAGACGACCTGAGGAAAATAGAATTTATTTAGCAAATTGTTTCAATCTGAAATGCATTGCCCAAAAGGGTGGTGGGCCGCTGATTTCTAAAGTAGCCTTCAAGAGGGAATTGGTGAAACATTTGAAAGGGAAAGATTTGCAGAGCTGTGGGGAAAGAGCCGGGTAGCCAGAATAATTGAAAAACTGCTTTGAAATACAGGAAGCATGGGTCAAATAACCTTCCCTATGAAACGATGGCCAGAGTATGGCTTCAAACCTAAGTGAGACTGTTAAAGAGGCTCTCATCACTCCTTACAACTTGACTCTGTACTCTCAACATCTCTGACTGTATCAAACCTGAACTTTGGCTTTAACTTCCAACTTAACTCAATGTCTGGAACTGTTGGAACAGTGACACTAACTGGTTTAATCAAATGAACACTTTGCCCTACTCGTAAATTTTGTTATGCCGGTAAACACTCAGTTTCTTTCTGACTTCACTTGGGACTGCAGAACAAAATTGGACTGTGGGAGATTTATCACGTTCTCCCTTTGTCAGCTTTTCTCTTTCAAACAAATGACCTACAATATATTGATGGAGTCTCTCCCCAGTCTTCATTAGATATGCAAATACATCTAGCCTCTCTACAATTCCAATCGTACACTCAATAATCTTTCAGCTGTACTGACCTGTACTGAACTCTCTAACTTTCTATACCTGATGTATCATGACTCATCTTCAATTTATCTTTCCTTTTTCATACTTTTCCGACAAACTAAAGCTTGCCCTAGGAGCATATTTAAACGCTAACTTGTAAGATTGTTGTAGATCTGTTGTAAACTGTGCAGACATACTGAAAACGAATGGAAAATTGCCTAGCTCATGTTGAAAAGAAGCATGGAAATTATTATTTAGTATCCCACCTAGCAACCACTCCTAAAAAGACCTCGGGCGTCATTCTCCGACCCCCCGCCGGGTTGGAGAATCGCCGGGGGCTGCCGTGAATCCCGCCCCCGCCGGTTGCCGAAGTCTCTGGTACCGGATATTCGGCGGGCGCGGGAATCGGGCCGCGCCGGTTGGCAGGCCCCCCCGCTGGATTCTCCGACCCGGATGGGCCGAAGTCCCGCCGATAAATTGCCTGTCCCGCCGGCGTAAATTAAAGTACCTATTTACCGGCGGGACAAGGCGGCGTGGGCGGGCTCCGGGGTCCTGGGGGGGGGCACGGGGCGATCTGACCCCGGGGGGTGCCTCCACGGTGGCCTGGCCCGCGATCGGGGCCCACCGATCCACGGGCGGGCCTGTGCCGTGTGGGCACTCTTTCCCTTCCGCCTCCGCAACGGTCTCCACCATGGCGGAGGCGGAAAAGACTCTCTCCACTGCGCATGCGCGGGAAACTGTCAGCGGCCGCTGACGCTCCCGCGCATGCGCCGCCCTGACATGTCATTTCCGCGCCAGCTGGCGGGGCAACAAAGGCTGTTTCCGCCAGCTGGCAGGGCGGAAATCCCTCCGGCGCCGGCCTAGCCCCTCAATGTTGGGGCTCGGCCCCCAAAGATGCGGAGCATTCCGCACCTTTGGGGCAGCGCGATGCCCGTCTGATTGGCGCCGTTTTGGGTGCCAGTCGGCGGACATTGCGCCGTTTGGGGAGAAGTTCGCCCCTCGTCACATTCTATATACTTCCTTCTGCAGCACCATTCGATGCTGGGTGATATGGTGGTGTCAGGGTATGTTTGAATTCATTCTTACTCAGAAGCATTTCAAACTCTTCTGACATGAACTGTAGACAGTTCTGACACCGGCACCGTACCTTATGGAAATACATAATTTGCAAACTCATTTCTCAAAACCTCAATAGCTTTCTTTGGCACTTGGACTTTTGGCATAGATTCAACATTTATCCATTTATCCATTCTCCGACCCCCGCCGGGTCGGAGAATCGCCGGGGGCTGGCGTGAATCCCGCCCCCACCGGTTGCCAAATTCTCCGGCACCGGATATTCGGCGGGAATCGCGGCGCGCCGGTTGGTGGGCCAGCCCCCGCGATTCTCCGGCCCGGATGGGCCGAAGTCCCGCCGCTAAAATGCCTGTCCCGCCGGCGTAGATTAAACCGGCGGGACAAGGCGGCGCGGGCGGGATCCGGGGTCCAGGGGTGGGCGCGGAGCGATCTGGCCCCGGGGGGTGCCCCCACGGTGGCCTGGCCCGCGATCGGGGCCCACTCATTCGCGGGCGGGCCTGTGCCGTGGCGGCACTCTTTCCCTTCCGCCTCCGCAACGGTCTCCACCATGACGGAGTTGGAAGAGACTCTCTCCACTGCGTATGCGCGAGAATGCCGTCAGCGGCCGCTAACGCTCCCGTGCATGCGCCGCCCGGAGATGTCATTTCCGCGCCAGCTGGCGGGGCACCAAAGGCCTTTTCCGCCAGTCCGGCGCCGGTCTAGCCCCTTAAGGTTGGGGCTCGGCCCCCAAAGATGCGGAGCATTCCGCACCTTTGGGGCGGCGCGATGCCCAACTGATTTGCGCCGTTTTGGGCGCCAGTCGGCGGACATCGCGCCGTTTCCGGAGAATTTTGCCCAAGATTCTATTTCCCAACCACTTTAAATAAATCAACATTTACTTGTTCACAAGATTTTCTTGTGTTCAACCATAGAATGAAGGAATATTGGTTTGTTTATTTTTTATTCTGGGACATATTTTGCAACTTTTCATTGACAGTTCTTTAATATGTCAATCTACCTTTTGGCACCAAAAATAGCTTCTGGCTCAAGTTTTCATCTGTGCTTTTGATGACGTTGCTCTAACAAACTCTCAAAATCTTTATTTGGGGGACAACTTTGACCTACACTCCGTGCATTTTTATGTGTGAAATACTCCTGCAGTTTCTCATCATCACACTCTTCAGGCAAATCATTCATGACATAATTGAGCATTTTACTGAACAGTATTCCCCTGTGAGTTTATTCACTAAATACTCTGGCAGTCACTTTAATGTCATTTTTGTGTGCAAAGCAATTAATTGGTAACTCATCAGCTAAAATTGAATCAGTATTGAAGACAAATCTTGAAATAAGCTTCACCTTTGCATCTTCCTCTGACTCACCATATTTGATCTTGTATTGATGGGCCATCAAAATTAACACCCATCTCTGAAGCCGTGCTACTGGCAGCGATTGTACTCCTTTTGTTGAACTAAACATTATTGCAAGGGTTTGCTTGCCAATTAGCAAAGTGAACCATAATAATTATTTGTGGAACTTAGTAACAGCATATTTAATCACTAATGGCCCTTCCTCAACTTGTGAGTAATTTTGCTTTGACTTCATTAAAGTATTGAAACGTATGTTGCAGGCTTCTCAACATTGTCTTGCCTAAATGAGGTAACACCACACCTAACCCCTGTGGTCAGACTTTGCATAGTAAAACCAGTTGTTTATTGGTATCATAATAGTACTACTCAGTACTTTCTTGTTTTCAAACATTCCAAAGACCACTCCCAATCTATACCGGGCGGGATTCTCAGACCTCGCGCCGGGTCAGAGAATCGGCAGGGGGGGGCGCAAATCCCGCGACGCCGGGCTGCCGATTCTCCGACGATCGGAGAATCACCGCCATTGGCGCTGGTGCGGCGCTGGTCGGGGGCAGCTCAACGCGGCCCCCCCGGAAATTCTCCGCGCACGACGGGCCGAGTGCCCACCAAGTTCGGCCGAGTCTCGCCGGCGTCGTTCGCATCTCGTCCTACCTGCCGGGACCTCGGCGCTCATGCTGCGGGGGGCCGTCCTGGTGGGGGGGAGGGGGGACCGACTCTGGGGGAGGCCTCCACGGTGGCCAGGCCCGAGATCGGGGCCTACCGATTGTCTGGTGGCTAATCCCGGGGATGGCCTATGTTCCTCCGCGCCAGGCCCCTATAGGTCTCCGCCATGTTGCCCGGGGGCCGGTGCAGAGAAGGCAACCCACGCGCATGCGCAAACTCGTGCCGGCCATGGCATGCATGCGCGGACCCACGCCGCCCTTGTTGGCACCCGTAGCGGCAACTGGAGCTGCATGAAGCGCTCCAGTGCCATGGTGGCCCCCTGTGCGGCGCAGGACTGCTGCTCCTAGGGGGCAGGTGATGCTGTCGTAAAACGCTCCAGCATTTATGATGGCGTCAACACATAGCCCCATTATCGGAGAATCCCACCCCATATTTCAACAGTTGATACAATGGAACAACAGGATTAGTTAAGTCGAGGCAGAACTTAGAATAATACATAATTTCTATGAATATATTAAGTTATGCTTTGGCCATTGGTCTCTTTGTTTTCAAAATCCCTTCAATGTTCTCCTTGCATTAGCTGTCCATCTTCATCATTTGATGACCAGGAATATTGGCCTGGGTTCTTCACCGGCGGGATGCTCCGTTTTGCCGACAGTCTGGGGGTTTCCCAACGGCGTGCGGCTGTTCCATAATGGGAAACTCCATTGACCGGACAGCGTAATGGTGGCGGGATGAACCTGAAATTTGGCACGGCGGCAGAGAATCCAGCCCTTTATATTTGACACCATGAAGCAACATTTGTTACCATGGGCTGGATCTCCGATCTCCAATCCCCGACGGCGAAATCGTGATCGGCGGCGCAGCGGAGAATCCCCGATGATGATGAAATTGGGGACGGCGGCACATTCGCGATGCTCCGCTTCCTGAAAATCGGCGTACTCTGGGAGTGCGGTGCGCGCCGTATCCACGACCTCAGGTCATTGCCAGAGGCTTGCCCCACGAAGCTCCATCCTTGACCAGCCGAGTTCCTGACGGCGTGGGACTCTCATGGTCTCATCCAGCGGGAACTCAGCGTGGCGGCTGCGGACTCTGTCCAGTGCCACCACAGTCGGGGGAGGGCCGATCCGTGGGCAGGGGGTCATTATTCGGGGCTGGGAGCACTGTGGGGGCGCCGATCCGAGGTGCGTGAGCCGACCAAAGGGGGGGACTATTTTTGCGGGCCGGGTCCACAGGCTGCGTCCGCCATGAAGCAGCCTCTGTAGGCCGCCGCCGTGCGCACGGGCGGCCACGGATCCGGCAATGCTCCATATCGGCAGCTAGAGCTGGGGGGCGGGATTCTCTCAGCCCAGGCTGGGCCGGAGAATTGCCGGGCGGGCGCGAATCACGCGACACTACCCCGACGCCGGCGCGCCGATTCGCCGGAGAGCTCTACGCAGCCCCACGGTGATTCTCCACCTGGGATGGGCCAACTGGCGTTAAAACATTCTGAGTCCCGCCGGCGCCGTCCACGTGTGGTCTTACCCGACGGGACCTCGGCGTGCATTCATGTGGAGGTGACCTGGTGGCGGGGAGGGGGGTGGGGGGGGGGGGGGGGGGTCTGACCCCAGGGGGGCCTCCGCTATGGCCTGGCCCGCGATTGGTGCCTGTAGCCCTATGCCATATTGCGTCATGGCCGGCGCAGAAAAGGGAGCCACTGCGCATGTGTGCAATCGCGCCTGTCTCACTGCACATGTGCTCATTGGCGCCGGTCGCACTGCGCATGCGCAGACCTGCGGCACCAATCTGACGCCGGTATCGGCAGCTGGAGCGGCGTTGGTCGCTCCAGTGCCATGCTGGCCTCCTGTAGGGGTCAGAATCGCTGCTCCTGAGGGCATGTTGACACTGTCGAGAAATGCAATGGGGTTTACGATGACGTCAACACTTAGCCTCAGGATCAGAGAATCCCGCCCGGGATCTCTACGCTGCCTGGCTGCTAGCATCCCCCTTCTCCCCCACGACAACCTGGAACAAGGAATCGGTGGCTGTTTTCCGCCAGTTTTCCTGCCGTAAAACACCACCGTTTTCAGTTCGTTGTGGGGACAAAACAGTCTCCCAAACAGAGAATCCAGCCCCATATTTTTGAAGTTGATCTCAGGCTTCATTCAACCTTAAAGTGTGTTCTTTCTCCATCTTACTGCTGGTTAGAATGCCATGTATTAAGCAACAGCCTCATTCATTCCACTTACTATCTATTCCAAACATTCTGGAACACTGTAAGAGCAGTAGGGTAGCACAGTGGGTAGCACTGTGGCTTCAGAGTGCCAGGGTCCCAGGTTTTATTCCTGGCTTGGGTCACTGTCTGTATGGAGTCTGCATGTTCTCCCCGTGTCTCCGTGGGTTTCCTCCGGGTGTTCCGGTTTCCTCTCACAGTTCCAAGATGCGCAAGTTAGGTGGATTAGCCATAGTAATTTGCCCCAAAGTGTCCAGAAGGTAAGGTTGTGTCCCAGGGATAGAGTGAGGGTGTGGGCCTAGGTATGGTGCTCTTTCCAAGGGTCGGTGCAGACTCGACTGACCGAATGCCCTCCTTCTGCAATGGAGTAGGTCTGTGAATTCTATCTTAATGAACTTTTTCCATTGAATTAACTTTTTCCATTGGCTAAATAAGAAAACAAACAAGGTAGGCAGTAGGTAAATTTAATTCTTGATCATCTGATTTACTGTTTGTTTATAATCTCCACAAATCAGAAGAAACACATCTGCTTTTGAACAATGAGGATGGGTATGGCCCATTCACAGCTCTTCATTAATTGCCTCTGTTCTTTCAAATCTATACAGATCTTTGCTTGCTGCATCTACATGTGCATAGGGCACAGTCCTAACCTCACAAAATGTTGGCTGTATATTGTGCTTTCTTTGTGATGCCTAATTTTATCATTTTGTCCTTGTTCAAATACACTTTTTGTTTTCTTAGCATTTCCTCAAAGGCAGAGGTATTCTTCCTGATCCCTACTGTACATAACTCAGCCCAGTTTAGCCATATTTTCGTGAGCCAATTCATTCCCATCAGGGAGACTTTATTCCCTCCTATAACCACCAATGGCAAGAAATAGGAAGTATTACACCCTAATTCTAACTTCACCTAAGAATGGAATACTGTTATTGAAATAACTAGTCAGTTTCACATCAGTTTTGCATAAGGAAAAATGATTTAGAAACTTCTTGTACTGTCCTTTAGGATAACAGACCAGGCTGCAGCTGTATTAATGATGAAAATAAATTGAGAATCTCTGGCTTTCATTTCTACCGTGGGAATTTTATCTTCAAATCTGTTACTTTCATCTTTCATGCGCTGCTTTTGAGTACAATGATTGATCTTTCTACTCAATAACATCAACTTCTGTTTCCACATCTATCATTTGTGCATGCAAGGATTTTCAGACTCCTGAACTAGCTTTAGAGCGACCATGAGCTTTACCTGGTACACGGATGCAACCTGGAACATCACTGTTTCCTCTGCTGCCACCCAGCATGCCATCCGGGTATGACAGACTTTCCCACTGCATAGCTCTTCGACTAGAAATCAGGGCATTTATATTATTGGTGGTTACCATGGCAACAGTCACATCTAAATTTCTGACGCTAACACTTTGAACTTGGCTGCCATGGCTCCCGTGGACCTCCCTTCCTGGCCAGCTCATGAAAAGAATTCCCTTTGTACCTATCTTTTTTCTTGCATTTCCATGGGTATTAGCACATTGCTTTTGCTCAAAAGCTTGGCCTAGTCTTGATTGTTCTTTAGACCTCCTATAAACGTGCCTCTAAGGTTGATTTCTAAATTTGCACCATATCAATTGTGACAAGGGAGTTTCTTTAATTCAAGAATGTAAACTACAACAGTATCACCTGGCAACTGTTTTCTTCCATGCAATGCAACTCTCAGTCCAATTTCACCCTTAGTCATGTACCCTAAACAGAAGATCAGACCTCCTCTAATTTCAGAATAGTCCATAGTACTGGGGTCTCATGGGCAACACTGGCTTGGAATAATCTCAAAAACATCTAAACTCATTATGATGAGGAAAGCATTCACTTTATTCTGATCTCCTATTTTGTTCACTTTTAGTCAAATATATAACTTTTTTTGCAAATACACCTGTACTCCTTGTTTGGGCTGCATTTCCCTATTGTCCCAAAATATATCTTTGATTCTATTTGTTTGCAATTGACTGCAGAATCAGCAATTCAGACAGAGAAAGAAACAGAGATTACGTGCCAGAACAAGAATGGTCACACTTATAGAAAAGGACAAGAACCGATATGTTAAAATGGTTGATGAAAAAGATGCTGAATTGAAATGCTGGCAAGAAGACATTTTATCACCTGACCTAACTACCAGAAACAGAGCAGAAATTTTAAAAAATGACATGGTGTCATAATATGAAATTTCAGTTGTTGATCAAGTTGGATCCCCGTAATAATTGGGCTGGATTCTCCGCAGCCCAAGCTGAAATCGCAGCCGGGACGTGGGCAGAGAATCATAACACCGAAATCGGGCCCGACGCTGGTTTGGCGACTCTCCGGGACCCGAAAATCGGCGTTACCGTGAAATATGCCGCGCTGTTTGGGGCCCATTGCCAAAGGCCCGCCCAGCGAGCCTCCACTCCCAACCGGCCGAGTTCCCAACTGCGTGGAACTAACCAACTATTGCCGGTTGGGATGCTGGCGTGGTGGCTGCGGACTCAGTCCATGGCCACCCTGGTGGGGGGTGGGGGATTTGGACACCGGAGCGGGGGCCTTATAGGCGGCAGGGGGTTAGATCCACGCAGTTAGATGCACGGGCATGCGACCGATCGGGGGGGGTGGGGGGAATCTCATTTTTGCGTCTGTCTCCATGGTCCAAGTCCGCCATGGAGCTGGCGTGGCTGCTGGAGGCCGCCGCTGTGCACATGCGCGGACTCCAAACTGGAAGTGGGGGGCCCGTATCCGCACTAAAGCTGCAAGATTTACTCCGGGTCCCTGCTAGCTCCCTGCAGGGCATTGAATTAGTTCATCTTTTTTACAGGAATCTCTGGAGTAAAACTCCAGCGTTTGTACGCCGACGTGGGAACACAGTCCCATTTTGGGAGAATCCAGCCCATTGTCCCTGAGACCAGTGGCTGGATTCTCCGCCGGCGGGATGCTCCATTTTGCCGGCAGCCCAGGGGTTTCCCGACGGCGTGGGGCTGCCCCACAATGGGAAACTCCGTTGACCAGCCGGTGTAACGGAGCATTCCGCCGGCGGGGTGAACCTGAAATACGGTGCGGCGGGACGGGGAGTCCAGTCCAAACCCCTGTCATATCAAGTAGACATGGAGGGAGGTATCATTCATCAACTCATGGGGCACTTGAAGAGTGAGAGAGATGTTCCGGGAGTCAGTGTTGCCATCAAGGAATGTTTTCAAAACCGTGAGCACCCAAGTATCTAATCGACGTTTTATAGACATAACTGACATCTCCCTGGAAGCAAATAGTTATGAATTGCTTGTACCAGAAGGGGTACTTGTTATTGCAGTTCCTGTTAATTTCGATCCTGTGGAAGCATCTCAGTCTACAGAATAATGCCACTTTACAAGAAACAGGCGGACCCATCAAAGATTAATTTATAATTGTTCAACTCATGTATCAAATCTTTAGTTCGAATTTAGGACTGAGTAACTTAGGCCTGGATTCTCCGCTGTCGGGATTCTCCGTTTTGCTGGCAGCGCACTCACACCTGGAGATTTCCCGACGGCGTGGGGCTGCCCACAATGGGAAGTCGAATTGTCCGGCTGGCAAGACAGAGAATCCGCTGCCTGCCGGGGTGCGCTGCACCAGCTTTCTGGTGTGGCGGGACGGAGAATCCCCCCCTTAGTTATTGAAGGTTGAATAAAGGAGTTTAACGGGTAGAGATGTGGGGCAGGATTCTCCGACCCCCCGCCGGGTCGGAGAATCGCCGGGGGCTGGCGTGAATCCTGCACCCGCCGGCCGCCGAATTCTCCGGCACCGGATATTCGGAGTGGTTCCCGCCACTCCATCCCGCCTGGACCCCCCGCCCCGCCGGGTAGGGGAGAATCCCGCCCGTGGTGATTGTCCCTTTAAGGGCAACACAGCACAGTAAGAGTCACCTGACCTGGGGGGCCAATTGGGATGCAAATTGGGTAATCACCCTAGGGGATGGAGTCCTCTCTTAGACCAGAGACTTATAGGGACCTCACAGCAGCCATGTGCCTGCTGGCCTCTGTACAATTCTCATTGATAGGTACCTCTTGTGTATCTAATGTAGTCTGTGAAAGTGCATTATTACACCCATGGACCTAAGGTTAAGCTGCAATAACACATCAATATTGCTTAAATTGAGAAATTAATATGTCGAAATGGACATCCCACCTCTCCCAAGTGAGTTTCTTAAAATGTCCCTTCTCCTTGAGAAAGATTGTAAAGGAAGATGCATTTTTGGTAGTTTGTTATGGTTATCAGGACACGGGGAAGTGACTGTAGCTCGGTGCCTTCTTGAACAAAGTGTCAGGAGCTTGAAAAATAAAATCACATACTTTCATAATCAGCCATCTGTTTGAGTCTGGTGTCAGTAGATTAGAAAGCCATCCTCGCCGGAAGTGTGTAAATCATGAGTGCATGCCAATCAGCACCCTGTTATTTAATTCATCGTTTAAATTACACACAAGTGTTTATTGAATCTAAACTTGAAGGTGTTGTTTATGAAACCAATCAGTACAATTTGCCTATGAAGAATGATTATTTTACATCGGAGCAACCGTCATGTAACAATTCACCATTTTCTGGCTCACATCCCCACTGTGTAATCCACCTTTGTGAAGAGGGAAGGTTTTTTTTTGCTAATCGTTTTAAAAATGCATGAACATTTTGAAGAAATTGGCAGTACCTGTTTCACGTCCTTGTGGATGAAATTAGGGGAGCTGTTCGATTAGTCAAACAGCATTTGTCAGCAATACTTGAAACCAGTTTAGATACAATGGGCGGGATTCTGTAGCCTCCCTGCAGCATGCTTCTCGATGGCAGGACGCGGCCCGCTGTTGGCCAGTGGCGGGATCTTCGAGTCCCGCTGTTGCCAATGGGATTTCCCATTGATTCCTCCTCACGCCGTCGGGAAACCCAGGGCGGTGGTGCGTTGCTGGCGTGAACAGCCGGAAGATCGCACCAATGTTTCTCAGTGCCATGCTTCAGCTCATGTGCAGTGCAGTTGTTTGTTTTACAATTTATTTACAGGATGTGGGCATCGCCGGTTAGGCCAGCATTTATTGCCCACCCCGAGTTACCCTTCAGAAGGTGGTGATGAGTTGCCTTCTTGAACAGCTGCAGGCCTTGAGGTGTAGGTACACCCACTGTGCTGTTAGGGAGGGGGTTCTAGGATGTTGCCCCAGCAACAGCGAAGGAGCGACGATACATTTCCATGTCAGGGTGGTGAGTGACTTGGAGGGGAACCTCCACGTGATGGGGTTTCCAGGTATCTTCGGCTCTTGTCCTAGATAGTAGTGGTTGTGGGTTTGGAAAGTTTTGTCTAAGGAATGCATCGTGAAGATGGTACACATGGCTTCCATTGTTTGTCGGTGGTGGAAGGTTTGAATGTTTATGGAAGGGGAAGCAATTAAGCGGCATGCTTTTTCCTGGATGCTATTGCGCTTCTTGAGTGTTGTTGGAGTTGCACTCATCCAGGCAAGTGGAGAGTATTCCATTACACTCCTGACTTGTGCCTTGTAGATAGTAGACAGGCTTTGGGGGGTCAGGAGGTGAGTTACTCGTCGCAGGATTCCTAGCCTTTGACCTGCCCTGATAGCCACAGTATTAATGTGGCTAGTCCAGTTCAGTTTCCGATCAATGGTAACCCCCAGGATGTTGATTGTGGGGGATTCAGCAATGGTAATGCCATTGGATGACAAGGGGTGGTAGTTAGGTTATCTCTTGTAGGAGATGGTCATTGCCTGGCACTTGTGTGGCGTGAATGTAACCTAGTATCTCAAGTTCCGCAAAAAAAAACAAGGTTTTTGTTTCTAACGACTATATAGCATGTCCTGAAAATAAACAGTGTGCTCCAATAGGTAGCAGAAATTCTAATAATCATTTGCTTCTGTGGCCTGATTAGATTGCAGTTTGAGTCGCCTAGTAAGCCCAAATTTCCAACAGTAGGGTCAGACAATTTATGCAGGTAGAAGATGATTGGATGCTGTGCAAAAATCTGAAAGGAGAAGAGGCCTGGTCAAGCATCTGGAAAAAAATGTCACAAAAGTCTAAAAGGACAATGGCAATGCTGGAGGAAGATGCCAACCTGGCCAGTAAGGGTGGCAGTCAAATCAAAGAAAATGAACTGCAAAGTTTTCCAAGCCAGAACTATATGTCTTTGCAATGGAAATATTCAGAGAGAGGGATAGTTTATTTTAGATCAAGGGCTGGAGACCTGACAAACAATCATGTGGTGCACACTTTGTGGTGGGTTTCTGCGGCAGTGCAAGTCATCTTCTTAGCCCAGGCTTTTTTTAGAATTCAGAAGAAAGTTTAATGATCTACCTGCTCTCCTTGGCCCTTCTTCTAGTCTCTGTATGTGTGTGACACTCATTTATTCCTTACCCCCATAGTGCCCCAGAAAGTTAAAGATGAAAGTTTACTCTGATAGTGAATTGCGAAGGCTCAGTGGATGTCATCTCCTGGCTCTCGAACCTGCAAACTCAGACGTCTGAAGATATTCCAAAAAGGATTCCAGCTGAATGTCACTGCTTTGTGGATGCACTGAGGATTATATTGTGATGGCGTGATGCCTAATGGGAAATGCCATTCTCCATGCCAATATCTGAGAAATATATCACTCAATGCAGCAATACCTGGGAGAAAAACAATTATATTTTCAAAGCATCTGACTTTAAAAAATTTTCTGCTGTACAATCTTGTTGATTTATCTCCAATGGCATTCTTTGACAATGATAATGAGAGTAACAGGCAAACATTATGAGTTTGTCAGTGTCGAGAATTATCAGACTATAGTTTGTGTCACAGAATTGAGGCTACATTGTTATCGTGCTGTGACTTTGCACGATTGAGTCACATGCCTGCCTGTACTTTTTCAAGTGCATTCAATAAGATGAGCTGCATTTATTTTGCCATTTATTTTTTAAGCTAACGTAAGTTGTACTCTGTTCATAGCTCATTCTGTGGACAATACATCTTACTGTGGAATAAAGCACAATAAAACTTGCATTTATCTAGTGACAACCAGGTGAAGTGCAGTCACTGTTGTGATGTAGGGAATGCAGCAGGAACATTGCTCTCAGTGGACTTCCACAAATAGCAATGTGACAATGACCAGAATCTCTTTCTGGTGAAGTTGATCATAGAATCATAGAATATACAGTGCAGAAGGAGGCCATTCGGCCCATCGAGTCTGCACTGGCTCTTGGGAAGAGCACCCTACCCAAGATCCTCCACCCTATCCCTATAACCCAGTAACCCCACCCAACACTAAGGGCAATTTTGGACACTAAGGGCAATTTATCATGGCCAATCCACCTAACCTGCACATCTTTGGACAGTGGGAGGAAACTGGAGCACCCGGAGGAAACCCACGCACACATTGGGGAGGATGTGCAGACTCCGCACAGACAGTGACCCAAGCCGGAATTGAACCTGGGACCCTGGAGCTGTGAAGCAATTGTGCTATCCACAATGCTACTGTGCTGCCCCGTGATCCAGGGATAAATATTGGGCAGGAAAGCTGCCCTGCCCATATTCAAAATAATGCCACAGGGTCTTTTACAGAATAGGCAGGTGGAGCCTGGCTTTAAGATCTCACCTGAAAGACACTGGGCACGATTTTGCGGGTCCTCTAGCCACAGGTGCAAATCGCATTATGGCCGCAAATCACGCGAGAGTGCCAAAATGGGATTTGCGCAGGTGAGATCTTGGTTTGTGATTTTCCTCACTCCCGGACGGGTGGCTTGATCTGCCGTAGCGTCCGGTCCCATGGAATGATCCCGGCCCAATGATGTGATATCACACCGGCACTAATTGTTTTTGAAAATGAATGCCAGTTGTGATAAATATGCCGGTGCACAGGAATGCCTGTAGATCCCAGGGTTGAGGGCCAAAGCTGGACATTACCCCTTAGCACCCTGGCAGTGCTGGGAAAGTGCCGAGGGCACTGCCTGCAGGTGCTGCCCAGAGACACTTCCCTGGGGCACTGCCGTGGGCGCTGAGGTGGGCACTGCCAGGGAATAACCCTCCTCCATTGGGGAGGAGGTTTTCCCCTTATGTGTGCTGGAGGGAGAAGGGTGCATGCCTTCGACAGCATTGGGTAGGGGGAGGAATTGCAAAGAGTGCCAGCTGATGCTTCCGTGGTGGTGTGGGAGTTGCCCCAAAACTTGTGGGGGAGAGGTCCCCCATGGCAGTGGGATCTGGGAGGGAGTTTATTTTTTTTGCAGATCACAACACCATTAAAGTTGGCACCCGTTATCTGTGCAGCCCTCCTTGCCAGCAGTATAAGGCCCCGTGCCGCCAGCGTGCTCGCTAATGTTTTTTGACAGAGGCCAAGGTTCTCCGTTTGGGAGATTATGTTCTCCCACTGGAGGAGTAGAATTTCTTCCCCCTGGAAGAGAAAAATCAGGAAGCAATTCAACATCCCTCACCATGCAAAAATTTGCATGGCGAGGAGCACGAGGAATTCCCATTCTCAGGCCGCGATTTTATGCGGACGGCCTGGCAGCGAAGTCTCGTGGCCCGCCACTCCCTCTGCCGCACAGCACAAAGCAAAGAGAGGTAAGTGCATTCCAATCACTAAGTGCATTCCAATCACTCAAGCATGCAATTGCAATGCACTTACCACTCTTTGATGTGGTTGATGCTTGCAAATATTGGAGTTTCAGCACTCACCCATGAAGGGAGGTGAGTGAATCAAGGCGGCAGATGTTTTATGGAAGCTGTCAATCGCAGCCCACTAGCAGGTTCAGTCGGCAGTTAAGAAGGCAAATTCAATGTTAGCATTCATGTTAAGAGGGCTAGAATACAAAACCAGGGATGTACTTCTGAGGTAGCCCACGAGGTTTGCTAGTGTCACACGGGAGGGTTTAAACTAGTATGGCAGGGGGGTGGGCACCGGAGCAATAGGTCAGAAGGTGAAAACATTGAGGGAGAACTAGGGAATAGGGCCAGTATGGCTCTGAGGAAGAGCAGACAGGGAGCTGTTGCTGAACATAACGGGTCTGGTGGCCTGAAGTGCATATGTTTTAATGCAAGAAGTATTACGGGTAAGGCAGACGAACTTAGAGCTTGGATTAGTACTTGGAACTATGATTGTTGTTGCCATTACAGAGGCCTGGTTGAGGGAAGGACAGTATTGGCAGCTAAACGTTCCAGGATTTAGATGTTTCAGGCGGGATAGAGGGGGATGTAAAAGGGGTGGCGGAGTTGCGCTACTGGTTAGGGAGAATATCACAGCTGTCCTACGGGAGGACACCTCAGAGAGCAGCAAGGCTACATGGGTAGAGATCAGGAATAAGAAGGGTGCAGTCACAATGTTGGGGGTTTACTACAGGCCTCCCAACAGCCAGCGGGAGATAGAGGAGCAGATAGGTAGACAGATTTTGGAAACGAGTAAAAACAGCAGGGTTGTTGTGATGGGAGACTTCAACTTCCCCAATATTGACTGGGACTCAATTAGTGCCAGGGGCTTAGACGGGGCAGAGTTTGTAAGGTGCATCCAGGAGGGCTTCTTAAAACAATATGTAGACAGTCCAACTAGGGAAGGGGCTTACTGGACCTGGTATTGTGGAAAGAGCCGGCCAGGTGGTAGAAGTTTCAATAGGGGAGCATTTTGGGAACAGTGACCACAATTCAGTAAGTTTTAAAGTGCTGGTGGACAAGGATAAGAGTGGTCCTAGGATGAATGTGCTAAATTGGTCCCACCGGCGTGAAATACACAAGGTCCATACTGGTGGGACCTGGCTCTGAGGGCAGTTAACGGGGTCCTCAGGAAGGCGCGGGGGGATCCGGCCCCGCGGGGGGCCCCCACGGTGGCTTGGCCCGCGATCGGGGCCCACCGATCAGCAGGCGGGCCTGTGCCATGGAGGCAGTCTTTCCCTCCGAGCCGGCCTCTGTAAAGCTCCGCCATGGCCGGCGTGGAGAAGAAACCCTGTATGCACAGGGATCACGCCAGCGGTTCTGCGCATGCACCAGAACATGCTGGTGCTCCCGAGCATGCGCCAACACGTGCCGGCCGACGGAGGCCCTTCGGCGCCGGTTGGCACGGCACCAACCACTCCAGCGCCGGCCTAGCCCCCGGAAGTGCGGAGGATTCCGCAACGTCTGGGCGGCCCGACGCCGGAGTGGTTCACGCCGCTAATTGGCACCAGTACGGCCCGCCCGCCGGTTGGGGGAGAATCCCGCCCGTGGTGTTTCCAGGTAAGTGTTGCAAATGTAATTATTTTCGCTGACCCTGTTTGGACTTCTCTATTTTCCAGAAAGGGTTCTTTTTTCTGGGTTGGGGTCTGTGGGGGTTTCCTCTATTTAGGGGATCCCTGTGGGGAGTCCCCCTATTTAGGGGATCTCTGTGGGATTCGCTGTGGTTAGGGTGTCTCTGCGAGGTCCCTCAATTTAGAGGCTCCCTGGGGGTCTCCCTATTAAGGGCATTCCTGGTGTTGTATATGTATTAATGGGGCCGCTGGGGGTCTCCCTATTAAGGGCGTCCCGGGGCAGCATGGTGGCCTAGTGGTTAGCACAGCTGCCTCACGGCGCTGAGGTCCCAGGTTCGATCCATGCTCTGGGGCACTGTTTGTGTGGAGTTTGCACATTCTCCCCTTGTTTGCGTGGGTTTCGCCCCCACAACCCAAAAATGTGCAGAGTAGGTCGACTGGCCATGCTAAATTGCCCCTTAATTAGAAAAAATAATTGGGTAATCTAAATTTAAAAAAAAACCCTGTTGGGTTCCTGTTCTAGAGTGTTTCTGGGGAGGTGGGTTATGGGGCGAGGAGGTCTGGTAGAGGAGGGGTGGGCAGGTCATGAATTGTGTGTGGGTGGGGGGTGGGAGGGTGGCCCTCGGATGGACTTTGGGGGCAGTTCCCTTAAGGAATTATCCCCTTGGCCCACTGCGAGGAGCACTACATCAGGTTCAGGTTTGGTGATAGCTGTCGGTATCCCCATGTGATTCCCAGCCCAGCGGTCTGGAGAATCATGAAAGGATGGAGAATAGGGGGCGTCATTCTCTGACCCCCCAGAGGGTCGGAGAATGGCCGTTGGCCGCCGTGAATCCTGCCCCCGCCGGTTGCCGAAGTCTCCGAAGGGAGAAAGGTCGGCGGGGCGTTAATGGCGCAGCTGCCGTCGGAGAATGGCACGGGTCTGCGCAAGGCAGCCGATTTTCGGCCTGCCGATATTCTCCCGGATGGGCCGAAGTCCCGTCGACGTGATGACCGTCGAAGTAAATCAAACCTCCTTTTCATCGGCGTGACCCTGTGCTCCAGGTTCACGCCGACCAGCGTGGAGGTGAGTGACGGCCTGGGGGGTTGGCTCTGGGCAGGCGATGGCGTGGCCGCAGTCTGAATGTGTGGGGAGAGGTATGTCTCGGGATGTGTGTGTGTGTGCGGCGGGGGGGGGTGGTTAGAGTGGGCTGGGCTCCGGGGGAGTGCCGGGAGGGGGGTCCGTGCCGGGGAGGAGGTTGGGGGGGTCTGTGCCGGGGAGGAGGTTGGGGTCCGTGCCGGGGAGGGGGATGGGGGGTCCGTGCCGGGGAGGGGGATGGGGGGGGGTCCGTGCCGGGGAGGAGGTTGGGGGGTTCCGTGCCGGGGAGGAGGTTGGGGTCCGTGTCGGGGAGGAGGTTGGGGGGGTCCGTGCCGGGGAGGAGGTTGGGGTCCATGCCGGGGAGGAGGTTGGGGGGGTCCGTGCCGGGGAGGAGGTTGGGGTCTGTGCCGGGGAGGAGGTTGGGGGGGGTCCGTGCCGGGGAGGGGGATGGGGGGTCCGTGCCGGGGAGGAGGTTGGGGGGGGGGTCCGTGCCGGGGAGGAGGTTGGGGTCCGTGTCGGGGAGGAGGTTGGGGGGTCCGTGCCGGGGAGGAGGTTGAGGTCCATGCCGGGGAGGAGGTTGGGGGGGGTCCGTGCCGGGGAGGAGGTTGGGGTCCGTGCCGGGGAGGAGGTTGGGGTCCGTGCCGGGGAGGAGGTTGGGGGGGTCCGTGCCGGGGAGAGGGATGGGGGGTCCGTGCCGGGGAGGGGGATGGGGGGCGTCCGTGCCGGGGAGGAGGTTGGGGGGGTCCGTGCCGGGGAGGAGGTTGGGGGGGTCCGTGCCGGGGAGGAGGTTGGGGTCCGTGCCGGGGAGGAGGTTGGGGTCCGTGCCGGGGAGGAGGTTGGGGGGTCCGTGCCGGGGAGGGAGATGGGGGGTCCGTGCCGGGGAGTGGGATGGGGGGGTCCGTGCCGGGGAGGAGGTTGGGGTCTGTGCCGGGGAGGAAGTTGGGGGGGTCCGTGCCGGGGAGGGGGATGGGGGGTCCGTGCCGGGGAGGAGGTTGGGGGGGGTCCGTGCCGGGGAGGAGGTTGGGGTCCGTGTCGGGGAGGAGGTTGGGGGGTCCGTGTCGGGGAGGAGGTTGGGGGGTCCGTGCCGGGGAGGAGGTTGGGGGGCGTCCGTGCCGGAGAGGAGGTTGGGGTCCGTGCCGGGGAGGAGGTTGGGGTCCGTGCCGGGGAGGAGGTTGGGGGGGTCCGTGCCGGGGAGGGGGATGGGGGGTCCGTGCCGGGGAGGGGGATGGGGGGGTCCGTGCCGGGGAGGAGGCTGGGGTCCGTGCCGGGGAGGAAGTTGGGGGGGGTCGATGCCGGGGAGGGGGATGGGGGGGGTCCGTGCCGGGGAGGAGGTTGGGGGGTCCGTGCCGGGGAGGAGGTTGGGGTCCGTGCCGGGGAGGGGGATTGGGGGGGGTCCGTGCCGGAGAGGAGGTTGGGGTCCGTGCCGGGGAGGAGGTTGGGGTCCGTGCCGGGGAGGAGGTTGGGGGGGTCCGTGCCGGGGAGGGGGATGGGGGGTCCGTGCCGGGGAGGAGGTTGGGGGGTCCGTGCCGGGGAGGGGGGTGGGGGGTCCGTGCCGGGGAGTGGGATGGGGGGGTCCGTGCCGGGGAGGAGGCTGGGGTCCGTGCCGGGGAGGGGGTTGGGGGGGGTCCGTGCCGGGGAGGAGGTTGGGGGGTCCGTGCTGGGGAGGAGGTTGGGGGGGTCCGTGCCGGGGAGGGGGATGCGAGGGCAAGTGAGTTGGTCCACCTGGCCAGGTGCCAGCCTCCAACAGTTGGACCCATGCGGTCCATGCCACCTGGCGGGGGGGAGGAGGGGATATGGGCAATGATGACATGTCGTCGTTTCCCTCCCCCCCACCAGGCCGTCATGTTTTCCGATCACCCAGCGATGTTGGCCGCCGTGGCGGCAGCCGCTAATGTCTATGTTGCCCTGGATGAGGAGGAGGAGGAGCGTGCCAGAGAGGCGGCGCAGGCTGCCGCAGAGGGACAGGCGGCAGTCGCCCAGGCCGGAGGGACACCTGACCGACAGGATGAGGAGGGGGAGGAGGACGTCGCGGCCCCACGGCAACGGAGGCACCCGAGGGCGCCCCGTGTGTACCGGCCCCGGCAGTCATACCAGGACCTCATGGACCGGGAATGCAGGAGGAGACTCCGGATGAGGCGGGAAACCGTGGCACACATCTGCCACCTGCTGGCACACCTGTCACCGCGTGGCACTGGCGGGGGACAGCCTCTCCCCGTGTCCGTCAAGGTTATGGTGGCCCTGAACTTTTATGCAACGGGGTCATTCCAGGCACCGAGTGGGGACCTGTCCGGCATATCGCAGACATCGGTGCATCGGTGCATCCGGGCAGTGACAGATGCCCTATATGCCATGGCGCACCGCTACATCCGCTTCCCTGTGGACCGGGCCAGCCAAGATGCCTGGGCCGTGGGCTTCTCTGCCATGGCCAGGTTCCCCATGGTCCAGGGCACGATTGATGGGATGCACGTCACCGTGCGGCCACCTGCAGATAACAGGGCCGTGTTCACCAATAGGAAGGGGACCTATTCGATGAACATACAGGTGGTCTGCGACCACCGCATGATGATCCTGCACGTTTCCGCCCGTTACCCAGGCAGTGTACATGACTCATACGTGTTGTCACGGTCATCCATCCCCGGCATGTACAAGGGACGCCATCCCCGGCTGAGGGGCTGGTTGCTGGGCGACAGGGGCTACCCATTGCGATCGTGGCTGATGATGCCTATATGGAGGCCACGCAATGAGGCGGAGAACCGCTACAATGATGCCCATGTAGCGACAAGGGGAGTGATAGAGAGGTGCTTTGGCGTGCTGAAGATGCGTTTCAGGTGCCTGGACCTCTCTGGGGGCGCCCTCCAGTATCGGTCAGATAGGGTCGGCCGCATCATTGTGGTGTGCTGCGTCCTGCACAACATAGCCCAGCAGAGGGGCGATGTGCCGCAGGCAGAGGAGGGCGAAGTGGAAGAGCAGCAGGAAGAGGCGCTGTCCTCCCCAGATGAGGGGGATGGGGTAATGGTCAGGGCAGACGGGGTAGACACAGGCGGGTGGCTGTCCACCGTTACCGGCTGGCCCAGCGGGCACGGGACAGACTGATAGCCGCCCGCTTCACTGACTAGATGGGTGTGGGAATCGGGTAGTATGGCCACAGACCGCACACCATGGCAACAGCCGACCACCCACACCCCCCACCCATCCACCCACCCAGCAACCTCACCCCCCTCCCCAACCCCACCCACCCCACCCGCATGCACACCACCCCCACTCCCATTGCCGATCCACCTGCAGCACAATGGCCGGGCTCACACAGTTGCGGGTGGACGCGTGTCTATTGCAGGCCATGGAGGATGATGACAACCTGCCCTGCGGTGAGCTCCTGGCTCCATATCGTTGGACTATGTCTGACCCATGGCCCCAGTACCACCATCCATCCGGAACATCCCTGCATGCGGAAGTGACACTGCAGCGCACGGTCCCGTCCTCTGCCCGGGGGGGATGTTGATGGTGGCCCAGGGGGAACGGAGCAGACTCACCTGGGGCTGAGGTAAGACCACCCCTCACACACACACTTGCGCTCAACGTACATGACACCCCTGCACGCTTTGGACAGAGCACAAAGGCAGCTTCTGTAGGTGTAACATTGACTTTAATAACCAAACGAGTTCATGCACGTGCCCTAGCCTCTAAAACTCATCTGTGCCCTGCACCCGTGCCAACTTACTCAGTGTCTAATTGTTTGGCCTTACGGGCCCTTTGACTATGTCTCCGTGGTTCCCAGATGGTACAGCAGAACTGGAGGTGGACTCCTGTGATTTCTGCCCTCTGACACTGGATCCCTTTGGCGGCCGTTTCCTGGGGCGTCCTGGCCTAGATGGGCCAGGCTGCGGCCCGGGCGACTGGGATGGCGAGCTGCCAGCCTGTCCTGCCCGTTGCCCACCCGATGCACCTGGGACGGAAGGGGGGGGGGGGGAGTCCGAGGTGTCGCGGTGTTCCCGGACCTTCCCTACAGGGGGACCCGGGATGGACCACACCACCTCCTCCTCCCTCGGGGTGCCCGATGGCCCCCAGGCCTCTACATGGGTGGGGGAGGCGAACGGACTGGCCATCCGACGCCCCCCCGGCATCTGGCGCTGCCAGTCCTGGAGGCCCGTGCTGGTATCGACAGGGGTCTGCAGGTTTGCAGCCATGGAGCCCAGGGGGTTGGCAAACCCTGTCTGACAGTGCGACGCCGGCTCGCACATGGCCACTGGCGCCGATGCCCTCAGCGATGGCCTGCAGAGACTGGGCCATGGCCTGCAGAGACTGGGCCATGGCCTGCAGAGACTGGGCTATGGTGTTGAGCGCCTCTGCCATCTTGCGCTGGCACTGGCTCATGGCATCCTGTGAGATGGCAGCCATGTCCTGGGCCACAGACGCCGCCTGCACGGAAAGCCCCAGGCCTCGCAAACCGTTCCCCATGTCTGACACCGTCGCACCCATTGCCTCCACCGCAGACGCCACCCGTGCGGTGTCGGCCTGGGTGGCACGTATGACCGGCACCACTTCCAGCTCCTGGACGCGGGTGGACTCCTCCACCTGCGACTGCAGCCGCCGCAAGCCACCCGTCACCCTATTCACTCGTCTCCGGGTCGGTGGTTGCATCGGATCTATGTGTGGGTGTGGTAACTCCAGGAACCCAGGATCCATCTGGGCGGCAGATGTTCGCTTGGGCTGGGCTGCCCTCCGACCGCCCGGCCCCTCTGCTGCTCCTACCTCCACCTGCTGTACCGGGGCGGCTGTGTTGTGCGCGCCAGTGAGTGTAGCAGACGCCTCATCACTAAAGTGCCCAACCGAGGTGAGTGTTTCTGCGATGGTGGAGGGTGTTGGTGACAGCAGTGGCGTTGTGTCGTGCTCTTCGTCCCACTCTGAGTCCATGGCACTTTGGGGTGGGGGTTCGTCTCCACCCATCCACTCTGAGTCACTGTCCGGTATTTTGTCTTCCTGGGTAGTGCTGTCCCGGGTAGGGGTATCCTGGGCAGTGCTGTCCCGGGTAGTGGTGTCCTGGGTAGTGGTGTCCTGGGTAGTGGTGTCCTGGGTAGTGGTGTCCTGGCTCGGATGTGACGGGGGCCTGTGGCTGCCCCCCTCGTCGCTGGGTGGTCGCTCCCGCACGTGACGGGGGTGTCGTCTCCCTGTTGCTCCAGGTCTCTCCGTCTCCCATGGTGTGCGAGGGGCATCCTGCGGGCGTCGCATGCTGGAGGGCCCGGGTCTCTCTGTCTCCCGTGGCCTCCAAGGGGCATCCTGAGGGCGTCGCATGCTGGAGGGTCCGGGTCTCTCTGTCTCCCGTGGCCTCCGAGGGGCATCCTGCGGGCGTCGCATGCTGGAGGGTCCGGGTCTCTCTGTCTCCCGTGGCCTCCGAGGGGCATCCTGCGGGCGGTCTGCATCTGCGGGGATGGGTGCCTGGACGTTTGATCCTGCGATACACAATGAAGCATGCATGGTTAGACACGCAGGCAGTGATCAGGTGATATGGGAGGGGGGATATGGGGACGGGCTGTCGGTGGCTCACTTGCTGGTACGCCCCCGACCTCTGCATCAGCAACCTCCCGGTCCTCAGGTCCGCCAGCCAGTTCCAGGGCCCTTTCCTCGTGTTCGGTCAGTGGCCTCTCATCAGCGGGGCCTCCTCCAGTCCTCACATGCTCCCTATTGTTGTGTGCGCGCTTCTCCTGTGGGGGTGGGGGGTGGGTGGGGGTGGTGGCAGGGGTAAAAGGCAACACTGTTCGGCAGGTATATGAATACACGCCATCGGTTGCGTGTGCATTGCCGAGGTTAAGGTTAGGGCTGGATTCACTTGGGGATATGGGGGATATGGGGGAGGGGTGATATGGGGGAGGGGGGATATGGGGGATATGGGGGAGGGGGGATATGGGGAGGGGGGTATGGGGGATATGGGGGAGGGGGGATATGGGGAGGGGGATATGGGGAGGGGGGATATGGGGGAGGGGGGTATGGGGGAGGGGGGATATGGGAGTATGGGGGAGGTGGGATATGGGGGAGGTGGGATATGGGGGAGGTGGGATATGGGGGAGGTGGGATATGGGGGAGGGGGGATATGGGGATATGGGGGGGATATGGAGGATATGGTGAAGGGGGGATATGGGGGTATGGGGAGGGGGGATATGGGGGATATGAGGGAGGGGGATATGGGGGGTTATGGGGGAGGGGGGATATGGGGAAGGGGGGGATATGGTTATATAGGGGAGGAGGAATATGGGGGATATGGGGAGGGGGGTATGGGGGAGGGGGGATATGGGGAGGGGGGTATATGGGGGATATGGGGGAGGGGGCATATGGAGAGGGGGGATTTAGGGGATATGGCGGAGGGGGGATATGGGGGAGGGGAGATATGGGGGAGGGGGGATATGGGGGATTATGGGGGAGGGGGGATATGGGGGAGGGGGGATATGGGGAGGCTCACCCTGCCTGCTCTGACGAGGTTGTTCACCTTCTTGTGGCACTGGGTGTCTGTCCGTGGTGTCAGGGCCGCAGCGGTGACGGCCTCTGCCACTTCCCTCCACAGACGCCGGCTGTGGCGTGGGGCAATCTGCGGCCGTGCCCGGGATACAGGGCGTCCCTCCTCTGCTCCACTGCGTCCAGGAACGCCTCCACATCCCGTGACTCGAACCTCGGGGCTGAGCGGCGGCCAGCCATCCAGTCGGGTGTTCCGGTCGGGTGTTCCAGTCGGGTGGGGGGGGAGCAGCGCGGCCTTATGAGCTGTCACGCCATGCGGCGCGTATGACGCTGCACGGCGTGAACCACGTACCCAAGCGCGGATCCCGTCACGTCGCTGCTAGCCCATTTCGGGCCGGAGACTTTCGACCCATTTTTCCGACGTGACGCAATTCGGATTTGCGCCGTTTTTGCGCTGATCGGCGGACTTTGCGCCGATAACGGCGAATTTCGCCCAGGGTGTCTGGCCCGCTAAACGGATGACCCATTTGCATTCATTGAATTCCTCACGCTGGCAATCAGGCGTGAACCCCGATCCCGCTTCTAGCTGGGGGTGGGAGTATCATGATCGTGTCGGCGCTACCGACGCCCGGCGCTGATCCCGATTTTTCAATTCTCTGCTGCATCTGGATCCAGCTACCGGCAGTGGACGGTGCAGAATCCAGGACAGAATGTCTGAAGATCTGGTCAGTAAACGTGGCTGTGTTTCTACAAAGAAACATGCCAATTTTAGTCAGAACCTGACACTTAGCCATTTTGGGGGGAAATTCCACCCAGTATGTTTGACAGCGCAATGTTCTCTCAGTCCTGATTTTTGTGCTCAAGCCTTCGAACCCAAAACTTTGTGATTCAGAAGCAGGCATGTGACTATCTGAATCACAGCTGATACACATCAGCATCTAATGATTTACCTGACACTTTATCCCGTCTAGCTTTATGTTCACAGAATTACAGAAAAATACAGTGCAGAAGAAGCCCTTCGGTCCACCGAGTCTGCACTGATGCATGAAAAACACCCGTTTATCCAGGTAAATATTAAAGAATGTGAGGCAACCGTCTTCTGCCACCCTCCCTGACAGTGCATTCCAGACCGTTACCACGCACTGGGTAAAAAGGTTTTTCCTCACATCTTCCCTAAACCTCCTGTCCCTCACCTTGAACTTGTGACCCCTCATAACTGACTCTTCAACTAAGGGGAGCAACAGCTCCCTATCCATCCTGTCCATGCCACTCATAATCTTCTACACCTCAGTCTTCGCTGCTTCAACGAAATCAACCCAAGCCTATCTAACCTCTCTTCAGAACTTAAATGTTCCATTCCAGGCAGCAGTCCCAGGAATGTCCGCTGCACCTCCTCCAGTACAATCGCATCCTTCTTATAATGTGGCAACCAGAATTGCACATTATTCTCCAACTGTGGCCTCACCAAAGTTTTTATACAGCTCCAACATGACCTCCCTGCTTTTGTAATCTATGCCTCAATTGATAAAGCAAGTGTTCCATATGCCTTTTTCACCACCCTATTAATCTTCTCTCTCGTCTTCAGAGATCTATGGACAAATATGCCAATGTCCCTTTGTTCTTCAAGCCACTGAACTGGAGTACGTATTTACAACAAATCCAAATTTGGCACAGTGTGAAAATGGATTGCAGATATGGATGAATCACAAATTAAATATTAACCAAGACCCAAATGTATATTATAAAGTTTGAGACCACCTTGTCTGTCCAGCTGTTCCTGTGTTTTTCTGGTATTTGGGGTTTGTCGCCAGCTTTTTAGATGATCACCAAAGTCCAATGATAGCTTTCCAATTGACAATTACGTGACATAAAAGAATCTCTGCAAACATGAATGGTTGGAATCAGGAATTAATCTTGTCTACTGGCATCCTAATGTGAAGGGTTTGTGCACCGCAGACAATACACATGTTGACGAACAGAAACTGATGCGTTACAGTGAGGGAGGGAAGGGTCCAGGAGGAAGAAAAACTAAAATGTAGAAAAGTGCTGTTTAAAAAAGTGAAAGATTTAAACATTTCTGAAAGTGAAAAAATGCACTGACATGCTAAAGAAATGTGAGCTTTTTTTCTAGGTGGGTCTGGGTATGCATGCTGCAGAAAAGTTAAATTTTGACAGATCCTTAGGTCCATTTACTCACAATTGCAAAATTCGTCAAAAACTGGGAAAAGAAAGAACTTTGTGTTTTTTAACAATGCATTTTCATGTCACCCAGAAACATCTCAAAGCCGTCCCTGTTCAATTAAGTACTTTGAGGAATTAATTTATCTCAGCTGTCAGCAATGTGCCAGGGCCACTGAGCTGTGTGCACAACAGGGCGGGGGTGGGTGGGCTACTTCAGTGAAACTGACAGGTTGGGAAGCCTTTGATCAATGAAGCCGAAGATCACCAGCCGTGGCCAGGTGAGAGGCTGCTCTACTTCGCATTACTCCTTTTCAGAGAGTGCTTTCACTGTTTGACAGGTTATTGCCAGCTTCTTTGAACTTACTTCACCTTTCTTATACTTCATTCACTTACATCTGCAATTTTCTTCAGTCAGCATGATAGTGCGGTATCTGATGCACCTCTGATGATTATCAAGTGGAGCAGCAACACTGACACTAGCACTGTCTTTTCTTCAGCTATGTGTACACCACAAAGCAGAGAGGATGTATACAGAGATCCAGTACCATGGAGCTGGGATCCCTTACATAGGGTCTACAGCCAGAGAGGGTCAGCTCTCTCGAAATCTGAGTTCCAATCCTCCAGGAAGCTCAGTTTTTCATATGAGTTGTTCCTGGGATGAGACTTATTTCCTATTGGATCAGTTGGGCCACATTACCCTTGACTGCCAAGATGCCTGTCACTGGAGTGTCACACTGCACCCCCATCCCCCAAAAATATGAGTGATAAGTGTTGGCTATTCAGATGGGAATGTGAGGTTCCTTGAGAGAGAGGAATGAGTGGAACTGTAAGGTGTGTTGTTCTGAGGAGTGTTGTCTAGGTGAATGTTGGGGAAATCAGAGTGTGGACTTGGCACTGGAAAGCATTCTACATTTCCCAGCAGCCTGACATCCTGGATCCCTTTTAGTGCAGTGTTTCCAAGTTGAAGGGACAACACTACTGCTACTGACGCCCTCATCACTTTCATTCACGCCTGCTTGATTGAAGACGTGTACTCTATCCTTTCATAAAATCACCTCAGTGCAATCCTATTGTGAGATGCTCTTGAGAAATTGTGGCATGTCATCACTAGACACGAAAGGTGGAATTTTCCACTGGTGGGATTTTTCAGTCCAGCCGAACCACCTCCATGACGGGGCCAGAAAATTTACCCCAACGTGTCATGCAATCCAGTTGTAGTTTCACTTTTTCTTTTCAGCAGAACACACACTCACAGCTCTACAGCTCCGTTGTCTTCAAACTCTATGCCTCTGTAAAAATGCTCCCATGTGTTTAGTTTGCACAGTTCCTTATGAGTAATTTGTGCATTTATATCAGTTTGCAAATGTGACAACTTCCTAATTTCTGCAGAAGAAACGAATGAGAGACCCAAGGTGTCAATTCTCTTGAAATCTGAGAGTATCAACACTACAGGAGGTTCAGTGTTTCATAGTCTGTTGCTGGAAACCAACTTCCTGGAACAAGACTCATTTCTCATTGGATAGATGAGGTGCATTACCCTTGACTGTCAAGGTGCCTGTCACTGGCGGGCCACCCCACCCAGAGTGTAGAAATCCCAGTTCCTGCACACATTCGTATGGTGGCTGTAACTACAATCATCTATATCCTGTTAAGCCATTGTAACCCATTCCATGTTTCCTTTGATTGGTAATCTTTTCATTGACAGCATCCAGCCCATCCACCATGATTGAGCTGAGAATTGGAATATGGAAGTCTAATGCTGTGGCTTTGCAAAAGGCTCTCAGCAAAGCTCGCTTCTTAATCGAATGAGTTTCGGATTCATTAAAGATCCCGTCATTTCGGATGCAACTAAGTTCAGAAAATGTTACCCGTTGTCCTCCCTCCACCTATATTGTATTGATCACAAGGCAGAAAGACAGAGTCAAATTTAATATAGGTAGAAAGAATGTCCCTCCCTCATATTTTATGATGGACACATACAGACTTGAACATAGTGTCTTCTTTTGAAGCAGAACAGATTTAACTGAAGACAAGATTCAGTTCTTAAACACTGTAACTGGAAGAGCAGTTATAATTACCATATAATGCAATATCTTTTTTTAGACTAACATTTTTTGAATAAAATTCCAGTCATTGCTTTCGCATTCTCTTCAGATGACAAAGTACTGATGGAATTGCTTGTTATGCAGGAATATTTTTAGTCTAAAAAGGAATCAGTTGTCATTTCTTGACACTCAGGCTCACATATCTTGTCTCAGTAATAATTATTTACATGACACAGTTTCCTTTTTATTGTAATTGTTACTGTTAAAATATTCATCCAATGCACTTGGTATAATTAAATATCCAGTGTTTGTTTTAAACTGTCTTCTGTCATTCAACTGTCATATTTAGCATACTGCACATTAGATTAATTGCTCAATCAAAGTAGCAGAATTTATTAAGCTACTTCACTTGCTTCGGAAAGAAATTACAAACATAAATGACAAGTTTTTCTGCACATCTTTCCAAGTTTATTTTTCTCAAACTTTAGCACGCATTTATCTGACAGTATCTTGAGCACCCTTCACATTTGTCTCTGCTATCATGCTTAGTTGACTGTATCAATCATTTATCAATCACTAAGAAAATCAAAATACTGTGGATGCTGAAATCTGAAACAAAAACAGAAAATACTGGACAATTTCAGCAGATCGGACAGCATCTGCGGAGAGAAAAGCGAGCTTACGTTTCGAGTCTGGATGATTCTCTGTCAAAGCTCACTCACTTCCTCTTTGAAAGTCTGATTTGATTTTCACTAACTTTAATTTATATCCATTGATTCTTTATTTTTACTTTTAGTTTACTTTGAAGGTATATTCCAATAGTGCCAAAACCTGCGCTGGTATGCACTCCGATGTATGTTGTTGCCCCTCACCACCTGAATGGAGGTAGAGTTTGTAGCTAGTCCTTCAGCAAGAACGCATTCACTTTAAAAGAAGCCAATATTTAAAAGCAAAAAACAGGAAAAGCTGCTTGTGATGAGCAATTTTCAGAAATTGAGCAATATCTGCTTCCCGGCATTCACAGGCCATTGAAAGTCTGAGTACGCACTGACGTTTTCAATATACTAGCCAAGAACTAGAAAAAGCCGTCAGACCATCTAGAAACTGTAGAACTCTAAATAATAATTACGGGATTGGATCCACAATGTCTTTGCAAATGCTAATCCCAGTATTACATTTTTAATTAGATAGATACCCACTGGATATCATAACCAGGATCTTTCCCATTGAAACTACCTTCATATGGTTATAGGACTATTTATATCTGTGTATTTATATTGTGTATTTATTGTATGTCCTATATGTTTTAATGTATGGAGTGATCTGCCTGGACTGCACTCACAATACTGTTCACGTACCTCGGTACACGTGACAATAAATCTAAAGCTAAATCTAAATAAACCAGAAAACTTCTTGGTTGTAGTGTGGACCTGATCTCACCAGGAGTTGCCCAATCAAAGCCGTATTCATCTGTTAATAATTATTCATGAAATTGTAACATTATAATTGGAGACAAAGACTTAGGAAAGAGGTTTTATTACAGCAATTTTGGCATGGTTGTGATTTTTAGGATTTTTAAAGAAACGTGTGTTTCGGTAGTAATAACAGCTACAGCAGACAAGAGAAAAAGTAACAACCGACAGCAGTGGCAGTAATGAACAGTGTAAAGCTCTCAGAAAATAAGCTTAATAAAGCAATTGGATGGAGTAAAAAGGGCCAACTAAGCTGAAGGAACAACTTGAACCAAAGTAGCAACTTTATAGAAATCCAAGTGTTAAGAGTGCACATGCAGTTTAGAGGTTATGGGAATGGTGTTTATGAATATAATATTGATTTAACTTAAGGCGGGAGCAGGCTATTGAAATTTGTAATTTTACATGTAAGTGTTGATATAACTTCAAAGAGGAGCAGGCTACTGACGTTTGGGGCGCAATTCAATTGCTTAGTCAGTCTGAACGAAGCCTCTTGTGATATTCGCAACATTTGAAACGTCTTGCGAGATTCAACTGAATTTTGCGATGCGTCTCGATCTGGATCTCGCTCTCGCTGGGCAAGATCCAGGTGAACATATTTAAATGAGCGATCCGGCTCATTTAAATATGAGCTCTTCTAATTCACCCGGGGCTCGGGATTCACCAGCCTCGCCAGCAAGGCCTCAACCAGGCGCCTAATGGTACTGGTTCACAAAGTCATAGACCAGTTGTGATGTCATCACGGGGGTGGGGGTCTCTCTGGGGGGGGTGAGGTTGCCAGGGTTCCTGGGTGGCACTGCCTGGTGCCAGGGCCAAAGTGCCCAGGTACCAGGTTACCCATGCCAGGGGCTGGGCAACGGAGGGCCTTGACCATAAGACGTGGGGTGAGGGGGGACTTGAGGACCTCGGAAGAGGTAAGTTGGGTGGTGGGGGGGTTCCCGAGACTACGGTAGGGGCCAAGGGAAGATGAAAAATTGGGGCTTCTGTGGCGTCCTGATTCGCATTTTTCTCAAAATGACTTAAAGAGTGGCCTCGACAGGGAGTTCCTTACCGAGGCCAAAAATAACGGCAAAGTACTGTTGAATAGCAAGGTCTTTCTCGGCGCTACAGGTGTGCCGTTCAGTGAACTTTAACTTGAGTCTGCTGAATTGCACCCTTATAAGTTTATCAATGTTACAGTGGGCAGCACGGTAGCATAGTGGTTAGCATTATGGCTTCACAGCTCCAAGATCCCAGGTTCGATTCTTGGCTTGGGTCACTGTCTGTGCGGAGTCTGCACATTCTCCCCGTGTCTGCGTGGGTTTTCTCCGGGTGCTCCGGTTTCCTCCCACAGTCCAAAGATGTGCAGGTTAGGTGGATTGGCCATATTAAATTGCCCTTAGGTTGGATGGGGTTATTGGGTTACAGGGATAGGTAGAGGTGTGGGCTTAAGTAGGGTGCTCTTTCCAAGAGCCGGTGCAGACTCGATGGGCCGAATGGCCTCCTTCTGCACTGTAAATTCTATGATATCTATGATAATAAACTATTCAAAAGAAGAATTGTACGCTTTGATCCTTTTCTCCACTCGAACAGGTCAAGGCCAAACCTTAGAGATAAGGCAAGTGTGGGCAACCTACTTACAGGTTGGAGAATATTCAAGGAGCAGGAAGAAAGTCATCCCTGAGCCGGAACTCCCCAGCAGTCTTTACTCAAGGTTTGCGCACATATTAGCATTTGAAGGCTGGTATTCAATAAATTGCAGCAGCACAGATAAGGGGTTAGTTGATTGACGGGGAAAAAATGGTTAAGCTGATGCGTGTTTCTCAGCTTGAAGAAGGATTGAAAGTATCAGGACAATGTTTCAATCTGGATTCACTTTCTGATTAAATCTACCCTGTGGTTAAGTGTAGTCTTGTATATATCTTAACTCAGTAGAAATTTGCACTACACGTGTCGGATGAGAAATGAAATCTTTATTGTGTCTATTGATTATAATTGGGAGTTTGAAATCTTCTTGTGGTTACAAATCAAATGTTTTCAATAAAGCCCCTGCCAGCAGAAGACGTTAAGAGATATAATTAAACTTACTAGCGTACAAACGAATTGAACTTTCAAAAATATAGTAATGGTTTCTTGCTCAAAGCAAAACAGCTTGCGCAGACTTTAGAGTTAGAGAGGAAATATGAAAATATGAAATAAGATAGTAGATACTCAAGCATATAGTATAGAGTGATCCCGGAATGAAAATGGTTGCCCGGACCTCTATCTTTCAGGAAAATGTTATCAATCTGAGTTAATCTGTCCCTACCCCTGTAACATGCTGATTGGTTTGGCTGAGTTCCCAATACATTTGATTGGATGGTTAGTTCTCAATCATCATTGTGCAACATAGATATGACTCTGTTGCATCTTTGGGTGTTTTGTGTGTGTCGGAATGTAAACTTACACTTATTATCAGGTTTGGTATTTGCTGACTGCTATGGTAGATTCATGTTAACTATGGTGCTCATTTTGACCTTCAGTAGAATTGTTTCATTTGCTTCTAGTTGGACTGCAAATGTTTCAAATCCATGCTTTTATTATTGCAAGCTATACGCTTTTGTAATCTGAGGTTGTGTCTGCAGTCTTATGATGGGATCCATTTTAAAAATGAATTCTGAACTGGGCTTTAGTATTTACATCAAAATGCCAAAATCAATGATCCTTTTACCTATAAGAAATAGCTGGTTTCCTTCACTTCCGTTCTTGCTACATATCACTGATTTGAATTTGACATCAGAGAAATATAGGTTTAAATTTCCTGTGACAGGATAGGATGGGGTTAGCGAACAACAAATTAGAAAGTCAACAACAGGTTAAATGCATGAACAGATGTGGCCTAGTGGTCCATAATCTTGTTGCACCTTCACTTATCCTCTACTTTGACTAAGAAATACCAAGGAATTTTATTTGCGGAGGAACTTCCTAATGATCTTACAGTATATTCAGAAGAGCAGTCACAAAATTCCAGAATAAACAGTACAAACTCCATTTCCACTATTTTTCCTAGAGTTTCTGTGATCCTTCCATCATATTTCCAGTGGCTGAGTGATTGAACCTTACAAATTTTCATTCCTACCATAAAGTCCTTTAAAAAAAGTGCACTTTCAGGAGTATAAAAAATCTGCAAAAATAGCTGCTATTCATAACAATTTCAGAAACACGATCGGGAAACTGTTTGTAATAAAAGTGCTGAAAGGGCATAGTAAACAATGGAAATATAAGAAATATAAAGCTGGTGGCAAGTTAAGAACTGCTTCACTGTGGAACTTCCCTTGCTGCCATTCAAAATGGAGGCACCAAGCAAAAAGATCAACCCCAAGAAAAATGATGCAGATGTTTAATCAAACATTTTTGAAGCATATCTGGGTGAGGTTAAAGAAACAAAAATGGGCACGAACATTTCAAGTCATTAAATGCAGAAGATGGTTGAAATGCAACTAGCTTGAAACTCTGTTCCAGTTGTGCACTTTGATCTCACGTCATGTCTGTTTTAGAGTCGGGTTGAAGTGGGAGCATCTTTTCAATGGGGTGGGGTGGGGGGGGTGCGGTTTGTCCTGTCTGGCTGATTGCCTATCTGACAAAACCAGTAGGAGCTCACGGCAATTTTAATCACTGGCGTCCGCAAACAATACTGTCAGGCCTCTTCCTGCCCCAAACGAGTGCAAAGAAGCTGTAGCTGGGCAGTCCATTTTGTGCCGGTATATCCGAAGAACGTGGTTTTGCGAGTGTCCTGCAGAAAGAATGGTGCAAAATATAGGCAAGGGAGGTCTCAGCTTTCCTTGATGCTGGCAGGAATATGTCGGCCTTTTCTGGCCCCATAAACGAACAATCTATTCTGTCTGAACACTGGCTGCAGATCTTTGTCTGCCTATCAGAAAAGCTATAGTGACTTCTCCACTGAAACCCCAGTTCAAACTGAATCTAGGACCCCTTGGAACTCTAGCATATATGAAGGATATTCACACCGGCTCACGGTAGGTTCACCCCCATCCACCTGCAAAACCTACAAACAGAAATGAGTGGCAAATAACCTACTTTATTTTAAATAGCCATCTGCCCAGTTTAATGTAAGAGGGTAGGGTTAAAATCAATGTATTTCTTATTGTATTGATTCTTTTCTGGCCTTTTTGTTCTTGCTTCTTCTTATTGTCACCCAATCTCTGTTTTCACTGCTAGCCTCCTTCTCAATGATCACTTCTTTGAAGAAACTATCACTTGGAATTCTCTTCGGAATTGTTCTGATTGGGTGTTGCAGCTTTACAGATGCACCTCCAAATGGAATTTCTGCCAAAGGTACAGAGTCCAATCAGGAGAATCAATGAGGAAATTCTCAATGTCCGTGTTATTATATCAAATGGTTGTTATTTATACAAACAGCACTTTAGGATCAACTGTTTCTTTATTTGGAGTTTCCTACGAGAATTTTCATTCAGCTGCCCTTTCGACTAAATCCAATATCAGCTATGTTTCATCTTACAACTTACTGATCCTCAAGAGCACCTGACCCCTACTCTCCTCCTCCACTCTCCAAACCTCTGAGCTCCATCATTAAGATCAATGCTCACAGCCTGCCTCACAAATTCTCAACTCTAGTGTGAACATGTTGCAGCGGTGGAGGCCGGGATGTTGAGTGTCTTTAAGACAGACGTTGATAAATTCTTGATTTCTCGAGGAATTAAGGGCTATGGAGAGAGAGCGGGTAAATGGAGTTGAAATCAGCCATGATTGAATGGTGGAGTGGACTCGATGGGCCGAATGGCCTTACTTCCGCTCCTATGTCTTATGGTCTTATGATCCTTACATATTTACAAACTTGTCACACACCTTCCCTGAGCATTAGTGAACTGGTTGGGTTTGTAACACTGTAGCAGCTTTCCTTTTTTTTTGCTTCAATGGTGCCCATTCATCGCTAGATTTTTAACTGTCCGGGTGGGTGTAAGACTGTTTTTGCAGATTGCCCACCCATTCTAGAACCTTCTCAATTCTAATTTTCATCAAGCCAAGTTTTACAATTCACCACAGTGGGACTTGAATTCAGAGGGTTGGATTTTCAGGGTCCCTCTGACATTGGGAAAGGGGGTGGGTGGGGTGGCACAAACATCTATGATTCTATGCTTAGATTCTATGATTCTATGCTCAGATGGGCTTTATGGTTGGCATGGATTGGTTTGGGCCGAAGGGCTGTCTCCGTGCCATAGATTCAATGATTCTATATCGGTGTTAGCTGAAATATCCACATCAAAATGCTGTTCTCAGCGCGAGCTATGTTCACTAGGGTGGTAGGGATCTTCTCCTTGGTTAAATTATATAATAATAATAATATTTATTGTCACATTAACACTGCAATGAAGTTACTGTGAAAAGCCCCTAGTCGCCACATTCCAGCGCCTGTTCGGGTACACAGAGGGAGAATTCAGAATGTCCAAATTACCTAACAGCACATCTTTCGGGATTTGTGGGAGGAAACCGGAGCACCCGGTGGAGCACCCACGCAGACTTCACATAGACAGTGATCCAAGCCGGGCATCGAACCTGGGACCCTGGAGCTGTGAAGCAACAGTACCAACCACTTTTGATGCTTTAACATGGGTGCACAGGTTGCACATGCTGCCTGTTGCTGACCAGCTGAAGGGAGGTGAGTAGAGAGTGGGGAGCTAGTTGTGGCTGCCCCAGCGCATTATCTCAGCCCGTTATGAGGGTCAGCAGAGCAGAGGGAATATTAGCATTTGGTAATGCTATGCCCTTGCCACTGCACAGGTGGTGAAGAGAATGGACCCAGCAAACCCTGGATTGAGGGGGGCTGACAAACAGAGCAAGTTTACCAATCCCAACAGGGTGATCATCGGTCCAGAAGGAAGGCTCCCGCTGGTAATGGGGCATGACTTTCAGAATTTTCATCCGGTGGTGATGAGGGACAACTGCATCCAAATGAAGAATGGAGCCCCAAGCCGGGAGAGGAAAGGGAACAGGAAGGAGGCCACACCCTCAACACAGGACCTACTAAGATAGAACTACCTAGAGATGACTGAGACCCAATGCTGCAGGAGTCTGTGAGGTCTCAAGGCAGATGGTGACAGACAAAGGGCCTTAACTTCTGACTAGCATCGGAAAGATGCTTCTCCATCGCTTAATTGAATATACCCAGAAGGTGGGGGGCCAACTCCATCGCGAACTGCTTATAAACTTACACCAGGTAGCCATCTGGCCCCAACATCTTGCCCAACTGCATCATGACAATGCATTCCATCTCCTCCTTTAGCCCTATTGTTTCCTCCAGAGCCTGCCTCTTCCCCTCCTCCAACTCAAGGAAGTCCAGCCCATCTCGGAACTGACCAATACCAGCCTTTTCCACCTCCACTGTCTCGGCCCTATACAGCCCTTCATAGAAGGCCTTAAACACCTCATTTATCATCTCTGGATCCAACACCACTTACCCCCTTCCGCCCTTACCTGCAAGACTTCCCACAACTCTGTCTGTCGTTGAAGCTGGTGTAGCCAACATATGGCCTGCCTTCTCCCAAGGCTCATACTGTATCCCCCCCCCCACCAGAACTTACCCACCGCCTTTCCAGTTATCAACCGGTCAAACTGCCCCTTTGCACCAGCAACTCTTTCGTGGGGCCACAGAGTAACTCGTATCCACCTCAAATTTCTCGCTCAACAATTGCCGCTTCTCCTCCCTCCCCATCCTATCCTTATGGGCCTTGAACAAGATAATTTATTCGCCTCCACCAGCACACCAAAGTAATATTTCCGGCCCTCGAAAGTGACATAAAGTTTGGCCGGGTACAGCATCCAAACTGAATCTGGTGCCGGAGAACACTGCCTTGACCTTGTTGAACACTGTCTGTCTCTTGCCCAGCTCCACACCAACATCCTGATAACTCCGGATTCAATTTCCTTCCCAATTGCAATCTGCTGCACTCTGGCCCATGGCAGGATCTTTCCTTGTCCTGGAACTTGGACATATGCACAATCACCACCTGCGTTGACTTCCGCACTCTTGGCTTGTGCCTCAGGGTCCTATGGGCACGAGCCACCTCCATAGCCTTGTCCTTCACCTTCACGTCCACCAACCTCACCAGCATCTTTATGATGTAGCCTTTTGCACTCCTTCCCTCCACTCCATCCGGTAGGCCCACAATCCTAAGAATTTGTCACCTGGACCTGTTCCATTGGTCTTCCGCCTTTAGTCGCAGCATCTTACACGTGACGCTCAGAATCAGCATCTCTGCTTCCAGCGACATCATCTGGTCGCTCTTGCCGGGCACTACCTTCTCTACCTCTTGAATTGTCGCCTGCTGCACCTCCAGGTGCTACTCCACCCATTCCAACGTCCCACTGCCCCTCCAATCGCCTTCGACCAGTCACTCTCCATTTCTTTACACTGCTGCTGAAATTCAGCCTTAATGAAGCTCATCAACTGTTTCATTGGCAGCTTTTCAATCAAGGATGACCCTTCCCCTGTGCCATTTTCCCAATTGATGCTGCACCACGAGTCACCTCTACCTCTTTAGCCAGGGCTCGTACTGTATTCTGTCAAGTTTGATGCCCTGTAGACATCCTCATCCGGGGAGATCTGATCCCTTTCCACTCTCCGTACATCGTTTTTGCCAAAATTCCCGATATTCGGGTAAAAGGGACCAAAACCAATGCCTCCAGGCAGGAGTCACCCTCTGTGTGCGACCACACACCCTATGGCCTCCAGCAGAAGTCCAAATTTGCTGTTTAAAAGCAGGCCTGGGCTGGGACCGGCACTCCCGGTAGTCCTGACTCGGGCCTTTGAGCTGTAAGCTGTATTGCAGTCCTTACCTTATGTTAACTAATTAAATGTTGTTTAACTTACCTTCGAGCTTTCTGAGCTTTTGTACTGGTGACGAGGAAAAAAAAAACATCAACTTTGATTCTGGGCTTCCTGACTGCACAGGAATACCCGAGCACGCAAGCAACGTCAGCGGGATTTTGAAACTGCCTCTTTTCATGAGACTAGAGGCTTTTGACGCGAGCATAGAAGACTGGGCTCAGTGTACCAAACGGATGTTGTGTTTCTTTCAGGAAAATGGTATTATTGGAGATGACCGACAGAAGTTAATAGTCCTGACTGCCTGCAGGGCCCTGACGTTCAGCGTCATCAAGAGCCTCACCAACCCAGCAGCCCTGGACTCCAGATCCTTCACTGACCTTGTTGATCCTGCCAGGAACCGTTATGACCCCAAGCCGCTTGGAATAATGCAGAGGTACTGGTTCAATATGACCAGACGAACACCTGGGGAATCGATGATGGAATTTCTGATGTGCCTTTGTAAGTTAGCAGGACATTATGACTTTGGCCCATCCCTCCTTGAGATGTTGTGATCATTTGGTGCGTGGAATCTACAATATGGTGACCTAGAGAAAGCTAGTAGCAGAGCTGGCCTTGGACCTGAAAAGGGCCACTGAGCTGTCACTCTCTCACGAGAATGTGAAAAAGAGTGTCCAGGAGCTCCAGGGTTCTTTGGGTTACGGCGTACACTGTGTTGGATGGCACCCAGTCGGAAGGACAAGGTTTACATGACCCAGCTGCCACCTTAACAACATCACGGTCAGACCCAATGGCCAAGGACCACCACGGTCCGACAGAACATCTCCCCAGAGGACAATGAGGAGTCCCCACAACATTGCTGCACTTGCAGTCGCAGGAACTGTGGTAAAATTATGCCACGTCACCCTACCTGCTACAAGGAAATCGCCCAGAGAAGCTGCGGGCTTTTCTTGCAAAGCAGCATGACGTAAGTGTGGAAGATGGCATTTTGCTGTGGGGAGCTCGCGTGGTCATTCCATGAATGGAAGAGAAAACAGGATCTGTTTGAATTCAGCACTAATTTCAGATAGCCATGCTGAGTTTGGGCATTCTGAATGTGTGATTCATGCCCTGCCCCTTCCCTTGCCAGCGAAAATGGCATCTGTCAGCAATGGAGACACAAATATTCCACTCGTCATTTTTGAAGGCCTCTGGAGTCAGTTGACTCCAAATAAATCCAACCCTAAATCTAAAACAACAGGTGCAAGGTCCCAGAGAATTGAGGCATGCCTTACATCTCAATATTCACCTGTCAGCCGTGATGGCCTACGATCTGCTTCCAGGGTTGATGGGCCTGATTCTATCCCACCCCCATCTTTCCAGGGTGAAGATTAGGTGTAACAGGGCCCTTTAAATCAAGGGAGTCTCATGAGTCGTGAAACTTCCCAACTTGTGCTATCAATCTTCGTAAAAATATTCCAGTCCTTAAATGTCTGAATTAGCCATGCATCAAAAAACAGCTGGAAAAAATGTACCTTATATATTGGCTATTTATTTCCTGACATTGATCTGACAAGGATATCTCATAACTATTGCATTTTGATTTGTACATGAGTGAGAACTCATACTGAAAAGTATTATAAAGTAAAGAGTAAAATAGTACAGCACAGAAAAAATGTAGTTAATTCCATATCCTTGCTTTTTCCCTGTAATCCCAGTACAATTCTCCTTCAATTGTCCATTTACCTTTTAAAGGCTACTATTAAATTTGGATCAGACATAGGGCAGCAGGGTGGCGCAGTGGATAGCACTACTGCCTCACGGTACCAAGGTCCTAGGTTCGACCTTGGCTCTGGGTCATTGTCCATGTGGAGTTTGCACGTTCTCCCCGTGTTGCGTGGGTTTCGCCCCACAACCCAAAGATGTGCAGGGTAGGTGGATTGACCATGCTAAATTGCCCCTTAATTGGAAAAAATAAATTGTGTACTCTAATTTTTAAAAAAAATTTGCATCAACTTTGGTTCTTTCATCTTCTACCCTAAACCTATACAATCTGTTTATCGCTCCTTCAGCCTTTCAAACAATTCCTCATTACTTATTCTAAGTCTATCTTAAACCTTCAGGAAGTTACACACCTCTGTAAAATCTTCTCTTAGCTTTCTCTGCTCTAAGGATAATAATCCCAGCTTCTTCACTCTATCCACGCATCTTCACTCCTTTATGCCTGAAGTCATTCCAATAAATCTCCTTCAAATCCCTCCTAAAATGTTTGTAAAGGTGTTCGACAGAGCAAGGGTTAATTTGGGACAGGAGAATAGCACAGCCCATTATACGATGTATCGATAGATAGTGTAAGAAATAACAGTCTCGAAACAGCCTACATTGAGACATCACCGTGCATGGCAGTATCTGGGATCTGTAGATAGTTAAAGATCAACAATAATTGGTTTGTGCTTAAACATACAAGTCACAATATCATCATTGAGGCACCACAGCAGAACCCATAATTCAACATGGTTGTCAGAAGCAACACCATGGGTCTGATTCAGCCACCACGTTGCGTCCGGTGCGGATCCCGGTATGTCGGGTGAATTACAGGAGAGGACGAATCATTTGTGGTTCACCTGGCCCGCCCCCGCTCGCAGCTGCGGATCTTACCGAAAAATGGCATGACTGTCATTAAGCCTCATTTGCATTCATTCCAATCTCATTAATAAGATTAAAGTCAAATGCTACGGCCTCCCGGGAGTTACCCAGCGAGAGGTCTTGCGCACGTCGTTTTGTACTCCTTTCCAAAAACGTGAAGCTGGCGCAATGGTTACTGAGGGAAATTGAGGAAGTGAGTAGCCCTTTCCATTTACTGGCATTCACATTATGGCACGCACGGGTGCGGCACATACAAGAAATGTGGAGTTTGTACATTTTCCCCGTGTCTGCTTGGGTTTCCTCTCACAATCCAAAGGCGTGCAGGTCAGGTGTATTGGCTATGCTAAATTGCACTTTAGTGTCCAACATTCCGTGGCGTTACTGGCTTATGGGGTTTGTGTGGGGATGTGGACCTAGGTAAGGTGTCTTTTGGTGGGTCAGTGTGGACCCGATGGAGTGAATGGCCTCCTTCTGCACTGTAGGGATTCAATGATGCAGCTCAAGGGCACTGGAGCTTCTGCTCTAGTGCTCCGGAGTGGGGGGGGAGGGGGGGAATGGAGGGGTGGGGGGGGGTGCTCAGAGGGACTGGGCTTGGTCGGGGGTTGCCCTTGGCTGGGGTGTGGTGAGGGGCTTTGCGTCTGTGAGGCTTTCAAGCGATCTTTTAATATTGTGGAGACCCATAACAGGAGCAACCACAGCAGCAGCCCGTCTGTCCTACCAAGCTCTCCCAGCACAGGGCCCTGCTGCAGCTTCTCTCATGAAAGTTAATTCCATTCTCTTTGACTGTGAGCAGCATCTAACTTCACAGCTGAAGGCTATTTAAATTGAAGAATTAGCCCTATTAGCTGTCAGAACATTTCACGCTCTGACAACTAACTCAAGTGCCTCCTCGAGGGTCCAGGTGCCATGTCTCAGAGGATACTTAGCACACTGCTTGTCCAGCAATCTTTGATGCCTGAAAAGTGTACCTGAACTCTCGGCGCATCAGCACCATGGAGGTGGCTGCCAACAATCAAACGCTAAAGAGCAGGGCTTCATGACGGAGGGTCCTCCCGCAGCCAAAGGATAAGTCTGTGGACAATTGGAGGGCAGATGAGCACCATCTCCTAAATGTTGCCAGCAGAGCCCCTACCCGACGGGGTGGGGGGTTCAGGCGTAATGGAGTGGCGGGAACCATTCTGGCGTCGGGCAGCAGCAAAGGTGCAGAAGTCTCCGCACTTTTAGGGGCCAAGCCCTCGCCTTGAGGGGCTAGGCCCACACCGGAGTGGTTTCTGCTCTCCACCGGCTGGCGGGAAAGGCCTTTGGCACCACGCCAGCCGGCGCCGAAAGGTCTTTGCCGGGCGACGCATGCGCGGGAGCGTCAGCGGCTGCTGACGTCATCCCCGCACATGCGTAGGGGAGTGGGTCTCTTCTGCCTCCACCATAGTGAAGACCATGGCAAAGGCAGAAGAAAAAGAGTGTCATCACAGCACAAGCCCACCCGCGGATCGGTGGGCCCCGATCGCGGGCTAGGCCATCGTTGGGGCACCCCCCTGGGCCAGATCGCCCCGGGCCCACCACAGAACCCCGGAGCCCGCCCGCGCCGCCTTGTCGCACCGTTCAAAAGGTGATTTAATCCACGCCGGAGGGAGAGGGTTGACAGCGGCGGGACGTCGGCCCATCGCGGGCCTGAGAATCGCCGGGGGTGGGCCCGACGACCGGCGCGGCGCGATTCCCGTCCCTGACGACCGGCGCGGTGCGATTCCCGCCCCCGCTGAATCTCTGGTGGCGGAGAATTCGGGACACGGCGGGGGCGGGATTCATGCAGCCCACGGCGATTCTCCGACCCGGTGGGGCGGGGGGTCCCGGCGGGATGGAGCGGTGGGAACCACTCCGGCATCAGGCCGCCCCAAAGGTGCGGATTTCTCCGCACCTTTAAAGGCCAAGCCCTCACCTTGAGGGGTTAGGCCCGCGCCGGAGTGGTTGGCGCGCCGCCGGCTGGCGGAGAAGCCTTTGGCGCCACGCTGGCCGGGCCCAAAAGGACTTTGCCGGCCGGCGGAAGGCCGTGCATGCACGGGAGCGTCAGCAGCTGCTGACACCATCCCCGCGTCGGTCATGGTGAAAGCTGTGGCCGAGGTAGGAAAAGAGTGCCCCCATGGCACAGGCCCGCCCGCGGATTGGTGGGCCCCGATCGCGGGCCAGGCCACCATGGGGGCACCTCCCGGGGCCAGATCGCCCCCTCCCCCCTCCCAGGCCCGCCTGCGCCGCCTGGTGCTGTCGGTAAGAGATGTGGTTTGATTCTCGCCGACGGGACAGGCATTCCAGCAGCGGAACTTTGGCCCATCGCGGGCCGGCGAATCGCCAGGGGTGGGGCTCGCCGACCGGCGCGGCGCGATTCCCGCCCCCGCCGAATATCCGGTGCCGGAGAATTCAGCAACTGGCGCGGGCAGGATTCACGCCAGCCCCCGCCAATTCTCCGACCCGCCGGGGGGGGTCGGAGAATACCGCCCCTGGGGTCTAGGGGCTCCTGATCTGGCTGGGGGTGAGTGTGCAGTGGAAGGTTTCGCAGCACAACTGGCTCACTGGCTGTCACTCAGAGAAGGGGAGACAGTCATTGTGGTGATATGCATCACTGTAAATACACAAGGGGTTAATGTAAATACACTACAACTAAGTAAACACTAGAGGGAGCACCGGAGATGTCATGATATGCAAACATGCAGCGAATGAACACATAGAATAGGACACGAACAATGGGCAGTCAAGGCACCCAGAGGTGACACTACCACAAGGGGGCATTACACAGCCCATATATAAAAGGACAGGGCACACATGCTCTGTCTCTTTCCACAGGCGACACTTAGAGAGTAGGACAGGGGCAGATCAGAAGCATCACACCCACCACGTGACTTCGAGCAGAGTTACTATAGCAAGATTAGCAGGAGAGTCGAACTCAGAGAACTGTGCTAATGGTTCAATAAACCACATTGAACTTACTTCAAAGTCTGGAGTATCCTTTGGTCAAAGCTGCATCGAGTTGCAGCCTGTGTTATCCCAGAGTATATAATTCATCGCTCATGGTAAGGGTGGGGGAGGCCTGGGAGATTTGAGGGTCCTGTTATGGAAATCCTAACTGATTGTCAGTCTCTCTCCTTCCCTAATTCCTTCCGAGAATAAAAAAAAAATTCTGGCGCAGTTACCGCGGAGGGTGCCCTCGCAGTGCTTGTGGCAGCTGAGATGGGTAGATGCCGTAGGAGGCAGCAACAGCTACCCTGGCTGGAGGCAGCACCACATGCGCAGAGGTCCGCCATGCACATTGAAGACCCGGTTGCCCAGCAGGCTGGTGAGGGAGCCAGAAGGGGAGGCCGGTGATGCCCCTATGTGTACAGGCATTATTGGTCCTACCTTGAGCTGATGGATAGCATGTGCCGCAGAAGCCTCCGTCTCAACAGAGAGACAGTGCGGCACCTGTGCCTTGTCGTCGTGGAATCGGCACCCCATGGAGGAGGAGGCTATCTGCTCCTAGTGGTCATGGCGGTCACTGCAGCCCTAAATCTCTATGCCACCAGGTCATTCCAGGGCTCGAGATGGAACCTGTTGCATTTCCCAATTCCTAATTATCAGCCCACAGATGTATCCTATGTAGCCACCTAAATTGGCCAACTCCCGATTTAAAATAGAGAACAGCAAAGGCTGAAGGGAAATTCAGCCAACACAGGCAGAAACCAGCAGGTGCAGGTTTGCTGTGTATTTAACTCTGCAAAAGCCCAGACAGCATCGATACCAGCGACCATCAGCATAATAATGTAGCAGCCATCTACATAATAATGAGCAATCCCCGGGAGCAATTGCAACATTTAGGACAAACAAAGCTAAGACAGACTCCCCGGCGCCAGCAGGAGCCAACACAAAAGAGGTTAACGAACACCTCAAGATCGCCCATTGATCAGGGAACTGTTCCAGTATTGGAGAAATTGAACCAAGCGATTGGAACGAAGTCCCCCCCGGGAAGCCCCTGGGGACTATAAAAGTTAAGCCCCAAGTTCAAATCGTCCTCCTTGACCGGGTCACTCAGCAATGCGAAGCAACCCCTGAGAGTGAACGGTCCAAACTGCCACATCCCTGAAGTAAGTCTCAAATCGACGCTTGCTACGAGATAGGCGCTCCTAGCTACCAATCCGTACCAACTTCGAATCCTGCAGACTCAGAACCCGAACGAAAGGCCATTTGTTCCCCTGACCTGGTGGGCCAGTCTGAAGTTAAGTATAGGCCTGTTAGTTGTAGAAGTAGCTTAGAAGTAGAATTTGTGCATGAGTAGCGATCACTGTGTATAATAAATGTGCTTTGATTTGAATCTTACTAATTGGTGTGTTGAGTTATTGATCATTACTTGGACTTGAACCTCGTGGCGGTATCATAAAGATACCTGGTGACTCGAGAGCAAAGGTTATAAAACAGAGCCAATTGAACCAACCAAAAGTTAGTAACACCTATGATGCCCGGGCATCAGACTATATCACCTTCGACCTCGACCAGATCCACCAAGATACGCAGGGTGCAGATTTTCCAGTTCCAGCGGGGGTAAATAGCACGCATATCACCGTGTGAGCACCAGGGCATCAGGGAGTTGTCATGTGAGAGTACCTTTAAGAAATGGATGTTTAAGCAATGTACATTTAAGGAATGGAGTTGATCATATTACTGAAGTGATGTCAGAGGTTGGGGGGGGAGCTGAGCTCACTTCTGCTTTTGGTTTCAGTTTTGCTGAGAGCAGCTGAAATGTGCCTGGCTGGTTTTGCCGAGAGCAGCTTAAAAGTGCCTGGCTATTTTGCTGTGAGCTGCTTAAAAGAAGAAAGCCGGTTTGAGACAGCAGCTTGAGAAGTTCTGGTTTTGCTGTGAGCTGCTTGAAGGGAGAAAACCAGTTTGAGAAAGCAGCTTGGGTGTGTCTGTCTTTTTCCAGAGAGTTGCAGGAAGAAAAGCAAGGTGCTGGAGTTGAAGTCAACCAAGCTGATATATCTCTGCCATCCAACAGAAAATATTCTGCCATCCAACAGAAAATATATATTAACTGTGACCTGGTGTGTTACTGTGTTGAAGGTTTGAAGCCTTTTGGATATTTGAAGGAACATTTTGAGGGATTATTTAGTGTTGTATTATTTTCGGGGTTATCTTTGAAGTAAGGGGTGTCAAGGGATCCAATGTTTATTTAAAAGGTTAAGTTGAGTTCATAGAATAAACATTGTTTTGTGTTGTGTTAAAACCACGTGACCATAATTGTGATATCACACCTGGGGAACAAACCGCGTGCTTCAAAAGCAACAATCCATTAAAGGGGGAGGTTGGTTGAACTCCATTATACATTTTGGGGTTCTGAAAACACCTCTCCCATAACAGAGTGCCTGATATTAACAGGAAGGGGTTCCACTCTATGAATATTCAGATCATGTGCGACTACAGCCTTAGAATCATTCACATGCTATCCTGGAAGCGTGCATGACAGCTACATCCTGAGGCACTCGATGATTTCTAGGGTCTTTGAGGATCACCCCAGGATGACAGGTTGGTTTGTGGGGGCAAGGGACACCTGCTGAGGCCTTGGCTGATGATGCCGGTGCGGTGGTCTGAGATAATGAGACCCATGTTACCACATGTGCTATTATTGAGCAGCGCATTGGGAATCTGAAAATGCGGTTCCAATGTCTGGACCTTTCTTGCAGTGCCTTGCATTACACCCCTCAGAGGGTCTCCTGCTTTGTGGTGGTATCCAAAATCTGGCACAGCAGCGGGGCGATATGCTGGAGGGACATGCAGCCTTATCTGAGGAGAAGGATCCAGAGTGGGAGAGGCTGGAGGACGAAACCAAGGAGGAGCCGGAGGATGGAAGACAGACTGCGAAGAGTGTTCGACATACCAGGAGGATCAGGGAGGCCCTTATCGTATCCAGCTCCTCCTAATCGAGGCTGTGTCCGTCAGATCAGCAGCTCCCCCATTTCCCCCCCCCCCCATGTCTCCCCATTCCCACTCCATATGCCCCAGCCCCCAACACCCCCCCTATTCCCCTCAAGACCCTCCTCCCATCACACAGTCCACTCCCTGGCCACCATGTTTGCCCCTCCAAGCATCTACATAACATCACTCCAGGGTGATGGGTCCGTGTGGGCACTGTCAGCGGGTCACTATACAAGGCAGGAGAGTGATGACGACTCTCTGTGAGGACAGCTCTGGTACTCCTCAGGATCTGGTCAAGCCTGACCCCTTCTTTCTGCTGACAGCACACCCACAGCCATCCTCATGACTGAGTCTCCATAGGCGGAGCTTGATCTTGGACCATTTTGAAAAGGGGAGAGCGGCGGGGGGGGGGGATCAGGGGTGGGGGTGCGGGCAGATCCGCTGTGAAGATTAAAGTGACAGAGCATTCACATGTATCAGGTGTGAGATGTTTTAATGGTGAACATTTTAATGTAACAGATTTCCATTCCCCCAGCTGCAGATAGTGACCACACCAGCGCCCACTCATACTCCGCTCTTTTCCTGATCTTCTGTGGTCCACTGCGATGTCTTGGTGTGTCCCCAGGATGCACATCAGAGATAGAGGCAGTCTGCTGCCTTCCACGCCCTGTGGTCTTTGATGGCATTGGCGTATGTCGTCTGGAGCGGGGGGCCCCAGACTACTTACTGGTGTCACAGCCTGTTCTGCCCGCTGCCCTTGAGATGTACCGGTGTCAGGAGCGGGAATCAGAAGACTAGAGATCAGTGTAGTGCCCTTGGCGGCATACCCCATATTGGGGTCCAGTGCTTCCTCCTCCCTGAGGGTGCCTGTCGGGCCCTGGATATCTCCATGGGTGGAGGGGAAGTTGAAGTGAGCTTCTGAGTCACTGGTTTTTTCAATGCCAGCATCATCTCCTGTGCATGAAGGCTTTGGGGTGCCTCCAATCAGCCTTGCAGTCACTGGAATGTCGATGACACCCTCTCCTGAATCTCTCAGCTCTGGCATATGAACTGCATCAGCTCTTGTCCAGGTGCTTGACATCTGGCTGTGACCAGCTGAGTCTTGGGATTCAACAGACCTCTTGACTGCTGCCTCCCTTGGATGTGCATCAGCAACTATGTGGTGCTCACCAGAAAGTGTCCCCGAAACCAGTCCACTAATGTTGCCCACCGAGGTATGTGACTCTGCGCTGGTGGAAGGTACGGGTGCTAGCTGTGACTCATCACTGGTGTTCTCCTCTGATGATTCTGAGGCAGTGGTCACACATGATCTAAATATTCAGGGAGTGGAACCCCTTCCTGTTAATATCAATCACTCCCTGATGCCCTGGTGCTCACAGGGTGAGCTGTTGGTCCCCACCCAGCGACCCCCAGCCCCCTTTCCTCATAGAGGACTCGGATTGGATGTGGGGAGCATGCGAGGAGTCAGCCAGTGATTTGTGGGGGGGGGGGGGGGGGGGGGGGGGGGGGGGTTGTGAATTTGAGGTGGCAGGCAGAATTGATGCCAGGAAGAGAGATTTGGCAACTTACCCGAGCAGATAGTTGGATGTCGTTTGTTTTCTTCTGACATTGGATGCTGGTTCTCGTGGTCTTGCTGCCCGCACTTATAGCTGCTGCCGCTGCCTTCCAGATGGCATGACTGACCTTTCCACTGATTCTCCAACCCCCTCGGGGGGAAACAGGGTGCCCCACCTCTCATTGACGGCATCGAAAAACCTGGTCAGGTCGGCATCACTAAAGCAAGGAGCAGGTCTGCGTGCTGCCATCCTCGTGTGCTGACTGGGAGAGGTGAGGGACCATTTAAAAAGCAGCTCCTCCTTGTTAGCGGTGAGCAGCTGAGGCACAAGTCAGTCGAATCAGACGGTGAGGGAGCCAATAATGTCGAGAATCTCATGGGGTTTCGTTTTTGGGACTAAATACAGGTTCAATACGGCCTGTGTTCTCGTCGACGCAAAACACCCCGCCTAACGCGCCCAAAATGACACTTAGAAATGTTTCTCCTGAATCGCGCCCCATAACACAAACAGTACCCAATAATCAATACTCTATACGAATATTAAGTATTACAAGTATGTGCATTGCTTCTGCAATTATTTTGCCAAGACAGTCCAGTTAGTTTTGGCTCAATTTTAATTTGTCATGTGGTGCGATTGAGGCACATAATGAACTAACACGATATTGGCAGTATGAGGCCAAAAAGATTTTAATTTCCAGGCCTCATCAATCTCCTTCTGGAAACCAACTGAAAGTGGCAGCTTGAGGGAACGTGGGAACAGATCATTGGTCAGTCGCTGAGATTGGTTGAGAGTAATGTAAGTAGCTCAGATGGAGTTTGAGAGATCGTCATGATTGGCGTGGGATTAGTGGGAAGGGCTGAAATGAAAGAGGACCTAAACTTTACTAATGATGCCTGAAATAGCATTCCAGTTTCTTGTGGTCCCACAAGAAACATTTAAAGCAAAGAACTGGGCCACTTTTTGTCTCATCTCCTCATCCTGCCAAGCTTTCCTGGTGGGAATGCCATAGCAACTGCCCTGTGCAGGCCTTTAGTTACTAAGGTAACTGTGCCCAAATGATGTGATCACCATTGGATCAGTGTTTTTACAGATGTCTTGCATGTTTGCCCAAAAGAGCTGGTTAAAATCAGAACCTGTGGGAGTAGGATGGACAGGTCCAATGGATGGAAAAGGCTCGCTTCTTTATTTGTTCGGTCTTTACCAAAAGTGCAGCAGAATAAATCACACATGTAAGCGCTTGTAAAAGTGAACAATTTTGTTCTCTCAGGTTTAATAAGCTGAATAAAGACACTTACACATGTCTGTCCTCTGTTCGCATAGGAGATTGAAAATCCTTCAATTGCTGCTTAATGGAACACATTTGACTGCTTCATTAAACTCACGCATCAAGACATCGCACATCCTGTGATTCATTGCTCTGCAAAGCAGAAACATCAGTCTCCCAGTTTCAAAACACAATGACTGACTCTTTCAATATGCTGCGCTGTGACAGAAAGTGAACGGGTGAGTACTTCCAGCTCTTTGCGCCGGTGGGATCTTCTGGTCCTGCCGGAGGTGCAGTCCCGCCGTGGATTTACTGGCGGCGAACAGTTGAACCAATGGGAAATCCCAACGATAGCAGCGGGGCTGTTTAGCACAGGGCTAAATCGCTGGCTTTGAAAGCAGACCAAGACAGGCCAGCAGCACGGTTCAATTCCCGTAAAAGCCTCCCCGAACAGGCGCCGGAATGTGTCGACTAGGGGCTTTTCACAGTAACTTCATTTGAAGCCTACTTGTGACAATAAGCGATTTTCATTTCATTTCAACAGTAGATCCTGCCACCAGCCATTGCCGAAATGCTTTCCACAACTGGGAAACACACCATGGGGAGGCCAATTAATATTACCCAATGTGTAAATCAGTTCTTAATCGATGGTCCTCTGCACACGCGTGGCACGATGATCCAGAAATGCGAACGTACTGACATGCGTGCTGGAAGTGTGCGGCATTTAAACTCCCTAACTGGCTTGACGGCATGCTCTGTGCTTAATCACCACGGTCCTTACCGTGGGCAGCACGGTAGCATTGTGGATTGCACAATTGCTTCACAGCTCCAGGGTCCCAGGTTCAATTCCGGCTTGGGTCACTGTCTGTGTGGAGTCTGCACAGTTCCCGTGTCTGCGTGGGTTTCCTCCGGGTGCTCCGGTTTCCTCCCACAGTCCAAAGATGTGCAGGTTAGGTGGATTGGCCATGATAAATTGCCCTTAGTGTCCAAAATTGCCCTTAGTGTTGGGTGGGGTTACTGGGTTATGGGGATAGGGTGGAGGTGTTGACCTTGGGTAGGGTGCTCTTTCCAAGATGGGCTGAATGGCCTCCTTCTGCACTGTAAATTCTATGATAATCTATGATTAATCTAGGACAAAGGTTCGGCACAACATCGTGGGCCGAAGGGCCTGTTCTGTGCTGTATTTTTCTATGTTCTATGTAATCGACAGTATGAAATTTAAAGGGTCAACGCTAACCTGGTTAATTTGCCCCGATGTTCGGTACGTTTTTACATTTATTTATTTGCGCTTTTTTTTTGATCCAGGATCATCAGGCAGAGGCAGAAGATATTGGGAGCCATTTCTTTTGGTAGGTTAATGTTTTATGTTATTAGTGTTTAGCATTTCTAAATATGTTTAAAATAATATAAAGTGAAAGTAAGATATATTTTTTAAACGTTGGTTTCTCATGAGGCTGTTAATTCCATTAAAAGGTACTTTACTGTATGAATTGAGTTTACAGTCACAAAAGTGAAAGAAATTTTAATTTTAACTTTGGTTTGTGATGAGGATGTTATTCCAGTGAAGGAACTATAATGGATAGAATGGTTTGGAGTGTATCTAATCATCGGTGTTAACTCGTTGGTGAGTATGATCGTCTATCTAAAACGGGGGTTTTTCAAACTGTGGATTGCGACCCGGGGTTCATGGGCGGGTATCGAGAGGATCACGGAGCTGTCAGTCGTGATGTTCCCGATCGCGGGAGAAGAACGCTGTCCGCGACCGGATTTAAAGTTGAGAATGCAGGCCGCAACAGGCCTTTAAATATGAACGATGGTGTCTTCCTGCCAGAAGCGACGGCAGAGAGCAGGTCATGCACCTGGCACATACACTGATGAGCATGCTCACTGATGAGCATGCTCAGGAGAGTCCACGGCAGGACAAAGCAGTGCTGCTATGAGCTGTATACAGAGCTCCAGGATCTCTGGTGAACAACCCATTAAGAAGAAACTGATATTGGGAACAAAGCAGTATAAATGATTTCTTGAGGCATGGCTTTGTTAATTGTATCAATGCAAATCAGGATGCAAAGCCCATGTGTTTTATATGTAGGGAAGGACTGGCAAATAAAAGTTTAAAACCCGCAAACCTTGAAAGGCATTTGAAGACAGACTTTCTAAGCATGGCGAGTTGGAGGGTAAACCCCTTGATTTTTTTCAAAGCATGCAGTAAGAACTTAGATCATCAGCTGAAGTTCTCAGCAGAAATGGAACATTGAATGACAAAGCAAGTGAGATAGTGAAGACCAAGCAGGCCCACTTGTCACATTAAAGGTAAACAAAAATGGTGTCCCGTATTTTGGCCAGCGTGGGTCACAAAAGTTAGCCGGTGCAGTTCCCGAAGATCGGTCATCATGGCTCCTGAAGATCAGCCTGCGTGGATGCAGAAGGTCGGCCGGCGGGGGTCCGAAAGGTCGGTTGGTTGGTAAAAGTGGGTTCCAGAAAAAAAGCTTTGAAAAACACTGACCTAAGGTGCTCCGTTTTACTGGTCACAGGTTCTGTGGGTCCTTGTGTGGCTGATGAGCCATATCCTAGAGTCGCATCTTCAATCATTCACTTCACAGGAGTTTTCAAAAGGTTTGATCGTTCCTCGGACCATAGGTCAGGGGTATTCCTTTCTCAGGCTCCTTTTCCTGGTCTCCTCTTGCTGTCGGGTGTGTCTCCTCAATCAGGAGGATCCTCCAAGTAGGTCTCATCTGAGCAAGGGTTTCCCAGGCATTGATGTCCATGTTCCATTTCTTGAGGTAAGCCTTCAAGGTGTCTATGAAGAGCTTCCTTCATCATCCTCTTGTTCTGGATCCTTCCTTGAGCAGTGTGATGAAGAAGATTTGCTTTGGCAGTCGGGTACTGGTGTTATTGACTCCTTCAAGGACACTAATGTTAGCAAGCCTGTCCTCCCAGATGATTCAGAGCTAAAGTGCATTTGGATTTTGCAACATATTTTAAGCTGTGTTGTTTAAGAGTGTCCCTGATGTAATGTTCATCTTTCAAGCCTCAGTGATTACTTCAAATGCTTTCACAAAGTTTAATGCCTTAGTTGACATATGCAAGCCTCCTGTAAGCTAATGTGATCTATCTCTCTGACAGTATTGCCGAATGTAGTGCACATTCAAAATCTGTATTCGTGCTTCACTTTTGCTGGGTCATCACACTTATAGCTTGGCTACTTAACATCCTTTAACTTCTTTTGAGACTTCGACGTTGTGGTGATATGCGTACATGCATATTTGTATATAACTGTGCAAAGCCATTTATCAATGTATGTAATCACAAGTATGCCTCCTGCCAGTGGGTGGTGTCGTATATGCATCATGTGACTGACAGTTGGTGGTAGGATAGATAGGAGGACAGACTCACTTAGAATAGCTCCCTAGGAACTTGTGTAACTTTGTTTGTATATAGATCTGTTAGTTATCTTCCCACGTGTTAACAATAAATCATTCTGGCTCAACACATTTACGTTCTGTGTGTGTCTTCATCATCGGGGGAACCATGGAACACAACATGATATCACCTGTGCTGACCAACAAAAAGTAACTACAGATGAGACTTATCTGCCAACCTGGTGAACTACGGCTATTTGTGACTCAACGCAACAGACGACGGTGAAGTTTGAGATAGAAGGTTTAAAGGGACCCCACCAACTTCAAGTCACGGGTAACGTAGATGAAAATTGCCGCAGTTTTAAACAGCAGTTTGGACTCTATGTCTTCCCCCTTGGCCTCCAAGCACAACCTTACGAAAGGTGCATTGCGCTTCTGCTCATGGTAGCAGGTCCTCAAGCACGAAAATTCCTTCACTTTTCATTGCGAAGAGGGAAACAGGAGTTAGGATGAGGTGATTCATTATTTCAATTGATACCACTCCGAGAATGAATGAGACATTTGAAAAGTTCCAATTCCGTATGCGCACCAACAAAGTTAATGAATCGTTTGATAGTTTTGTGACAGGTTTGGAGTTGAAGGCCCAGTCATAATTTCAAAAGTCTGCAGTCATCGATGATCCGTGACAAATATTTTTTGAGACATCGAATGGCAGTCTTCAAGAGCGATTGTTGCGGGAGGACAACCTCACATGACACAACGCCACCAGGATCTGCCAGGCAAATGAATTAGCTTCACAGGAGATCAGCATCCAAAAATCATTGGCGCCAATCTCAGAGATGCTGGCACCAGAAGCACTGTGACGAGGTCCAGAAAAAAACGTGGTCTCAGTGCGGGCAGCCATTTTAAGAGCACTGTGACGCAGGCGAAAGATAACCATGGTCTCAGTGCGGGTGGCCATTTTGAGCACGCCGCTATGCAGCATCACACAAAACATGGTCTCAATGCAGGCTGCCATTTTGGACAACAAACCAGATCTGCCATTTTGTGTCAGAAATGTGGCAACAGACACTTGCCACAGCTCTGTCCTGCATTTAAAAAAGTCTGTCACAAGTGTGGCAGAACGGATCATTTTGCCAGGTGATGCACCTTTGATCCGACAGTTGTCCAAACGGAGGTGAAGAGTGTGAACAAGGATAAAGGCATCAACAACCAAGCCCCTGTGAACATGATTTTGGATAGCGACTCAAACGGTTCAACCGGCCAAAACAAAGACGTTTTTTTCTAAATATTTGCAGTCACAATGTGGCGAATGCAGGAACCATTGAGGATAGATGGACGATCCTGATAATGATTAATGGATCGCCCATAAGATGCAAGCTCGATATGGGAGCAAGGGCAAATCTGGTCCCATTTTCAGCGGTGCAATGGCTAAAAGACAAAACACACATTACTCCAAGAGTCATGCTTCTGAAAGATTACAACGGTCATCAGAACGCGACCTTAGGCGTATGCGAGTTCAACGTCACCATCAAGGATGTAACATGTCAGATATTATTCTCCATAGTGGGCTCAGAGCGTGAATTGCTCATTGGGTGCAGGCATATAAAGAATTTGGGCTCATCAAGAGTGTGCATATTGTGGCGCACACGACACCCCGCTGATATATCTCAGTAAAGTCGATCATGCAAAATCATCCGGAGGTGTTTCAAGGATTTAGCACCCTGCCCTTCACAAATTGCATTCAGGTCAAGGAGGAAACAAAACTGGTCATGCATGTGCCCAGACGGGTGCCTGCTCCACTGAGGGACAAGCTCAAGGATGAGTTACAAAGAATTACGGCCTTAAGCGTCATCACGCGCACAGAAAGCCTATTGACTGGGTCAGCTCCATTGTCTGCGTGAAAAAGAGGAATGGTGGCCTGAAGACATGTATGAACCCTAAGGATCTCAGCCTGAACATTAAGAGTGAGCACTACTCTATCCCGAAGAGGGAGCAAATAGCGTGGGAAGTGGCTCAGCAACATGCTTCAGCAAGCTGGATGCATTGCAAGGCTTCTGGCAGCTAAAACTCGATGAGGCGTGCACAAAATTGTGCACCTTCAACACACCCTTGCATCATTACTGCTTCCTGCGAATGGGACTACACCCCGGGCTCCTAAAAGAGATAGCCGAGAATATTGTGGGGGCATCGGTGATGACCTTTCAGGAATCACTGGAGGCGGGAAGGGTCCCAGAGTACTGGAAAGTGTAATGTAACACCACTGTTTAAGACGGGAAGGAGGCAGAAGATGGGAAATTATAGGCCGGTTAGCATGACTTCGGTCATTGGTAAGATTTTAGAGTCTGTTATTAAAGATGAGATTGCAAAGTACTTGGAAGTGCATGGTAAAATAGGACTGAGTCAGCACGGCTTTGTCAAAGGTAGGTCATGTCCGACAAAACTGTTAGAGTTCTTTGAGGAGGTAACAAGGAAGTTAGACAAAGGAGAACCAGTGGATGTGATTTATTTAGATTTCCAGAAGGCCTCTGGGGTCTGTGCTGGGACCACAACTTTTCACAATATACATTAATGATCTGGAAGAAGGAACTGAAGGTACTGTTGCTAAGTTTGCAGATGATACAAAGATCTGTAGAGGGACAGGTAGTATTGAGGAAGCAAGGGGGCTACAGAAGGATTTGGACAAGCGAGGAGGGTGGGCAATGAAGTGGCAAATGAAATACAATGTGGAAAAGTGTGAGGTTATGCACATTGGAAGGAGGAATTTAGCCTAGACTATTTTCTAAATGGGGAAATGCTTCGGAAATCAGAAGTACGAAGGGACTTGGGAGTCTTTATTCAAGATTCTCTTAAGTCAATGTGCAGGTTCAGTCAGCAGTTAAGAAGGCAAATGGCAATGTTAGCATTCATGTCAAGAGGGCTAGAATACAAGAGCAGAGATGTACTTCTGAGGCTGTATAAGGCTCTGGTCAGACCCCATTTGGAGTATTGTGAGCAGTTTTGGGCCACTTATCTAAGGAAGGATGTGCTGGCCTTGGAAAGGGTCCAGAGGAGGTTTACAAGAATGATCCCTGGAATGAAGAACTTGTCGTATGAGGAACTGTTGAGGACTCTAGGTCTGTACTTGTTGGAGTTTAGAAGGATGAGGGGGGATCTTATTGAAACTTATAGGATACTGTGAGCCTGGATAGAGTGGACGTGGAGAGGATGTTTCCACTTGTAGGAAAAACTAGAACTAGAGGACACCATCTCAGGCTAAAGGGACCATCCTTTAAAACAGAGATGAGGAGGGATTTTTTCAGCCAGAGGGTGGTGAATCTGTGGAATTCTTTGCCACAGAAGATCTGGAGGCCAAATCACTGAGTGGCTTTAAGACAGAGATAGATAGATTCTTGATTAATAAGGGGATCAGTGGTTATGGGGAGAAGGAAGGAGAGTGGGGATGAGAAAATGTCAGCCATGATTGAATGTCGGAGCAGACTCGATGGGCCGAGTGGCCTAATTCTGCTCCTCTGTCTTATGGTCTTATAATCTCGGCGTCTGAAATTTTTTATCATGCCATGGAGTACGTAGTGGAAGGATTAACGGAGTGCTTGCGTATACATCAATGACATTATAATCTGGGAGTCCATGCGTGAGGAGCATGATGAAAGGCTGTTTCAAGTCCCCAAAGAGTCAGCAAGAATGGCCTCAAGCTCAGTCAGGCTAAATGCCAAGTCGGCGTTGACACTATTACTTTTCTAGGAGATCGTCTCTCGGCAAAAGATGTGCAACCAGATGAAAAAATCAAAGCCATTCTTCAGATGCCACGGCCCACGGACAAAAGGGGCTTTTTGTGCATACTGTGAATGATTAACTTTGTGGGAACGTTTATTCCTAACCTTGCCTCCAAGACATCCCAGCTTAGGGACTCCATGAAACAAGATGTAGATTTTAGGTGGTCGCGGAAACATGAGCAGGAGTGGAGAGCACTGCGCGTCTCACTAACAACAGTGCCCGTCCTTGGCTTCTTTGACCCGACTAAGACGACCAAAATTTCCACTGATGCATCTCAGGGTGGTATTGGAGCGGTACTTCTGCAGCAGGGTGCAGATGGCGATTGGCTGCTGGTGGCACACATGGCGAGAGCTATGACTGACACAGAACGTAGCTATGCGCAGATTGAGAAGGAATGTCTGGAGCTAGTTACGGGCCTAGAACAATTTCATGACTACGTCTATGGGCTGCCCACATTTTTGGTAGAGACGGACCACAGGCCGCTTGTTGCAATAGTTCAAAAGAACTTGTGTCAAATGCCCGCTAGAATGCAATGATTAATGATGAAGCTCCAGCTTTACAACAGGCAAGTTTCTGGCAGTCACCGGCATGCTCCCTAGAGCCACGGCCATCTATAAGACCTGTCTGGGGAATGGCGAAGTCCAACTGCATTTTAATCTCGTTGCTGCATCGCTTCTGGTTTCCGATGAATAGTCACGCCTGATCAGGGCAGAAACAGCCAAGGATCCAGTCCTACAAAGTCATTAAATGTCTCAAAGACGGTTGTCCAAATTGCTCGTGCACTGCGTACTATAATGTACATTCCAAGCTCGGTGAGGGGAATGGTCTGCTCATGCAGCAGCACAGAATTGTCATCCTGCAGTTGCTGAGGCAGATCATGCTTAGGAAACTTGACGAAGACCAGGCATCACCTGAGATATTGCAGGTGTGGTTGATCACTGCGACACGTCAAAACCTTTGCTGCAAACAGAGCAAGGAGCCGATGCATGTGGACGACATCAAATGCTAGTCCATGGCAGAAGGTAGGTATGGACTGGTTTCATTTTAATGGAAGTGACTACCGAGTCGTGATTGACTACTTTTCCAACTATCCAGAGATGGCGCAGTTGGCCAACGTGACTGCTCGCTGTGTGATACAGCATGTCAAATCGATCTTTGCCTGGCATGGCATACCATCTATTGTCATGTCGGACAATGGACCGTGTTTCAATAATCATGATTGGACTCACCGCTATGACTTCAGATAAATTACCTCCAGCCCCCCATATCTCCAATCGAATGGGAAGGTAGAAAAAGGGGTACATATTGTGACGCAGTTACTGACGAAGGCCCTTGATAGCCGGGAAGATATATATTTGGCATTACTCAGTTATCGTTTGACCCCACTTGTAAATGGCCTTTCACCAGCACAGCTGCTCATGAACAGGCAGCTGCGGACAACCCTGCCCTCCATGGTGGCTTCCACGATCAATTGGTAAATCAAGAAGAAGTTAGTTCTTCAGAAGAAAATTGAAGGAGTTTTGCGACAGATCTTGCGACAAGGATGTTCCAACCGCTGCAGATAGGGGATACAGTCAGAATTGAAGACCCCAATGGCAAGGGATGGGTGAAACTGGGAAGAGTCGTGCAACAGGCAGATCCGCACACATTCATGGTGATCACGGAGGATGGTTCACTCCTGCGCCGGAACCGACGAGCGCACCTAAAAGTACTACAGCCTTTTGTACTGAACCCAGTGAAAGAGTCTCGGTGTACTCCCAGGCTTGAATATGACACAGAATGTCCAGCACAGCCCAGGGTCAATGATGCATCCAGTGTTGCATGGGGAAAGACTGACAACTGATGAAGATGGGGCACGCTCACCAACTCAGCCAGTGCTCAGTCAGTCGACCAGAATAAGGTGCAAGCCTGACAGACTGAACTTATAACAAAATATATATTGTATGTTTGTAAATACCTATATTTCCAAAGCAAGGGGGAAGTGGTGATTTGTGTACTTGCATATCTGTATATAACTGTACAAACGTGTAAAGCCATTTATCAATGTATGTAATCACAGGTATGACCTCCTTCCAGTGGGTGGCGTCGGACATGCATCAGGTGACTGACGGGACTGGACCGTTGGTGGTAGAACGGATAGTAGGACAGTCGCCTTAGATTAGCTCCCTAGGAACTTGAGTAACTTTGTTTGTATATAGATCAGTTAGTTATCTTCCCACGTGCTTGACAATAAATCATCGTTCTGATTAAACACATCTACGTTCTGTGTGTGTCTTCATCATTGGGGGAACCATGGAACACAACAAACGTAGGTGCATGGAACCTGAGAGAAGAGTCAGGCATCATCTCCGCCTCGCGTGGAACATAAGAACATAAGAACTAGGAGCAGGAGTAGGCCATCTGGCCCCTCGAGCCTGCTCCGCCATTCAATGAGATCATGGCTGATCTTTTGTGGACTCAGCTCCACTTTCCGGCCCGAACACCATAACCCTTAATCCCTTTATTCTTCAAAAAACTATCTATCTTTATCTTAAAAACATTTAATGAAGGAGCCTCTACTGCTTCACTGGGCAAGGAATTCCATAGATTCACAACCCTTTGGGTGAAGAAGTTCCTCCTAAACTCAGTCCTAAATCTACTTCCCCTTATTTTGAGGCTATGCCCCCTAGTTCTGCTTTCACCCGCCAGTGGAAACAACCTGCCCGCATCTATCCTATCGATTCCCTTCATAATCTTATATGTTTCTATAAGATCCCCCCTCATCCTTCTAAATTCCAGCGAGTACAGTCCCAGTCTACTCAACCTCTCCTCGTAATCCAACCACTTCAGCTCTGGGATTAACCTAGTGAATCTCCTCTGCACACCCTCCAGTGCCAGTACGTCCTTTCTCAAGTAAGGAGACCAAAACTGAACACAATACTCCAGGTGTGGCCTCACTAACACCTTATACAATTGCAGCATAACCTCCCTAGTCTTAAACTCCATCCCTCTAGCAATGAAGGACAAAATTCCATTTGCCTTCTTAATCACCTGTTGCACCTGAAAACCAACTTTCTGTGACTCATGCACGAGCACACCCAGGTTTCTCGGCATAGCAGCATGTTTTAATATTTTATCATTTAAATAATAATCCCTTTTGCCGTTATTCTTACCAAAATGGATAACCTCACATTTGTCAACATTGTATTCCATCTGCCAGACCCTAGCCCATTCACTTAGCCTGTCCAAATCCCTCTGCAGACTTCCAGTATCCTCTGCACTTTTTGCTTTACCACTTATCTTAGTGTCGTCTGCAAACTTGGACACATTGCCCTTGGTCCCCAACTCCAAATCATCTATGTAAATTGTGAACAGTTGTGGGCCCAACACTGATCCCTGAGGGACACCCACTAGCTACTGATTGCCAACCAGAGAAACACCCATTCATCCCCACTCTTTGCTTTCTATTAATTAACCAATCCTCTATCCATGTTCCTACTTTCCCCTTAATGCCATGCATCTTTATCTTATGCAACAACCTTTTGTGTGGCACCTTGTCAAAGGCTTTCTGGAAATCCAGATATACCACATCCATTGGCTCCCCGTTATCTACCGCACTGTTAATGTCCTCAAAAAATTCCACTAAATTAGTTAGGCACGACCTGCCCTTTATGAACCCATGCTGCGTCTGTCCAATGGGACAATTTCCATCCAGATGCCTCGCTATTTCTTCCTTGATGATAGATTCCAGCATCTTCCCTACTACCGAAGTTAAGCTCACTGGCCTATAATTACCCACTTTCTGCCTACCTCCTTTTTTAAACAGTGGTGTCACGTTTGCTAATTTCCAATCCGCCGGGACCACCCCAGAGTCTAGTGAATTTTGGTAAATTATCACTAGTGCATTTGCAATTTCCCTAGCCATCTCTTTTAGCACTCTGGGATGCATTCCATCAGGGCCAGGAGACTTGTCTACCTTTAGCCCCATTAGCTTGCCCATCACTACCTCCTTGGTGATATCAATCCTCTCAAGGTCCTCACCTGTCATAGCCTCATTTCCATCAGTCACTGGCATGTTATTTGTGTCTTCCACTGTGAAGACCGACCCAAAAAACCTGTTCAGTTCCTCAGCCATTTCCTCATCTCCCATTATTAAATCTCCCTTCTCATCCTCTAAAAGACCAATATTCACCTTAGCCACTCTTTTTTGTTTTATGTATTTGTAGAAACTTTTACGATCTGTTTTTATATTCTGAGCAAGTTTACTCTCAATCTATCTTACTCTTCTTTATAGCTTTTTTAGTAGCTTTCTGTTGCCCCCTAAAGATTTCCCAGTCCTCTAGTCTCCCACTGATCTTTGCTACTTTGTATGCTTTTTCCTTCAATTTGATACTCTCCCTTATTTCCTTAGATATCCACGGTCGATTTTCCCTCTTTTTACCGTCCTTCCTTTTTGTTGGTATAAACCTTTGCTGGGCACTGTGAAAAATCACTTGGAAGGTTCTCCACTGTTCCTCAACTGTTTCACCATAAAGTCTTTGCTCCCAGTCTACCTTAGCTAGTTCTTCTCTCATCCCATTGTAATCTCCTTTGTTTAAGCACAAAACACTAGTGCTTGATTTTACCTTCTCACCCTCCATCTGTATTTTAAATTCCACCATATTGTGATCGCTCCTTCCGAGAGGATCCCTAACTATGAGATCCTGAATCAATCCTGTCTCATTACACAGGACCAGATCTAGGACCGCTTGTTCCCTCGTAGGTTCCATTACATACTGTTCGAGGAAACTATCGCGGATACATTCTATAAACTCCTCCTCAAGGCTGCCTTGACCGACCTGGTTAAACCAATCAACATGTAGATTAAAATCCCCCATGATAACTGCTGTACCATTTCTACATGCATCTGTTATTTCTTTGTTTATAGCCTGCCCCACCATAATATTACTATTTGGTGGCCTATAGATTACTCCTATCAGTGACTTTTTCGCCTTACTATTCCTGATTTCCACCTAAATGGATTCAACCTCATCCTCCATAGCACCGATGTCATCCCTTACTGTTGCCCGGATGTCATCCTTAAATAACAGAGCTACACCACCTCCCTTACCATCCACTCTGTCCTTCCGAAAAGTGTGATACCCTCGGATATTTAACTCCCAGTCGTGACCATCCTTTAACCATGTTTCCATAATGGCCACTAAATCATAGTCATTCACGATGATTTGCGCCATCAACTCATTGACCTTATTCCGAATACTACGAGCATTCAGGTAAAGTACACTTATGTTGGCTTTTTTACCTCTGTTCTTAATCTTAACACCTCGATCAGTAACCTCTCCCAAGTTATATTTCCTCTTAACCTTTCTCCTAATTTTCCTTGTCGTCGAACCCACATCTTCCTGTAACAACCTGCCGCATCGCTTACCATTAATGTTTTCACTTCCCGTTTTATTTGTTTTAGTATTCCTGGTCCTATTCACTGAGCTCCCCTCAGTCACTGTACCTTGTACTGTCGCCCTTTTTGATTTTTGACTATGGCTTCTCTGCCTTACACTTTCCCCCTTACTGCCTTTTATTTCTGTCCCTGTTTTACTACCTTCCAACTTCCTGCATCGGTTCCCACCCCCCTGCCACATTAGTTTAAACTCTCCCCAACAGCTCTAGCTAACACCCCCCAGGACATCGTTTCCAGTCCTGTCCAGGTGCAGACCGTCCGGTTTGTACTGGTCCCACCTCCCCCAGAATCGGTTCCAATGTCCCAGGAATTTGAATCCCTCCCTCTTGCACCATCTCTCGAGCCACGTATTCATCCTCTCTATCCTGACATTCCTACTCTGACTAGCTCGTGGCACTGGTAGCAATCCTGAGATTACTACCTTTGAGGTCCTACTTTTTAGTTTAACTCCTAGCTCCCTAAATTCAGCTTGTAGGACCTCGTCCCGTTTTTTACCTATATCGTTGGTGCCTACGTGCACCACGACAGCTGGCTGTTCACCCTCTCCCCCCCCAGAATGTCCTGCAGCCGCTCCGAGACATCCTTGACCCTTGCCCAGGGAGGCAACATACCATCCTGGAGTCTCGATTTCGTCCGCAGTACCGCCTGTCTATTCCCCTTACGATTGAGTCCCCTATCACTATAGCCCTGCCATTCTTCTTCCTGCCCAGCTGCGCAGCAGAGCCAGCCACGGTGCCATGAACCTGGCTGCTGCTGCCTTCCCCTGGTGAGGCATCTCCCTCAACAGTATCCAAAGCGGTATATCTGTTTTGCGGGGAGATGACCGCAGAGGACACCTGCACTGCCTTCCTACTCTTGCTCTGTCTTTTGGTCACCCATTTACTATCTCCCTCAGTACCTTTCACCTGCGGTGTGACCAACTTGCTAAACATGCTATCCACGACGTCCTCAGCATCGCGGACGCTCCAAAGTGAGTCCATCCGCAGCTCCAGAGCCGTCAAGCGGTCCAACAGGAGCTGCAACTGGACACACTTCTTGCACGTGAAGGAGCCAGGGACAGTGGACGTGTCCCTGAGCTCCCACGTCGCACACGAGGAGCATGACACGGGTCTGAGATCTCCTGCCATGTCTTAAACCTTCGGTTAACTTGAACAATTTCAATTTCCCCCAAAAAATTTAACGAAATAAATAAACAATGAAGAAAAAAAAATATATATATATATACACCAATGAAAAGAAACAGAAAACAGAAACACTACTTACCAGTCACTTACCAGGGATAAAAAGCACTTCCTCCCCACCCAGCTTCGAATTCCCACCTCGATTCAAATTCCCAAACTCACTCTTTGCTGTCTCACTCTGGCTGTCTTCTGTCTCACTGGGAGAACTCACTGGGAGTGAGTTACAAGTTGCTCTTTTTAAACTGTCCTGAATGGACTCCCCTCCCCCACCTGCTTTCAGATCAAAGTAGATTAAAGTGACTAACACTGCCAACCAGTTATGTGAGTGGGTGGAACAGCCCTTGTTAACCTACACTGCCCAATGCCCAATACTAGCTTAATATAAATTAATTTAAACTCCTGAAATTTACAAGGAGCTGCCTTACTGATTCAATTCAATTCCCACCTCGATTCAAATTCCCAAACTCACTCTTTGCTGTCTCACTCTGGCTGTCTTCTCTGTCTCACTGGGAGAACTCACAGAAGTAAATCAGTTATCCACTCTTAACAGTGTACAGAGAAATGACATCCCAGATTATGTCAGAGGAGATGTGTGCCAAGATACTGCACTTCAGCAACTGCTGCTTTCGGACTTTGAGCTTGTAAAATTAACAATTGATATGTCTGAACCCTCTCTCCCTCCTCACCACACTCCTTCCCTCAGCCCCCTTCCCCCTCTCTTCTCTTCTCTTCTCTTCTCTTCTCTTCTCTCCCCTCCCCTCCCCTCCCCTCCCCTACATCTCCTTCCCCCCCTCAGAAATAAACAAAAACATTGCGTTTATGTAGAAAAATATATTTTATTGATCGTTGAGTTTAAGTGAGAAATTATATTTTATTGCAAGAAATTTGTGAACGTTGAGGTTATTATACAAAATGTGATTGTTCGACTGATGAAGTTACACATTAAGTTAAATGTTAACTGGTTTCGAAGTTTGGTATTTATAAAATTATTTTTGTTAATAAATGTTTTCCATTAAACTTTAGAAGTTTCTACAAATGTCATACTGGAACATCAAAACACAACTTTAATTATGAGATAATTATAAATGAATAAGATAATTTAAGGAAACAAGGCAGAATCATAATAACACAGATTACACGGTAGCACACTGTTTAGCACTGCTGCGTCACAGGGGGTGTGGCTACATCGAAACTGGAGCCGTTATGCTGGATGTCCGAGGCTGCCGCTGGGAGGGGCATGTTCACCACAATTTCTCAAGGCATTTTTCTATCGCCGAATCGGTGGCTCGCGGCTTGTGTTTTATGTAAGAGTGAACTGTCATTTTATTTAAATCTACGCTTTACCTATTTACCATTAGGTAAGCAATTGCCTTCGCATAGTCACTACAAAAGATGCATTCACGTCTAAATGGTTTGATGATTGTCACAATGTCAGCTCCCCTTACCAAGGAATTGTGCATCTCTTTAATTGTTGCTTTATAGATGCCAAATAATTCAGAAATGTACATTTAATTCAGTACATATTAATGTTTTTTTAAAAGATATTTTCATTTATCATTTTAGCCTAAGAAGTTAAAGGTGTTTGTTTTGGACGTCAGTGAGAGGAAACCTTTCAGCTGCAATCATAAACAGTCTTGCTGAAATTTAGTCAACTGACATGTAACAGTTTTCAACGAAGTGCGTGAATTAAATCTCTAGAGGATGTCAGAGTTACTGACGCAATGTCAAATTTTGTTAAGCATGACTCAATGATATCTCAATTACATATTCCCTTATCCTCTTGTAAGTTTACAATGGTCAAAGAAGGGGTAAATATCCACATTATTCTTCATTATTTTCCATAAGTTCAGGGAGAGAGCAGTGAACATACTGAGAACAACTGAATAGATTCACCCCAAAATCTGCTCAGACGAGGAGGAGCGTAACAGACATCTACAGACGTTGAAAGATGCCCTCGTACGAACGAGATATGGCACTCGACTCATCGATCGACAGTTCCAACGCGCCACAGCGAAAAACCGGACCGACCTCCTCAGAAGACAAACATGGGACACAACCGACAGAATACCCTTCGTCGTCCAGTACTTCCCCGGAGCGGAGAAACTACGTCACCTTCTTCACAGCCTTCAACACGTCATTGATGACGATGAACATCTTGCCAAGGTCATCCCCACACCCCCACTACTTGCCTTCAAAACAACCGCGCAACCTCAAACGAACCATTGTTTGTAGCAAACTACCCAGTCTTCAGAACAGTGACCACGACACCACACAACCCTGTCATGGCAATCTCTGCAAGACGTGCCAGATCATCGACATGGATACCACTATTACACGTGAGAACACCACCCACCAGGTACGCGGTACATACTCGTGCGACTCGGCCAACGTTGTCTACCTCATACGCTGCAGGAAAGGATGTCCCGAAGCGTGGTACATTGGCGAGACCATGCAGACGCTGCGACAACGAATGAACGGACATCGCGCAACAATCACCAGGCAGGAATGTTCCCTTCCAGTCGGGGAACACTTCAGCAGTCAAGGGCATTCAGCCTCTGATCTCCGGGTAAGCGTTCTCCAAGGCGGCCTTCAGGACCCGCGACAACGCAGAATCGCCGAGCAGAAACTTATAGCCAAGTTCCGCACACATGAGTGCGGCCTCAACCGGGACCTGGGATTCATGTCGCATTACATTCATCCCCCACCATCTGGCCTGCGAAATCCTACCAACTGTCCTGGCTTGGTACAATTCACACCTCTTTAACCTGGGGTTACCCCATCTCTGGATCTGTAAAGATTTAATCACCTGCTAATGCTCGCATTCCAAGCATTGTTTGGCATCTTTGAATTTGTCTATATATGTGTTTCTGGAACAGACCTCTTCATTCACCTGAGGAAGGAGCAGCGCTCCGAAAGCTAGTGACATCGAAACAAATCTGTTGGACTTTAACCTTCGTACTGTGCTCACCCCAAAATGGTTCAACCGGTGGGATTTTCCACTGGTGGGTTTCTCCATTGCCCCAGCAGCGCACCCATGCCAGAAGGTTTTCTGGTGCTGTGGGGTGGCAACAATGGGAAATCCCATTGGCAGGTAACTGGAACGGAAAATCCCACTTTTTGAGAGGGTGCGCCGCCCAGGAAAACGCAACCGTTAGACTGGAGAATCCTGCCCAATCCATGGTTGATATAAAATGGTTTGAATTTGTATCTCTAGTAATCGTATTCTCATCATACAATCTCAACTTATTTTCCTGCAAGAATAGTATCTGAAGTCTAGGAGAGACGAAGACAAGGAATTTTCTCAAAGGAGGCTCATTGAGTCTGCAACGGCTCTCTAAAAGAGCGCTCCACCTATGCCCACACCCACACCCTATCCCCATAACCCCACCTGACATATTTACAAGCGGTGGCATATGTGAACGTATTTACATGAAGACAGCTGTCTAATGTGAGAAAACAGAACGTAGCAAACAAAACAAATGTTCATAAGTCCAGTCTCTGTGGCTTGCGCCTGATCCTTGTCGACCGCTGGAGAGGTGGTGGTGGGGACAACGGCGCCTTGACAGGTGGCATGGAAACCTGACTGGTGGCCTCATAGTTCGAGGTATCAGGAGGTGGCAAAACAACGGACGGAAACGGAGAAGAAAGCAGTTGTGGGCAGGCAACTATGCGCAGTACCCGTCTGTTTAATCGCACAACAGAACCATCAGCCATACGTACAACATACGAGTGGGGCACAGCCTGTCGAACAACGACAGCTGGAGCAGACCAGCCACCATCCGGTATTTTGGTCCTGACAGTGTCTGCCGGGAATAACACAGGCAAATCGGTGGCATGAGCGTCATAGCCCTGCTTTTGTTGATTTCGGAGCTGCTGCACCTTCTGCAGCACCGGGAGATGATCCAGGTTGGGCAAGTGTATGGCTGGAAGTGTTGTCCACAAGTCCCTGTTCATCAGGAGTTGAGCCGGCGACATACCAGTGGACAGTGGGGGTCACGCTGTACGTAAGCAGTGCGAGGTAGATGTCAGAAGCAGAATCCGCAGCCTTGCAGATGAGCTGTTTCACAATGTGCACCCCTTTTTCAACCTTCCCAGTGGACTGCAGATAGTGTAGTCTGGAAGTGACATGTTTGAAATGGTATGACTTGGCAAACATAGACCACTTGTGTCTGTTGAAGCATGGGCCATTGTCACTCATGACAGTGAGTGGGATACCATGCCTGGAGAATGTCTCCTTACAGGCCTTGATGACGGTCCGAGATGTGAGGCCTCAGAGCTTCACGACTTCAGGATAATTGGAGAAATAATCAATAATCAACACGTAGTCACAACCTTTTGCATGAAAGAGGTCGATGCCAACCTTAGACCACGGGGAGGTCTCGATTTCATGCTGCTGGAGCAACTCCTTGCTCTGCGCTGGCTGGAAGCGCTAACAGGTCGCACAGTTGAGGACCATGTTCGAGACGTCCTGGCTAATACCGGGCCAGTAGACAGCCTTCCTGGCTCTGCGTCTGCACTTCTCTACGCCCAGGTGTCCCTCATGGATTTGGTGGAGCACCAAGCTCTGGAGACTGAGTGGAATGACAATCCAGTCCAGCTTGAGGAGGATACCATCAATCACCATCAAGTCGTCCTTTACATTGTAAAATTGAGGGCACTGCCCTTTCTGCCAGCCATTGGCGAGGTGATGCATGACACGCTGCAAGAGGGGGTCTTTGGCTGTCTCCTCGCGGATATGAACCACCTTCTCATCAGACGCCGGGAGGGTGCTAGCACACAGCTGCACCAGTGATTCAATCTGCCGGATGATTTCCAGCAGTTCACTAGGCAATGTGATGGAGCGGGATAATGCATCAGCAGTGATGAGCTCCTTGCCAGGCGTGTACACTAAGCCAAAGTCGTGCCTTCTGAGTTTGAGGAGAATGCGCTGCAACCAAGGCGTCATGTCGTTCAGGTCCATGTGGATAATGTGGACCAGAGGCCTATGATCCGTCTCGACTGTGAATGTCGGCAGGCCGTAGACGTGGTCGTGAAACTTGTGAATGCCAGTGAGAAGACCCAGGCATTCCTCCTGTATTTGCGCATACCTTGTTTCGGTGGGCGTCATGGCCCTCGATGCATAGGCTACCGGTGCCCAGGATGAAGAGTCATCGCATTGAAGCAGCACCGCACTGATGCCATCCTGGCTCGCAACTGTCGAGATCTTCGTCTCCCTGTCTGGGTCAAAAAATGCCAAGACGGGTGCAGTGATGAGCTTGGCTTTCAGCTCCAACCACTCTGCCTGATGTGCTGCCTTCCACTCAAAGGCAGTGGACTTTTCCACCAGGTTTCGCAGGGCCGTGGTGTGTGAGGCCAGGTTTGGGATGAACTTGCCCAGAAAATTGACCATGCCCAATAAGCAAAACACCGCCTTCTTGTCTTCAGGGACCTTCATGGCTTAGATGACCTTGACCTTGTCTGTGTCCGGGTGCACGCCCTGCTGAGAGATCTCGTCACCTAGCAACTTGAGTGTCAACTTGCCAAAGCAACATTTTGACCTGCTCAGCTTCAGGCCGTTGGCATCGACACGGCGGAATACCTGCTGGAGATGGGAAACATGCTCTTCAGGGGTCGTGGGACATATGATGATGTCAATCTCCAATGCCGAGACAATGCCAAGCGGCATGCGATTATAGCACAATCTGCCAAACGGTGTGTTGAAGGTTGTCATGTGAGAGTACCTTTAAGACATGGATGTTTAAGCAATGTACCTTTAAGAAAACAGTGATGTCAGAGAGTGGGTGGAGCTGGGCTTTAGATCAGCCATTTTGCAGTTTTAAATTTGCATTTTGAAAAGAGCTTGGGAGTGTCTGTGTTTTGCAGTGAGTTGGATCTCTGCCATGAAAGACTATCTCTGGATCATTTGGGCGATTTAACCTCATAATAGTAAAGCCTTTAACCTGATGTGATTCTGTTTCAAGGTGTTAAGTCTCTTGGATGTTTGAAGGAACATTTTGAGGAATTATTTATAGTTGCAATATTTTCGGAGTTAGCTTAGAAGTAAGGGGTGTTTAGAGATCCAATGTTTATTTAAGATGTTAAGTTGAGTTCATGGAATAAACATTGTTTTGTGTTTAAAAACCCACGAGTCCATAATTATAATCCCACACCTAGGGAACAAGCCATGTGCTAGGAAAAGCAACAAATCCATTAAAGGGAGAAGTTGGTTGAACATCATGATACATTTTGGGGTTCTGAAAACGCCTCGCCCATAACAATTGGGAGTTCGAGGGGATAAAAGTCTATCTATGGCACAGCTCCAGATGCAGATGAAGCAATTTGAACATGAAAAAGAATTAAAGCAACTTGAACATGAAAAATAATTAAAGCAGCTTGAATATGCAATGAAAGAAAAAGAAAGAGATAGAGATAGAGAGGAAAATGAAAAGGAAAGAGAAGAAAGAAACAAAGAAAGAGATAGAGAGGAAAGGGAAAAAGAGAGAGAGTTTGACTTCAGAAAATGGCTCTGAAACATGAAAATCAGTTAAAATTAGCAGACGCAAAGGGACACGTACAGCTGGAGGAGATGGATGAGGATAATGAGACAGAGCGTCATAGTTGAAGACGTGGTGAAGATCTATTTAAATATGTCCAAGCATTGCCAAAGTTTGACGAGAAGGAGGTAGAAGCCTTTTTCATTTCATTTGAGAAGGTAGCTAAACAATTGCAATGGCCACATGACATGTGAGTATTACTGATTCAAACAAAGCTGGTAGGGCTAGTGAAGTGTTTGCATCACGACCGGAGGAGGTATCTGGAACGTATGAGGAGGTGAAGAAATCCATCTTAAGTGCATATGAGCGAGTGCCTGAAGCTTAAAGACAAGGGTTTAGAAATTTAAGGAAAGAATTTGGTCAAACATACATGGAGTTTGAAAGGGTCAAACAGAGTAATTTTGATAGGTGGAAAAGGGCTTTGAAAATAGACCAAACGTATGAAGCTCCAGAGAAATTATACTTTTGGAGGAGTTTAAAAATTCAATTCCTGATTTGGTGAGAACTCATGTGGAAGAACAGAGGGTTAAAACTGCGAGATGAGCAGCGGTAATGGCAGATGATTATGAATTAGTTCATAAATCAAAGAGGTTTCCAACATCAGTTTCAGCCGGTGAGGGATAGAAACTGGGGATGAGAAATACTCAAGTGGTAAAGGTAAAGGAGATCTGATGGGAGACAATAAAGAGAGTGTACCTCAGATTTAAAAAGATCTCCAGGAGGGTAGAAAAGAGATGAAAAGTTTCAAATGTTTTCACTGTAATAAACTAGGCCATGTAAAGTCACAGTGTTGGTGGTTGAAGAAAAGCACTGGGAAGGCTGATGTGGTAAAACTGGATAAGGCAGTGGGATTTGTTAGAGTGGTAAAGGAAAGCCCAAGGGAAGTGAAGGAGGTGCAAATGATTGTACAGCCTGTTCAAGAAGTAATTGTTAAGAAGGTGCCCAATGTCTTTAAAGAATTTACTTGTGTGGGTAAAGTTTACTCATGTGTATCAGGAGGAGCAGGTAAAGAAGTCACAATTTTAAGAGATACAGGGGCTAGTCAATCTTTAATGGTAAGAGATGAGGAATTATGTAGTTTGGGAAGAATGTTGCCAGAAAAGGTGGTGATATGTGGAATTCAGGGTGAGAGGAGTAGCGTTCCATTATATAAGGTAAGGTTGGAAAATCCAGTGAAGAGTGGTGAAGTGGTAGTAGGAGCAATAGATAAACTATCTTGTCAGGAATACAGTTTATCTTGGGTAATGATATAGCTGGATCACAGGTGGGAGTGATGCCTACTGTGGTTGATACGCCAGTGGAAAATCAGACAACTGAAGTGTTGAAGGACGAATATCCTGGGAATTTTCCGGATTGTGTAGTAACAAGGTCGCAAAGTCACAGGTTAAGACAAGAGGAGAAAACAAAGAGTGAAGATGAAATTGAAGTGCAATTATCAGAAACGATTTTTGATCAGGTGTTTGAAAAAGAACAAGAACAGGTGGAGGATGAGGCGGATATTTTTAGTTCAGGAAAATCGGCGGACAGAAAGATATAGAAATAAAATGGATATATCAGAAAGCATATAAGGAAGAGGAATTTGAGAGTATACCAGATTGTTATCACCATAAAAATGATGTCTTGATGAGAAAATGGAGACCTGTACATATGCAGGCGGATGAAAAGTGGGCAGAAGTTCATCAAGTAGTATTGCCGGTAAGGTATAGAAAGGACGTGTTGCGCGTTGCACAGGAGGTACCAGTGGGAGGTCATTTGGGAATAAGGAAAACTCAAGCTAAAATCCAGAAATATTTTTATTGGCCTGGACTACATAAAGATGTAGCTAAATTTTGTCAATCATGTCACACATGTGAAGTGACAGGGGAACCTCAAGCAGTGATAAAACCAGCGCACTTAATACCCATTCCAGCATTTGAGGAGCCTTTTACAAGGGTCATAATTGATTGTGTAGGACCGCAGCCTGAAACAAAAAGTGGGAATCAATATCTTTTGACTATAATGGATGTATCTACTAGGTTTCCAGAGGCCAGTCCAGTACGTAATGTTACAGCTAAAACGATTGTGGAAGAGTTACTTAAATTTTTTACTCGATATGGACTGCCCACAGAAATTAAATCGGATCAAGGATCAAATTTTACTTCAAAGTTATTAAAAGAAGTTATGGATAGCTTAGGAATAAAACAATTTAAATCAACTGCGTACCATCCGGAATCGCAGGGAGCGTTAGAAAGGTGGCATCAGACATTAAAGACAATGTTGAGGGCGTATTGTCAAGATTATCCAGAGGATTGGGATAAAGGAATTCCATTCATATTGTTTGCAATTAGGGATGCACCTAATGAGTCTACCAAATTTAGTCCTTTTGAACTAATTTTTGGTCATGAGGTAAGAGGACCACTTAAATTGATTAAGGAAAAATTGGTGGGTGAGAAATCAGAAACTACACTATTGTATTACGTGTCAAATTTTAGGGAATGATTAAATAGAGCAGGTGATTTGGCTAGACAACATTTGAAAGTTGCACAAAATGTGATGAAACGGGTAGCGGACAAGAAATCCAAAGTTCGTAGTTTTGCCAGTGGGGATAAAGTTTTAGTGTTGTTACCAGTGGTAGGTGAGCCTTTAAAAGCTAGGTTTTGTGGACCGTATCAGATTGAAAGGAAATTAAGTGAAGTGAATTATGTGGTAAAAACACCAGATAGAAGGAAGACTCATTGAGTGTGTCATGTGAATATGCTTAAAATGTACTTTGAAAGGGAAGGAGAGAAAAAGGAGGTTTTAATGATTCTAACTCAAAGTGACGAACAACTCCAGATGACTTGGCATATCTCAAATTATATTGGAAAATGAGGATGTTCTTAAAAATTGGGATGAATTGTTAAGTTACTTTCCGGAGGAAAAACGAACTGACCTGAAAGAGTCATTGATATCACATGGGCAAGTTTGTAGAGATAAATTGGGAAGTACTAAAATGGCTATACATGATGTAGATGTGAGAAATGCTGTTCCTATCAAACAAGATCCAAAAAGACTTAATCCTTTAAAATTGGCACAGGTTAACAGAGAGATTGAGAGTATGCTTAAAAATGGCATAATTAAAGTGGGTTGCAGCCAATGGAGCTCACCCATAGTGATGGTACCTGAACCAGACGGTATCCAATGGTTGTGTGTGGACTATCGAAAGGTGAATGCAGTTACAGGAACGGACCCTATCCTATCCCACGTTTGAAGGATTGCATTGAGAATTTGGGACAATCTGCTTTTATTTCCAACTTCCAGGCATGGAAAGAACATTTAAAACATCATATGGAGTTCTTCGATCAACTTCAGGAGGCAGGTTTGGTGATGAACCTAGCCGAAAGTGAATTTGGAGAAGCCCGAATCACTTTCCTTGAGGAGTTTCCGATACCTTCAAGCCGAAGGGAAATAATGCGATTTCTTAGCATGAGTGGATTTCATCGAACATTTGTGAAAAATTTTTGTAGCGTGATTACTCCACTGATGGACTTACTAAAGAAACATTAAAAATTTCAATGGACAGGGGACTTTCAACAGGCATTTAACTGCCCGAAAGCTGTGATCACCGATGCTCCTGTATTGGAGAATTGCAAGGGACTCTGTGGTCAGATTGAACTAAAGTATCTGATTCTAAAGAGAAATGCCGAGGAGTAGAGGAATGGATGGATCATGCAGAGACTTTCTTGTTCAAAGAGACTGTCAATCGAGAAGGATTTCAGTTGGAGGAAGAACAACAAAGAAAAATGGACTATATTATTATCCCTGTTTGCATGTGTTTTTTTTTTAAAGTAAAGGTATATTTACTGTGTACATTTCTTAGTGGATGGAGCAAAAGTGCAAAAGTGAAAAATGAAACCATCTTGAAGTTGATGGTTTTTTTTTCTTGGGGGGGGGAGGTGTCATGTGAGAGTACCTTTAAGACATGGATGTTTAAGCAATGAACATTTAAGAAAACAGTGAGTGGGTGGAGCTTGGCTTTAGATCAGCTATTTTGCAGTTTTAAGTTTGCAGTTTGAAAAGAGCTTGGGAGTGTCTGTGTTTTGCAGTGAGCTGGATCTCTGCCATGAAAGACTATCTCTGGATCATTTGGGTGATTTAAACTCATAATAGTAAAGCCTTTAACCTGATGTGATTCTGTTTAAAGGTGTTAAGTCTCTTGGAGGTTTGAAGGAACATTTTGAGGAATTATTTACTGTTGCAATATTTTCGGAGTTATATTTGAAGTAAGGGGTGTTAAGAGATCCAATGTTTATTTAAAATGTTAAGTTGAGTTCATGGAATAAATATTGTTTTGTGTTTAAAAACCCATGAGTCCATAATTGTAATCCCACACCTAGGGAACAAGCCATGTGCTAGGAAAAGCAACAAATCCATTAAAGGGAGAGGTTGGTTGAACTCCATGATACATTTTGGGGTTCTGAAAACGCCTCGCCCATAACAAGGTGCAGAGCCTTCTGCTGGACTCATCCAGCTGAATTTACCAAAATCCATGTGATGCATCTAACTTGGTTAAAAATCGTGCGTGTGCCATCTCACTGGTGAGTTCCTCCCGCTTCGGGATGGGGTAGTGTTCACGCATTATATTCTTATTGAGCTCCTTGGGATCAGTGCAAATGCGCAGGTCTCCCGAAGGCTTTCTAACACATACCATCGAGCTGACCCAGTCAGTCAGTTTGGTTACCTTGGAAATGATGTCCTGTTGTTGAAGATCCTTGTGCTGTGCCTTCAGGCGATTCCTCAGCGGAGCCGGGACCCGGCGTGGTGCGTGGACCACTGGCTTTGCATCAGGTCGTAGCAGAATCTTATATCAATATGGCAGCGTGCCCATCCCATCGAACACATCCGGATACTGAACGAGGATGTCGTCAATGCCGGCCTGAAGATCCACATTGGAGGATGTCGTTGTGTAAACCCGCTGCACGAGGTTCAGCTGCTTGCAGGCCTGCGCGCCAAGTAGGGATGCCCTGTCTGACTTGACAATTTCAAAACATAACCGTGCATGGGTGCTCCTGTTGGAGACGAGTAGATGGCAGGATCCCAGTGCCGTAATGGCATTTCTGTTGTAGTCCAGGAGCCTGCAGGCTGCTGGAAGGACTTTGGGGGGCTTCTTGATGCATTTAAAATCTGCCTGTGAGAGGAGGTTGGCAGAAGCACCAGTGTCCAGCTTAAACTGGATGGAGCAGTGGTTGACCTGCATCACTGCACGCCATCGTCCGCAGAATCCACAGCGAGGATGGATTGAAGTTGTGATGAGTTGGATGTGGCATATTCACATCTGGTAATGATGCCCACACAGGAGGTGGAGCCCAGGCATTATTCGTCTGGATCCGTTGTGCTGCCAGGATCAGAATCCTGTAATCGTTGTTGCACACTCTGAATGCGCCATCGTCGGAATTGGGAGCGCTGGCCCCTGACTGGTGGTGCAGACCTGCACAAGGCTGCATAGTGTCCAGGCTTCCTGCAGTTTAAACATCGCCTGCCTCTTGCAGGGCAGTGTTTCTTTAAGTGGGCATTGCCACAGTTCGAGCACGTCATGACATCGGCGTCCTGACGCTCCGCGCGCCGTCGCACATGCGCAGTGCGGGTGCACCGTTATTCTGTTTGCATCGCGCATGCGTGGGGCCCCAGGAAAAGCGCGCAAAATGGCCGCTTTCATCAATGCTGAGGCGCTGCATCCGGGGGATTGCCTGCACACTCTCTGCCTCGTGGGAAGCAAGTTTCTCATTTTCAGCTGATTTGTACTGGGCATAGCGATTTTTGGCGTGCTCATGCACTGTGCATGTTTCAATCGCGACTGGCAGGGTCATATGCTTGATTTTCAGCAGCTGCTCTCTCAGAGGATCAGGGTGAACTCCAAAAACGATTTGTTCTCTGATCATGGAGTCAGCAATATAACCAAAGTTGCAGGATAGCGCTAGCAGGTAGAGGTTAGTTAAGAAGGAGTTGAAAGATTCATCTTTACCTTGTAGACGCTGTTTGAATATGTAGCGCTAGAAGATTTCATTGGTATCCACTTCACAGCGACTGTTAAACTTGTCCAGGATGGTCTGAAACCTTGTCTTGTCCTGGCCTTCGGTGAAGTGAAAAGAGTTGAAGAGTTTGATGACTTGATCATCCGCTGTTGAGAGGAGAAGCGTGATCTTCCTTGCATCAGACGCACCCATGAGGTCTGAAGCTTCGATGTACAAAATAAACTTTTGCTTGAATGTCCGCCAGTTGGCACTGAGATTGCCGGAGGTCCTGAGCTGGTGAGGAGCCTGAATCTTCTCCTTGGTGCCGGGATACATTCGTTGGTCGTCACGGAAAGACTGAGGTAAACCACCTAGATTAAGCAGCCTCCTGGTAGCATGTTGTGTTATGTACTCTGGGATAACACAGGCTGCAACTGGATGCAGCTTTAACCAAAAGATACTCCAGACCTTGAAGTTAGTTCAATCTGATTTATTGAACCAGTAGCACAGTTAGCACATTTCTCTATGAGTTCGACTCTCTGCTAACTTAACTGTGGTTACTCTGTCTGACTGAACCAGATTAGCTCTTAGCCACATGCTGGAGGTGGGATACTGTACATACACCATGACTCACTCTGTAGATGTTCATCAGTGGAAAGAGATGGAGTGTGAATGCCTCATGCCTTTTCTTGTGAGATACCACCCCTGAGTGTCCTGCCTGCTCATTGGTCAAGTCCTGTTCTCTGTGTTCATTAGTTGCCTGTCTGTGCCTGTCTGTATATCATTATCTGCATGTATGCATATCATGACATATATTGAACCTGAGTATCTGGCGCTGTGAGGCAGTAGTGCTAACCACTGTGCCACCGTGCTGCCCCAGTCATTTTGAATCCTAGGTAACACCCAAATGGCCAATGATACATTTTTTTCTCTCCCCTCCATGAGACAATAGCTATCTTTCTTCTCCCCTTCTAGGTTCTCACTTTGTCAGTCGTTTGTAACTTACCCTGTTATTACCTTACAGACCGTCTGTCAACTATTCGTCCCTTGCGCAGGCAAAATTTCAGAATGGAACTGGCATCAACTAAGGGCCAGCAACTACCCATAGAAGATAGTTACATTCTCCAAGGAAGACATACATTGTAAAAAAACAAAAGAGCTTACTTAGTTGAACATAGAGTGGCATTTTCCCTTGAGGGGACAGCAAATGTATGTCAGACCATTGCAAGAATATAAGAAAGCATATGAAGCTGAAACAAGTCTTTCCCAACCCTTATCAACTTTCACTTACCAGCTTGACTCCAACCTTCTCCTCACATACAGTCGGTTTTGCTTATCTGCCTCTTAACACAAGCAACTCTATATCTTACAGGCATAGGGCACGATTTACCGCCCTCAACACGCTCGACTTGGCATTGGGACGATGACGCTGAATCTCACGAGAAGCCCCTCGCGATCTGGATCGTGCCCTCACTGAGCGTGATCCCGATCAGGATATTAAAATGAGTCATTCAGCTCATTTAAGTATGCATTTGCAAGATGCTCCCGATGCCTGGTATCTATCGGCCCTGCCTCGGAGACCTTGCCTTGGTGTCTTTATGACTGGTTTCCACAAACATGGGCCAGCCGTAAATGCACCGGGGGTGCGGGGTGGTCTCCCAGACCATTAGAGACCCCTGGATGGTCAGGGACAGGGCAGGGTGGCATCCTGGCACTCCCTCTGGCACCGAGGCACCTTGGCACTGACAGCATGACACCTTGGCAGTGCTGCCCAGGTACCCTGACAGTGCCAGGTTGTCAATTCCGTGTTGCCCAGGTAGCACTGCCAGGCTGTCAGGGGCACTGCCAGGGTGTAAGGTTGGCACTGCCAGAGATCGGGCCATGGGGGCCTTACCAGGTGGTGGGGGGGTTGAGGGGATGTTCCTGTGGGCCTCCCCGATGTTGGGGGGAGGAGGGAGGAGTCGAAAACAGGAGAGGGTCGTTAAGAGGGAAGGGGCGTTCAGGGCAGCCAGACAATGGAGCCCCGATCTGAGAGTTGAAGCTCACCAGCAGGAATTGACTCTGTGTGCCTTCGGTGGACAGAAACTCCCCAAGGCCAAAGTAAACTGTCAAAGTGCTGTTAAATAGCAGGGTATTTCTTCGTGCTGCAGCCACTGAGAAACAGACTGCTAAATGCTCCCAAAACCGCACATAGATTTTTAAAATGGTTAAATCGCACCCATGGTCATGTTCTTCAGTTGTTTTCTGGTGCTAGCTGTCTGCTCTTTTCTCCAAATCAAAGGAAAGAAAAATCTGTACTGCTGGCCTATGATTGCCATGGAACCTTCCGCTAAATGAGGGCATGCATACCTCGAGAACAAAAGATGAAGGCCTTGTTCCTTCTACAAAATATATTTGAAAACTAACAAAGTCTTCTTGTGCCAAGTTAAGTGAACTGAGAGAGAGAACTGGATTATAGACGGAGGGCAATGTCCCTGCACTCCAGCATAAATTTTGTAATAAACCAGCCTCAGCCAGGCCGGCTTGCTTCGATTTAACAGGTTGGGTGACAGCCCTTTAGTTAGTATGATGAAGGATTTCCGCCTGTCTCCGGAGAAAGACCCGCGACATAGAGCTGCCGGCCAATTAGAGGGCAACAGCTCTGGGTCACACCAGGATTAGTGGCCACTACCAGTATTGGAGGAGGCATGGGACAAAGAACCAGGGATGCCCCCAAACCAGGTGGAATCTCATTATGATTGAGTTGACAGGTTCTGTTGAGAGGGCTGATGGAGCGTATTTGAAAGGGAGGTACTAAGACCCCAGATCAGACCCCTAAAGTGGCTAGGATACTGGACAGAAACCCACTATTTTATCTTAATTTTCTATGACTGTGAGGAGAGGAGAGTTCGCTCCAGGACTGATTGCACGAAGAAATAGGGATATGCTGTATTAAACAAACTTTAATACTAACACAGTATTACAAATCTTTAACATCACACCAGAAAATAGCTTACAATTACCCTTAAACAATACAACTCAATACAGAGAATACAATACCCTTAATTGCGATCTTTACTTCCACTTAGACAACAGCAAAATAAACCATCTCAATACCAATGGCAGAAAGAAATATTTGCTTTACAGAGTTATGCTTTGAGAAATAGATCTCTTGACACTATGTGACCCAAGGCAGAAACTCTGGCTGTATGTCTTCAAAAGCTGTTTCAACTGGCTTGTTTCAGCTCCCTATTGTACTCAGACAAATCGGCAGTGCTTCAAACACTGTTAATCCTTTTTAACTAACTTACAGTGAGAGCAGAACTGTTTCACTGTGTACACAGCTTCAGCCAGATCAAAACGGAACAGAAAATGCTTTCTCAAAAAGCTTTAGCTCCATCCAGCAGGCATATCATCTCACCAAGCTGAAAACAAATTAACTCCCCAGGGAATCCCCTTAATTAAAACATAATTGCGTTGTTCAAGCTTTATACAATGGTTAATTGCACCTCGAGTTCTCAAAAGCTTTGTTGTCTTTCAACCTAGGAATCTTTTAAAAAATGACTTCAGCAGTCAAACACACTCCAACTGAAAATTTTAACCCATACTTCACCAAATTTTGATAATACAGTATCTCTGAAATTTCTACATTCGTCATGTGGGGAGGGTGGGCACATGGAGGCAAAACTGTTGTGGGGCTTCCGATTGAGACAGAGAATGTGGGAAGGAGACCTTCCCCCCTCCCCAACCCCCCTTCACAGCCTTTCACTGGTTATCAGCCTGCAGGTTTAAAGTTGGGTGCAGATATCCTCTGATGTCCATTAAACTGGAGTAGCAGTGAGATGAGGCTCTTAACTGGGCATTAATTTCTCACGTAAGGACCTCAGTTGGGTGGCGGGTAGGCAGCCCATTTCAGTTGGGCGGTGGGTGGGCAGCCCACCCGATGACCACCCCATTGGCCATACGGTTATGGTAAAGCAGGCCCGCTAGTGGTGGGCATGCTGCAGGTGGCATGGCATCTGGATTTATAGGTCCACATGCCTGTCCTCCACATGCCTACGGGGAAGCGGGGGCGGGGGGTCCATAAAACTGAGGCCAATGATCCTAAGCAAAGAAAGGTCTTTCAATCTATGGAGATGTTGTCCATTGCAGATATCACCTCTCCTTTATCAAGGTGCTGAAAGAGAAAGGTAATGATAGGTAAAGAGGTGAGTGAAACTATCTTATTAGCAGAGCATGTTCACTTTCATTATAGACTTGATTTTCCTGGTCACCAGATGATTGAAATCTTTTCTGCACTATGTGCTAGTTCTTACAATGAAGATTGCATTTTGCCTCTGCCACCTCCCTCCAGATAGCCTTCACTAGTCTTCAATGGGACCTCCTACCCTTTATGACCATCTGCTAGTCCATCCTGGCTCTAACTGCTGTGAGCAGTACCTCAATGGACACAACAGGAAATATCAGGCCTCTCTTAGCTGCTGACATCAGCTTTTTTTGTCTTCTTTTCTAAGGAAAAAGGTTACCTTTTAACTGGCTGCAGTGTTTTAAAAGCTGTGCAAAGATTGTATTTTCCTTCTGACCAATAGGTATGTGCCTTCAAACCATGATACAAGCACTCCACAAAGAAATTATGGTGGATGTCAGAATTAACCAGTGACAAACCTGTCAAACCTGGAAGGTGAATGCAGACCAGGCCACCGTGTCTCCCTTATGAGCCTCCCTGAGGCAGATGGAGCTGACTTTATTGAGGCAAGTTAAAAAACAATTATTTCAGGTTGTGAATTTGACTTTCTTATTTCTTAACTACTCTCCTATTTCTCATCTACCTGCTGCTTCTCAGGGACATCATATGGAATTGGTTTTCGCATGTATTCTAATGACACCCAGCTCTACCTTGCCACCATCACTCTTGGCTACTCCACTGTTGCTAAATTATCAGATATTTTTATCTCACATTTGATGCTGGACGAGCATAAATTTCATCCAATTTACTATTATGGAAACTAATACCGTTGGTTTTGATCCCTGCCACAGAATCCACTCCCCAGCCTCTTGACCACAGGATGAGCAGCAGTCCACAGTTGCAGGAAATGGACATTGAGGATGACCCTCTCAGCCCCTCTCAAATATTTTGAAGTAAAAATTGACAACAGTTGCCAGATCACCATTGTGAAGAGAGAAAACCTTCACAAAGCAGCCTGCAGCCATTAATGTGTTTAGGCATGTGAAGAAGGCCTCAAAGACAACCAGAATGTTGGCAGCGGTATCCCATTAGGTGGCAGCTATCAGGCAGCTGCACAGTCCCAATGTTGCAAGAGGTCCTTGTGGTGATATGCATCACTGAATATACACAAGGGGTTAATGTAAATACACTACAACTAAGTAAACACTAGAGGGAGCACCAGATACGTCATGACATGCAGACAGACAGCTGATGAACATATAGAATAGGACACGACCAATGGGCAGTCAAGACACCCAGAGGTGACACTACCACAAGGGGGCATTACACAACACATATATAAGGACAGGGCACACAGGCACTGTCTTTTTCGACACTTAGAGAGTAGGACAGGGGCAGATCAGAAGCATCACACCCACCACGTGGCTTAGAGCAGACTGGTTAGTTAGACTGAGTTACTATGGCAAGATTAGCAGGAGAGTCAAACTCATAGAGAACAGTGCTAATGGTTCAATAAAATACATTGAACTTATTTCAAAGTCAGGAGTATCTTTTGATTAAAGCTGCATCCAGTTACAGCCTGTGTTACCCCAGAGTACATAACACAACACAACAATCCTCAGGCTGACCAAGAAACCCCAGCCAGCCTCTGAACAATGGCCTTAATTGATCATGTTCTGTTCACCCATCATCTCTGTGTTCGCAAGTCTACATTGGTTCCTGATTAAACAAAGTTTCAATCTTTAAATTCTCATTGTTGTTTTCCAATCCTTCCAGAGACTCTCATAATAGTAATAATCACTTATTGTCACAAGTAGGCTTCAATTAAGTTCCTGTAAAAAGCCCCTAGTCGCCACATTCCGGCACTTGTTTGGGGAGGCTGGTACTGGAATTGAACCCACGCTGCTGCCTTGTTCTGCATTACAAGCCAGCCCCTCTCTATCTCAGTAATCTCCCCCTCTCCATAATCTGTAGTCCTATAATTCTAGCTTCACCAATTTGAATTAGTCTACTATTGTTGCTGATGCCTCCAGCTGCCCAGGCCCAAGCTCTGAAATACCCTCCTTAAAACTCTCCACTTCTCTGCATCACTTTTTCCTTTAAAACACTCCTTAAAACCTACTCCTTGACTAAGGTTTTGATAATCTGACCTGATATCTCCATATATGGATCGGTGTCAAATTGTGATGTCAGCTGTGTCTCAGTTGGTAGCACTTTCACCTCTGAGTCAGAAGGTTCAAGTACCACTTCAGAATTTGAGCACAAAAATCTAGGCCGACTTAAGGGAGCACTGCACATTTGGATGTTCAACTTTCAGATGAGACATTGGCCCATAACTTCCTGCATCATTGGCTTTGATTGGATTTGTTTATTGTCACGTGTACCGAGGTACAGTGAAAAGTATTTTTCTGCGAGCAGCTCAACAGATCATTAAATACATGCGAAGAAAGGGAATAAAAGAAAATACATAATAGGGCAACACAATATATACTATGTAACTACATAAGCACTGGCATCGGATGAAGCATACAGGGTGTAGTGTTAATGAGGTCAGTCCATATGAGGGTCATTTAGGAGTCTGGTGACAGTGGGGAAGAAGCTGTTTTTGAGTCTGTTCGTGCGTGTTCTCAGATGTCTGTATCTCCGGCCCGATGGAAGAAGTTGGAAGAGTGAGTAAGCCGGGTGGGAGGGATCTTTGATTATGCTGCCCGCTTTCCCCAGGCAGCGGGAGGTGTAGATGGAGTCAATGGATGGGAGGCAGGTTTCTGTGATGGACTGGGCGGTGTTCACGACTCTCTGAAGTTTCTTGCGGTCCTGGGCCGAGCAGTTGCCATACCAGGCTGTGATGCAGCCCGATGGGATGCTTTCTATGGTGCATCTGTAAAAGTTGGTAAGGGTTAATGTGGACATGCCGAATTTCCTTAGTTTCCTTCGCTACTTGAGCCGCACATGCGCCACGTGACGACCCGGAAGTATGGGTATTCAGGCATGCACGCTGGAAGAGCGCACCGTTTAAACTGCCGGCCATTTTTTTTTGACTGTTTGAAGCCCTGCACTGCTGAATTAAAAATCCAGCTACAGCGCTAATCTGAAATACTTACCCAAATTTCTGATGAGTTTTTACACCCTTTTATTCACACGCAAATGTTTCGGTCTAGCAGAGGCAGGAGACATCGGGAGACATTTATTTGGTAGGTTAACGTTTATGTTATTGGTGTTGAGCATTTATAAATATGTTTAAAATGCAAATAAAATGAAAGGAAGATATATATTTTTTGAACTTCGATTTGTCATGAGGATGTTGATTCTATTAAATGAACTATAATGGATATAATGTGATCATTCGCTAATGGGTATTATTGTTAACTGATGATACTCAATGTTACTGACCATGGGTTCTGTGGGTCCTTTCATGGCTGATGAACCTGATCCGAGATGCCACATCTTCAATCACTCATTTGGCAAGAGTTTCCAAAAGGTGGGTTCGGTCCTTGGACGTTAAGTCGCAGGTATTCCTTTCTCACGCTCCTTTCCCAAGCCTCCCTTGTTGTCGGGTATTCTCGAAGAATTGTGGCCCTTCAATCAGAAGGTCACTCCAAGGCATTGACGCCTATGTTCCATTTCTTGAGGTAAGTGTATACAGTATCTTTGAAGAGGTTCCTTTATTCTCCTCTTGTTCGGGATCCTTCCTTGAGCATGGTGAAGAAGATTTGCTTTGGCAGTCCTCTCAGCTGATTCAGAGCTAAAGTACATTTGGATTTTGCAATATATTTTAAGCTGAGTTGTTTCTGAGTCTCTCTAATGTAATGTTCACCATTATAAGCCTGAGTGATTACTTCAAATGCCTTAACAAGGTTTACTGCCTTAGTTGATACATGCAAGCGTCCTGTAAGCTAATGTGAACTATCTGTCTGACAGGTATAGCAGTGAATCAATCACCCACTCTGAAGAGTGTACTGCCAAAGAACATCCAAAAATGATGTCAGAGGGGATTTGTGCCAGGTCCCTGCTCTTCAGCTGCTTTTGGATTTCCCCCCTCTTCCCTCCCTCCCCTCTTCCCTCTCTCCCTCCCCTCTTCCCTCCCTCCTCATTTCAAATAAACAGACCCGCTGTGTTTAAGTAAGAAATTATATTTTATTGTGAGAAATTTGTAAAAGTTGAGGTAGGTTAATGCCATTGTTACCTCTGCTGCCTCACAACACCAGGGACTCGTGTTCAATTTGGACCTTGGGTGACTATGTGATGTTTCTACATTCTCCCCATGTTTGCATGGGCTTCCTAGAACCATGGAATGGAACCACATAATTCCTTCAGTGCAGAAGAATGTAATTCAAGTCCGCACAGACCCTCTAAATGAGTACCCTACCTGGGTCCACTCGCCCACCCTATTTCTGGAACCTAATTCCCCAGACATGGGAGAATGTACAAAGCCCATGCAGACAATCACCCAAGGCCAGAATTGAACCCGAGTCCTTTGCGCTGTGTGACAGCAGGGTACCACTGTGCCGTTGCTGTTTCCTCAGTTTTCTCCCACAGTCCAAAGATTTGCAGGTTGGGTGGATTAGCCTTGCTATATTTCCCTTTAGCGTCCAAAGATTAGGTGGGGTTATGGAGATAGGACAGGGGTGTGGACCTGGGAAGGGTCTTTAATCGGAGTATCAGTGCAGACTTCTGCACTTCAGTGATTCTGTGAGCACTAATGAAAATAAATCAGGTGTTACAAGGACAGTGACAGCAAAGCGCCCTGAGATGCTTTTAAAATCTTATGACCACAATCTAAATTAAAACATATTTACATTTTTAAGCATGCCATAGGTAAAATTATAAAATAATACAGTGCAGATTAAATAGTTTCACAGAATTAAAACAAATAACCAAACCTATGTTCACTTCTGAATAATCACATTTAATCATAAAAAATAAAAATTAGTTTAAAATAATTAACAACAGTAATGCCTGTTTAAAAGAAAGAGCAAAAAAAATATTAAAATTAAGTCTGCATATCTTTCAAACACCTGCTAAAAAGGTTACCTGTTATTTTCTACCTAAATCTATTTTTAATGCCTGCCCTCAATGGGCATTCCCAAGATGGCCGCTTCATAAGGGGGCAGAGCTGCACTCCTCCTGCGCCGCACTGGAGCCTGTGCAGGCTGGCATGTTGGAAACCCCATGCTGCTGCAGAGAAAGGAAGGTTGAACGCATCATCGGAGCACAGGTAAGTATGTACATTTCTCTTTTAAAATCGGTGGCCTGTGGCTTCTCGCCGCTCACAGTTACGGGGATGAAAACCAAGCCACACCTGCTCTTTTGGTGGGCATAAAAGAATCCATGGCACTACTTTGAAGAATCCCAGAGAGATAGCCTTGTTGTCCTGCTCACCATTTACCCTGAATCAACATCACGAAAATCCCATTGCTGTTTGTGCAAGCTTACTGTCATGTTTCCTACATTACAACAGAAGTACTTCATTAGTTGTAAAGCACTTTGACATTTCTTTGGTGGCCATTAAAAGCACTACGGAAATTCAAGTGTTTATTTTTGCATACAACACTCTTGTGAAGTACCTCGGGGCATTGTACTATTACGTAATGGCACACCATGGATGAATAAGAAAATAAGAGCAAAATTGATACTAAAAAAACAGGGGCGGGATTCCCCAATAATGGGGCTATGTCCCCACGCCCGCGGGAAAATGGGCGCGAAACACTGTACTTTGTTGGAGAAAGTCCAGAGTGATTCTCCATTTTGAAAGGGGCCAGCAGGGCCCCGGCGTACTCCTCACTGCTCCAGCTGCCGATACGGAGCCCTGCAGTTCCAGCCGAGGGTCCGCGCAACATGGCGGACCCACACAGTGGGCTGGCTCCGTAAATTTATATTTTTTTTAATTTAGGGTACCAAATACATTTTTTTCAATTTTAGCATTGTCAATCCACCTACCCTGCATGTCTTTGGGCTGTGGGGGTGAAACCCATGCAAACACGGTGAGAATGTGCAAACTCTACAAGGACAGTGACCCAGAGCCGGGGTCGAAGCTGGGACCTCAGCGCCGTGAGGCAGCAGTGCTATCCACGACGCCACCATGTTGCCCTCGACCCCGTAAGTATAGGCCTCCCCCCCAGATCGTGCGCGCCCATCGATCGATGTCCCCAATCGTGAGTCTGGCTATCCTGGAGGCCCCCGCTGGGTGAATCGCCGCTTGCCGTTGGTAACGGGCGAGCGGTGATTCTCTGGCCCGGATGGACCGAGCGGCCTGCCCAACACGACAGGTTCCCACAAGCGCCATCCACACCTGGTCGTGGGAACGCTAGGGGGGGGCGCCTGTGGTGGGGGGGGTTCCTGCACTGGGGGGGGGGGGCTCAAAAGGGATCTGGCCCAATCGGTGCCCACCGATCGGCGGGGCGGCTTCTCTGAAGGAGGACCTCCTTTCCAGTCCGCCCCGCAAGATCCATCCAATATCTTCTTGTGGGGCGGCCATGGGGAGGACGGCAAACGCGCATGCACGGGTTGGGCGGGTGATGTCATTTACCCGGCGCCGGTCGCGTCATTTACGTGGTGCCGCTCCTAGCCCCCCCGGGGGCGGGAGAATAGGAGGCTGGGAGCGGGCTCCGACGCCGGAGTGAAACACTCCGGTTTTCACTCCGGCATCGGGACTTAGTCTCCCGATAGGAGATTTGGGCCCAACATGCTGGACGGAGAATAAGAGAAATTTAAGTTAGAAACGATGAGAGAAAAGATGCAATAAATTAAGAGAGGATAAAATCACTGGTACAATTTTTATAATATAAACAAACACATGCACATATATATCATTAGAAACGATAATAATAGAAGACAAGTGGCAGCCAACAAACAAACATGTTAGGGAGAAAGGAATAGAAGGATCTGTCCGGGGTAGTTGAAGAAGGCTGGTTGGAGGTCTTTGTGCAGAGATCCATCTGTTTGGCTGAATGACCAGCTTTCATGCTGAAAATAATATTTAATGCTATGTCCAATGAAGTATGAGGGCAAAAGCTTGTGACTGAGTTACTTTTGGTAAAACAGAGTAGCTGGGGGCAAGAAGGTGGCAGCTGTAATGAAGTGAAGCAGGTAACAGAAATTTGTTTAGAAAGAAGTAATTAAGGCGATCAGGAGGGGTACAAAATCAGTCTGAAAGAGATTGCTGGCATTTTGAGAACAAAGCTGCTTGTGAATTAAATGAAATATCCATCTGCAATAAAATACAGACAGCAATAGAGAATTCATGGTCAGCCAAATATAAAATGTGTATGTGGAATGAGACCAGCATGTCTCTTATTTTATATAGCTGTCAGCCATTCTATTATTCTAATTTAGAATTACGATTTTAATCCTTGCCCCCAAGAACAATGTGGGAATTAAGATTGAGGCAATATGGTAGCCACCCTGTTGATGGCACCCTCTCGCTCCGTGCTATGATGTGCATTCTGGCAGCTCGCAAAGTCAATTTCAGAGGCAAGCAAGGGCTTCTTTAAAATGCAAAAAGTTCCAACCTTAACTCAAGACACACTGCCAAAGGATTCAAGGCCGGAAGAGGCCCAGTTAAGTGAGCCTCTTGTGAGCCCTTGAAGTCAGCATCTGAACCCTCTGCAGCAGAGCGATTACGTGATCGTGTTCTTGGATGAGCTTTCCCTGTGGCACCTAACCCCTAGCTTAGCTCCTTCACATTTGCGGTCAGCAATTCACTTCATGAAGAATCCTTCTCCAGGCTACGGTATGAAATAGTTGTAGTACCATTCTATGAGTTGCTCAGATCAGATTGAGTGATGCTACATTTTCACAAAAGTTGGCCGCGTTCCCTGGCAGGAGAACATCATATTTCCAGCACCTGAAATGAAAGAGACAGAGCAACAAGAGTCGGCTTTTAGTGTGAAGGGAGGACACAGAGATAAGTGCCATCTGAAATAAGCTGCACTTTGCCACGCAGAGTGTGTAAGATGAGGTAGAAGTTAAATAAAAGAGGATATGCTGTGAAAAAAAAGACTGAGCATCTCCACATCTCCACTAATATTGCCACTGATGCCAACCAAGATTCTCACTGTCCATGCTGGCTAGCAGGTTTCCATTCACAGGGAGAGAAGGTACAAGCTGGTTTGTCCCCCTTGGGTTGTCACCTCCTGCTGTCAGTTGTTTGTGGTCTCTTCCTGAAACAAGTGTGAAAGTGACTTTCTTTTGTGAGGTGTCCAGAAAATGTGCCAGAAATGGGCAAGCAGTTGTGTGCAAGAGGTGAGGTGTGCGGAAGGAAGGATGAAAATAGCGAGAATAAAATGTGCAGAATGTGAGAGTATGAGTGAAGAAAGGGGAGTGAAGTGTGGTACAGTTATTGTCGGAGAGAAAGAGAAAGGGGGATGGAGAATATTGTAAGTAGTGAATCTGTGGGTAACAGAAGCATGAGGAAACTATATGTCATAATATCCACACATGTATATAATGAAGTGCAGACAGGCAGTGATTGACACACAGGATGACCAGTAAGCACACAGCACAGTGCAGCCAATCACAAGACAGGACACCACCACTATAAAGCCAGAGGGCACGAGGTTTCCCTCTCTCTCTGGACCCAGCCACTGAGACAGTCAGAGTCCATGAGCTAGCACAGTGCAAACACCGTGCGGTAGCTAGTAAGTCTGGTCAGGCTAGTACATGGTATCCAGTCAATTCAGTATAGTGTCGACCCACAGTTAAATATGTATGTTAGTTCTATCATTCAATAAAACCGTGTTGGATCTTCCACAGTGTTCGAGGTTTGTTAATCGCATTGCTGCATCAAGTGCAGTCCACACCGAACCGACCTGCCTAACACATCATGGTACTATGTAATGATACTGAAAATTGACGGTCCTACCTCGAGTGAATCAGCATTGACCAGTAAGCAGCCATCCGGTGACATGGAAAACATCCAGCCTCCTCCACAGCTCCGCATCTCCGGCAACCTCGGCGCAAATTGGAAGCTCTTCTAGCAAAAGTTCCTCTGGTACATCGAAGCCTCCGATCTCGAAGCAGCATCGGATGCCAGGAAGATCGCACTATTTCTCTCCACCGCGGGGGACCACGCCATCCACATCTACAACTCCCTCACGTTCGCTGACGGCGAAGACAAAACAAAATTCAAAATAGTCCTGCTGAGGTTTGACAACCACTGCGACATTGAGGTGAATGAGAGATTTGAACGGTACGTTTTCCAGCAGAGGCTTCAGGGTAAGGATGAACCTTTTCATTCCTTCGTCACCCATCTCTGCATCCCAGCACAGTCATGTAACTATGACTGAACGGCTGATTCCATGATCCGGGATCAGATCGTTTTCGGGGTCCACTCCGACTCCCTTCATCAGCAGCTCCTGACAGTCAAACAGTTGACCCTCTCTGTCGCTATCGAGACATGCGTTGTCCAAGAGCATGCTAAGAATCGTTACTCCCACATCAGGGTGGCAGAAACTGCTGGCCTCCCATGAGGCCGTACGGGTGCAGGCCATTGCACATATGCAGGGCCTGAGCATCGAGAAGAGTGGCCGTTTCGCGCGTTTTCCCGGGTCCCTGCGCATGCGCGCCACGACCGAGTGGACGACGAGCCCGACAACCCAACTGCGCAGGTGCGTACGTCGACTGACCGCACTGCGCATGCGCGATAGCGCACAGAACGTGCTGACGTCAGCATCATGACGTGTCCGAATTGTGGCTCCGCCCACTTAAAGCGGCAATGTCTGGCAAAAGGACACCGGTGTCTACAGTGTGGCAAGCTTGGCCACTACGCAGCCCTTTGCAGATCTGCTCCACCGCTCAGCAGCCAGCGATCCCAGCTGAGGTGCAGAAGTGTCCGCTCAATACAACAAGGCATGCCAGAGTACAATCCCGACAGCCTAACGGACCCTGATGCTGAGTGCCTCAAGTCCCCATACCGGGTGGGCATCAAAACTACACATGCGCTGCCTTCCACCACACCTACGCAACGCCTCCTCTCGATCCTCAGTGTGGATCCCGACGACGAGTGGTCTGCTGTCCTCACAGTGAAAAAGGCCCGCATCCGGTTCAAACTGGACACCGGCGCATCGACGAACCTCATCTCGAAATCCGACCTCGACACCATCCGCGCCAAACCAAGCATTCTTCCACCGGCCTGCCAGCTCCTTGACTACAATGGCAACGCCATAGCTGCCAGTGGCTCGTGTCAACTGGGGGTAGCCAATAAGGCGATCAAGGCGACGCTGCGGTTTGAAATCATCGGACCTGACAGAGCATCTCTGCTCGGTGCTCGTGCCTGCAAACTCCTGAATCTTGTTCAACGTGTCCACACCATGTCATCATCACCGGCGACGGCCTCGCCCGATGGAAACTTGCAAGCTGACAAGGATGACACCATCACGCAGTACCACAGCGTGTTCGATGGAATGGGCACGCTCCCATACCGATGCAAAATCCCGCTCAAGCCGAACCTCACCCCTGTAATTCATGCTCCTCGCCGGGTGCCGGCGCCCCTCAAGGATCGTCTGAAGAAGCAATTACAGGACCTCCAAGACCAGGGCATCATATCAAAGGTTACAGAGCCCACAGACTGGGTCAGCTCCATGGTCTGCGTCAAGAAGCCGTCAGGGGAGCTTTGCATTTGCATTGACCCTAAGGATCTAAACCGCAACATCATGAGGGAGCATTACCCAATACCAAAACGAGAAGAGTTGACCAGTGAGATGGCTCGTGCCAAATTCTTTACTAAGCTCGACGCCTCCATGGGTTTTTGGCAAATACAACTGGACGCGTCCAGTCGCAAGCTGTGCACGTTCAACACCCCGTTTGGTCGTTACTGCTACAAACGGATGCCTTTTGGCATCATATCTGCCTCAGAAGTATTTCATCGCATCATGAAACAGATGATGGAGGGCATCGAGGGGGTGCGAGTGTACGTTGACGATGTCATTATCTGGTCCACAACGCCCCAGGAACACATTGCTCGCCTCAAGAAGGTATTCCAAAGAATCCATGAACATGGTCTTCAGCTCAACAGGGCCAAGTGCTCATTTGGTCAATCGGAGATCAAATTCCTCGGTCGTCTAGCAGCAGGGCGTACGGCCTGACGCCGACAAGGTCTCGGCGATCAACGCCATGAAGACCCCGGAGGACAAAAAGGCGGTCCTCCGCTTGCTCGGAATGGTCAACTTCCTCGGGAAATTCATTCTCAATCTAGCATCCCACACCACGGCCCTCCGCCATCTCGTCAAAAAGTAGATGGAATTCCAGTGGCTGCCCACGCATGAGGAGGAATGGCGCAAGCTGAAACCAAAACTCACGACAGCCCCAGTCCTAGCGTTCTTCAACCCAACCAAGGAAACCAAGATATCAACTGATGCAAGCCAGGACGGCATTGCGGCGGTGCTCCTTCAGTGGGATGACTCCGCGTCCTGGGCTGCAGTGGCGAATGCCTCCAGGACCATGACGCCCACTGAGCAACGGTATGCTCAGATTGAGAAGGAGTGTCTGGGCCTCCTAACAGGGGTAGTCAAGTTCCACGACTATGTTTATGGCCTGCTGAAATTCACGGTGGAGACGAACCACAGGCCTCTAGTCCACATAATCCAGAGGGATTTAAACGACATGACACCTCGGTTACAGCGTATTCTTCTTAAGCTACGCCAGTACGACTTCAAACTGGTCTATACACCAGGTAAAGAGCTGATCATTGCAGATGCCCTGTCCAGGTCCATTACCACACCGCATGAACAAAGTGACTTCCTCTGCCACATAGAAGCCCAAGTGCAGTTGTGTGCCTCGAACCTTCCAGCCTCCGACGAACGGGTGGTCCAAATTCGTGAGGAGACAGCCAAGGATCCTCTGCTGCAGCGCGTGATGTAGCACTTCAGCAATGGCTGGCAGAAGGGACAATGTCCCCAGTTCTATAACGTAAAAGACGACCTGACGATGGTGGAGGGAATCCTTCTGAAACTTGACAGAATCGTAATTCCTCAGAGTATGCGTGCTGTGGTGCTGGCCAACTCCATGAGGGTCACCTTGGGGTCGAGAAATGCCGATGCAGAGCTCAGGAGGCGGTCTACTGGTCGGGCATCAGCCAGGATATTGCCGACACAGTCCTCAACTGCTCTATCCTCAGAAGTTTCAGCCAGCTCAACCCAAAGAAACGTTGCAGCAGCACGAGATCGTGACCTCTCCGTGGTCCAAAGTAGGTGTAGACCTTTTCCACGCCAAGGGGCGTAACTACGCACTCCTGGTCGACTACTTCTCCAGTTACCCAGAAGTAGTGAAACTGTCCAACCTCACGTCGAAGGCGGTAATCAAAGCCTGCAAAGAAACATTCACCAGGTATGGGACATTGCTCACGGTTATGAGCGACAACGGTCCTTGCTTTTACAGCCAGGAATGGTCTGACTTCGCACAGTCCTACAACTTCCATCACATTATCTCCAGTCCCCACTACCCGCAGTCAAATGGGAATGCCGAAAAAGGATTCCACATTGTAAAGCGGCTGCTGTGCAAAGATGCAGATTCAGGCTCCGATTTTAACCTGCCGATGCTGGCATACAGGGCGACCCCACTGTCCACTGGATTGTCTCCAGCCCAGATGCTCATGAATCGCACTCTGAGGACCACAGTTCCAGCCATCCACGTTCCTGACCTTGACCACCTCACGGTCCTACAGAAAGTGCAGCAGTCACGGGCCCAACAGAAAGCCACGTACGATGCCCATGCCACGGATCTGCCCAAGCTGGCCCCAACTGATCATGTTCGCGTATAGTTGCCTGAGGGCAGCTGGTCAGCCACAGCTGTTGTGCTCAAACAAGTGGCCCCAAGATCATTCCTTGTCCGCATGACTGATGGCTCCCTGCTACGGCACAACAGACGGGCACTGCGAAGGGTTCCATGCCTGCTACCTGACCGGCGTGCCCCGCCGCCTACAATGCCTCCTCCGGACATACCCTACCACGAGGCCACCGATCTACCAGCAATCCTGCCAGTCCACGCGCCCACTGCGATGCCAGCGATCTCACCTCTCCAAGCGCAGGCGGCTCCTAATCCGCCTCTGCAGCGATCAACTAGAATTCAGCACCCACCACAAAGACTAAATCTATAGACTGAGCTTTTGTACATTTTTGTGATTTCACCAATTGGACCTCTGTAAATATCGTTTTGTTTGCCATGTATCTGCACTATCGCAACGTTCCGATGTATATACGTTCGTTTAGACATCTTTCTGTATATAGTCAGGTACATATATATATATATATATATTTATATGCATCCACCCCTTAGTATTTTTTTTTTTAAAAAGGGAAGATTTCATAATATCCACGCATGTATATAATGAGATGCAGACAGGCAGTGATTGACACACAGGGTGACCAGTGAGCACACAGCACAGTGCAGCCAATCACCAGACAGGACACCACCACTATAAAGCCAGAGGGCACTAGATTTCCCACTCTCTCTGGACCCAGCCACTGAGACAGTCGGAGTCCACGGGCTAGCACAGTGCAAACACCATGCGGTAGCTAGTAAGTCTGGTCAGGCTAGTACAAGGTCTCCAGTCAGTTCAGTATAGTGTCGACCCACAGTTAAATATGTATGTTCGTTCTATCATTGAATAAAACCCTGTTGGATCTTCTACAGTGTTAGAGGTCTATTACTCTCATCGCTGCACCATACATAACCTCACACCTCCACCCTATCCCCGTAACCCTACTTAAGCCCACACTTCCACCAATCCCCACAACCCAGTAACCCCACCTAACATTTTTGACACTAAGGGACAATTAAGCATGACCAATCCACCTAACCTGCATATTTTTGGACTGTGGGAGGAAACCGGAGCACCCGGAAGAAACCCACGCAGACCCGGGGAGGAAGTGCAAACTCCACACAGACAGTCAGACAGACATGTCAGGATGGGATGTCAGAATTCCTCCTCAGACTGCAAGGCCAGCTGGAGGATTCCCATCGCCTTCTGTCTGAGGAGATGGTGCCAGCACTCTGACGCAAAGTGGCCAACACTGTGAGGGTGACATTGTCAGTGGGGACCTTGACGCAGAATGTCCTTGAGGGCATGAGTTGCATGGTGCATAGGAATCCACAAGTGTCAGCGTCGGAGAATCTCACTCCAACTGCCCCTCCATCCCACGGAGAAGCCCAGGGCCCCCGGGGAACCCACTGGGAAGAGAATCAGCAGGTGCACAGCCTGGGGCCTTCCAACCAGGAGACTCCGAGGGTGTCCACCCTGTCCCTTCCGACATAGTTTCAGCACCGTATATCGAGGAAGGCCGCACTGCAGTGTCTGTGCTGCCCGAAATTAGGCAGAGACCCTAAATGTCCCGATCCTCCAGGAGATGTCCGCCAAGATCATCTCAGGCAACATGGTGTGGAGTCAGCAGGCCACCTCATCCCTAGCTGCAGACCTTAGGATACACTTAGACGTAGAGGGAGAGTGAGGAAGGCAAAGAAAATATAATCACATAGTGGTCACGGGTGAACTTAAGCACAGGTAGAGATAAGATGAATATTAGAGCCATCAAATGTAATAAATGTCAAGTTAATCACCCATAAAATGCCTCCCCAATCTCATGTCATTGTGGCATGCTCTAATAACCCCCATGCAAAAAAACAGCGCATCCTCCACCTGCTCTAGGTGGAAGCTCAAGGGTTCTCCTCCCTTGCACTGACACCGCTGTAATGCCGAGGTGATCCTTGCACCATCCCCTGAGGCGTCGCATTGGCCCCAGATCACCCCATTGAGTGGCACATGGTCAGGTCTCTGTCAGGCAGGAGTAAAACATTCTCAAAAGGAAAGAGGAGTGTTGCTCTGTCCTCACCACAAGTCATCATCAATCTCTTGCATTGTCCGGTCATATCGCTTACGTGTCCTGCTCATGACAGGAGCTATCAAGATGATGACTTCTCTCTGACAGAACACAAGTAAAATGGTCTCAAACCTCATGGGGGGACAAATCCGGCCATCCTAATCCCGGTTGCCCCCAAAGCGAGAGATGATAAGGCTGTTTCTAGCCCTTCACCCAATTTGAGTCCCGGCCATCGGCCAAGGTCCTTCTTCTGCATCCTCAGGGGGTTGTCCTTCGCTGCCCTCCTCGACCTCCTCTGCAACTGAGGAAATGTAGCACTCTTCCGTATCCTCCTCATCCATCTCCTCACCCCATTGCAGTGCCATGTTTTGCAGAGTGCAGCACACTATAATGATGTGGGACAGCCTCGGGGGGCTTTATTGAAGGGCTCTGCCTGCCCAGTCCCCATACCAGAACCATAGCTTTAACACTCCAATTGCCTGTTTGACCAGTGCACGTGTCGATGCGTGATCCTCGTTGTATCGAGTTTCAGCGTATGTTAGGGGCCTCCACACTCATGTCATCGGCCACCTCATGAGTGGGTATTCTTTGTCCCTGAGGAGCCACCTACTAATCTTCCTCAAAGATGGCTGGGGTCTGTGAGCATCCAATAATGTAGTTTTCATGGATTCTTCCTGGGAAATGGACACACACCTGCATCATCGCATAGCATGGTCACACACAATCTGCACATTAAGTGAGTGGAATCCCTTGTAATTGATAAATGGTGCCCATGCCATCATGGGGAGTGCACAGCCAAAAGCGCAGAGCCGGCACATGGGGAATGCCAGCCAAGCAGGCGAAACCCATGGCCCTGGTGTCCTGGCTCGCCTGGTCGTGGCCAACGGTGATGTACTGGTGAGCTCTCCCAAGTAGCGCACCTGTCACCTCTCTTTTGCACTTGACAGATAGGCTTCCACCTTGGGGAGCCTCAGCGGCCCACATGACCACCCAAGGGTGAGGACTGAGGGCACATGAGTACAATCACTTGACCTGTGTGCTGACTTCCCGGGGGTACAAAACTCTGTTACCTGACTTGTTCTGTAACGGCTGACAGATGAGCTCAGTTACTCTTGCATCTTGCATTGAGGCAACATCTGTGTCACCTCTCTGTTATGTCGGGATGAGTGTAAACCATGTAGTTCAATGTTTGGTGGCTCAGCTCCCAAAGGATTTACCAGTGGGCACCAATGAGTGGCACAGACATGCATTACAATGCTGACTCAATTGATCTAATTGACTGTCAATGATGGGTGAGGGATCTGCCCATGCGGTAGGCGAGGCTCACCTGATTCATGTAAAGACTACACTTCAGTCAGCTTTATCCATGGATTTCAACCCCAGCTTTCATGGGATGCAGATCATACAAGTCTCCCAACTATTTCAGAGCTAAAGCATATTTGGATTTTGCAGTGTATTTTAAGCTGTGGTGTTTAAGAGTCTCTCTGATGTAATGTTCATCCTTATAAGCCTCAGTGATTACTTCAAATGCTTTAACCAAGTTTGCTGCCTGAGTTGACATAGGCATGCCTTCTATACACTAATGCGATCTATCTCTCTGCCAGGAATTGCAGCAAATCAATCACTCCCTCCTAAGAGTGTACTGCCAAAGGACTGCGAAATGATGTCAGAGGAGAAGTTTGACAGGGCACTGAACTTCAGCAGCTGCTGCTTTCAGACATTTGAGCTTGTAAACTTAACAATTGATATATCTAAACCCTCCCCTTCCCCTTCCTTTACAACTGTTGTATTTATGCAGGGAAATATATTTTATTGACCTTTGTGTTTAAGTGAGAAAATATATTTTTATTGCAAGAAATTTGTTAAAGTTGAGGTAGTTTAATGTCATTGTTCAACCGATAAAATTAAACGTCAAGTTAAATGTTAACTGATTTCAAAGTTTTCTATTTATAAAATTATTTCTGTTAATAAATGTTTTGCATTAAACTTTAGAAGCTTCTACAAATGTCTTACTGAAACATTTAAACACAACATTTAATTGAGATAATTATAAATGAATAAGCTAATTGAAGTAAACAAGACAGAAACATAATCACACGGGTCACAAGCTGGCGCACTGGTTAGCACTGCTGCCTCACAGCACCACGGACCTGTGTTAAATTCGGTCATTGGGAGTTTAATCATTCTCCCCGTGTCTGCATGAATTGTAGTATCATAGAATCCCTACAGTGCAGAAGTAGGCCATTCAGCCCATCGAGTCTGCACTGACCCTCTGAAAGTGCAATGCACCAAGCCCCCATCCCAACCCCGTAATCGCCTTTGGATACTAAATGGGCAATTTATTATGGCCAATCCACCTAACCTGCACATCTTTGGACTTCCTAGAAACCTGGAATAGAACCATAGAATTCCTACAGTGCAGAAGAAGGCCATTTGGCCCTTCGAGTCTGCACCTACCCTCTGAATGAGTATCCTACCCCACCCTATCCCGGACACCTAACATGTACATCCCTGGATATTAAGGGGCAATCTAGCATGGCCAATCCATTTAATCTGCATATTTTTGGATTGTGGGTGGGAACCAATGGACCTGGAGGAGACACAGGGAGAACGTACAAAATCCGTACAGATAGTCATCCATGGCCGGAAATGAACCCGAGTCCCTGGTGCTGTGAGGCAGCAGTGCTAACCATTGTGCCACCATGTCACCACCATTTCTTCAGGGTACTTCAGTTTCCTCTCAAAGACGAAAAATGTGCTGGTTAGGTGGATTAGCAATGCTAGATTGCCTCTTAGTGTCCAAAGGCTAGCTGGGGTTACGGGGATAGGGCAGGGGTGTGGGCCTGGGTAGGATGCTCTTTCAGAGTATTGGTGCGGGCCCAATGGGTCAAAGGGCATTCTTCTGCATTGTAGCAATTCTATGATTCTATAAACACGAATCAAAAAAATATCAGGGGCGTCATTCTCTGACCCCCCGCCGGGTTGGAGAATCGCTGGAGGGCTGCCGTGAATCCCGCCCCCGCCGGTTGCCGAAGTCTCCGGCACCGGAGATTCGGCGGGGGCGGGAATCGCGGCGCGCCGGTTGGCGGGCCCCCCCGCTCGATTCTCCGGCCCGGATGGGCCGAAGTCCCGCCGATAAATTGCCTGTCCCGCCGGTGTAATTTAAAGCACCTATTTACTGGTGGGACAAGGCGGCGTGGGTGGGCTCCGGGGTCCTGGGGGGGGCGCGGGGCGATCTGACCCCGGGGGGTGCCCCCACAGTGGCCTGGCCCGCGATCGAGGCCCACCGATCCGCGGGCGGGCCTGTGCCGTGGGGGCACTCTTTCCCTTCCGCCTCCGCCACAGTCTCCACCATGGCGGAGGCGGAAGAGACTCCCTCCACTGCGCAAGCGCGGGAAACTTTCAGCGGCCGCTGACGCTCCCGCGCATGCACCACCCTGACATGTCATTTCCGCGCCAGCTGGCGGGGCAACAAAGGCCGTTTCCGCCAGCTGGCGGGGCGGAAATTCCTCCGGCGTCGGCCTAGCCCCTCAATGTTGGGGCTCGGCCCCCAAAGATGCGGAGCATTCCGCACCTTTGGGGTGGCGCGATGCCCGTCTGATTGGCGCCGTTTTGGGCGCCAGTCGGCGGACATCGCGCCGTTTCGGGATAATTTCTCCCCAGATGTTACAAGGACAGTGACAGCAAAAATCCCTGGGGCGCTTTTAAAATTTTATGACCAAATTCAAAATTAAAAAATACAAACACTTTTAAGCATGCCACACGTAAAGTTATATAATAATATACTGCAGATTTAAATAGTTTCACAGATTTAAAACAAATAACCAAACCTATGTTCACTTATAAATAATCACCTTCAATCATTAAAAAAATTACAAATTACTTTAAAAGATTCAATAACAAGAGCAATGCCTGCATAAAAGAAAGAGAAAAAAACTGTTTCTAAAATCTTTAACATACCTTTAAAACACTTGTTAAATATGTTGCCTGTCATCTTGAACATAAATGAGCTGTTTAAATGCTGCATTCCTCCTGCGCCATGCTGGAGCCTGCACAGACCGAGACCCTGGAGGCCCAAGGCTGTCACACCGAGAGGAAGGTTGGTCACGATATCCGAGTGCAGGTTAGTGCGCATTTTTCCCTTTTAAAATTGGCGGCCCGTGGCTTCCCGTCGGAAGGCACGGGCCAATGTTATGACATCCTGGGAAAGTCCATGGTCAATTCCAGCCCCACTCTTCCCAGAGTCACAGCAGAAGTGAATTTAACAATATTTATTAGAAAAACAGCCACAATCCTTGGCCCTTGGCTGTCCAATACTTGCAGTCACCGGGTTTGTACATTTAAACACAATTATTGTTCAATTATAACAAGAACAAATTTGAAATATGCAGTAAATATTGTTGTTCACTGACAAGCTAACACCTGAGTACCCTTTAACTGCCCCACCCTCTACCCACACACACACGAGACAAACAAACACAGAGGGGTGGAAAGGGGTAAAATAATAACGATTAAGGTCAAAATATGAGAGGCTTTGCTTCTGCTGGTGGGTTCTTTCGTACATTTTCTTCGCAATATGATTGTGTATTAAAGTCCCAGGTTAATAGCCTGCAATGATATTCGGTGCAGTTAGCAATATCTTACTCACAGCTTTTCCAGGAGTGCCCCCCTGGCTTTACATCAGCCTGTTCTGTGGAGAGAGTTATCAGATTCTGGTTTCTGCTGACATCAGCCTTTTCTGCAGAGTTGGTTCCCATAGTAGCTTTTTTGTGAACATTCACTGGTTATTTCTAGAGAGAATAAAATGGGAAAAAGAGGGTTTTTCTTCCTGAGCTGATAAAGCAAAACTGGAAACTCTTTAGGTCTCTGAATCATTTCAGTGGGAACAGATCAAATCACCACCGGTTACCAGGTTGAGCACCGCCCTTTACGCCCATTCATTGGCCACGAGCGACATCAATCAATCCGAGTCATCACTGATGTCAGTCAAAAACAGCATAACCATCTGGATCTTCCTGTTTGAATTAAAGGTGCAGGTTGCTTTGCCTTAAAGTCACAGGTCCATTAAACAACCATGGATCAAAAATGTAACAGCAAAAATAAAAGAATGGGAAAACATGGGAATAAACAGGGAATGATCAAGAAGGAACAGGAAGGACCTTTATATCATGTTGCCAGCATTCTGCCCAGAAGCCATTGGTTAATTATGGATCATGATCGCCAATTTTAAAAGACAAACAAATTTAACACAGAACATAGAACATTACATAGAACATTACAGTGCAGTACAGGCCCTTCGGCCCTCGATGTTGCGCCAACCTGTGAAACCACTCTAAAGCCCATCTACACTATTCCCTTATCATACACATGTTTATCCAATGACCTGGAATGAGGGGGTTACCTTAAGAGGAAAAGATGGACAAGTTGGGTCTATATCCAGTGGAGTTTAGAAGAATGGGAGGTGATCACATTGCAACGTATAAGATCCTGAGGGGGTTTGACAGTGTGGATGCTCAAAGGATGTTTCCCCTTGTTGGAAATGACCAGAACTAGGGGATAGAGATTAAAAATGAGGGTGTCCCATTTAAGCCAGAGATAAGGAGAAATTTTATGAGTCTGCAGAACTCTTCCCCAGAGATTGGTAGAGGTAGGGCCTTTGAATAAATTAAGGCAGGGTCAGATACATTTTTGTCTCACAAGGGCATCAAGCCTATGCAGGATAGTGGCATTGAGGCCACAGTCAGATCCTTTTGAAAGGTGGAACAGGCTCGAAAGTGGGTGAATTGCCTACCCCTGTACCTAGTTCATATGTTCATATGTTCTGCTTCATAGGAATGTCACTTCAATTTCAGCAAGTGTGTATTTAGCTATTTAGTTAATCCTAATTGTTTTACAATCATGCTGAAATATATTTATTGATAGATCTCTTAATTGAGGGAGAAATTATAAAAATATTTCTCAAACAAAAGTACTAAAATGTGATAATAGCCTCATTATGATAATGTTTTGTAATCAAATCATACCACGCTTATGGAATTACAATGGTTTGAATCTGCATTTTACTCATTAATTTACTTAATTGAGGCAGATCGCACTTCCGATGCTGCTTGTGGCCTAGTGCATGTTTACTAAATTCAGTGAACATTATAGATAGCTTGCAGTCACTTTCCGCATTGTAAACCTGTGTTCGAAACCTGGAATCATCTTTAAAGCAAGTTTCAATCCCATCACACAAACTGCCCTGATGATGGAACTGGATATTACTGATTGGATTAGCTTAATTATTTTGCCACGGAATAAACATCGTGGAAAATAGTTTAATCATGGATGATTGGTTCATGGCACATGGTAGATTAATGATGATAGTATGTCAATTGTTTTGTGTGTTTTTCTCCATAACACTACCAACCAATTTAAGTAATTTTAAGTAATCTTGTTAATTCGACCATTTTAATTTCTTTAAAAACATTTATTGGAGATGTTGTAAGGTTATAACCTTTCATAATCATTCTAATGGGAATTGAAGGGAAACTCACTCAAATAAGTTTAGTTGCAGGAAATGTGTTTTTCCTTGCAATCCATGCCCATTTGGATCTCACTAAAAAAAAGGTAATTTACTGCTACTTGCGTTTTGTTTTACGAGCATCTTCCAAGCTTGCTTTATGTATGACCGCATTCCCATTGATCAATGCTGGCTCTGTTAATGCTGATGCTACTTCAAAGTTCAGTAATGTAGGATTGGGAGAGGCCACTTAGCCCATCAAGCCCATTCTGATATTCAATGAGATCAAGAGAAGAGAATCTAACTGAAGAGAGCACTGAAAGAGCATATGGCACGAGAGCAAAGAATAGTTCAGAAATAGGTGGGCCCAAACATGGTACAAGCAGAGCAATATAAACTGTACACACCCCTGTCAGCATCAACGGGGCCGAGGTGGAGATGGTTAGCAGTTTCAAATTCCTAGGGGTGCACATCTCCAAAGATCTGTCCTGGTCCACCCACGTCAACGCTACCACCAAGAAAGCACAACAGCGCCTATACTTCCTCAGGAAACTAAGGAAATTCAGCATGTCCACATTGACTCTTCCCAACTTTTACAGATGCACCATAGAAAGCATTCTATCAGGCTGCATCACAGCCTGCTTTGGCAACTGCTCGGCCTAGGACCGCAAGAAACTTCAGAGAGTCGTGAACACCGCCCAGTCCATCACACGAACATGCCTCCCATCCATTGACTCCATCTACACCTCCCGCTGCCTGGGGAAAGCGGGCAGTATAATCAGAAATCCCACCCACCCGGCTTACTCACTCTTCCAACTTCTTCCATCGGGCAGCAGATACAGAAGTCTGAGAACACGCACGAACAGACTCAAAAACAGCTTCTTCCCCACTGTCACCAGACTCCTAAATGACCCTCTTATGGACTGATTTCATTAACACCACACCCTGTATGCTTCATCCGATGCCAGTGCTTATGTAGTTACATTGTATATGTTGCGTTGCCCTATTATGTATTTTCTTTTATTCCCTTTTCTTCTCATGTACTTACTGATCTGTTGAGCTGCTCGCAGAAAAATTCTTTTCACTGTACCTCGGTACACGTGACAATAAACAAATCCAATCCAATCCAATCCAATTATGTTTGCAGTGCACACTCGTAAAAGCACATAATGTTGGTGAGCTGAAGGCGTAGGTCATTACCGGGATAATCATAGAGTAGACTCCAGGCTAAAAGAATGGATAAAATGAAGGGGGAGACCACACACATCTAACCTCAACCATTGCTATTTGTACAATGACTACAAGCCATGGGAGAAACTCATCACATCCTATCAATGTGGTATTGATTGAAATTTTTTTAAGACACATGTCCTTAAAGGTGTATGCTCATCATTTCATTATAAACCCGAGGCTGAGCAATAAACAGTTTGCACACAGTGAGTTGTTTTGATCTAGAATGATATACCTGACAAGTTGATGGAAGCCGATTCAATCGCAATATTCAAAAATAAATTAGTTAAATACCTGAAGGGGAACAAAACATGGTTATGTGGAAGGGGCAGGTGAATATGATTAATTGGTTTGCTCTAACAGTAAACCAGTGGAGGAATGATGAGTAAAAAGATTTCCTTCTGTACTGCATCATTCTATTGTTCCACCACTATAAAACTTAGCTCCATGCCACACATATTTTCAGCACTATAAGTGTGATTCTGGATTGGCATCACAGGCTCACACTGCCCATGTGACCGGCATTGGATGGCATTTTAGCAAGGACTTCAGTGCAGGTATTAGGAACATGTGTCAGAAATATTCAATGAAGACAGATGTCATCAGTGAGTGTGTAACATTGAGTTAATACCAGCAGTGCCATTTTTGACCTCCATACTCTAACTCATACCATCTCTTAACCTCACATAACTGAACGTGGGTACAAAAGCAGCAACAAAGCCCCTACCCTCCCTCACCAGCACTATTTCAAGGGATTACCTTCAGCTTAGTTGCTAAGTATTTCTACTAGCTCTGTCTGAATTTGTAGATGTGTTAATGAGATTTCGCCTGCTGTTTAATTTAGCTGAAGGCCACAGGGAGTGGTGCTGCATGTGGTGAAGTGCTTGGTTCTGACTTCAGGTCACTTGTCCCCCCCGTCATGGGTCCTGTAGTTACCATCCCCATTGGCCTGCAGCACTTCAGTAAGATCCAGAAGAGACAACACAAGGAGGATAAGCTGCTCGTGACTGGAGGAGGAAATAAAGGGATCTCTGCAGGAGGCTTTTTCTAAGGATCTTCAGGGAGAAATTCCACCGAGGAGCAGTGCACGCAATGTCGTTGTTTTATGAGAAGGAGCTCGCTGAAATCTTACTGAGCTGCCGGTGGCTGTGAAGATGACCACAACCAATAAATTCTTTGCGGTCGAGACTGCTAACATCTCAAACACCTCTTACTTTGTCATCTAAAGATGCATAAAGGAGTAGATATATATTTTGTATGCTAATAGAGGGGAAGATATTGTGTCCTCTCTGACTAGAGAGAAGCAGGTGAAGTGTGCACAAGACTTTTCAGAGTAATAGTTTTTCGGCTTCCTTATGATGCGCAGTGTAATTGACGGCTTTGAGGGCACCTTGTCTAAACAAGGGATGTACTGCCATTGCAGAGCTCAACTCGCTGAGTGTGAAGCTCGGGTGTGTGAGACAATGCTCAGCATTTTATATAGGTGACTATCTGCTATCTTGGCAATGGTGGTGGCATCTTTGTCTGGTGCCAGTCCAATTTTAAACCACTATGTTACGCCAAAGGGTCATACTGCCTGACAAAGGCTATCTGCTGACCGCAAGATTCATGACTGTGGTGCGCAACCCAAGCATAAGTGTACAGCATGGTAGCATAGTGGTTAGCACTATGGCTTCACAGCTCCAGGGTCTCAGGTTTGTTTCCCGGCTTGGGTCATTGTCTGTGCGGAGTCTACACGTTCTCCCCGTGGTGAATCCTGAGGAAGGAGCAGTGCTCCGAAAGCTAGTGTTTGAAACAAACCTGTTGGACTTTAACCTGGTGTTGTAAGACTTCCTACTGTGCTCACCCCAGTCCAACGCCGGCATCTCCACATCTTTGTAGATGAAGAAAGACAATTTTTGTTGGGAGTGGCAGTTGTCATCATTATCTTGATTCTCGATGGGTGAAATTAGTCCAAGTGTGCTTTCCTTGCCAAGGCACAATAGAATTTAATATAATCAACTGAAAGCTTTAATAAGTTCTGCTCAGATATAGCTTTCTCAGCAATTTAAAATTTGACACAAAATGAATAATTGTCCTAAACAGCAGTAATGCATGAACACTGCGGATCAAGGGGATACAATGGAGCCACATTTTAAAGTGATGAATGGAATTTCAGCACAATTGTCATGAAGGAATGAAATCTCTTCTGAAACATTGTTCAGTTTGGGAATCTATTTGAGAGCCTGGACTTTATTCAGCTTGCTGTTGACAGAATGATGACTGGCAAAATCACCCACCATGCTCTAAGTATATTAACTCAAATACTTTAATTGGCTTAGGGGGTAGCAGCATCAGCTCACTCGGGAACAATTTAATCTCCCATTGATGGGGAATCACCTTCTGTGGCTGAGGATTTTTTTTCTGTGGAGAGATCTCATAAAACGCAGAACAATAAAGACAGTAAATGAGCCAGCACAAATTTAAAGTTCTAAATTAAGACATTGCCCCATTACCTCATTGTCAAATATTCCACTTAGAGTTTCCACAATTTGTCAGCAATTTTAAATTACTAAAATGCAGTGGGAAATTAATTTTCTATAGATCTGCAATTCTTGTGAATAGGGAGAGTTGACAGCGAAGGAACAGTGTTTTTTTTATTTGGAAGTTTAATTTAGTGCTGGTCCATTGGGGAGCAGAACAGATTTCTAACATTACTTTTCTGGCTTTGGACTTCTGATGCAAGAATAATTTTCTTAAAAATGGACCTTAAAAAAATATGATGGGAAGGTTATTTATGTCAGTAACCGAACATGTATGGCAGTCTGAGTGGAACAAATGCCACACAAAACAATCAACACTAAAATCAGAGCTAATGTTTAACCTTTGTGTTTTAATGTCATCTACCATTGCTTTTCAAAAGTATTTTCTTTTAGTATTTCCTTCTAATTTATGATCTGTTTATTCTCATTAACCTTTGGATTTTTCCAAAATTTATTTCACGTAGTACCAACTGATTTCATCTTGTTACAAGTGTTTTTTTTTTGCCTTTTTGTTTAATCCAGACTTCTATCTCTTTAATTCAATGCTGTCTCTTTTTATTGGAGAGATGAAGCATACTTCAAAGTATATGTCGGTCAGTTCTCACTCACATCTTAAACATCCATCCCTTTCTAATTGTTACCCTATCTGCATCCCACTCTACTTAAGTTCATCTTGCCCATGAGTCCTGCCTCCTGCTCCATCAAGCTCCAAACAACCCAACTGTCTGACGGGGGGGGGGGGGGGGGTACGCGGCTTTCCTCCACCAGGGAATCAGGAACCGGGTCATGCTGCCAATTGGAAGGATACACAAACGCATGGGACTGTATGTGCCCTTTCCCCTTTCATTGCCAGAGAAAGCACAACTCAACGATGGTTGATTATCTTATAAGGCTTTCTCTCTCTTCATTTCAAAACATTCTGCGGTCTCCCAGCTCCATGTGCATGTCCCCCCAGTTCCCTTGGGAGCTGTGCATGGAGTCAGGTAGCGGTTAGGTGCATCTGCTATATGGAGTGACTCACTAAATGAATGGATGATGGGAGTTTGGTGAGACTGAAAACAAGGTGCCAAGGAGGAAGAACGTGGCGAACCCTTCAAACAATACAAGTCATTAATTAGATCAAAGGGGTTAAAATTAAAATTAATCAAATAGAAGACATGTATGTAATCCAACTTCAAAGAGTTGCAAATCAGGTCAGAAAAATCTGAGTTACATAAATAATAATTCAAGGTAGAGGGATACAAAATAAAATGAAAAAATGAAAAGAAACAATTAATTTAAAGTAACTAAAAATCAAGCTTGATCAATCTATTGAATACAGTCTGGATCTTAATAAACTACATTTCAAATTTAAATGAACATTAGCAAATTACATACAATTACATACAATATAAAGCACAGAATCAGGCCATTTAGTCCACCCAGTTCTCCAGAATGTTAGCAAGGATACAAGGGTTAGATTAAAAGGATAGATTGTGTAAATTAGACTTGTATTTAAAAAATAGAGGGATGATTTGATTGAGGTCTTGAGGATGTTGAAAGGAATTGATGGGCCAGATAGAGAGAAACATTTTTCCACTTGTGTCGAGGTGCCTTGTACAAGGCATACCTTGAAGCTCCGAGCCAGGCCAATCAGTAGAGAAATTATGAAACACTTCTTCATCCAGAAGATGATGGAAATTCGGAATTATCCCCCACTAAAGTGATCAATGCCAGATCAAATAAGTATTTAAAATTTGATATGGATAGGTTTGTACTTGCTAAGAGTATGAATGAATATCGAAAAATGCATGAATATGGAGTGAAAATATAGTTCAGCCATGATCACAGGGAATAATGGACAGAACACGCTCAAAGATTGAATGGCTTACTTTTGTTCTTATGTTGCTATATTCCTCCAGCTTTCTTCCTTCCAAAAGTACAAAAACCTCCATAATCAAACTCAGACAGTGTCATCCATGACAGTGACTGTGGTGCATTATGTCTTTTCATCTGTTCCTCACCATTTAGAGCTCCAATATAGATACTTTTTCAGTGTTCGGCAAGAGGGAAAGCTTTTACCTAACTGATTGCAATAAGATAATTTCCAAAAATGACTACTCTCTCCATCCTTGTACAACAATGGATGGAGTTTTCTGACCTTTATTCAAAGTGTTGGTTTCAATGCGAAAACTGGAATGAATCCCACTGCTGAGAAAAATTGCGTTATTTCGGCCATTTTGAAAAGAAATGTATTCACAACTTTCCCGCCGCACTCGTGGCAGCCTGCCTCTGACTCACTCATCCGGAATAACTTCATCTCTGCAATTGGGGATGGGAGGGTGGCGGGGGGCGGGGGGGGGGGGGGGGGGGTGGTGGTGGCTGCGCCCCTGTTAACTGCTTCCCAGCACTTGTTCCAAGTCCATTCGTGGGGGGGAGAGCAGCCAGGAAGACAGCATTATGTTACTCTGAAGGAGCCCTGACCAAGATGCTGGATAGGGTAGAGCAGAGCCGTGGCATCCTCAACCCTCACAAGGGCAGACGGCCTGCGAGCAAGGTCAACAACCCCACAAGTGAGACAGTGGCAGAAATAACGAGTGCCAGCTCTCCAAATAAGAGGAAAGGGGTCAAGTGTGGGAAGAAAATGAATGACCATTTTCGTGCAGCCAGGGTACGTTTGCCTTCTCATGCGTCACCACCCATCATGCTTCCACTGTAATCTCACCCCTAGCCACCTTATGGGTCCCAACACTTGAACTGATCGGGGCAGAGCAGGACCGCATCTGTGCTGAGGGCGAGGTGGGGGCAGGAGACAAAAGTGAGAAACTCAACACATCCAGCTATGGAGCCATCCTCATGCCAGAACAGTTTATTCTATTCTCATGCCCTTGCCTTGGCAGGTTAATTCGTCAACTAGTTTGGACCATCCTCTTGCCCTCTGGAAACCACAGACCTGAGCAGATGCAAGAGAAAAATCTCATGACGAGCAAAGAAAAGGGGCGAAATTCTCCCGAAACGGCGCGATGTCCGCCAACTGGCGCCCAAAACGGCGCCAATCAGACGGGCATCGCGCCGCCCCTTCTCCGCATCTTTGGGGGCCGAGCCCCAACATTGAGGGACTAGGCCGACGCCGGATGAATTTCCCGTGAATCCAGCGGGGGGGGGCCCGCCAACCGACGCGGCCCGATTCCCGCCCCCGCCGAATATCCGGTACCGGAGATTTCGGCAACCGGCAGCCCCCGGCGGTTCTCCAATCCGGCGGGGGGTCGGAGAATGACGCCCGAGATGTGACAACTGTCACCTGCACCCTCCACCAGGGCAGATAGTCGGACCTTGATCCTTGATGAGAATAACTCACAGGCCGGCTTCTGGGTCACTGACCGATGAGTACCTCTGAGCTGATGTTCCACAGCCATGGAGGCTGGGATGGGCTCAGTCGTCCAGAGCTACTGCAGCTACAAAGGCAGAGTCGTAAAAAGCAGGAAGGGAGACAGCATCCCTCTTCAGACTGCTAGGCCGACAGGAGAAGTCCCATCATTCTATGTCCAAGGAGATGGTGCCGGCACTCTGAGGCAATCAGGTCAACACTACAAGGGTGCGTCCATAGTGGAGACCTTGGTGCAGGACGTGCACTCCATATTTGAGGGCATGAGCTGCATGGTGCAGTCAATTGTGGGTCAGCAGCAGAGGACTGTGGGTGTCACTGCAGCCCATGGAGGAGCCCAGCAGCCGCCGGTGGCCCATAGGATAGAGGATCGTCTGGTGCACAGCCCGGCATATTCCAGCCAGGTGACCCTGGAGTGTCCAAACCATGTGACACCCCACTTCCTGTGACTGACACCCCTCCAGCCCTTCACTACAATGCCCATGCTGCCCAGAGTTGGCCCAGACCCTCAAGGCACTCCAGGGGATGCCTACCAAGTAAATCTCAGGCAACAGGGCGTGGAAGTCAGCAGGCAGTCTCATCCTCAGCTGTGGCTCCTTGGGGCACACCTAGACATAAAATGATGAATGTAGGAATTTCAGATAAATTGTTATATATATAGTTTTTTTATTTAGACTGGCCAATTCATTTTTTTAAATTAAGGGCCAATTTTATTTAGCAGGGCCAATCCACCTATGCTGCACATCTTTGGGTTGTGGGGGCGAAACCCATGCAAACAAGGGGAGAATGTGCAAACTCCACACAACAGTGACCCAGAGCTGGGATCAAACCTGGGACCTTGGCGACATGTGGCGGCAGTGATAACCACTGTGTCGCCATGCTGCCCGGTATTATATATAGTTGTAAGGGTTAAAGGCCTGGGTTAGTATGTGACTGCTGCAGTCAAGTTTTTAAAAATCCTGGTTTGAAAGACAGCTAGGATTTTTGGGCACAGAGGTGCAATTAAAGCATTGTAAAAGGTTGGGCTAATGAAGTTTTGTTCATATTAAGAGGGTTGCCTGGGGAGTGGATAATTAGAGACATTGGGCAGAATTCTCCGGCCGTTCGGATTTTATTTTTCTGTTGGCAGCATAACCCTGCCTGCAGGTTTCCCGGCGGGGTGGGGTGGTTTCAATGGGAAATCCCATTGACAAGCGACTGGAAGATAGAACCCCACCACTAGTGGTTCTTATAGGTTCTTAAGGACCTCTGGAAGACTCCTTGAGGGGAAGGGGCAGCTGGAGTGAGGTCTATATGCCCCCCACACCACGTAAAGCGACTGATAGATGACAACAAAGGCTACAGCAATGGAATGCTGCTCCTGCAGCAGTGCAGGACTGATGTCCTGGGCCAAGAGCTCCACGGCAGTCGACAACCTGCCAGTTCTGAACTTGGTGTGTTGGCACTCCAGCGCTATCATCTCAGATTAAACATGAGCAGACTTCTTCACCGGCTGTTGCAATCGAAGAATGAAGCTGACTTCGCTTGCTGATGTTGCCGTGTTTGTTGCAGCAGCTCCAGCAACCGATTTAGGAATGAATTTGGAGGCTCGCTATCTGACTTGTGCCCAGCAGAATTATGGCCCCCAGCCATCCTCCGAGTGCTACCAATGTCAGATGTCCCTGCCTCTGCCTGTTGTGGACCATTTTGTGAGGAGTGCTCACCAGATCATGATCCCGAGGCTGCCCTTGCACTCAGTCCCACTGAGATGCGTGATCCTGTTTTGGTGGAGGATGTGGTGAGCGCTGTGATGAGTCTTCTACTGTAGTGTGCCTGGTTCCTCACTGAGGGGTCGCTGGGGCTGGAGCTGAGGGCATAGCATGAGGATGCCCCTGGGAGCTTTCCAGAGGTGCCTGGGAAAGTAAAGAGAGATCATTTGTGCATGGCAGGTGACCCTAAAACAGAACAAAGCACCGCAGTCTGATTGTGTGATGGTAGAACTGGCGCAGGGCCATCAGCTCACCATCAGCACAGTTTGGTTGATATCCTCTCTAACTAGCTCTATGGCATGGTTTCCAAATTCTTTGAGGGCCATGATGTCGGGCACTCCATCGCCAGTCTGCGGCCTCTCACGTTTACTCTGTGTGAGCTTGTGAGAGTGATTCAAGACTAATGATAAAGAGGCCTGGCATGTGTGTGTGTGTGTGTGGTGAATGGAGCCATGGATGGGATCAGAGAGCAAGCCCCAGGGCAAGTGAGGCCATTTGGAGATGTGAGAGTGTGTGTGTGAGGGTTTGTGGTGATGTCTCTTGAGCTGGAAGTGGGTGAGATGCCAGTGAGGGTATGATGGGTCTGTGAGTGTGTGAGTTGTGCATGATGAGATGGTTTATTTACCCTAATCAGAATGGATGAGATTGTTCATCCTCTCCCTCCACTGAGAGGATGACCTCTTCTGCACGGCGATGGCATTGACCACGGCTACCACTTCTTCCCAAGCCAAATTTGTGACCTTGCTGGACTTCTTGTAGCCAGAGCAAGGGTAGAGGACATCAAGGCGGGCTTAGACTGCATCCAGAAATCTCAAGTGAAGTGTTGCCAAGTCTTCCATGGAGCAGTCCTGGGCTGCAGATATTGAGAAGGTTGTACTGGGATGCCGTTTAAATATGAGGAAGTGGTGAGCTGACACAAAATGAATGAGGCGAGGACCGAACAATACACAGCAGAAATCCGCCATTGCGAGAAAAATATGTTTTTCACGTCCACTCAAGCACTTAGTGCAAAGGGGGGGGGGGGGGGGGCAGTCCAACCCATGGTCATTTAATATCAGGGCAATTTTCCCTATAAGCTGCACTTGTGTTTCTGAAGGTGCTGTAATATTTGAGCTGGTTTGGGGGTTCCGACTTGATTCGAATGATAATGACACAGTTAATGGTATCGGAGTATAACATTTTTGAACTAACATTATTGATCTATGTTTCAAAATCAGAAGGATAAGAATAGCACACTGGTTGCTGAAGAACACGTGAATACAATCATGTAGAACCTATCAATGAAAAGCAAAGCTTAAAAATTGATTTATTTCAATTCAATTGTGTCCTCACTTTATAAATACCCCACAAAAGCTGAATTTCCCAAATCCAGTTTGTGTTTTAGCTTTTAAATTACATGACAATAGGCTTATTTCATCTAACATTTTAACTATGAGATCAAAGCTTACGCATCCAGTTGTCTGGAAGATATCCCCAAGGCTGAATCTTCCAGACAGTCCCCAGTCTTGCCTTTCAATCTCTTTACTGTAACCTGCAGATAAACAACTGGTCTCTTTCACCCAGCCCTACTGTCTTTAATTCAAACAGCCCAGCTAGTTCCTTCCAGTCCCTGTTCACACCGAGAGCACTGATTAGATACCCACTGGAAATGACACAACGTCCGATGTGTTGGCCAATGTTGGGTTGTACAGCAAAGGAGAAAGAAAAGGTTGGCCTTTCTTATGCTCCTCTGTGCACTTATCAGAACCTGTGATGATCAGGGATTAGTTACTCTCCACATGGTCAGCTGCGTGAGTGGTCAAAGGTGATCTCACCTTTCAGGGATAGCGTCCCTTATAACGGTTTCAAAATGCTCTTTTTCACTGTTACAAGATACCCAAAGAGACATATCATTACACTTGCTGATAAAGGTCACCCAGGTGCATCTTCACACTGTTTCACACTCTCCTGACCACGGTGATAACCCATGAAACCAACAAGGCAATTTTAAGATGTCCGTAATGAAGTTTTTACTGTCAGTGTCTTGATAATTGTACCACTGGCATGTTTGCAATAAAAACCGAACCATGCCTGACTTCTTATAATTGTAACTTTTAGTAATTTTATTGCCTATATTGCACCTTAAGAATGCATTGCCGTTTAATTACTTGTTTGCACAGGTGAATTGACCATGTTTTCCGAACTATCTTTTCACTCCCTTAACCCTTGTGATCCCACAAATATCAAGCTAGTAAGTCGCCAATGCGACTTAATGTACCCTGTTTTACGTACAATCCCAAAGCATAATAGCCCAGTATAAATTAATCAGTTAAATCAGAATTTTAGGCTATTCAGTCCATATTACAGCATCATGCAGGTCGCTCATGGGATGCCCTCGCGAAGATACCGGGCATGCACAGCCACGTAATAAAAAAATAAAGGTACGGTGCATTGCAGTAAACAGGTCACAAATAGCAAATAAACTTTAGATGGATTATTGCATCATGAGAACTAATTTTGTGTCTTTTTCAGTTTCAACCCAATAAAGGATTCAATTAATTTCTGAGTACAGCATAATTACAGCTTTCTGAAACATGACAGCATAAAATGCATCAAGATCAATTGACATTCAAAGTTTTGTCTGTTGAAGTAAAACATTGCTTCTGTTTGAGAGAACCTTATTATTTAAAATGCCTGACATTCTTATTTATTATCGTCTGCATTGAATGATCGTCTGTTTAGAATACTTTCCTCATGCACAATACAAAATGTGCCAGACTGATGGTTTGCAAATGCCTATAGCAATATGCCTCCTCCTCCGAATTGATTTTAAACTTTCCTGTTCACTTGTCTCAATCCCATCTCGGCTGCTGTACGTGAATCTCATGTTGCTGAACACTGCCCGTTAAAAAAACACAACTAATTTCTCCTTGCCATTGAATCCTTTGCTGCAATGCAGGATGAAAGGCTTTAGAGCAGCCATTTGTCGCTCTCCTTGCTGTGAATTCTGTCACAGAAGCCACGCTCTGTATACAGCGAGCATCAAATTCTGCAGCCAGTGTGTCTCAGGCAGACATTTGCGGAGATTGGGTCACCATGGATGTAACAGAAGGAGCCATCGATCTTCATGACTTCTGATGCACGCGATTGCATCTCTGCCTTCTTAAGTAGAGCGTGTGAGGTGATTGAATAATCAGTGGGATTACCCTGGAGGAATATAAATCCCTTGATCCAGTCAGCAGAGAGGCTGACTGCTTCAAAAACAGTGAAACCGGGGTCTCCAGCGCAATGCAATGCTTCGGGCAGGTTAGTTACATGTTAGATAACTGCAGGAAAATAAAATAAGTTTTCTGTTTTGTTAATGATATTATCTAGTTCAAACCTATAAACACAAATTTTAAAAAGCGGCTAGGTAATTCACACTCATGACTCATTCTGGAAGAATTGTAATGCATTTTGAAAACCTATAACTTGACAAAGTTAAATTTAAGGATGCTATATAATATCTTGCAGAATTTAATTACAATCTTTTTCTTAACATACAATAATCCGTTATCAATAAAGTAGAAAAACAAATGAATGATAACAAAATGATCTATTATTTTTAAAGAGAAGCTGAATTCAAGCCACAATTCTTTCATCATTAGCATTAGTCATGTCCAGCATGTCATCTTATGGTCCAACATAATAGGACTTTTTTTCTCTGAATGCAATCAGCACTTCCTATTTCTAAGGCTTATTGCCACAGTTCGAATCCTGTGAGAGTTCATTGCTAACCAGGTCACCGGCTTTCGCATTATCTTTTCATGGCACTTTGTTGCACAGCTTGAAACAGACAGCTAAAACTAAAGGCAGGAATATGTCCAAGAAATGCGCAGCTATCTTTCGGTGTTTCATTTTAAAGAAAAAGATCATTATCAATCAATATGCTGACATCTGCATTTGGATCTTTCTGCATGATAGCTACTGCTTCACAAGGCAGCTAATCTATTTTGAGCCTTGAAGGCACACTCTTGCTTCCAAACAAGTAAGAGTGTGCCTCGGGCAGCACGGTAGCACAAGTGGATAGCAATGTGGCTTCACAGCGTCAGGGTCCCAGGTTCGATTCCCTGCTGGGTCACTGTCTATGCGGAGTCTGCACGTTCTCCCCGTGTCTACATGGGTTTCCTCCAGGTGCTCTGGTTTCCTCCCACAGTCCAAAGATGCACGGGTCAGGTGGATTGGCCATACTAAATTGCCCTTATTGAGCAAAAAGGTTAGGAGCGGTTATTGGGTTTCCGGGATAGGGTGGAAGTGAGGGCTGAAGTCGGTCGGTGCAGACTCGATGGGCCAAATGGCCTCCTTCTGCACTGTCTGTTCTGTGTTCTAACAATGGCAAACATCTTTCCATATGATTGTAAGTTTAATGAATCCTTATATTAACAATATTAAGTTTAATAGTTGCAGGCATTCCTCACACCATGAATGAGGAAGTAAGCATGTTGAAATGTTTTTTAATCTTTGAGAGTTAAAATGGCTCCAATATTATCAGGGAGGTGGGGAGAGAGCGGATGTTTGGGGTGGGGTGTGGTGCAGTGGGGTGGGCAGAGGGCAGTTTTTCTGTCCGGAAACCTGGAAGAACGGGTTTCCTGTCATTATATCCACTCATGTATATAATGAGATGCAGACAGGCAGTGATTGACACACAGGATAACCAATGAACACACACGACACAGAACAACCAATCACCAGACAGGACACCACCACTATAAAGCCCACAGGGCGCTAAGACTCTCTCTCTCACAGGGCACAGCTACTGAGATAGTTAAAGTGCACAAGCCAGTGAGCAATATCACCATGAGGTAGAGAGTTAGTCTGGTCAAGCCAGTAGGGGGTTATCAGTAATAGAGTGTCAACCCACAGCAGATTATGTACAGCAATCAGCAAGTTCAATAAAACAGTGTTGGACCATCTCCTGTGTCGGAAGCCTGTTTCTAGTTTCACTGCATCCAATTTCAGTCAACGTTGAACCAACTCACTTAACACATCATGGTAGAGGTAGCTATTAATTCTAACAAACCTACCTCGAGTGCATCTGCAATGACCAGCAAGCAGCCATCCAGCGGCATGGAAAAGATCCAGCCTCCTCCACAACTCCAGATCTCCGGCAACCTCGGCACCAACTGGAAAGTCTTCAAAATGAAGTTCCTCCTGTATATCAAGGCCTCTGACCTCGAGGCAGCATTGGATGCCAGAAAGATAGCGCTGTTCCTGTTGACTGCGGGGATCAAGCCATCCACATCTATAACTCGCTCACGTTTGCCGATGGCAAAGACAAGACGAAGTTCAAGACAGTTCACCTGAAATTTGACAGCTACTGCGACATTGAGGTGAATAAGAGCTTTGAACGGTACATCTTCCAACAGAGGTTCAGGGTAAGGATGAACCATTTCAGTCCTTCTTGACCCATCTCAGCATCCTAGCACAGTCATGTAATTATGACTCAACGGCTGATTCCATGATCCGGGATCAGATCATTTTCGGGGTCCAGTCAGACTCCCTGCGGGAGCAACTCCTCAAAATCAAACAGTTGACCCTCTCCGTCGCCATCGAAACGTGCGTTGTCCATGAGCATGCCAGAAATCGTTACTCCCGAATCAGGGCGGCAGAAACTGCAAAGCTGGCCTCGCACAAGGCAGAAAGGGTGCAGGCCATCGCAAAAATGCAAGCCCTGAGCATCGAGAAGAGTGGCCGCTTTGCGCGCTTTTCCCGGGTCCCTACACATGCGCGCCACGACCGGGTGGACGGTGAGGCCGAAGACCCTAATGCGTATGTGCGAACGTCGGCCGACCGCACTGCGCATACGTGATGGCGCACAGAACACGCTGACGTCAGCGTCATGATGTGTCCAAATTGTGGCTCCGCCAATTTAAAGCGGCAATGTCCAGCCAAAGGAAGGCGATGTCTACAGTGTGGAAAGCCTGGGCATTACGCAGCCTTCTGCAGGTCCGCTCCAATGAGCAACAGCCAGCGATCCCAGCTGCAGTGCAGATGTGTCTGCTGCATACAACAAGGCATGCAGGATTCTGATCCTGACAGCCCAACGGACCCCGATGCTGACTGCCTCGAGTCTGCATATCGGGTGGGCATCATCACCACACGCGAGCACACCGTGCCTGCAAACCGCATTTCAATCCTGAGTATGGATCCTGACGACGAGTGGTGCGCCGTCATCACGGTAAACCAGTCTCGCATCAGATTTAAATTGGACACTGGCGCATTTGTGAACCTCATATCACAGGCGGACCTCAACAGCATCTGACACCAACCTAGCATTCTTCCACGAGCCTGCCAGCTCCTTGCCTACAATGGTAATGCCATAGCTGCCAGTGGATCATGTCAGCTAGGTGTCTCTCACAAGGCAATCAAGGCGACGTTAAGATTCGAGATGGTCCGGCCTGACAAGGCATCCCTGCTCGGTGCTCGCACATGCAAACTCCTAAATCTGGTCCAGCGAGTCCATCCCATGTCCTCGACACTGGCGACTGCCTCGCCCAATGCGAATCTCCAGGCTGAGATAGATGAAATTCTCATGCAATACCACAATGTGTTTGATGGGTTGGGCACGCTCCCATATCGCTACAAGATATTGCTCAAGTCGAATGCCACCCCAGTCATCCATGCACCACGCCGGGTGCCAGCTTCCCTCAAGGCTCGTCTGAAGACGCAGCTACGAGAGCTCCAAGACCAGGGCATCATCTCAAAGGTCATGGAACCCACAGACTGGGTCAGCTCCATGGTCTGCGTCAAGAAACCCTCTGGTGAACTCCGCATTTGCATTGATCCCAAAGACCTGAATCGCAACATAATGCGAGAGCACTACCCGATCCCGAAGCGTGAAGAATTAACCTGTGAGATGGCTCATGCCAAATTCTTTACCAAGCTGGACGCCTCCCACGGTTTCTGGCAGATGCAGCTGGACGAGTCCAGTCGGAAGCTGTGCACGTTTAACACTCCGTTCGGCAGGTATTGCTACAACCGCATGCCTTTTGGTATCATCTCAGCTTCCGAAGTATTTCATTGCATAATGGAGCAAATGATGGAGGACATCGAGGGGGTGCGAGTCTATGTGGACGACGTGATCATCTGGTCCACGACGCCCGAGGATCACATCGCTCGCCTCAAACAGGTCTTCTAGAGGATTCATGAAAATGGCCTCCAGGTCAACAGGGCCAAATGCTCATTTGGTCGGACCGCTATCAAGTTTCTGGGTGACCACATTTCACAGCAGGGTGTGTAACCTGACGCTGACAAGGTGCTGGCAATCAATGCCATGAAGACCCCAGAGGACAAAAAGGAGGTCGTCTGTATCCTCGGGATGGTAAATTTTCTCAGAAAATTCATTCCCAACATGGCATCCCACACCACGGCCCTCCGGCATCTCGTTAAAAAGTCAACAGTGTTCCAGTGGCTTCCCGCATATCAAGCGGTGTGGCTTGAGCTGAAGGCGAAGCTCACCACAGCCCCAGTACTGGCGTTCTTTGACCCAACCAAGGATACCAAGATATCCACAGACGCAAGCCAGGACGGCATTGGGGCGGTGCTCCTCCAGCGAGACGACTCCTCGTCCTGGGCTCCAGTGGCATCTGCCTCCAGGGCCATGACTCCAACCGAACAACGGTTTGCCCAGATCGAAAAGGAGTGCTTGGGTCTCCTGACAGGAATAGTCTGCCAAAGTTCACGGTGGAAACAGACCACAGGCCTTTAATCCACATAATCCAGAAGGATTTAAATGACATGACACCTCGGCTGCAGCGACTTCTTGTTCGTCTCCGCCGATATGACTTCGAACTCGTCTACACACCGGGTAAGGAGCTGATCATTGCGGATGCCCTATCCCGATCCATCACCACGCCGTGGGAACAGGACGACTTCATTCGCCACATTAAGGCACAGGTGCAGTTGTGTGCCAGCAACCTCCCAGCCACTGATGAACGAGTTGTCCAAATACGCAAAGGAACTGCCAAAGATCCTCTACTGCAGCACGTGATGCAACACCTCGTCCATGGCTGGCAAAAAGGGAAGTGCCCCCAGTTCTTCAACGTTAAGGACGAGTTAACGGTAGTTGAGGGGATCCTTCTTAAACGAGATAGAATCGTCATTCCCCAAAGCATGCAAACCATGGTGCTCAGACAGATCCTTGAGGGTCACCTTGGGGTCGAGAAATGTCGACGCAGAGCTCGGCAGGCAGTTTACTGGCCTGGCATCAGCCAGGACATTGCCAACACAGTCCTCAACTGCACAACATGCCAGAAATTTCAACCAGCTCAGCCCAAGGAAACACTGCAACAGAACGAGATCATGACTTCTCCATGGTCCAAGGTGGGGATAGACCTCTTTCACGCAAATGGACATGATTACGTGCTCTTGGTCGACTACTTCTCCAGCTTCCCGGAAGTGGTGAAACTGTCGGACCTTACGTCCAAGTCAGTCATCAAAGCCTTCAAAGAGACATTTGCCAGGCACGGGATACCACTCACAGTAATGAGTGACAACGGTCCCTGTTTCTACAGCCAGAAGTGGCCCGATTTTACACGATCCTACCACTTCAGGCATATCACATCCAGTCCCCATTACCTGCAACCAAATGGGAAGGCCGAAAAAGGGGTTTATATTGTCAAGCGGTTGCTGTGCAAGGCTGCAGATTCAGCCTCAGATTTCAACCTGGCGCTGTTGGCATACAGGGCAACCCCTCTGTCGACTGGTTTGTCTCCAGCGCAGCTGCTCATGAACCGCAACCTGAGGACGACTGTTCCAGACCTTGACCACCTCACGGTGCTGCAGAAAGTGCAGAGATCCAGGCACCAGCAAAATATCACGTATGATGCTCATGCCATGGATCTGACTGCGCTGGCTCCAGAAGATGTTGTTCGCGTCCAGTTGCCTGAGGGAGGCTGGTCAGCCCCAGCTGTTGTCGTCAGACAGGCTGCCCCCAGGTCTTTCATTGTTCAAATGGCTGATGGCTCCATTCTATGGCGCAACAGGAGGGCGCTGCGCATACTTCCCTGCCCACCACCTGACAGCACTTCTCCACATGTCATCATGCCGCCTCAGGACATCTTGCAAGACGTGGCCACCGATCTGGCAGCGATCCTGCCTGTCCACGAGGCCACCGAAATGGCAGTAATCCCGCCTGTCCAGGTGCCGGCGTCCCCCCCTCCACTTCTGAGGCTATCGACAAGAATTCGTCGCCCGCCACAAAGACTGAATCTATAGACTTAAATCTTGTAAATTTTGTTTAGTTTGCTCTGTATCTGCACTGTAGACACCTTCCCATGTACATATGTTCATTCATTCACCATTTGTACATAGTCATACATGTATATACCGCAATGTTCCAAAATTTATTTTAAAAAGGGGAGATGTCATAATATCCACTCATGTATATAATGAGATGCAGACAGGCAGTGATTGACACACAGGATAACCAATGAACACACACGACACAGAACAACCAATCACCAGACAGGACGCCACCACTATAAAGCCCACAGGGCATTAAGACTCTCTCTCTCTCATAGGACACAGCTACTGAGATAGTTAGAGTGCACAAGCCAGTGAGCACCATCTCAATGTGGTAGCGAGCTCGTCTGGTCAAGCCAATAGGAGGTTTTCAGTTAGATTAATAGAGTGTCAACCCACAGCAAATTATGTACAGCAATCAGCAAGTTCAATAAAACAGTGTTGGACCATCTCCTGTGTCAGAAGCCTGTTTCTAGTTTCACTGCATCCAGTTGCAGTCAACGTTGAAGCAACTCACTTAACACATAATTTCCCTCAGATCAGGATGAATTTAACAACATGACCTGGGAGGATGAGGACCACATAATCAGCCTATGCTGCTATCATTCCAACCTACTCCCTCCAGACCCTTTCCTTTTGCTGCCTTATATGTGCTGGCTCAGAGATAGGGGGCTACGCTGGGCATTTACTCTTTAGCCATAGTCCATCACCCTGACATTAATGAGACCCATTCTTCAAAACAATAGTTGAGGGCTCGACAGTACAGGACACTGGGGCGAACACCCCTCCTCTTCTTCAATTAGTTCCATGAGATCTTTTCAGTCCAATTCAGACAAAAGATGGGTTTAATGCCTCAACCCAGCAATGATGCTGCCATGCTGCCAAAAGTACAGCATTGTATAATATATATAATATGCATAATACTCTGTACTGCACTGAAATGGCAGACTAGATTTTGTGCTCTAGTCTTTGATGTGGGACTTGAAAGAAAAAGAGAGAACTCCGCAGCACACCAGCATCCTCAGGTATAGCCAATTCTGAGCACTGCTGCAATCTGCTAAAGGTGTTTGCTGTTCCTGATATATATATCATGGCAACAAATGTAGGCCATTCAGCTTAGTGAACTGTACCATTCCTGAATGGTCTGCCATTGATGATAAGATTATCCCTCCTTTTTCTGGATTTTCTCACTGGAGAAAATAATTTCCCTTTATCTGTTGCATCGAATTGTTTTATCATTTAGGAGTAGGATGCCTACCATTACTCCAATCTCCATCTCGGCCCCAAATTTGGGGAAGTGGTAGCATGCTGGTATTGTCACTGGGCTAGTAAACCAATAAACCCAGAGTAATGCTCTTAGGACCCAGGTTCAAATCCCTGCCATTGCAGATGGTGAAATTTGAATTGAATAAAATCTGGAAAGTCTACAGATGACCATGAAACCATTGTCGATTGTCGTAAAAACCTATCTAGTTCACTGATGTCCTTTAGGGAAGGAAATCTGCCATCCTTACCTGGTGTGGCCTACACGTGGCTGCAGATCCACAGCAATGTGGTTGACTTTTAACTGCCCTCTCAAGGGCAATTAGGGCCGGGCAATAAATGCTGGCTCAGCCTGCGATGCCCACGTCCCACGAACTGACAACAAAATAATTGCAACTGTACTGCTGTCACATCCAGGTTTCCTTCCCATAAGATTGTGGAAAAGCTCCTATTAACCATCAAAGCCCTCTTTTAGTATTGGGAAACTCCTACATTACCCCAAATTAGCTTATCTATCAATATCTTCGTAAGTAGCAGGGCATTGGAAAATACAAAAGATTAGAACTGAAAACACAGGTGAGGGAAGATATAATAGTCAAAACAGCTTATTCATTAAAAACGGAACCATGTTGCAAGACCTAATCTTCAACAGAATTATAAAATTCCAGAATACTGAGTAATAATAAAGAAACATATTCAATCACCATAAATCACTGCCATAAAGTAGCACATCCTCTGACACAATGGTACTAATTTAGTTCACTGATACTTAAATAAAATATATATGTACTGTTCCTCGTTTAGTTAATCAGGTCTTCCCAATCATCTGAAGCAATCAAGTTCCAGAATAGTCATGATAAATCGAACTGTTGTTTCATCAAAACATGAACACTATTACTGAGAGGAAAAACTGGAAACAACGTTTTAGTTTAAGGCTGTGATGGAGTTTGAAATTGGTGACGGAGAAATTTGTACACCCAGTGCCACTTCTGCCATACATTGACTGACTGGTGCAACAGCAGGCCATGGCATTGTCTGTGTTGGTGAATTGGTGTAAATTTGTGAGAAGTGGTGTTGCATGAGTGAATTTCTTTCCAAGTTTCTTTGTAATCCTTCAACGACCATCTCTGAAAATGCAAAAAGTATCTTGAAAACTGTGGAAACTTTCATAGGAACATAGGAACAGGAGCAGTCCATGCAGCCCCTCGAGTCTGTCTCACAATTTAATGAGATCATGGCTGATCTGTGGCCCAGCTCCATATACCTGCCTTTGGCCTAAAGCCCTCAATATCTTAGCTTAACAAGGGAAAAAAATTGTTCTCTTGATACGTGAGTGCAGTCAGTCAATGGCACCACAATTCTTGGGCCTAATCTGACTAAAACAGATTATCTGGCCATCATTTTGCTGTCTGTAGAATTTTACTGTGTGCAAATTGGTAGCTGAGTTTCTGACATTATAACAATAACCACACTTCAAAGGTTGACTGGAAAACACTTTGGAGCATCTGGAAGTTATGGAAGATGCTATATAAATGCAAGTTTTAGATTGCAACTGTGAGGGATTGGAGATCACTGATGAGATGACTGGTAATCACATTATATACAAATATTTTAATTGTATTTATTGCAGCTGCAAAAAGCAGTTTCAAATCAAGTAGCTGTGATAGCAGGAATAATTAAGAGTGCACTGCTAATGTCTGAGCACACGCACATTGACTTCAAATTCCAACAATAACAGGGAGGCATGAAAAGTGGTGATGCATTTCTACAGAAGAGAATGTTTTGTGAAGTTGGGGAAATATTTTCTCCGCTATTATTTGAAATGTGATGTTTACAAACTGGAGGTAAAAGAAAAAAATATATAAGAAAACATTGGTCATTCCATGTTAACTGGAAGTACTTCATAACAAAGTTTTAAAGAGTAACTGCTGTTGTTTTGTACGAACAAATTGGCAACCTGCGGACAAAAAGATCTTACAAACAGTTTTCAGATGAATGCATCTGTATTTGATTCCAGTGGATAGGGAAACAAATGTTAACCACATCACTGAGAAAACTCCCTGCTCTTTGTGATCTTTTACATCCACCTGAACAAGCAGATATGATTTTGATTTAATGCCTCATATGTAGGAAGGCTTGGGTCACTGTCTGTGCGGAGTCTGCACGTTCTCCCCGTGTGTGCGTGGGTTTCCTCCAGGTGCTCCGGTTTCCTCCCACAATCCAAAGATGTGCAGGTTAGGTGGATTGGCCATGCTAAATTGCCCTTTGTGTCCAAAATTGCCCTTAATGTTGGATGGGGTTACTGGGTTATGGGGATAGGGTGGAGGTGTGGGCTTGGGTAGGGTGCTCTTTCTAAGGGCCGGTGCAGTCCCGATGGGCCGAATCGCCTCCTTCTGCACTGCAAATTCTATGATGATGATTCTATGAACCAACTCATAGTCATCAGCAAACTCAGTGGCTTGTCTTGCAGTTTTAATTCTTTGTTCCTCCACATGAGCTCTGATCACTGCAGGTAGTGTGTCTTTGAATTCTTCTGACAGAATTACATCTCGAAGGGCATCATTTTCATTTTATTTTGAATGCTCTCACCCAATGCTATCAAAATTACCTTGTTCATCCCTTTCAAATTCAATATAGATCTGTCCAGACTGTTTTCTTTTATTATGAAACTTTTGGCTGTAAGGTAGTACTAACTCAGGAGTTAGTACTCTGGTGATAAGTCATGAACACTCAATATAGCTTTCTTCACTGTACCGTACTCCCCAGGCCTTTCCTCTGACAAAGAGGTATAGTCTTCATAAGCCTTACCTACAGCTTTACTCTAAGAACAGTGTCCAAATATCTTGCTACCATTGTATTTGTCCAGATATTTTCTCAAAGGAATTTGAAAATGTCTCAACATCCTTTTGGAAGAACCTACACAAATCTAAATATCTCTCCAGTCGATTCATGCCCATATTTACTTCCTTCCTCCACCTGCTCCAGTCTCTCTTTTCCCACTGCGCGCATTTGAAGTTGAAATCCTCTCTCTCTCTCTCATTTTCCCTCTCCTCCATTGTTAACTTCTGCATTTCCAAATCCCTTTGAGTAGCTCTCTCTTTTTCTCTTTCTTCTCTTTCATTTTGTATTTTCTGCATTTCAAGTTCAAGTATTTTCATTTCTAGTTGTGTTTGAATTTTAGTGAATTCAATTTCCTCACATTTCAAAATACTTGGTCCGTCTGACAACTCGTGTACATTTAAATGAATTGCTATTTCTTCAATTACCTGCCCTTTTTAAATCCTTGTAGGTAATCCTAATATTGACATATTTGCCAATTTCATGAATTTAGCTTTTGGTACACTTTTCAAACTTTCCAAGGTTAAGTTGTCTGCTCCCAAACAAGTCTTGGCCATTGCAAGATCCATTTTGTCAATCACCTTATTTTAAATCATGCACCTCCTCATTTGGTTCTATGCTTTCCTCACTCTCACTACGTTCAAACAGTCACAAATTTCCTAAACCCAAGGAATTAAGCTTTTTAAAATCCTGACCAGGAGCCCCCAATTTTTGTCACGAACCACGCTGATGTTTAATGCGAGGGTATCCCAAATCCCTGAAGCATAATTTCGAACACCAGTTCGTAGCAGTATATATGTTTTTTTCCGGTATAATGTGAGGAACGATGTATAACCCAGTGAGAACTGCCCAGTCATTTTGGGAATAATTAATAAAGAATATTTATTAATTTAAAGGAAATTTTAAAAACACACACGACAAAAAGGACTATAATGCACCATGACACTTAAGTATATTGATGGCTATACACGCATAATTTTATAAGAAACTATCCCTCCAACTACCTATGTTTAGCTGAACTCTGAGACACACCGTTCTCTAACGACATCTAATTTTAAGTAACTTCATGAGATAAATCCAGCAAATAATTACTACAACCATATTAAGGTGGCCATGACTCGGAAGCAGCCTTCAGGTTAAGCGAAGGCAGAAAATGGCTGCTTTTTTTGGAAGACTAGATCTGCAACTTGATGCAGTTCTGATGTTAGCTCTCCCTCTCTCTCTCTCTCTCTAGCTAGTGTTCTACAGTGATACAATTTCTTTCCCTTTGATGTTATTCGCTCTGTGGAGCTGGCTTTTGGCAGGTACGTGTCCATTTCCTTATCTCTCCACTTTGAAGTGTAGCCATCTGGGATGGCCACTTACAACCAGGGACAGAGAAACTCGCAAAGCATGGCGGGTAAAATGGACAGAGCAAGATTCAGGCAGGCTCAGAGCCTGAAATGTATATTTGCCAATGAGGAATCCAGACGGTATCAAAACTCCGACCAATTATCATTTTGATGGACCGATTAGCATTTGATGGCCCATCTCCACCAAGACAAAGGACTGGTACTTGAGCGACCGGTACAGTCCCAGACATTTCGGCGGCACTCCCTGTGCTAGGGAAGCGTAAACAACAGGGTCAGTGACAGCTAGGGACACGCCCAGCCATCCAGGCACCCGCCCATTTATTGGTTAGAAATCGAACATAGTGATCAGGGATCACCAAATTAGTGGGTCCAAACTGAAGGACCGACCGCCCAAAAGAGCATGAAAACCCCCAAGCATAAGAAGAGAGTCCACCATGTGTCCGTCCTCTTGTGTCCGTCCTCTTTTGGACCTGGCACCCCGGCTACGACCATCTCCAATCGCAGCACCACCAGAAGCAAGTCCAAGTTCAACGCCCGCTACCAGATGGATGAGCCTAGCTGAGCAGCAGTTACTTCTCCAGACTCGATAGATCCACAATCGAACAATGGCCACTGTTCCTCTGACCTACGTCGGGTGCTTGAAGTTAAGTACAGGTTGTCTTAGTCAATAGGTGTAGTTAACTAGTAGTGTTTATGTTGCATGACTAATTGTGTGTGTAAATAAAGTACCCTTGAACTTGGACTAACTAACTGGTGATTGGCTCTTTGATCGATAGCCGGTTGAACCTTGTGGTGGTATCATTTGATACCTGGTAACTCTGAGCATTAGAATATAGATATCAAAAAAAAGAAGGGCAACCTCACTGATTGCCATAGTTACAGCAGAGCCACAGAAAAGGCAACAGAAGTTACCACCTCTGCAGCCTCATCGGTATTCTCTAGTCACATATGCAAAATAGTCATTTTCCACCGATAGGCAAATTTGCATCTCATTAGTGCTCGAGATATATGCTTCTGATCAACTCCTTACTTTACTTTAAGAAGTCTTACAACACTAGGTTTTGGAGCACAGGAGACACACCTGATGAAGGAGCTGCGCTCCGAAAGCTAGTGACTCCAAACAAACCTGTTGGACTTTAACTTGGTGTTTAACTTGGGCTTCTTACTATGCCCACCCCAGGCCAATGCCGGCAGCTCCACATCATTGCTTTACTTTGTTTTATAATCTTAATTTCCTAACTTCTTAACACTTGGAATGGCTGGTGAACTGCCAACGTTAGTGAATTGGCTACACCAATCGTACGAGTTATTAAGACGGATGGATCCGTATGGATTTGCAGAGATTCCAAAGTCACTCTAAATCCAGTATTGTGTGCTGAACAATACCTTTTACTCCATATCCATGACCTGTTTGCACGATTGGCAAGGAGGCCAACATTTTGGCAAGATCAACCGAAGCCAGGCATATCAACAAATTAATGTAGACCAGAGGCCTCAAGAACCTCTAATGATTGTGACGCATATTTTTGGTACTGAAGATTACCTTTTGGTATCACATCAGCTCTGGTTTTGTCCCAAAGAGCAATGGATGAAATCCTAGGTGGGCTAAGTGGAATCTAGTTTTACTTGGATGGCATTCTGGTTACTGGTAACAATGAAGAAGAACATCTTTGGAATCTGGATGCCACTCTTCAAAGATTGGAAGACTACAGATTGAAAGTCCACAAGGACAAGTCCGAATTCCTCCGGTCTTCAGTCGAGTATTGGGACATGTGATTGATGCCATGGGTCTTCACAAATCTTCTTTGAAGGTCAAGACTATTACAGAGGCGCCTGCACATCAGAATGTTAACCAGTTGTGATCCTTCTTGGGAGTGTTGAACGACAATAGAAAATGTGTTTAAAATTTGGTGACCATTTTATAACCGTTGCATAACCTGCTGTGCCAAAAGAAGAAATGGCAGTGTTCGGATCAGTGCAACAATGCGTTTGTGCAAGCCAGGGAGGTGTTACTCAAATTACAGAGTCTTGACTGATTTCAATCCAAACCTACCTTTAGCAGTTAACATGTGATGCATCTCACTATGGTGTGCGAGCACTGGTATCTCTCATGCCTTCGGGTGGAGAGAAACCTTTGCTTTTGCATCCAAAACATTGAACAAAACTGAAAGTAACTATGCACACATCAAAAGGAAAGCCTTAGAATTACCTTTGGCATAAAGAGATTCCACAAAATTCTTGTAGGAATGAAGTTCACACTATTGACGGACCAGCGTCCATTAACAACAATTCTTGAACCATATACAGGAATACCGTCATTGGCAGCAAGCAGAATGCAGAGAAGGGCAGCATGGTAACATAGTGTTTGGCATTATGGCTTCACAGTACCAGGGTCCCAGGTTCGATTCCCGGCTTGGGTCACTATCCGTGCGGAGTCTGCACATTCTTCCCGTGTCTGCCTGGGTTTCTTCCGGGTGCTCCGGCTTCCTCCCACAAGTCCCGAAAGACGTGCTATTAGGTAATTTGGACATGCTGAATTATCCCTCTGCGTACCCGAACAGGCGCCGGAATGTGACGACTGGGGGTTTTTCACAGTAACTTCATTACAGTGGTAATGTAAACCTACTTGTGACAATAAATATTATTTTTATTATTATTATTACCTTGTAAGTTTGTATTTGAAAGTTGCTGTCTATTGCATAGCGATAAACATATTTTGTGGTTTAATTTTTCAATACAATAAGAATGTTTCTCAGGGGTTCCTTCAATGCTCTTGAGAGGTCAAAAGGGTTCCTTGGTTGAAAATGTTTGGGAAACCCTGGATTATTATTGTTATTATTATTATTTTTATCTACTTTGACTTTGGACGCATCAAGATCTCCTGGATAAGGTATCATGTTTATTACCTGCTTTAAAAAAACAGCAGAAGTTATTCTGATCAGAAACATCATGGAAGGTGCCACTTGAAACATCATCTGATAAGCCATGGCAGCAGCAGCAAGCCAACGACACATCCAAGGTAAAACAACTTTACCTTAAAAGTTAGAGAAGGATCTCCTCACCATGTTCCACTTTAGGTTCACCTGTGAGCCAACCTCCTGGCAATTTAATTGTAATAAACCTTGCAGTTTGCATTTACAAGACCTCCACTCAAGCCAAACTATGAATTTATCTAAGTAACTACAGGCCTGTTACAGAAGTGTTACAAAAGTGATTGGAAAATTACTGCTTGTGCCCTCACTGCTTTTTTTCCTCATCTGTATGTAATCTTTGTATGTATGGTAGTTTGTGTGCCCGCCCCATCCAAGCACAGCATGTTTTCCGGCAATGACGGCAGCTTGCCATTGACCGGCGGTAGAATCCAGCGAGGTCTATGGCATTTTGTATAGCTCATCCGCCCTGCTGATGGGGAACTGGTGGTGGTGGTTGGCCTTTGGGAGATCCCACCAGCAGGAAGAGCTGGAAAATTTTGCCCATCACTTTAAACCCCTGGGCAAGGTATGATAATAAATATATTTATTTAATTCTCAAGAGCTTGCTGCTGGAATTATTTTTAATTGGGATCAACCATTCTGAGGTTAAGAATAGCCAGTAACCTCATGCATTAAAACACTTTGATCATGGGAAATAAGAAGAGAAATAACTCTGTGATGTACTCCTATTACAAACTAGATGCAGGAAAGCCTCACCTATATTTTTGTTACATCTTGAGTTGATTCTTCCAATACATTCTTGGCCAGCTTCCCACCTGGGATTCTCCATGAAATTGAGCTTATTCAAATTACTCCTGCTTGCATCCTAACTCTACCAGATTTTGTTCACTCGCCACCAATTTGGCTCCCAGTCCAGCATCAACTCAATTTTAAAATTCTCAAACTTTTTCCAAATTGTTCCATGACCTTGTTTTCTCTAACTCTCTGACATTTTCCATAATCCACATAATATCTGTGCTCACCCAATACTGGAGGACTGCACATCACCTGTATAAATCTCTCCACATTGACATCAATGCCTCCAGCTGGTCCAAGCTCTAAGCTTGGAATTCCCTCACTAAATCTGTTGTCTCTCTACCTCTCTCTCCTTCTTGGTCAAATATTTGGTCATTTGTCCTAATATCTCCAAATGTGGCTTTTAATATACTCCAGTGAAATGGCTTGGCATGTTTTACTACATCACAGCCACTATATGAAAGCAGTCAATACTGGTTGTTAAGTATAATAGGAAGCAATATAATGCAGATAGGAACTTGTTGCAAGCTTTCTTCTTTTTCATAGCTAACAGTGAATGGAAGAATTTAATCGGATATGTAGTGGGTTAAGGTACAATGCTGAATTAATGACAGTCTTAGAATGAACAGAATAGCAGTAACCTTGCCATATTTTGAATTTTTGTATAGAAACACTATTGTATTCCTCAAGGGCCCCATAGTATTTGGCTGAGTAATGTGAAGTATGTGAATTCTCTATTGAATACTATCCAGTGTTGATGATGGATGTGAGTTAAGTTGCAGTGCTGCTTTCTGTACTTTGATACAATGAAATAGGGATGCAACTATTGTATTCTCAGATTCTTCATTTTTGTAGCTGATAAATTTTACTCAGACATAATTCAGAATTTTATTTTTTAGTACATGCTTGTAAACAATTGTACACCAATTTTAACTAATCACTGAATCCAGAATTGTTACCATGTAGAAGAAGGACACAGCCCATCGCGTCTGCATGAACAAGCAGCTTAATTACGACCATTCTCCCGACACAGTCTTCCTATTCAGTTAGCAGTCTAATTCCCTTTTAAAACGTTTGATTAAACCTGCACTCTCAGGCAGTGCATTCCGGACCTTAACCACTCGCTGTGTGATTTTTATCTCATATCAGTTTTGCTTCTTTTGTCAATCACTTTAAATCTGCGCTCTCGCATTCTTCTCCTTTCACGAGTGGAATCAATTTTTCCCTATCTACACTGTCCAGATGACTCATGATTTTGAACACTTCTATCAAATCTCTCAGCCTTTTATTATCCAAGGAGAACAGACCTAACTTTTCCAATCTGCCTCCACAACTGCAAGTCCTCATCCCTGGAACCATTCCTGTGACTCTTTTGTACTCTCTCGAGTGTCTTCACCTCCTTTCTAAATTGTAGCACCCAGAACTGGAAGCATTACTCGAGCAGAGGCCAAACTTGTGTCAGAAACAAGTTTAACATAGTGTCCTCATTGTTGTACTCTATATGATGACTTGAAGACTTTAGGAATATTGGCTTCTAAGTATTGGCCAATTTCAGGGTTAAAAACCTGAGGTTAGAGCTTGTTTAACTGCAGTGGTCATGTTTTTTAAAGCATTCTGTTTTGCAGGGTGCGTTTAGCAGTCAGAAGATGAAATTGACAAAGGAATGTGTTTTTTCGGTCTGGACTAATGGACTGTGGTTTGACTGGGAAAGTCTCTGGGGAGTTAATGTACTTTGCAGCCTGCAGAGATAATTTGCTTTTCTGCTTGGGGAGATGAGGTCATTGCCGGGTGGAGCCAAGGAAGGCAGAGAAACATTTTGAAAAGCTTTAGAGAGGCAATTTTTGGAGAAAGATTTGGAGAGTGGAGTTGAATTCTGAACTGCCTGATGCTGAGTCCACAATTCTCCCACAATAAGATAGATTGAGAGTTGTATGTTTCATTTCTTTTTGTTTAATGGGAAATTTAATTGCAGTGATGAAGGAGTAATTGTAAGCTGTTCTTTTTTCGGCTGTGAAGTTAAAATGTTTGATGTTGTATTCATAATAAAGTTTTGTTTTAAAAACAACCAAGCCCTGCTTCTTCATACAATCATATTTGGAGTGAATCATTCTGTGAAATTTTCAGGAATGATTGTTAACAGAGCAGCCATTTCCATGTTTTCTGAGCTGTAGAATGGAGGTTGTAATAAGCAATCTTGGGTGGTAGGATGCAGAACCCCCAGGACGAACTCTGGGAGACAACATCAGGGTGCATTCTTGGCCAAGGAAGGAAAAAGAGGAAGGTATTAAGAAAACAATTGCTGATCTGCCACATGAATACAAACAATATGCAAGAATCATGACTACAGAATTAATGAGAACTATGTGACCTTCCCCCTCTCTCTCCCAAAAACCTTTGCACATTCTCCCCATTGATGTGTTGTGTGCTCTGGATCCATGGAACACATACAGGCCACCAACACTTAAAATAATGCAACACTATTTTATTAAGTTAGAAACTGTTGAACATACTTTCACTGTGGGTTAACACGATGTTAGATTAAACTAAAGACCTTTGCCTGTCCGAATCAGTCTATGCACTCAGCACATGGTGAGGATCTGTGCTGTAAGCTGTAAGCTGTAAGCTCTGTCCTTGTAGGAGGCTGCATCCCGAATGAGCGGGAACTCTGATGCCCCCTGTCTTTATAGTGAGTGTGCTCCAACTGGTGATTGGCTGCAGTGTTGTGTGTGTTGATTGGTCTTGCTGTGTGTCCATCAGTGTGTGTGTATCTGCACCATGATATACTGGTGTATATTATGACATCCCCCCTTTTATAAAAGAATGTATGTGTGTGGCAATAAATAATGTATGGCGAGAATGTTCCTAACTACGTGTGGGGTGCGAAGACATATTTACAGGACTACGTACATGAGAACTAAGCTATTTACATGGGAAGGTGCCTGGTGCAGAGAAGCAGTATGCAACAAGAATAACAAGATCAACACTATATACAAACCAGGGAAACGATCAAACAAAGCAACAAAACAATTGAGAGAGTCTATAAGTCCGCAAAGTTCATAAATTAAGTCTCTGAGGTGGGCGACGAATTCTGGTTGACCGTAAGGGTGGGACACCACTCATCATCTGGATCAATGCTGTATACCGATAGAGGCTGGATTCTTTGCTTAATGGACTCCCCTGTTTTTTGTAACGATACCGATTCGAAAAGGTGCCTTCGGGTCCTCAGTGTCAATATCGGGTAGTAGGTCCGCATTGGACTCGGTGACCGTGGGTTGAATGGCCCGGACATTCCTGCGAGGCTGGCCGGAGCGAAATGAATTGGCAAGCCGAGCTGATCTGCATAAAGCAGCATTGAGGCCAAGTTTGCCACATCTCAGGCATTGTCGGGATTTGGCAGGACATTGCCACTTTAAGTGGGCGGAGCCACAGTTGCCGCACGTTGTAGAGTCAGTACGTTTGCTGCACTACCGCGCATGCGCGGTGCGGCCGTATGTGGTGCGCGCCTACGCAGTACGTTCGGCGACGTCGCCTTCCCCTCGTTCAGTGCGCACAAGCGCGGGAGTCCGCGAAAAGCGCCCGAAATGGCCGTCCTCATCCAGGCTGAGGCCCTGGAGTTGCTCGATTGCTTGGACCCGTTCTGCCTCGTGGGGACCTTGCCGCGCCGTTTCAGACGCTTGGATGTGGGAATACCGACTAGTGGCGTGTTCGTGTAGCACGCAGGTCTCAATGGCGGTCGCTAGGGTGAGCTGCTTTACCCCGAGGAGCTGCTGGTGTAGGGGGTCCGACTGAACACCAAAAACGATCTGGTCGCGTATCATGGAGTCGGAGGTGGGCCCGTAATTACAGGACTGCGCAAGGATGCGGAGGTGGGTGAGAAAGGACTGGAAAGGTTCATCCTTACCCTGCAAACGCTGTTGGAATACATAGCGCTCAAAACTTTCATTCACCTCTATGTTGTAGTGTGTGTCAAACTTGAGGAGGACCGTCTTGAATTTTGATTTATCTTCATCATCAGCAAAGGTGAGAGAATTGAAAATGTGGATGGCATGTTCCCCGGCCGTGGATAGGAAAAGACCTATCTTCTTGGTGTCCGAGGCATCTTCCCGGTCTGTGGCTTCCAGGTAGAGCTGGAAGCGTTGTTTGAATATCTTCCAGTTGGCCCCCAGGTTACCGGTGATGTGGAGCAGCGGCGGCGGGCGGACGCTGTCCATTTTGCAGGATGACTGTATGCTGGTGGAAGGCAGGTCACTTGCAGGTAGGTCTAAGAAGTTCTAATATCCCTCAACACCTGGTATCATGATGTGTTGGGTGCTCTGGATCCGTGGAACACATACAGGCCACCAACACTTAAAATAGTGCAACACTATTTTATTAAGATAGAAACTTTTGAACATACTTTCACTGTGGGTTAACACGATGTTAGATTAAACTAAAGACCTTTGTCTGTCCGAACCAGTCTATGCACTCAGCACATGGTGAGGACCTGTGCTGTAAACTGTAAACTCTGATGCCCCTTGTCTTTATAGTGAGTGTGCTCTCACTGGTGATTGGCTGCGGTGTTGTGTGTGTTGATTGGTCTTGCTGTGTGTCCATCAGTGTGTGTGTCTGCACCATGATATACTGGTGTATATTATGACACCCGTGTTTGCGTGGGTTTCGCCCCCACAACCCAAAGATGTGCAGGCTAGGTGGATTGGCATGCTAAATTGCCCCTTAATTGGAAAAAAATAATTGGGTACTCTAAAGTTTAACAAAATAGAAAACTTCCTCTGACAGGGCAGCACAGTAGCATAATGGTTAGCACAATGGTTTCACAGCACCATGGCCCCAGGTTCGATTCCCGGCTTCAGTCACTATCTGTGCAGAGTCTGCACGGTCTCCCATGTGTGCGTGGGGTTCCTCCGGGTGCTCCGGTTTCCTCCCACAAGTCCCGAAAGACATGCTGTTAGATAATTTGAACATTTTGAATTCTCCCTGTGTGTACCCGAACAGGCGCCAGAATGTGGCGACAAAGGGCTTTTCACAGTACCTTCATTGCAGTAAGCCTACTTGTGACAATAATGATTATTATTATTTTATTATTATTACTATCAAATGATCCATTAACCATTGCTCTCTCTCCTGTCACTCAGTCAATTTTCTATCTAAGTTGCGATTGTGTGTTGCATTTCATAAGTTTTACACACTCACATGTCTGTTGTGTGGCATTGTATCGAATGCCTTTTGGAAGTCCATGTACAACATAGCAGTGTTGGCCTCGTCAATTCTCTCTATTATCTCTTCAAAAACTCCAGCAAGTGGTTAAAACATTACTTTCTCTAAAGAAATTTATGCTGGCTTTCCTTAATTAGTCGAGATTTGTCCACATCACTATCAATTTTGTCCCAAATTATTGTTTCTACAAATTTCCCCGACCACTGGAATAAAAATGACAGTCTTATCATTGCGGAGCTAATTATTACACTCTTTTTTTTTGAACAAGGGTGTAATGTTTGCAATTTTTCAGTCCTCTGGCTGGACCACCAGTCGAAGGAAAACTGAAAAATTATGGCCAGTGTCGCCACAATTTCTGCTCCCTTAGTATTCTTGGATGCATCCAGTGCCTTATCTACTTTAAATACAGACAGCCAATCCAATACCTCCTTCTTATCAATTTGAAATTGTTCTAGTATCTAAACTATCCCTATTTTCACAATGGCCTGTGTAGCATCTTCTTCCTGGAGAAAGAGAGATTTCTGCTCCCTTAGTATTCTTGGATGCATCCAGTGCCTTATCTACTTTAAATACAGACAGCCAATCCAATACCTCCTTCTTATCAATTTGAAATTGTTCTAGTATCTAAACTATCCCTATTTTCACAATGGCCTGTGTAGCATCTTCTTCCTGGAGAAAGAGAGATGCAAAGTATTTATTTAATGCCTCAACTATGCCCTCTGCTTCTAAGCATTACAATTGTAATTATCTTCCCTCACCTACTGGCGCACTAAGGCAGACATAGCTAGTTATTCTTGGAACAGGTCACTAGTCTGTGGCCATTGGCTTATATTTTGAGGGGTGCCACACCACATCAAGCTTGGTTGACCAGGAGTCTCTCCTATTCCTCCTGCCAGCAATTGGCGTATTGGAAGGACACTCAACCTGTTTGGCCACGTTATGAATGCACTTTCCTTGGACATCATGTCCTGATGTGGAACAGGAAGAAAGAGCTTCTGTTTCAGAGTCAGGAACACGACCCACTGCACCACAAGACCTCCGTGCCTCTATGCAACAATTCCCCTTTTTTTCCGTAATCAGCCCTATTCCTCCTTCAGTCACCTTTTTGCTAATTATGTACTTATAGGAGACTTAGGGATTCCCTTTTGTGTTGCCGTTCAATCTCTTTACATATTTCTTCTTTGTTCTCATATTTGCTTTTTCACCTCGCCTCTAAATCTCCTGTATTCAGCCCAGTATTTTCTACCTGACATCTGTCGTAGGCACACATTTTTTAAATTTTCTATTTCTTTTGTCATCCAGGGGTCTCTGGATTTGTTTGCTCCACCTTTCTCTTTCAAGGGAACATGCACTGACTTTGCCAAACTATCTCTTCTTTGAAGGTAGCCCATTGTTTAGACGTGTTTCTCCTGCCAACTTTTGACTCTGGGTGCAATCCAACGGTCACACTGTGCCCGAAAAGCAGCTCACGGCTGTGCAGGTGGCTGTTAAAAGCCAGGAGACCCTGCCCCTGGGATCTACATGTCTCGCAATGCCTCGCGCGATTCAATGCAATCTCGCAAGATGTTGCAAGGTGAATCCCACCCACAATGGACGGGATCATGTTTTAGAAAATCTGCACATTAGAGAGAGGGTGTAAGCCTTACTCTAATGATATCTGAGGTACCTGAGGTTTTGGGATTCACCCCCTTCGTCTCAGAGACCTCGGGTGATGCTGTTCAGCTCTGGTGCCCACGACCGGGGACCAGAGAGACCGGCACTCGTGGGGGTCCCCCAGGGGATTGGAGGCCTCCAGCTGCATTCCCTTTGGGCAGAGTGGTGCCCTGGCACTGCTGGTGCCACCTGGGTGCCATCATTAGCAAGCATGGGCACTGCCAGGGTGCCAAGCTGGCATTTTCTGTGTGCTCGTGATTGGGCTGGGGATGCCCTGTGTGAGTGGTGGGGGGGTGAGAGGTGGGCCAGGGACAGTCCATATTGCGTTTGGCCTGGGGGGAAGGTCGGGGATTATTTCAGGGACCTGAGAGATCGGGACGAAAATTAAAAATGGTGTCCCGATCTCTCGCGAAAATGGGGAATTCCGATGAGCGGAGACCGCCAGTGTACAAAATGGGGATATGTGCAACCTCGGCTGCGCGTTCCCAGTTCGTTCAGGGCCCTTATCCAACCCGAGTCCCGTTGAATAGCCAGGTGTTTCTCGGCACTGCGTAAAGTGATATGCATCACTGTAAATACACAAGGGGTTAATGTGAACACACTACACCTAGCTGGACACCAGAGGGAGCACCGGAGACATCATGACACATAGACATTCAACCAATAGGTCAGTAAGATAGGACACGACCAATGGGCAGTCACGACACACCCAGACGTGACACTACCACGGGGGGGCATTACACCAACCCAAATAAAAGGACACAGCACACATACTCAGTCTCTTTCCAGTGGAGACACTAAGTGAGTACAGACAGGGTAGATTGAAACACATCACACCCACCACGTGGATTGTAGCAGACTGCTTAGTTAGTCTGAGTAGCTATAGCAGGATTAACAAGAGAGTCGAATCCAAGTAGGAGAATTGTTAACAGTTTAATAAATGTGTTAAAACTATCTCCAAGTCTGAACCTTCCTTTGTCAGAGTATACAACAAGGAAGCAGCTTATGCTACGTCAAGAGCGTAACAAAACATGGTACCAAGGAGTGACTGCTTAAATCCATATAGTTTCAACTCAGCTAACAGTGACAACCAGCAAAAGCACCTAGGCAAGATGTTCGAGATTCCGGTTCCACAGCGGCTCCGGTGCCACGGCAATCTCAATGCAAACTGGCGTGCATTCAGGCAAAGGTTTGAGATCTTCCTGGTCGCAGCCGACCTACATGATGTGGCCGATGCTGAAAAGACAGAGCTTCTGCTCACCATCGCGGGTGCAAGAGCAGAAGAAATCTTCAAAACATTCAAGTTCTCCAAAGGGCAAGACAAGAATGAATTCCAGACAGTCCTGGGCAAGTTCGAACGATACTGCGAGGAAAAGACAAAGACACCAACAGAAAACGTTAAAAAAGGTGCCAATACTAACCACGAGGCCGGGGTGGGCGAGCAGCGAACGACAATTTGGATTAGCGGCCATCTTGGAAAAGGTGCCACACATGCGCAGTTGAGAGAAATGCGCAAAGTAAAGGAACAGCGATCTGCGCATGCACAATCGCTTCCTACGCTCTACATCACAAGCATCGTGACGTCAGAGGCACCGGACCATGCCCTCTTAAAGGGGAAATGTCCCAAAACGAGAAATAAAATGTTTAAAGCCTCAAAACAAGATTCTTTCACCTGGAACGACAGCACCATGCCTGAACTTCGACCAGTAGCTGGAAGTTACCTCCGCAGAACCCTGCAATAAGCAGTTAGCACTGCCCAAAGAGATGATACAGTCCTTGAAGACTACGACTCAGACCTTGATTTCTTCTTTGGACATCGCGAGCCCAATGCCAGCTCCTACACAAAACGTGATGATATGGTCCTAGAAGACTACAACCCAGACGATGATTTCATCTTTAGAGATGGCGGCCCCACTACCAAATCTGAACCACGACGAGATGTGTTGCATAGTGACGAATCCGACACAGACGCGGATGTGTTCTTCGGATTTGAGGATCTTCAGCTCACCATATATGACATCCCGACTCGTGAGTGCAGGATTATGCTGCGGCCTGATGCCAAGAGACAGAGAGCAGTACAAGCCCACAGAGAGTGGCCTGCTGCCACACAGAGAGTGGTCCACGCACCGCGAAGGGTCCCTGACTCCACACAGAAAGTGGTCCACGCACCACGAAGGGTCCCAGCCTCCACACAGAAAGCGATGAAAGACTCCACAGTGAGACAACTGCACGTCTCCACACAGAAAGTGACTCCAGTGACACAAGCCTCCACAGCGAGCTTGTGGACAGACTCCACAATAGAAGCAACGCAAGATTCCAGAGCGCAGTCCTTGCATGAACAAGAAGTGACTCCAGTGACACAAGCCTCCACAGCGAGCTCGTGGACAGACTCCACGATAGAAGCAATGCAAGACTCCAGAACGCAGTCCTTGCATGAACAAGAAGTGACTCCAGTGACACAAGCCTCCACAGCGTGCTCGTGGACAGCCTCCACGATAGAAGCAACGGAAGATTCCAGAGTGCAGTCCTTGCATGAACAAGAAGTGATGACAGTCTCCACAGCGAGACCAATTCACGATTCCACACAGGGAATGCTACAAGACTCCACAGAGGGAGTGACACAAGCCTGCACAGCGAGCTCATGGACAGACTCCACGATCTAAAGAACGCAAGACTCCAGAGCGCAGTCCTTGCATGAACAAGACCATGAGAGTCTAGCAACCTCCTCTGAGCAACCAGCAGCAGACGATGCAAGTCTGCCAAGCTCAAGTGAACAACAGAAAGACTATGACAGTTTGCCATGCTCAAGTGAACAACAGAAAGACTATGACAGTCTGCCACGCTCAAGTGCATAGCAAGAAGACTATGACAGTCTACCGTGCTCCAGTGAACAGCAAGAAGACTATGACAGTCTACCATGCCCACGTGAACAACAAGAAGACACTGAGGCTCTACCCACTGTCTGTGCGACAAGTGACGACGGCATCCCTTAGTATTGGGTGGGGTTACTGGGTTATGGGGATAGGGTGGAGGTGTTGACCTTGGGTAGGGTGCTCTTTCCAAGAGCCGGTGCAGACTCGATGGGCCAAATGGCCTCCTTCTGCACTGTAAATTCTATGATAATCTATGGTAATCCCACTTCCCATACAAGATGTGCAACGTGACAGACTCAGCTAGTGTATACAGAGGCACTCAACAATCACAGTGAGACTACTGGTGACTCTGGTGACACCACGTTAATTCAAACCTCATCCACTTGAGCCTCTCCACAAGCAAATGTATTCCTGAATGTTTTGACTCCAGGGGATGGGGAGCATCAAGAAACCTCAGCTGACTCAAGTGAACCTGCAATGGACTCCGGATGGGGAGCGTCAAGAAACCTCAGCTGACTCAAGTAAGCCGGATATGACTCCATACGGGGAGCGCCACGAACTCAGCAGATGCCACAAAGGATGCTGAAGCGAGTAACTGTGTGAAGGACTCGTATTATCCACAGAATGTGGTCCTTGAGCACAGCAAACACGACAACAAAACCAACCAACACAACAACAACATCAAAGTCAATAGCAAGAAGCGTACCAAAGGCAACAACGTCGACAACAAGCACGACAAAAACAACAACAATGGAACTATGACTGGTACGACATGGTACAACTCTGCAAATGTGGGACACTGTTACTGCTCAGCTCAGTACAATGACATACCATGGCAGGACGACACAGATTGCATACATCGCTACCACAAGCATCGAAAGAATACAAGAGTCCAAATCAGACAACAAAGTGATTTGACCACTTCTTGGTTCCTTACGCACAGGGACACTGACGGCGTTCACAAGGACATGCCACCATCAATATTACCAACTCACCAACCAAACAAGAAAGCCACTCGACCATAATAATTACTGATCTTTGGACTCGTACATATGATTTGGACTTATTGTGTAATCATCACTCATCATGATTTGTACATGTCATCACTTATATACCTATTTTGTTCAATTTTCTTTAACACTGTACAGAAAATATGTAACATGAAAAAAGGGGGGATGTGGTGATATGCATCACTGTAAATACACAAGGGCTTAATGTGAACACACTACACCTAGCTGGACACCAGAGGGAGCACCAGAGACATCATGACACACAGACATTCAACCAATAGGTCAGTAAGATAAGACACAACCAATGGGCAGTCACGGCATACCCAGACGTGACACTACCACAGGGGGGCATTACACCAACCCATATAAAAGGACACAGCACACATGCTCAGTCTCTTTCCAGTGGAGACACTTAGTGAGTACAGACAGGGTTGATTGAAACACATCACACCCACCATGTGGATTGTAGCAGACTGGTTAGTCAGTCTGAGTAGCTATAGCAGGATTAACAAGAGAGTCGAATCCAAGTAGGAGAATTGTTAACAGTTTAATAAATGTGTTAAAGCTATCTCCAAGTCTGAACCTTCCTTTGTCAGAGTGTACAACAAGGAAGCAGCTTATGCTACGTCAAGAGCATAAAAAAACACTGCGAGTGTCAGGAAACATGTGGCTAAATGCGCTCACAAGGGTCTTTGTTCTCTTTTGAGATAAACACGCCATCTAATTTATCTAGCCCCAAACCGTTTTTACCCCATTGAAGTTGACTTACTCCTCGTCAATTATTCTTACTCTCGATTGTTCTTCGCCCTTTTTTGTAACCAATGTAAACTTTATGATACAATGATCATTGTCCATTAAATGTAGTCCTGCAGACTTGATCCACTTCACCCACCCCATTCCGGAGAAACAGGTCCACCAATGACCCCTTTCTCATTGAACTAGAAACATACCACTGTAGTACTTCTATGAAATCTAGGAACTCTTATTTTCCCCTCTCTTCCCTTATTCTTCTACTATCCAGTCAATTAAAGTTCCCCATTATAACTACTCTATAATTTTGCACCTCTTTTTAATTTCCTTGCAATTCTGTCCTTCTACACCCTTCCCACTAGTTAGTGACCTATAGGTTCCACCAAACAATATCGTTGCACTGTTTTTGTTCCTTAGTTTAGCCAAATAGGTTCTGTCCTTTAACCGTCTGGGACATCCTCTTTCTCCGACACTGCAATACTCTCCTTAATGAATAACACCCCTCCCTTTTTCTTCCTTAACTATATTTCTTCAACACCTTGTATCAAGGAATATTAAATTCCAGTCATGCCCTTCTTTGTGCCATGTCTCTGTTATATTTTTATGTCAATTCACATCACACATTCTCCATGCTGTGAAATCATCTTTGAGATTGAAGTTGGTTATTAAATGTGCTTTATCTTACATAAATGCAGAAATATTGAGGGCATCAATGTCTTCCAATTGATTAATCAGTCGCATTTTATCTTGTGCTCAACTTCTCCTGACTCTTCACAAAATACAGCGGCACACTCTCTAGCTATGGCTTTGGCATCAATCTTGAGAGATAATACGTTTATCTTCCGTTGTGTTTCACCTTTTGAAGGGCTGTATCTGATCCTGAAAGCGTGAAAAAAATTGTTATCTGATAGTCAGCTGAGCAGAAGTTCTGACATTCACTGAAACAAACCTATGTCATATTTTCGTCATACAACCCCCCCCCCCCAGCTTAATCTTAGTTCGATCAGATTGTAATATCGTCACACCCAACCTGCTCAAACTGACTCCTGTCCCACACTTCACATATCATTTAGATGAAGAGAGCTATATGTAATCACTAAGCAGGTGCCCCTTCTCTGTCACCTCACTACAGAAAACAACCAACTGTAATTCAAAGAGACCTGTCAGTATTGGAAAGCATTAATTCATCAAACCTCCCTGGAGTTTTGATGGTTTTTGAACCATGTACACACTGCCATTTCTGATATCCCATGATCTTACCTGCCAGACACAAAATATATATTTGGAATGTTGCTTGAACTTCCTTAAAAACTTACTTCTTAAAAATCTGCCAGATGGTGCTGTGCTGTGTGTTGAAATTAAGTTGTATGAAACCAATTGGCACAATTCCTGAACTTACCTCCATTAGAATGTCATCACTCCTGCTCAGCTTCATTTTGGCACACCATACTCGGTATTTGCTTGTGTTATCTCAGGTGAACTCTAACTTTCACTCTGGTGATGTATTCAGATTTTCTTTCTGACTTAACTGAGGCGCCTGTTCCTTAGTGTTCAAGCAATGGTTCTGCTTCCTGAACCTCTCTGGGGGAACCCTTCAGTACAACTGGAATGGTGTGTCCCAATTCACCGTGGCCTTTTCAATTGCAATATTTGGCACCACGGTGCCCATTGCTTATGCTGATCTGGCTGCAAAATGGATTTAAGTCTGTGCCATTCGCATGTTCTTAAGTAAAGCCTGTGCCAGATACCATTCTGATGAGGGTTTTAGCACAGGGATGGAGAGTATGTGTCAGAACCAAGCAAAGTAGGATGTTCATGATGTTTGGATTTGGATTTGGATTTGTTTATTGTCACGTGTACCGAGGTACAGTGAAAAGTATTTTTCTGCGAGCAGCTCAACAGATCATTAAATACATGAAAAGGAAATAAAAGAAAATACATAATAGGGCAACACAACATATACAATGTAACTACATAAGCACTGGCATTGGATGTAGCATTCAGGGTGTAGTGTTAATGAGGTCAGTCCATAAAAGGGTCATTTAGGAGTCTGGTGACAGTGGGGAAGAAGCTGTTTTTGAGTCTGTTCGTGCATGTTCTCAGACTTCTGTATCTCCGGCCCGATGGAAGAAGTTGGAAGAGTGAGTAAGCCGGGTGAGAGGGATCTTTGATCATGCTGCCTGCTTTCCCCAGGCAGCGGGAGGTGTAGATGGAGTCACTGGATGGGAGGCAGGTTCGTGTGATGGACTGGGCGGTGTTCACGACTCTCTGAAGTTTCTTGCGGTCCTGGGCCGAGCAGTTGCCATACCAGGCTGTGATGCAGCCCGATAGGATGCTTTCTATGGTGCATCTGTAAAAGTTGGGAAGGGTTAATGTGGACATGCCGAATTTCCTTAGTTTCCTGAGGAAGTATAGGCGCTGTTCTGCTTTCTTGGTGGTAGCGTCGACGTGGGTGGACCAGGACAGATTTTTGGAGATGTGCACCCCTAGGAATTTGAAACTGCTAACCATCTCCACCTCGGCCCCGTTGATGCTGACAGTGGTGTGTACAGTACTTTGCTTGTTTGTCAGCATATAACACTGATTTGATGGAAAAATGTCATTCACAACCTCTACACTCCAGCTAACACCATCTCTCCTCCATACCTTTCCCCCATTGGCACTAATTAAAGGGATTATCAACCAGCGTCAGATTAGTTGCTGAATAACTTTGACTGTCTGTTTGTACAAGTATTTGGTATTTGCTAGAGCTGTTTAAAGTTGGTAAAAGTGACAGGGAGTGGAGCTGCATGTGAAATAGGTTTTGGCACTGGCTTCAAGAATTCTGGTCAGCTTACTTACTACCATGCACGTGTCACCTTGATCTGCAGCATAACAGGGAGGAGGAGCAGGGGCAACACAGAGGAGGACATGCTGCTTGTATAGGGAGCCGAAGCAGGAGGCTTTATCCCGCCAGGGTGAGATGTTTCTCTTACTTAAAACTAAGCAACAGTGTGTGTGTAGTCTCAGTTTGTGAAGGAGGTGCCTATCAAAATACGCCACCTCCTGCGATCATACCTGCAGCCTCAAAGTAGCCACTGGCTGTTAAGGTGACTGTGACCATGATTTATTTCACATTGACATCCTTCCAGATTGGAGCAAGTGACATATGTCACATCTTGAAGTTTCCCATCCACTGCTGAATGACACACTCGAGGCAAAGGGAGTAGATTATGTTCACGTTGACCAGAGGGAAGCAAGTGTAAGGTGCATCAAGAACTGCACTCTTGTTTTTGTGGGCACTGCATCTAAATGCTAAGATGCACTGCAGTTGCAAAGGGTTGAAATTCCTGAATGTGTGACATGCTCAGTACACTATACAGGTGAAATTTTATTTTATTTATTATTTCATGGGATGCGGGTATCCATTGCGAGACCAGCATTTAATAGCCATCTCTAATTTATTTTGAGGTGATCGTGGTGAACAGCCTTCTTGAACCAGTGCAGTCCATGCATTGTATGAACACACACAGTGCTGTTGGGGAGTGGGGATCTTTGCAGGTGACTGCACAGATGACTGCACAATGTTCAGCACCATTTACGCCTCCTCAGATACTAAAGAAGTCTGTGTCTCTGCAGCAAGACTTGAACAACATTCAGCCTGGGGAAGACAAGTGAAGTAACATTCACCCAACACAAGTGCCAGGCAATGACCATCTCCAATGAGAGAGAATTAAACCATCAGCCCTTGACACTCAGCATTAACATCGCTGAATCCCCCACGATCAACAAGCTGGGGGTTAATATTCATCAGAAACTGAACTGGACAAGCCATCTAACTAGTATGGCTGGAATAGCAGGTCAGAGGCTAGGAATCCAGCGGAGAGTAACTCACCTCCTGAATCCCCAAAGCCTATCCATCATCTACAAGGCAGACATCAGGAGTGTGATGGATATTCTCCACTTGTCTGGATGACTGCAGCTGCAAAAACACTCAAGACAATTGACATCATCCAGGACGAAGCATCCTACTTGATTGGCACCCCATCCGCCACCTTCAGCATTCACTCGCTCCACCAGTGATGCACAATGTTAGCAGTGTCCTGGATTTTGAACCAACAGTGAAGACACAGAAATATAGTTCCAAGTCAGGATGGTGAGTGCCTTTTAGGGGAACCTAGATGTTGTGGCGTTCCCTGCTACCCATGGCCTTCTAAGAGTAGAAGGTCACCAGTTTGGGAGATGCTGTTGAAGGATTTTGGTGAATCTCCACAGTGTATCTTGAAGATGGTATCCACTGCTAACACTGAGCATCAGTGGTGCAACACGTGGCCCTGGTGAAACCCAAACAGAGCGTCAGTGAGCAAGTTACTGCTGAGTAAGTTCTTGTGCTGGAATGAAATTGAGAGATATCAGTTATCAGATGCTGCTTCACGGTCAGATTTGCTATATTTCCATTGAGTTGGCTGCCATTTCCACACTGGAACAAATGGAAAATATCCGCAAAATCTAAGTTGTTGCCAGGATCTTCCATGCTCCTTGAAATTGAGAGCAGGTTTTGTGGAAGGCTGTCAAAACACTAAGAATTTTGTTTCCTAAGTCTATCTGCTTTTATCGGTATTTTTCTCCACCAAATTCTCCATGTGCGACCACATTCTCTGAGGAGCTATGCTATCTTTTCCCCTGTCCACTATTAAACAGCCTGGCAATCTCTGTCTCATCTGCAGATTTACTTATTATCAGCACGGGCAGCACGGTAGCACAAGTGGATAGCATTGTGGCTTCACAGCGCCAGGGTCCCAGGTTTGATTCCCCGCTGGGTCACTGTATGTGCGGAGTCTGCACGATCTCCCCGTGTCTGCGTGGGTTTCCTCCGGGTTCTCCGGTTTTCTCCCACAGTCCAAAGACGTGCAGGTTAGGTGGATTGGCCATGCGAAGTTGCCCTTAGTGACCGAAAGAAAAAGGTTAGGAGGGGTTATTGGGTTACGGGGATAGGGTGGAAGTGAGGGCTTAATGTGGGTCGGTGCAGACTCAATGGGCTGAGTGGCCTCCTTGTGCACTGTATGTTCTATATATCACTCTGCCCCCTCTCCCCCCCCACCGTCCTCAACATTCGCATCTATATCGTTTATATGCATCATGAAGAATAAGGAACCTAGCATTGATCCCTGTGCTACACTAATGGACACCGGCCTCCAGTCACACAAACAGCCTTCTACCACATCTGCTGTATCCTACCACTAAACCAGTTTTGGATCAAATTTGTCAAATTACCCTGGATTCCATGTGTTTTACCTTCTTTATCAGTCTCCCATGTAGAATCTTGTCAAAGGCTTGGCTGAAATCCATTTAGACTACATCAACTGCACTGCCCCCATCTACACATCTGATCACCTCCTTGAAAAAATTCAAATTTGTTAGGCATTGACCTCCCTTTCCCAAAGGCATGCTGATTATCCCTGACCAAAGCTTACCTCTCCAAGTGGAGATGAATTCTCTCCTCCAGAATTTTCTTCAATAGTTTCCCTGCCACTGCTGTGAGTCTCCCTTGTCTGGGATCCCTGGTTTATCTCTGCCACACTTTTGAAAAGTAAACCAAATTAGCTGTCCTCCAATTCTCTGGCATCTCCCCTGTAGCCAGAGGGGAACTCAAAATTTGGGCCTGAGCCCTGTAATTTCCTCCCTTGCCACCCACAGCAGCCTGGGATAAAACTCATCCTGACATGGAATGTGTACACTTTTAAGCCTACCAAAACCTTCAATACCTCCTAACTCCCTATGTCAAACTGTTCAAGAAACCCACAGTCCCTCATTCCGAATTCTGTACCTACATCCTCCTTCTCCCGAGTGAAGACAGATGTGAAGTACCTGCTTAACACCCTACTAATTTTATCCATACATAACTTTCTCAAAAAGTATGTGCCACAATCTATCTTCATAAATCTCACCAACAAATGTATTTATTTACTTTTTATTTGTTTGTGGGATGTCGGCATCGCTGGCTGGGTCAGAATTTATTATCCACCTTTAATTGCCCTGGAGAAGGTAATGGTGAGTTACCTTCTTGAACTGCTGCAGTCCATATGGTATAGGTACACCCACAGTGCTGTTAGGGAGGGAGTTGCAGGATTTTGACCCAGTGACAGTGAAGGAATGGCAATATAGTTCCAAGTCATGGTGATGAGTGGCTTGGACGGAACTTCAATTTAGTTGTAGTCCATAAGAACATTTGAGGAATTTATCAAAACTAATACTGAATGCTATTCTGTCTTATCTGAGATCAACTCATAAATGCAACACTGGAAGCACTGATGACCTTGGATGTCAGTCATGAGAAACATAAATGGCACTGATTGGCATCACAGATTTCTGAAAAAGATCAACTTTATGTGCAAGTCAAACTACCCTGGAAATGCCAAAATGAATATTCAAACAGGAACACTATCAATTTCATAATTGTAACAACTCAAATTGAAAACATTAACATTTATAAGTTTAATGAAAACTTAGATACACATCTTGGAGCATAATATAGAAGCCAGAAATATTAAGAAAAAAATGGCAGATGTAGTATCAGAAAAATGCTACAGAAGTCGATCAGAAAAATAAAAAGGAAAGCAATGCCAATGTTATCATTTCAAGATAATTAAATGAACTAGTAGAATAATATTAAGGCCAAAGCTGTTTTGGTGCAAAGTAATTTCACTATTAATTATCGCCCAAAATCTATTCAAGATTGAGACACAAGTCGGGCGGCAGAGTGGTGCAATGGATAGCACTGCTGCCTCGCAGCGGAAGACCCAGCTGTCCGTGTGGAGTTTACACATTCTCCCTGTGTCTGCATGGGTCTCACCCACACAATCGAAAGATGTGCATGGTAGGTGGACTGGCCACACTAAATTGCCCCTTAATTGGAAAGAAATTGAATTGGGTACTTGAATTTTTTTTTTTTAATTTTAAGAAAAGATTGAGACACAAGTCATCATGCATCTTTGTAGAACAGGAAAATAATAGACAACATACAAATAGTTAAAATGCTAGTTAGTGAAAGTGCAATAATCCTAAACTATGGGCGGAATTCTCCGACCTCCCCGCCAGGTCGGAGAATTGCTGGCGGGCCGCGCGCATTGCGGCAGGCCGTCCCGTTGCCGGGACGCGATTCACCGCAGAGCCGGCGGGACCTCGGCATTGAAGGGTCCGGGGCGGCCTGTGGGGAGGAAGGGGCGGTCCAACACCGGGGGGGGGGGGCCTCCGTAATGGCCTGGCCCGCAATCGGGGCCCACCGAACGGCGGGCCGGTCTCTCTGTCGGGGGGCCTCCTTTCCTCCGTGCTGGCTCCTGTTGCCCTGCGCCATTTGGCGTCGGAGCTGGAGCGGGGAAGAAGGCCACTGCATATGTGCTCGTTGGCGCCGGCCCTACTGCTGATGCGCAGACCCGACGGCGCCGGGTTCACACCGGGATCGGCGGCTGGGGTGGTGTGGGCCGCTCCAGCGCCGTGCTACCCCACTGTGGTCCGGGGAATCGGGTCTGTGACCACCGCATGAGGATCCTGCACGTCTGCGCTCGGTACCCGGGCAGTGTACATGACTCATTTGTATTGGCGCAATCTTTTATCCCCACCATGTTCGAGGGATGCCCCCCACCGGCTGAGGGGCTGGTTGCTCGGCGACAGGGGTTATCTGTGCGGTCATGGCTGATGACGCCAATACGGAGGCCACAGACTGACGCGGAGAACCGCTACAACATTGCCCATGCAGCGACCAGGGGTGTGATAGAGAGGTGCTTTGGGCTGCTAAAGATGTGCTTCAGGTGCCTGGACCGGTCTGGAGGGGCCCTCCGGTACCCGTCAGATAGGGTTGGCCGCATCGTTGTGGTCTGCTGCATCCTGCCCAACATAACCCAGCAGAGGGGCGATGTGCTTCAGGCAGCGAAGGGGAAGGGGAGGAGCATCAAGACGAGGTGCAGACCTCCCCAGATGAGGAGGGTGGGGGCAATGGTCAGGACAGACGGGGTGGACATGGACGGGAGGCTGCCCACCGTTACCGGCTGGCCAGCGGGTGCGGGACACGCTGATAGCCGTCCGGTTCACAGACTCGGGGGGCATGGGAACTGCCGAGTATGGGCACAGACTGTACACCACGGCACCAGCCTACCACCCTCACCCCACCACCCACCACCCAACACCAACCACCCTCACCCCACCCACTGTGATGAACGGTTACTGCCTTATCATCATGTAAGGTGATGTCCCCTTTAAGACCGGGCTTGGAACCCTGGGGACTCCGCCTCTGGATCCGCCCATCTGTGAGCTATAAAGGGCTGCCTTGTGGGCTGTACAGCAGTTAGCACATGTCTCAACTCTAGCATAGTTCTTTGTCTAATAAAGCCTTCTTTACCATTTACACTCTAAGCATCGTTATTGAGGATAACTCAATTTATTAGACTAAACTAGATTCAGGATGGACGCAGGCCTAAAACCAGAGAAGCTCAACCTGGAAGCACGGGCTCCGGAGGTGAAGGAAATTTTTTAATACTGGCTGCGGTGCTTCGAGGCCTACCTGGACTCCGCAGAGACTCCCATCCTGGGGCCACGCAAGCTGTGCCTACTCCACGCCTGGGTGAGTCATAGAATCTCCACCAGCTTCAAAAAGGCGACGACTTATGAAGAGGCGGTCGAGTTACTCCGCAAGCGGTTTGTCAAGCGCATCAGCGAGGTACACGCTAGGCATCTGCTCTCTACCTGCTGGCAGCGCTCGGGGCAATTGCTAGACGAATTTGTCGAGAAACTCACCGCCCTTGCCAGGGACTGTGACCATCAGGATGTGACAGGGGAAGTCCATATGAACCTGCACATCAGAGACGCTTTCGTGTCCGGCATCCACTCGACCTACATCCGGCAGTGGCTGCTCGAAAACGGGGCAAAAGACCTCCAGGACACGCTAACGATCGCCTCCTCGCTGAAGGTGGCCCGACATAACTTGGGTACGTACCCCGCGGACTCTGCGAGCCCCCCCCCGGACTTCCTCAGACTCAGCCGTATTACAGGCCTGCGCCACGCGGCGCCCCACTCACCATGGGGGCACACCGTGCTACTTCTGCGGACAGGGCCAGCACCCACGCCTACGCTGCCCAGCCCGCTCCGCGATCTGCAGCGACTGCGGGAAGAAAGGGCATTTTGCGAGGGTCTGTCTGGCCAGACCCAGGGTGTTAAAGAGAGTGAAACGAGATGAAGGAGGGTTAAAGAGAGTGAAACGAGACAAAGGAGGGTTAAAGAGAGTGAAACGAGACGAATGAGGGTTTAAGAGAGTGAAACGAGATGAAGGAGGGTTAAAGAGAGTGAAACGAGACGACAAAGAACAGCCGGCCCGGAAATCAGGCTCTCAGGCCCGAAGGCCTCGCAATGTGGCTGTGCACCAACCCGACACCCCCCCCGTCTGACGCGTCAACAGCCTCGTGCGAATCATGGGAGCGGCCAGCTTGGCAACGGCCAACTTCTCGACCCGACACGTGCGACCGACGGCGGCGGCCATTTTACGAGTTCGACTCGGCTGAGGACACCGACTACCCGCGAGTGGGAGCAATCACGCTCGACCAAACTCAGCCAAAACACCTGCAGAACTCTATGATGCAGGTACAGGTCAACGGGCGCATGCCTCTTCGACTCCGGGAGCACGGAGAGCTTTATCCACCCTGAAATGGTAAGGCGCTGCTCCCTACGCACCCATCCCGCATCCCAAACCATAGCCCTCGCATCCGGGTCCCACTCGGTACAAATCAATGGGTACTGTATTGCGAATCTCTCGATCCAGGGTGCCAAATACACCCATTTCAAATTTTATATCCTCCCTCACCTCTGTGCCCCCCCTGCTGCTCGGACTGGATTTCCAGTGCAGCCACCGAAGCCTGACACTGAAGTTCGGCGGACCCTTGCCCCCCCTCACGGTATGCTGCCTTGCGACACTGAAAGTCGCACCCCCCTCGCTATTTGCGAACCTCACTCCCGACTGTAAGCCAGTCGCCACCAGGAACCGGCGCTACAGTGCCCAAGATATGGGTTTTATCAAGTCAGAGGTCCAGCGTTTACTGGGAGAGGGGGTCATCGAGGCTAGCAACAGCCCTTGGAGAGCGCAAGTGGTGGTAGTCCGGTCTGGGGAGAAGAAATGGATGGTCGTGGATAAGAGGCAGACCATAAACCGATTCACGCAGCTTGATGCGTACCCCCTTCCTCGCATCGCGGAAATGGTAAATCGGATCACCCAATACCGAGTCTTTTCCACGGTCGACCTCAAATCCGCCTATCACCAGCTCCCCATCTGATCAAAAGACCGCCCCTATACTGCCTTCGAAGCAGCCGGCCGGCTCTTCCACTTCCTCAGGATCCCCTTCGGTGTCACAAATGGGGTCTCCGTCTTTCAAAGGGCGATGGACCAAATGGTGGACCAGTACGGTTTGCGGGCTACATACCCGTACTTGGACAATGTCACATCTGCGGCCATGACAAGCAGGACCATGACACTAACCTCGAAAAGTTCCTCCAGACCGCCCGAGCCCTTAACTTGACCTATAATGAGGACAAATGCATTTTCCACACCACCCGGCTAGCCATCCTCGGCTATGTCGTGAAAGACGGGGTCCTAGGTCCCGACCCCGACCGCATACGCCCCCTTAAGGAAGTCCCTCTCCCCCGCAGCCTCAAGGCCCTCAAACGGTGCTTGGGGCTTTTCTCTTATTACGCCCAGTGGGTCCCCAAGTATGCGGACAAAGCCCGCCCACTCCTAAAGACCACCCCCTCTCGGCTGAGTCTCAATTGGCCTTCAACCGCATCAAGGCCGACATCATCAAGGCCGCTATGCACGCGGTGGATAAAACCATCCCTTTCCAGGTAGAGAGCGATGCATCAGACATCGCCCTGGCTGCTACCTCAATCAGGCAAGCAGACCAGTAGCGTTCTTCTCCCGATCCCTCACCGCCTCCGAGGTTCGACAGTCGAAAAGGAGGCACAAGCCATTGTGGAGGCTGTGCGGCACTGGAGACACTAACTCGCCGGTAGGAGGTTTACCCTCGTCACCGACCAACGGTCAGTCGCCTATATGTTCGATAACACGCAACGGGGCAAAATAAAAAACGATAAAATTTTGAGGTGGAGGATCGAACTCTCCACCTACTCGTACGATATCAAGTATCGTCCAGGGGAGTTCAACGAGCCCCCAGATGCCCTGTCCCGCGGCACATGTGCCAACGCGTAGGACGACCGCCTGCAAGCCATCCACAATGACCTCTGCCACCCGGGGGTTACCCGGCTTGTCCATTTTATCAAGTCCCGCAACCTACCATACTCAACCAAGGAGGTCAAGGTCATGGTCAGGGCCTGCCAGATCTGTGCGGAGTGCAAACCGCACTTCTACCGGCCAGACAAGTTTCGGCTCGTGAAGGCCTCGGGTCCCTTTGAGCGACTGAGCGTGGACTTCAAGGGGTCTCTCCCGTCCACCAATCGTTATGCCTATTTCCTCACCGTGATCGATGAGTTCTCCCGTTTCCTATTCGCCATTCCCTGCCCCGACATAACCTCAGCCACGGTGATTAAGGCACTGCACAGCATCTTCACCCTGTTCGGTTTCCCTGCTTATATCCACAGCGACCGGGGTACATCGTTCATGAGCGATGAACTGCGTCAGTATCTGCTCAGCAAAGGCATCGCCTCGAGCAGAACGACCAGCTATAACCCACGGGGAAACGGGCAGGTGGAGAGGGAGAACGCGACAGTGTGGAAGGCTGTCCTTCTCGCCCTGCGGTCGAGAAGGCAGGAGGTCCTACCCGATGCCCTACACTCCATTAGGTCACGCCTCTGCACGGCCACGAATGAGACCCCTCACAACCGCTTGTTTGTCTTCCCCAGGAAGTCTACCTCCGGGGTCTCGCTTCCACCTTGGCTGATGGCTCTGGGACCTGTTCTTCTCCGGAGGCACACGAGGAGCCATAAAATGGACCCCCTGGTCGAAAAGGTCCGACTGCTCCACGCCAACCCGTTCCGCCTATGTTGAGTACCCCGACGGCAGGCAAGACACGGTTTCCCTCCGGGATCTGGCACCCGCTGGATCCCCCACCACAGACGCCCCTTCCCGCGCTGCTCCCCTGCAGGACCCGGCGCCCCCTACAACACACCCCCTTTCTGCCCTACCCCCCGTTGGTGAGCACCTACCGCGCACCCCCCCTTGCGCATCCCACCGGCGCCGGCACCGCTACCCCCGGCCCTGCCTAGTCCCCCTGCCCCGACCCGGACCGAAGCTCCAACCGCTGTGCTCCCGGATGTGCCCTCAACCGGGACATACGTACCCGCCGCACCACCGCCCGAACTGAGGAGGTCGATGAGGACGATCCGGCTACCGAGACGGATGGACCTATGATGGCACTTTACCCCCGCCGGACTCTTTTTAAACAGGGGGTGAATGTGATGAACGGTTACTGCCTTATCATCATGTAAGGTGATGTCCCCTTTGAGAGCGGGCTTGGAACCCTGGGGACTTCGCCTCTGGCTCCGCCCACCTGTGAGCCATATATAAGGGACTGCCTTGTGGGCTGGACAGCAGTTAGCACATGTCTCAGCTCGAGCATAGTTCTTAGTCTAATGAAGCCTTCTTTACCGTTTACACTCTAAGCGTCGTTATTGAGGGTACCTCACCCACCCAACACCAACTACCCTCACCCCGCCCACTCAACACCAACCACCCGCACCCCACCCGCATTCACACCACCCCTCCATTGCACATCCACCTGCGGCACAACGGGCCGGACTCACACGGTCGCCGGTGGAAGCGTGTCTATTGCAGGCCATGGAGGATGATGACAACCCGCTCTGCAATGAGCTCTGGGCTCTGCATCGTTAGACAATGTCCGACCCATGGCCACAGTACCACCCTCCACCCGGACCGACACTGCATGCGGCCGTGACACTGCAGCGCAAGGTCCCATCGTCTGCCAGGGGGGATGGCGAGGGCAAGTCGGTGAGGGGGGGGGCAGGGGCACACTCACCTGGGGCCGACGTTCTATCACCCCTCACACACCCACTGGTGCTCACCTCACACCACACATCCGCACACATCGGACAGAGCACAAAGGCAGCTTCTGTAGGTGTGAAAGTGATTTTAATAACAATCAGTTCATACACGTGCCCTAGCCCCAGAACTAATCTGTGCCCTGCACCCGTGCCAACTTACTCAGCGTCTAATTTTTTGGCCTATGACTACGTCTAGGTGGTTCCCCAGATGGTGCAGCAGAACTGGAGGTGGACTCCTGTGATTCCTGCCCTGTGACTAGGGATCCCTTTGGCGGCCGTTTCCTGGGACGTCCTGGCCTAGATGGGCCAGGCTGCGGCTCGGGCGACTGGGATGGCGAGCTGCCAGCCTGGCCTGCCCGTTGCCCAACAGGTGCACCTGGGATGGGAGGGGGGGAGTCCGTGCGGTGTTCCAGGACCTTCCCGACAGTGGGACCCAGAACGGGCCTCAGCACCTCCTCCTCCCTCGGGGGGCCCGATGGCCCCCGGACCTCTACTTGGGTCGGGGATGCGAATGGACCAAACACCCGACGCCCCCCCCCCCCCCCGCCCGACACCTGGCACTGCCAGTCCTGGAGGCCCGCCCTGCTATCAAGTTTGCAGCCATGGAGCTCAGGGAGTTGGCCATCCCTGTCTGTGTCTGGGCGACGCTGGCCAGCACCTGGGCAATGGCGCCGATGCCCTCAGCGTTGGCCTGCAGAGACTGGGCCATTGACTACTGAGACCGGGCCCTACGATCTGCTGCTGGCTCTGGCTCATGGCTGCCTGTGAGAGGGCAGCCATGTCCTGGGCCACGGACGCCGCCTGCACGGAAAGCCCCACACCTTGCATACTGTGAACAATGTCTGACACCGCCGCACCCATTGCCTCCACCGCAGACACCACCCATGCGGTGTCAGCCTAGGTGGCATGCATGAACGGCAGCACTACCTGCTCCTGCACGCAGGTGGACTCCTCCATATTCGTCTGCAGCTGCCGCAAACCGGCCGTTACCCCCTTCGGTCGTCCCTTGGTCCGGGCCTGCATCGTCTCTATGGGTGGGTGTGGTAATGCCAGGAACCCGGGACCCATATGGGCGGCGGATGGTTGCTTGCGCCGGGCTGCCCTCCGACCGCCCGGCCCCTCGCCTGCTCCTGCCTCCACCTGCTGTACCGGGACGGCTGTGTTGTGCGCATCAGTTAGTGTCCCAGATGCTTCATCGCTAAAGTGCCCAACCGAGGTGAGTGTCTCTGCGATGATGGAGGGTGTAGGAGATAGCAGTGGCGCAATGACGTGCTCCTCATCCGACCCAAAGTACGGGGTCCCCTGGAGTGGTGATTCCTGTCCATCCGTCTCCTGTGTGTGGGTGTCGTGTGCTTCAGTGTCCTGGGCGTCGGGGTCCTGTGTGTTAGGGTCCTGTAGGTTAGGGTCCTGTGTGTTAGGGTCCTGTGTGTTAGAGTCCTGTGTGTCGGTGTCCTGTGTGTCAGTGTCCTGTGCATCATTGTCCTGTGTGTCAGTGTCCTGTGTGTCAGTGTCCTGTGTGTCAGTGTCCTGTGCGTCAGTGTCCTGTGCATCAGTGTCCTGTGTGTCAGTGACCTGTGTGTCAGTGTCCTGTGTGTCAGTGTCCTGTGCGTCAGTGTCCTGTGTGTCAGTGTCCTGTGTGTCAGTGACCTGTGTGTCAGTGTCCTGTGCATCAGTGTCCTGTGCGACAGTGTCCTGGATCGTCTGCGACGGGCCTGTTGCAGTGGCTGCCCTGCCCGTCGCTGGGTGTGGTCCGCTGGCATCGTCAAAAAGAAAAAGGAGGCATTTGTCAGGGCTAAAAGGCTGGGAACAGACAAAGCCTGCGTGGAATATAAGGAAAGTAGGAAGGAACTTAATCAAGGAGTCAGGAGGGCTAGAAGGGGTCACGAAAAGTCATTGGCAAATAGGTTGAAGGAAAATCCCAAGGCTTTTTACACTTACATAAAAAGCAAGAGGGTGGCCAGGGAAAGGGTTGGCCCATTGAAGGATAGGCAAGGGAATCTATGTGTGGAGCCAGAGGAAATGGGCGAGGTACTAAATGACTACTTTGCATCAGTATTCACCAAAGAGAAGGAATTGGTGGATGTTGAGTCTGGAGAAGGGTGTATAGATAGCCTGGGTCACATTGAGATCCAAAAAGACGAGGTGTTGGGCGTCTTGAAAAATATTAAGGTAGATAAGTCCCCAGGGCCTGATGGGATCTACCCCAGAATAGTGGAGGAGGCGAGAGAGGAAATTGCTGAGGCCTTGACAGAAATCTTTGGATCCTCACTGTCTTCAGGTGATGTCCCGGAGGACTGGAGAATAGCCAATGTTGTTCCTCTGTTTAAGAAGGGTAGCAAAGATAATCCAGGGAACTACAGGCCGGTGAGCCTTACGTCAGTGGTAGGGGAATTACAAAGAACAAAGAACAAAGAAATGTACTTTCCTTATATTCCACGCAGGCTTCGTCTGTTCCCAGCCTTTTAGCCCTGACAAATGCCTCCTTTTTCTTTTTGACGAGGCCTACAATATCTCTCGTTATCCAAGGTTCCCGAAAATTGCCGTATTTATCCTTCTTCCTCACAGGAACATGCCGGTCCTGAATTCCTTTCAACTGACACTTGAAAGCCTCCCACATGTCACATGTTGATTTGCCCTCAAACATCCGCCCCCAATCTATGTTCTTCAGTTCCCGCCTAATATTGTGATAATTAGCCTTCCCCCAATTTAGCACATTCATCCTAGGACCACTCTTATCCTTGTCCACCAGTACTTTAAAACTTACTGAATTGTGGTCACTGTTACCAAAATGCTCCCCTACTGAAACATCTACCACCTGGCCGGGCTCATTCCCCAATACCAGGTCCAGTACCGCCCCTTCCCTAGTTGGACTGTCTACATATTGTTTTAAGAAGCCCTCCTGGATGCTCCTTACAAACTCCGCCCCGTCTAAGCCCCTGGCAATACGTGAGTCCCAGTCAATATTGGGGAAGTTGAAGTCTCCCATCACCACAACCCTGTTGTTTTTACTCTTTTCCAAAATCTGTCTACCTATCTGCTCCTCTATCTCCCGCTGGCTATTGGGAGGCCTGTGGTAAACCCCCAACATTGAGACTGCACCCTTCTTATTCCTGATCTCTACCCATATAGCCTCACTGCCCTCTGAGGTGTCCTCTTGTAATACAGCTGTGATATTCTCCCTAACCAGTAGCGCAACTCCGCCACCCCTTTTACATCCCCCTCCATCCCAACTGCAACATCTTAACCTGGAACGTTTAGCTGCCAATCCTGCCCTTCCCTCAACCAGGTCTCTGTCAAGGCAACAACGTCATAGATCCAAGTACTAATCCAAGCTTTAAGTTCATCTGCCTTACCCGTAATACGTCTTGCATTAAAACATATGCACTTCAGGCCACCAGACCCGCTGTGCTCAGCAACTTCACCTTGTCTGCTCTGCCTCAGAGCCATACTGACCCTATTCCCTAGTTCTCCCTCAATGCTCTCACCTTATGACCTATTGCGCCGGTGTCCACCCCCTGCCATACTAGTTTGAACCCTCCCATGTGACACTAGCAAACCTCGGGATATGGGTTATATGGGGAAAGGGGGGATATGGGGGAAGGGGAGAAATGGGGGAGGGGTATATGGGGGAAGGGGGATATGGGGGAAGGGGGATATGGGAGAAGGGGGGATATGGGGAAGGGGGATCTGGGGGAATGGGGATATGGGGAAGGGTGTATATGGGGGAAGGGGAGATATGGGGGAAGGGGGGATATGGGGGAAGGGGGATATGGGGGAAGGGGGGATATGGGGGAAGGTGGGATGGGGGAAGGGCAAAAGGGGGGCAGGCAGTTGGGGGTCACACTTTGCGCTGCGCAGCTGGCGGCCATTTTGCCATGTCTCGGGGGTTTGCATCTTTCATGCAGTGACTCCGTCGCGAATGGCGCCACACCACTACTAACCCATTCCCGGCCGGAGAATTTGCGTCATTCCGGGGTGCCCGACGCCGGAGTGGTTCATGCCGTTTTTGCCGCCGGCTTCGGGCCATCGCGCCAATTCACGGAGAATCCCGCCCTGAGTCTTGGAACGGGCGCCAATGCTGGAGTAAAACACTCCCGTTTTACGCCGGCATCGTCACTTAGCCGCCCGATGCGAGAATCGCGCCCAATATTCCTGACCAAACAGTATTGAAGAAACAACACTTATACTTGATGCCTTGCAGCAAACTATGTGGCCTTCAGGCACATAGTTTAAAAAGGGGGCTGTTCTCCACTGAAATGTTAATTTTGTTAGGTCTTGTTCTTACAGGTAACTATAAAAAGGTATTTGTTTCAATAAAGATTTTGAGCACTTTAGAATTAAATGCAGAAAAAACCTAGCAAAAAGTTAATTTGAAGGGTCAACAAATATCTATACAAATCAGTACAATAGTGGAGAATTACTAAAAAAACGAAACAGTGTTGATGATGGGAAGCTGAAAAAGAACAGCTTTTTAATGCTGTCACAGCAACTCAACTATTTGGTCGACCAAACAGCTGCCATCAGTGGCAATGAAGTTACAGAAAATGGTTCAAAAAGAAATCTGTGCATAGAAAAGTGATTCGACACAATATAATTCTGAAATGGTTTAAATTTATACTGTTGGGATAAATTACACCTGGAGTACAATAAGCATACTCAAGTATTAAACATAGAGCAAGCTCTAGTTACCACAGGCACTATAGGCTGACAAATTGTGTACTGAGGCTTCACCATAGCAAAGGCCAGGGCAATGAAGAACTTAAACCAGTCCGGGTTTAAACAATTCAATAAGAGCCAACCCTCCTTTTGACGCTTTTTTCATCTATTAATTGAAATATGACGTAAATATAGGTAAATGGGAAAACAAAACGAACAGATAAAGGGGTATGGGTCCTCTGATGGTGTAATCTAGGTTCTATGCAGGATACTTTTATATCTTCTGATCAAAAACTGCTCAACATTGCAGGGATAAAAATAGTATAGTGATGGACAGCGCAGTTCATCCCATGAAATAACGAGCGATTTAGCTGTATGGAAGTTTGCCAACCACTGTAAAAAGAAAACTTGGCTCGTTTGTGAGAACGTCTCTGTGATCCGTTACACTGTGCAGCTATTAAAAATTGATCCCAAAAGTTAGCTTCTGATTCAATCATTAGTGGGATATTGAACGAACAAGACCTCACAGTGACTCAATCCTTCCTGCTGCAGGGTGGTTGGATTTGGATCTTTCTCTGTCGGCAAGCAGGACAGTACTCTCCGTGGAAAGTTAGAAATTTCTCGGGAGCTTTTTCAAGGAGAACAAAAAGTCATAAATCACTGTTGATGACTGGGTAAACAGAAATTGCCACTCCACTCAAGTATCATTTGGTAATTGAAAGATAAAGTCCTCCATATCTGCTACTCTTGTCCTTCTTGACGATAGCAGTCATGGGTTTGTAATATGCTGCCGAAGGAGCCTTGGTGAATTCCTGCAGTGAAAATAAATGTGCAGTGGTTGAGGTATAGGGGTGGGAAACCACATATTTCAAACTATCAGAAGCATTAACCTGACCTGATTCTGCACAACACAAACAATAAAGAAGAAATTATCATTCTTGATTTGTTACCTATCTGCCAAATGGTCCAGGGATTCATGCTGACGCACATCAATCATTGTTACAACCCTTACCTAAGCACTCTGTCTGACATCTCTTGCTTAGGAGGAACAATACAGGGGGAAAGATTTGTCAAACTCTCACTGATCAGATTCATTGCTGCCACTGGAGTATATAGCATACCAATTTGTAAACTGTTTTGCTAATATGCGGCCCTTTCTCATTGTAACCCTTTCTTCTTACATCATTGTTAGAAATAAGCAGAATGCCTCGTATATACACTTGAAATAGGTGCACAAGTAGGTTAGTGTAGCAATTTCTGTTTTCCTCGAAACTACTCAAGATTTTGTTCTCCAGTAGCAAGTCAGTGGGATGATTACCCTTAGGTGGTGAGAGCTGCACCTGGCTGGAAAAGAGACCCATTGTCAGACAAGGCCCCAGCAATCGTGTGAGATAAACCAACAGATACTTCAAATAAGTTACTGTGGGTGGAATTCTCCAAAGAAGTTTCCAAGTGTGGTCTCCGGTGGGAACTGATTTGCAATTTCTGCCGAGTGGTTGGGTGTGATCCAGATCGCAATCCACCCACACATCAAAATTGTTTTGGACGTGGGTGAGATTTGCACCGAAACTGAGAGGGGCTGGGTGGGGTGCCCTGATTTCAAAGTGTGAGCAAAGTCACCCCCCCCCCCCCCCCCACCTCACCCTACACCGCCCTCTACCTCATTGGCAACTGTGCTTCAGTGCCCAAACCCCACCATCCTTACTGGCCCCAAGGATCGCTGGCACTGGGCCCCTCCCAATGGATCACCCTTCAAACCACCCTCCCTTCTCACCGGCATCAGGCAAGTCCCCAGTCGCTGATATCAGTGCACCCTCACCCCTTCCCCCAGTTGTGTGGCATCCTGCTGTGGGTTCGCCAAATGGCCACACTTCATCACACACTCCTGCCTCCCCACATGCGCCCAATTCAGGCCCCTCTTTTCATGTCCCACCCTCACCTGCAGGCCCAGCCCCCTTTCAGTTCCTGCTGCCCTTTTAGGATCCACCCCTTGGCAGTGCCAACCTGATTGGGCACAACCCGGCTGGAGAATCGCTCCCCCTATTACAAAACTGAGGTGGGCTTTGCGTTCAACCTTGCTCAATTAGGATACTGCAGATGCTGGAATCCTGAAATAAAACAGAAATCCTGGAAAGAATTTGGCAGTTTCTGTTTTTATTTCAGATTTCCGGCCCCTGCAGCATTGTGCTTTTCCTTTAGTGTTTAATTCGCTGCCACTTCTCTTCCAGCGTTCCTACCTTGACAAAATAATTGTCTTCTCTCTAACAGGATTTACATTTGTTTCCTTTGCTTGTTCATCTCATTTGCTTTCTACTCCTTCCCCGTGTTTGATCATGCATCCGCCAAAACCTGTTTTCACAGCTTCATCTCCTTCCTCAGTAACTGATTCCGGCTCCAACTTATTCCACATGGATTCAAACTGAAATTCCACCCTTATGTTTCAGAACCATCCAGGATTACAGGTATCTCCCAGATTCAACTTTCCTTGGACTTGTTCCCATTGCACATTCAGTGGCACGTGGCACTGCATGTAGAATCTCAATCCTTTCTCCTCAGCATATCATGTGAATGTTCCTTTCAGAAAAGTGTGCTTTATCAAATGGCTGCAGTGCTGTCATTGTGTGGGTGGAGCTGGAATGTGATTCTGCTTTTTACTTTCGTTTTGAGCTGGAATCTCTTTTTGGCTCTGTGTTTTAGTTTCGCTTTCAGTTGGAGAGCTGCATGTGAACCAAGCAAATGTATGTTGGTTTATCTCTCTGTATGGTAAACAAGGGGCGGGATTCTCCGACCACCCGCCGGAGTGGCGGCGTGAATCCCGCCCCGCCGCTCCGACGCCGGCTGCCATATTCTCCATTGTCGGTTTTCAGGCGGGGGCGGGGATCACGCCACGCCGGTCGGGGGCTGTTGGCAGCAGCCGCCCGGCAATTCCCCTGGCCTCGATGAGTCAAGCGGCTGTCGGTTTCTGGCCAGTCCCGCTGACATGAAATGGACATGGTCCCACACGGCGGTACCTGGCTGGTAGGCCGGCTGGTGCAGTCCTCGGGGGGGGGCGCAGGGGGATCCAGCCCCGGGGGGGGGGCGCGGTGGCCTGGCACATGATCAGGGCCCCCCAATCTGCGAGCGGGCCTGTGCCATGAGGGCCTTTCCTTCCTTCCGCGCCGGCTTCTGTAGGGCTCCGCCGTGGCCGAAGTGGAGAAGACACCCCCGTGCATGCGCAGAATATGCAGGCCGGTCTGCGCATGCGCGGAACCACTCCGGTGGTTCTGAGCTTGCGCTACCTCACGCCAGCCCTTCGGCACCGGTTGGCGCAGCACCAAACCTTTCAACGCCGGCCTAGCCCCTGGAGGTATGGAGGATTCTGCAACTTCCGGTTGGCCAGGCGCCGGAGTGGTTCACGCCATTTTCTTACGCCGGCATCGGGGGATTTGGGAGACTCCCGCCCATTGTGTTTAGATCACTTGATAATTTAAGAATGATAACTGTTCTCTGTGGAGAATTCAAACCTACTGTCTTTGTTTAAAATTATTTTGGCTGATAGATGTTGTTCGGAAAGTTGCTAAGGGTTATCTATAGAGTACTGTATCTTTTTGGAGGTCTATCAGTGTTGGTAATTGATAAGATGTTTACTGTGTGTTTATAAAATGTTAACTGGATTCATAGAATAAACATTGTTTTAGTTTAAAAATACTTATAATTGTCTGTTGCATCACACCTGTAAAATGGGCCCTTGTGCTCCCCATAGCCAAACTCGATTAAAAGTTTTGGGTCAGGTGAACTCCATAATATACTTTGGTGTTCTCTAAACCATGGCCTATAATAAAGTGGAGGCTCGTGGGGTTAAAGTCTATATTTTGTGACTGGGTTGGCTTAGTGAACTCAAAGACAGTGAGGGGTGGGCATATTTGCGTTTGCTTTTCAGGTGTGGTATTCCAGTTTAAGGAGGGAGTGTGTTGTGGACAATGGCTCTTTCCGAGGCTCGGAAGTTTTTGAGGGTGGAGAAGGCCACATACAGTACCTTACTGACAGAGACTAAAAAAAGGCTTTTAGATTTGGCAAAAACATTGCAGTTAGAGTTACCTGACAGCACATTTGAAAAAGAGAATACTTATGACGGTAGCTGAGCATTTAAAATTGCCTGGGATACAGCCTGACTCATTAGAAATCTCAAAAATTCAGTTACAGATTAAACAACTGGAACATGAAAAAAAATTAAAGCAGCTTGAATACGAAATGAGGGATAAAGAAAGAAAAGTGCTAGTCGAACAACAAGAAAGAGAAAGGGAGGTACAGATCAGGGAAAAAGAAAAAAAGAGAGAGGAGAAAGAAAAAGAGCGAGGAAAGGGAAAAATAGAGAGAATTTGAACTTCAGAAAATGGCCATGAAACATGACAGTCAGTTAAAATTGGCGGAGGTAAAGGGAAACATACAGTTTGAGGATATTGATGAGGATAAAGAGAAAGAACATCATAGTCGAAGGCTTGGTGGGGATCTATTTAAATATGTCCAAGCATTGCCAAGGTTTGATGAGAAGGAGGTAGAAGCCTTTTTCATTTAATTTGAGAAGGTGGCTAACCAAATGAAATAGCCAAAGGACAGGTGGGCATTACTGATTCGAACAAAGCTGGTAGGTAGGGCTAATGAAGTGTAGGCATCAATACCAGAGGAGGTATCTGGGATGAATTGTTGCTCATTTTGATCCCAACAGCGTCGCCAATACTGTTGCTAATATTAATGATAAAGTTGGTGAACCACAAGCCTTCCCTTATATTGATCAAATGACCACATAACCAGTTAGTTAGTTCAAAAGATGTTTTTTTCCATACACAAGAGTTACCTCAACATGCAAACACAATATCTACTACGAGTTAAACTGCACCTATCAGCTACAATAACCTATACTTAACTTCAGGGTGACCGGCACTGTGCAAGTGGATAAGGCCTTTATCTGGATTTCATTTGGCTGGTTCGAAGAAAGTGGCTCTGTCTCTGCTGGGCTCACCCGTCAGGTAGCGATTATTGGTCTTGAACTTGGCTGACTATTCTTGCTACAGTTGGCTGCCACAGGCCGGATCCAAAAGAGACAGAACACATGCCTGTGTCCTCTTTTATCCCTCTGGGATTTTGTGCTCTTTGGGGCGGTCCTTAACCTTGAAACCAATAGTTCGACAGGGCTCTGATCACTGTCTTCGATTTTGGCCAATAAAGGGTACTTGCCTTGGTAGCTGGGCGGGTACTTAGCGGTCATTGACCTTGGCAGTTGGGCATTCTGAGTAAAGGGAGTGGCGCCGATCAATCTGTGGCTGTACCGGTTTCTTGATTGGAGTTCTATTGTCCTGGGAAAATGGGCCATTGAAATGTAAATGAGCGGGGGTTTCGATCAGGCTTGGTTACGTCTGTTTCAGATACACATAAGCTCTGTATCTGTCTGAGTCCTGGGTTGGCCATAATTCCCATGGTCCTTTGCAGGTGGCCATCTTAGATGGCTAAATCCCATCCTCTTGATCCTGAACGCGAAGCGTGGTGGATCACACAATTGATCCCTGTTCATCCTTGGTGGAACGATCACCCTTGGTCAAGGCAGGGTTCTACTCTACTCTATCTTATGGTTTGGGACATTTACCGAATATTTCATTCATACATTCATAAATTAATTAATCTCTAACGGTCACTATAATTTAGGTCACTATAAAACATTTAATTTATCCGCACAGTTGATCTCTAGCTAACACTATCTAAGCTGCTGGTAAATGTCAAAAGAACTTATATACAGTACAAAATTTAAAACAGCAGCATCACATTTCTACTTTATCCTAATAAAGTTAAAGAGGTACATGGTTTATTCTTAGCAGTGATTAATACATGAATTTAGTTTTGATGAATTCCAAAGAAGGAGGCTCGGACTGTGGATATCGGGGAGCGGGAGGCTTTTGCTCGCCATTTACGGAGTCGGAGTGTCTGAATGACACTGCAGATTATTGCAATTAGTATAAGGGCCTTTACTATGTATGAAAGGGGGTTCCATTTGGTAATATCTTCGCACCAAGTAGGGGGCTCGATGTCTGTCTTTATGTGGGGTGTAGTGTCTGGGCTGGGGGTGGCCTGTTCTGTGGTAGTGTTTGGGGTTGGCGTGGGGTTTGTAACAACAGTCTGTTGCACGCGCAGTTGCAGACGTCCAGCGATGATCCAAACGCATGTCAGCAGTCCTTGCTTCATTGGGTGTTTTCTGTTTTCCGGGTAATCCTGGGGTTGCAAGCATACTATCTGTTATTATCTTCGGTTAATATCTCGTTTTATTAGTCTTTCTCTCCTTACTCCAATTACCCGTTATGATTGTCACCATGTGTGACCCCCTCATTTTTTTTTGAAGTACTATTTTGAGAGACAAGAAATGCAAATTTTTAAATTACAGAGACTCTCGCGGCTTGTGGTTGATGCGGGGAGTGGGCGGACAATTTCTCTGACCAGTCTTTTCTTTACCTGCAACCAGTGGTGGTTGAGGCTTATCTTAACCAGCCGAATTTCAGGGTGGCCAGTTTTATAGAGTTTCATCCCAGGGTTCAGAGATAGTTCGCGTGTAGCAGCGTGTATAGCAACCAACCATGTAAATAGCAGGTGGGGAGCGACCAGGGGGTCGCGGAAGGTAAAGGAAAGAAGGGGTGAGCGTACAGAATGTGGCAAAATGCATTCTTTATACCACAACCAAAGAGAGAGCAGAGAAGGTGAAACTAAGGCCTGCCAAAGACAGTGCAGAGTGTAGAGAACCATTCCAGAGCATATGAAGTGATGGGAACATGACGTGCGTATGGGCCGCTGCAGGATAAGAATGGGTGGAATCCCCGGATAGGGCGGGATTAGTGCCGTTACTCCACTATCCGAGCTTAACTGACCGGATGCATTTGGGGTCCTCAGGTAGGGTGGGGATTAGTGCCGTTACTTCACTACACAAGCTTAACTGACCGGATGCATTTGAGGTCCTCAGGTAGGGCGGGGACCAGTGCCGTTACTTCCTACCTGGGTGACCTGAGTGGACGGTAAGAGTCTATACTCGTGTGGAAACTTGTCACAAAGACTGGGAGAACAGTGATCTGTTTTCCGACAAACCTGTGCCTTTAACTGTCATAGGGCATCATACCCTCGAATCAGAAGAGTAATTTTGTGTCGGGCGACATGAATTAAAACCATGTAGTAGAAAAAAGAAGAAGGAAAAAGGCGGGCAGGCTCCATCAGAACTTGGGCACCTTAATACTTAGGCGGTGTTTCTTTCTCATCATCTGGACACCTCAGGGTTCTGTACCAAACAGTGTTGTAAAAGCATTACCGAAACAAGAGTCACTATCTGAATCATCACCATCTCCCGGTTGCCAGACTCGAGTCTGCCGTTTCTGAGCCATGGCTGTATGGGCCATCGGATAATCCGAATCGTCGTGCCTTACTAGTCTGCAAGAGTTGTCGCAGTGTCAAAGAGGGGTTTGTTTGTCGTGAGGCGTAGGGGCGGTGGAAATAGAAGGCAAGTTACTGTGGTCGGGTGGTGGCTGTGGCGGTGGCTGGGGGAGGGCATATAGGGGGTCAGAGATATCTATATCGTGATTCCGGGTGACTGGGGGCAGAGAGATCATGGCAGTGATCAGGGATAGTAATCAAATCCGGGAGGCTCTCGCTGTCATCGGAGTCAAGTTCAAGGTGAAAGTCTGTACCTGTGGGCGAAGACAAGTTCGGGTCTGTGGGCGTGGACAAGGGATAAATGCCGGCATGGCTGGGGGAAGGTTGGCGTAGGGGTTGGACTAGGTTGTCGATGGGCGGGTGGAATCGTCTCCTATTGCCAGAGAGATGTGGTGGGAGTGGCTACATTGGGATCCATAGACTTTGAGTTGGTTGATGTGGAACCAACCAGTTTTACCGTTGGGGGTACGTTATCTTGTACATGGAGGGGCTCACTTTGTCGGAAATGGAATAGGGTCCTCAGATTTGTGGGAGAGGAAAGAACTGGGGTTGTAAAGTGAAACCATTACTTGCTGACCGACTGTGTACTCTACGGGGTGGACGGTTTTGTCAAAGCAGGCTTTACTCTGCTTCCTTCTAGCGCCTAATCGGACAGCTGCAGTGAGTTGTGCCGCTTTAATGTTATCTGTAACCTGTTGGACTGCTTTTTCGTGGGTGAGGCGGTTACTGTGGGGCTTGCCAAATCGAGGCCTAATAAATATTCAATACTTTTCATGGGCCGTCCGGTCATGAGGGTGTGGGGGGTGAAACCTGTGGAACTGGGAACGGTGTTCCGAATAAACATGAGAGCACATGGGAGGACTGTGTCCCACGTGGTATTGTTCTGTTGCACCATTCTTCCTAATGGTTGCTTTTAAAGTTCGATTCATTCTCTCAACAATGCCGCTGGATTGGGGGTGAAATGCTATATGGAATTTCTGCCTGATCCCAAAAATTGTTAAAACATTTTGCATGACTCTGCCGGTGAAGTGGGAACCTTGGTCTGACTCAATGCTGCGGGGGAGACCCCAGCGTGTAAATATCTGTTGGGTCAAGATTTTAGTGGTGGTCTTTGCTGTGTTTGTTCGTGAGAGAATACTTCTACCCATTTAGTAAATGTGTTGATTACAACCAACACGTACTTGAAACCATTTCTGCAAGGGGGAAGGGGCCAATGTAATTGATTTGCAAATTTGTCCAAGGGCCATTCACAGGTCGGGTGTGATGTAATTGTCCTTTCTTTGAGTAACGTTCAGGATTGTTCTGATCACAGATAAGGCAATTCTCGACATAATGGGTTACATCGCCACCAACACAAGGTCTTAAATGGGCAATGGTAGTGTCTATCCCCTGATGTCCATGTCCGTCATGAAATTGGTAAATGAGCTGGTTTCTGTCCTGGGTGGGGACCACATAAATTCCGTTTTTTAAAACTATGCCGTCCTGAACAGTCAGTGCGTCCTTCCATTTATCATAGGGGATTGGAAGTTGCCATCTCAAACCTGTTTGAGGGTATCGTCTGCTTTTTGGGCTTGAGATAGATCCTCAATATTGGTCTGGGAAACCTGGACTGAGTGTATCAGTTCACTTTCGAGTGGCTGCCAGAAATGACCATGGCGTGAACCTGCTTTGGCTAAGGCATCTGCCAGGTGGGGACAAGCGACGATGGCTTCTTACTTTAATAATACCGTATATGCGGTCTGAGGCTGTCTTGAGAATGTGCTTTAACAACGGGGCAGAGGGTAGCGTTTTCCATCGGCTGAAACAAAACCTCGAGATTCCCACAGGAGCAGGAATTCTGTTAAGCTGTTGCACACATACAGGCTGTCCGAGTGTATGTCTGCGGGGATTGGAAAAGAGTCGGGGTGCTGAACTACACAGGCTGTGGCTGCGAGTTCTGCTGCTTGTGAACCTAGGTGGCCGGGAAATTTTAAAGAGATCTCTTCTAGTGGGTGTCCCTGCGCGTCTTCTACATAAATTCCACAACCAGTAATTCTAACTCCATTTTCGATTGTGGAAGAACCGTCTACATACATTTTTTAAGCATTCCCTGTGGCTTGGGAATTCTGTGTCTTACTGCCTGCTCATGGGTGTAGTGACTTTGGGATAAAGGGTCCTGTGTGGTGTTGGGCTGCTATGATCTGGCACTCATGTGGGGTCCCTGCATATTGGAGATTAACGGCCAGAAGTGTGTGGGTTTTGGTGCATTTCACCGTAATGTCCCTGCCTTGTAATAGTAGTGTCCAGCGAGCTGCTCTGATTTGGCTGACTGAACTGTCCTTTGATCTACCATCTAGTAATAGTTGCGTGGGGGTGTGCTCGGTCAAGTTTGTGACTCGGTTAAGGCCTGTGATGTACGCAAAGTACTGTACTGCCCAAAAGACTGCAAGCAAGTGCCGTTCGCAGACTGAGAATCCTTACTTTATGGGGTCTAATACTCTTGAGGCAAAGGCTACGGGTCCTAAGTGATCGTGTCATTCTTGCAGGAGCACTGCTGATCGGGTTTGGTCGGTGGTTGCTACTTCTATGGCATGGGGTAAGTCTGGGTTCGGAACTTGTAAAGCGGGGGATGTGCCTACGGCGCATTTTAAATCATCAATGGCATCATTCCCATGGGGCGTTCTTTTTAAGGAGCTCTGATAGTGGGGCTGCTTTAGTGGCAAAACCATCTATATGATTTCTGCAATACCCTACCTACCTAGGAATGACCGGAGTGCAGTGACATTTTGGGGCAGGAGCAATTTGACGATGGACTCAATCCGTTTTTGCTCAATTTCTCTCTTCCCGTGGGTGATGATGGTGCCTACATAAAGAACCTTTTCCTTTAAAATCTAGGCCTTTTTGGGGTTGACCTTGCAGTAGGCCTAGTAATTCCGATAAGAGCTCTACGTGTTCCTCTTTTGTATCCTTTTGCAAGAGCAAATCATCCACATATTGTATGAGGCATTCGGGTCGGGAAATTTAGAAAGTTCGTTGGCCAATTGTCGGTGGAAAATGGAGGGGGAGTTATGGAATCCTTGTGGAAGGCTTGTCCACGTGTACTTCTGCCCTTGAAATGTAAACGCAAACTTATACTGGCAGGCCTTGTCTAACGGGATGGATCAAAAGCCATTGCTGATGTCCAGCACTTTGAAGTACTTTGCCTGTACTCCCTGTTTGAGCATGGTCTCCGGACTCGTGGCAGTGGGGGCTGCTAAAGAGGTTACCTTGTTAAGTTCTCGGTCGTCGATCGTTAGTCACCATGAACTATTAGGCTTTTTTACAGGCCAAATTGGGGCAATATTTGTGGACGCTACAGGTCGAATGACTCCTTGGTCTAACAAACTATTAATAACCTTTGAAATCTCACCCTCGGCTTGCTGTGGGAAACCGTATTGCTTTTGCGGCTTTGGATCAGGACCTGAAATCCTTACCGTACCTGGGATCTTCCCACAGTCGTGTTTGTGTTGTGCGAACAAAGCTTTGTGCTTTATGAGGACTTCTCTAATCATCTGGTCTGCACTAATTGTTTGCGGATTAAACTAATAGTCCCCTACTCAGTAAATCTGCTCAGTAAATCCTGTTTTCATGATCCCCTACTGTGAGCATAGCGGGAGCCCTAGCTGTTTCAGCCATTCGCCATACACATTTGCTTACTGGGTCAAAATAAAGGTTTTGGGAGCTCATAAAATCAATGCCTGGAATGTGCTCTGCTGTTTGGGGCAAGTCAACTAAAACGACGGGGTGTCTGGTGCTGATGTTCCCTATCTGAATGGGTACGAGAGCTGTGGTAAATCCTTGTTGTATGTGGCCGGTGAATCTACTCAGGGTGATGATGTCTGTGGTGGGCCATTTGTCGCGTTGAAACATGGTGGAGGAGTTTAAAGTGGTGTGGGGTCCTCCTGTGTCCCAAAGAAAATCGACTGTATGTCCCGGACTGTGCCTGTAACTACTGGTCAGCCTGATTTGTCCCAGCGTGTGTCACAGACCCAAGTTGGGGAGTCCGAACACCGTCAATCTGTGGAGTTAAACGCTAAGTCATCTGAACGGGCGCTAACTTTATGCATGGGCCTAACATTGTTCCTAGGTGGGGGGTTTGGTTGTTGGTATTGTTGCTGGTTTGGGGGTTTTGTCGGCAGTCGCGGGTGTAACGTCCCATGTGGCCACAATTGTAACAACCTCGTGGTGCCTGTGCTCTGGGGTGCTGTCCCTCGTGTCTACCCTCGTTTATCCATGCTGGGTCCTGGCTCGTCCTAACTGGGTGCATGTTTGCTTCTAACTCCTCCTGACCTGTCTGTTGGTGTAGGGTTTGTTCCCATGCTCTGGAAAGTCGTTTCAATACCCAAACTTCATTGTGTGTGTGGTTTGCGGGGTCGCAGTTTACACAAGCCTTTTGACCTTCGTCTGTGGCATGCAAGACTAAGGTGTCTTTTAGTGGTGTACTCCTCATTTAGGTGTGCCCGGTTCAATTGTCTGTAAACTGCCGTGAAATGAATCCATAGGCGACCAGCAAATGCGGTCGGATGCTCTCCCTTCTTTTGCCTGCAGTGATTTAAACCCTCAACTGGATCTCCTTTGTTATACCCGATGGCATCCAATATGGCTGTTTTCATTTCCTGTCGGGTTCCTCCTGTTACATTTTGGGGTTCTGGCAAAGCTGATCTTATGGACTGGCAAAGGCTCATAACTATTAGCTTTACTTCCTCTCTCTCGTCTAGGCTGTACATAACTTTTTGTTGGCGCACCTCCTCAAAGAAGTTGTGCGGGTCTGCGGTGGGCTGGAATGGACTAATTTTCGTGCAAGCTTCTCTTAATTGGGTTATGGATAGTGGGGTGGTGTAAACGATATCAGGCTCATCCTGATCCGATGACTTGTGTTGTGTGGTGACCGGATTCATGGGGGTCGAATTGTGAGTAGGGGTGGTGCGGGTGCTTTTCTTTTTGGGGTGTGGAGGGCTCGATTTTGATTTCCCGTGTCCTCTACGTATCTTTGGGTGCTTTTGTTTAATTCTTGCCAATCAGGAGCATCTTCCTCATCTAAATCCTGCCCGAAAGCTTACCTGAAGCCATTCTATACTGAGAGTAGCGACTGTAACATTTCTATCTTCTGTTGGCATTTAGCATGGTCAACGGTACTCTGCCTCTGTTCCTTTGTGGAGCTGTTGAGCGCTCTCAAAGCTGCTTTTAAATCCGCGCATTTGCTCGTTAGCTGGGCGACCTGTTGTTCTGTTTCTTCTCTTACCAGGACTGCGCGCTGTGTATCTTGGTAAGCTTTATCGTACTGGGTCTGGAAGCTACTAAGGTGAACTAGACAAGATTGATGTGCACGTTTTACATCGGCCATTTCCTTATCCTTAGCTGCTAACTGTTCCCGGAGATGCTCAATTATCTTCTCGCTTTCGTTATTGTTTCCCTCGTTCTTTTCTTCCTTCTCAATAAACTGCCTACGGAGCGTCTTCACAACCTCCTCTGTGCCTCGCAACTGTGCCAAACAGGACACTATTGCTTTCTGACTTACGCTACATTTTTCTTGTGGACCTCGCTTAGGTTCTCCCACCAAGTTTGTCCTGTTTTTCCTGGACCTGACTCACCATTAGCACAAAAATTCGATCAAAGGGGCCATCCTTTCCCCTTTAAGTATTTCCTGAACTCTTCCTCCCATATGGGGCATTGCCCTGCTCTGTTGGTCGCTACGACCTCGGGTTCCTGTGGATTCATCAATCTTTCCATTGCTTTAGTGGCCATTACTTCTCTTATCTCTTGCTCTACTTTTAATATCTCTCTCTCTACTTTTAATTTGGGACAGGGGAATAAGGTGGCGATTTGAACAGCGGATATGGCTAAAGCTATTTTCCGGCTCACAATCTCTCGATAGTTGTACACAATTCTAACGAGTTTACCTTGCTCTTCCTGTTAGGTACGCATGAGGGTTAGTACACACTTCCAAAATTCGGTTATTTGGTCGATATGGGACTTGCACTTGTGGTTCTTTCTCTTTCTCGCAATTGGATTCAAAGATTGTGGGTCCTCTCTCAGTGACAAAGTCAATTCTAATCGAATCCCACCACAGTTCGCCAATAATGGTGCTCGTTTAGATCCCAACAGTATCGCCAATACTGTTGCTAATATTAATGATAATGTTGGTGAACCACAAGCCTCCCATTATATCGATCAAATGACCACACAACCAGTTAGTTAGTTCAAAAGATGGTTTATTTACATACACAAAAGTTACCTCGACAAGCAAACACAATATCTACTACAAGTTAAACTACACCTATCAGCTACAATAACCTATACTTAACTTCAGGGAGACCGGCACTGTGCAAATGGAAAAGGCCTTTATCTGGATTTCACTTGGCTGGTTCGAAGAAAGTGGCTCTGTCTCTGCTGGGCTCATCCATCAGGTAGGCATCGTTGGTCTTGAACTTGGCTGGCTGTTCCTGCTACAGTTGGCTGGCACAGGCCGGATCCAAAAGAGACAGAACACATGGCTGTGTCCTCTTTTATCCCTCTGGGATTTTGCGCTCTTTGGGGCGGTCCTTAACCTCGGACCCAATAGTTCGACAGGGCTCTGATCACTGTCTTCGATTTCGGCCAATAAAGGGACGGGTGCTTTGGTAGCTGGGTGGGTCCTGAGCGGTCATTGACCTTGGCTGTTGGGCTTTCTGAGTAAAGGGAGTTTCCGATCAGTCCGTGGCTGTACCGGTTTCTTGATTGGAGTTCTATTGTCCTGGGAAAATGGGCCATTGAAATGTAAATGAGCGGGGCTTTCGATCAGGCTTGGTTACCTGTGTTTCAGATACACATCAGCTCTGTATCTGTCTGAGTCCTGGGTTGGCCATAATTCCCATGGTCCTTTGCAGGTGGTCATCTTAGATGGCGACAGAATGAGGAGGTGTAAAAATCTATGATAGGTGCATATGAACTAGTGCCTGAAGCCTACAGACAAAGTTTTAGAAATTTAAGGAAAGAATTTGGTCAAACATACATGGAGTTTGAAAGGATCAAACTGAGTAATATTGATAGGTGGATAAGGGCTTTGAAAATAGACCAAAAGTATGAAGCTCTCAGAGAAATTATACTTTTGGAGGAGCTTAAAAATTCAATTCCTGATGTAGTCAGAACTCATGTGGAAGAGCAGAAGGTTAAAACTGTGAGGTTAGCAGCAGAAATGGCAGATGATTATGAATTAGTTTATAAATCAAAGTTTGGTTTCCAACATCAGTTTCAGCCTGTGAGGGATAGAAACTGGAGAAAAGAGAAATACTCAAGTAAAGGAGATCTGATGGGAGATAATAAGTAGGCTACCTCAGATTAAAAAAGAAATCCAGGAGAGTGGAAGAGAAATTAAATGTTTCAAATGTTTTCATTGTAATAAACTAGGCCATGTAAAGTCACAGTGTTGGTGGTTGAAGAAAAGCACTGGGAAGGCTGATGTAATAAAACAGGATAAGTCAGTGGGGTTTGTTAAAGTGGTAAAGGAACGCCCAAGTGAAGCGAAGGAGGTGCAAAAGATTGTACAGCCTGATCAAGAGGTGATTGATAAGAAGGTGCCAGATCTCTTCAAAGAATTTACTTGTGTGGGTAAAGTTTACTCATGTGTACCAGAAGAAGTAGGTAAAGAAGTCACAATTTTAAGAGATACGGGAGCTAGTCGATCTTTGATGGTAAGAAATAAGGAGTTATGTAGTTTGGGAGGAATATTACCAGAAAACGTAGTAATATGTGGAATTCAGGGTGAGTAGAGTAGTGTTCCATTATATAAGGTTTTGTTGGAAAGTCCAGTGAAGAGTGGTGAAAGGGTAGTAGGAGTAATAGAGAAACTATCTTGTCCAGGAATACAGTTTATCTTGGGTAATGATTGAAGGGGGGGTTCAGCAATGATACCTCTTAAAACTGAATAGTTAGCATGCCACTGGAGTAGTTTTACATATGTTACTTTATTAAGGATTGAGATGAATTACAGGACTGAGTAATCATTATTAAACATTAAACATGTATTTTTAGGACATAGCAGCAATAAGTAATCAAATAGGATTTAGGATAGCTAACTTGTCCAGAAGGACAGAAGGCAGCACGGTAGCCTTGTGGATAGCACAATTGCTTCACAGCTCCAGGGTCCCAGGTTCGATTCCGGCTTGGGTCACTGCCTGTGCGGAGTCTGCACATCCTCCCCGTGTGTGCGTGGGTTTCATCCGGGTGCTCCGGTTTCCTCCCACAATCCAAAGATGTGCAGGTTAGGTGGATTGACCATGATAAATTGCCCTTAGTGTCCAAAATTGCCCTTAGTGTTGGGTGGTGTTACTGGGTTATGTGGATAGGGTGGCGGTGTTGACCTTGGGTAGGGTGCTCTTTCCAAGAGCTGGTGCAGACTCGATGGGCCGAATGGCCTCCTTCTGCACTGTAAATTCTATCTATCTATGACGTCACTTCTGAGATCTTGGGCGGTATTCTCTCAGCCCAGGTCGGTCCGGAGAATCGCCGGGACGGGCGCGAATCACCCCACGCCGCCCCGACGCTGGTCGGCGCGATGCCGGTCAGAGGCCGCTCTACGGGTCCTCCCACGGAGATTCTCCGCACGGGATGGGGCAAGGGGCCACGCAAAAAAAGCCGAGTCCCGCCGGCGCCGTTCACACCTGCTCTTATCCGGCGGGACCTCAGCGTGCATGCATCCGGGGCCAGGCTGGTGGGGGGGAAAGGGGCCCGATCTGGGGGGGGCCTCCGCTGTGGCCTGGCTCACGATCGGGGCCTACCGATCGGCGGGCCGGCCTCTCAGGCTGGGGGCCTCTTTTGTTCCGAACCGGCACCTGTAGCCTTACGCCATGTTGCGTCGGGGCCGGCGCGGAGATGGGAGCCACTGCGCATGCGCGCGTTGGCGGTGGTCCTACTGCCCATTGGCGCCGGTTCCACTGTACATGCACAGACCCGCGCCACCCATCTGACGCTGGGGATCCGCAGCTGGAGCGGAGTGGGTCGCTCCAGTGCCGTGCTGGTCCCCTGTAGGGGTCAGAATCGGTGCTCCTGAGGCCATGTTGACGCCGTAGAGAAACGCGACGGCGTTTACGAAGGCGTCAACACTTAGCCTCAGGATCAGAGAATCCCGCCCCCTGTCTTTGTGAAACAATGCAGGATGCGGGTTTTGCTGTCCTGCTTCTCACAGACAATGAATGCACAGCAAGTTACTAGTAAGCATAGCTGTCAGGATGAGGATCAATCATGGGCTGCTTGCAAATCTATTGGGTGAAGTTCAAACATTGCTTGCAATTCTATTGGATAAGTTTAAACGTAGCAGCTTCAGGGATTGGATCGCGTCCAACTGGGATGGGCTATTGATTTTTGAAAATTTGTAAGTACTATGTTCTGGCCTTTGTTTGGCAGAACATATCTTGGCAGATATCCAGGTCTGTTTTCCGTGTGCACATAACAAGCTTGATTAAATAGCCATCTTGCCCAGGTTGTCGATGTGTTTTTTTCTCTCTGTACTGAGTTGAGTCACAGGGAATAACCCCACGTGGAAGTTGACTCAATACACAGGTTTTGAAACCAGTCCTACAATGATATAGCTGGATCGCAGGTGGGAGTGAGGACTGTGGTTGATAAGCCAGTGGAAAATCAGAGAACTGAAGTGTTGAAGGACAAATATACTGGGGGGGGGGTTCATATTGTGTAGTAACAAGGTTGCAAAGTCACAGCTTAAGTCAAGAGGAGAAATCAAACAGTGAAGATAAAGTTGAAGTTCAATTATCAGAAAAGATTTTTGGTCAAATGGTTGGAAAAGAACAAGAACACGTGGAGGATGAGGTGGATATTTTTAGTTCAGGAAAATTGGCGGAGTTACAACAGAAAGATATAGAAATAAAACGGATGTATCAGAAAGCATACACGGAAGACGAATCTGAGTGTATACCGGTGTCTTATTACCGTAAAAGTGATGTCTTGATGAGAAAATGGAGACCTTTACATATGCAGGCGGATGAAAAGTGGGCAGAAATGGTATTGCCGGTGGGGTATAGAAAGGAGGTGCTGCGAGTAGCACATGAGGTACCAGTGGGAGGTCATTTGGGAATAAGGAAAACTCAAGCTAAAATACAAAAACATTTTTATTGTCCTGGACTACATAAAGATGTAGTTAAATTTTGTCGATCATACCACACATGTCAAGTGATAGGGAAACCTCAAGCAGTGATAAAACCAGTGCCCTTAATACCCATTCCAGCATTTGAGGAACCCTTTACAAGGGTCCTAATTGATTGCGTAGGACCACTAACTAAAACGATAAGTGGGAATCAATGGCCGGGATTCTCTGGTATCTGGCAGGGTGGGCCAAAGTGTGGCATGCAACCACTCTGGCATCGGGCCGCCCGGAAGGTGCTGGAGTAGGTGGCGCCGCACAAACCGGCGCCAAAGTGCCTCCGGTTGGCGCATGCGCACGAGCGCCAGCATGTTCCCAGAACCACTGGCGTAATTCCTCCGCATGCGCAGGGGGTTTCTTCTCTGCGCCAGCCAGGGAGGAGCTTCAGGGATTGGATCGCGTCCAACTGGGATGGGCTATTGATTTTTGAAAATTTGTAAGTACTATGTTCTGGCCTTTGTTTGGCAGAACAAATCTTGGCAGATATCCAGGTCTGTTTTCCGTGTGCACATAACAAGCTTGATTGAATAGCCATCTTGCCCAGGTTGTCGATGTGTTTTTTTCTCTCTGTACTGAGTTGAGTCACAGGGAATAACCCCACGTGGAAGTTGACTCAATACACAGGTCTTGAAACCAGTCCTACAATGATATAGCTGGATCGCAGGTGGGAGTGAGGACTGTGGTTGATAAGCCAGTGGAAAATCAGAGAACTGAAGTGTTGAAGGACAAATATACTGGGGGGTTTTCAGATTGTGTAGTAACAAGGTTGCAAAGTCACAGCTTAAGTCAAGAGGAGAAATCAAAGAGTGAAGATAAAGTTGAACAACAACAAACAAAGAACAAAGAAATGTACAGCACAGGAACAGGCCCTTCGGCCCTCCAAGCCCGTGCCGACCATGCTGCCCGACTAAACTACAATCTTCTACACTTCCTGGGTCCGTATCCCTCTATTCCCATCCTATTCATATATTTGTCAAGATGCCCCTTAAATGTCCCTATCGTCCCTGCTTCCACTACCTCCTCCGGTAGTGAGTTCCAGGCACCCACTACCCTCTGCGTAAAAAACTTGCCTCGTACATCTACTCTAAACCTTGCCCCTCTCACCTTAAACCTATGCCCCCTAGTAATTGACCCCTCTACCCTGGGGAAAAGCCTCTGACTATCCACTCTGTCTATGCCCCTCATAATTTTGTATACCTCTATCAGGTCGCCCCTCAACCTCCTTCGTTCCAGTGAGAACAAACCGAGTTTATTCAATCGCTCCTCATAGCTTATGCCCTCCATACCAGGCAACATTCTGGTAAATCTCTTCTGCACCCTCTCTAAAGTCTCCACATCCTTCTGGTAGTGTGGCGACCAGAATTGAACACTATACTCCAAGTGTGGCCTAACTAAGGTTCTATACAGCTGCAACATGACTTGCCAATTCTTATACTCAATGCCCATTACCGAACATCAAGCCATTGCTTCCATAGCAGTCACAGACCTCATTCCCTCCAGTGATCTTTTCTCAATGACTTCCTCCAAGTTCTCAACACCATGCAGCTCATTTTTATTTCCTTGTCAAGATTCATGGACAGGGTAGACCGATCATTTCAAACTGTACCTGTCCCACTGGACTGATCTTTTCCTACCTCGACTCTCATTTTTCTCCCCTTGTCCAGTCTATTCCTATTTACATCAATCACTTTTCTGCTGCCCTCAGTCACTTTAAACATGTTTCCAATTTCCTGGCTCTAACCATCTGCTCTTTACTATGGATGTCCAATTTCTTTTCACTGCCATCAACCACTAGGGTGGTCTCAAAGCCAATTGCTTCTTCACTGAGCGGAGACCCGACTACTCTACATCCACCACTACCTTCCTCCATCTGGCTGAGCCTGTACTCTCTCTGAACAACTTCTCCTTCAACTCCACTCGCTTCCTTCACATAAATGATGTTGCCATGGATACCCGCATAGTACACACCTCAATCATCCCAACAGCCGGCCCCATGGCACCAAACGCAGGAGTTGTCACAGCTGCACTTTTATCTCCTCAGCATCCAAGGACCCAAACATTCCTTCCAGCAGAAGCAGCAATTTATGTGTACTTCTTTCAATTGAGTCTACCATATTTACTGTTCATAATATCGTGTCCTTTATGCTGGGGAGACAAAATATAGACTGGCTGACTGCTTTGTGGAACACCTCAGTTGAAGCAAGATCCTGAGCTTCCGGTGGCTTGTCATTTTCATTCTTCTCCTTGCCCTCACACTCACCACTCTGAATTGGCTTGCTGCACTGTTCCAGGAGGCTTAATGTAAGCTTCATGAATAACACCTCATCTTTTAATTAGGCCCTTTGCAACCTTCCGGAGTCAATGTTGAGTTCAACAATTTCAGGCTGTAAACTCTGCCCCCTACTTTGTTTCCTTTTCTCTGCTTGCTTCATTTTTATTTTACTTTCATGCAGCCTCAAGCCTGCACAAGGTCTCATTTCTTGTTTCTTTTCTTGCCCCATCACCATTTGGAAGGAATATTGGAGGCATAGACTATTTTCTAAATGGGGAACTGCTTAGGAAATCAGAAGCACAAAGGGACTTGGGAGTCCTTGCCCACGATTCTCAAGGTTAACGTGCAGGTTCAGTCAGCAGTTAGGAAGGCAAATGCAATGTTAGCATTCATGTCGACAGGGCTAGAATACAAGACCAGGGATGTACTTCTGAGGCTGTACAAGGCTCTGGTCAGACCCTATTTGTTGTATTGTGAGCAGTTTTGGGCCCCATATCTAAGGAAGGATGAAAGGATCCAGAGGAGGTTCACAAGAAAGATCCCTGGAATGAAGAGCTTGTTGTATGAGGAACAGTTGAGGACTCTGGGTCTGTACTCGTTGGAGTTTAGAAGGATGAGGTGGGGATCTTATTGAAACTTACAGGATACTGCGAGGTTTGGATAGAATGGACGTGGAGAGGATGTTTCCACTTGCAGGAAAAACTAGAAGCAGAGGATACAATCTCAGACTAAAGGAGTGATTCTTTAAACCAGAGACGAGGAGGAATTTCTTCAGCCAGAGTGTGGTGAATCCGTGGAACTCTTTGCCGCAGAAGGCTGTGGGGCCAAATCACTAAGTGTCTTTAAAACAGAGATGGATAGGTTCTTGATTCATAAGGGGATCAGGGGTTCTGGGGAGACGGCAGGAGAATGCGGATGAGAAACATATCAGCCATGATTGAATGCCGGAGCAGACTCGATGGGCCGAGTGGCCTAATTTTGCTCCTATATTAGGGGCAGCACGGTAACATTGTGGATAGCACAATTGCTTCACAGCTCCAGGGTCCCAGGTTCGATTCCGGCTTGGGTCACTGTCTGTGCGGAGTCTGCACATCCTCCCAGTGTGTGCGTGGGTTTCCTCCAGGTGCTCCGGTTTCCTCCCACAGTCCAAAGATGTGCAGGTTAGGTGGATTGGCCATGATAAATTGCCCTTTGTGTCCAAAATTGCCCTTAGTGTTGGGTGAGGTTATTGGGTTATGGGGATAGGGTGGAGGTGTTGACCTTGGGTAGGGTGCTCTTTCCAAGAGCCGGTGCAGACTCGATGGGCCGAATGGCCTCCTTCTGCACTGTAAATTCTATGATAATCTATGTCGTATGGTCTTATGGTCTCATGGAGGACTAACCTTTCAGTCATCCAATCTCCCCTGTCTTCCACCCTATCATAGACTTTTCTTTTGTCCTTGTCCCACACAGTCCTGGCTGAAAGCATATTACATCTTCATCTTTTCCCAATTCTCAAGAAGGATCATAGAATATTTACTCTGTTTCTCTCCCCACGCGGATGCTGCCGAACCTGCTGAGGTTTTTTTCCCCCAGCATTTTCTGTTTTTATTGCTTAATTAAGACTCTGCTGGAAGGCAAAGTTAATTAGTGTGTGAAAATAGAACAGAAGTTACCTTTGTGAACAACATTATAGTTCAACAGCCTGATATGCAATTAGAACAAATATACCCAATAGCCATTATATTCAGATCATTAACAGGCCTTATTAACAGCTTTGGCTATAAGTAAATGGCAATGGGGCAGATACAAATTAAGTTAGTGTTGAAGGATGGATGTAGAATGTTTGTTGCAAGCATGAAACAGGTCATGGAGAGCATCCTCGGGTGAGATAAGGAAATGATGATTTGAGGCCTAGGCCTGAATGATCAAGAACAGAAGGTATGTGAAAGGGCTGAAGAGACCAGGGCAGCACGGTAGCATTGTGGATAGCACAATTGCTTCACAGCTCCAGGGTCCCAGGTTTGATTCCGGCTTGGGTCACTGTCGGTGCGGAGTCTGCACATCCTCCCCGTGTGTGCGTGCGTGTCCTCCGGGTGCTCCGGTTTCCTCCCACAGTCCAAAGATGTGCAGGTTAGGTGGATTGGCCATGGTAAATTGCCCTTAGTGTCCAAAATTGCCTTTAGTGTTGGGTGGGGTTACTGGGTTATGGGGATAGGGTGAAGGTGTTGACCTTGGGTAGGGTGCTCTTCCCAACAGCCGGTGCAGACTCGATGGGCTGCATGGCCTCCTTTTGCACTGTAAATTCTGTAACTTCTGTAAAATGGCATTAAAGGCGGGCTTTTCAACTGACGGTTCAGACAAAAGAACTCGAGCAGTGGAGGCAGGATCATTGAACATTTTTAAAGCTGCATTAGCTAGATTCTTGACTGAGCAAGAGGGTGAAAGAGTGTAGGCAGGTTCATGCAATCAAGGTCCCTCTATGTGGCCTGTGGGTCGATTGCTAAAAATGCCGCTAAGACATGTAAGTGAGTTTGAAATTTTCTGTAGAGGCCGGAACCATAGAACCATAGAAACGTTACGGTGCTGAAAGAGTCCATTCACCCCATCATGTCTGCGTGGCCGAAAAAGAGAAAAATAGAAACTGGCTGCTCATTTTTTTTAAAGTTTAGAGTACCCAATTTTTTTTTTCCCTTATTAAGGGGCAATTTAGCGTGGCCAATCTACCTAGCCTGCACATCTTTGGGTTGTGGGGGTGAGACCCAAGCAAACACGAGCAAAATGTGCAAACCCCACATGAACAGTGACCCGGGGCCGGGATTGAACCGGGTCCTCAGCAACATGAGGCAGCAGTGCTAACCATTGCACCACCGTGCCACCCCCGGCTGCTCATTTTAATCTAATTTTCCATCACCTGGTCCATAACCTTGCAGGTTACAGCACTTCAGATGCAGATCGAGATACCTTTCCAATTAGTTGAGTGTTTCAGCCTCAACTATCAATTGAGACTGTGAATTCCAGATGTCTACTGCACTGCATGAAAAAAACATTCTTCATGTCCCCTACCTTCTGCCAATCACTTTAAATCTATGCCCCCTGGTAATTGACCCCTCAATTAGGGGAAACAAGTCTTTCCTATCTACCCTATCCAGGCCCCTCAGAATTTTGTACACCTCAATTTTTTAAAGCTGAGTTAGCCAAATTCTTGACTGAGCAAAGGTTCAAAGGGCGTAGAGCAGGCTCATCTAGTTCACACCCGCTAAGATCGCCCGTTAGCCTCCTCTGTTCTCAGGAAAACAACCGTAGCCTATCAATCTCTCCTGATAGCTGCAATTTTCAAGCCCTGACAGCATTCTTGTAAATCTCCTCTGCGCTCTATCTAAAGCAACAATGCCCTTCCTGTAATGTGGTGATTAGAATCGTACACAAAATTCCAACTGTGGTCTAACTGACATTTTACACTGTTCCATCATTACCTCCCTGCTATTGTGTTCAATACCTTGTCCAATAAAGGAAAGGGTTATACAGGGTGAGAGTGGGTGGGGGTAAAATGTGTGAGAGAGGGTGAGAGGATGAAACAGAGTGAGCAGGTGGGTGGTTTATGTCCCCAAAATATGCAGTTAGCCTACTTTTAAAAGTAAGAACGTCTGTTACAGCACAATCCAATTTGTCATGACAAAGCTCGAGCATTGAGTGCCCATCCACATGGATTACTGACATTGGGCGGGATTCTCCACCCCGCCGCTCCACATTTCTGCCCCGGCCGGCCGGCGGGATTCTCTGTTACGCCGGCCGGTCAATGGGGTTTTCCATTGTGGGATAGGCCCACGCTGTCGGGAAACCCCCGGGTGCCGGCATAATGCAAAATCACGCCGGCGGAGACCCCGACCATTATTTTTACTGTAAAAATACTATCCAGATACTTGATTGACCTCATGCTTTCTGCTATTACCCATTCATATACAGGACTAAGCACTCCTATAATGTTAATTCTAAGTTTGTACGTGTGTGTTTGTGTCTTTGTGTATGTAAGAGAGAGAAGGGTCAGCAAGTGTGCACTAGGGCATGTGTGTCTGCATGAGTGTGTGCATGTGTGTGTGCGTGTGCATGTCTGGCTCACTCCCAGACTCATGATGCTCACGCACCTCACCCTCTCCTACTGTGAGAGTGCCTGTTGGTGTGTGGGGGTGAGGGTGAATGGGATCCTGAAATTGGGAGTGAAGTGGACACACACACTCTTACCATTTCACACTCTAGAACAAAGAACAAAGAATAGTACAGCACGATAACAGGACCTTCGGCCCTTCAAGCCTCCGCCGACCATGGTGCCCGTCTAAACCAAAATCTTCTACACTTCTGGGGTCGGTATCCCTCTATTCCCATCCTATCCATGTATTTGTCAAGATGCCCCTTAAACATCACTATTATCCCTGCTTCCACCACCTCCTCCGGTAGCGAGTTCCAGGCACCCACTACCCTCTGTGCAAAAAACATGCCTCGCACATCTCCTCTAAACCTTGCCCCTCACACCTTAAACCTATGCCCCCTAGTAATTGACCCCTCTATCCTGGGAAAAAGTCTCTGACTATCCAAGAAAAAGTCTCTGACTATCTAATGTTGTCTTTAGTTATCATACATTTTTTAAAAATATATCAATTTATTGTTGTGATTTTGTTTGTTCAGTAAGTTGTTTCTTTTCATACGTAAGCATTTTACATGAAATTCATGTTTAATGTTGTGTCAAACCTTTCCAAAATATGTTAATCGCTGTGCCCCCCAAGTGTGAGAAAAATCGAAATGTGGCCTCCAACGTAAGAATGTTGGACAATCCTGGTAGAGGGATGGATAGGAGAGTAGGGGTCAAAATCAGGTCAGCCATGATCATATCAAATGATAGATAAGGCTTGAGGAGCCTTAATTTGGATGTTTATATGTAGTGAATCTGGGGCGTCATTCTCCGACCCCCCGCCGGATTGGAGAATCGCCGGTTGTTGCCGTGAATCCCGCCCCCGCCGGTTGCCGAAGTCTCCGGTACCGGATATTCGGCGGGGGAGGGAATCGGGCAGCGCCGGTTGGTGGGCCCCCCCCGCTGGATACTCCGGCCCGGATGGACCGAAGTCCCGCCGATAAATTGCCTGTCCCGCCGGTGTAGATTAAACCACCTTTTGAACAGCGGGACAAGGCGGCGTGGGTGGGCTCCGGGGTCCTGGGGGGGGGCGCGGGGCGATCTGGCCCCGGGGGGTGCCCCCACGGTGGCCTGGCCCGCGATCGGGGCCCACCGATCCGCGGGCGGGCCTGTGCCGTGGGGGCACTCTTTCCCTTCCGCCTCCGCCACGGTCTCCACCATGGCGGAGGCGGAAGAGACTCCCTCCACTGCGCATGCGTGGGAAACTGTCAGCGGCCGCTGACAGTCCCGCGCATGCGCCGCCCCGATATGTCATTTCTGCGCCAGCTGGCGGGGCAACAAAGGCCGTTTCCGCCAGCTGGCGGGGCGGAAATCCCTCCGGCGTCGGCCTAGCCCCTCAATGTTGGAGCTCGTCCCCCATAGATGCAGAGCATTCCGCACCTTTGGGGCGGCGCGATGCCCATCTGATTGGCGCCGTTTTGGGCGCCAGTCGGCGGACATCGCGCCGTTTGGGGAGAATTCCGCCCCTGTTTCTGCTCCATTCTTTCAGACACTACATTACAGTCATAAAATCTCACTGCATTAAAAAAATCTGTTCATTTTGCCTCTGGTTCTGTTGCTAATTACCTTAATTTGGGGTCCTCAGGTTACTGCTCTTATTTCACTTGCAAACATGGGGTGGAATTCTCCGACCCCCCGCCGTGTAGGGGAGAATCCCGCCCATGATTTTCCAACTCTCAGCTGACTGGAGATTTAGCAATTTGAAATGAAACAGGACTAACTACTTCAAAATGCATGGGCGCTTTCTAAGGCGAAGGGGAAAACAAACAAGTCACCCTGATGGGAGTGTGAAGAAAAAGACATTTTCTATAATTCAGATACGCATCAAAATTCATCAGCATCGAAAGAAGAGACATTGAAATGCAAATTGCTAGATATGGAAACAATGGCTGACAAATGCACACCCACCCAAAACGCCTTGGAAATGCATAACCATAGAATCATAGAATGCCTACAGTGCAGCAGGAGGACATTAGGCCCATGGAGTCACCACCGACCCTCTGAAAAAGCACCCTACCTAAGACCACTGCCCTGCAAATCCGTAAATCCATCTAGACTGTGGACATTAAGGGGCAATTTAACATCACCAATCCGCCTAACCTGCATATCTTTGGACTGGGGAGGAAACCAGTACACCTGGAGGAAACCCTTGAGGTCAAGGGAGAATGTGCAAACTCCACACAGACAGTCACCCAAGGTCAGTATTGAGCCCGGGTCCCTGGCGCTGTGAGGCAGCAGTGTTAATGCTGACAGGATGTGTATAGTACTTTGCTTCCTGAAGTCAATGACCAGCTCTTTAGTTTTGCTGGCATTGCTGGAGAGATTCTTGTCGCTACACCACTCCACCAAGTTCTCTACCTCCCTCCTGTATTCTGACTCGTCGTTGTTCGAGATCCGGTCCACTATGGTCGTATCGTCAGCTAACTTGTAGATGGAGTTGGAACCAAGTTTTGCCACGCAGTTGTGTGTGTACAGGGAGTAGAGTAGGGGGCTAAGTATGCACTTTGCGGGGCCCCGGTATTGAGGACTATTGTGGAGGAGGTGTTGTTGTTCATTCTTACTGATTGTGGTCTGTTGGTCAGAAAATCGAGGATCCAGTTGCAGAGTGGGGAGCCAAGTCCTAGGTTTTGGAACTTTGATATGAGCTTGGCTGGGATTATGGTGTTGAAGGCGGAGCTGTAGTCAAAAAATAGGAGTCTGATGTAGGAGTCCTTGTTTTCGAGATGCTCTAGGGATGAGTGTAGGGCCAGGGAAATGGCGTCTGATGTGGACCGGTTGCTACGGTATGCGAATTGCAGTGGATCAAGGCGTTCTGGGAGTATGGAGATGATGCACTTCATGATCAATCTCTCGAAGCACTTCATTACGACTGAAGTCAGGGCCACCGGACGAAGAGTCTTTGAGGCACATTGCCTGGTTCTTCTTTGGTATGATGGTGGTCTTCTTGAAGCAGGTGGGTACCTCGGACGACCAGGGATCCCGTCCGGGCCCGTCGCCTTCCGAGGGTTCACTTTCAGTAAGGCCGATCTGACTTTGGAAGCTGCGATGGTGGGTATGGGTGAATTAAGGGCTGCTGGAGCACTTGACAACGGATTGTTGGTTACCTGCTCAAACTGAGCATAGAATGCATTGAGTTCATCTGGGAGGGGTGCGCTGCTGCCAGAGATACTGTTCAGCTTCGTTTTGTAGCCCATTATGTTGTTTAGTCCTTGCCACAACCACCGAGAGTCTGTCTGTGACTCTAGCTTGGTTTGATATTCTCTCTTGGCATCTCGGATGGCTTTGCGGAGGTCGTACCTGGATTTCTTGCATAGGTCAGGTTCGTCTGTCTTGAATGCGTCAGATCTGTCCTTCAGTAGGGAGTCAATCTCGCGATTGAGCCATGGTTTCCGGTTGGGGAACGCACGTACTGTTTTCTTTGGCACGCAGTAGTCCACACATTTGCTGATTAAGTTTGTGACGGTGGTGGCTTACTCATTTAAGTTGGTCGCTGAGTTCTTAAATATGGACCAGTCCACTGTCTCTAAGCAGTCACGCAAGAGCTCTTCTGCCTCCTCGGACCAGCACTGCGCAACCTTCTTAGCTGGATTCTCCCGCTTGAGTTTCTGCTTGTATGCCGGGAGAAGGAGCACCATCCTCTGGTCTGATTACCCAAAGTGCAGTCCGGGGATGGAACGGTAGGCGCCCTTGATTTTTGAGTAGCAGTGGTCAAGAGTGTTGTCGCCCCTGGTGGGACAGATGTGCTGGTGGAATTTTGGCAGTACACTCTTGAGGTTGGCCTTGTTGAATTCTCCGATCACGATGAACAAGGCCTCCGGGTGTTCTGTTTCGTAGTTGTTTATAACTGTTGTTTATAACTTATCCAAAAAGACGAGATGTTGGGTGTCTTAAAAAACATTAAGCTAGATAAGTCCCCAGGGTCTGAGGGGCGACCTGATAGAGGTCTACAAAATTATGAGGGGCATAGACAGAGTGGATAGTCAGAGGCTTTTCCCCAGGGTAGAGTGCTCAATTACTAGGGGGCATAGGTTTAAGGTGCGAGGGGTAAGGTTTAGAGTAGATGGACGAGGCAAGTTTTTTACACAGAGGGTAGTGGGTGCCAAGAAGCCGCTGCTGGAGGAGGTGGTGGAAGCAGGGACGATAGTGACATTTAAGGGTCATCTTGACAAATACATGAATAGGATGGGAATAGAGGGATCCGGATCCAGGAAGTGTAGAAGATTGTAGTTTAGTCGGGCAGCATGGTCGGCACGGGCTTGGAGGGCCGAAGGGCCTGTTCCTGTGCTGTACATTTCTTTGTTCTTTGTTTGTTCTTTGTTCTGTGTATAGTTCGTCCAGCGCCTTCCTCACTTCTGCCTGGGGTGGAATGTAGACCGATGTGATAATGGCTGAAGTGAACTCACGTGGAAGATAATATGGGCGGCACTTCATGGTCAGGTATTCCAGGTCTGGGGAGCAGTAGGTCGCCAGGGCCGCCACATCCAAGCACCAGGAGGAGTTGATGAGGAGCACACCCCTCCACCCTTCCCTTTGCCTGATGATGCCATGTGGTCCACCCGGTGAATTGAGAAGCCTTCAGGTTGTATGGCACAGTCCGGTGAGGCGGGGGTGAGCCATGTCTCTGTGAAACAGAGCACACAGCAGTCTCTTACTTCCCTCTGAGAGGTAAGTCTGGCGTTAAGTTCATCCAGCGTGTTTTCGATCGCTTGGACGTTTGCCAGGAGTATGCTGGGGAGTGGGGTCTTGAAACCGCATTGCTTCAGTCTAACCTGCAGACCGTCGCGTTTCCCTTGCTTCCTCGGTCGGCGGCTGCTGCTGGATGATCCTGGGATCCGATGGGAGACGTCAGCCCTTGTGGAAGGTAGTTGCGTCTGGCGGGGTCCAGGGTGCTGGCGGGGACCAGGGCGCTGTTTACGTATCCGTGGTCATGTCTGGCAGGGTCCAGGGTACTGGTTGAGGTAGAGGGATTGCTAGGGAGGCATGTTTGCGATCTGGATGGGTCTTGGCATTCTGCGGGCGCAAGAATACCTTGCAGCGCGTTCGGGTCCTTGCGCGGGATCTCTGCCATTTTGGGGTTCCTGGGTCATGGGCAGGGGCTTCCTGAGGCAGGTTGGGCTGGGTCCCGTAGTCTGTTCTCTCCCTGGGCGCTCCTGGGGGCGGATGTTGAAGTAGGCCCGGTCGGGCCTCCATGTGGATTTTTCTTTCTTCCATCACCAGGTAGGTCGGGTTGTTGGACGGGCCTCTCCGGGTCAGGTCGCTGGGCGGGTCGCGTTGGGCCGGGTCTTGCCGTCGGTGGTCAGGTCGGAAAATCCGGGGACTGGGCCAGACGATCCGGGGGCTGGCGTCGGTAGTTAGGCCGGTTTGGGAGCTCCGAGGTCCGGGTCGCCTCCAAATCGGGGTAACCCCCAGAACTTATGTCAAATGGCTTTGTCCACTGTTTTAATGGTGGTCGTTGGCCTGTCACCATTCAAATTTTGGACAAAGTGACCTCCAATAAACAAGATAAATATTCAAACAGTAACATCGTCATCTAGGGATGGGCAGAAATGCTGGCCTAGCCAGCGACATCTACGTCCCTTAAATTAATTTTTTAAATTCAAATGTCATGTGTACATTGTCCAGTAACGAAGCAGATAATTTTGGCAATGTTTCTGGCTAATGTTGCTAAGTATTATAATTTTATATTTCTTTGTTGTCACAAAAGAAAAAGTATGGAGATGCCCACGCTCTGGATTCTTGTAAAACATGATAAGAGGTTTATTTAGGGTATTCCTCAATAAAATCAAGATAGTGATCTGCCCAAAGCCTGTGCAAATCCTCTGCTGATGTCACTACACATCACGTGCTGCAGAGTCAACAGGAATGTATTCCCAGATGCATAACCCCCCCTCCCTCTTGACTTCATGAGTGCAACAACTATTAACATTTATACAACAGATTCCCTGATATATTATTTCTATACATATATACAATTCAGTAAGACAGTCACTGTGGTGGGCGTCTATTCCTTTTGTAATAGAATTCGGCATTCTGGAACTTGGCTACTTGTGACCTCAGAAGTATCCTCACTCCTTTCAATAAATGGTACTTCCTGAGTAGTTATTTCAGTAGCTGTCACTATAGGCACTGAAAGATCCTCAGAAACAGAACCTGAACTTGCCACTGTCTCTGTTCTCTGTTCCAAAGAATAGCTCTCCAGATCTTCTAAAGGGAAAACCTCTTGAGAAGTTTCTGCAAACTCACTTTGTGCAACAAGTAACTGATCAGCATGAAGTCGCTGAACTCTTTCATCATCCGTCTGTAAGGTGTATGACATTGGAGCTGTCTTTGTTAAGATCATAGCTGTTGCCCATTTCTCATTAGTGGTGTAATTCCTAGCTGACATTCTTTTGGTTAAATACTCATCTTTTAGATACTTTTCCCCCTCCTCGCAATTTGCATTTTCTGTTGTCGATTAACAATCTCTGACGTATCACATGGAGTTAACAAAGCAAACTGCGTTCGTAGTTTCCTCTTGAGCACGGCATTGCCGGTGAACTTTGCATGTATAGTGTTTCGATAAGATATTAGAAATGTGTTTACTCTTCTTGACAATGTCCCCATGTCCTTTGATGCGTTGACAGAATGCTTCAACGATTGCACAAAATGTTCAGCCAATCCATTAATTGCTGGATGATATGGAGCTGACTTGATATGATGTACACCATTTCCTTTCAAGTAGTCCTCAAAATACTTTAAAGTAAACTGCTTACCATTATCACTGACAATCTGCTCTGGTGTTCCGAATCTTGTGAATACTTTGTCTAGTTTCTCAATGGTCTGCTCAGTTATCGTTGACTTCATTATCGCATCTTCTGGCCATTTCACATCCACAATCACCAAGAACATAAAGGCAATGGAGGAATATTTTTACACCGAAAAAGATGCTCAAAGCTTCTTTTTCTAGCTGAACGTATTTCATTTCTGTTCTTGCAGGAGTACATTAAGCAAATGCTATCGGTCATTCCTCTTCTGAAGGCATAATGTGCGAGATGACTGCAACATCATAGGGTGAGGCATCACAAGCTAATTGCAACTTCGTTTTTGGATTATAATGAACCAACAGTTCTGACTTCAGTAAAGCTTCTTTCACTTCATTGTATGCATCTTCACATTCTTCTGACCAGAGCCATACCTGTTTGATACATAGTAATGTGTGTAAAGGCTTCCATCACGTTATTAAATTCGGCACAAATTTACCATAATAATTCATCAAAGCTAAAAACTACCTAAATTGGATCACATTTTGAGGATGTGGTCCTTCTGAGGTGGTTGACATTTTCCTTACCTCTGTGTGTAAACCATCTTTGTACATCATATGACCAAGCTAATTTCTGGATGACTTGAAAAAGTCATACTTTTCCTTTCTAACTCTCAGGTTGTGGCTCTGCAATCACTTCAGGGCAGCTTCCAAATTTGTTCAAGTGTTCCTGTTCACTCGAACCGGTGATGAGTTGGTCATCTAAGTAACACTGCACTTCATTCAAACCTCTTAGAATTTTATCCATGGATCCTTGAAAACGAGCGGATGCAGATATTGCAAAAGGAATTCTCCTGTAATGAAACGGACCTCTGTACCTCACTATGGTGAGTGGTACCTGTGATTCTGCAGCCACATTCATCTGTAGATATGCTTGTGAAAGACCAATTTTCTGAATTTCTGTCCTCCAGGATGTCCAAAATTGTTCAATCAGCAGCAGCGGATAATGATCTACACACATAACTGGATTAATAGTAGTTTTAAAATCACAACAAATTCTCATGAGCCATCTCACTTCAATACAGGAATGATTGTTGTTACTCATTCACTTGTAGGAACAGGTTTGATGACTCCTTTCCTCACTAATCTGTCTTGTTCTTCAACTTTAGGCCGAATGGCATATGGTACGGTTCTAGCTTTGGGACATTTAGGTATGCTGGCTAGCTTGATTTTTAAGTGCACTTCAACTCTAGTCACAGAGCCTTGTGAAACTTTGAACACCTCGTACTTCTTCAGAATTTGTTGCAAGTTGCTCTTGGAATCAAATAATTGATTGATTCTTTTCCCAGTTTAGCATAATCTTAACCAACCATGCTCTGCCAAATAGAGCAGGAAAGTTTCCATGGACAACATGAAGAGGCAACTTCACCATCTGCCCATTTGTTTCTACTTTTACCATGATGCATCCTTTCATTGTTACAACCTCTTCAGTATATGTCCTTAGGATCACATTTGACAGTTTTATAGGCAGATGCTTCAGCTTTTGATGTTAAATTGTCTCCGGTATTAGTGCCTGTATCCACTTCCATTTTAATTTCATGACTTTCAAGTTTTGTCAATGCCCAAAAACGTTATTGATCTCCCTGCATTGACAAAATCTAGCATCAGCTCAATTTTGCTGTCTTCTGAGTGATCTTGAGCTTCATCCACTATGTTGTAGACATGACTAGATTTTTCACTTGTGTTGTCCTTCTTACAATTGCTTGGTGTAGAAGTTTACTGAGCCTGACACGTTTTGACAATGTGCCCCTTCTTTCCACAGTTCATGCATGCATTTGATTTTACTCCAATATTCCCCTGCTAAGTGTCCAATCTGTGTACAATAGTGACATGGTTGCAGCCTTGTACCTCAAGGTATCCGTTTTCACTCCCGACCGTATATGTGAAGCTTCTCTCTTTGCAAGCTCCATAAATGTGGCAACATCCGCAGCAGCTTTTAGAGTCAAATGACTTCAGGAAGAAACTTCCTCTTAATTGCTTCATTGCATAACTCATAAACCAGCCTGTCTTGAAGAGTATCGTCAAATCTTGTACCTTACACATTCTCCCCATGTTTGCATGAGTTTCGACCCCACAACCCAAAGATGTGCAGGTAGGTGGATTGGCCATGCTAAATTGTCCCTTAATTGGAAAAATGAATTGGGTACTCTAAATTCATTTGAAAAAAGTCTTGTACCAAATTCACAATATCTAGTTTATCTCCTGAAAGACCCTATAAACTGTAAATTCATTTCACCTTCTTCCTCACTATAGTGGTGGATTCAGAACCTTTCTGCAATCAGTAACGGTTTAGGAGAAAAATGTCCCTGTAAAATTTTCATTAATTCACTGAAGAACTTGTCTCCTGGTTTTGCTGGGTGACCAGGCTTCTGTAGCACCATAAATGTTTTATGATAAACTGAGCTGAGAAATGTTGCGACCCTTAGGTCCTCCAGTGTCTTATCAGCTATTAGAAATAATTGGGATCTTTCCTCATGTGAATTCCATGTTTCATAATCCTCATCAAACGCATCCATTGCACCTGTTTTCCCCACATTTTTGGATCATAGGGTCTTCTTTCCTTCTGACTGTGTTGAAAAGTTTGAAACAAACAATCCCTTGAATATGCAATCTTTCCCCTTTTTGCCTGAGTATTTTGACTTTTCTACCTAGTAGTGGCCAATGCACAGGCAGCAGACTTCGAACTCCGCATTCCCTGAAGCCCATATAGTTTTGCCACATGTGCGGTCCCTGCAGCCCAGACCCCACTCACTTCAACGCAAGCAAGTGTTTCCCAGCTGTCAGTCCTTTTACTATCAGCTGCTGTCGAAAAATTGTGAAACCTTCACATCGGCGGCAGTACTTCTGCTGCATCTGTGTATGTGCGTCCGGTACCAAGAATTGTCCGTTGCTCCCAAAGCCGTCCCACAATTAGCCGACAAAAATCTTCTTTCCAGGGATTGTTCTGCCTCAACCCTCATTGCTAATTTTCTCTTGTTCTATATTTCTTTGTGCCGCAAAGAAAAAAGATATGGAGCTGCCCGCACTATGGATTCTTGTAAAATCCGATGAGAGGTTTATTAAGGGTGTTGCTCAATCTAATCCAGATGGCAATCTGCTCCAACCCCGTGCAAACACTGACGTCACTACACATCGCGTGACTCAGGGCCAGCATGAAGGTATTCCCAGGTACATAAATTAGTAGTCACAGTGAAGTCCGGAAAGGAGTGTCAAACGAAAGGTTTATTACCAAAAGTAAAGTTTTTACAAGTAACTGTTCCAGTCCCAGTCGGGACTGCTCTGCAGCTTGGCTCTTACCTGGGTCGGCTTTTAAGGTTCTGAGTTAACTATCCCGCTATGGGCCTCTGTCCATCAGCGGGGTAACTCGTTCTCCACGAGGCTCATGGGGGGATTAATTGGGTCGTACCCGTGGGGGTTATAACACACAACACGTCACTAAATTATTGATTGCTTGTCAACTTCAAATCTACTTGCACATAGTTATTCTTCAGAAGAAGTTTCAGTAATTTTTAAAATGACAATTGTTTCATATGTGGCTTTCTGTAATTAGTGTGAAGGCATTTTAACAAAAACAGAATTAAAGTTCAATTGAAATTTGCTTTTCGATCTCTTGACTGCTGCTCAGAAAGCAACAATTGAAATTAGTTTGGTCTGTCCCTAATTTCCCTAATTATTTGATTAATTGGTGATTTTCTACTTTTGTGGCAATGCTTTGCTTTAAAATTAATTCAGAGAGCAAAATGCAAGAAGCAGTGATGACACCTCAATAAGTTTTAATCTCACAATTTTTTTCTATGGCGCAATGATATCACACAAATATTATCACCAGCAAGATGATTCCACATGTATATTAATTTTTCTGGTAATTACAATAATATTCATCTGTTCATTTGACAATCTCATAGCTGAATGTTTGTCAATTCCTATTTGATTTGTCATTTTTTTAAAGCCAGAATATCCTTTATACAAATAGTCATCCTGGACATTACAGTTCATGCAGTTTAAACACTTGGCCAACAATTTTGACTTGTGTTCTTTGCAAAACAATGCATAGTACTAGGCCTACAAACCAAAAAGGTTTCTTTATATAGTTCCCCCCATGCCCCTTCCAGCATTTTAAAGGGACTATTCCCTCCATGGCGCCCTGGTACACCCTCTCATAGTGCCAGTAACCTGTTTGCTTCATCCTATGAGAAGCAGGCAAGGATGAGAGCCTCCCTGACTCTTCGGTTATGCTGCACCCTTGCCACAGCCTGTCCTTCTTCCCCTGGCTGGTCCTGTCGGTCCTCCTCGGCTTGTGCACAGCCCCTCCTGGTCCGGCCCTTCCTGGTCCTCCTCTTCAGATGAGGCCGCATGTCCCTCCTCCTCCACCTCCAGCACATTGCCCAGCTCATGTGCCAGGTTGTGGAGGGCACAGCAGACCACTACAAAGCAGGAGACCCATTAGGGGCATGCACTGCTGTGCACCACCAAAGTGGTCCAGGCATCAGAACCGCATTTTCAGCAGTCCGATGCACTGCTCAGTGACAGCACAGGTGGCAACATGGGCCTTGTTATAACGGGTCTTCGCTTCAGTCTCCAACCTTCGTGCTAACGTCATCAGCCAGAACCTCAACGGATACCCTGGGCCATCCCGGTGTTGGTGGAAAATCCAGCTCTCCAGGCATCTTCATTGGCTTGGTCCAGCTCAAAGTTGATATCGTCAGCAGCCCAGGCTCTCCAGCTGCACACACAGAATACAGGCTGGTACTCCAGTGAACCACTGAAAGAGTGTTGTCTTTCAGATTCTGCCTTTCAGGTGAGATGGGAAACTGAGGCCCTGGCTACTCTCTCAGGGGGGTGTAAGAGTTTCTTTGTCACTGTGCCTAGTCAATGTTCATCTCTCAAACAACACCTGAACATTATTGCATTATTATTTCTGGAAAATTGCTATTCACAAATTGCCTGCTTGATTTCCTACATTCTCGAAATGACTAGATTTCAAAAGTGCTTTATTGACTGTGAAGCACGAAGGTAAATAAATGCAAGTCTCCTTTTTGTTCCCCCCACATTGCCCACTCTCTCCCCCCCCCCCCTCACGACATATAACTGGAAACCCCCCTCATGGGGCTCCCACAATTGCCTGCCCAGGCACTTCCCTTGGCACTGCCCATTGGCACAGGTTGGCAATGCCACATTGGCACTGCCAACCTGGTAGTACCAAACTGCGCCAATTGGTACTGCCAGGGGCAGTGCCAGGGTACTGCCCAGGCATGATACCCATACCCATGGGTCTATATATCCCTTTGCGTCCCCAAAGGGATCCCCTCGGCTGAATCTCATCTTTCAAAACCTGTTGTAAAACCTTGATGACGTCTCGTCAATGATGTTTGCATATCGAGTGAGGGGGAATCATCTGGCAGGCGATGGCTAATGATAGTAAAATGTATTGCAATCCATCAAAATGAGGCTCTCGCCAATTGTGGGCGTGAATTTCGTGACATCATTGGTGAGGGGCATGGGAAATCAGGAAACTCGATCTCCCTGCATTTTCCACCTGCATTGCCATTCTCTGACTGACAGCGACCAGGGGCTGAAAATCACCCTGCAGAATCAAGAGAGCTACCTGTTACAATAAGCCAATTCTAAGCCTGAAATGTACACCATTACCTTTCCGTGAATGTTTTTTCTGAAATGCTGAAAAGCACTTATTGTGTAATAAGAGTAGCATTGCATTTCTCCAGTATTGTATGCCTAGTCAAATAGGCTGTTGTTTGCATCTGCAAATGCTTGCTGTGAAAGCCAGTAGTTCTTGATACTCTGCTCCTTAAATTCTTTTTTCGGTAATTCTTTGCATTCACTGACAAGCAATCTCCTGATGACTGTAAATGTGATGGTTTCCATTTCTGTTCTTAGGGAAAAGACAGAAAATTCTACCTTGGGACACTCCATTTGTCTTTGCTGGTCTCTGATGCATCATTCACACTCTTTTCCTGTATGTTTGCAAATGACTAGCTGTAGGGAAGACACAAAAGAACATAGGAAAGTACAAAATAAAAAACCCGAACATCTCAATAATAATAGCTTGACAGTGAAAAGTGGCAGTATTTGAAGAATGAGCAGGTTATTTTCAGTAACAAATTGGTAACTTCCGAACAAGAATTTTAAAAATGCCAGCACCCTTCGCTGGTTCCTTGCCAATTGAACTCTTTTATCAAAAGACTGGTGAAACAAAGTAAGCTACAAATGTACTCAGCAATAATATTGTCCTTTTACAGGGCTGAGGACAACTTAAAACTAGCTGGAAATGCTAACATTTATCATCAAAATTGGCACTGGAAATGAATAATCCAATCTGTATCTTGGCATTTGGTTTGAATTAACCCAACAAAATCCATCAAAATTACAGCAGAACATGAGATAAAGAGCATGCAACTAAAGTAATAGCCCCTCATGTCCATTCAGCTTTACCCAAATAATGTCAACAGTGGTCATTTTCTCAGTGGTCCTGAGTGTACCATGTAATGGAGCAACAGTTCAACCTTGTTAGATTACTCAGCGATAGTCCAGATTGGTTCGGGTGTCTATTCAGTTCTGCCTATTTTACTGAACAACCAGAACTGTACCAATGAAAGGGAATGTCTGCAGTTCTCTGTCCACCGCATCTTGTTAATGTTATTCTGCGGTCTCATGAAGAATCAAGAATGGTAAAAGTTAATACTGACCACATGCACAGTTTGGCTTTGCAGTCATCCAGAAAATAGGGGATCATTTTGGTCTCTCCCATTTTTCAGTGGGAATAGGGCAGCAGCAGGACCATAAGACATAGAAGCAGAATAAGGCCATTTGGCCCATTGAGTCTTCTCTGCCACTCAACCATGGCTGATATGTTTCTCATCCCCATCCCCCTGCCTTGTCCCCGTAACCCATGATCCCCTTATTAATCAAGAACCGATCTATCACTGTCTTAAAGACACTCATTGATTTGGCCTCCCAGCCAAAGAGTTCCATAGATTCATCTGAAGAAATCCCTCCTCATCTCAGTTTTAAAGGTGTGCCCTCGGGCTCTAGTTTTTCCTGCAAGTGGAAACTTCCTCTCCACGTCCACTCTATCCAGGCTTTTCAGTATCCAGACCAAGACATGCTTCCTGCTATTTCCCACCCAAGGTCTCCCCTGTCATATTCAAGTAAATCCTGAAATAGACAGCCAGTTCTCCCACCAGAAACAAGCAGAAGAGACTTATTAGACTGTAAAGATCATTTCCCTACCACGTGGGTAATACTCCAATGTAATTTCAGTCCTCCAATACACTATAGCTGGTATCATTTCTGCACACTGACTCCAAATTCCAAGCAACAAGCCAATAACACTTAAAAGGATCACGGGCGGCTGCAAGGAGAAAATTGGTTGGGGAACGATTTTTTGACAGTAGTAGTGATTCTGCTGGGCTGACCATTATGCAATGAATAACAAATCTTGTAGCAATTTTCTTGTAGACTGGACAAATTAAACTGGCAAAGGTAATCTGGAAGTTGAGCCTGTCGAATGATTTTGCATCAACTTCCAAGAACAATACATTATGGAACCAATTAGGAATAATGCTATTTTATATCTGTGTGATGAGCCAAGGTTAATTAGTAACCATGTAAGGGTGGTATGGTGGTGCAGTGGTTAGCACTGCTGCCTCATGGTGCTGAGGACCCGGGTTCAATCCCAACCCCAGATCACTGTCCGGATGGAGGTTGCACATTCTCTCCGTTTCTGTGTGGGTCTCACCCGCACAGCCCAAATGATTTGCAGGGTAGGTGGATTGGCCATGTTAAGTTGCCCATTATTTGGAATTTAAAAAAAAAATAGTTAGTCACCTTGTGGAAAAAGATCCCCTGGGGGGATACGATCAAAATACATATTAATTTGACTCAAGTCAAAATGAAGAATCATAAACTTAAAATGCCAATTGTATAGTTAGGAGGGGAAGCTAGTTAAAGTTGATGGCATACCTAGACTAAAAGCACAGCACAGTAACACAGTGGTTAATAATAATAATAAAAATATTTTATTGTCACAAGTAGGCTTCAATGAAGTTACTGCGAAAAGCCCCTAGTCGCCACATTACAGCACCTGTGCGGGTACGTAGAGGGATAATTCAGAATTCTCAGCCGATACGGGAATTGAACCCGTGCTGCAAGGCCTTGTTCTGCATTACAAGCCAGCTGTCTAGCCCAATGAGCTAAACCAGCCCTGGTTAGCACCATTGCTTCACAGCTCCAGGGTCCCAGGTTTGATTCCGGCTGCACATCCTCCCCGTGTCTGCATGGGTTAACTCCGGGTGCTCCGATTTCCTCCCAAAGTCCAAAGGTGTGCAGCTTAGGTGGATTGGCCATGATAAATTGCCCTTAGTGTCCCCCAAAAAAAGGTTAGATGGGGTTATTGGGTTACGGGGATAGGGTGGAGGTGGGGGTTAAATAGGGTGCTCTTTCCAGGGGTCAGTGCAGGCTCAATGGGCAGAATGGCCTCCTTCTGCGCTGTAAATTCTATGAAAGATGTGGCATCAAAGAACCAGTGGAAAACACTAAAGAAAATTATTCAAACTGTTCCTCAAAAATGTATTCCATTAAAAATCAAAAACTTGGTTAAGGATACCATTAGATTTTTAAAAAGGCATATTACATTTCACAGACTAATGGTGAGTTTGAGCATTGGGAAAGTTTTAGAAACTTGCAATAAACACAGAAAATAGTGAAAAATAGTACATGGAAATAAATGAGTCAGGAATATAAAAATAGATTTTGCAAGTATATTAAAAGGACAATAGCTGAAGTAAATGTTAGTCCCTGAGAGGCAGAGACAGGAGAAACTATTGTTACATGTGGAAAAGTGGTGGGTAACCTTTTCCCTTTCTTGTTACTTCTTGGCTGACCGCAGCAAGGCACATATATTTTGAGAAGGAGTGTTTTAACCCTTTTGACTGCTGTGGTTTTAAAGAATAGAGACAAGCAGACTTTCTGGTAAGTTTAAATCAAAATAAAGGATGACCAATCATATATACAATACCCAAAATATAAATGCACTGGAACACACACTCCCTCAGTTACACAGATACACAAGAAAAGATGAATGCTAGAGATGAAATGTATTTAGATTATGAACAGAGTAACAAGATACAAGTCACTTATTCTTTCTTAGTTCTTGAAAGATGAAGAAGCATTTTAGATTTTCTCTCGTGATTCTTTGAAGAAAATGGAGATTTAAAGTTTCTGAGATTTCACTGTAAGTTGTGGCCCATCTCCACGAGAGAGGAACTATAATTTTGCAGATGAAAACAGATTAGCCCTTCTTTTGCTCCCTGAGACAATTATCTGCTTGAGGTAGGCTTTCTTTCTTTTTTTTACTGGGTCAGGATCGTTCTGTTCTGCTGGAAGCCAGACTGCTTTGTTGGGCTCTCTTGTGGAGTAATAAAGTGTCAACTCCCCCACCCCACTGCTAGTTTTGATCACATAAAGACAGTTTTTATGTATCCCATTTTCTACATCATGGGTTGTAGCTGAGGTTATTGATACACAATGGTGATATGCTTGATATCTCATCAACAAAGCAGTTAAGATTGGGTTTCCTCCCGGGTGCTCCGGTTTCCTCCCACAGTCCAAAGATGTGCAGGTTAGGTGGATTGGCCATGCTAAATTGCCCTTAGTGTCCAAAAAGGTGAGGTGGGTGTCATAATATACACCAGTATATCATGGTGCAGACACACACTGATGGACACACAGTGGGACCAATCAGCATACACAACACCACAGTCAATCACCAGTGAGAGCACACGCACTATAAAGACAGGGGACAGGAGAGTTACGGCTCATTCTAGTAGCAGCCAGCTCGGAGCACAGAGCTCACAGCCTGCAACACAGACATTCACCATGTGTTGAGTGCATCACCTGGTTAGGACTAGGCAAGGGTCAACAGTTAAAGCTGGTATTGCATTTACCCACAGTTCAAGTATGTTAATATAGTTAACCTTTAATAAAATAGAGTTGCACCACGTCCAGTGTTGGTGACCTGTTTGTGATCCAGAACACCCAACACATCATGGTATCAGGAGTTGGGTTGCATACTAGCACTTCTGAGACACACCTGCAACTAATCAGCATTCCGGCATCCTGATGTATGGAGAACATCAACCCGCCGCCGCGGCTCCGCATCGCCGGCAATCGCGGGGTCAATTGGAAGATTTTTAAACAGCGCTTCCAGCTCTTCCTCGAAGCCACGGACAGGGAGAGCGCCTCAGAAACCAGGAAGATTGCTCTGCTTCTCTCCACGGCCGGCCAACATGCCATCCACATCTTCAACTCCCTCACATTCGCAGACAACGAGGACAAGACAAAGTACAAGACGGTTCTCCTCAAATTCGATACCCACTTCAGCATAGAGGTCAATGAAAGCTTCGAAAGATACCTGTTCCAGCAGCGTTTGCAGGGTAAGGATGAGCCTTTCCAATCCTTTTTAACACACCTCCGCATCCTTGCACAGTCCTGTGGCTACGGGCCCACCTCCGACTCCATGATATGCGACCAAATCGTATTTGGTGTTCTGTCGGACCCCTCCTCACCTTAGCGACTACCATCGAGACCTGTGTCCTAAATGAAAATGCCACCAGCCAGTACTCCCACATACAGGCGGCTGAATTGGCGCGGCAAGGTCCCCACGAGGCGGAACGGGTCAAAACAATTGAACACCTCCAAGGTTGCAGCCTGGATGAGGGCGGCCATTTTGCGCGCTTTTCGTGACCTCCCGTGCTTGTACGCGCCAAATGAGGGGACGGTGACGTGGAGGAATGTGATGCGCAGCCGTGTACCACGCAGGATGGCACCGCGCATGCGCGGTGGCGCAACGAGCGTACTGACGTCACGACGTGCGGCAACTGTGGCTCCGCCCATTTAAAGAGGCAATGTCCTGCAAAATCGCGACAATGCCTATGATGTGGCAGACTTGGCCACTATGCTGCCTGCTGTTGAGCAGCTCAGCCTGCCAACTCGCATCACTTCAGCCAGCCTCGCAGGAACGTTCGGGCAATTCAACCCACGTTCACCGAGTCCGATTCCGACTTCCCGCAGATCAGTGACACCGAGGACCCGAGGGAGCATTTTCAAGTCCCTGTTATAACAAAGAACAGGCTGTCCCCGAATCAAAACCACCAGCCGCTGTCAGTGCACAGCATTGATCCAGACGACGAGTGGTGTGCCACCCTGACGGTCAACCGATCCCAGATACGATTCCGCCTGGACACTGGTGCTTCCGCTAATCTCCTAGAGTGGTCAGACTTTCAGACCCTTGGGGTTAAACCAACCATTCTTCCGTCGACCTGCCAACTAGTGGACTACAATGGCAACGTCATTCCTGCTACCGGTTCATGCCAACTCGAAGTGACGCACAACTCGCGAAAAGCCATCCTTCCCTTCGAGATCGTGGGCTCCTCGAAGGACTCTCTGCTAGGCGCAAAGGCGTGCAAACTCCTAAACCTCGTTCAACGAGTACACTCTCTCTCTCCAGAGGACACGTCTGCCTTCCAGGATGCGGACTTCAGGGCGCAACTCAATGCCATCGTCGACCAGCACCACGATGTTTTCGAAGGCATGGGCACGCTTCCATACACTGACAAAATCCTGCTCAAACAAGACGCCATGCCTGTGGTTCATGCACCTCGCAGAGTCCCAGCACCCCTCAAGGACCGCCTCAAGCAGCAGCTGCAGGACCTCCAGGACCAAGGAGTGCTCTCCAGAATGACGGAACCAACCGACTGGATCAGTTCCATGGTGTGCGTAAAGAAGCCTTCCGGTGAGCTCCGGATCTGCATTGACCCAAAGGATCTGAATCGCAACATAATGAGGGAGCATTACCCTATCCACAAGCGCGAGGAGATCACATGCGAGATGGCTTGGGCCAGCAACTTCACCAAACTTGACGCCTCGAAAGGATTCTGGCAAATTCAACTAGACAGGTCCAGCAGAAAGCTGTGTACCTTTAATACCCCGTTTGGCAGATACTGCTACAACAGGATGCCGTTTGGGATTATATTGGCATCAGAAGTATTCCACCGGATCATGGAGCAAATGATGGAGGGCATTGAGGGTGTGCGCGTCTATGTTGACAACATCATCATTTGGTCCACCACCCCGCAGGAGCATATCAGTCGCCTCCAGTGCGTTTTCAAACGAATACGGGACCAAGGCCTCCGCCTCAACAGAGCCAAATATTCCTTCGGCCAGACGGAACTCAAGTTCCTAGGGGACCACATCTCCCGGTTGGGTGTGCGGCCGGATGCGGACAAGGTGGCAGCCATCACGGCCATGCAGAAGCCAGTGGAAAAGAAGGCGGTCCTCCGATTTTTGGGCATGGTCAACTTCCTGGGGAAGTTCATCCCCAACCTCGCCTCCCATACCACAGCTCTCCGGAACCTGGTCAGGAAGACGACACACTTCCAATGGCTTCCCGCCTACGAGCGCAAATGGGAGGATCTTAAGACCAAGCTTACCACGGCCCCGGTATTGGCATTTTCTGATCCCACGAAGGAAACAAAAATTTCAAAGGATGCCAGCCAATCCGGCATTGGGGCGGTGCTCCTGCAATGCGATGAGGCCTCATCATGGGCTCCCGTTGCATATGCGTCACGTACCATGACCCCCACAGAACAGCGCTACGCGCAGATCAAAAGGAGTGCCTGGGCCTGCTGACTGGGGTTGACAAATTTCATGATTACGTGTACGGCCTCCCCCAATTCATTGTCAAGACCGACCATTGCCCGCTGGTCAACATTGTACAAAAAGTCCTGAATGATATGACCCCTCGCCTCCAGCGCATTCTGCTTAAACTCCGGCGGTACGATTTCCAGCTCCTATACACCCCAGGCAAGGACCTGATCATAGCCGACGCTCTGTCCAGGGCAGTCAACACCCCGTGTGACTGAGGGGTTCGTCTGCCAGGTTGATGCCCATGTGGCCTTCACGGCCTCCAATCTGCCGGTCACGGATGAACGCCTTAACCACATTCGCCGCGAGCTGTGGCTGACCCCCTACTACAGCGTGTCATGCACCACATGACGGACGGGTGGCTCAAGGGCCAATGCCCGCAGTTCTACAATATCAGAGACTATCTGGCAGTAGTCGATGGTGTCCTCCTGAAGCTGGACTGCATCGTGATCCCGCACAGCATGCGCAAGCTCGTTTTGGATCAGCTACACGTGGGCCATCTTGGCGTGGAGAAGTGCCGATGGAGGGCCCAAGAGGCTGTGTACTGGCCCGGCATCAATGTGGACATCGCCAACACAGTGCTCAACTGCCCCACCTGTCAGCGGTTCCAGCCTGCCCAACCACGTGAGACCCTACAGACCCATGAGTTGGTCACGTCCCCTTGGTCTAAGGTAGGCGTTGACCTGTTCCATGTGCTCGGCAGGGACTATGTTCTGATTGTTGACTATTTTTCGAACAACCCGGAGGTCGTACGCCTGCATGACATCACATCATCAGCGGTCATCCGTGCCTGCAAGGAGACCTTTGCTCGTCACGGCATCCCATTCACTGTGATGTCGGACAATGGCCCCTGCTTCGTAAGCCAGGAATGGTCCAACTTTGCCAGCAGGTACAACTTTGTGCATGTGACATCCAGTCCCCTGCACCCCCAATTCAATGGCAAAGCGGAAAAGGGCATCCACATCGTCAAACGGCTCCTCTGCAAGGCTGCCGATGCAGGATCCGACTTCTACCTCGCCTTGCTGGCCTATCGTTTGGCCCCACTCTCCACGGGCTTGTCGACAGCCCAGCTGCTCATGGGTCGCACCCTCAGGACCACGGTGCCGTCCATTCATGTCCCAGACCTCGACCACGTTCCGGTCCTTCAGCGGATGCAACAGTCTCGTGCACAACACAAGGCGGCGCATGACGCTCGGGCGACTGATCTTCCTGCTCTGGCGCCGGATGACAACGTCCGCATCCATCTTCCGGAGGATGGCTGGTCTGCAACTGCTGTGGTTCTTCAGCAGGTGTCTCCCCGCTCGTTCCTGGTTCGTCTGCCAGATGGCTCCATTCGCCTCCGCAATCGGCGTGCCCTTCGTCTCGTTCCATGCTCGCTACGTGATCCTCCACTGGTGCCACGTCCTCCTGTTGTCCCCAAGCTGGACTATGTGGAGATTGCAAATACTTTGCATCCTCCTCACTCTGCCGTGGCCCAGCCCGTTCCTCAGCCGGTGGCTCCTGATCCACCCTTGAGGCGGTCAACCAGAATTTGTCGCCCACCTCAGAGACTTGCCTTATGCGTTTTACAATGTTGGACTCTTTGATCTGTTCTGTTATCCTGTTTCATCGTTCCAGTAGTCTGTATACAATGTCCATTTCGTTGTTGGTGTGACACCCTATTTCTCTGCACCAGGTAACTTCCCGTGTAAATAGATTAGCCTCATGTACATAGTCATGTAAAGAACACGCACACACATAGTCAGGTACATTCACTACACGATATTTATTGTCACGCAGGCACATGTTCTTTATATAAAAGGGGGGATGTCATAATATACACCAATATATTATGGTGCAGACACACACACACACACTGATGGACATGCAGTGGGACCAATCAGCATACACAACACCGCAGCCAATCACCAGTGAGAGCACACGCACTATAAAGACAGGGGACAGGAGAGTTCCCGCTCATTCTAGTAGCAGCCTGCTCGGAGCACAGAGCTCACAGCCTGCAACACAGACATTCACCATGTGCTGAGTGCATCACCTGGGTAGGACTATGCAAGGGTCAACAGTTAAAGCTGGTATTGCATTTACCCACAGTTCAAGTATGTTAATATAGTTAGCCTTATAATAAAATAGAGTTGCACCTCTTCCAGTGTTAGTGACCTGTTTGTGATCCAGAGCACCCAACACATCAGTGGGGTTACTGGGTTACGGGGATAGGGTGGAGGCATGGGCTTGATTAGGGTGCTCTTTCCAACGGCCAATGCAGACTTGATGGGTTGATTGGCCTCCTTCCACACTGTAAATTCTATGACTGAAATACCTAATTTGACATTCCATCCTCCTGCTGTGGACAGATCTGGTAGCCATTGTCTTTCAAATCCCTTGTATTGAAATGCGGTGGGGGGAGGGGGAGGGGTGTCGCACCAGGAAAATCCATCTGCATTCTTAAGTAACTTACATTTTTATCTCTGTTTGTCTGTGATGCATGATCAATGACCACTAAAGGGAGGTTGTAGTCCAAATGAAGGCTTTAATAAGCTAGATGTTTCTCCCAGCAACTCAGGTACAGAATGAAGGCTGCTGGGGCGGCACGGGCTCTTATACCCAGCCTAGCAGGGTGGAGCTACCATACAGCTTGACCAATAGTAAGCATACAATATCTACCAATTGTGCTCCAGCATTACCAGGTACCGTAATACCTCTACACAGACGACCACATTCACCCTCTGTTAAATAAGAGTCTGGCGGGGGTGGTGGCCTGATACTGCAAACATGGCAATGTGGTAGAATTAGTTATGGAGGTACCGTAATACCTCCGTCCAGCGTTTTGTAACTATTTACAATTCTATTAACTATTTCCAATTTATGATTGAAATTTACAATTTAAAATGAAGCAATCAGTCGATCGGGGGCCCTGGTCATCCTCTGTTATCATCGGAGCTTCGGTGGTGACTCCGGTGGAGGCTCGGGCGTCTGTGACTCCGGGAGCATGGCCTCGATCTCTGTGGCAGCTTTGACACCCCTAGATGGCGCTGTTGGGGAAAACGGTTGACCTGGGAAGAGAGCGCCTCCGGGGTGCGTCGGTGGGTGGGGGGGCCTAGCCGGGGCCAGCGGAAGGACCGATCCTCCTGTAAAGTGCCCTGGTGGAGGGAAGGGTGGGGCTGGTGGCTGGGGCATGCGTGGGGCTCCGGAGGGCGCCAGGACTCGTAGGGAGACCGTATCTTGTCGGCCGTCGGGGTACGCCACGTAGGCGTACTGGGGGTTAGCGTGGAGAAGATGGACCCTCTCGATCAACGGGTCCAACTTTTGCGCCCGCACGTGTTTTCGGAGCAGGATGGGTCCGGAAGCTGCCAACCAGGTCAGGAGCGAGGTCCCAGAGGAGGACTTCCTTGGGAAGACAAGGAGACGTTCATGAGGTGTCTGGTTGGTTGCGGTACAAAGCAGTGACCGGATGGAGTGGAGGGCATCCGGGAGGACTTCCTGTCAGCGGGAGACCGGGAGATTCCAGTACTGTAGGGCCAGTAGGACGGTCTTCCAGACCGTTCCGTTCTCCCTCTCGACCTGCCCGTTACCCCGGGGGTTGTAACTGGTCGTCCTGCTTGAGTCGATGCCCTTGTTGAGCAGGAATTGGCGCAGTTCATCGCTCATAAAGGAGGACCCCCTATCACTGTGTATGTAAGCGGGGAACCCGAACAGTGCAAAGATGCTATGGAGGGCATTGATGACGGTGGTTGCGGTCACGTCGGGGCAGGGGATAGCGAATGGGAACTGGGAGTACTCGTCAATCATGTGTTGCAGTCGGTGGAGGGGAGGGGGCCTTTGAAGTCCATGCTGAGGCGTTCAAAGGAAGCCTTTTTCAGGTGCGCTCTCTCTGGCCGGTAGAAGTGCGGTTTGCGCTCCGCGTAGACTTGGCAATCCCTGGTGGCTGTCCTGACCTCCTCGATGGAGTAAGGCAGGTTGCGGGTCTTGATAAAGTGGAAGAAGCGAGTGACCCCCGGGTGGCAGAGGTCCTCGTGGAGGGCTCGGAGGCGGTCCACTTATGCGGTGGCACATGTGCCGCGGGACAGGGCATCAGGAGGCTCGTTTAGCTTCCCGGGACGTTACAAGATCTCGTACTTGTAGGTGGAGAGTTCGATCCTCCACCGCAAGATCTTATCGTTTTTTATCTTGCCCCGCTGTGCATTATCGAACATGAAAGCAACTGACCGTTGGTCAGTGAGGAGAGTGAATCTCCTGCCGGCCAGGTAATGCCTCAATGTCGCACAGCTTCTACTATGGCCTGGGCCTCCTTTTCGACTGAGGAGTGGTGGATTTCGGAGGCATGTAGGGTACGTGAGAAGAAGGCCATGGGCCTGCCCGCTTGGTTGAGGGTGACTGCCAGAGCTACGTCAGACGCGTCGCTCTCGACCTGGAAGGGGAGGGACTCGTCGATGGCGTGCATCGTGGCCTTTGCAATGTCCGTTTTGATGCAGCTGAAGGCCTGGCGGGCCTCTATCGACAGGGGAAAAGCTATGGATTGGATGAGGGGACGTGCCTTGTCCGCATAGAACATAGAACATTACAGCGCAGTACAGGCCCTTCGGCCCTCGATGTTGCGCCGACCTGTGTAACCACTCTAAAGCCCATCTAAACTATTCCCTTATCGTCCATATGTCTATCCAATGACCATTTGAATATCCTTAGTGTTGGCGAGTCCACTACTGTTGCAGGCAGGGTATTCCACACCCTTACTACTCTCTGAGTAAAGAACCTACCTCTGACATCTGTCTTATCTCTATCACCCCTCAATTTAAAGCTATGTCCCCTCATGCTAGACATCACCATCCGAGGAAAAAGGCTCTCACTGTCCACCCTATCCAATCCTCTGATCATCTTGTATGCCTCAATTAAGTCAACTCTTAACCTTCTTGTCTCTAACGAAAACAGCCTCAAGTCCCTCAGCCTTTCCTCATAAGATCTTCCTTCCATACCAGGCAACATTCTGGTAAATCTCCTCTGCACCCTTTCCAATGGGGCTGGTTTAGCACACTGGGCTAAATCGCTGGCTTTTAAAGTAGACCAAGCAGGCCAGCAGCGCGGTTCAATTCCCGTACCAGCCTCCCCAAACAGGTGCCGGAATGTGGCGACTAGGGGCTTTTCACAGTAACTTCATTGAAGCCTACTCGTGACAATAAGCGATTTTCTTTTTTTTTTCAATGCTTCCACATCCTTCCTATAATGCGGCAACCAGAATTGCACGCAATACTCCAAATGCGGCCGCACCAGTGTTTTGTACAGCTGCAACATGACCCCATGGCTCCGAAACTCGATCCCTCTACCAATAAAAGCTAACACACCGTACGCCTTCTTAACAACCCTCTCAATCTGAGTGGCAACTTTCAGGGATCTATGTACATGGACACCGAGATCTCTCTGCTCATCCACACTGCCAAGAATCTTACCATTAGCCCAATACTCTGTCTTCCTGTTATTCCTTCCAAAATGAATCACCTCACACTTCTCTGCATTAAACTCCATTGGCCACCTCTCAGCCCAGCACTGCAGCTTATCTATGTCCCTCTGTAACTTGTAACATCCTTCCGCACTGTCCACAACTCCACCGACTTTAGTGTCATCTGCAAATTTACTCACCCTTGCTTCTACACCCTCCTCCAGGTCATTTATAAAAATGACAACCAGCAGTGGCCCCAAAACAGATGCTTGTGGTACACCACTAGTAACTGAACTCCAGTCTGAACACTTCCCATCAACCACAACCCTTTGTCTTCTTCCAGCTAGCCAATTTCTGATCCAAACTGCTAAATCGCCCTGAATCCCATGCTTCCGTATTTTCTGCAGTAGGCTACCATGGGGAACCTTATCAAACGCTTTACTGAAATCCATATACACCACATCAACTGCTTTACCCTCAGCCACCTGTTTGGTCACCTTCTCAAAGAACTCCATAAGGTTTGTGAGGCACGACCTACCCTTCACGAAACCGTGTTGACTCTGTCTAATCAAATTATTCCTTACCAGATGATTATACACCCTATCTCTGATAAACCTTTCCAAGATTTTGCCCACAACAGAAGTAAGGCTCACTGGTCTATAGGTACCGGGGTTGTCTCTACTCCCCTTCTTGAACAAGGGGGACAACATTTGCTATCCTCCAGTCTTCTGGCACTATTCCTGTAGACAAAGGTGACTTAAAGATCAAAGCCATTGGCTCAGCAATCTCATCCCTAGCTTCCCAGAGAATCCTAGGATAAATCCCATCCAGCCCAGGGGACTTATCTATTTTCACCCTTTCCAGAATTGTTAACTCCTCCTCCTTATGATCCTCAAGCCCTTCTAGTCTAGTAGCCTGAATCTCAGTATTCTCCTCGACAACATTGCCTTTTTCCTGTGTGAATACTGACGAAAAATATTCATTTAGCACCTCTCCTATCTCCTCGGACTCCAAGCACAACTTCCCACTACCGTCCTTGACTGGCCCTACTCTTACCCTAGTCATTCTTTTATTCCTGACATATCTATAGAAAGCTTTAGGGTTATCCTTGATCCTACCTGCCAAAGACTTCTCATGTCCCCTCCTGGCTCTTCTTAGCTCTCTCTTTAGGTCCTTCCTAGCTAACTTGTAACTCTCGAGCGCCCTTACTGAACCTTCATGTTTCATCTTTACATAAGCCTCCTTCTTCCTCTTGACAAGTGTTTCGACTGCCTTAGTAAACCATGGTTCCCTTGCTCGACCACTTCCTCCCTGCCTGACAGGTACATACTTATCAAGGACACGCAGTAGCTGTTCCTTGAACAAGCTCCACATTTCCATTGTGCCCATCCCCTGCAGTTTTCCTCTCCATCTGATGCATCCTAAGTCTTGCCTCATCGCATCATAATTGCCTTTCCCCCAGATATAACTCTTGCCCTGCGGTATATACCTATCCCTTTCCATCACTAAAGTAAACATAATCGAATTGTGGTCACTATCACCAAAGTGCTCACCTTCCTCCAAATCTAACACCTGTCCTGGTTTATTACCCAGTACCAAATCCAATATGGCCTCGCCTCTCGTTGGCCTATCTACATACTGTGTCAGGAAATCCTCCTGCGCACATTGGACAAAAATGGACCCATCTAAAGTACTCGAACTATAGCGTTTCCAGTCAATATTTGGAAAGTTAAAGTCCCCCATAACAACTACCCTGTTGCTTTCGCTCCTATCCAGAATCATCTTTGCAATCCTTTCCTCTACATCTCTGTTGGGGACCCACTGGGCGTAGTAACTGAAAAACCCTAGGCAGCGCTTCAGGGCCTGGGAGCAGTGAGGGAGGAGGAACTCCATAAGGGGGCGCATGCGCTCAGGGTCGGGGCCTATAACTCCATTTTGCACTACGTAGCCGAGGATGGCTAGGCGGTCGGTGCTGAACACGCATTTATCCTTGTTGTTTGTAAGGTTGAAGATCTTTGCGGTCTGGAGGAATTTTCAGAGGTTGGTGTCGTGGTCCTGCTGGTCGTGGCCGCAGATGGTGGCATTATCGAGATACGCGAATGTTGCCCGTAAACCGTATTGGTCAACTATTCAGTTCATCTCACGCTGGAAGACCAAAACCCCGTTGGTGTCACCGATGGGAACCCTTAAGAAGTGATAGAGCCGCCCATCTGCCTCGAAAGCAGTGTATTTGCGGTCACTAGTGCGGATGGGGAACTGGTGGTAGGCGGATTTAAGATCCACCGTGGAGAAGACCTTGTAATGCACAATCCTGTTTACCAGGTCGGATATGCGGGGCAGAGGGTACGCGTCCAGCTGCGTAACCTTTTGATGGTCTGACTGTCGTCGATGACCATCCTATGCTTCTCCCCGGTCTTTACCACCACTACTTGAGCTCTTCAGGGACTGTTGCTAGCTTCAATGACTCCTTCCCTCAGCAGCCTTTGGACCACTGACCTAATAAAGGTCCGATCCTGGGCACTGTACCATCTGCTCCTGGTGGCGACGGGTTTACAATCCGGGGTGAGTTTCGCAAACAGGGAAGGCGGATCAACCTGAAGGGTTGCGAGGCTGCAGACAGTGAGGGGGATATAGGGCCGCCGAATTTGAAAGTTAGACTTTGGAGATTACACTGGAAGTCTAAACCTAGGATTGTGGCCGCGCTGAGGTGGGGAAGGACGTAGAGCCGGTAATTTTCAAACTCCCTTCCCTGGACTGTGAGGCTTGCTACACAAAACCCATTTATCTCTACTGAGTGGGAACCGGAGGCCAGGGTGTATAAAGCTCTCCGTGCTCCCATAGTCGATTAAGCAGGATGGCTCGCGCCCGTTGATAAGTACAGTCGTTGTAGCAGTTGAGAGCGTTCGAGGCCGAGACTGATCCCGAGTCACCGACGCTAATCGCAGCAGTTGAGTGTTCTCTTCGGGCGGTGTGTGGTCAGCCAAGCTGAGGTCCTGAGGGTCCATCCAAGATGGCGGCTCCCATTGGTCGCATCCATCTGACGTGACGTCCGTGGGACAGGATGGTGGCGCCCGGGGGCCGCACGTGGCCCTGGAGTAGGAAGATGGCGGTGCCCGCTGGCTGCACGGGGACTGTGGAGAGGTTTGTGGTGGTGGTGGTCTGCATTCGCCGGCGGAGACCGCGGCAACCGCACGGGCCTGGCATATCACTTCGAAATGGCCCTTTTTACCGCATCCCTTGCAGGTGGATGCGCGGGCCGGGCAGCGCTGGCGGGGGTGCTTGGCCTGCCCGCAAAAGTAGCATCGGGGCCCCCCAGGGTTGCCAGGCTGCCTTGCAGCACAAGCTTGTGGGGGGATGGGGGATGTTTCGGGGTCGGCTGCGGAGGGGTTCCATGCTGCCCAGGGGGCTGCCGCGCAGTCGGGAACGTAAGCACGGGCATTTCTGGAGGCCACGTCCCGGGAGCCGGCAAGGTCCCGTGCCTCCTTGAGGCCTAGGGTGTCTTTTTCCAGCAATCGCTGGCAGATCTGGGAGGACAGCAGACCTGCCACGAAAGCGTCCCGGATCAAGAGTTCTGTGTGTTCGCTCGCTGAAACTTGCGGGCAGCTGCAGTTTCTCCTCAACACCAGGAGTGCACAGTAGAATTCTTCCAGCGATTCCCTAGGGATTTGTCGCCTCGTTGCTCGCAGATGTCGAGCATAGACCTGGTTTACTGGGCGGATATAATGCCCTTTTAGCAGCTCTATTGCCGCATTGAAGTCTTCCGCATCCTCTATGAGGGTGTAAATTTCCGGGCTCACCCTCGAGTGCAGGACTTGCATTTTCTGCTCTCCTGTGGGTGTGTTTTCGGCCGTTCCGAGATATCCTTTAAAACACGCCAGCCAGTGCTTGAAGATTGCCGTTGAGTTCGCCGCGTGGGGGCTGTGTTGCAGACACTCCGGCTTGATTAGGAGCTCCATCCTTTTAAATCTAGCTTATTAAATTGATGCACGATCAATGACCACTAAAGCGAGGTTGTAGTCCAAATGAAGGCTTTAATAAGCTAGATGTTTCCCCCAGCAGCTCAGGTACAGAATGAAGGCTGCTGGGGCGGCACGGGCTCTTATACCCCACCTAGCAGGGCGGTGCTACCATACAGCTTGACCAAAAGGAAGCATATAATATCTACCAATGGTGTTCCAGCATTACCAGGTACCGTAATGCCTCGACATAGACTACCACAGTCTGGAAGCCACGAAAGAAGCAATCAACTTTCCAGAATCCATTTTGAGAGTGCACAGTTTCCATTATTCTTTTTACACTTTGGAAAAAATATATAAAATCCACCGTCCAATTATTGTTCGGGCATGATGTGACCGTCACATCATGAGCAATGAGGAAATGGCAGAGGCATTTAATCAATTTTTTCTGCCTGTCTTCACAGGACAAGACAAAAATAAAAAAAAAGCAGAAATAGAGACTAACCAAGAACTAATAGGAGTGAGGAACTTTAGTTAATTTCAGCATGAAAAAATACTGGAGAGACCTAAGGCACTGAAAGTCAATGAATCCCTGGGTGCCGTACATCCCAGGGTTCTAAAAGAGGAGCTGCAGAGAAAGTAGATGCAATAGTCACAATTGTCCAAATTTCCCTATATTCTAGAACAGTCTCAGCAGATTGGAATTTTGCAAATCTGGCACCATTATTGAGGAAAGGAGGAAATGTGAAAACAGGGAACTATAATTCAGTTGGCCTGACATCAGTCATCAGGAAAAGGCTGGAATCTTTTATGAAGAATGTCTTAACACTGAACTTAGAAAATCAAAGTACAATCAGGTAAAGCCAACGTGACTTTATGCAATGGAAATCATGTTTGAAAATGGTTTATTGGAATTTGCTTGAGAATGTAACAAGTAAGGTAGATAAAAGAGAGCCATTGATTTTCAAAGGGTATTCAATAAGGTGCCACGCAAAGGTTACTATGAAAGACATGGATTCATGGCGTTGGGTGAAATATAGTAGCATGCAAGGAGGATTGAATAATGGATAGGAAGCTGGGAATAAAGATAAGCGGGGTATTTTCAAGTTGGCAGTCTGTGACTAGTGGAGAGTTGCAATTGGCCATGACTGAGACAAAGAGACAGAGTAATGTATCCAAGTTTGCTGATTATACTGAACTAGGTAGGAATGTAAAATGTGAGGAGGACACAAGGTGACAGATTGAGTATAATGTGGGGAAGTGTGAGGTTATTCAATTCGGTATTAAGATTGGGAAAGCATTTTTTAAAAACGACAAACCTTCAAAAGTTGTTGTTCAGAGAGACTTGGGTGCACTCATCCGGGAAACACAGAAGGTTGGTATGCAAATATTGCAAGCTATTATTTTGGTAAATAGCATGTTGGCCTTTATTGCAAGGGGATTGGAGTGCAAAAGTAAGAAAATCTTGTGGCAATCATGTAATGGCCGGTAACTTCCTCAGAGTTGTAATCTCTGGCGGATTGCCACTCTCGACTGACTTACCCACGCCAGGATTCCGAAGCCCCCTGTCTCGCCAACTTTCCTCCCTCAGGTAGGGTGACACAGGAGCAGTGAAGCATGCGCTGGGGGGGAACTCACTGGGCACCAGGACTGGGGTGGGGGTGGGGGGGGGCGGGTGGTTGCTGTGATGGTGTCACGCTGGGGAATCAGGCCGGAAAGTCGGAAAGAGAGGGTGGTCAAGTCGGGCAGGAGGGGGCTCGGGCCAGGTCAGGGGTAGGGCGGTGTGCTGGATCCCCTGGGGATTCATGTGTCTTGGGTTGTCCCATGGGAGTCTGGATCTGGGTTTTTTAAACAGTTACTCTGGAGCTAGAAGTGACATTATTCCTCAAACTCTTTCAGATTAAAGTTTAGGGTAAAACTGGCAGAACCATCCAAATTTAACGATTAAACCGCTTCTGTCAGGTGATTCCCAGCCCAGCGCAATTGCCAGAGGAAATTAGCATTTCTGGACAATTGCCAGGTAAACCTTTACATGGCAACATCTCAGTGGGATTTCCCAGTGCATCTTTGGAGTGCCCCCTAAATGTGATGCTGGGGAACCAGAAAGTTATGGGCTAAAGGGATTGGTTGACACTACACCTGGATTACTGTACGCTGCTTTGGTCTCCTTATCTATGGAAGGATTTATTTATCTTGGGACAGTACAGTGGAAGTTGGCACATGAGATAAAGTTTGTTTCTTTGATAGGGGACAGAGGGCATTAGACCTTTAATTTCTGGAGTTTGGATGAATGGGAGGTGATGTTCCTGAAATATACACGATTATGAAGTATGTTGATAGACACTGAGAAGTTATTTCGGGTGGCTGAAGAATTCAGAACATGGGGACATAGTCAGGGTACTGGTTTAGCCATGTAAGACCGAGATGAGGAGAATGTCTTCACTCAGAAGGTTGTGAATCCTTGGAATTCTCTGCTCCAGAGGGTAATGAATGTTCCATTACAGAGTATATTCAAAGCTGAGGTAAGTAGATGAATTTTGATCTGTAAGGCATATGGGGAGCTGGTGAGTGAATGGAATTGATCCAGAGGATCTGCTATGATCATGTTGAATGACACAGCAGGCGCGAAGAAGTGTATGGTCTACTCCTGCTCTTATTTCTTAGGCCCTTATCTTCTATCCTTCCTGCTCCTTCCTAAACAGCCTAATCCTTTCTGGCATAGTTGTCTGACCCCTCAGACGTCCTCTTTTATAGTATTCTGCAAGCTCAGCTCAGCGGGTTGGCAACCAGATATCCTCCTTCCAGAACAGCGAACTGCCAATCGGCAGTTGATTTGGGTAGTAACTTACTGTTCCATCAATAAAGCCTGACCATGACACTCATTTCGAAGCTTTTGCAAGGATTGCTTCACCGCACCATTCACTGTGTGGAAGCTGCACACCAAATTCACCCCTGATATTTCAACCATGGACTTTTTTCTCAAACCTCCATCACTGATGTTTATTTGATCCTTTGGTCGAGACATTTGTTTTTGCATTCTTGTGCCAAGTAATATATAATTCAAAGTTCTGCAGAGAAAAACCTGACCTTGCAAGAAGAAAAATAGTTCTGCTTCATGGAAAAATAATGCATGCATTTCAGAGCAAATGATTTCATCCCACTGGCTTTCCTGTCTTTCCTTGAAAATAAAGCTGATGTGCTGATACTTCTATATGAATGATTATACAGATGCCAGAAGATCAATGCTGTGGTTATACTTTGATGGTTTAACAGTTGAACATCTGGAGCTTATCCAGCAACAAGGTGCTGGGATGTCTGAAACTGAGTGTAATATTCGGTGTCATAATTCCAAAATCCTCATTGGCATTAAATTATCTTGTGTCAGAAGAGAAATTAAATAGAAACTGTTATATACAATGTGTTGCACTGTTACATCAAAAGCTGCTTCTCATTGCAAAATTTTAATAAGTGTGGTGATGATGTCCCTGAAAATTGTTTATTGTGAACAATAAATAGACCATATTGACAGGAGGATCTGAGTACACATGATAAATATTTATTTGAAATAAATCTTGCAAGGCCTGACTGTGGTCAGCATTACAGAACACTTTTATGAACATTTCTCTGCTAATAGAATATGTTATCATCCAAAGAAGAATGGTTCAACCTAATTAAAATTATGTAGAAGTCAACAAGAACTGAAAATAAAATAATAATTGCTTGTTGCTAAGCTGTTAAACAAACTGAAAACCGCTACCCTTGTCATATCTAGTGTTATATTTAGCACAGATATACTTCATTAGCTTAAATGACGAATGCTACAGATGACCAAAATATCCTAAGTATGTATCAAAGATTACGGGAGCGATTCTCCAATATGGAGCCGAAGTGTTCGCGCCGTCGCGAACGCCGTTGCGTTTCACGACGGCGCGAACCGGGCCCTGGTACAACCGATTGTGGCCCCCACAGGAGGCTAGAACGGCGCTGGGACGGTTCACGCCACTCCAGCCTCCTTTTGCGGCGCCAAATGGGCGCCGCACCAACCCGCGAATGCGCAGTTGGGCCGCGCCAACCTGCGCATGCACAGTTGGGCCGCGCCAACCTGCGCATGCGTGGGGGACTTCTTTAGTGCGTCGGCCCAGACTCAACATGGAGTCGGTGTTCAGGGGCCGGCAGGCCAGAAAGTAAGCCCGGGGGGGAGAGGCCGGCCCATCGATCGGTGGGCCCCGATTGTGGGCCAGACCCCACCGGAGGCCCCCCCGGTGAAGGAGCCCCCTCCCCCCGCCACTTGCCTCCCCCCGACCGTTCCCGCAGAGTTCCCGCCGGCAGCGACCAGGAGTGAACGGTGCTAGCGGGACTCTGTCGTATCAGCGTGGCCGCTCAGCCCATCCGGGCCGGAGAATCGGCGGCCCCGCTGATTCCGGTAGCCCGCAGCCAGCACCGCGCCAAACGCGCCGGCCCAAATGGCGCCAATTGTCCGCACCTCAGAGAATCACGCGCCAGCGTTGGGGGGTCGTGGCGCGGTTGCGGCGATTCTCCAGCCCGGCGCGGGGCTCGGAGAATCGCCCCCTACATTTTTTTACTGCATTAATTGTTAACTCTATGCATTACGTAAGATATAATTAAGTGCAACCTTTTCATTGCGGCAAAATAAATAAAAAATGTCAAGTTTCCCTGTGTGTTTTGCAATGGCAGAGGCAACCCTCTATTGGCTGGCGACAGGATCTTCCAGTTCTGCTGCTATCAACTGTGCCATTCTGCTGTTGCACCCTCCCAAACTGGGGAACAGACGGTGTGGGGGTTAATGTCGTCGGGACCTGAGAACGGCTGGAAAAGTCTTTGGCCTGTAATGTTTGTACTATTTTCAGCCACCGATGCTGTCCAGGCACTCCTATTATGGATGCGGAGAGGCTGGCGAAACAAGATGCACTTTAGAGGAAGTGTTTTAAGCCTTTTTTAAGGGTTGAAGCCATTTTGAATCCAGCAGAGGATGACTAAAAAACTGAAAGGGGAAAGGGAATATGAATGCAAATCAAATGAGAAACATAAAGGTGACTGTCGTGTTGGGTGCTCTGCTACATAGATGAACCAACATGGTTGCGGATGGTACAACTCAGTTTTATTTCTAACAATAACAACATCTGTAAACTGGTTACTGTGGTTCGTTCATTACCCTCTAACCTGTGGACCTAGCCCTAACACTATCTTGGAGAAGCATTCAGCACAAGGTGAATGTCTGAGTGGCTTGTTGTGAGCTCTGTGCCCTGAGCTGTCTCCTGCTGGAACGAGCGGGAAGTGTCGTGTTCCCCGTTTTATAGTGTGTATGCTCTTACCTGTTATTGGCTGTGATGTTGTGTGTGTATTGATTGGTCCGTTGATCTGTCCATCAGTGTGTATGTATGTTTGCACCATGATGTTTATCTGAATATCATGACAGTGACTGTAAAAGCTACTTTCTGTGGAAAGGAAAAGATTAGCAAGGACAAACGTGGTTCCATTACAGGTGGACAGAGGGAAATTTAAAATAGGGAATAGGGAAATGGCAGAGAAAGTGACCAATTACTTTGAGTCTGTCCTCAAAGGGAAATATATAGAAAATCCCCCACAAATATGAGGGAATCAAGAGTATTGTGAAGATGATGCACTAAAAGAAATTAGTATTAATAGAGAGGCAGTACTCATAAACAATTGGATTGAAGGTGGATAAACCCTGTGGACCAGATGAGCTACATTCCAAAGCATTGAAGGAGGTGGCTATAGAGATAGTGGATGCCTTTGTGGTTATCTTTCAAAATTCTATAGATTATGGAAATATTTTTGCATACTGGGAAATCGCAAATGTTGCAAATATTTGGGAAAATGGCATTGAGGTAGATAATCAGCCATGATCTGTTGTCAAAATGGCCGACTCCTGCTCCTATTTCCTATGTTCTTAATTACACCCATATACATGATGGTAAAATTTATTGCAAGAAGTTTTGAATTGTCATTTTTAAATAGCCACAACTATTGGAGTATCTAGACTTCATAGACAATAAAATTGGCAGGGTGTAAAATTGGCTACTGATTCCCTATCACACATTTTGTGGTACCACTGCAGGCCAGTTTCACCCTCCTGTTTATCATTTGTACTACAAATATAATTTACTGTGCTAACACCTTTTCCAACTTGGAGTTTGCTTGAAAGAGAAAAGCTGTTATCAGAGTAGTATTCTCAGTTTTAACAGGTTGCAACACAGCTGACAGTTAAACTCTTGGGATCCATCCCATGGGATCCCGTCTCCACTATAACACTACTAATACTAGCAAATCTGTGGTGGATTGCTTTGTTTTACTAAGAAAATTGCCGATATACAGAAACAAAAATGAAAATAAGGAGAGCTGGTAATCTGCAGGGAACTGATTGAGCAGGATAATGAGAGGAATGTGTCCTGGTGTTCCATGGATAGCCTGCTAAAAGGTGATAGTCATTTTAAAATTAGAACACTATAGAGTGTGTAAAATAAAATAGAGAGGATCTGAGTATCCTCTGGTAGTCAAAGGACACAACCAACATGGCAACCTACAATACACAGTACCCACTGTGATCTGGCTGCATCATACAGCTTGGTATGGCAACTACTCGGCCCAAGACCGTAAGAAACTACAGAAAGTTGTAAACACTGCCATGTTCATCACCCAAGCCCGCCTCCCATCCATTGACTGCATCTCCCGTGGCCTTGGGAAAATGGACAGCATAATCAAAGACCCCTCTCACCTGACTTATTCACTCTTCCAACTTCTTCCATCAGGCAGGAAATACAGAAGTCTGAGAATACGCACTAACTGATTCAAAAAGCAGTTTCTTCCCCGCAGTTACCAGACTCCTAAACAACCCTCTTATAGGATGACTGATCTCTTCACACATCTTCTCTACTGAGTGAAGTATTGGGTACTCTGCTATACAGATGAACCAAAATTGGGTATAGCGGCTAGTCGCGTTTTCGTGCAGGACACAGGCTTCGATTGCGGAGGCTAAGGTGAGGCCTTTTATTTTTAAGAGCTGCTGGCGTAGGGTGCCCGAGGTGACCCCAAAAACGATCTGGTCCCGAATCATGGAATCGGAGGTGGTGTCGTAACCGCAGGACTGCGCGGGGATACGGAGATGCGTAAGAAATGACTGAAAGGACTCATCCTTACCTTGCAGGCGCTGCTGGAAGAGATACCTCTCGAAGTTCTCGTTGACCTCGACGTTGAAGTGTTGGTCGAGCTTGAGAAGGACCGTCTTGTATTTGGTCTTGTCTTCACCTTCCGCGAACACCAGGGAGGTGTAGACATGGATGGCGTGTTCACCTGCCATGGTGAGGAGGACGGCGATCTTTCTGGTTTCCGAGGCGCTCTCCTTTTCGTTGGCTTCCAGAAAGAGCTGGAAGCGCTGTTTGAAGAGCTTCCAATTAACACCGAGGTTTCCAGCGACTTGCAGCGGCTGCGGTGTGTTGACGGTGTCCATGGCGCAGGATGGCAGATTCCGGAGGATTGGTAGGTAGGTACCACAGTTACTACTGGTACTATGAAGTGTTAGGTACTCTGCTACACAGACGAACTAACACGGTTGCGAATGGTACAACTCAGTTTGATTTCAAACATCTATTTACAGTTGTATACTATTTACTGAGGTTCAATCATAACCCTTAAATCTGTGGACCTACTCCTAATTCTATCTTGTAGTGGCACTCAGCACATGGTGGATGTCTGAGTGGCTTGCTGTGAGCTCTGTGCCCTGAGCTGTCTCGTCCTCGAGTCCCCAGGAAGTGTCGTTTTCCCTATTTTGTACGGTGTATGCTCTTGCCTGTGATTGGTTGTCGTGTTGTGTGTGTGTTGATTGGTCCGTTGATCTGTCCATCAGTATGTATGTATGTATATGCTATGATGTTCACCTGGATACCATGACACTGAGTAGTACTACACTCCTATATGCTTCACCCGATGCCTGTGTCTCTATATTTACATTGTGTGTTTTACTTTTGCCCTATGTATTTTCTTTTCATGTACAGAATGATCAGTCTAAACTGTACACAGAATAATACTTTTCACTGTACCTCGGTACACGGGACAATAAACAATTCCAATCCAATCCAACATACCATAAGGTGTACCAGATGCATCTACTCAACTTCTGTGAAAAATAATAATCAATTTACTCCCATAGTTTCCTTTGTTCAGTTTCAATGGATTTACAGGCACGAATAGAGGGAGGCTGACAAGCTACGCATAAGTAATTTCCACAGGGAATGTCTGATCATTGTTCTGGGAAAGCTGAAAGACACTAAAACCTTGCCTGTTTGCTGTAAAAGAATTGGTGCAAAGCCTTTTTCCATTTCTTTAGTGAGCAATTTTGAAATTGTCAACTGGCATGCGAGACAGCTGAATGCTGTGAATGAGATTGCATGGAACATGTAAGCTACAATGAGAGGCTACATCTGACATTTTGACTACTTAGGAAGTAAACTGCACAACTGACTCTGACAACTCACTTGGTAACACAGAAACAAAGGGGAAAAAAAACATTGCATTTATATAGCACCTTTCAAGATCTCAGGATGTCCCAAAGTGCTTCACAGCCATGAAGTACCTTGGTAGTAGTTAGGTCACTGTTGGAAGGTATGAAAGTATACCATTGAACTGGAGCTCAGGAGAGCAGGTAGCTCTCTGCCTGTGCCATTTTATCTCCATCAACAATTGAGGAGCTATGGCTGGCCTTTGCAATTGTGCAAAAGGTAAAAAGATTGTTGCTCTCTTAAAGAATTTTTCACCCCCGGAGAGGAAACCAAATTATGTTATTGTCAAATTTTCACATGACATCTCGTGAAAATACTCACATGATACTCACTTTGATATGATGTGCATGCACCCTCAAGGATGTGTGATTATGGATGTATCTTAAATTACAGTTAATCTTTACGTATCTCAGCAGGATCAGATGTATTTGACTTGTAGGCAGTCAGGAAGCAGCAGAGTAGAAGTCAGACATGTGACTCACAGCCTTCCAGTGAAACCAAATCTGCATTCACTCATCGTCAAAAAAGAACCCACAGTATTGTTTCACTAATCTTTGTGAATTACATTTATGTCAAAGAGAGAAATGTTACCTGGCCGCAGAGTGGTAAAGAGACTTTTGAAGATTTGACTGAGCAGAATGGATACAAGTTTTGATCTTTCACATGCAGCAGAATAAAGAACTGTGAAAGTGAAAGAACTATCAACATGTACTGTCATCTAACTATCAACATTTGGCTGTACTGCCAAAATTCAACCAGCACATCTCCTGTCCAACCAGGGGCGACAACATTCTTGACCGCTGCTACTCAATAATCAAGGGTGCCTACCGTTCCATCCCCCAACCGCACTTTGGAAAATCAGACCATAAGACGGTGCTCCTTCTCTCGGCAGACAAGCAGAAACTCAAGCGGGAGAATCCAGCTAAGAAAGTCGTGAATGCTGGTCTGAGGAAACAGAAGAGCTGCTACTTGACTGCTTACATACAGTGGACTGGTCCATATTTAAGAATGCAGCGACCAACTTAAATGAGTATACCACCACTGTTACAGACTTCATCAGCAAATGTGTGGACGACTGGATGCCAAAGAAAGCAGTAAGTACGTTCCCCAACTGGAAACCATTGCTCAATCGCGAGATTGACTCCCTACTGAAAGATGGGTCTGAGGCGTTTAGGTCAGGCGCCCCTGACTTAAACAAGAAATCCAAGTACGACCTCCACAAAACCATCTGAGATGCCACAAGAGAGTATACCAGACCAAGCTAGAGTCACAGACTAGCGTTACAGACGCCAGCAGCAGCGCACCCGTCCCCGATGAACTCAATGAATTCTATGCTCGGTTCGAGCAGGAAACCAAGGATCCGCTGTCGAGTACCCCAGCAGCCCATAACACACCCATAGCCACCATTACAGCTTCCAAAGTCAGATCGGCCTTCCTGAAAGTGAACCCTCAGAAGGCGATAGGTCCAGACGGGATCCCTGGTCGTGCACTCAGAGCCTGCGTGGATCAGCTGGCAGATGTGTTCGCAGACATCTTTAACCTGTCCCTACTCCACTCCGAGGTCCCCACCTGCTTCAAGAAGACCACCATCATACCGGTGCCAAAGAAGAACCAGGCTAAGTGCCTCAATGATTACCGTCCAGTGGCCCTGACTTCAGTCGTAATGAAGTGCTTCGAGAGGTTGGTCATGAGGTGATCAAGGACTCCTACATCAAACTCCTATTTATTGAGTACAGCTCCATCTTCAAAATCATAATCACAGCCAAGCTCATATCAAAGCTCCAAAACCTAGGACTTGGCTCCTCACTCTGCAACTGGATCCCTGACTTTCTGACCCACAGACCACAATCAGGAAGAATAAATAACAACACCTCCTCCACAATAGTCCTCAATACCGAGGCCGCGCAAAGCTCCATACTTAGCCCCCTACTATACTCCCTGTACACACACGACTGTGTGGCAAAATTTGGTTCCAACTCCATCTTCAAGTTTGTTGATGATACGACCATGGTGGGCCGGATCTCGAATAACGACGAGTCAGAATACAGGAGGGATATAGAGAACCTAGTGGAGTGGAGCAGCGACAACAATCTATCCCTCAATGCCAGCAAAACTAAAGAGCTGGTCATTGACTTCAGGAAGCAAAGTACTGTACATACGCCTGTCAGCATCAACGGGGCCGAGGTGGAGATGGTTAGCAGTTTCAAATTCCTCAGCGTACACATCCCCAAAAATCTGTCCTGGTCCACCTACTCAACGCTACCACCAAGAAAGCACAACAGCGCCTTTACTTCCTCAGGAAACAAAGGAAACTCGGCATGCCAACATTAACTCTTACCAACTTTTTCAGATGCACCATAGAAAGCATCCTATCTGGCTGCATCACAGCCTGGTTTGGCAACTGTTCGGCCTAAGACTGCAAGAAACTTCAGCGAGTCATGAACACAGCCCAGTCCATCACACAAACCTGCCTCCCATCTATTGACTCCATCTACAGCTCCTGCTGCCTGGGAAAAGCGGCCAGCATAATCAAAGATCCCTCCCACCTGGCTTACTCACTCCTCCAACTTCTTCTATCAGACAGGAGATACAAAAGTCTGCAAACATGCACACACAGACCCAATAACGGCTTCTTCCCCGCTGTTAGCAGATTCCTAAACGACCCCCTTATGGACTGACTTCATTAACACTAAATCCCTGTATGCTTCACCGATGCCGATGTTTATGCCGTTACATTTCAAATCTGGGAGAGTTTTAACAGTAAAAATCTGCCTGCTGAAAAGTTTAACCGGGAACAGAAATGAAACAGCTGATTGTAGCTGGTTTTGCTCTAAGTCGAGCTCCATAGCCTGGAGAATTAATTATTGCTGAAGATAAATGCAGAAGATTGGGCTGGGAAGAATAACTTGTTCAGGAACAGCTCCTAAAAGCTGGAAGAACCTTGTGAAGATGTATTTCTCACTATTTTCACTTTGCAAACCCTGCAGCCATTTTCCCACCAATATCACTGTTTTATAATGGTGCTTCGAATTAAACCAGGAATATTCATAAACAGCTGAACAGCATCACTATTGCAGCCAAGTATTAACATATGACCAGATAAGGCAATGACCACTGAAGGTACCAGAAGGGGAGTCTCAGATCAGCTTAATCTTCCTCAACCAGGATCTTCCATACAAAGCTTGAAGATTTTCTTGAACAATGTGAAAGGGAAATTCTATTTTCTGCTCGTTAATGTCCACAGTCACCTTGATGAAGCCCTTAAGTTGCACAACCTCCTTGGGATATGTCCTCAAGACCACATCAGATGGTTGCAAGGGCAGATAGCGTAAATCCTTTCGGGATAGCGATTCAAGTATAAGTGTTACTGGAGCGCTTGTATCCATTTCCATCTTAATGTTCCCATTTAATTTTGGATGGACCCAAAATCACTACTGGTTTCCTTGTACTGCTAGAACGCCGAGCTTGCATTCCTTTAGTGGCCTTGATACTTTGGTACTCGGCTCGTCTTGAGTTGGATCACGTAACCGGTAAACCTGCCCTGTAGACTTTGCAGCATCTTTCTTCGTACGCTTCTTTTGTGCTGATGAAGGTTGGTGTGACCAACATACCTTGGCCACACAGCGAAGTGTGTCCTCCAAAGTCTGGCCACACTCTCAATACGTTGCTAGCTTTCACAATGATGCAACAAATTGTGAAATGTGTTCCCCTTCAGCCTGTGCACGACGATGAAAGCAGAACCTTTCAGCTTTTAATAGTGGATGGGGAGAGAAATGTTCTTGCAAGACGGTCATTAACGCATCATATGACTTGGCTCCATGTTTAGCTGGGTGTACAAATTCTGTAGCAACATTAATGTTTTCCTCCCAACTGAGCTGAGAAAGGTCGCAGTATGCAGATGTTCTGGGGTCTGATTGGCTTTATGGAACGACGGGAACTTTTCCTCATAAGAGCCACATGTCTCCTCCTCATCATCAAATGCGTCCATGGCGCTCTTTCTTCCCGCCATTTTTGGATTGCATCTCGCTGATCTGTGCTACTCAGCCTCAGCCTGTCTTCCTGCCGTTTGCTGCTGACAAACTTGCAGCGCACAAGCAGGCTAGCTGTTTCCGTGCCCTGCTTTCAATTCAGTAGGTTGCCTAGTCGGCAGAGGTGTAGGTTGTGTTGCTAACGTTTGGTTGGTTCTTAATTTGGCTCTATTTAAACACGTCCCAGAAATGTTGCTCGTTGTGTCTTTACTTAATTTGCTCTGTTTTATAACCTTTGCTCTAGAGTCGCCAGGTATCTTTATGATACCACCATGAGGTTCAAGTTCAAGTGCTGATCAATAACTCAATACACCAGTTAGTAAGTTTCAAATCAAAACACATTTATTATACACAGTCAATCACTACTCATGCATAAAACGCTACTTACTAGACTATCTCTAACACTAAGAGGCCTCTCCTTAGCTTTGGAACTGGCCCACCAGGTCAGGGGAACAAATGGCCTTTCGTTCGATTCTGAGTCTGCAGGCTTCAAAGCTGGTATAGACTGGTAGCTAGGAGCACCTATCTCGTAGCGTGCGTTGACTGGAGACTTACTTGGTTGGTGCAGCGCTAGGCAGGTTACGGTCAAAGGTTGTTTCGGGCTGCTGAGAGACCCTGCCAAGAAGGACGAATTGAACTTGGGGACTCTATTTAATAGTCCCCAGGGGCTTCGCGCCATTCGGGGCGGACCCCGTACCTGGTTTCAAGTGATTGAACTAAGTTCTGATCACTTGGATCGATTTCTCCAATACTGGAGCTGTTCCCTGATCGCTAGGTGGTTCCTAAGTGTCCGTTAGCCTTCCTTTGTCTTGGCTCCTGCTGTCGCCGAGGAGTCTGGCTTGGCCTTGTTTACCTTAACTGTTTCCAATTGTTCCCGGGGATCGCTCATAAACATGTAGATGGTTGTTAGCTTCAGTGCTGTCTGGGTTCCTGCAAGTTCTGATATACAGGAAACTTTGCACCTGCTTGTTTTTCCTGCGTTTGACTGAATTTCCCTGCATTCTTAGCGGATCTCCATTTTAAAGTCAGGAAGTGGCCAACCCAGGTGGCTACAGTTGACGTCCCCGCAGTCCATTTCAGTGCCTCATGTGCGGTCTCCGCAGCTGTACCCACTACAACGGTTAGTGTACTGAAAACCTCAAGCCTCCATTTGAAGTAAGCACCCAGTAACTCGCAATTGCCAAGAGCTTTTAAAAAAAAAATACTACTACTTGCACAAGCGGTTGTTGCGATTGATCAGACGATTCGCCGACACCCAGCCAACAAACTTCATGGTGCGCAAGTATTTACTTGAGTGTTATTTTTACTTGCCACAATGAAGATTTCACCTTGGAAGTCGACTGCCGATGGTGAATGGGCCTGGATCTCTATCGATGATTCCTTCTTCTGGATCACAAAATCGTCATCGAAAGTTGTTTTTCTCTCTTTTCTTTTGCAGCCTAAATCTCATCACCAGTTTCTATTTTGTTATATTCTTTGTCGTAGCCACAAAGAGGAGGAATCAGAGGTGGCACACGTCGAGTACGTATAACATTGCGCAAGGGGTTTATTTACAAGATGCTGCTCAAAGGTGGTTGACTCTTCACTGCCCCCTCAAGAACAATTAGGGATGGGCAATAAATGCTGGCACTGCCTGTGTCACCCACATCCCTTGAATAAATTTAAAAAAGAGGGTGCAATTGTGTACTCCACAAAAGCCTGTGAAATGCTCCAATGATGTCATCGCATAACATGTAACATTACACCAGCCAATGGTCTTACTCTGATACATAACACCTCCAGCCATTGTCACAGGCTGACTCAGACTAATCACAGCTTCAACCTCCTTTCCAACCTTATTATAAGGACATTCATATTTCTGACACCAGAGAAACACTGTAAATATATGCGATACCATGAGATACCATTATATATCCAGAAATGACAGAAGGAAGGTAGAGTGTTGGATTGCTGGTGAGTGGAGAATTGGGGTTTGTTCACTGAGGCCCAGAAAAGGATCCTGAGAAAGGAATACCAGTGATCTAGGGTCCAAGGACCAACTTTTTCCTCCCAGTAACACCTGCCAAGTGTGTAGTTGAAGATACGGCTCTAGGATCAAGCTCATCAGCCAGCAAGAACAGACAGAAACCATGACCGGTAACACGGAGTTTCTTCGGTGTACAATCACACTCATCAGCAAGTGATCACTGAAGAGGAAGAAGAATAGGAGGAGCCAAACTCTACCAGCCCAGCCCATAAGGAGTATTATCTGCCTCCTCCTTTTCTTTCTCCTCCTCCTTTCCCTCAGTTGGCGCCCATTTGCCTGAAGGCATGGGGCTTGCGCTTATGATGGCAAGATCATTCAACATGTAGCAAATCATCAAGAATTTTGACATGAAGGCAAAATACTGCGTTTGTTGGAAGTCTGAAATAAAATAAGAAAGTTCTGGTAAAACACAGCAGGCCTGGCAGCATCTGTGGAGACAGAACATTGTTTCAGGTCCAATATGACTCTTCGTTGGAAATGAAGAGGGGTGATATATTTTAAGTATTGAAAACAGGGTGGAGGGACAAGTGGTGCAAAAGTAATGGTCAAGGTTAGATTAGAGGATGGGGAGAGAAAATGGCAAATATCTCATGCAACACAAAGCAAAGGGAGTGGTAATGACAGTATTAAAAACACAAAGCATTGGTCCAGAGTATGCGTTAATAGCGGAATAAAGCCAGCTCTGTCTGAAATCAGAAACATAAGAACAAGATGCAGACTGGTACTTGGTGGATGTCGGGAGGGTGTGTTTATGCAAAATGGAGAACAGAGTGCATGCTATGAAGTTGTTAAACACAATGTTGCATCCAGAGGCTGTAAAGTGCCCAATCAGAAGATGAGGTGTTGTTCCTCCAGCTTGTGCTGGGCTTCATTGCAACAGTGTAGCAGCTCATTGACTGAAATGTGAACAGTAGAACAAGATTGTGGTGATATGTCTGTGAATAACACCTGCATACCCTCAGCAATGTGACCTCCCACCAGCAGGTGGCATCCGGAATGAGTCATGTGAAATCCGGCTACCGACAGTTGGTAGTAAGGAGTACACAAGGACAGTCGCAAAGCGGATAGTTCCAGAGAAACCCAGTCTGTATAGATTGTTATTCTTCCACATGTAATAATAAATCATCATTCTGAGTAAATCATCAGCAGTTCTGTATGAATCATTGCAAGGACAAGACAATAGAACACAACAAAAATGGTGAATTGAAAAAGGAATTATGTGACAGAAACCTCAGGGCTCAAGCTTGAAGACTGAGCTAATTTGTTCCACAAGGCAGTCACCCAGACTGTGTTTGGCATCCCCAACATAGAGGAGACGGCATTGAGATGCAGCAATTTTGACATGGCACTCTGCAAGTCAGGACTCCTTTGGGGCAGTCCAGGCAGAAGAAGCATTATTTAAGCATCTCAATTGTCTGCTTGACCATATTTGTTTGAGGCAGCCTGATATTCGTTATTGCATGCTGCTAATCTGTGTGTGGGTTTGCGCGCCAGAATCATGCCATGCCTTCAGTGGGTAGACCTGGTCACCCAATCTCAAATACAGTTGGCACAGTTACATATGAAATTAGTTGGTGATACCTTTAATAACAATGTAAGGGGGCATAATCAGAAGCAGTCCTTCCACCCGTTGAAGTTGTGTTCAGCCATATAGATTTAAGAGATGGATTTAGATAAAATACATCTTCGAACATTGCAGAGCTGGCATGATCTCAGTATTACACACTAATTGTCTCCATGATCTTTCCTCTCTGTTTACTTCTGGCAGAGTCTCCCCATCATGTACTGATGAGCTCAATAAAATATCATTTGGCACCGTGCATACCAGAAATGTATGTGTGTGCTATGGATGTCATTTTGGAGCTAAAATGGCACTTACAGCATCAGAAAAGATGCCAATTTTCATGCCTTTAACCTCTCTATAGCAGTTAATGGCTGAACCTAGATAATTGAAACAATTCACTTTGAAAGTTGCATTTCCTGTGTGCATGAAATTAAAAATATATATATTCATTTAGTTTCTTTGCAATGAAAACTATAGGAAATTGATATATGGCAGTTTTTGAATCTGTGACCTTTGGTGAAAGAATCACTGTGCTCAACAGCGGAGGCTGAAACATTTAATCTGATTTGCACGGCTGGTTTTTACTTGCCAACTTAGTTGCTATAAAGAGGACAAAGTGAAGCAAAACAAAACTGCCACAGGGGAAACATAGACCAGCCGCTGAGGAAAGCTAATTCTGAGATGTTCAGGATGAATCACTTGTTTGTCATTGTGCTGTCAGATACTGTCCAAGAATCCAAACAAATAGAATCTGTATCAGGAAAGAATTAGCAACAATCTATGTCTCACAACTGATTGGTCACTAAAGCTTTGGAGATTTAACACAGACCAGGAATCAGTGCTGATTTGTTATGTTCTAGGTGTAACATAAGCAGCTTCCTTGTGGTGCACTTGACAAAGGAAGGTTCAGACGTAGAGATAACTTCAACACGTTTATTAAACTATTTACACTTCTATTACTCGGGTTCGACACTACTGCTAATCCCACTATAGCTACCCAGACTGACTAACCAGTTGCTGCAATCCACATGGTGGGTGTAATATTGAATCAACCCTGTGTCTCTACTCACTGACTGTCTCCACTGGAAAGAGGCCGATCATGTGTAGTGTCCTTTATATATGGGTTGGTGTAATGCTGCTTGTGTCACCTGCTTGTGTATCGTGAATGTCCATTGGTCGTCTCCTATCTAACTGATCTATTGGCTGAGTGTGTGTGTGTGATGTTTCTGGTGCTCCCTCTAGTGTCTAGTTAGCCTACATGCATTTACATTGATGCACATCACCACATCCCCTTTTTTTTATATTTTACATATTTTCTGCACACTTTGAGAAAATTGAACAAAAAACAGGTAGATACGTTAAGGTATATACAAGTCATGGGAACAGTGATTAAACAATAAGTCCAAATCATTCCTGTGAGTCCAAAAACCATCAATCATCATGGTCAAATGTCTCTTTTGGTTATGAACGCCATCAACGTCCCTGTGCCACAGGAACCAAGAAGTGGTCAAATCACTTTGCTGTCTGATTTGGAGTCCCTTTCTTCTTCTGATGTTCGTGATGATGCTGTCGGATGGCATCTTGTGGCTGATAAGGTGTTGATGGTGAAGAGGTACCTTCAACAGTATCATTCGATGTCATGGATGTGCCATATGTTGAAGTTGGATAAGACTGTACATTCTGGTTCTGGACACGTGCTGTGCTGGAAGGATGATGCTGCTGAGAACAATTGAAGCTTGTCGAATTGGAAACAGAATTGCTGCTCGCATAAATACCTGATCATGGTGTGAAACTAGAACCTTGCATCTAATAGGAATATGCTGTCTGGCCAGGCTGGGGTACAGCAAATCCTGGGCTGTAACTAAGGCATCCAGTCTGCAGTGCAGATTGCGCTTGCGGTAGTCCTCCTTCGGTCTTGATTCCATCAGTGGGCAATCCGTAGTGCTGGCCTGTTTGAGAATATGCTGCATAGACTGCTGGCTGCTGCATGCCTGAATACTGGGTTTGTCCAGCATGAGCTGTCATTGGCTGCACTGCTGGTGTGGAAAAAATGTGTGGATATAGCTGTGGTGAATATTGGTGCATTCCTCTTGGACTGTAGCCGCTGCTTGTTATTATTGACCCAGTGTAATTGTTAAATGATCCATCTCCTGTCGGTGTGGCATCTGCTGTCACCCTGAGCGTGCCATCACTGAGGTTGCGGCACTCCCTGTCTGGAGTAAAGTCCGGCTTACGTGAATCAGAGTCGGCGTTTGGTTGCTCCCCATCTGGAGTCTCATCAGTTTTAACTGAGTCAGTGTTGGTTTGTTGATGCTCCCCGTCCGGAGTCTTAGCAGGTTCACTGGAGTCAGCTGAGATTTCTTAAAGCTGTACGTCTGGATCGGAACATGCAGGAATGCATTGACTTGTGGAGAGGTTCGAGCAAATGAGGGTGGAGGTATCATGGTGTCACCGGAGTCACCAGTGGTCTCACAGTTATCATCGAGTGCCTCTGTACACACTAGCTGAGGTCTGTCACTATGCACATCTTGCATGGGAAGTGGAATGCTGTCGTCACTCGTCTCACATGCCATGGGTAGATCCTCAGTAGCTGCTTGTTGTTCACTTGGGTTGGGTAAATTGTCAGAGTCTTCATCTGGTGGTGCAAACAATGTGGGTGGACTGTCATTGTCTTGCTGCTGTCCTTCTTTTGGGCTTGGACTGTCATCGTCGCTTTGTTCTTCACTGTAGCATGATAGACCGTCATGGTCATCCTGCTGTGCACTGGAGCGTGGTAGACTGTCATAGTCTTCTTGCTGTTTGCTTGAGCATGGCAGAATTACATCGTCTGCCGCTAGTTGGTCAGAGGAGGTTGCTAGACCCTCGTGGTCTTGTTCGTGCAAGGACTGCGCATCAGAGTCTTGCGTTGCTTCTATTGTGGAGGCTGTTCACAAGCTCGCTGCAGAGGCTTGTGACACTTGAGTCACGTCTTGTGTGTGCAAGGACTGCTCTCTGGAGTCTTGACTTCTTCTATCGTGGAGTCTGTCCACGAGCTCGCTGTGGAGGCTTGTGACACTGGAGTCACTTCTTGTTCATGCAAGGACTGCAGTGTGGAGTCTTGCATGTTTACTTTCAAAGAGTCGGGAACCCTGAGCGGTGCGTGGATCATGCTTTGTGTGGCAACAGGCCGCTCTCTGTGGGCTTGTACCGTTCTCTGTCTCTTGGTTTCAGGCTGCAGCATCATCCTGCCCTCACGAGTTGGGATGTCATATCTGCTGAGCTGAAGATCCTCAAATCCGAAGAATGAATCCGCGTCTGCGTCGTATTCAGTACTGGGGTCGCCAATGTGCAACACGTCTAGTTGCGGTTCGGATTTGGGACTGGGGTAGCCTCCCAAGGTGAAAGGTTCATCTGAGTCGTTGCCTTCTAGGACCATATCATCACTATTTGCGTCGGAGCTGGCATTGGGCTCGCGAGGTCCAGACAAAATATAAAGGTCGGTATCGAAGTATTCAAGGTCAGAATCATTGGTTTGGGCCCAGGTAACTGCTTGTTGCAGGTTTCTTCGGAGGTTAATTTCATTCCCTGGTTCAATTTGAGGCATTGTGCTGTCATTCCAGGTGAAGTAAGGTTGTTTTACAGCTTTAAAAGATTTTTTCTTTGATTTGGGACGTTTCCCCTTTAAATGGGCATGGTCTGGGGCCTCTGACGTCATGACGCGCGTGACGTAGCGCGTAGGAAGCAATTGCGCATGCGCAGATCGTTGTTCCTTTACCGATGGCCATTTTCGTGATTGCGCATGCACAAACGGACCTTCCCATTCTGCGTGCTTCTTGCGCAACTGCGCAAGTGCAGTCCCTTTAGAAAGAGGGCCACCGACCAAAATTGTTCTCTGCTCTGGGATTTCTGCCTCGAGGTGAATACTGGCGCTTCTCTAACCTTTTCTTGCTGGTTGGAGTGTGTTTTCCTAACAGTATTTGCCGAATTTGCCCAGGACTGCCTGGAAGTCACTCCTGTTTTGCCCCTTGGTGAACTTGAACGTTTTAAAGATTTCTTCTGTTCCACCGGCGATGGTGAGGAAAAGCTCTTTTTTCAGGATCGGCCACTTCTTCTAGTTCGGCTGCCACCAGGAAGATTTCAAACATTTGCCGGAATGCCCGCCAGTTTTCGCGGAGATCGCCGTGGCACTGGTGCTGCTGCGGACCCCGGATCTCGAACATCTTGCCTGGGTATCGTTGCTGGTTGTCACTGTATGCTGAGGTATGGCTATATGGATTGAAACAGTTCACTGCTGGTACCATGATTTGTTATGTTGTAGGTGTAATATAAGCGGCCTCCTTGTGGTGCACTTGACAAAGGAAGGTTCAGACATGGAGATAACTTCAACCCGTTTATTAAACTATTTACACTTCTATTACTCGGGTTCGACACTACTGCTAATCCTACTGTAGCTACCCAGACTGACTAACCAGCTGCTGCAATCCACATGGTGGGTGTAATATTGAATCAACCCTGTGTCTGTACTCACTGACTGTCTCCACTGGAAAGAGGCAGATCATGTGTGTGGTGTCCTTTATATATGGGTTGGTGTAATGCCCCCATGTGGTCATGTCACCTGCTTGTGTATCGTGAATGTCCATTGGTCATCTCCTATCTAACTGATCTATTGGCTGAGTGTGTGTGTGAGATGTTTCTGGTGCTCCCTCTAGTGTCCAGTTAGCCTACATGCATTTACATTGAACCACATCACCACAAGTGCCTTAACCCAATAAACCATCAAGGATTAAGTGTAGACCAGAGATCAATGCCTTTACCTCACAAACCATTAGGGGATTAGGGCAGACCAAAAATGAACACCTTTACTCAATAAATCCATAGAGAGAGACTTAGTAAAAAAAAGGACTCTTTCAGTTTAATTTGTGAGTTCTGTGAAGTTTGTGTTGAGGGTTGGATGGTCTTGTGAAGTTTTGTATCTGTGCATTGTCAAATAGATATTGTCACATTCTGTTAAGGTACTTGGATTAAGGGAGGTTTTCTGCTTACAAGTAGGGGGGGCGATTCAGCAGCCAAAGGTTACAGTCGTTTTTGGGCACCTTTGGCGGGGTGTTTCTCCCCCGGATCTGCGCCGGTCGCAACTCGATTGCTGAGTCCCGCCCAGGATATTCTCAACTAAAAACGATCTGAAACTTTGACTGTCTAACTCCACAGGTGCCCGGCATGCTGAGCTTTCCCAGCCGTTATTTTTCCCCCTTAAGTCTGTTGTGCATATGTAACTTAATTCCCCTGTGTCTATTTGCATGTACGTTTTAGCTGTCACAACCCACTTGTTATTTTTCCCATTTTGACCTCTTACACCTTCTCTCTCATTTCCACTCTGCGCATTCTCTCATTCTGCCATCTTTTATCGCTTATCTCATGACTGTTTTTCTAAATGTAAAACACAACATAGTTTCAGAAAAATGATTCTTCTGATATTGAAGCAGTCCACATGTGCAAGACCCGGATAATAGTCAGGCGTGGGCTAATAAGTGGCAAGTAACAGTTGCCTCACACTGGTGCCAGGCAATGGCCAGCTCCAAGAGAGTATCTGACCATCCCTCTTGTCATTCAATGGCATTGCCATAGCTGAATCCCACTATCAACATCCTGGGGGTTACCATTGACTAGAAACTCTGTTGATTATCAATATGATATCCTAATAGCACCCCTGCAGTCCAGATATGTTTCAAAGGACACCATAGGGGTCTAGAATAAAAAATATTAATTACATAATGAGGACTAAATTGCTTTTATTTCAGAAAAAATCTATAAGTTAATGATTAAAATGCAGTTTATTTAAACTGCGCAATAAACACTTCAAATGCATTTCTTCATAAATTCATTTTCGCCTCTACATTCTTCTCCATATTCAGAATCTATTTTAGTCATGGATATTCATTCCTTCATTTTTAAATGTGAGTACTGAGTTCTTTCACACCATCTTGGAGGACCTGCATAGCCAAGGGCATAAACTTGAGGTTTCCAAACAGTTCAATTTTGTAGAGTGGTGGGGTCAGACTTTAGTCCCGCCAAAGGCGCCTCCCTGTGGTGGGTTGCCTGGTGGTGTGGTCAGCGAGTAACACAAAAGGTCATTATATTCGATGGAATTAGAACATCAAGCCAGCGGTCAATGGAAAACCTCCTCCGCCATAGGAAAATCCGCAATGTGGGGGGATAGGGCGGCAGGGGGTGGGGGGGGCATCAAACCCTAGCCATGGATTTCCAAGTTGGATTCAGAACATTTTAAGGATATCTAACAGTTAATCATCTCATTAGCTACTCAGATGTGTAAAGTCAACGTAATTTCAGTTGCATCATAATTAAAATATTTTGGGGACATTTACGCTATCAAAATATTTTGTGAGATCAGTCTGACACCATTTTGATTGGCAAAGGCTTGAAACTTTGGAAATGAGGAGCCACTAGAATAAGAAGAAACACAACTAATATTTCTATGGTACTTTTAAGATGACAAAGCATCTCAGGGTGCTTTACCGAAGCATTAGCAAACAAAATTTGACACGAGTCACACTAAAGGATGCTGGTGCTTAGAGGCTGGTTTTAAAGAATGCCGTAAAGGAGTAGAGTGAGGTTTGAGGATAGAATTCCAGGGCTTAGGGTGTTGGCAGCCAATGAAACCACCAATGTTAGAGCAATTAAAATCACTGATGCTCAAAATGCCAGAATTGGAGGAACACAGATATCTCAGAAAAAAAACATCAGAAATTTTCAACTAAGGTTCAACATCACTTTAATATGATCAATGAAATACGTGACTTAATTGGATATTATATTCCATTGTAATCATACAATTTGTCAGCAAGTGATGAAAAATGTTGGAGTTGTCGACAATAGGTGATACGAATTGTTCCTTGTTGACAGGCCAGCAAGAGGTGAGGCCACATTGGATTTGGTTTTGGGTAATGAACCAGGACAGGTGTTGGATTTGGAGGTAGGAGAGCACTTTGGGGACAGTGACCACAATTCGGTGATGTTTACGTTAGTGATGGAAAGGGATAAGTATACACCGTAGGGCAAGATTTATAGCTGGGGAAAGGGCAATTATGATGCCATTAGACGTGACTTGGGGGGGATAGGTTGGAGAAGTAGGCTGCGAGTGTTGGGCACACTGGATAAGTGGAGCTTGTTCTTGATAAGTACATACCGGTCAGGCAGGGAGGAAGGTGTAGAGCGAGGGAACCGTGGTTTACCAAAGAAGTGGAATCTCTTGTTAAGAGGAAGAAGGAGGCCTATGTGAAGATGAGGTGTGAAGTTTCAGTTGGGGCGATGGATAGTTACAAGGTAGCGAGGAAGGATCTAAAGAGAGAGCTAAGACGAGCAAGGAGGGGATATGAGAAGTATTTGGCAGGTAGCATCAAGGAAAACCCAAAAGCTTTCTATAGGTATGTCAGGAATAAGCGAATGACTAGGGTAAGAGTAGGACCAGTCAAGGACAGGGATGGGAAGTTGTGTGTGGAGTCTGAAGAGATAGGCGAGATACTAAATGAATATTTTTCGTCAGTATTCACTCAGGAAAAAGAGAATGTTGTGGAGGAGAATGCTGAGACCCAGGCTATTAGAATAGATGGCATTGAGGTACATAGGGAAGAGGTGTTGGCAATTCTGGACAGGCTGAAAATAGATAAGTCCCCGGGGCCTGATGGGATTTATCCTAGGATTCTCTGGGATGCCAGGGAAGAGATTGCTGGACCTTTGGCTTTGATTTTTATGTCATCATTGGCTACAGGAATAGTGCCAGAGGACTGGAGGATAGCAAATGTGGTCCCTTCGTTCAAAAAGGGGAGCAGAGACAACCCCGGCAACTATAGACCGGTGAGCCTCACGTCTGTAGTGGGTAAAGTCTTGGAGGGGATTATAAGAGACAAGATTTATAATCATCTAGATAGGAATAATATGATCAGGGATAGTAAGCATGGCTTTGTGAAGGGTAGGTCATGCCTCACAAACCTTATCGAGTTCTTTGAGAAGGTGACTGAACAGGTAGACGAGGGTAGAGCAGTTGATGTGGTGTATATGGATTTCAGTAAAGCGTTTGATAAGGTTCCACACGGTAAGCTATTGCAGAAAATACGGAGGCTGGGGATTGAGGGTGATTTAGAGATGTGGATCAGAAATTGGCTAGCTGAAAGAAGACAGAGGGTGGTGGTTGATGGGAAATGTTCAGAATGGAGTTCAGTTACAAGTGGCGTACCACAAGGATCTGTTCTGGGGCCGTTGCTGTTTGTCATTTTTATCAATGACCTAGAGGAAGGCGCAGAAGGGTGGGTGAGTAAATTTGCAGACGACACTAAAGTCGGTGGTGTTGTCGACAGTGTGGAAGGATGTAGCAGGTTACAGAGGGACATAGATAAGCTGCAGAGCTGGGCTGAGAGGTGGCAAATGGAGTTTAATGTAGAGAAGTGTGAGGTGATTCACTTTGGAAGGAATAACAGGAATGCGGAATATTTGGCTAATGGTAAAGTTCTTGGAAGTGTGGATGAGCAGAGGGATCTAGGTATCCATGTACATAGATCCCAAAAAGTTGCCACCCAGGATGATAGGGTTGTGAAGAAGGCCTATGGAGTGTTGGCCTTTATTGGTAGAGGGATTGAGTTCCGGAGTCAGGAGGTCATGTTGCAGCTGTACAAAACTCTGGTACGGCCGCATTTGGAGTATTGCGTACAGTTCTGGTCACCGCATTATAGGAAGGACGTGGAGGCTTTGGAGCGGGTGCAGAGGAGATTTACCAGGATGTTGCCTGGTATGGAGGGAAAATCTTATGAGGAAAGGCTGATGGACTTGAGGTTGTTTTCGTTGGAGAGAAGAAGATTAAGAGGAGACTTAATAGAGGCATACAAAATGATCAGGGGGTTAGATAGGGTGGACAGTGAGAGCCTTCTCCCGCGGATTGAAATGGCTGGCACGAGGGGACATAGCTTTAAACTGAGGGGTAATAGATATAGGACAGAGGTCAGAGGTAGGTTCTTTACGTAAAGAGTGGTGAGGCCGTGGAATGCCCTACCTGCAACAGTAGTGAACTCGCCAACATTGAGGGCATTTAAAAGTTTATTGGATAAGCATATGGATGATAATGGCATAGTGTAGGTTAGATGGCTTTTGTTTCGGTGCAACATCGTGGGCCGAAGGGCCTGTACTCCGCTGTATCGTTCTATGTTCTATGAAAGAAAACAGCATATTTCACAGTAAATCATTATACTACCATTATTCTTTTTTAGTCATGCCTTTGAGGCATCGATCAATTTGTTTCACTACATCACAAGCAACTATACGTTTCCAAATTTTGCTTTCTTCCAAACGTCCATCCTTCAGTGACACATTGGTTAAGCTAAACACAAGTGCGAAAGCAAATATTTGACTGCACTGCAAACATTTTCTAGAAGATGAGATTAGTGTCTTGAGAGTTTCATTGCACTTGGCAAAATGCTTGGCACTTTTACATCACATTTCCATGGATGAGTGTATGATGTTTTGGTCAATGCAGAATTTTATTGCCACCAAGGTATGGAAAACATGTCTTGTTAGATATATCATTGACTATAAATCTAAAATTGAAACACAACTGACACTCAGTTGTGGTGTTTAATTTATATTATTTTGCTGTCATTGTGCTCTGAACCAATAATTGTTCATTAAGGGCTATTTTTCCCTCCTCCTGAGAATGAGGCTTGGAGGTGGTCCAAATAGAGGCAAACTCCTTTCTTCCTTACCTAAACTGCACTCTCACCTTCCACTAATTTCATCCTTGTGTTTTGGGAAACATATGAAGCCCTCACCACAGGCAAGTTAAGACCTTATCAATTGGAACACAAGTCTATCTTGGCCTTCCACCTGGTCATCTCAGGGCACAATAATAATGAAGTTATTGATGAATCGAGGCAATCCCTCTCTGACTGTTGGTCTATAACAGCCCTGGAAATGACGCAAGGAAACCCCCAGTGCTGCACAACTTTAAGAGCTATACATCCAAGCCACCATTTCCTCACAAGCATACAATAATAATAATCTTTATTACTGTCACAAGTAGGCTTACATTAACACTGCAATGAAGTTACTGTGCCGCCAACCACATGGCATGTCTCAAATTATTAAAAACTGTATTCCAAAATGTTATTTTTTAAAATAAATCTATCTAATCAGCATTTGAATGAATGAGAACTAATATCCATACTAACACCTTTAACCCATCAATGGTGACTGTGATTTCAGCTATCTAAGCTTTAAGCTCTGAAATTCCCTCGTTAAACATTTCTTTACCTCCAACTCCATCTTCGCCTTTAAGTTCCTCCTTAAAGCCCAGGTCTTTGACTGAGCTTTCTTGTCAGTCTTCCTAAAATTGTCTTCTTTGGCTTGGCATTGATTTTGTCTGATTACATTTCCGTGAAGTGCTTTCTTTGATTTTTAGTTTAAATGTACATAGCTCAATGGGAACACTTCCATCCTCGAGTCAGGGATTGTGCACTGACAGTACTTAAGCACATTATATTAGCTTCAAACTAGTGCTAAAGGAGTGTTGCAATGTCAGTGATGCTGGCTTTTGGAGGAAATCCAGAAGACCTGTCTATAAAAGTGAGAAATCTGAACGAAAAACTGAGATTGCTGGAAATACTTGGTGTGCCGGGGAGCATCTGTGGAGAGGAAAACAGAATTAACACATCTGACTGATGACCTTTTCTCTAAAAGGAGATCCATTTATCAGTTGAAATTGGTGTAAAGTAATCCACAGCATTATTTTTGGAAGAGCCATGGTGTTTATCCCGTTGTCTTGGCCAGTATTATCCCTCAACTAACACCACAAAACAACTTCATTGGGCATTACTTCATGTTGTTTTTGGAAGCTTGTTATATCCAAATTGGCGACCATCATTTGCCAGTATTACGCTGTGCCAGTGGCTGAACTTCCAAAGTAATTTATTGGCTGTACAATACCTTGCAACATCCTTAGAGCTCGAAACACGTTGTATAAAAGCATGTTCTATGGCTGTAATGAAAACAGAGATCTCTGTTCTTCACTTTTACACAAGATTTTGGCAAATGAAAAAAAAATGAAAATGTTTGCTTGATGACAGGGGCTAGCTTGCCTTGTGTGTACCTGAGGTGTGCCTTTTTATATTTTAAGAACTATGTTGAATATGGAGTTCCTATGGTGAGATGGAAGCATTCTTTCTCCCTGCGTTGTTTGCAATATGATATTGCAGAAAGACGAGCTGTACAAAAAGGCCGGAGGTGGGATTCTCCGAGCCTCCATGCCAAAATTGCGATCGGCGCAGGGGCAGAGAAATCGCGATCTCGGGGGGGGCCTATCTTTTTGATCCGCGGTGTGGGTCCGTATACCGCCGCCGTGCACATGCGCAGACCCTCGACCGGAAGTGCAGGACCCTGTATCGGCAGCCGGAGCTGTGAGGACTACTCCCCGCGGGGCCCTGCTAGCCCCCTTCAGGTAAGAGAATCACTCTGGACTTTCTTCAGGCTGGACTGGGGACATAGCCCCATTATTGGAGAATCCCGCCCCAGGTTTTTAATCCAGTCTTTGGTACACAAGTGACAAGGGCCAAGCAATTGGCTATTCACACCTTTCCTGTCCAGGATAATGTAATTGATTAAGAAATATTAACGACTTATAGCAGGAAGATCAGGAAGTTCTTCAAAGAATATTGCAAGGCACCTAAAACCATATCTTGTTTAATTGAAACTCATTACATTCACATGGAAAAGGATGAGGAACCTTAATAATCTTTAATCTTTAATAAAACTGTGGTGATACACCACTGTCCTTCCCTAGCATTGTACATAGTTGTATAATAGTTGTGTGTAACGTGGCTCTGTAATCCTGTGTATGGTACTGTGTATTGTACTGCAGCTCTGTAGAAATTCGGTCACCTGTATGTAACCTGACCTGGCCACGGAGAGCTCCGCCTTAGCCACTCTCCCGAGAGTTCAGTATAAGACCAACTTCTGTGACCAGGACCCATTTTGTCTGGGGTCGTCTGTGTCAGGTAAGCTTCCTATGTAGTGTATTAGTGTATTAAAGCCTTAGTCAAAGTCTCACATGTCTTTGTGGTTCTTGACGATTAGTGCATCAAAAACAATGAAATAATTTGTTCTTAGAAAACAGTCCAGTTAATCAGTGGTCAAGTACTCTATTTTCTCGTTTTTAATCTGTTTCTGCTTTCATATAATTTTGCCTTTTGATAAATCTGAAATTGGTAGATTTTACCCTAATTATTTTAGTCATTAATAAATAGCAAAAGGAAATCTGGAGCTAAAGATAGAGGCTGAAACCATTCCACATGAAAAATAGACCGACCTGTTTAAATGCAGCCTTTAGATGAAAACCTTGTCTAATTTAGAACATTAAGCAACCATTTTTCAATAATAATAATCTTTAATGTCACAAGTAGGCTTACATTAACACTGCAATGAAGTTACTGTGAAAATCCCCTAGTCGCCACATTCCGGCACCTGTTCAGGTACACAGATGGAAAATTCAGAATTCACTTCAGAGCACGACTTTCAGGACTTGTGGTCGGAAACCGGAGCACCCGGAGGAAACCCACGTAGACACAGGGAGAATGTGCAGAGTCCGCAGAGACAGTGAGCCAAGTGGGAATCGAACCTGAGACCCTGGCGCTGTTAAGCAACAGTGCTAACCGCTGTGCTACCGTGCCACCCCCAAGCACTACTCTGCCAAATGAAACTTGAAAAAACGGTCCAGAATCTGTGCACACCTTCTGTCAAGAAGTCCATATCGAGCTTGAACACATATCTAATGACCACCATCAACAGGAAGCTGACCAGATCTAAAGCCATAAGTAGCATGAAAGCTGCATGCAGAGTGTGTTTCTTCACATCGCTCCAAGAACTTCAATTTCCGACAGTCCCACTTATGCTCTGGTGGTCCAGAATAAATAACCGTAAGGAAAACGTGTAATTACTTTAAAATGTTTGGGGAATCTGTAATTTTTTCAAAAAAATGTTTGAAAAGAACTTTTAAGAGTTTGTGTCAATTGTAAAGGGTCCAATTATAATTTTTGCATAACAAATGCTGTTCCATCTGACCTGGTGACCCTTGATCTCAATACAGCAACAGAAAGGAAGTTTAAATATGGAGGCCATGTGGCAGACAGACAAGAACAGAGAGACCATGATAAGAGAGGAGTTGACAGTTGAGAAGGTTCGAGAAGTAATTGCAGCATGTTGGGAAGGATGCACGGGTGGAATCCTGTATATGCAGAAGTGGATGCTAGAAGAGAACTGACAATGTCCTCGAAGGAAAGGGAATTCTGCTGGGAAGAACTATTTGGTTGAAACTGGGACAATATAGATGAACTGGCTTGCTTACATATCATGAGATAGTATTTGTTTTATCTGCTATTCCATGGATAATTTGTAGTTCACACCAGTTTGATTTGCCTATTAATTCATGTTTAATTTACATTGATTCTGATTCATGTTGAAGTAAAGTTACAAAAAGTGAAAACTTTTCTGGTAATTTTGTCTTTTGTGGGGCATTGGATAAATTTGGTTTGCTCGCTTTACTGATTCCCACAGGGACTGCAACAATACAAAAGTATAAAATTAACTTGATACACATTGTAAAACACCTCTCATGGGGGTTGAGGAGGGAACCTGGAGGGTTGGGTTGATTTTTGCAGGTTGTCAATGGTGGCGATTCGATTTCAGGCGGTGATTAGGAGGGTGAGTGGATGTTGATTTTGCTGCTTGTCAAAGGTGTGGAAAGGCATTTGATATGGGGAGGGGGAGGTTACATCAATGAGGATGCAAAGGTGGTCAATCCAGAGCAACGACTCCTCAGGTATCTGGGATGCGGTCATCTCCTAATCCCTTCTCGATTAAACTACCTGGGTCCTGAGTGCTGTGAGGCAGTGGCTGACCACTGTGCACTGCTTGCAGCCCCATTATCATATTTAAAGTTCCAATCTGCCTCTTTAGAGTGGGTAGGTCTCCTGCCCACATTCTGGCCTCAGTTCAAACTAGGGATGGATGAGATGGAGGTGGGTTTATGTCTGGAAAGAGATTTTTAAAACTTTAACCACCCTTCACAAGACCTGCTCCAAACATACTTGTCATGATATGCAGGCACACACACACACATAATGATATACAGACAAGCAGCTAATGGACACAGAGAACAGACATGACCAATAAGCAGGCAGGACACTCAGGGGTGGGATCTGACTATAAAAGACACGAGGCACTCACACTCCACCTCTTTCCACTGATGAACATCTAGAGAGTCAGTCAAGGGTGTTGTTACAATCTCACACCTCCACCACGTGGCTAAGAGCTAGTCTGGTTCAGTCAGACAGAGTAACCACACTTAAGTTAGCAGAGAGTTGAACTCACAGAGAACTGTGCGATTAGTTCAATAAACCTGATTGAACTAATTTCAAGATCTGGAGTATCTTTCTGATCTAAGCTGCATCCAGTTGCAGCCAGTGTTAGACTAGTGTACCTAACACGACAATACCCATTATTTTAAAGTTAAAATTCTGCCCAATGTGTGCAAATTGAAAAGTTGCAAGCTGATTGATCCAGAATCCGTGTTTTTGGGTGATTGAGAGCCACAAATGAAAAAGGAGATGAGGCTGGTGATGTGTGAAGTAGAACATCCCATTTGAAGCTTAAACTCACTCATGTTGATGCCTTGAGTCAATTCTTAAACTTCTTCTTGCACTGCATCCATGTTCTTCGAACAATGCAGCAGCATGCTTCTCCTTCTCTCCCCTGCTGTCTGACCCTACGTCTCAAAGCCCACCACATCTCCTGAAGCCCTCCTTCTCTCCATGTCTTGCAACTAACCTCCTGTGCATTACCAAAAAACTTTGTTGCTTGCTGGCAGGCTGAGGCATCTGGGAGAAAAAAAAAAACCTTGAAATCCAATGAATTTCTTGAAATAGTTTCCAGCAGCCACAAGATGCTTTAAGGGATGCCTTTAAGAGATGCAATCCACCTTTAAATAAAATCATCCATTCATATTATCAGACCACACTGTGAACAGTGTGAGTGGCACTGGCTTCACACAGCAATAATGGAAAGAAAGAAGATAGCATGAATTTAATATGCTTCCTGCAGCACAATAAAAGAACATGGGTTAATCGCAAACTGCGATCCCCACGCACATTTTTGAGTCTTATCCAATTTTACCCCCTAGGTATTTATATTAACACACATATAGGTTTAAACTGGAAGAAGACAATTGCAAACTGCCACTTTACAAAATTAAATGAATACGAGAAACTTTGGAAATGTCTTGCTTTCACCAAAATTAAGTGTTTCATATCTACTATGCCATGTTGTACGAGGTAAAGCTGTGACACTGCTTTTCAGAGCTCAGTTATGCAGTATTAAATCAAGCAAAGTTAGTACAGTGATTATAATTCTAAAATATAAATACTCTGTGGTGATTAAGTTGACAATCACCTCATGCTTAATGCAATAATAATGAGCGGGATTTACTCAGCAACCCGCTGTGCGTTTCACTACGGCGGGAGGCGACCCACCACGCCGGTGAGAGGATCTTCTGATCACACCGTTGTCAACAGGGATTCCTGTTGAATGCACCAGGAACCCTGTGGCGGTGCGCGTTGTCGGATGGACCGGAAGATCCCACCAGCGTGAGCAGTCGGAAAATCTCGGCCGCCGTTTCAATGAAGATACAAGTTCCCTGATGGCTTTGAGGAAATTAATAGTTGAGCACAGTTAACTAGGAGATTTCATGCATCCTGCTAGATATTCCCATACCAGCCTCCCCGAACAGGCACCGGAATGTGGCGACTAGGGGATTTTCACAGTAACTTCATTTGAAGCCTACTTGTGACAATAAGTGATTTTCATCTGGCAGTAACTAGGATTCAGCGGACAAATAGTAAGGTCCGCCATCAGGCACGTTTAGCGGGATATTTCTTGGCGGCGGCAGTGGCGAGAAACAACCCTCAATTGGATGGCACATTGCTATTTTTTTGGCTTCTGGAAGTTTCTCCCCGTCGAGGGCACAGTAACAGTGATTTCCTATTGTCGAGCTGAGCTCACCAGCAGGAACGGCTGATTGCCGATCGGGGCTCCATTTTTATCGGCAACACCAATCTTTCCCCCCGCCGCCTTTTAGGTCTCCCCTCCCATTTAATTGACAGCGCCTCACCCTACCAACATGGTTGAGGCCCACAGAAACCTCCCCTCAACGCCCTCCTCCAATTGGCAAGGCCCTGCCGGTCCTGACAGCTGGCACTGCCAGCCTGATGTGCTGGCAGTGCCATCAGGGAATCCTGGCAGTGATTTGTTGTGAGATCTCTGTGGCGAATGCACCCGGGAGCTATTGTCCCCCATTCTTTTGTATATTCAAAAAAGGTTCAATGCCTGGACATATTTCTTTTGCCTGCAGAAGACAGATCCTTCCGTATGAACAGGTGTGTTGCTTCTAGCAAGCACAAATAGTTGACATTGCAAGCCTGACTAATCATATTAGTGTAATTTTTTGCACACGAGGGAATGTTCAGCAAAGATGCCTAACTGTGGAATAACATTAGACAGTATGAGGGCGATATATTGAAAAAAAAACAGAGTCCCATTGTGGGCGGGTTTAGAGAGGTGTTTCCTGGTGCTACAAGCACCAGGAATGGCACAGCTGTCGAACAGGACTCAGTTATTTTTTCAGGCCTCGGCAGCGAAGGCCCCGCCGAGGCCTCACTTACCATCATTTCCTGCATTGAGGAGTTCCGCTTGACAGTGCAGGAAGAGATCAAAAATGGTGCCCCAAACTTTCGGCCCCCAACGCGTTCCCTGGACCTCCACCCCCCCCCCCCCCCAAATGCGGCAACTTACATGCTGGGGGGTCCTCGGGCCCCCACTCCCCCCAGCCATACCCCACCTCATAAAGGCAAGGCACCCCCGGCTTGGGAAAATTGGTCCATGGCCCATGGCAATGCCAGCCTGGCACCCTGGCAGGCCCCTGCCAGCTGAGTTGAGCACGGCACTGTCATTAGATTTTGCCTTATGTTCCGAGTTTAACAAGCACTAGTTGGTTACATGTAGCTAGTCCTCTGCCTATTGCGAGCCACCAAAGTGACACGTTGTTTGATATGATCCGCCAGTTGTTAGGATATATGGCCTGTGTAGCTGACATCTCACCAGCACTGAAATTCATATGCCACATTGCTCATTTTTGTGGTCAGTAGAATATCTTTTAGCTTGATATCAGCACTCTGTTAGTGGAAAACATCACTCTTTTTGCCACAGCAAAGCAATAGCATGAAAGCAACATGTCAGCAGCATGTATTTCATACACACATTAAAGCACTCTATTCTTCAATCAAAATAAACTTTGAAATGTCGCAGTCTAACAAGCTTCCTTTCCTTGACATGCCAGTTAAGAAATCCGCTAATGGGTTTGCTACTACTATCTATTGCAAGAATATGCTCACTGGTCAATATACGTGTTGAGATTCCTACAGCTCCAAGCCCTTCAAGATAAGCCTTATCAGGAATTGAGCCATTTCCTTAAGCCCATGCAATATTGATGCCAAAATAGGGCACATCAAAGCTATCCTGCATGCTAATGGCAACCCCAATCAGATCCTTGCTCACTGTGTATCATGCATACTCATGAATGGGCCTAAGGCCACTACTGTCAGACCTGCAAATTGCAAAGTCTGTCTCATATTATCCTGGATGTCTAAAGAATCTCAGAAATTTGAGGAACAGGTGAAGTTAGTTGTTTCATGCCATTACTATGCAGTGGCATCACAAGTGATATTTTCCACTAGCAGGATGCTACGCCAAGCCAGAAAAAGAGTTTCTGTCTACCAGACAAATGAATGCTGTAGTATATGAATTTCAGTGCCAGTGCACCGTAGGTACGTAGGTCGTACGTACGATTGACTGGCAAATTGTATTCAACACTATGTCCCTTCAGCTGTACGCAATAGGCAGACTGTACTAAACCAACCAATGAGCTTGCAAAACTCAGAACATAATAATGTCCAACATTAGATGTGATTTCGTAATTGCACAGGACTTGACAATCCTGAGTGTGCCAAGAATTAGAACAAAAATCAATTTAAGATCATCAGTCGGGCTCACAATGTAGCTCACCTCTGCTTGCTAGAAGTCACATACGTTCATATGCAGGGACGTATTCCCTGCAGGCAAAATGAATCTATCCAGACATACACTTTTTTGAATAAACAAAAGCATGGAGGACTGTAGCTTGGTGGTATATTTGCCATGGCACCATCTCAACTAATCACGGCTAACGTCAAACAGTCAGCACCTTTCTCATGCAGCATAAATTGTTGTTCCCTTTGAAACTTGGCATTCTTGCATCTACACTGATGAGTACAAGATGAAAAGCTTTGACGACGTGTGTCCTTTTTCTCGGTACTAATTTGTGAATGGCTACAGAGAACAGTACTTTTTTAATATACAAGTTCAATTTTTAAATAATCTGGATGTCCTCCAGAAAAGGACGTCTAGGATTGCCACAATGATCAAAGGTTCTGGCTCCTCGACTGTCACCTTCACATCCGCCTTGTCCTCAAACGTAATTAATGTATCTCCCAGTGCTTTTTTCTGACCGAGGTGCTTATCTCTGATGTCTGACGCTTATGGCACAAAGCTTAAATCTAATATTAGTACATGGTTTGCTGATTTGCTTCTGCAGCATTGGTTTGGGATGTATTTGTGGTGTTTGTTCTCTCAACATATATTGGTGGAAAGTTCAGTCCAAGCACTGTGATCTTTGCATTCGCCAGGAGGTTGACTCTTGTTTGTTGTTCACCTTCTGTGATGCCTCATGGGCATAACAAATCCGTAAATGCTCAGTAGGGTGCAAGGGAGGGTGCTTTTGATATCAAAGATAATAACTGTTTCTCAGAGTGCTACCTCCCAAGTATGTCCAGCCTCTTTTCAAATAGCGAAGCACTGTCCAAATTTCTCTACCTTCATGCCCAACCTCTGCTGGATTCCAGAAGGTACTTCTTAAAAAGAAATAAAAACATAATTACATTGTTACACTTGAATGCAGGTATCCTGTCCCTGCTTCCATTAAAGAAAATAGTTGTGCTGCCAAGTCGTCTCAGTGGCATTGACATTTGAAACAAAACACTGATAGATGGAAAATAATCCTAGTTTCACAGAAAGGTTGCAGCACACAAGGATGCCATTTGACCCACTGTGCTCAAGTTGATTTTCTGGGTGATGACCCTCAAGAGGAACAAAGGGAATCGCTGTTAGATATCCCTGCGGGTTTTGTAGAATATGAGTTCCCATGGAGAGCAGCCAGAGGCTGATCCAGCTGGGATCATGAGCAGGATCTTTAACTGTAGCTGCCAGACCTGCACCGGCAGTTCCTGATGATCCTGGGCTGGGATATTTGTTTTGTGAGCTGCAGTAGCGGCTTTATTTTCAGTTTAAAATAAACCGGTTTGTCCTCTCATTCCCGGCCTCCTGGAGTTATTACACTGGCGATGAGGATCAAGCATGGGATTCTGAGCAGCCTTTTAAAAAAAAAAACCCAATGACAACTTTGGTTAGAAACAAAGCAAAAAGAAATTGCCCTTGTTTGAGAAGCTCGAGCCTTATGATGTGGACATGGAGGACTAGCCAAGTGCCTGCACTACTTCTTCCATGCCAACAGCATAGAAGGGAATGTTCAACATGTAATCCTTTTGCCAGCATGTGGTGCTTAGACATTCAGCATTATTAAGAGTTTAATTTACCCTGCAGCCCCTGACTAAACCGTTCAACAAGCTTGTATATCTGGTAGAGAACCATTAAGCCCCAAAGCTGTCTGTAATCCTCCAGCGTTACTGATTCAACACGGCTGGGAGGGCCCCTGGGGAACCCATGACAATTTCTGACTAGATTAAGGAAGCTGGCCCATCCCTGACCACGATGCTGTGCAACCAGCTAGTGTGTGGGATCAATAATGTCACGGCACAAAAATGAATGTTGGCAGAACCCACCCTTGACCACAAAAGGGCTATAGAATTAGCGCTATCCATGTGAACGCTGGGAAAGAGGCTCAAGAACTCCAAGCTATAAAGGACAGCAGCATTCTCAGGCCAGAGACGGGGAGCACTTTCATACATAAAAGTCATTATTCCCAATGAAGGCTCCCACGTGCCTCACCCACCACCAACTCAACATTCAGCTATGACATCCCGGCATCTCAAAGGTTGGTCGGAAACTCTAGATATATCAAGGAAGCCTCACCAGAGGACTAGCAAGTGTCAGCCACAAAGCTGCTGTAAGTGTGGTCATAGGACATGACCCAGGCAAGGCTGCCAGAATCCATGTGCTGCCCAGGCCGGAAGCCAGAGCCACGCGAGGCCTAGGCCTTGTAAGTCTATCAGCTTGCAGAGGATGGAATGATGCCATTAAACTGCATCAATACCCCTCAGGTTGCCCCCATAAAAATAACACACTTGCTCCTGAGGACAGTCTGGATTGGCTGCAAACTTTTAAACTAGGAATTGGTGGATTCCACGAGGTCATTGGCAAATATCCCAGGGTATTCCAAGAAGACCTTGGTGGGACAAAGGGAGCAACAACAAAGGTTTATGTGGACCCTAATGCCCTATGTAAATATTTTGGGGCACAGCCAGCCCCATATGCTTTACGTGCCAAAGTTGAGATTGAACTCAAGCTGTTAGAGAGCCTCGGGATAATAGAACCACTGCTAATCGCAGAGTGGTCTGCACAGGTAGTCCCGTCCTCAAACCCGACAAGTTGGTCCACCTTTGCGGGGCCTATGAACTAACAGTTAATAAAGCCTCACATTTAGATCGGTACCCCCTGCCATGCACAGAAGATCAATATGCCAAACTAAGAGGAGGTGAAACCTTCATCAAGCTAGATATGAGTCATGCTTATCTCCAGCTAGAATTCAAAGAGTCATCCAGGAAGTATGTGACGATTAAGGGTTTATACGAATATACACGCCTGCCCTTCGGAGTCTCATCAGCAGGCGTCATTTTTGAACGGGTGATGGAAAACATTCTCCAAGGGTTACCTAAAGCAGCAGTATACTTAGATGACATACTCATCAAAGGGGCCATGGGAAAAGAGCACCAATCAAACCTGGAGGAAGTTTTGAGACAGTTTTCTGATGCAGGTGTCTGTCGCAAATGAGAAAAATGCGTGTTCTAGGCAGGCAAAGTGATCTACCAAGTCAATAAAAAAAGGCCTACACCCCGTGGATGATAAAGTTAGGGTCATCAAAGAGGCACCGACCCCACAAAATACAACAGAATTAAAATCTTTTCCAGGTCTCGTAAACGACTATGGGAAATTCACCAGAAACTTGGCCACTTTATAGTCACGCCTGCACAACTGTTAAAAAAAACACCAGAAGTGGTCATGGCAGATACCGCAGGACAAAGTCTTCACGAAAGTGACTATCATCAAATATCCTGGATCATTACGACCCCAAGAGAGAACTGGTATTAATATGTGATGCCTCTCCATATGGAGTAGCGGCAGTCTTTTCCCATCGAGACCTATAGCTATGCATCTAGAATTTGGGCGGATGCGGAATGATGTTATTCTCAGATTGAAAAGGAAGGATTGGCTGTTATTTTTGGGATGAAGAAATTCCACCCAAATGTCTACAGCCCACGTTTCGTAAACCCCTGTTGGGTATTTTCAAAGAAGATAAAATGATTTCCCCATCACCTCAGATCCAACATTGAGCATTATTGTTAGCAACCTACGAATTGTCTCTCTTGAGTATGATCCAGGAACACAGCTGCCCTGAGTTGCCTCCCACTGCCCACAAGCATGGCCCCTCTGGCTACATTGGAAGAAGGCACCATGACCATGAACTTCCTGAATACCTTTCCAGTATCTGCGAAGCAGATTCAGGCGTGAATCCAGAAGGACCCCACACTGGCACAATTACAATCAGTGTCAGCAAAACAAAGCAGGTCTGGCAGCGCCTGTGGAGAAAGAAACAGAATTAATGTTTTGAGCCCGATATGACTTTTCTTGGAACCACGCTGACTTGTTCAGAGGAAAAGTCATTTAGGACTCAAAACGTTAACTCTGTTTCTCTCTCCACAAGATGCTGCCAGACCTGCTGAGTTTTTCCAGCATATTCTGTTTCTATTTTAAGAATAAGGAAATCTTGCTCGTAATTGTACAGGCCTTAGATGATATCACATTGGAGTACGGTGTACCACTTTGGTTTCCATATTTAGGGAATGATATACTTCATTGAACATTCATTAGATTGTTTCCTAGGGTGAGAGGATTGTCCTCTTATGACAGGCTGAGTAAATTGGGCCTCGAAGAATGAGAGTTGACCTTATGGAAACATTTAAGATTCTGAAGGGACTTGACAGGAGAGACACAAATAAGCTGTTCCCCCTGACTGGGAAATCTTGAACATGGGGACGCAGTCTCAGGATAAGGGGTCATTTGGAACTGAGATGAGGAGAAATGTCTTCACTTGAACTGTTATGCATATTTAGAATTGTCTACCAAGACGGTTGTGGATGCTCCATCATTGCATCTATTTAAGAATGAAATAGATAGGTGTTTGGTCACTTAGAATCAAAAGATATGGGGAGCGGGCAGAAAGGTTAATGATTGTATTGAATAGCAGGACTGTACTCCTGTTCCTATTGCTAATGTTCTTATATGCCTCATGTCACCTTTGGTTCTTTTGCTACTCCCCTTAAATTGGTGTCCTCTGGTTCTCAAGCCTTCCTCCAATGGGACCCATGTCTCTCTGTCTCCTCTTTCATTCGAGTATTAGAAGTATTTAAAGTGGAGGTGGATAAATACCTGATTGATCGAGGAATAGAGGGCTATGGGGAAATGGCACAGCAAAGGAGTTGAGGCTGGCATAAATCAGCCATAGGCTACTAAATAAGATAAGAGCCCATGGTGTTGGAGGCAAGGTAATGGCATGGATAGAGGATTGGCTGACTGGCAGAAGGCAGAGAGTGTGAATAAAGGGGTCCTTTTCAGGATGGCAGCTGGGGACTAGAGGTGTGATGCAGGGGTTAGTGTTGGGACCATAGCTATTCACAATATGCATTCATGATCTGGAAGAAGGAACTAAGGGCATTGTTGCTAAGTTTGCAGATGGTACAAATATATGTAGAGGACGGGTTGTGTTGAGGAAGCAGAGAGGCTGCAGAAGGACCTGGACAGGTTAGGAGAGTGAGCAAAGAAGTGCAGATGGAATACAATGTGGAAAAGTGTGAGATTATCCATTTTGGTAGGAAGAATAGACTATTTTCTAAATGGGTATAGGCTTTGGAAATCTGAAGCACAAAAGGTCTTAGGAGTCCTAGTTCAAGATTCCCTTAATGTTAAAATGCAGGTTCAGTTGGCAGTTAGGAAGGCAAATATAATGTTATCATTCATGGCTAGAATACAAGAGCAGGGATGTACTGTCGACACAGTCTAAGGCTCTGGTCAGACCCCATCTGGAGTATTGTGAGCAGTTTTGGACCCCATATTTAAGGAAGGATGAGCTGCCCTTGGAGAGGGTCCAGAGGAGGTTTACAAGAATGACCCTTGGCATAAAGGACTTGTCATGTGACCAGTGGTTGAGGCCTAGATAGTGTGAACGTGGAGAGGATGTTTCTACTAGTAGGAGAAACTAGAACCCGAGGGCACAGCGTCAGACTGAAGGGGCAATCCTTTAAAACTGAGATGAGGAGGAATTTCTTCAGCCAGAAGGTGGTGAATCTGTGGAACTCTTTGCCACAGAAAGCTGTGGAGGTCAAATCACTTTAAGAGTCTTTAAGACATAGATAGATAGGTTCTTGATTGATTGGGGGATCATGGGTTCTGGGAGAAGGCAGGAGAATGAGGATGAGAAACATATCAGCCATGATTGAATGGCAGAGCAGACCCGATAGGGCAAATGGCCTAATTCTACTTCTATGTCTTATGGTCTTATGGCCATGATCATATTGAATGGCGGGGCAGGCTTGAAGGGCCTGGTAGCCTACTGCTGCTTCCATTTCTTGTGTACTTTTGTTCTGGAGCCCTCATGATTGTGAGCACCCTTCTTAAATCTCCTCTCAACCTTTACTGTTCTAAGGGGAATAATCACAGCTTGTACAATCTGTCCATATACTTGAAGTCCCTCATCTCTGAGAGATGGTCACATTATTGTAAATCATTTTTTCACCGAAGTCTTCTGTCTTCCAAAAATGTGGTGCCCAGAATTAGGCACAATAATCCACTTGAGGCTACACAATGTTTTCCAAAGTGTTTACACCCTGTTTTTGTACCCTATGCCTTGACTTATAAAGCCCAAGATCATGTGTTTCTTCTCAAGAACTTCCGCAATCTTCCCAGCCAATTTCAATGATTTGTGCACAGATACAGTTCTGTGTCTGACTTAGTATTGGAACCTTTAGTTTATTTTGCCTCTTCTCATACTTCCTACTGTTTTGTTACCTGTAAAGCAGGTAATCTGTGCTACTCAACTCAGTTACAGTAGAGGCTTTGGAAAAAGGCTCGAAGTCATCCAGAAGTTTTACAGAAGGTTTATTGAGCAACACAAGTTAAATAACTGCGTGAGTTCTTACTTTAAGAACTGCACTAGTAGAAAGATTATAACTTTTCTATGCTCTACAACTAGGCCTGACCACACTAGCAGCCCTGAACTAAATTTCTGCCTCTGTTCTCCTCACAGTCAAATCAGCCAAAGAGAGCAGAGGGCTGCTTGCGTCCCGCTTTTATACATGCCAGTGCTGCCCCCTAGTGGTCTTTCCATTACCCATCAGCCCCTTCTGTACATACCCATGTAAAGATCACTACATCCCCCATTTTCACTTTTGTTTTCATAGTTCCAGAGCTGTAACTAAAAAAAAATCAAACACAGTTAGTTTCATGCACAAATACAGAACAGAGAGCAATGATTGTATCAGTTCATGTTCACAAGTTCAGACGGTTGGGTACACGTATGATTCAGGTAGACCTCCTGAGGGCATGGAGACCCAGAGGTTTTTATGTCCATTTGGGCACCAACTGCTGGTGTCCCGGTTTGTCGCATGATAGAGTCCTGCAGATCTAACGTCGGAAATACTGGTTGATGAGGTGGATCCTTCAGCATGTCTCGCCAATTGCATCGAAACAGTATTCCATCATCAGACTTCACAACGTACGATCGTGGCGATACTTGGCGGAGCACCATCGCCATGTTAGACCAACCTCCACCAGGGTGTCGCAATCTAACCATGTTGTTGATCGCTAACGGATGCAGCACTTTTGCATGCCAGTCAAAGTGCTGCTTTTGTCCGTGACGTTGGTGACGCATCTTGTCCAGGACTGGCGAGTGATCTGGATTGGCGAAATGTAACACCAGTAGTGTTGTCCTCACATCTTGATTGAAGAGCATTTGAGCCGGTGACAGCCCAGAGCTCAAAGGCGATGAGCGATATGACAATAGAGCCAAGTGTACGTCGGAATTCGAGTCAGTGGCCTTGCTGATCAGTATCTTAATAATGTGGACCCTTTCTCCATCCTGCCATTCGATTGAGGAAAGTGTGGACTCGGCGTCACGTGCTTGAAGTTGCATTTTTTTGAGAATTCCAACCACTCCCAGCTTGCAAAGCAAGGACCATTGTCGGACATGACTGTCTCTGGGATGCCATGACTCGAGAAGGTTTCCTTGCAGGCTTTGATAACTGACGCTGATGTGAGATTCGGGAGTTTCATTACTTCCGGAAAGTTGGCGTAATAATCGATGCGAAGAACATAGTGTCGACCCATGGAATGAAACAAGTCAATACCAACTTTGTCCCACGGTGATGGAGCCATCTCATGCTGTCGGAGTGACTCCTTGCATTGTGCCGGTCGATGTTTTTGACACGTGTCACACGTGAGCACCATGTTTGTTATGTCCTTGTTTATCACAGGCCAGTACACGGATTCTCGTGCTTGTCATTTGCACTTCTCGACACCAAGGTACCCCTCATGAACCCTGAGGAGCATGTTCGCCCGGAACGCCAGTGGGATGACGATTCTGTCATTTTGCAGTATGATGCCATCCACCACGGACAGTTCAGTTTGGATGTTTTGGAACTGTGGGCACCACCCTCTTGGCCAGCCATGCTGAAGGTTGTGCATGACCTGGAGTAGGATCGCATCTTCCCGTGTCACCTGACAAATTTGCTGTAGCCTCTCGTCCATTGCCGGGAGTGTCTCCCTGCACCACTGTGCATGAGCGTCTACATCATTAATGGAAGCCGGAGGTGGACTGTCAGCATCAATGGCTCGGGATAAGGTGTCAGCTATTATTAGGTCCTTCCCAGGAGTGTAGACCAGCGTGAAGTCGTACCTCCGCAACTTCATCATCATGCATTGTAGGCACGGTGTCATGTCATTGAGATCTTTGTTGATAATGTTGACCAGTGGCCTATGATCAGCCTCCACTAGAAATGTGGGAAGACCATACACATAGTGGTGGAATTTTGTTATACCCGTGATCAATCCCAGGCACTCCTTCTCTATCTGTGCATACCTGCACTTGGTGGCGGTCATCGCTCGAGAAGTGTAAGCCACTGGGACCCAGTCCGACTGGTCATTCTGTTGAAGTAGCACCGCACCAATTCCATGTTGACTGACGTCGGTGGAGATCTTTGTGGGTTTTGCTGGGTCAAAGAATGCCAGCGTTGGAGCTGCCATCAATTGGTGCTTCAGATCCACCCACTCGCCTTGGTGGCATGGAGTCCAGTCAAACTCTGTGTCCTTCCTTATTACTTCTCGTAACACCGTGGTCCGTGCTGCGAGGTTTGATAGGAACGTGCCTAGGAAGTTGATGAATCCAAGAAACCTGAGCACCGCTTTCTTGTCACGTGGCCGCTGCATGTTCTGAATTGCCGTGATCGTCTCAGAGTCCGGCTTCACCCCGTGCTCTGATATTGTGTCACCCAGGAAGGTCAGAGATGAACGTGCGAAGGTGCACTTGGCTTGGTTGAGCTTCAGCCCAAATTGGTGGATTCTTTGGAAGACTCGTTTTGACCGAGCAATGTGGTCTTCCTCTGTCGTTGACAATATTATGATGTCATCAACATATACACGGACACCTTCAAAGCCTTCCGTCATCTGCTCCATAATTCTGTGAAATATTTAGGATGCGGAGATAATTCCGAAAGGCATACGATTATAACAGTATCGTCCAAACGGTGTGTTGAAGGTACACAGTAGTCGGCTGTAATCATCAAGCTGCATCTGCCGGAAGCCTTGTGAGGCATCAAGTTTGGTGACTATGCGAGCTTTCGCCATTTCGCTCGTTATCTCCTCTCGCTTGGGGATGGGGTAGTGTTCCCTGCAAATGTTTTTGTTCAAATCTTTGGGATCTAAACAGATTCTGAGTTCAACGGACGGCTTCTTGACACATACCAACAAGCTGACCCAGTCAGTCGGCTGTGTGACCTGTGATATGATGCCTTGAGATTGGAGGCGTTGGAGTTCTGCTTTTAGCTTGTCCCGCAACGGAGCTGGTACTCACCTTGGTGCATGAATGACCGGTGATGCATCGTCTTTAAGCAGGATTTTGTACTTATAGGGTAACGTACCCATGCCACAAAAGACGTCAGGGTACTCACTGAGAAGCAGCTGGATGGCTTCGGCCAGTCGTGATGAGTCAACCGTGTTCTTGAAAATCCTTTGTATCAGCCGCAAATCCTTGCAGGCTTGAGCACCTAATAGTGACGTTCTTTTGCCGTCCATGATCTCAAAACGTAGTCCTTTCGTGACTTTCTTATTAACTACTTGTCGGTGGCATGATCCCCTCGAGGTGATCTGGTTGCCATTGTAGTCTGTTAACTTGCATGCAGCAGGTATCATCTCGTGTGTCCCTGGGATGGATGCAAGATCTTTGCTTGTCATCAAGTTCGCGGATGCTCCCGTGTCAAGCTTGAACGTAATTGGGGAGTTATTCACTTGCACCGTGGCACTCCATTCGCTTGTGGATTCAATGGTATGCACGTATTGAGGCTGTGTGGTCAGCTCGTGCGGTTCGTCTGTGGCATTTATGATTCCAATGCCGTATATGTTCTCCCAGAAGTGGAACTCTTCGTGGTCGGAAAAGTTTTCTTCGGGTGTCTGAGTGTCCATTGCATCTACTATGCGAACCTTGAAGTTTGCATGCCTTTGCATTGGAGAGTAATATTTGGCTGTGGACTGACACTGGGAGGCAAAATGATTCACCTTGGAGCACTTTTAACATCTTTTCCCTAGTGCAGGACATTTCCCCTTTAAATGGGCGGCGTTGGCAGCGATCGCGCAAGCGCGACTCACTCCTCTGGCTGGGGCCAGTACTTTACATACTGCGCATGTGCAGCTTCTTGCGCATGTGCATACCGGGATCTTGCGTGATCGCGTTTCTCCTGACTGCGCGCATGCGCAGACATGCTGTAATGGGCGTCAGCGGACGGAAAAGAAGGCCTGTGAGGAGAGGCCATCATTTTAACATCTTCTACCTCGTGGAATACTTTCTCCATGTTTTTTTTCTCAAGAACCTCCAGTTCCTGCTGTTGTTTCTGCTCTTGCTGTAAGCATTTTGCTGTGGTAGTTTTTAAAGTTAAATCATTTTGCTGCATTAATGATTCCCTTAAATTTTCATCTGAGAGACCATAGATTAATTGATCCCTGATGATGGAGTCTGTTACATCAGCATAGCTACAACCTTGTGCTAGCAAGTGGAGATCTGTGACAAAATTAGAGATAGTCTCCCCGTTTTTTTGGAATCTGTTACGCAGGTTAAATCGTTCCATGATTTCATTTGATTGTGATTTACAGTGTTCATCAAATTTTGCCATTATCACTTGAAAGCTAGTTTTACCTTCATTGTCACCATACATAAAAGAGTTATGAATGGCTACAGCTTGCCAGCCTGTTGTTGAGAGTAATATCCCAATCTTTCTCTCGTCGGTGGCTGCATTTAGGGCAGTAGCTGCCTTGTATATTTGAAGCTGCTGTTTATACATTTTCCAGTTACTATTTAAATTACCGGTAGTTTTCAGCAAATCTGGAAGTGGCGTGTGGTCCATCGCTTCGTTACGTTGGAATCAAAGTGCTGCATAGTCTTCAACAGTCGAGTGGCCGGCCCGTTACTTTTGCTGCTTGATTTGGTTCTTTCTGGTCTCTCACCTAATCTATCTAATACTGTCCGATTAAAGCCAATCTGGTACCATGTTTTGTTACCTGTAAAGCAGGTAATCTGTGCTACTCAACTCAGTTACAGTAGAGGCTTTGGAAAAAGGCTCGAAGTCATCCAGAAGTTTTACAGAAGGTTTATTGAGCAACACAACTTAAATAACTACGTGAGTTCTTACTTTAAGAACTGTACTAGTAGAAAGGATACAACTTTTCTATGCTCTACAATTAGGCCTGACCACACTAGCAGGCCTGAGCTATATTTCTGCCTCTGTTCTCCTCACAGTCAAATCAACCAAAGAGAGCAGAGGGCTTCTTGCGTCCCGCCAGTGGTCTTTCCATTACCCATCAGCCCCTTCTGTACATACCCATGTAAAGATCACTACACCTAGCAACATGTATCACTTCACACTGCTCTGCATTAAAGTTTATCTACAACGTAACTGCCCATTCCACCAACATTTCTGCATCCTCTTCAAATCTGCTGGTTTAGCACAGTGGGGCTAAACAGCTGGCTTGTAATGCAGAACAAGGCCAGCAGGGCGGGTTCAATTCCCATACCGGCCTCCCCGAACAGGTGGCAGAATGTTGTGACTCGGGGCTTTTCACAGTAACTTCATTGAAGCCTACTTGTGACAATAAGCGATTATTATAATCTGTCACTATCCTATTCACATTTCACAATAAAGCCAATTTTTGTATCATCTGAAAATTTTGAAATTGTGCAAATATAAATTGCACTAATCTCATGGTTTGGAGTTATCAGATAGTGACAGATTTACCACTGACAACAGTAAATGTTTTTATATCATTTTCTTTTACCCTTGGAGTTTTCTTTCATACGTATTTTTCACTGAACATCTGTGTTTATCAATTTGCTACGGTGTTGTAGACTGAAGTGTGAATGTACTCGTATGCACTGATGTAAGCAGGCAGGTATGTGCTAACTGAGTTGTGGCTATAAAAGGTACCTGTTGCTAAAATGTTTATCAAAGCCATAACTTTAGAAAATGCTTGGAACAGAAGGCATATACGAACCCGTCCTTTGTTTATTTATTTGGCATCTGCTGTGCTTAAAAGGCAACTGCTTTAGACACTGCAGCAAAGGCATGTCATATTTTATATAAGACAAACACATTTCGCAAGTCAAACAAGAGGCGGGATTCTCTGTTGGCTGACGCCGAAATCGGTATACGTAATTGTGCGGAGAATAGGTTCCGCCGCCAAATTCCCGGCGGGTTCCGATTTAACGGCAAATCAAGATTTCCGCCACCTTAACAGCAGCATCAATGCAGCCCGGAACACCATTTGCATATGATCAGCAGGCCTGATCCGGTATTCTCTGGGACCTCTGCGATTCTCTGCCTCCAATGGGCTGCGTTCTCGGTGACGCAGTTCATTTGTGCTTCTAAAAATTGTGAAACTGGTGTCGTGGCTGATGAGGGAAAGAGAGGATGTGGAACACAAAGAGGCACGAATGCGGGCTGCTGGGCCAGACACTGGCCGGCTGGCTGGAGTGGGGGTGAGGGGGGGGGGGGTCTGACGGGAAAGCCGTGTCATCCTCGGACTAAAACTCTGGGATCTCCTGAGTCTCGGGTCGAGGGCTGCCGTCTGAGCTGCTCTTGTCGTCAGTGCTCGGCTCATGGCAGCGGCTCCGGCTGTGGCACAGGCTGGGGTTGGGGGACACCGGATGGACCTGCCTCATGATTAGCAGGTCCTGCAAGACGCAAGACAAGACGCATGATTAGACCGTGGGCCGGGGGGAGTGGGGCTGATGGGGTTGCTTGTGGTGTGGGGGTGAGAGTGGGCGTGGGAGGGAGGGTGGGGTGGGTGTAGATTAGTGGGGTGGTCAGGGTGGTATGGTGGCGCGGCTGAGGGTGAAGGTGAGAGTGCGGGTGATGTGGGGATGAGAATGACCGTGAGGGTGGTAAGGGTGGGGGCGAGGGTGGGTTGAGGGTGAGAGTGGTGTAGGGAGGGGAGTTGACCCATGTGTCACAGGGAGCCGTGACTCAGCAGAGTCTCACTTCCTTGCCCACGGCCAACCTCCACCCCGAGGACCTGGCTTTACTCCGGGCCGCCGACCACGTCCAGGGTCCTCTGCTCTGCCAATGGCAGGAGCTGCAGGTCCGGCGGTCCTCCTCCTGTTTTCTCCTGCTCCCGGCGGTGTTGGGAAGCTGCAGGTCCGGCGGTGTGTTTTTTTTGGGGGGGGGGAATTGGTTTCCCAACAATTTGGTGTTGGGAATGAATTTTCCGAGAAAATTTACCATCCCGAGGAAGCGGAGGACCGCCTTTTTGTCCTCTGGTGTCTTCATGGCATTGATTGCCAGCACCTTGTCGGCGTCAGGTTGCACACGTTGCTGTGAAATGTGGTCAGCTAAAGACTTGATAGCGGACCGCTCAAACCAGCATTTGGCCCTGTTGAGCTGGAGGCCATTTTCATGAATCCTCTGGAAAACCTGTTTGCGGTGAGCCTCGGGCGTCGTGGATCAGATGATCTCGTCGTCCACATAGACTCGCACCCCCTCGATGCCCTCCATCATTTGCTCCATTATGCGATGAAATGCTTCGGAAGCTGATATGATACCAAAAGGCATGCGGTTGTAGCAATACCTGCCGAACGGAGTGTTAAACGTGGACAGCTTCCGACTGGACTCGTCCAGCTGAATTTGCCAGAAGCCACGGGAGGCGCCCAGCTTAGTAAAGAATTTAGCGTGAGCCATCTCACAGGTCAATTCTTCACGTTTCGGAATCGGGTAATGCTCTCGCATGATGTTGCGATTCAGTTCGCCAGAGGGTTTCTTGACGCAGGCCATGGAGCTGACCCAGTCTGTGGGTTCCGTGACCTTTGAGATGATGCCATGGTCTTGGAGCTCTCGTAGCTGCATTTTCAGACAGTCCTTGAGAGGGGCCGGCACCCGGCGTGGTGCATGGATGACTGGGGTGGCATTCGACTTGAGCAATATCTTGTAGCGATATGGGAGCCTGCCCATCCCATCAAACAAACTGGAATTGTGTGAGAATGTCGTCTGTCTCAGCCTGGAGATTCGCATTGGGCGAGGCCGTCGCCGGTGTCGAGGACATGGCATGAACTCGCTGTACCAGATTTAGGAGTTTGCATGTGCGAGCACCGAACAGGGATGCCTTGTCAGGCCGGATGATCTCGAATCTCAACGTCGCCTTGATTGCCTTGTGAGAGACACCTAGCTGACACGACGCACTGGCAGCTATGGCATTACCATTGTAGTCAAGGAGCTGGCAGGCTGGTGGAAGAATGCTAGGTTGGTGTCGGATGCTGTTGAGGTCCGCCTGTGATATGAGGTTCGCAAATGCGCCAGTGTCCAATTTAAATCGGATGCGAGACTGGTTTACCTTGATTTTTTTTTTTATTAAATATTTTATTGAAAATTTTTGGTCAACCAACACAGTACATTGTGCATCCTTTACACAATATTATAACAACACAAATAACAATGACCTATTTTATAAACAAAAAAATGAATAAATAATAAATAACAAAAATGAAAACTAGCCCTAATTGGCAACTGCCTTGTCACAAGTAACACTCTCCAATAATATAATTTAACAGTCCAATATATAATTATCTGTAGCAACGACCTATACATACTATACAGTATATATTAACAACCCTGAGAGTCCTTCTGGTTCCTCCTCCTCCCCCCCCCCCACCCCCCCCCCCCCCCTCCCCGATCCTGGGCTGCTGCTGCTGCCTTCTTTTTCCCATTCCGTCTATCTTTCTGCGAGGTATTCGACGAACGGTTGCCACCGCCTGGTGAACCCTTGAGCCGACCCCCTTAGGACGAACTTAATCCGCTCTAGCTTTATAAACCCCGCCATGTCATTTATCCAGGTCTCCACCCCCGGGGGCTTGGCTTCTTTCCACATTAACAATATCCTGCGCCGGGCTACTAGGGACGCAAAGGCCAAAACATCGGCCTCTCTCGCCTCCTGCACTCCCGGCTCTTGTGCAACCCCAAATATAGCCAACCCCCAGCTTGGTTCGACCCGGACTCCTACTACTTTTGAAAGCACCTTTGTCACCCCCATCCAAAACCCCTGTAGTGCCGGGCATGACCAAAACATATGGGTATGATTCGCTGGGCTTCTCGAGCACCTCGCACACCTATCCTCCACCCCAAAAAATTTACTGAGCCGTGCTCCAGTCATATGTGCCCTGTGTAATACCTTAAACTGAATCAGGCTTAGCCTGGCACACGAGGACGACGAGTTTACCCTGCTTAGGGCATCTGCCCACAGCCCCTCCTCGATCTCCTCCCCCAGCTCTTCTTCCCATTTCCCTTTTAGTTCATCTACCATAGTCTCCCCTTCGTCCCTCATTTCCCTATATATATCTGACACCTTATCATCCCCCACCCATGTCTTTGAGATCACTCTGTCCTGCACCTCTTGTGTCGGGAGCTGCGGGAATTCCCTCACCTGTTGCCTCGCAAAAGCCCTCAGTTGCATATACCTGAATGCATTCCCTTGGGGCAACCCATATTTCTCGGTCAGCGCTCCCAGACTCGCGAACTTCCCATCCACAAACAGATCTTTCAGTTGCGTTATTCCTGCTCTTTGCCACATTCCATATTCCCCCATCCATTCCCCCCGGGGCAAACCTATGGTTGTTTCTCATCGGGGACCCCCCCCAAGGCTCCAGTCTTTCCCCTATGCCGTCTCCACTGTCCCCAAATCTTCAGTGTAGCCACCACCACCGGGCTTGTGGTGTAGTTCCTCGGTGAGAACGGCAATGGGGCTGTCACCATAGCCTGTAGGCTAGTCCCCCTACAGGACGCCCTCTCCTCCTCTCCCATCCACTTACTCACCATTGAAATATTAGCGGCCCAATAATACTCACTTAGGCTCGGTAGTGCCAGCCCCCCCCTATCCCTGCTACGCTGTAAGAATCCCTTCCTCACTCTCGGGGTCTTCCCGGCCCACACAAAACCCATGATGCTCTTTTCAATCCTTTTTAAAAAAACCTTCGTGATCACCACCGGGAGGCACTGAAACACAAAGAGGAATCTCGGGAGGACCACCATCTTAACCGCCTGCACCCTCCCTGCCATTGACAGGGATACCATATCCCATCTCTTGAAATCCTCCTCCATCTGTTCCACCAACCGCGTTAAATTTAACCTATGCAATGTGCCCCAATTCTTAGCTATCTGGATCCCCAGGTAACGAAAGTCCCTTGTTACCTTCCTCAACGGTAGGTCCTCTATTTCTCTACTCTGCTCCCCTGGATGCACCACAAACAACTCACTTTTCCCCATGTTCAATTTATACCCTGAAAAATCCCCAAACTCCCCAAGTATCCGCATTATTTCTGGCATCCCCTCCGCCGGGTCCGCCACGTATAGTAGCAAATCGTCCGCATACAAAGATACCCGGTGCTCTTCTCCTCCCCTAAGTACTCCCCTCCACTTCTTGGAACCCCTCAACGCTATCGCCAGGGGCTCAATCGCCAGTGCAAACAATAATGGGGACAGAGGGCATCCCTGCCTTGTCCCTCTATGGAGCCGAAAATATGCAGATCCCTGTCCATTCGTGACCACGCTCGCCACTGGGGCCCTATACAACAGCTGCACCCATCTAACATACCCCTCTCCAAAACCAAATCTCCTCAACACCTCCCACAAATAATCCCACTCCACTCTATCAAATGCTTTCTCGGCATCCATCGCCACTACTATCTCCGTTTCTCCCTCTGGTGGGGCCATCATCATTACCCCTAACAACCTCCGTATATTCGTGTTCAGCTGTCTCCCCTTCACAAACCCAGTTTGGTCCTCGTGGACCACCCCCGGGACACATTCCTCTATTCTCATTGCCATTACCTTGGCCAGGACCTTGGCATCTACATTTAGGAGGGAAATAGGTCTATAGGACCCGCATTGTAGTGGGTCCTTTTCCTTCTTTAAGAGAAGCGATATCGTTGCTTCAGACATAGTCGGGGGCAGTTGTCCCCTTTCCTTTGCCTCATTAAAGGTCCTCGTCAGTACCGGGGCGAGCAAGTCCACATATTTTCTATAGAATTCGACTGGGAATCCATCCGGTCCTGGGGCCTTTCCCGCCTGCATGCTCCTAATTCCTTTCACCACTTCTTCTACCTCGATCTGTGCTCCCAGTCCCACCCTTTCCTGCTCTTCCACCTTGGGAAATTCCAGCCGATCCAAGAAGCCCATCATTCTCTCCCTCCCATCCGGGGGTTGAGCTTCATATAATTTTTTATAAAATGTCTTGAACACTCCATTCACTCTCTCCACTCCCCGCTCCATCTCTCCTTCCTCATCCCTCACTCCCCCTATTTCCCTCGCTGCTCCCCTTTTCCTCAATTGGTGTGCCAGCAACCTGCTCGCCTTCTCCCCATATTCGTACTGTACACCCTGTGCCTTCCTCCATTGTGCCTCTGCAGTGCCTGTAGTCAGCAAGTCAAATTCTACATGTAGCCTTTGCCTTTCCCTGTACAGTCCCTCCTCCGGTGCTTCCGCATATTGTCTGTCCACCCTCAAAAGTTCTTGCAGCAACCGCTCCCGTTCCTTACTCTCCTGCTTCCCTTTATGTGCCCTTATTGATATCAGCTCCCCTCTAACCACCGCCTCCCAGACCACTCCCACCTGGACCTCCCCATTATCATTGAGTTCCAAGTACTTTTCAATGCACCCCCTCACCCTTAGACACACCCCCTCATCTGCCATTAGCCCCATGTCCATTCTCCAGGGTGGGCGCCCTCCTGTTTCCTCCCCTATCTCCAAGTCCACCCAGTGTGGAGCATGATCCGAAATGGCTATAGCCGTATACTCCGTTCCCCTCACCTTCGGGATCAATGCCCTACCCAGCACAAAAAAGTCTATTCGCGAGTAGACTTTATGGACATAGGAGAAAAACGAGAACTCCTTACTCCTAGGTCTGCTAAATCTCCACGGGTCTACACCTCCCATCTGCTCCATAAAATCTTTAAGTACCTTGGCTGCTGCCGGCCTCCTTCCAGTCCTGGACTTCGACCTATCCAGCCCTGGTTCCAACACCGTATTAAAATCTCCCCCCATTATCAGCTTTCCCATCTCTAGGTCCGGAATGCGTCCTAGCATCCGCCTCATAAAATTGGCATCATCACAGTTCAGGGCATATACGTTTACCAAAACCACCGTCTCCCCCTGTAGTTTGCCACTCACCATCACGTATCTGCCCCCGTTATCCGCCACTATAGTCTTTGCCTCGAACATTACCCGCTTCCCCACTAATATAGCCACCCCCCTGTTTTTCGCATCTAGCCCCGAATGGAACACCTGCCCCACCCATCCTTTGCGTAGCCTAACCTGGTCTATCAGTTTCAGGTGCGTTTCCTGTAACATAACCACATCTGCCTTAAGTTTCTTAAGGTGTGCGAGTACCCGTGCCCTCTTTATCGGCCCGTTCAGCCGTCTCACGTTCCACGTGATCAGCCGAGTTGGGGGGCTTCCTAACCCCCCCCCCTTGTCGATTAGCCATCACCTTTTTCCAGCTCCTCACCCGGTTCCCACGCAGCTGTATCTCCCCCAGGCGGTGCCCCCCCGCCCATCCTCTCCCATACCAGCTCCCCCCTCTCCCCAGCAGCAGCAACCCAGTAATTCCCCCCTCCCACCCCCCCCGCTAGATCCCCCGCTAGCATAATTACTCCCCCCATGTTGCTCCCAGAAGTCAGCAAACTCTGGCTGACCTCGGCTTCCCCCCGTGACCTCGGCTCGCACCGTGCGACGCCCCCTCCTTCCTGCTTCTCTATTCCCGCCATGATTATCATAGCGCGGGAACCAAGCCCACGCTTCTCCCTTGGCCCCGCCCCTAATGGCCAACGCCCCATCTCCTCCACCTCCCCTCCTCCCCCATCACCACCTGTGGGAGAGAGAAAAGTTACCACATCGCAGGATTAGTACATAAAACCCCTCTTTGCCCCCCACATTCGCCCCACCACTTTGTTCGAACGTTCTTTTTAATAACCCGCTCATTCCAGTTTTTCTTCCACAATAAAAGTCCACGCTTCATCCGCCGTCTCAAAGTAGTGGTGCCTCCCTCGATATGTGACCCACAGTCTTGCCGGTTGCAGCATTCCAAATTTTATCTTCTTTTTATGAAGCACCGCCTTGGCCCGATTAAAGCTCGCCCTCCTTCTCGCCACCTCCGCACTCCAGTCTTGATAAACGCGGATCACCGCGTTCTCCCATTTACTGCTCCGAGTTTTCTTCGCCCATCTAAGGACCATTTCTCTATCCTTAAAACGGAGGAATCTCACCACTATGGCTCTGGGAATTTCTCCTGCTCTCGGTCCTCGCGCCATCACTCGGTATGCTCCCTCCACCTTCAACGGACCCGCCGGGGCCTCCGCTCCCATTAACGGGTGCAGCATCGTGCTCACATATGCCCCGACGTCCGCTCCCTCCGCACCTTCAGGAAGACCAAGAATCCTCAGGTTGTTCCTCCTTGCGTTGTTTTCCAGTGCCTCCAACCTTTCCACACATCGTTTCTGATGTGCCTCCTGCGTCTCCGTCTTCACCACCAGGCCCTGTATATCGTCCTCATTCTCGGCTGCCTTTGCCTTCACGACCCGAAGCTCCCGCTCCTGGGTCTTTTGTTCCTCCTTTAGCCCTTCGATCGCCTGTAGTATCGGGGCCAACAGCTCTTTCTTCATTTCCTTTTTGATCTCTTCCACACAGCATTTCAAGAACTCTTGTTGTTCAGGGCCCCATGTTAAACTGCCACCTTCCGACGCCATCTTGGTTTTTGCTTGCCTTCCTTGCCGCTGTTCTAAAGGATCCACTGCAATCTGGCCACTCTCTCCTCCTTTTTCCATCCGTATCCAGGGGGGATTCCCTTCTGGTTTACCGCACAGTGTTTTTAGCCGTCAAAATTGCCGTTGGTGCTCCTATCAAGAGCCCAAAAGTCCGTTTCACAGGGAGCTGCCGAAACGTGCGACTCAGCTGGTCATCGCCGCACCCAGAAGTCCCCTGGTTTACCTTGATGACGGCGCACCACTCGTCGTCAGGATCCACACTGAGGATCGAAAGGCGGTTGGCAGGCACGGTAGAGACCAACTCGCGTGTAGTGATGATGCCCACCCGATAGGGAGACTCGAGGTAATCAGCATCAGGGTCCGTTGGGCTGTCTGGATCAGAATCCCGCATGCCTTGTTGTACGCAGCAGACATGTCTGCAGTGCAGCTGGGATCGCTGGCTGTTGTTCGGTGGAGCGGACCTGCAGAAGACCGCGTAGTGGCCAGGCTTTCCACACTGTAGACATCGCCTTCCTTTGGCTGGACATTGGCGCATTAAATGGGCGGAGCCACAATTCGGACACGTCATGATGCTGATGTCAGCACGTTCTGTGCGCCATCGCACATGCAGTGCGGTCGGCCGACGTTTGCGCATGCGCCTCAGGGTCTTCGGCCTCATCGTCCACCCGGTCGGGGCGCGCATGTGTGAGGACCCGAGAAAAGTGCGCAAAACGGCCACTCTCCTCGATGCTCAGGCCTTGCATTTTTGCTATGGCCTGCACCCTTTCTGCCTCGTGGGAGGCCAGTTTTGCAGTTTTTGTCGCCCTGATGCGGGAGTAGCGATTTCTGGCATGCTCATGGACAACGCACATTTCGATGGCGACGGAGAGGGTCAACTGTTTGATTTTGAGGAGCTGCTCCCGCAGGGAGTCAGACTGGACCCCGAAAATGATCTGATCCCGGATCATGGAATCAGTCGCCGAGTCATAATTACATGACTGCGCTAGGATGCGGAGATGGGTCAAGAAGGACTGAAAAGGTTCAGCCTTACCCTGAAGCCTCTGTTGGAAGATGTACCGTTCAAAGCTCTCATTCACTTCAATGTCGCAGTGGCTGTCGAATTTCAGCAGAACTGTCTTAAACTTTGTCTTGTCTTCGCCATTGGCAAACGTGAGCGAGTTATAGATGTGGATGGTGTGATCCCCGCAGTCGACAGGAACAGCGCGGTCTTTCTGGCATCCGATGCTGCCTCGAGGTCGGAGGCCTCAATGTACAGGAGGAACTTTTGTTTGAAGACTTTCCAGTTGGCGCGAGGTTGCCGGAGATACGGAGTTGCGAAGGAGGCTGGATGTTTTCCATGCCGCTGGATGGCTGCTTGCTGGTCATTGCAGATACACTCGAGGTAGGTTCGTTAGGATTAATAGCACTCTGGCACCATGATGCGTAAAATAAGTTGGTTCAACGTTGACTGCAACTGGAGGCAGTGAAACTAGAAACAGGCTTCTGACACAGGAGATGGTCCAACACTGTTTTATTGAACTTGCTGATTGCTGTACATAGTCTGCTGTGAGTTGACACTCTATCAATCTAACTGATAACCTCCTACTGGCTTGACCAGACTAACTCTCTACCTCATGGTGATAGTGCTCACTGGCTTGTGCACTCTTACTATTTCAGTAGCTGTGTCCTGTAGAGAGAGGGAGAGTCTTAATGCCCTGTGTGCTTTATAGTGGTGGTGTCCTGTCTGGTGATTGGTTGTTATGTGTCGTGTGTGTTCATTGGTTATCCTGTGTGTCAATCACGGCCTGTCTGCATCTCATTATATACATGAATGGATATTATGACATGTAGGTCATGCAGCTTTTTCCAAAACTGCTGGGGGGGTCGGACACTGTTGTTAACGGCGTTCACCGCCTCTGCCACCTGCACCCCAGCATGGTGAATGGCGGCGGCTTGCAGCCAACTTCCTGGGCTGAGGTATAGGGTCAACTGCCTCACCTCCACCGCTTCCATGAGGGTCTCCAGCTTGGCGTCTGTGAATCTCGGGGCCACTCTCCTTGCTGCCATTTTGTTGGCTCGGATAGTGTATGTGGGGAGTGAAGTGTGTATATGCGGTTGCAGCTGGTCCTGAGTGTCAATCGTGAAACCGGCGAAACCGGCACAGTTCCTCATTGTAACTCCACGAATCCTGCGCCGTCCTCAACACTTAGGGCTGGATTTTCCCATCCCGCCCTCCAGTAGAACGCCATGAGTGAGCTGCGTTCAATGCAGAATTCCATTAACCCCAGGCAGGATTCTCCGGTCGCCAGGCCGATGCGGCAGGAGAATCCCACCATTAGTCTCAGGAATGGAGAATCCCGCTGAAGATGTTTGATTGAATAAGCATTCTCAATATAAAATACTCCAAATTCTCAGTTTATTCCATTGTGGTTCTTGGGTGAGTTCTACACTGTGTGACATTGAAACTCAATAATCACGTGTGTGTGCTCCTGATTTGGGCCATTAGCTTTGCTATTTTATGGAGACCAATTAACTTGTCCTTGTAAAAATTATCACTTATTCTGCAGTAAACAGGGCTACTTTTAACTATGCTGTGCAAGTCTTGAAACTGTGGAAGGAACTTGTAATTAACTTAATTGCAGTCCTACTTTGATTACTTTTTTCAGTTTTTGGTACAATATTGAATAAAATTAAGATAAAATTATTTCTAGAACCAAAGAAATACATGTACTGTGATGTGAGCCAATTTTAGCATGACAATTTGTCCTTTTTTATAACCTTTGGTATGGTCAACCTAAATGGATTTGGTGTATTTGGTGACCCATTTCGTGCCCTCGGCGATGATGTGTTTGGCCAGCTCTCATGGCTGCATGAGGTGGACGGCGCTCTGGATCTCCCGGGCTGACATACCATTGCGCTTCTCACAATAGAGGAAGTGCAAGACCTCGGAAGCGACGTGTTCGGAAATGTCGATGGCAAAAGAGTTTGCGACACTCATGGGGCGGGATTCTCCCCCACCCGGCGGGGCGGGGGATTCCGGCGTAATGGAGTGGCGGGAACCACTCCGGCGTCGGGCCGCCCCAAAGGTGCGGAGGTCTCCGCACCTTTAGGGGCCAAGCCCTCACCTTGAGGGGCTAAGCCCACGCTGGAGTGGTTTGCGCTCCACCGGCTGGCGGGAAAGGCCTTTGACACCACGCCAGCCAGGGCCGAAAGGTCTTCGCCGGGTGACGCATGCGCGGTAGCGTCAGCGGCTGCTGACATCATCCCCGCGCTTGTGCAGGGGAGGGGGTCTCTTACGCTTCTGCCACAGTGAAGACCATGGCGAAGGCGGAAGAAAAAGAGTGCCCCCGCGGATCGGTGGGCCCCGATCGTGGGCCAGGCCACCGTGGGGGCACCCCCCGGGGCCAGATCGCCCCGTGCCCCCCCCCCCCCCCCCCCCCAGGACCTGGAGCCTGCCCGCGCCGCCTTGTCCCGCCGTTCAAAAGGTGGTTTAATCCACGCTGGCGGGACAGGCATTCCAGCAGCGGGACTTCGGCCCATTGCGGGCCGGAGAATCGGGGGGGGGGGCCCGCCGACCGGCACGGCGCGATTCCCACCCCTGCCGACCGGCGCGGCATGATTCGCACCCTCACCGAATCTCTGGTGGCGGAGACTTCGCGATACGGCGGGGACGGGATTCACGCCGTCCCCCGGCGATTCTCCGACCCGGCATGGGGTTGGAGAATCCCGCCTATGGTCTTGGACGAGATCTGGGTGGACAGGTGGACCTGGGTCAGAACCTGGTACATGAATGTGGAGTAGCTCTGCTTGTGGGATTTCCTCCGCATCTTGGGGGGGGATTGTTGATGACTTTAGTCAGCGATTGCATTGCCGTCTTGCTGGACGCCCTTCCCTAAGCTGCAGCCGCCACCTCAGGCATTCCTCTCCACCTCGAGCAACTCAAACCATTTGCAGATGTTTCTTTGGTATCAACATGTTATACTCTGATTTAAAAATGGTCGGTCAAAATCAGAGTGAATAAGCTAATTAATCTGTAATGTGGAGGTTCAAATGGATACTTAAGATTTTTGTAAGGTCCTAATGGCATTGAAGGAGTAATAATGTGTGGGTACAGAAGGAGATATCTTCTTCAGGGATTAGGTGATATTTTATGCAGAACATTGAGTTTGAACATTTTTATAGCTGTATCTTTCACGGGGACAAAATGATATCAGGCCAAGTTTAGTAAAATTCTGAATACCACAGGAGAAACTATTGATAATATAATAACCTGCACGAGACATGCAGCGTGGGAGTGATTGTTTTCACCGCTCTCCTTTAGAGGTTTGCTAGGGGTAGTTTACCCGTGCTTGTATAAAAGGTCAGCCGGTCTGGAACCGAAAGGCAGCAGGCAGAACCTGGCTTTATGGCACAGTTGCGGTCCTGTCCCATCGTATTATCTTAGCAGAATAGCTACATGGGAAAAGTTAGAAGGATTAAAAGCAATTTGGACTCCTGGTTAACTATACTATGGAAACTGCACCATGGCCATCTTCTTCATACCCCCATGCACTGGCAACTCAGATTGTTGATTACTTGTCAGTGAGCTAGATTTTCATGTTGGAGGTAGGAATCGGGAGGTGGGACTATTCCTGTAACCTGTTCACTCCTTCGATTCCTGGGAAGTGTGATTCTCGGGGGGGCTCCAAGTGGATTGGAGGCAGGCCCACTGCTTCCATCAGTGGGCTGGAGGTGGAAGTGGAGGTGGGCTGAGTCTATAACGGGGAGATTAAAATGCCCACTTCTGTTCTCAAAAATCTTCAGTTTGGTTCTTTTTAAGCAATCACAGGTTCTTCTGTGGACAGTTGCACCTTCTGGCCAAGGGGCTTTTTGCCCCCTTCGTTGCCCAATATCCATTTTATGAACAAAACGTGGAAAGCCCATAAACCTCATCAAGTAAACAAACAGACTTCAAAACTGTTATCTCAATAATGTCTCGACTGAACAAAAGAAATATGCACAACTTAACAATTAGACATTTTACATCATATGAAACATTGGGTGGAATAAAAAAGTGTCAGTTCTGCTGAGGAAAAAGGGTATGTCAGCGGGATCTTTTACAGAACTTTTAGCCTCTCAAGCAAAAGCCTTTTTCTCCATGTGAATTATGCACTGCTCTTGGTGACCTCCCATTGATTTGCTCACCCAGGTGAATACCGGCTCACTGCAGAAGAAGACAGGGCAGCAGTGTGGTAAAAAGCTGAATGATTCTCTTTGCGTGGTCAGGGTAAGCCGGACACCTGCACTCTCTCAATGCATTCCCTCACCTTCCTCGCACCTCCAATGTGCTCTCTCATTCAGTCACCTCGTGGGTTGACCACCTGACAGGAGACTCTCTCCCCCCCCCCCCCAACCACATTGGTGTACCCCAGTCTCAAGTCTGTTCCTCACATCCCTTATTCCATTCCAGTCTTATGCATGCCATTCCTCAACCACCTGAACGGGCAGGACTCCCGCCTACACTCTTCCCATCTGTATCCCCACAGGGCAAAATCATCCATAACTAGCGTGAGAGAGCACAGCCACCTGGAGTAATGCGGGAGTTCCGCAGCCTCCCTCTCTCCGCAATGAGGAAAGAGCCCTTAAGCTGATCGGGGAGGAGCAGGGCAACAACTGTGATGATGGCGAAGTGAGGGCAGCGAGCAAAAGTGAGAACCCTAAGGACGACTAGTCATTCCTCAAACCTAACGTGAGAAAACATGTTGCATCATTTTTTTAAAATTACTTTTTCTGAGTTACAAAACCAGAGCTCAGAGTGTGGACAGGGGCGAACCCCTAATCCAGCTCCTTGCCTGATCCAAAAACCAATTCAAATTCAAATTGAATCTAATTCATGGTCCCCACAAGAGAGACATACCAGATCTTAGCCAAAAGGCAGAGCAGATACTACACTTGATCTTAGCCAAAAGGCCGAGAAGCGATTGCATCATTTACCTTTGTGATGTACTAATGTCATCTCCCTTCCCTTTTGCAGGGCAATCGGAGAGCAGCCCGGATCATGCTTATGCCCTATGGAAACAACAGACCCGAATGGCTCACAGGGGATCTTCTCAGACATAGAGGAGGCATCACATCTGTCACCCACACCCTCCAGAAGTGCAGATGCTCACAGCTCTGTGGTTTCAGTAGTCGGCATGCATCTACGTCACTCACAGCTGATGATCCACAGCCGGTAAAGACAGGAGTATCTCAGGGATCTGTCACTCGGAGGGATGCCAGAGTCCAGGACACTGATGAGTGCCTGGCTGATGACATGTTCCTGGGTCCAGCCATCCCCAAGCTAATGGAACTGCAATGGCAGAGTTGAGAGCATCAGGAAAGGATCCATCCTCGGACAGCAAGGTCGTCTGGAGGAGTCCAATTGCCTTTTGAGCGAGGAGATGGTGCCACCAATACAATACAATGAGGGAAACACTGCGAGGGTGACATATGCAATGGGGGCCTTTGTGCAGGAGGTGCATTCCATGGTGGAGGATGTCCGCTCCATGGCACAACTCATGACCTCCACGGCTGAGGGATTCAACAGTGTCAGCACTGGTGGGAATCAATGAGCATCTGTGCCAGTGGATGTTGGGGCTTCTGTTTCTCACTTCAGCTGCCCCTATATCCTGTGGAGGAGGACAGGGGCCCCTAGTATCTGAATAGAAGTGGATCAGCAGGACCGCAGCCCAAGGCCTCCCATCCAGAGGACCCCAGGGGTGTCCAGCCCATCTGACAACCCCCCTCCATGTGAGTAACATACCTCCAGCCCTAAACAATGAAGAGGGTAGCACTGCAATGCCCGCACTGCTCAAAAGCATCCCTGGACCTTCAAGGCTCTGGCACCCGTTAAAGTCATCTCAGGCCATCGGGCGTAGAAGACAGCAGACCACCTCAACCTCAACTGTGGATCTTGGGGATACACCTAGGTGTAGTGAGAGTGTTAGGAAGAGTAAGAAATTGTATGCATCTGTTGAGCATGGGTGAGCAGATAGGTCACACTATAATAAAACACATGGAAATAAACATCACTTTGTTCACCAGAAGACCCTCCTCCTTGTCATTTCATGGTGTGATGTACCGCGAAACCCCGCACATGCTCGATACTTCACCCCTGGTCACTGTGAGAGTGGTACTGTGGTGAATGTAGTATGCCAATAATCAATAATCCACCATTGTATTTGTATCTGTGCTTTTGCCCTTGTATTTGTATCTGTAGTATGCTGTTGCCCTTGTGGGCTCCTCCTATGGCATTATCCGTCTATGGCTCCTCCCCTTGAAGGGAGGTATAAAGAGCAGTCGACCTGTGGGCGGTTCTCAGTGTTGGATCAGTCGCAGGCAGGCACTGTTCTAATTGATTAAAGCCACAGCTTACTTCTACTCCCGTCTCGCGTGAATTGATGGTCGCATCAGGTACTTCTATGTCTCTGCCACCTTCCACTCTGATGACTCAGTAAAGACGTGCTGATGCTGCCTCCTACCCTGCATCAACACTCAGGGCCCTCATTGAAGCCACTTTTCTCCAGTGATGAGGATTCCAAAATTTCTCCAGTGATGAGGTTGACAAAATGTGGAAAGACTGACCCACCCCTGAGGTGAGTCGGAGGAACACGACAGAATCCCTGACCTCAAAGGGGGCTGTTGCAGATGAGAGCTTATCCCCTGTCTCTATACCCCATGGTAAGCCCGTTCACTGGCAGGATGTGTTCAGCTCTCTGTGAGGCAGAGTCAGACATATCGCTGAGAATTGATGAGTATCGCTCTGTCCTCAATGCAATCATTCACCTGCGGTGTCCAGCCAATGTATCTAGCGCCCTGCCCATGGAATCGGGCACCATCACAAAATCCTACCGCTGGAACCACTCGAATGTTGAGATCATAGTCCATACTTTTGGGGATCTCCTAACCTTTAGTTCTGCTCATCCCCAAACGTAGAGGCTAGGTGGGCGTCTCCAGCTCATCAGCCCTGGCCCTGGTCCAATGTCCTTCCTTCTCCTCCTCTGTGGGTTGCCCCTCACTGCCCTCTTTGACCTCCTCCTCTTTCGAGGAGATGTGGTGTGCCTCCATCTCCTCCTGTTCCATGCGGTCTCTCTTCTGCAGTGCCAAGTTGTGGAGAGTGCGGCAGACACCTATTATGTGGGACACCCCCACCAGTCCATTCACCTGCTCAACCAGCACATGCAAAGAAGCATGAGACTCATTGTAACGAGTCCCCACCTCAGTTTGTGGTCTCCGCACTGTGGTCATCAGCCACCTCCTAATTGGGTACTCCTTGCCCCCGAAGAACCATCCCTCGTGATGCTGATCTCCTTCAAATACTTCTAGGATCTGCGAGCACCCAAGATGTAACTACCATAGACATGAGCCTTGAAACAAGCATACACCTGCATGACTCTATCGTGTGGTCACATACAATTTGGACTTTCAGGGAGTGGAATCCCTTGCACTTCATAAATGCGCTGCATGATGCCATGGATACCATAGGGGCACATGGATGCAGTCTATCATACCCTCCATGTGGGCCATGCCAGCTAAACGGGCAAAATCAATAGCCCTGGCATCTTTTCTCTCCGGTTTCCGATCCAAGTTTATTGAAATGAAATGTGGGCTCTCGCAGAAAGGGCATTTGTTACCTCCCTGATACATTTGTGTGCAGGTGATTGGATGATGCCTCACTGGTGCTGCCCTGAAACGAGCCGTTTGCATTGAAGTTCAAAGCAGCAGTGATTTTGAGGGCTGTGAGCAGTGTATAGCAGTGGATGTGACCAGCTCTTGCAGTACATGACAAAGGTAGTCCGCTGTCTTCTGGAATAGACGCAGTGTTCTCCGGCACTGTGGTTCTGACATTTGTAGATAGGAATTACAATGTCGGAAGACCCTTTGCCGGTGCAATCTCAAATGGGGCTGTTCCCCCTGTGGTGCTGCTTCCTGTACAGCTATGGGCCCAGCCTGCCCCTCTTCAGCAGGACACTGGTCCTGGCTGCATGCAGGGGCATGTCTCTGTCTCTGCTGCTGCTCTATCGCAAGTAGTAGAAATGTCAACGAGACAGACTCCATGATTCTCCAGAATCATGCCCTGAAAAAGATGAAATCCAAAGTGAGTGATGAGATTCTTGAGAAAGTCCTGCCCTTCAACCCCCTACTCCTCTGATACTCCCAATTCGCTTCCCCCTTAGTGAGTGCCCCGCCACCCTACCCTCGCACCTTGGCATATCCCACAGCTGTCCCTCTCAACTCCATCAGGACTACGCACCTGGACACTCAAGAGTCTCACTGGCACATTTCTCCCGGCTGTTCCCAAACTCCAGCCTCCCCAATCCTTGCGATAGATGACAGAGCTATTGAGTGGATACGTGGGACATGTGTCTGCATCCTCATGAGGCACCTCAAAGAAGCCCCCCTGCCACGACCTACAATGAGGTGAGTGATGATAGACTTCACCATGGAGCCTTGCATTGTGGTTCACATCGGTGTATCCTGTGTGATGTAAACTGTTCCATAAATATTGGGGTTCAATGTTTGGGACTCAACTCTGTGGCAGTGAAATTTACTCTGCCTATTTCATTGGCACACTTGACTTAATGAAGGATGAAATTGCACATCGAGATAATGATTGCCTCTTGTGACAGACGAGGCACAGCTGATTAGAGTGAAGCCTACATTTGGCATGACAAGCACATATCTAGAGGACATCCTCATTCTCCCATTTCACAGCCCTACTTACTTCCTCGACAAATGGAATTGATATTCATCCCCTTGGTTCTCAGAGGTTTGCCTGACTGTGTGGTTCTCCTCACAGTTCAGTTGTGCTTTCCCAAGTTAAAGGGTCTTCATTCCTCTTGAGGTACGGATGCAACCTATTTCTGAGGAATCCACTCTGTCCTTGCAGTCTGGCCTCTCTTGGGACCCCACCCAGTAACCTCAGTCGACCCCAGCGCTGACACTCCTCCTCCTACCCACTTTCTAGCTCCCACTGAGGATGGGCACTCCCTCAGTGGTGATTTTGCCACAAGCCCAGCAAAGAGGCCACAGGAAGCAATGCCTGCATGTCAGCCTTCAGACCCCTTCAAAATAAGGTACGACAACTGCTGAAGTGTGACCATCACTCTGAAAATTTAAAAAAAACTTGTTGAAGCCGGGTTCTCACTGAGCACATAATTCTGTCAATTGCCTCCTTAATAAGAGTGGCGAGTTCCTTCATCTCTCCCTTCCCCGTCCTCACAAAATGGTGGAAATGCAGACGGGCGGTTGGGTTCTCCTCTGACGGGATTCTCCATTGCGCCGGCAGCGCACCCACGCCGGGGGATTTCCTGATGGTATGGAGCTGCCCACAATGGGAAATCCCATTGGCCGGCTGGCGGAACGGAGAATCCCACTGCCGGCAGGGACGCTCTGCACCAGAAGACTGGTGAGGTGGGATGCAGAATCCCGCCCAGAATCTCTGGATGCATTGCTTGGCAGCCATTTTTTCTGGTTCTGCCCCCATTTGGTCCTGTCTTGGATCATGAAAATCCTGCCTTTATCTTTAGATGCCTTCTTTCTATTGGATTTGCAGGTCGGTTTTATCAAGGTCTTGTATCCATTATGTCCATACATTTTCATGACCTTCACCTGCACATATCTATGATTGCTTCCTTCAGGTGCATCGATACCATTGTTTACCTGATTTGTTCAACATTTAATGAATGACCTCAGTAGTATTTGTTGCTGGAGTTTTTTTATATCCAAACTATACTGATCAGTTCCTCTGATTCCATAGCAACCAAGATTTTGTCCTTGGTTAGCAGCTGCCATTGTTTGACAGATAAATGACGGTAAATGTTCCTTTATGTTCCTGTTTCTCAGCTTACAGTTAATATGGTTTAGCTGTCATTGCAGTTTTTGTTAGGGATTTCAAAACAGATTTCCTCATCGCCGTCTCAATTCAAGAGCAATTTTGTGCTGTGGATTCTGTGTTGTTTAAGGGAACAAATGCACAACATGCTTGTACATGGAGATTGTTAACAAGTGACTGTGGCCCAGGATCTCTGATCTCCAAGTGGTCATAGCCCAGGGAATGTACTCGGGGATTCTTCAGAGGTTTCCGTGCATTGAGCATGTGAGAATTGCCCAGGACATTTGGGTTTCTGATAAGTAATTCCCCTGCATCTGGAACCTTTTCAAAATTCTGTGTTGAGGTCGAAAACTTGGAATGGTTCCATCACTTATTAGAATAATTACCCAGGAAAAGTTGGAAGGATTAAAACCAGTTCTAACTGTTGGATAACTATATTACTGACCTCCAACACCCCGAACATCCTCCTGACCTCCCAACTACCCTTGAGCCGATTCCCCTTTACCCCTTCAGCCACTTAGCTGCCACACTACCCCCTCAGCCACTTCCTCACAAACTTACCTTCTCTTCATGGCTTCTCAAAGTGGCTTTGGGACATTTAAACTTACCATGATTTGGCAGCTGGTGCTGTAAAAAGAGGGTGTGGTTTGGCTTCCCCCGAGGATCGTGCACTACAAGGAAGGAATGCAGGTAATGCGGGAGACCAATGTTGCTATCCCCTTTTCTAACAGATGTACCATTTTGGATACTGTTGGGGGAGAAAACTGCAGGGGAAAGCAGTGACAGTCAGCTACATGGGATCATGGGTGGATTGGATGCACAAGGCAGGAGGAGGAAGCACAGCTAGGCTATCGCGGTAGGAGGCTTCAATTGAAAGGGTAACAGGCAGACAAACAGGCCTATTTGAAGCCACAAGAGACTCCAGGATGGTATTCTGCCTCCCTGTTGCCAGGTCAGAGATGTCATTGAATGGCTGTGAAGCATGCTGAAGGGGGAGGGCAAACAGAAAGATATTGTGGTACACGTTGGTACAATGACATGGGCAGAAAAGGAGATAAGTTGCTTTCCCTGGAGCAGAGGAGACTGAGGGAGGACATGATTGAGATGTATAAAATTTGGAGGGGCATAGATAGAGTATACAGGAAGAAACATTTCCCTTGGTGGAGGGATCAATGACCAGGGGGCATATATTTAAGGCAAGAGGAGGTTTAGAGGGGATGTGAGGGAAAACTTTTCACCCAGAGGGTGGTAGGAGTCTGGAACTCACTCCCTGAAAGGGTCCTGGAGGCACAGACCCACAAACATTTAAGTAGTATTTAGATGTGCATTTGTGATGCCAAACCATGCAAGGCTATGAGTCAAGTGCTGGAAAATGGGATTAGAATAGTTAGATGGTTGTTTTTGACTGCCGCAGATGCGATAATACGACAGGCTGAAGGGCCTTTTCTGTGCTGTCGACATCCATGACTCCCAGAACACATGCTCCACATTTCTGAGGAGATCTGGTTTAGAAGTCTGGGTGAGAAATGTGGAGCTCTGGTGCAAGATAAATAAATAGGAACAGAATGGCAGTCTGATGGTGAATGCAACTTCTCAGAAGATTCAGCACCATATTTTAGAGCCTGCTTTATTCAATACAAGTTCCACTGTTCAATGATCGACCAGCTTATATAGGTTATTTGCTTAGCCTAATACATTCTGTGTCCTTTGAGGTCCAGTGACAATCAATATCATTGCAGCTCTTTTCCCTATAAGAATTGCTCAAACACACTTTTTCTGGCAAGGCAACTTTCATCTCATCAATTTGATTAAGGTATTATATCTGACGAGGTTAAACGTGTTCTTGCTTGGTAAAACAAGTCACTTTGTTATTTTGTGGTATCTTTGACTCTTCAATATTCTCCTCACGTCATATTCAGTCAAGAGTACAAACTATTCCACAGGTTTTTACTCATGTGAAATCAGCCACTAACAGATTAGGCAGAATGAAGTGTCTGACTTATGCTTGTCCCCATTGTATAGCAGTATGAAGAAACTAATGGGGTGAGATTCGCCGACCTGCTGCCCCTGTTTTCTGGTGCGGCGCGCCCCCACCGGCAACGGGATTCTCCGTCCCAGCAGCCAGCCAATGGGGTTTCCCATTGTGGGCATTGTTGGGAAATGGAGGATCCCGCCGATGGAAAATCCAGACCATGATCTGTATGAATAGATCTGAATTCAACCACTCAATGACAATAGCAGACCTTTCTCTCAATGTATTAACACCAGAGCTATATTAATAGATAGTCAACAAAATTGTCAATTTTGGCAACAATAATGGGCGTGATTTAATAGCCACATTGCGCCTGGCGTGGATCTGGGTAGGCCAAAATTGGGATCCGGATCGGGCACAAATCGATTTGTGATCTAACGGCCCGCTCCCGATCTCATGCAGATGTGGTGAGGCACCAACTGAGACCTATTAAGAGCAATCTCCATCTCATTAGAGCGTGGTTGTGCAGGTGCCGTTTAGCACTCCTGTTTAAAAACAGGAAGCAAATGCAATGGCTGCTGAGGGCATCTGAGAAGGTGAGTAGCTATTTCCAATCCCAGGCATGCAGCTCAGGGGCATTGGAGCTGCTGCCCAAGCGCTTAGGGGGTCTGGGGGACCCCTCAGTGGGATACGGACCCGGGAGGGGGGCTGAGTGCCGGTCGGTGGTCGCCCCTGGGTTGGGGGCGGAGAGGGGGTTTAGCTTCTGGAGAACCTACAGGCCATCTTCCAATATTGTGCATACCCATACTGGATCAACTATAACTGCTGCCTGTCTGTTCTATCAAACATTTCCAGGACAAAGCTGTGTTCATCATTATATGCTGAAGGTCACTTTAACTCCCTTTGGCTGTGAGCAGCCTCTGGCTGCATAGTTGCAGGCTATTGCAGGAATTGCCATTTTTAGCTATCTGAGCACTTCAAAAGAGCTCAAGTGCAATATCGAGTTTCTTTCCTTGGTGCCCGTGGTGGCTTCTCCCTCCCTCTTTTTCAAACACACACAAACCTGGCAGCACATGCTGAATGGTGCTCCGGTACAGCAGCACCGGTCTGGACCTGGCCACGAGAGGCAAACAACGGTGGCCCAGCAAAAATAGTCAGCAGTGGCTGCCCTTCCTTCACGTTGGTATTCAAACCTAACCGACTCAATCTTTCCTCACAAGCCAGGCCCACCATCCCAGGAATCAGTCTGGTAAGCATTTGTTGCACTCACTTTATAGCAAGAACATCTTTCCTCAGATAACAAGACCAAAACTACACACAATATTCCAGGTGTGGCCTCACCAAAGCCCTGTATAATTGCAGCAAGACATCCCTGCTCCTGTACTCTAATCCTCTCGCGATGAAGGCCAGCATCCCATTTGCCTTCCTTATCGCCTGCTGTACCTGCATGCTTACCTTCATTGACTGGTGTATGAGGACGTCATTGCACATGCCCCTCTCTTAATTTATGTTCATTCAGACAATAGTGCGCCTTGCTGTTTTTGCTACCAAAGTAGGTAACCTCGCATTTATCCAAATTATACTGTATCTGCCATTCATCTGTCCACTCACTCAACTTGTCCAGGTCATACTGAAGGATCCCTGCATTCTTCTCACTGCTCACCCTCCCATCCAACGTTTTTGTCATCTCAAATTTGGAGACATACATTCTGTTCCCTCATCTAAATCATTAAAATATATTGTGACTAGCTGGGGTTCTAGCACTAATCCCTGCAGTACCCCAATAGTCACTGCCTGCCAATTTGACCCATTAATTCCTACTCTTTGTTTCCTGTCTGCCAACCGGTTTTCTATCCATCTCATTACCACTAATCCCATACGCTTTAATTTTACATGCTAATCTCTTATGTGGGGCTTTGTCAAAAGCCTTCTGAAAGTTGAAATAAATCACATCAACTCTACTAGTTACATCTTCGTAGAATTCCAGTAGATATGTCAAACATGATTCCACCTTTAGAAGTCCATGCTGACTCTGCCTGATCCTGCCACTGTTTTTTATGTGCTCAGCTATAAAATCTTTGGCAGTGGATTCCAGAATTTTCCCCACTACCGACCTCAGGCTCACTGGTCTACAATTCCCTGTTTTCTCTCTCTGTGGAGCTAGATTAGCTGCCCTTCAATCTGTAGGAATGGTTCCAGAGTCTGAAGAATCCTGGGAAATGACCACCAATGCATCCAATATTTCTAGAGCCACCTCCTTAGGTAATCTGGAATGTAGATCATCAGGCCTTGGGGGCCTTCAATCCCATTCATTTTCCCAACACCATTTAACTACTTGTATTGATCTCCTTCAGTTCCTCCCTCTCACTGAAGCCTGCTTTCCCCCAACATTTCTGCTGTTTTATTTGTGTCCTCATATGTGCAGACAGAACCAAAGTATGTATTTAGTTGCTCAGCCATTTATTTTTCCCCCAGTATAAATTCCACTGTTTCTGACTGTGAAGGACCTACATTTGTCTTTACCAATATTTTTCTTTTCCCGTATCTACAGAAGCTTTTGCAGTCAGTTTTTAATGTTCTCTCAAGCTTACCCTCATACTCTATTTTTCCCCTTTTTTCATTGAAATCGTCACTGCTCATATCCTATCATATACCAAATCTCATTCACTCAGCTCTACAATGCTTGCTGACCTACATTGTCTCCTGCTTCAGAAATGCCTTTAAAAAAATGTTCACCCTTGTTTTCAAATCCCTATCAATAACATCCTGCAATTCTCCAACCTATCCATCAACATGTGCTCCATTAAGACGTTTCTTAAATCTTATCGCTCCTTTATGTCCATTAAACTCCATCAGAAGAGAATCTCCAAGCCATGCTTGACATTGTTGCAGAAGCATATTGGAGAATAGGTCTCAAACTCAATCTCAAGAAGACAGAAGTCTTTACAAACCCACCCCAGGGCAAGATCCGGTCTCTCCCTCCATCAAGATCAATGGAGAAACACTACACAACATGGAACATTTCTCATACCTGGGGAGCCACCTTTCATCTAAGACCGACATTGATGCAGAGATCATATCCAATCCACATGTGCCTCTTCAGATGCCTAATGACGAGAGTCTTTGGTGACCACAACATCTGTGCTGACACCAAGATAACATTTGATGTGGCACATTGTTAAATGTCTTCTGGAAATCTAAATGCACCACATTTGCAGTTCCCCTTTGTGGGAGGCACAGTAGCACAGTGGTTATCACTGTTGTTTCACAGCGCCAGGGTCCTAGGTTCGATTCCTGCTTGGGTTACTAAATGTGCGGAGTCTGCACATTCTCCCCACACTCCGGCACCTGTTCGAGTACACAGAGGGAGAATTCAGAATGTCCAATTCGCCTAACAGTAAGTCTTTCGGGACTTGTGAGAGGAAATCGGAGCACCCGAAGGAAACCCATGCAGACACGGGAAGAATATGCAGACTCCACATAGACAGTGATCCAAGTCAAGAATCAAACCTAGGGCCCTGGCGCTGTGAAGTAACAGTGCTAACCATCAAGGGGTATGGAGAGAAGCAGAAGTGCGATACTGATCAGCCATGATCATATTGAATGGTGGTGCAGGCTCAAAGGGCGAATGACCTACTCCTGCACCTTTTTTCTATGTTTCTAAAGGGAAATGTTTATTTCTGTAGCAGTCTAGGTTACCTACAAAATAGCGTTAGGCAAGGGTTTTTAGTCACTTGTTGCAGTAAAAACTTTAAAGTGAAATCTTGTTGAGCCACCCTTTTCAGCTAAACAGTGGAAATTTCGACCTTTTAAATGGAACAGTCTGACAATGAGCAACAAATAATTAGAGAGAATAGCAACATGTGCGTAACACAGATGGACGCTGAGGAGATTAGGATAGGATGTTATGTGAACAGCTTAGCATTGCAGTTTAGTGGAATTATGAAACACTACCTGCTATGAAGTCCAAGGCAGCTGAAAGGTAGAAGGGTGCAACTTGTTACCTCAAAGTTGGAGCTCTGACAGTCATGAGTCCTTTCATCACAACAGTGACCCCCATGGGTATTGAAAGTCTGATCATCTTGGATTTCATGGAGAAAAAAGGTTGAATGAATTGTCATTTTCCTTTAATGCTGCAGCGCAGTTGTTTGAGAGTAATATTGTTATTAGTCAATGTATATTAAAGCTTGTTTAAAACCACTTGAGCCTGACTCACAAATAAGTATTTGTCGCAGGCGTAACTACAGGAAATCTGCTAACAAGCTCCATCTGCCCTCTGTCTCTGCCCATTGAGTTCACATCTGGATCTAATTTTGTGTCATCTGCAAGCTTGGGTAATCCAGAAAATATTCTGTCCTCCAAGTAGTTTAAAAAAGAATAAGTGACAACCCATCCCTGAACCCTTGGAACACGACAAACATGAGTTGCCTCTACCGCACCAATCTCCAACCTCCCCCTGCCACCCCCTGCACACACACATACACACACACATTATTCTTTGCTGATGATATGTCAGCTACCCATCAACTCAACCTAATACTATCTTTCTGATCACTTTCCCCAGAACAGAAGTAAGGATCATTGCTCGCTCCGTTTAGTTTTATCAAAAGATGGGGAGCACACTTTCTGTTCTCCAATCCATTGGGACATTATCTAATTTCAGCGAGCTTCAAAAGATGATGGATTGGAGAATTGCAACTTCCTCAGCTAATTTAACAGAACACTTGGGTGGAAGTCATCGGAGCTTGGACTGATGCTTATCTTTAGTTTCTTAAATTTAAATATAAATGAAGATAGATCTCCCCTCAAGGATTAGCTAATGCTACTTTGAGAATTAAGGGAGACATACAGACCTGCAAGGCCTCCCGCTAAATTTCTGCTGAGTTGGTTAATCTCATTGAACTGAAGAAGGGCAGGTGTTGGATCCGCAGTAAGCAGGACGCATGGACGATGGTAGAAATTACCAAACAAGTTTTATTACGATACAATTTCAAATATTCCTCCACTCCCCTCAGGGTCTCCTTCCCCGACCTGAAACCGGGGTTTTAATGCAGTTGGGGCTCTTCTTGTGAAGGGGAAGCTCCACACCCTTAAAGAGGAAGTCCCGACCTCTCAAAGGGGAAGTTCATATTCCGGGGAAGTCATGGAAAATCGTACAGCCCTGATCCCTGGACATCCATTGGGATTATAATAGCAAGCCCATTATTGCTGGCCAAAAATTGACAAGGTTTTTAAAATTCTGAATCACTATCCAGTGACCCTTATCTAGTTGCTGGGTAAGCTCTCCTTTGGATAATCATTTAGATTATCAGAAATATAGAGTTGAAATACAAAACAGTTATAATTTAATAGGCAGGCCTGTCATGCATGCTGCTGTCCCTATGTTCTTAAGGTTTGCTAACAAGCCTGACACAATAGTCAACCAATGCATTTGAAACCCTTTGCCAGCAAGAAGGCAGTAGTGTAGATATTTCTCTTGAAGTGATGTAACATACATTAAATTTATACTCCAGTGTCTACAGTAAAGGGAGAGAGAGAATCCAAGAAAACAAAACCTGTGTGAACTTCTGTATTCTGCACTTTTAATTTCTGGGAAAAGATCCTGAGATGCTTTTCAGTATTAAAGGAGCGTTATAAATACAAGTTGTTTTGCCGGCTTAGATCCTGGATTCTAATTTCCTTATTGCACCTGACCTCATCACAGCCTTGGTTCAAACCTGGTCCAAAGAGCTAAACTCAAGAGGCGAGGTGAGAGTGACTGCCCCCGACATCAAGGCAGCATTTGATCTCATACGGCATCAACGAATCTTAGCAAAACTCAATGGGAATCAGGAGGAAAACTCTCCATTGGGGAGAATCATACCTAGCACAAAGGATGATCATTTTGGTAGTTGGAGACCAGTCACCTTAATCCTGGGACATCACATTGGGAGTTCCTCAGAGTCGTGTGTTATGCCCAATCATTTTCAGCTATTCCCGTCATCATAAGGTGAGAAATGGGAATGTTCGCTGATGATTGCACAATGTTCAGCACAAATTGCGATGCCTTAGACACTGAGGCACTCCGTGTCCATATGTAGCAAGACCTGGGAAACATTCAGGCTTGGGCTCAGAACTGGCAAACATCATTTATGCCACAATGACCAGCTCCAACAAAAGCGAATCCAACCATCTCCCCTTGACATTCAATGGCATTATCATCGCTGAGTCCCCCATTAGCAATCCTGAGGGTCACCAATGAACAGAAACTGCACTGGACCAGCCATTTAAATACTATGGCTACAAGAGCAGGCAAACACCACTTGGACTCCAACAGTTCAAGAAGGCAGCTCACCACCACTTTCTCAAGAGCAATTAAGGATGGGCAATAAATACTGGCTTAGCTAGCGATGCCCATACCTTGCAAATGAATTAAACAAATCTTTCCCAGGAAGCGGTAATTTCCTTCACGCAATTGCTCTGCCACTGGGGTACATCTGAAAATGCGATTTAAATTTCAAACTTTAGATGGTCCGCCAGGGCTGCACCAAAGTCATCCAGAAAAAGTAGAATTAAAACCTCATCTAATCTTTGGGTATCTATTGTTAACACCCAGACTAACACCCATGGGACTCCCCCCCCCCTCCCCCCCTCCACCCCACACCTCCGACTACCCACCCCTAATGGTATTCCACACGGAACTCCCCCCCTCAAGGATTTTTCCCTGCAACCTCCGCCACAGGCCTGCGCCCACACAATCACCCCCAACATGGGCATGACCCCCCCCCCCCCCCCCCCGAATTGTGGACCCAACATCCTGAACTACATGTCCGACTAGGCCTGAGCTGAACACCCCACTGACACGTCGAATCGATTCGACTCTGCTCCAAGCTCTGAACCTTCACCCACCCATCCTCAACTCCGGTTCTCCCAGCAAATCCAACCTCGCCCCACCAGCATGACATTATGAGCACCGCCCTTTAATTTATTTTCAGGTTTGAAAAATACAGCGAAGAAAGATGCCTTTGGGAATAGCAGTTTCCTTGCCGTTTTTCCCGCAGCTGTGCCCCTCTGCCTCTTTTGGGGGAAAGGTCCATCATCGTGTCATGGTCAAGGACTGCAAGGTCAGTTGAAGCTTCCTTCATTCTGCCTGAATGAAGTACCTCTATGTCACAAGTACCTCCTACTGCAGCAAACAGCAAGCTCTCTAAATAAAATCATCAATTTGGCGTTAGTTAAACTGAACCTAGGGCAATATTATTGCCCATACCTCCTACAAGCTGGGCTGAAGATACCCAAACTTATCACAGGAAGTTAGCTTTCACTGCCAGAGGGAAAGGAGACTTGCATTCTAACCTCCTGGATTGAATTTGAATCAAAGTCCCGAAGGTGAAAATTCAATTTGTAACCCATTGCACTACCCAGTCCTCCCAATTATGTAGTACTTTCCTCCTAATCTTCTCTTTGGCGAATCCAAGTTCTGTTCAGTTTTAGAGCTTAAGCTTTGAAATTTGCCCTCTTGTTTCCTAAACCCTCCCTCAATGCATCAGTGCAGGTTTCAAAGAAAGAAACACAATAACTCTATTCCATCAATGACATATATTAGAAAACCCTTTATTGACAATAATTTTCATATATTTGGAATGCAGCCTTGTGGATGTTATTTTGGAGGGAGGGGGTGCCATGGAGGGGAAAGAATGGAGTGAGGATAAGCATATTGACTGCAGCTGTTGATGACACTGAATATTGTTGTATAATTGTGTGGAAATGAAGATAAAATCTTGCAAATGAGCTCAGAAATATGCCGAGAAGTTCAAATCTGTAATGGCTACTAGAGGGATTGCAAGATTACCAAATGCTAAATCATGCCCTGTGTGTAGGAAATATTATTGGAATTTTCTCTTAATACATTAAACATTACTGGACCAATCTTTGGTCTTTTTCCCTGGAACCAGATTGGATTTCTACTATTATATTTCTTAATGTTTATAAAATGCCCAGTTTTTATTGTTTTTCATATAATACATTAATGTTGTGGATGACATGGATTTGCAGTATCAGCAATGTGCAATAAATCAACCTGGTCAAAATATCAAAGGTGAAGTCAGATACAAGGTGTTACAAGCATGAACTTGATATTTTAAACTGTTCCAAACTGGCTGTGCATGGCCTAACACAGGAACTCAAATTGCCCTTTTGAATTTGACAACAATATAACCATCAGGCAAAAGGTAGCACAAGTGGATAGCACTGTGGCTTCACAGCGCCAGGGTCCCAGGTTCGATTCCCTGCTGGTCACTGCCAGTGCGGAGTCTGCACGTTCTCCCCGTGTCTGCGTGGGTTTCCTCCGGGTGCTCCGGGTTCCTCCCACAGTCCAAAGACGTGCAGGTTAGGTGGATTGGCCATGCTAAATTGCCCTTCGTGACCAAAAAGGTTAGTGGTACTATTGGGTTACGGGGATAAGGTGGAAGTGAGAGCTTAAGTGGGTCGGTGAAGACTCGATGGTCCTCCTTCTGCACTGTATGTTCTACGTTCTATGTTCTAAAAGCTCAGACACCAAGGCTGCAATCTACCAGCCTCGTGGCGACAAGGTCATTAAATCTCGCAATCTGTATGCCACATTTTGATAAAGACCCGGGCCGGCAGCCCGGGGTTTTCCCGACGGCGTGGTACTGCCCCACAGTGGGAAACTTCATTGACCAGCTGGCGTAACAGAGCATCCTGCCAGCGGGGTGAAGCAGAAATGTGGCGCGGCGGGGCGGAGAATCCAGCCCAAGAGGCCTGGGGCGTCATTCTCCGCCGGCGGGAGTCTCCGTTCTGCCGGCGCTCAGGGGTTTCCCGACAGCGTGGGGGTGCCCCACAATGGGAAACCCCATTGACCGGCCGGTGTTACGGAGACTCCCGCCGGCCGGTCGGCGCAGAAATGTGGCGGGGCGGGTAGGAGAATTTCGCCCCAGAATCCTCCATGCATTGGGAGTCCCTGATCCTGCAGGCAGAGCACCTTGCCCAGGGGTTTCCCAGCGCAGTGGATGTCTTCAATGGAAAATCCCATAGACAAATGGTGGGAACGGAAAATCGCCAATGAACAGTGTGCCACTGAGAAATACATGGCTGGGGGAGCGGAGAATCCAGCCTGTGGTCTCCGGCGGGAAGCGAGGTGCAATTTGCGTTGCGTGGTTCGGCGCAATCCAGAGCACAATACACCCACACTTTGGGGGTTGGGGTGAACTGAGCTCTGAAAGAGGTTACAAATTAGTTATGGAACATTCAGTGCTGAAGGAGGCCATTTGGCCCATCGAGTCTGCACCGACCCACTTAAGCCCTCACTTCCACCCTATCCCCATAACCCAATAACCCCTTCTAACCTTTTTGGTCACTAAGGGCAATTTATCATGGCCAATCCACCTTACCTGCACGTCTTTTGACTGTGGGAGGAAACCGGAGCACCCGGAGGAAACCCACCCAGACACGGGGAGACCGTGCAGACTCCACACAGACAGTGACCCAGCGGGGAATTGAAACTGGGACCCTGGCGCTGTGAAGCCACAGTGCCATTCACTTGTGCTAACGTGCTGCCCCCGTGCTACCGTGCTGCCCCCAAGGTGTGCGTGACTTGAAGGCACCAGCAGGGTCGAGCTCTTCAGAGATCAGAAGGGTGCCCCGATCGCAGACTCTGCCACTTCCCCCTCCGTTTTTGCTGGCAAAGGCCCCCCTTCTTGCCGACAAAGGTCCCTCGCTTCTCTTCACTTCTTACCAGCAAAGGCTTGCCTCCCCCTTCTCGATGCAAAGACACCCCCTCTTTCTCACTGGGAAAGACGGTTCCCCTTTTCACTAGTAAAGACCCAAAACCCCAGTCACAGGCACGACCTCCCCCTCCCTATCACCGGTACCAGAGCCAACCCCCACACTCCAGGTGAGTGATACCCTGCCTTGGGGTCATCAAATGCCCCCCACATAATGCCCCCCTCCAGTTCTGCCCATTCTAGTCCCATCGCTTTGGGCCCTGCCTCTATTCAGGCCCTTCCCCTTCATCCCCTCCCCTGGCCGGCCCCTTGGCAGTGCCAACCTGCGTCATGGTGTCCAGGGGGCAGTTCCTGACATGTTCCCGACCGCCTGGGAGCTACAATGGCCTCTGAGCAATGGTCATCCAAAAACATGTGAGTCACCCCTATCCGTCACACCAGTCCATTCCCAAGATCTCACCCCCTGTCGTTTGTCTTGCAGGATCCCAATCAGATTAGGCCGAGCCATCAGGCGTTGCTTCCCCGAGCCACACCCTCAGACCAACTGGAGCACAACTCTGGAGAAGTCATTGACATTTAGAAACTGCTTTCACCTGCACCATCACAGAGACTATCACCTCGGTGGGTAATGTTGTGATCAGGTTCCTGGGTCACCTTCTAGAGAGCACCACATATAGGCTGCAGCATATCAGGTGGAGGCAGGGACTCTATGGCTGAGGTGTAGGGCAGGAGAGGCAAGCCACAGGCAGACATGTCCCGGCTGCAAATGGACATTGCTGCAGCACTCCAGAGCTTGGTCCATTCAGAAAGGGTCATGGCTGAGGGAATTGAGAGCATTGGCTGGGTGCTGATTTACCTTAGTCAGTCACAGAAGGACATGTCACAGGCACAGAGGGGCATGACCTAGGCTATGAAGGACATGGCTCGCTCACTGAGGGACATGACTCAGTCTCAGTGTGCCATGGCTGAGGACATTGACACCATGGATCAGATGAGGGCAGACCTCCAGGACTGGCAATGGCAGGTGGTGATAGAGTCTTCAGAGTTCATTCCGGCCTTCCTTCTGTCCCATGGTGTAGCCCTTGGGGCAGCCATCACCCCGAGGAGGAGGACGTAATGGGGCCCATGCGGGCACTGCCCATAAGTGTCAAGGGGGTCCTTCTGCAGAGTTCCATTGTTGGGAGTTCCTCTTGTGTGTGTGTTGTGTGTGCGAGTGAGGGGGGGCAGGTAGCGGTTGCCCCAGTTCTTTTGTGCAGCCCATTTCCATGAGGGGGCTGCCTCCAGGGCACATTTGGAAGGGGATTCTCCTTATCCATGTGGGGCGGGCAGTACCCATATGCTTGGCGGGGGGGGGGGGGGGGGGTGAATATATATTTCCACAGATCGGGATGCTCTTTAAAAATAAAGCACCAATCTCTGTGTAACTGGTGTTAAAGAACAAAGAAATGTACAGCATAGGAACAGGCCCTTCAGCCCTCCAAGCCCGTGCCGACCATGCTGCCCGACTAAACTACAATCTTCTACACTTCCTGGATCCGTATCCCTCTATTCCCATCCTATTCATGTATTTGTCAAGATGCCCCTTAGATGTCACTATCGTCCCTGCTTTCACCACCTCCTCCAGCAGCGACTTCCTGGCACCCACTACCCTCTGTGTAAAAATATTGCCTCGTACATCTACTCTAAACTTTGCCCCTCGCACCTTAAACCTATGCCCCCTAGTAATTGACCCCTCTACCCTGGGGAAAAGCCTCTGACTATCCACTCTGTCTATGCCCCTCATAATTTTGTCGACCTCTATCAGGTCGCCCCTCAACCACCTTCGTTCCAGTGAGAACAAACCGAGTTTATTCAACCGCTCCTAATAGCTAATGCACTCCATACCAGGCAACATTCTAGTAAATCTCTTCTGCACCCTTTCTAAAGCCTCCACATCCTTCTGGTAGTGTGGCGACCAGAATTGAACACTATACTCCAAGTGTGGCCGAACTAATGTTCTATACAGCTGCAACATGACTTGCCAATTCTTATACTCAATGCCCCGGCCAATGAAGGCAAGCATGCCGTATGCATTCTTGATTACCTTCTCCACCTGTGTTGCCCAGGGTTAGAGGGTTAGATAGGGTGGACAGTGAGAGCCTTCTCCCGCGGATGGAAATGGCTAGCACGAGGGGACATAGCCTTAAACTGAGGGGTAATAGATATAGGACAGAGGTCAGAGGTAGGTTCTTTACGCAAAGAGTAGTGAGGCCGTGGAATGCCCTACCTGCTACAGTAGTGAACTCGCCAACATTAAGGGCATTTAAAAGTTTATTGGATAAACATATGGATGATAATGGTATAGTGTAGGTTAGATGGCTTTTGTTTCGGTGCAACATCGTGGGCCGAAGGGCCTGTACTGCGCTGTATTGTTCTATGTTCTATGTTCTATGCCCCTTTCAGTGACCTGTGGACCTGTACTCCTAGATCTCTCTGACTTTCAGTACTGTTGAGGGTTCTACCAGTCACTGTATATTCCCTACCTGCATTAGACCTTCCAAAATGCATTACCACACATTTGTCCGGATTAAACTCCATCTGCCATCTCTCCGCCCAAGTCTCCAAACAATCTAAATCCTGCTGTATCCTCTGACAGTCCTCATCGCTATCTGCAATTCCACTAACCTTTGTGTCGTCTGCAAACTTACTAATCAGACCAGTTACATTTTCCTCCAAATCATTTATATATACTACAAACAGCAAAGGTCCCAGCACTGATCCCTGTGGAACACCAGTGGTCACAGCCCTCCAATTAGACAAGCATCCTTCCATTGCTACTCTCTGCCTTCTATGACCTCGCCAGTTCTGTATCCACCTTGCCAGCTCACCCCTGATCCCGTGTGACTTCACCTTTTGTACTAGTCTACCATGAGGGACCTTGTCAAAGACCTTACTGAAGTCCATATAGACAACATCCACTGCCCTACCTGCATCAATCATCTTTGTGACCTCCTCGAAAAACTCTATCAAGTTAGTGAGACACGACCTCCCCTTCACAAAACCATGCTGCCTCTCACTAATACGTCCATTTGCTTCCAAATGTGAGTAGATCCTGTCTCGAAGAATTCTCTCCAGTAATTTCCCTACCACTGAAGTAAGGCTCACCGGCCTGTAGTTCCCTGGATTATCCTTGCTACCCTTCTTAAACAAAGGAACAACATTGGCTATTCTCCAGTCCTCCGGGACTCACCTGAAGACAGTGAGGATCCAAAGATTTCTGTCAAGGCCTCAGCAATTTCCTCTCCAGCCTCCTTCAGTATTCTGGGGTAGATCCCATCAGGCCCTGGGGACTTATCTACCTTAATATTTTTTTTAAGACGCCCAACTCCTCGTTTTTTGGATCTCAACAGGCTGACTCTAACAGGCCCGGCCCCACCAGCCTGAAGGCATGGGCCATACCTCCAGATTTTTTGTGCACAGAGTGCTGGTATACCTGGAGAGAAACCTCGGCTTTGCAGCTGAAGAGCAGCATGCTGGTTTTCTTGCCTCAGGCAGCATTCTGTGCACAGGGTGTAAAGTTCCGTACCAGTATGTAAACACATCTTGTGTTTTCGCCAAATGGAACTTATTAGCCCACAGCCCTTTTCCACCTGTTCTGTGGGTGTTGATATTAAAATTGAAGGACGGAATGTTTCAGCCCGTTGTGGCGGATGTGAGGAACCGTTCAAGCCTTGTAGAACCAGAAGATTCTGCCAGCAGGAGAAGCTGGAACATCCTGGCCTAAGTGTTTTACTCAGATCATTTCCTTAATGGTTCAACAGCTCAAAACAAAACTAATCTATTCCAGAGCTTGCCAATCTCCACATCCGAACATTATAAATAGGCTGGTCTAAGCTTCTAATCAACCTTTAAGGCTTAATTCATAAGGAAAAGCCAGGCATTTGACCGTGAATACGCTGCTATGTCTGGCCAAATACATGTATTGGTTATTGTAATGATGTGTATATATATATATATAGATAAGTAAAGGGTTAATTATTACATCTCAGTGTAACCCAATTAGAGGGCACCACTGGATCCCACTGTAAATAAGAGCACCTAGAGGATCTTGGCCTCTTCTCACCAGGAGTGACTAGACCATAGAGTGCAAGATAGATAGATCACAGCATAGTTTGGCACGTGTAGTTTAAAATAGTTAATACTTCAATATAGATTACTTGATTACTAGTTATAGTCTTGTGGAGTGTGCAAACTCAATAATTAATTGTTACTTAATAAATTAGTTTTGCTTTAACTTGAAGATTCGTAGTTTCTTCAGAATCCCACCATCAGACCATTCTGAATAAAGAAGCAAAGAGTGACTAGAGAGATTACCAAGAGTAATGTAACAGTTATCACTGCAAGAAATTATCCAAATATACAACCGGCTGAAGGTATTTGGCAATCCGATTTTGAATTAAGCCAGAAAGGTTGGCAAATAGATAAGGTTTACCTTATCTATTGAAAATTAGGGTAGCGCAGTGGCACAATGGTTAACACCACTGCCTCACAGCGCCAGAAACCAGGGTTTGATTATAAGGTTAGGTGTATTGGTCATACTAAACTGCCCCTTAGTGTTCAAAGGGTTAAGTGAGATTACGGGGATAGGGCGGGGGAGTGGGCCTAGCTGGGTGTTCTTTCAGAGGGTCGATGCAGACCCAATGGACCAAATGGCCTCCTTCTGAAGAGTAGGGATTTTATGATTCTACGGTTCTATGATGAAATGCAGTAACCTTCCCATTTTGACATCGCATGTAGGCAAATATGCGGTTGTGGCAGGTGATGTAATAGTTGCATGTAAAAGAGGTGTGTTATTTATTACAATCACAGGAGTAACAAGAAGGATTCAAATAGGAAGGTTTATTCAACAAGCCAAAGCAAACCTGCAAAGTGGTGGGGGTACAACCACTCCCAGCTGGGACCATCCGAAGATACCGGTTCCCTTCCTGGCTGGCTTTTACGGTGGGTTTTAACGAGCCCCACTGTTAGACCTCTGCCCCTTAGGGAGGAACTCATATTCCACGAACCCCGCTGGGAGATGAATTAGGATGTCCTCATGGGTCTCGTGGGGGTTATTACATCCCATCATCCCCTCCCCCCCCCCCCCCAAGTCTGCAAGCTCCCCCGAAGTCCACAAGCCCTCTGTCGTAGCGGGTGGAGGAGGCCCACTTCTTTGCTTTTCCCAAGTTGCTCTTCCAGTGGTTGCGGGGCTGGGTCGGGGGCATGTAACACTTTGGGGAGCGTCGCTCTGCGCCAATCGTCTGCCGACTGCTTCCTTGTCAATCTGTCGCTGAAACTGTGGATGCTTGTATCTCCATGTCTGACCCTGAGTCTTCCTCCTTGCATATCTCTGTGCCGTGGCCTTTGGGGAGTTTTGCCCCTTTGCCCTTAGGTGACTGGCAGGAGGGATGTGATTTGTTAAGCTCTAGGTGTAGCATAAGCAGCTTCCTTGTGGTGCACTTGACAAAGGAAGGTCCAGACATGGAGATAACTTCCACACGTTTATTAAACTATTTTCACTTCTATTACTCGGGTTCGACACTACTGCTAATCCTACTATAGCAGACTGACTAACCAGTTGCTGCAATCCACGTGGTGGGAGTGATATTGAATCAACCCTGTGTCCCTACTCACTGACTGTCTCCACTGGAAAGAGGCAGATCATGTGTGTGGTGTCCTTTAAATATGAGTTGGTGTAATGCCCTCCTGTGGTCGTGTCACCTCTGTGTGTATCGTGAATGTCCATTGGTCGTGTCCTATCTAACTGATCTATTGGTTGAGTGTGTGTGTGTATGATGTCTCTGGTGCTCCCTCTAGTGTCTAGCTAGCCTACATGTATTTAAATTGATGCACATCACCACAGGATGGAGGGCTAATTCATCCGACGGGGTCGATCCTGGTACCGGTTTCCTACTTTTAAGGTGGTCCATGTGCATTTACATCATTCGCTTCTTGGTTTTCACCAGTTCGGTCCTTTCCACTATAGTCCCTGGTATCCACCGGGTGCCATCTGTGAGTTCCGTACATATACCTAGCCCTCTGGCCGAAAACCTCTGTCCTGCGTCCATCTGCTGTGGTATTGTTTCTGGAGATCCTGTCTCCTCTCCACTTTCCAACCCATATCGGGTAATGTGAGGCTAAGGCAGGTCCTCAGCCTTCGGCCCATCAGTAGTTCCACCGAGGCCAATCTGGTTGTTGTCAGTGTTGTGCTACGATAGCTGAATAGGAACCGCGTTAACTTTGTCTCCATGGATACCTTGGCCTGCTTCTTCTGCCCCTCTCACATTTCTGTACCATCTGCTCAGCCAGGCCTTTTGAAGAGGGTGGTGTGGTGTTGGGTGCTCTGGTGCACAGATGAGCCAACACAGTTGTATGTGGTACAACTCTATTTTATTTTAACTCTTATAATACAGTTCGTTCTGGATACTCTGCACGTGCTGTCTCCCTGAGTGTGTTTGGTAGCAGATGTGTCCTGGTCCTCCTCTGCAGCTAATACTGACCACCGGGTGTCGTGTCTGTGCTTTTATATCTTTCTGTCATTGGTTGTGGTGTTGTGTGTTCTGATTTGTCTGTTGGTGTGTCTATCATGATGTGTGTGTTTGAATATCATGACATCCCCCCTTTTTACAAAGATATGTGCCTACGTGGTTATAAATATAATTGTGTCGTGAGTGCATCTAAGAGTGTGTGTGTGTGTTGTGTACAGCGTGTGTATATGACGTAACTATTTACATGGGGCGATGTCGGGTGCGTCACACTAACAAGGTTGTACCATAACAAAACTTGGATGCGAGAGATAAAAAAAACTTGAACATTGGTCCGGTCAGACGATATCTGGAACAATAAACAACAACAGGTTATAATACAGAAGTGTTTGACTTTTTGAACGTATGAACAGCGTTATAAGTCCAGTCTAATGGGTGACCGCCTCAAGAATGGGCTGGTCCTCAAGCCGGTTCAGCTGTGGAGATTTGGGGTCACACTGGTTCACCTTGGACTGTTGGAGGTGATGCTGTTGCCGAAGTCTCTACTTTACCATTTGTTGTACTTCGTGCAGTGCTTGGTTTTTTCATTCGTGCAAATATAACATTCAACATCTTTGTTAGTGGTGCCTTGGCTGTGGTTTGGTTCTGGTGGCGATGGAAGGGGCATGATCCGTGGCATCTCCACGAAGTCATCCTTGGGAACCAGTGGAGGATCCGGCGTGTGCGTACGGTTCAGTTGCGAGCGTGGAAGGCGGCGCAAAGCTCGCTGATTGCGCCTACGCACCAATCCATCCGCCCTGCATGCCAGGAACAAGGTGGAGTCTTTTTTCTTTTTATGTTTGTGGTGGACGGCATCTTGTAGCCGATGGGTCGTTGCCATCGAAGTAGCACCATCACTAATATCATGCAAGGCGATGACTGTGCCAGATGTGGAAGTTGGCCGAGACCGTGCACGCTGGTTCCGGCCACCTGCTGTGCCGGAAGGGCGACTCCGCAGAGAAACGTCGAAGCATGTCGCCTTGGAGAGAGAATTGTTGCTCGCATCAACGTCTGGCGATGGCGCGAATTGGTGTGTCCATCTTGGACCGCCGGTGCTGGTTGCCACTGCCGACCCAGTGGGACTGCCACGCGATCCATTCCCTGTCGCCGTGGCATCCGCCGTCACCCTGAGCGTGCCATCACCGAGGCCGCGACACCGCCCGTCCGGAGCAAGGTCTTGCGTGCGCAAATCAGAGTCGGCACTTGGCTGCTCCCCATCTGGAGTCCGGTCTGCCTTCCGTCGATGCCCCCCGTCCGGAGTCCCAACAGGTTCACTGGAGGCAGCCGAGATTCCCTGAAGCTGCACTTCTGGAGTCGGAACATGCAGGAATGCACCAACCAGTGTAGAGGCTCGAGCCATCGAGGGTGGAAGCGGTGCGCCGCCACCGCAGTCGTCAGTGGTCCCACCGTGATCGTCGAGTGCCTCGGTACGCACTAGGCGAGGTCTGTCACCTTGCACCTTTTGCATGGGAAGTGGGATGCTGTCGTCACTCGTCTCACATCCTGTGGATAGATCCTCATTAGCAGCTTGCTGTTCACTAGGGTTGGATAAATTGTCAGAGTTTTCATCTGGTGGTGCACACCATGTCGGTGGACTGTCATTGTCTTGCCGTTGTCCTTCATTTGGGCTTTTCTTCTTTGGAATTTTAAATCTTCCCCCAGACATTGCAGAACCTTGTTTATTACCCCCAAATTCTCCCATATGTATGGTCTCGAATATAGGATCCAATGTTTCTATCGATATTGTACTATTTTCCAAAGAACATTCCGTTTCACTTTTCTTCTCAGGTACCTCATATGTATCTTTGTTTAATGTACATGCCTTCATGGTCTCTGGGTCTGATTTTGCTGGGACTGGCATGGTCACAGTCTCTCTTTTACTGTTCTCAATTGCCCACATTATACTCCCCATACATAACTGCTTAATCACTGGGGTTAGTGTGGTACAATGGATAATCGGGTCGACCTTATCTGCATCTTCACCATTAGTGGAAAGCACACTTGGTTCACTTGAAACTGCTGTGGGTTTTAAATTCGTTATCTGGCTACTCGATGTCGGTGTCCTCAGGATTCTTGCTCCAATGTTCTGCTCATTTATCAGTGGAGTGTGTATAGGTTCAATGCAATTAATGTTCCCCTCAAGGTTTGAAGAGTCATTACTGACTAACTGCTGGTCTCCGAAGTTGGGATTTTGCAGCGTTGTGTTGAAGGGAGACATTTGTCCCTGCTGTAGATATGATTCAGGTTGTGTTATTTCCATTACCTGAGGATCAATGTCTTGTCCATTTTTTCGATCCGTACTAAAACACTGGCAATTCTCAGTCTGCTCCTTGCAAGTTAAACATTCAAGAAATTTCTTTAGCAAATCCTCAGCATCCTTCTGTGGCCGTGCAGCATTATTAATCTCTGTTCGGCTATAATGATCCTGAAGGTCAGCGCATAAACCTTTTTTCTTCGGGCTTGGACGAGGCGATTCCTTTGGCTTGTCTTCAGTTGGGCTTGAACAGTCATCAGCGCTGTGCCCTTCATTGTAGCATGAGAGACCTTCATGTTCATGCTGCTGTGTAGTGGAGCATGGTAGGCTTGCATCATCTGCCGCTGGTTGGTCAGGAGAGGTTGCTAGACCCTCATGGTCTTGTTCCTGCAAGGACTGCACATTGGAGTCTTGCGTTGCTTCTATCGTGGAAGCTGTCCACGAGCTCTCTGTGGAGGCTTGTGACACTGGAGTCACTTCTTGTTCGTGCAAGGACTGCGCTCTGGAGTCTTGCGTTGCTTCTATCGTGGAGGCTGTCCACGAGCTCTCTGTGGAGGCTTGTGACACTGGAGTCACTTCTTGTTCGTGCAAGGACTGCGCTCTGGAGTCTTGCGTTGCTACTATCGTGGAGGCTGTCCACGAGCTCTCTGTGGAGGCTTGTGACACTGGAGTCACTTCTTGTCCGTGCAAGGACTGCGCTCTGGAGTCTTGCATTTCTGCAATTGTGGAGTCTGTCCACGAGCTTGCTGTGGAGGCTTGTGACACTGGAGTCACTTCTGGTTCATGCGAGGACTGCGCTCTGGAGTCTTGCATGTCTTCTTTCATAGAGTCGGGAACGTTGAGCGGGATGTGGACCACGCTCTGTGTGGCAGCAGGGCGCTCTCCGTGTGCTTGCACCGCTCCCTGTCTGTTAATGTCAGGCTGCAGCATCATCCGGTACTGATAAGTTGGAACGTCATATCTGCTGGATTGAAGATCCTCAAATCCGAAAAATGAATCCGCATCTGCGTCGGATTCAATGTGGGGGCCGCCAATGTGCAACACGAAAGGTTCGTCCGAGTCATAGTCGTATAGGACCACGGAGCTATCATTGGGCTCGCGAGGTCCGGAAACACTGTAAAGATCGTCATCGAAGTATTCGAAGTTGGAATCATCGGCTTGTGCGTAGGTAACTGCTTGTCGGAGGGTTCTTCGGAGGTCAAATTCATCTCCTGGGTCAATTTGCGGCACTGTGCTGTCATTCCAGGTGAGGGAAGGTTGTTTTACAGCTTTAACAGATTTTTGTTTTTTTGATTTGGGACGTTTCCCTTTTAAATTGGATTTGGGATGTTTCCCCTTTAAATTGGTGCAGTCTGGGGCCTCTGACATCCTGACGCTCGGTATGTAGCACGTAGGAAGCGACTGCGCATGCTCAAATCGCTGTTCCTTTACCGATGGCCGTTTTCTTGACTGCGCATGCGCAGCATCTCGCGCATGCGCAAACGATACTTCCGGTTCTGCGCACTGCTCGCGCAACTGTGCTAGCGTGATACCTTTAGCAAGATGGCCGCCGACCTCGACCCAGCCCTCTCTCAGGCCCGGGATTTCGGCCTCTGGGAATTCGGGCTCCGGGATCCCAGCCACGAGGTGAGTACTGCAGCTTTTCTTACCTTTACTTGCCGATTGGATTGCGTTTTCTTCACAGTACTTGGAGAATTTGTCCAGGACTGCCTGGTAATCGTACCTTTGCTGCCTCCTGAAGAACCTGAACCTTGTGAATATTTCGCTTGCCCTTGCACCGGCGATGGTGAGGAGAAATTCAATTTTTTCGCTATCATCCAGGTCTTGGAGTTCAGCTGCCACCAGGAACAATTCGAACCATTGCCGGAATCGCCGCCAGTTTTCGCGGAGGTCGCCGTGGCACTGGAGCGGCTGCGGAACCGGGAGCTCTATCATTTTGCCTGGGCACTGCTGGTTGTCTCTGTACACTGAGGTATGCCGGCAGGTATCGATCCACTCCTGTACCATGTGGTGTTGGGTGCTCTGGTGCACAGATGAGCCAACACAGTTGTATGTGGTACAACTCTATTTTATTTTAACTCTTATAATACAGTTCGTTCTGGATACTCTGCACGTGCTGTCTCCCTGAGTGTGTTTGGTAGCAGATGTGTCCTGGTCCTCCTCTGCAGCTAATACTGACCACCGGGGGTCGTGTCTGTGCTTTTATATCTTTCTGTCATTGGTTGTGGTGTTGTGTGTTCTGATTTGTCTGTTGGCGTGTCTATCATGATGTGTGTGTTTGAATATCATGACAGGTGGTATGGGGTGGCCTGAATGTGCTTTATCCCGTTCGGCTTCATGGACGCATTCCTTGCTAGTAAAAGGCGTTCTGTCATCTCTAACCAGCACCTCCAGGACATCATGGATACTGACCAAAAGGCACAACTCCTCGATGGTAGCCCTCAAAGTGGTGGCCGGCATTCGATAGATTTTCAACCATTTTGAGTGTGTGTCCAGGAACATCGAGCCTTGAAAAGGTCCAGCAAAATCTGCAAGCACCTATACCCAAGGTAAGCCTTGCCAATCCCAGGGTCGAAGAGGCGCAGCTGATGGGAGCTTTTGATGTTTTTGCATTGCTACATCAAGTCCTGGCCACCATACACAGCTCCTGGTGAGCATCTTCATCTTGGACACTCCCGGTGTCCATAGTGCAGGTCTTGCAATGTGGTCTTTCTGCCTTGCCTGGGGACTAGAACACGAGATCCCCACAAGAGGATGCTGTCCTGCATGCTAAGCACTTGCTGCTCAGTCACAAAAACCTGCAGTTCCTCAGTCAGTCTTCCCATGCAGGACGATGTGGCGCAACTTCTCAAAGGTTGTGTCCTTTTGTGTCCATCCGAAAACCTGTGAGGCTGTGACTGGCAATCTCCATAAAATGCGACTTGTCTGCCACTGGCTGAGATGGAGGGAGTGTCGGCAATGGAAGTCGACTCAAAGAATCTGGAGCCTTGAGGAAGACAGTTCTTGCTTCAACTAGTCAAATGCCCTCCATGGCCTGCCCTGGTGCTTTTTTAAGGAGCACATGCAGCGGCACCAGGATACTTGCCAGGATCTGGATTAATTTGGTCACATTCTCAGGCGTGGAAGCCTGTTTGATGGCCTGTGCCTTCCAGACTCGAATGGTTAGCTCCCTTCTCGCTCCACAGATGCTGTCAGACCTGTTCAGACTGTACACTATTTTCTGTTTTCCTTCTTCTTAGTTGCTCAGGCACTCCTTTTCAGTGGCTCCAGTGATCAGGACATCACCCAAATAAACTGGCTTCCTTGGAGGCCCTTGGAGGATGCAGTCCACGACCCTCTGAAAAATCGCACAGGCAGACGTTATTCCGATTGAAAGCCTGGTATATTCATCAATGTGGGCATTGATGGTCACAAACCTTCTGCTTGCCGCGTCTATCTCCAATTGGAGGTACGCATGACTCATGTCTGGTTTTGAGAAAACGTGCGTTCCCCCCCGCCCCCAGCCAACTTCACATAGAGATCCTCCATGCATGGGATCGGCCCAGTCGAGAGGCCTTGTTCACCGTTAATTTGTACTCGCCACATTGTCTGAAGTTTTCATTCGGCTTCAGCCCTGGGACTGCAGCCACTGCCCACTCTGCGAACTGCACCTGATGAATGATTCCCAGGCTTTCTAGCCGGTTGAGCTGATCGTCCACCTTTGCTACAAAGCATAAGGAACTGTGAAAACCCCAAAATACCTCAGTTGGGCTTCTGGATCACAGCATCCTTTATTTTTCCCAGGCCATACCGCAAGACTTCCGGGTATTTCCCGAGGATTTTGTACAATCCACCAGTATCCATCCTGAAAATCTTTTGCCAGTCCAGGTGGGGATACTGCAGCCAAACAGGCCTCAGTATCCCTCAGGTGCAGATGTCGGAATTGTCAATTTTCTGCTATGTCTGTCATCCTATGATGATGTCAGCAGCCATAGTGTCAATTTCCATTTCAAATGGGTGGCCATTAACCTGTACAGTGACTTTGATGGGGGCAATTCTTGGTGTGACTATGCAGTTTAAGTGCATGCACTCATCCTCGTTGGGCTGTGCCAGGTATAAAGCCCTGGATCTAGGTGTGCATGTTCCTGAACCAGGGTGGCACACTTTTTGGTGGATCTGGCATTCCTGTTCCCCACAGTTCCTCCAACTATAGGTGCAGCACTGCTGTGAGTCCTCTTCTTGGGGTTCAGGGGAGACTGCTCGCCGGGCTGCAGAAACTCCCGACCAATGGATCTGGCCCCGACATTGCTCACGCAAAGGCTGGGTCGCAGAGGCTCTATGTTTAGTAAGCATTGTTCATCTGAATGGGGGCGTCCAACACTATTCACCCCCATCTCTAGTGGGCCCTTGAGCTCCTGTACTCACTATTCGCGTTTCCCACAAGGGAGATATTTCTAATGCCTTTTTCAAGTCCAAAGATAGTTCAGCCAGCAACTTACGTTGGGTTGCCATGTTGTTGATTCCACACACAAAGAGGTCCCTCAGTATCTCCGGAATGGATGGCTATTAATCGTAGTGATTGGCCAGCTGTGCAGGAGCGACAAAAAGTTAGTGACTGATTTCCCCCGGGGTTTTCCCGGCCGTATTGAACCTGTACCTTTCGACAATTACTGATGGCTTGAGGTCATAACGGTCTGCCATGAATGGTACCAGTTTGTCAAATGTTTTGGAATCTGAGGCAGCATGGTAGGTTTTAGATGATGCTAAAGTTAGGGGCCCCACAAGCGGTCAGGAGTATCACCTTCTGACGGTCATCCCTTATAATGTTGTTTGCCCTAAAAAAGTACTGCACTCGCTCAGCGTACTGGACCCAATTGTCCATGCTTGTGTCAAAAGCACGAGCCTCTCGAAATCTCGAAAAGCTGCATTTTAAAATCTATTCTGACCTTGCTCCTCTGGAGCGAGATTCAGCCATGTTCTGGGTGACCAGAGTTGCTGCCTGTAGTTCCGCTTTCTGCTACAATCACAGGCGTCCCAAGAAGGATTCCAAGTAGGAAGGCTTATTGAAGAAGCCAAAGCAAAGCATCAAAGTGGCGGGGAGTACATCTAGTCCCAGGCAGGAACATCGGGAGATGTCGGTTCCCTTCCTGGCTGGCTTTGATCGATGAGTCCCGCTGCTAGAGTTCCACCCCTCAGCGGGGGAGCTGGTATTCCACGAACCCCATAGAGAGGTCACTCGGGTCATCACGGTAGCATTGTGGATAGCACAATTGCTTCACAGCTCCAGGGTCCCAGGTTCGATTCTGGCTTGGGTCACTGTCTGTGCGGAGTCTGCACATCCTCCCCGTGTGTGCGTGGGTTTCCTCCGGGTGCTCTGGTTTCCTCCCACAGTCCAAAGATGTTCGGGTTAGGTGAATTGGCCATGATAAATTTCCCTTAGTGTCCAAAATTGCCCTTAGTGTTGGGTAGGGTTATGGGAATAGGGTGGAGGTGTTGACCTTGGGTAGGATGTTCTTTCCAAGAGCCGGTGCAGACTCGATGGGCCGAATGGCCTCCTTCTGCACTGTAAATTCTATGAATCCCTGTGGGGGTGATTACAGTATTTTCGACATGAGGACATTTGATCTGCACCAACAGGGCAGCCTATTGTGAGTTTAGGGGACCGGGAGTATTTTAAAAGGACAAAAGTTACAAAAGCAGTAGGGGTACCACAAGGATCTGTTTTGGGGCCACTGCTGGTTGTCATTTTTATAAATGACCTGGAGGAGGGCGTAGAAGGATGGGTGAGTAAATTTGCAGATGACACTAAAGTCGGTGGCGTTGCGGATATTGCGGATGGATGTTACAAGTTACAGAGGGACATAGATAAGCTGCAGCGCTGGGCTGAGAGGTGGCAAATGGAGTTTAATGCAGAAAAGTGTGAGGTGATTCATTTTGGAAGGAATAACAGGAAGACAGAGTACTGGGCTAATGGTAAGATTCTTGGCAGTGTGGATGAGCAGAGAGATCTTGGTGTCCATATACATAGATCCCTGAAAGTTGCCACTCAGATTGAGAGGGTTGTTAAGAAGGCGTACGGTGTGTTAGCTTTTATTGGTAGAGGGATTGAGTTTCGGAGCCATGAGGTCATGTTGCAGCTGTACAAAACTCTGGTGCGGCCGCATTTAGAGTATTGCGTGCAATTCTGGTCACAGCATTATAGGAAGGATGTGGAAGCATTGGAAAGGGTGCAGAGGAGATTTACCAGAATGTTGCCTGGTATGGAGGGAAGATCTTATGAGGACAGGCTGAGGGACTTGAGGCTGTTTTCGTTAGAGAGAAGAAGGTTAAGAGGTGACTTAATTGAGGCATACAAGATGATCAGAGGATTGGATAGGGTGGACAGTGAGAGCCTTTTTCCTTGGATGGTGATGTCTAGCACGAGGGGACACAGCTTTAAATTGAGAGGAGATAGATATAAGACAGACGTCAGAGGTAGGTTCTTTACTCAGAGAGTAGTAAGGGTGTGGAATGCCCTGCCTGCAACAGTAGTGGACTCGCCAACACTAAGGGAATTCAAGTGATCATTGGATAGACATATGGACGATAAGGGAATAGTGTAAATGGGCTTTAGAGTGGTTTCACAGGTCGGCGCAACATCGAGGGCTGAAGGGCCTGTACTGCGCTGTAATATTCTATGTTCTATGTGTTTGAATTTGACTAGCAGGAAGATGAATTAGAAAAGAATTCAGAGAGAAGTCCACGGAAATGAGTCTAAAACTAGAAATGAGAGTAGACAGATTAAAGAATGAAATAGTGAAAGGATCTGCCTAATTAATTTAGACATTTTAATAAGCTGTGACTTACATTTTAGGACTAGTTTATCAATGACTCTAATTAATTAAATGCTTTATAGATCAATCCTCAAAACCAATTTATTAAGTTGTTAACTGGTTTTAATGGATTATTCAAAATTAAAGTAGGAAGAGTTCCAGAGACCATAAAGTTAGTAGTTTCTTTGACTCCAATGTACTTGCTAGTGAATTGATTCCTAATGCAGACTGTATTCATAGACTGCCTAATAACATATTGCCGTGCTGTATGTATAGGCCCCGCAAATTTGAGGTGACATAATTGATGGGGCAGTAAGATGAGGCATGGCCAATCTGATTCACTCATTAAATGACAGTCCATTATGTGATGTCATTTAGTTATGAAAAATAAGAGTATTACAATTGGGAGCAGATAGGAGATGTACTGTATATGTTGATTTATCATTGATCACATTAAAAGAGGGTGACACAAATGACTTGTTTGAGTGAATATGACGAGGAACCAGAAATGAAGCCAAAAGCAGACACATGCTGATGAGAGCGAGCACAAGGTACGGCCAGATAGGTTGTCTGAAGTAGGGAGAGCAATCAAAAGAATAAAAGAACAATGTTTGATTGGTAATACATGATTTGTTATGCTCTAGGTGTAGCATAAACGGCTTCCTTGTGGTGCACTTGACAAAAGAAGGTTCAGAGTGGCGATAACTTCAACACGTTTATTAAACTATTTACACTTCTATTATTCGGGTTCGACACTACTGCTAATCCTACTATAACAGACTGACTAAACAGTTGCTGCAATCCATGTGGTGGGAGTGATATTGAATCAACCCTGTGTCTCTACTCACTGACTGTCTCCACTGGAACGAGACAGATCATGTGTGTGGTGTCCTTTATATATGGGTTGGTGTAATGCCCTCCTGTGGTCATATCACCTCTGTGTGTATCGTGAATGTCCATTGGTCGTGTTCTATCTAACTGATCTATTGGTTGAGTGTGTGTGTGTGTGATGTCTCTGGTGCTCCCTCTAGTGTCTAGCTAGCCTACATGTATTTACATTAACCCCCCCCCCCGTGTACCCACAGTGATGCACATCACCACAATACATTGGGATTAAACTTACTTCCAAATGGAATAAAGAGCTGAAAGACTCCTGTGTGCTGTTTTAGCTTTGTTCCATTATACCTCTGAGTTTTAAGGTCAAACTATAGATGCACCGATGGGGGAATGCTGCAGAGCTGCTCCTGCTTTGCTGGCTTTAGTTTTCTCCAAATGGACAGAGGCCTGATTTCACATATAAAGGGTATTTCTGCTCCACCTCCAACAAAAGAGAAACCAGTCCAAGGAATTTCCGAGCCACTAATAATAATAATAATAATCCTTATTGTCGCGAGTAGGCTTACATTAACATTGCAATGAAATTTCTGTGAAAAGCCCCTAGTCGCTACATTCTGACGCCTGTTCGGGTACACGGAGGGAGAATTCAGAATATCCAAATTATCTAACAGCACGTCTTTCAGGACTTGTGGGAGGAAACCGGAGCACCCGGAAGAAACCCACACAGACATAGAGAGAATGTGCAAGCTCTGCACAGACAGTGACCCAAGTCGGGAATCAAATCTGGGTCCCCGGCGCTGTGAAGCAACTACTATGTTGTCCACCTTGCTGCACTAATCATGTAGCCCTGCCCTCATCTCCTAAGGCACATGCTATGGGAAACGATAACTAACCTATTGAGCTCCAAGTTGAACCAATAGTGAGGAGTAACAATATCTGTTTATGTCCAGTGGTATGGTTAAAGATCACAATGAATCTACTGAACTTTGAGTGAGAAAGGATTGTATCCCCACAGCATGCATACTCCAAGCTCCTGCAAGCAATCAAATGATATTGTCGCTGGACTGCTTACATACCCGTTTGGAAAGTTATGTGAGGAAGATGAAGGAACCCAACAGAAGCAGTGCAATGGCATCACTGCAGAGCTTACCTTCAATGCAAGCACCTAATATTACAGGCAATTGGAGGAGTTTGCATGCTGCACAATAAAATAAAAACTGCTGCTAACACAATCAAACTTGACAATTAGAACCAGGATTGTATTAATAAAAGTGACCAACAGTGCTTCAGAAAAAATAATGTATTGTCTGAGTGCAGCTTTGCCACAAATAAAGCAAATCACCAAAATATTCAGGCTCGGAATAGTCTTTGGCAGGACAAAAGATTGATAACATTCATTCCCACACAAACCAGTACAACATGAAAGGACCACTGGCAACTGAGGTCATGCATATAAGAGCAATTTATAACATGTATTTTCTTCTGGGAGATTTGCGAATATGCATTAGAAATATAGAATATAGCAAGCAAAAGTTTAATAGACAGCAAAAGAGTTATAATGAAATACAAACAAGCACAACTTCAAGCCATATAATAATCGACTCAAGAAAATATAATTGCTCAAGCTGGTGACCTGCGATATCAGCCAATACAAATATCACATGTTGATCTACTGAAGAGAAAGCATCAACATCCTAATATAAAACAGCAGCAACTAGTTCACAGAGAAGAGCTATTTGGTTTTGTGAAATTTGTGGGAAAGCTTGTCATTCTCAAAATGGCCATTGTAGCTATTGGCTTAACACTAATTCTCCTTCACAACAGAGTTTGTCACTTTGAGAACAAAAGGGCTGCAATAGCATTAACCACATACTTTGTTTGCCATGAGAAAATAAATTTGATGTTGCACTGCATCTGAGGTTTCTCAGTAGTCTGAGGTTATCTTTGCAATGCAGCCGGTATTAATTCCATGGCAAGGAACATGAGGTGAAGGGCAAATGAGCTAAGTGTTCCAGTAATGGGGAGAAATCTGGCTGTCAAGGTCAAGGCGATGGCTTTGATTTATCAGAATAAAACTCTGTGGTTGACCATTGAATTACTGATTTTGCAAAATAGCGGGCAAGCACGATGTTTTGTATTGTAACATACCAAGAAATCATTATTTCCTCTTGGACATGAATTCAACAAAAGATGAATGTGCCTCAGGAGTGATTCGCTTGATAATGGAATTTTAGCAATGGTGTTGAACTAGCATTGCACCATGATGCATCAGTTTATCCAGAAATATATATTTTTAAATGAGCAGAAGCATATTTCATTCCAGAGCAGTCGGAGAAAATTGGAATTTGTCTTTTTGAAACTGTTTTGTTTTTATTACATTATATACTCAATTAGATTGAAGGTTTTGATACAAGACATACGACCACTTCATGTCCTATTACATTGCAAAAATGTTTTATTTTCCTTAGCAGCTCAGGGAACCCTGTCAGCTGCCGGGCAAGCTATTTAAATTATCTAACAGGTAATTAAGTTCTGCTTCAACCAAGGATTCGGATGTTAACAGCCAGAGGACCTAGTTTACAAGCTATCAGCAACTCACCAAGATGAGTGCACAGTGTTAGATGCTTCTTCAGTAAAACTGAGAAGCTGGGAAGCCTTTAGTCAGTGAAACTGAAGAGCTGCAGTCATGGCCAGATGAGAGGCTGCTGTTTGCAGCACTCCTTCTCAGAGAGTGCTTTCACGACTTGATAGGTTGGCAGTTGCTTAGAACTCACTTCGCCTGCCTTGGGCTTCACTTACGTTCAGCTGCATTTAATTTCTTTCAGTCTTCTCACTAGAATGGGAACTGCTTCTGAATCTCTATTGTGACATTATGGGGATGCTCAGAATACAAAGGGTTAATGTTGTATCATAATGAACCACTAGATGGCGCGAGATGCAGAATTATATAAAGCAGTGACTCGCAGACTTCTGGGAGAGAGTAGGAGGGGAGCTGGAGAGAGCAGTGATAGAGAGTACAGTACAGTTACAGGTAGAGTGTAGAGACCAGTGTTAGTTGAGTGTAGATTGTAGATTATTAGATTATTGTTTACTATAGGAGTAAGTGGTCGAGCTTTGTTAGGTAGTGTGTGTCGTGTTGGGTGTTCCGATATACAAACGAAACAACACGGTTGTAGATGGTACAACTCTGTTGTATTATTCTGTATAATAACAACTGTTAACTTCTGGCCGTGGTTCGTACTTCACCAGTTAACCTGTGCATCCAGTCCTAGCACTATCTTAGAGAGGCACTCAGCGCATGGTGTATGTCTGAGTGGCACGCTGTGAGCTCTGTGCTCTGAGCTATCTCCTAGTGGAATGAGCGGGAACTGTGGTGTTCCCTGTTTTATAGTACGTGTGCTCTCACTGGTGATTGGCTGTGATGTTGCGTGTGTGTTGATTGGTCCGTCAACTTGTCCATCAGTGTGTGTGTGTGATTGCACCATGATATGTTAATATGGATATCATGATATCCCCCCTTTTCACAAGGATATGTGCCTACATGGTAAAAAATATTGGTGTGTACTGAGTGCGGCTGAGTATGTGTGTGTAATATTTACAACATGTACATGAGGCTAAACTATATACATAGGAAGGTGCCAGGTGCAACATACCAAGGAGTTTGTACCACAAACAAAACAAGTGCATCATCAAATATCGAAAGAGAACTCCTGGAACGACAAAAAGAGAAACACGTTAGCATTGTTGCACAACAATTCAGTGAGTCCAATGTGCAAACAGGCTCATAAGTCTAGTAGGTGGGCGACAAATTCTGGTTGACTGCCTCAAGGGTGGGTCAGGATCCACTGGCTGAGGAATGGGCCTGGCCACGGGCGATAGAGGAATAGGCAGAGTGGCAGGAAGCTCCACGAAGTCGACATCAGGGACAACAGGAGGGCGTGGCACCGGTGCATGATCACGTTGCAAGCGCGGAAGCAGCCGAAGGGCCCGCCGATTACGCCGGCGAATGGAGCCATCAGGCATGCGAACCAGGAACGAGCGGGGAGCCACGCAGTGGAGAACCTCGGCAGTTGGGGACCAGCCACCCTCCGGTAGGTGTATGCAGACGTTGTCTCCAGGCGCCAGGGCAGGAAGATCAGTTGCCCGAGTGTCATGTGCCACCTTCTGCTGAGCACGCTGCTGTCGCATCCTTTGCAGTATTGGAGCATGGTCGGGTTTAGGAACATGAATGGACGGCACAGTGGTCCTGAGGGCACGATCCATCAACAGCTGGGCTGGCGAGAGGCCTGTGGACAGTGGGGCCGAGCAATAGGCCAGTAGGGCTAAACAGAAGTCAGATCCGGCATCAGCAGCCTTGCAGAGGAGCCGCTTCACGATATGGATGCCCTTTTCCGCCTTGCCATTTGACTGGGGTTGCAGAGGGCTGGACGTCACGTGTGTGAAGCCATATGAAGTGGCAAAAGAAGACCATTCTTCGTTCGCAAAACAGGGCCCATTGTCCGACATGACGGTAAACGGAATGCCCTGGTGAGCGAAGGTTTCTTTACATGCTCTGATTACAGCTGATGATGTCAAGTCGTGCAGGCGTATGACCTCTGGATAATTGGAAAAATAGTCAATTATGATGACGTAATCCCTGCCGAGCGCATGAAAAAGGTCCACACCTACCTTTGCCCAGGGGGACGTTACCAACTCATGGGGCTGAAGCGTCTCAGGCGGTTGCGCCGGCTGAAACCTTTGGCAGGTGGGGCAGTTGAGCACCATGTTGGCGATGTCGTCGCTGATGCCCGGCCAGTACACAGCTTCTTGGGCCCTCCGCCTGCACTTTTCAACCCCGAGATGGCCTTCGTGCAATTGTTCGAGGACAAGCCTGTGCATGCTGTGTGGGATCACAATCCGGTCCAATTTTAGGAGGACACCATCAATGACGGCCAAGTCATCCCGGACATTGTAGAATTGTGGGCACTGCCCCTTGAGCCACCCTTCCGTCATGTGGCGAATCACACGTTGTAGAAGGGGGTCAGCCGCAGTCTCACGGCGAATATGGGCCAGACTTGTATCAGTAGCTGGCAGATTGGCTGATGTGAAGGCTACATGTGCGTCGACCTGACATGCGAACCCCCTCGATTCGGGCGGTGTGCTCACTGCTCTGGACAGGGCATCCGTGATGATGAGGTCCTTTCCCAGGGTGTAGAACAGTTGGAAGTCGCACCTCCGGAGCTTGAGCAGAATGCGCTGGAGGTGAGGGATCATCTCATTGAGGTCCTTTTGTATGATGCCGACCAGGGGGCGATGGTCGGTTTCCACGGTGAACTGAGGAAGACCATACACATAGTCGTGGAATTTATCTATGCCGGTTAACAAACCCAGGCACTCCTTCTCAATCTGCGCATAGTGCTGTTCTGTGGGGGTCATGGCCCGCGAGGCATAGGCGACCGGGGCCCATGATGCAGTGTCGTCCCATTGCAGGAGTACTGCCCGAATGCCGGACTGGCTGACATCAGTCGAGATCTTTGTATCTCGAGTAGTGTCTTCTTCACCAGGTGGCGAAGAGCTGTTATGTGGGAGGCAAGGTTGGGAATAAACTTCCCCAGGAAGTTCACCATCCCGAGAAAGCGTAGCACTGCCTTCTTGTCTGCCGGCTGCGGCATGGCTGCAATAGCTGTCACTTTGTCTGCATCTGGACGCACCCCTGACCGGGATATGTGGTCCCCCAGAAACTTTAGCTCAGTTTGGCCAAAAGAACACTTGGCTCGGTTGAGGCGCAGGCCGTGTTCTCGTATCTGAGCAAAGACGCGCTGGAGATGACTGATGTGCTCCCGTGGTGTGGTGGACCAGATGATGACGTCGTCGACATAGACGCGCACCCCTTCGATGCCCTCCATCATCTGTTCCATGATTCGATGAAACACCTCAGATGCCGAGGTGATGCCAAACGCCATCCTATTGTAGCAGTATCTGCCAAAGGGAGTGTTGAAAGTACACAGCTTCCTGCTGGACTGATCCAGCTGAATCTGCCAAAAACCCTTTGAGTGGAGCTGAGCCCTAAAGTCTGCATCCGGCAAATCGGACGTGCCTTCTGGAGACAGAGTGTGTACCCGCTGAACGAGGTGAAGGATCTTGCTGCCCAGTAGTAGCTCCCCAGGTTTGGCAGCGCCAACCCTCCTCGATTCCTACTGCGTTCCAGGAATCCTCTCCTTACTCTCTGGGTCTTATTCGCCCACACAAACCCCTTAATACTCCTACCTACTCTCTTAAAAAAGGCCTTAGTGATCACGATGGGAAGGCACTGAAACACAAACAGGAACCTCGGAAGGACCACCATTTTGACCGACTGCACTCTACCCGCCAGCGAGAGCGGTAACATGTCCCGTCTTTTGAAATCCTCCTCCATTTGCTCCACCAACCTCGTCAGATTCAGTTTATGTAGGGTCCCCCAACTCCTGGCTATCTGGATCCCCAGATACCGAAAGCTCCCCTCCGCCCTCCTCAGCGGTAGGTCCCCTATCCCTCTTTCTTGGTCCCCCGTCTGTAATACAAAGAGCTCACTCTTCCCTACATTGAGCTTATAACCCGAAAACTCCCCAAACGCCCTTCGAGTCTGCATGACCTCCACCATCCCCTCCATTGGATCCGCCACATACAGCAACAGGTTATCTGCATATAGCGACACCCGATGCTCTTCTCCCCCTTGGACCACCCCCCTCCATTTATTAGACTCCCTCAATGACATGGCCAATGGTTCGATCGCCAATGCGAACAACTGAGGGGACAGGGGGCACCCCTGCCTCGTCCCTCGGTACAGTCGAAAGTACTCCGACCTCCGCCAGTTCGTCACTACAATCGCCATCGGGGCTCTGTAAAGGAGCTTAACCCAATTGATAAACCCTACCCCCAACCCAAACCTACGCAGCACCTCCCAGAGGTACTTCCACTCTACTCGGTCAAAGGCCTTCTCCGCGTCCATAGCTGCCTCTATCTCCGCCTCTCTCTCCTCCGATGGCATCATTATCACGTTTAAGAGCCGCCACACATTGTGTTTAGTTGCCTGCCCTTTACAAATCCCGCCTGGTCCTCGTGGATTACCCCCGGGACACAGTCCTCGATCCTCGTGGCCAGCACTTTTGCCAGCAACTTTGCATCCACATTGAGAAGCGAGATCGGCCTGTACGATCCACATTGCAGTGGGTCCTTGTTCCGCTTTAGGATCAAAGAAATTGTCACTTCCGACATTGTCGGGGGCAGGGTCCCCTCCTCTCTTGCCTCATTAAAGGTCCTCACCAGTAGCGGGGCCAACAGGTCTGCGTACTTCCTGTAGAACTCCACCGGGAATCCGTCCGGTCCCAGGGCCTTCCCCGCCTGCATGCTCCCCAAACCCTTGCTCAGCTCCTCCAACCCAATTGGTGCCCCCAAACCAGCCACCTCTTGCTCCTCCACCCTCGGGAATCTCAGCTGATCTAGGAATCGTCTCATCCCCTCTTCCCCCGCTGGGGGCTGGGATCTGTACAGCTCTTCATAAAAGGCCTTGAATACCTCGTTTATTTTCGTCGCACTTCGAACTGTGGCTCCCCTTCCATATTTGACTCCCCCTATTTCCCTCGCTGCCATCCTCTTACGGAGCTGGTGTGCCAGCATCCGACTAGCCTTTTCCCCATACTCGTAGGTCGCCCCCTGCGCTTTCCTCCACTGTGCCTCCTCCTTCCCTGTGGTCAACAGGTCAAACTCTGTCTGGAGCCGTCGTCTTTCCCCAAGTCATCTTTTCTCCAGGGCCTCTGCGTATCTCCTGTCCACTCTCAAAATCTCCCCCACTAACCTCTCCCTTTCCATACCCTCTGTCTTCTCCCTATGAGCCCTAATGGAAATTAGCTCTCCCCTGATCACCGACTTCAACGCCTCCCATACCACCCCCACCCGCACCTCCCCGTTGCCGTTGGCCTCCAAGTACCTTTCGATACACCCCCTCACCTTCCCACACACCACCTCGTCCACCAGCAGTCCCACATCCAGCCGCCACAGCGGGCGTTGATCCCTCTCCTCTCCCAGCTCCAGTTCCACCCAGTGCGGGGCATGGTCCGAAACGGCTATAGCCGAATACTCCGTCCCCTCCACCCTCGGGATGAGCGCCCTACCCAGAACAAAGAAATCTATCCGGGAGTAGGCTTTGTGTACATGGGAGAAGAAAGAAAATTCCCTGGCCTGCGGCCTTGCAAACTGCCATGGGTCCACTCCCCCCATCTGATCCATAAACCCCCTAAGTACCTTGGCCGCCGCCGGCCTCTTTCCAGTCCTTGATTTGGAGCGGTCCAGTGCTGGATCCAACACTGTATTGAAGTCCCCTCCCATTATCAGGTCTCCTATCTCCAGGTCCGGAATGCGCCCCAACATGCGCTTCATGAATCCTGCATCATCCCAGTTCGGGGCGTATACGTTTACCAACACCACCCACGTCCCTTGCAGCCTACCGCTCACCATTACAAATCGCCCTCCATTGTCCGCTACAATAGTCTTGGCCTCAAATGACACCCGCTTTCCCACCAATATTGCCACCCCTCTATTCTTCATGTCCAGTCCCGAGTGGAATACCTGTCCTACCCATCCCTTTCTTAACCTGACCTGGTCCATCACCTTCAGATGTGTCTCTTGGAGCATGGCCACGTCCGCCTTCAGTCCCTTTAAGTGCGCGAAAACTCGAGCCCTCTTCACCGGCCCATTCAGGCCCCTCACATTCCACGTTATCATCTGGATTGGAGGGGCTCTCACCCCCCCACGTCCCGCCGACTAGCCATCTCCTTTTCTGGGCCAGTCCCGTGTCCACGCCTCCCTCACCCTCCAGTTCCCCAGAGGGGGGACCCCCGTCCCGACCACCTCTTCTGTGTCCCATTCCCTTTCAGCCAGTGTAGCAGCAACCCTTTCTCCCCCCCCCCTCCCCCTCCCCGCCCCCCCCCCCCCCCGCTAGACCCCGGTCTAGCTTTTTTGCTCCCCCCATATCACTCCCGTAAGTCAGCTGACGCCTGCTGACCCCGGCTTCCCCCGCCGTTCCATTGACCTCCCCGCGTGGAAGTCTCCCAATCCATATGCAATCCTTCGTTCCCCTTCCCGCCTTTCTTCCCGCGCGCGGGAAAACACCCCGCGCTTTCCAAAGCCCGCTCCGCCCCCTCTGGCGCAGCTCCTGTCGCGGCCTTGTCTCTCTCCCCCAGCCCATGTAACATTTCCTGCGCGTGATTGACCCCCTATATACAACAACCATCACACATCAAACCCTAAAACATCCCCCCCACCCTCACAAACCCTCAGTTAGAGTCCAACTTTTCGGCTTGTACAAAGGTCCACGCCTCTTCAGGCGTTTCGAAGTAATAGTGTTGGCCCTTGTATGTGACCCACAGTCGCGCTGGCTGCAGCATTCCGAATTTCACTTCTTTCCGGTACAACACCGCTTTGGCCCGGTTGAAACCCGCTCTCCTCTTTGCAACCTCCGTGCTCCAGTCTGGGTATATTCGGATCTCTGCATTGTCCCACTTACTGCTCCGCTCCTTCTTGGCCCATCTCAGGACCCACTCTCTGTCCGTGAACCGGTGGAACCTCACCACCATCGCCCTTGGCGGCTCATTTGCCTGGGGCTTCTTCGCCAGCACCCGATGTGCCCCGTCCAACTCCAGCGGCCTCGAAGGAGCCTTTGTGCCCATCATCGCCTCGAGCATCATGCTCGCATATGCCCCGGCATCAGCCCCCTCTACTCCCTCAGGGAGACCCAGGATTCACAGATTCTTTCTCCTCGACCTGTTCTCCAGGTCTTCGAGTCTTCCCGCCCACCTCTTGTGTAGCGCCGCGTTCTGCTCCACTCTCACCGCCAGGCCCACGAGCTCGTCCTCATTCTGACTGACTCTTTTCTGTACCTCCTGGATCTTAGCTTCGTGGGCCTTCTGCGTGCTCCCGAGTCCTTCAATTACCGAAAGCATAGGCGCCAACATCTCTTTGCGCATCTCCTCGCGCTGCTCCTTGAAACAGCGCTTGATGACTCCTGCAGCTCCCCTTTGTCCCTGGCCACCGCCATTTTGTTTTCTTTCCCTCGCTTCTCCCGTTGCTCCAGTGCCACTCCTTTGGCCGTTACACTTCTGGTCCGTTTCATAGAAGTTGGCAGTGTTTGCTTCACCAGTCTGCCCCAAAAAGTCTATGGAAACTACTGAAAAAGGTCTGAGAGTCGGCTCCAGACGGGAGCAGCCGAATGCGCGACCTACTCCTCCATGGCCGCCACCAGAAGCCTCATCCCTGCTTCTTCAATGGCCCTGGTAGATCTTTTCACAGTTGTTCCCTCTGCTGCTAGAATTCACCTTTGATAGAGTCAAGCCAGATTGCAGCTTTAAGCTTGCCCTTCCCCCGCCTGCATGCTGGAAGAGGCCCTCGTCTACAGCTGCAGCTCAAGCCAAATCTTTCACTGTTTCTGCCGGGTCTGGTAGCCAAAAGACACAACATTCCTGGGGGACACTGTCAGGGGAATGCTGCAGCCTTCTTCCCACACCGGGAAATGTCAATCAAATGCCGTGGGGGCCCTATAAAAGAGCCCAAAAGTCCGTTCCAAGCGGGAGCTGCCGAATATGCGACCTAGCTCTGCATAGCTGCACCCGGAAGTGATTTGAAGCCTACTTGTGACAATAAGCGATTTTCATTTCACTCCAATAGCCTTTTTGAAGTTGCACATTCTACAAATTTGAGGTATGCCTCCTGCTTTACTTCACGCCGCAACAACTATATTTCATGAATTCTTGTGCATTATTAGACTTTGGAGGTTCTGTTCGGTGCTCTGGGTCTCAACTGGGGAGAAGCCAGAGGCTTTAGTGATATGAATTAATACCTCAGAGTACAATTCTTAATGGGACTACATGAAATGTAAAGGCATAAACCTGTGAAGTAGACCATTGTGCATGTCTGTGGGAGGAGCGAAAATGGTGAGTAGAATGACTTTCTACATTCCACACTTTCATTTATTTTTTGATGTCCTCTCCATGAAACAATTTTCATTTTTTCTTATGGAGAACATCAGAACTGAGAACAGATGGTAATGTGAGAAAGAAAATCAATGTTGCTATTGGAATGAGGCCACAATCCAGACATCACTTTGGTTCCTAACTAATTAAAGTTTACATCTAAGTTTGTTTTTTAAAATAATTTTTGATGTAAATTACTTGCTTAATATGGTGCATCAACTGAATGCACCACAATGAATCCTGGGAATGCAATATACAAGCTGGTTTTGGTATTGAAACGAGCATATAGCGGCTACATGCAAGCCCTCAGTTCAGTACCTTTGGTGAGAGGGTGTGTGGAATGAATCATGTCTTATAGATGGCTCCTAATTCATGTATTTTCAATAATCTGACACAAATTTATGTTGGCCAGTTTTCTTAGATTTTTAGGTAGAAAAGGAAGTATCCCATCCTGGCAGTGTTGTGGGCAGAGAAACATCATTGTTTAGCTTGCTGTCTATAATGCAAAAAACATTGATGGTAGTCCAAAAGATTTCTTCCAACTAAATAAGAATATAGCAATTAACAACTTAAACAAACCCACACGCAGAAGAAAAGGTAGGAAGATTTCATGAGGCCTACGGGGAGATGCTAAAATAGGCCAAAACTTATGTTTGGGGTGCAAAGAAGGCAAAAGAATTACACATAGTAAAAAAGATTAACACAATAATAAAAGCATTTTTCAGTAGGAAGAAGTTCAGAATGGTAAATGGTCCAAAAGGTTATGTAAAATAGAAAGATCTTGCATTTACATTTTGCCTTCACACAAAGGTTTCCCAGTTAAGAAGCTTCACAACAATTAATTTATAAAGAAATTTTGTTTTGCTGATGTTTGCTGATTGTCCAGATAGCAGAGAATACTCTTTGAAGAATGCCACGGGACATTCATACTCTCTCTTAAGAATGGCTAGGTCGGGCTTTGGCTCAAAGTCTTATCTACAAAAATGTTATGGATAATTCAGCAGTGCCTCAGTACTGCACTGAAATCTCAGATTCGACCTTGAGCAGGTCTTGAACTTACAACTTATGACTCCAAAACTGATTCAAAATGACGAGGTTAAAATTGGCAAATGTTTTCCAGAATGTTTCATGAATTGCAGAACAATATTTATTCTGAAAGCTGTCAATCTTTGTGGAGAAAATCATTCAAGAGTCCGAGGATCTACCAAGGGCGTCACGGAGGCCAGGAAGCTGAAATAGTACAGCTAGAAAATTTGTGTTGTCCAGAGTTATGGAAAAATAATTTCAAAGTTAACAGGTTTGGAAGAAAGAAAATTGTAGTAACCATACATGAAAATCTGAATAAATTGGATGGCAACAAATATAGGCTTGGTATCAATACTGGTTAATAATCTCTTTAACAAATGGGTTGTAGGAATACCTATAAAAGTAATAATTAATTGAGAAACTGCCAATTGTATTCCCCCCACATCCTCCTTTTAAAATTCTTCCCACTACCCAGTACCTCCAATATCCCCTTCGATAGCTCAACAGTATTTTATTCTCATTATGCTTCTTTGATACACCTTGGGACATCTTTCTCCAAAAAGGTGCTTTATAAATGCAAGTGGTTTATCTACTTTTTAAGGACTTTACAAATTAAGTACATCTTTTAACATCGTCTAAGATGTGAATTTTGCCACATAGAAGCCTTGGAACTAACTAAAATCTATGAGACTGGATGTAATTTCTTCTCCAATCCATTCTCGTCTGGTGTTATCCTGGGGAGAGGTGTTGAGTGTAGTGCTTCGTTGTTTAATCAAATTACTTGGATGCAGAAACAAACTATAAGCTTGATAAATCTGCAGATAAATGATGTATAAAAGGATTCAGCTCAGTCATACGTATCAGAAAATGAAGTTTAATATTGATAGGTGCATCATTACACACAAAATGAGAAAATAATCTGCGTGCAAGAAAGGGAATTGAATGAATATACACAGATGTGGAAATAAGTTGAAAGTACTAATAAATGCATCGCTTTTAATGTTGAGTAACTATGGATTAAAGGAGCTGAGAGAATATTATGAAGTATTGTCAGAACAGTGGAGTATATGATTGCAGAATTTGTACTCAAGCTTTAGCATACACTGATTAGACGACAATGAGAATGCAATGTACAAATTGGGTCAAAGGGTGGGATTTTCTGGTCATGGCCACCCCAAGACCAAAGTTTCTGCCCGAAGCCAATGGACCTTTAAGCGGTCTATCAAATTGTCCACCCAACCTGTGACAATTCCCACACCGGACGGGACTGGAAAACGCACCCATCTGTTTAAAAAACACAATACTGGGCAGGATTTTACACGCAGCCCGAGGCAGCACTGGCCGACAGCAGGATCTTCACTGTTGTCAACGGGGTTTCCTTTGAATGGACCCCTCAACACCAGGAAACCCGTGGAGGGGTTGTGCCGTTGGTGAGACCTGAAGGTCCCACCAGCATGAACAGCTGGAAAGACCCAGCTAATATATGGATTGGACATGGTGCCCAATGGAGTGGCTAGAATGATCCCAAGTGTAAAATGTAAACTAAATGGACTGACTGAGATGATCAAATCTACATTCTGAAGAAAAGATGGTTAAGGGAGATTCTCGCTTAAGCATTCAATAAGATGAATCGGCCATCGGGCAGGAGATACAAAAGTCTGAGACCACACGCTAACATATTCAAAAACAGCTTCTGCCCCACTGTTACCAGACTGCTGAATGACTCTCTTATGGACTGAACTGATCTTGTCACACATCTTCTCTACTGAGTAGTATAACACTCCGTATGCTTCACCCGTTACCTGTGTCTCTGTATTTATATTATTGATTTATGCATGACCTATGTTTTTTTCATGTGTGGAACGTTCTATCTGGACTTTACGCAGAACACTACTTTTCACTGTATCTCAGTACACATGAGAATAAATCAAATCAATCAAATCAAGTAAATGAGGTGAAAATCCAGAATATTTCTTTAAGGCAGGCAAGGTAAGGACATAAACTTTAACATGGTGAAAAGTTAATTTTAAACATATGAATACACCATAATATGTATATATATATCATTTCAACTGTTTATCATTCTATCAGGCGACTTGGAAAATATATTACTTGTGTTGCAGTTGGTTATTGGGCTCATAGAATCATAGAATCCCTTCAGTGTAGAAGGAGGTCATTTGGCCCCATTGGATCTGCATTGAGCCTCTGAAAGAGCATCCTACCCAGGCCCAATTCTCCATCCTATACCTATAACCCTGTAACCCCACCTCACTTGCACATCTTTGGACACGAAGGGACAATTTTGGCATAGCCAACCTATCTAACCTGCATATCTTTGGACTGTGGGAGGAAACCGGAGCACCCAGAGGAAACCCACGCAGACATGGGGAGAAAGTGCAAACTCCGCACAATCATCCAAGGCCAGAATTGTAGCTCTAGTCTCTAGTGCTGCGAGGTTGAAGGGCCAACCACTGCACCACCATGAGTGAATTTGTGTACGATGATGGGATGAATTTTGAAATCATAATATATGGGCGAAATGGCCTCATTCTGTGCTGTTATGTGTCCATGCCAGAAAGGAAAGATCTCGCCAGACTCATGCCACTTCCCAACTCTAATGAGTCATTTTTCTTGATCTGCCCTTCAGTCTTTTTAGTGTATTTCTCAGCATGAAGAAAATTAAGATTACATTTGCTAAATTTCAAGCACCTTTTCAAATGTTCTTGCCCTTTGAATGCGAGACAATAGGTGAAATGTGCAGGTCACAATGAAAAATAAAACGATTTTTTATTAAGAATGGAAAATGGCCAATTAAGCCTCTAATTTGTTAATGCAAATGAACCCATGTATTTCAAGCATTTCTCTTTTAAGAAATGTATCAAATTGTTTCCTAAACTCATTTATGTTATTTATTTTTCTGGATAAATCAAAGCAAAATTGGGTGAAAAATATTAGTGTCTGAGAACTCGTCCTTAATTTTATGGCTTGCACAATGGGCAAAGTTTTCTGATATTTCGCCAGATACTGCAGCAGTTAGAGAAATATAATGCCGTGGGCATCTTTGTTGCTGTCATGCTGGTGGAATGGAGCCTGATAGAGGCAGCAATGCTGGCTCCACAGAGATCAGGGTGCACTTTTTCAAGGGTGCCCCTGATCTAGGTTACAACAACCATTTCCCTCTCCTCCCATGCAAGCACCAGGGTAAGCTCCCCCACCCCCACCCTTTACCAACCCACCACAGATAAGAGAACCCCCCTCCCACCCTCATAATCACGGGGGCAATTTTTCCATGGATAAGAGGTGTCATAATATCCACTCATGTAGATAATGAGATGCAGACAGGCAGTGATTGACACACAGGATGACCAGTAAGCACACAACACAGTGCAGCCAATCACCAGACAGGACACCACCACTATAAAGCCAGAGGGCACTAGGTTTCCCACTCTCTCTGGACCCAGCCACTGAGACAGTCAGAGTCCACGAGCTAGCAAGTGCAAACACCATGCGGTAGCTAGTAAGTCTGGTCAGGCTACTAAAAGGTCTCCAGTCAGTTCAGTATAGTGTCGACCCACAGCTGAATATGTATATCAGTTCTATCGTTGAATAAAACAGTGTTGGATCTTCTCCAGTGTTAGACGTCTGTTTCTAGCTTCCCTGCATCGAGTGCAGTCCACATCGAACCTACCTGCCTAACACATCATGGTACCAGAGTGATACTGATCTTGACGGACCTACCTCGAATGAATCAGCATTGACCAGCAAGCGGCCATCTGGTGAAACATCCAGCCTCCTCCGCAGCTCCGCATCTCCGGCAACCTCAGCGCCAATTGGAAAATCTTCAAGCAAAAGTTCCTCTTGTACATCGAGGCCTCCGACCTCGAAGCAGCATCGGATACCAGGAAGATCGCGCTATTTCTCTCCACCACGGGGGACCATGCCACACACATCTACAACTCCCTTATGTTCGCTGACGGCGAAGACAAAACAAAATTCAAAATAGTCCTGCTGAAGTTTGACAGCCACTGCGACATTGAGGTGAATGAGAGCTTTGAACGGTACGTTTTCAAGCAGAGGCTTCAGGGTAAGGATGAACCTTTTCAGTCCTTCGTGACCCATCTCTGCATCCTAGCGCAGTCGTCTAACTATGACTCGACGGCTGATTCCATGATCCGGGATCAGATCGTTTTCGGGGTCCACTCCAACTCCCTTCGGCAGCAGCTCCTGAAAGTCAAACAGTTGACCCTCTCTGTCGCTATCGAGACGTGCATTGTCCATGAGCATGCTAAGAAACGTTACTCCCACATCAGGGCGGCAGAAACTGCAAAGCTGGCCTCCCACGAGGCGGAATGGGTGCAGGCCATTGCACAAATGCAGGGCCTGAGCATCGAGGAGAGTGGTCGTTTTGCGCACTTTTCCCAGGTCCCTGCGCATGCGCGCCACGACTGAGTGGATGACCAGCCCGACAGCCCGACTGCACAGGTGCGTACGTCGACCGACCGCACTGCGCATGCGCGATGGCGCACGGAAGGTGCTGACGTCGGCATCATGATGTGTCCGAATTGTGGCTCCGTCCATTTAAAGCGGCAATGTCCGGCAAAAGGACAGCGGTGTCTACAGTGTGGCAAGCTTGGCCACTACGCAGCCCTTTGCAGATCTGCTCCACCGCTCAGCAGCCAGCGATCCCAGCTGAGGTGCAGAAGTGTCCGCTCAATACAACAAGGCATGCCAGATTCTGATCCCAACAGCCCAACAGACCCTGATGCCTCACGTCCCCATACCGGGTGGGCATCATAACAGCACATGCGCTGCCTTCCACCACAATGGCGAAACGCCTTTAGATCCGGAGTGTGGATCCCGACGATGAGTGGTGTGCTGTCCTCACAGTTAACAAGGCTCGCATCTGATTTAAACTGGACACCGGCGCATCAGCGAACCTGGGGCGAAATTCTCCGTTATCGGCGCAAAGTCCGCCGATCGGCGCAAAAAACGGCACAAATCTGATTTGCGTCATGCCGGAAAAATGGTTCAAAAGTCTCCGGCCTGAAATGGGCTAGCAGCGACATGATGGGATCCGTGCTTGCACACGTGGTTCACGCCGTGCAGCGTCATACACGCCGCACGGCGTGACGGCTCATAAGGCCGCGCTGCACCCCTCCACCCGACCGGAACACCCGACCGGAACACCCGACTGGATGGCTGGCCGCCGCTCAGCCCCGAGGTTCCAGTCACGGGATGTGGAGGCGCTCCTGGACGCAGTGGAGCGGAGGAGGGACGCCCTATATCCTGGGCATGGCCGCAGAGTTGCCCCACGCCACAGCCAGTGTCTGTGGAGGGACGTGGCAGAGGCCGTCAACGCTGCGGCCCTGACACCACGGACAGACACCCAGTGCCACAAGAAGGTGAACAACCTCGTCAGAGCAGGCAGGGTGAGCCTACCCCATATCCCCCCCTCCCCATATCCCCCCTCCCCATATCCCCCCCTCCCCATATCCCCCTCCCCCATATCCCTCCTCCCCCATATCCATTACATGGGTTACGGGCCACGTTCCCGTACCTCGACAATGTAACCATCTGCGGCCACGATCAGCAGGACCACGACGCCAACCTCCAAAAATTCCTCCAGACTGCCAAAGCCTTGAACCTCACGTACAACGAGGACAAGTGCGTTTTTAGCACCGATCGGCTAGCCATTCTGGGCTACATAGTGCGCAATGGGATAATAGGCCCCGACCCCGAACGTATGCGCGCACTCATGGAATTTCCCCTCCCGCACTGCCCAAAAGCCCTGAAACGCTGCCTGGGGTTCTTTTCATACTACGCCCAGTGGGTCCCCCAGTACGCAGACAAGGCCCGCCCCCTAATACAGACCACGACTTTCCCGCTGTCGACAGAGGCTTGCCAGGCTTTCAGCCGCATCAAAGCGGACATCGCAAAGGCCACGATGCGCGCCATCGACGAGTCCCTCCCCTTCCAGGTCGACAGCGACGCCTCTGACGTAGCTCTTGCGGCTACCCTTAACCAAGCGGGCAGACCCGTGGCCTTCTCCTCCCGAACCCTCCACGCCTCAGAAATCCGCCACTCCTCAGTGGAAAAGGAAGCCCAAGCCATAGTGGAAGCTGTGCGACATTGGAGGCATTACCTGGCCGGCAGGAGATTCACTCTCCTCACTGACCAACGGTCGGTAGCCTTCATGTTCGATAATGCACAGCGGGGCAAGATCAAGAACGACAAGATCTTGCGGTGGAGGATCGAACTCTCCACCTTCAACTATGAGATCTTGTACCGGCCCGGAAAGCTGAATGAGCCGTCTGATGCCCTATCCCGCGGGACATGTGCCAACGCACAAATTGACCGCCTCCAACCCCTCCACGAGGACCTCTGCCACCCGGGGGTCACTCGGTTTTACCACTTCATCAAGTCCCGCAATCTCCCATACTCCTTAGAGGAGGTCCGTACAGTCACAAGAGACTGCCACATCTGCGCAGAATGCAAACCGCATTTTTTCAGGCCAGATGGAGCGCACCTGATTAAGGCTTCCCGTCCCTTTGAACGCCTCAGTCTCGATTTCAAAGGGCCCCTCCCCTCCACCGACCGCAACGCGTATTTCCTTAATGTAGTGGACGAATACTCCCGCTTCCCTTTTGCCATTCCCTGCTCCGACATGACCGCGGCCACAGTCATTAAAGCCCTGAACAGCATATTCACACTGTTCGGTTACCCCGCATACGTCCACAGCGACAGGGGGTCCTCTTTCATGAGTGACGAGCTGCGCCAGTTCCTGCTCAGCAAGGGTATAGCTTCAAGCAGGACGACCAGCTACAACCCCCGGGGGAACGGGCAAGTAGAAAGGGAGAACGGCACGGTCTGGAAGGCCGTCCTACTGGCCCTACGGTCCAGGGATCTCCCAGTTTCACGGTGGCAGGAGGTCCTCCCGGACGCTCTCCATTCCATCCGGTCGTTATTATGTACGAGCACTAATCAAACGCCTCACGAGCGTCTCCTTGTCTTCCCTAGGAGGTCCTCCTCTGGAACGTCGCTGCTGACCTGGCTGGCGGCCCCAGGACCCATCCTGCTCCGAAAGCACGTGCGGGCACATAAGGCGGACCCGTTGGTCGAAAGGGTTCACCTCCTCCACGCAAACCCCCAGTACGCCTACGTGGAGTACCCCGACGGCCGACAGGACACGGTCTCCCTGCGGGATCTGGCGCCCGCCGGCACCACGCACACCCCCCCGGCACCATCAACCCAACCGCCCCCCTTCCTGCCACCGCCGCACCCCGCGACCGCCCCCTTCCCAGGAGGATCAGTCCCCCTCCCCTTTGCACCGACAGCTGAAACCGTGCGGCTCCCGGAGGCGACAACGCTGGTACAAGCACTACCACCACCGCCGGGACCGAGGCGATCGACACGGACGACCAGACCGCCCGACCGACTCGTGGCGTCGATGTAAAGCAAAGATGGACTGTCCAATGAACATTTTGTTTTTCCTATATCCTCTGTAAATAGTTGTAACAGGACAATACTGTCCAATACGGTACTACCATGCAACTGTTCTCTCCTCCCAGGACCAGTACTGTAAACCCTTACCACCATACGAAGCATCACCCCGCCGGGTTCATTTTTGACAAGGGGTGAATGTGGTAGTATGTATTGGGGGTCATGTGGGACTGGAAGCCCTAATGTCATTGGCTGACAGATCCCGGGTCCTGGTTGGCCGTTGACCTCATACTCCGCCCTGAAGGCGAAGTATAAGAAGCCGGTGCCTTCCCCCGCATGCCAGTTTACTATCGGGCTGCTGGGGAACAGACACGCTTAATAAAGCCTCATCGACTTCACTCTATTTGTCTCACGGAGTCTTTGTGCGCCACACTTATTAAACTCTTTCAAGATCTATGAAATCTGAGAACTGGATTGATTTAACAGCAACGTTGTTAAAAGATTGATTGAGATCTTTCAAAAGTTGTAATTCTCTAATAACATGCCCTGAGCCTTTAAGCCTTTACACTGTTCTTTTGTAAGTCCATTTAGATAATATCAGCACCATTGCAAATATTTTGTCACATTATTTTCAAGCTTCAAGCAAGCTCTTTGGGAATTAATTTCCTTTGGTATTTCATAAAGAAATTTTACACATGCACATTAATTGCTACAGGATGATGTGTGGCTGCTAAATGTACAAATTAAGATAAAATATCAATAAGTGAGGGGGGGGGGGGCATTAATTGGATAATTTGTGTCTGAGGGCAGTGCGCCCGACGAGGTGTCAAAGCAGTCGCTGAGTAAAGTCACTAAGAAGCCGCTCAAGAAGCGAAGGAAATCTAGTAAGCAGAGCTAATCCACAAATCTGGAACGGGTGCTGACCTAGGTCCACCTTTCCACAGGGATCTCATTCAAGGCCGTCATGTATCTCTGAGGCCTTGCACCTCATTCACATCAAGAAGTGCCACAGCATCTCACCCAGGGAGTTCCAGGGCCGCATTCACCTTATGCTGCCGATAGAGCTTGTTAAAAAATTCAGGAATGTTGGCATTGCCGTTTGGGCACCTTGCTGTGGATCTGGAGTCACATATGTGGTGAAATGCCTGTGGCCTATATCATGGATGGTGTATGACCTCCAACCAGCAGGTGGCGGTGCAGGCACACCATGCCGTCTCAAGACTAAGGTCATGTGACCAGTGACTCCCATATAAAGGGAGACACATCCGGCCATCTTCAGAAGATCATTGAATGGGTAATAAGACATACAAGTGACTTGTCGGTGCTTGGTGCAGACTCCAGAGGAGTAATAAGCAGACTCCTTGATTTTTTTTTTCCATAAATTTAGAGTACCCAATGCATTTTTTCCAATTAAGGGCCAATCCACCTACCCTGCAAACCTTTGGGTTGTGTGGGCGAAACTCACTCAAACGCGGGGAGAATGTACAAATTTCACACGGACAGTGACCCAGAGCCGAGATCAAACCTGGGACCTTGGCGCCGTGAGGCAGCAGTGCTAACCACTGCGTTACCATGCTGCCCATGCAGATTCTATGATGACATGCTCTATAACAGATTGCTATCTTACCACACAAGACTGAATAAAGAATCTGGTTTGGACAAGTCGAGGTGTTTGGTGGATTCCTTCGTAAAGTGTAAAAGATCAAACACAACATATAGGTAAGGATGGCAGATTTATTTCCCTAAAGGACATTGGTGACCCAGATGGCTTTTATGACAATCGACAATGGCTTCATGGCCATCATTAACTTTTTTTTAAAATTCCAGATTTTTATATTCAAATTTTGCCATTTGCTATGGAGGGATTCAAACCCACGTTCCCAGGTCCCCAGAGCAGTACACTGGGTCTCTGGATTACTCTTCCAATGACAATACCACTATACCATCATCTCCCCATTTGCTAAACATACCTTCTTCAGAGGCATGAAAGCGGTCACCAAATACACCAACTCCAATTAGTTCAACTATACTAAAGATAAAAAATTTAAAGAGACATTGGGCTGTATTTTTGTGACAAGGAAACTCCTCAGACTTTTAAGGATGGAAGGTGGGACTTGATTCTGGGATTCCCAACACCATTCCCAGTGCCCCCAATGGTCGTCAGTATGGGATAGGAGTGCATGCAGACTTGTGTGGGTTGGAAGCCTGCACACTGAATCCTCAACATGGCCAGCACCATTCGATGATCTCATAATCCCTGAAACTGATCATAGAATCACAGAATCCCTGCAATGCAGAAGGATGCCATTCGGCCTATCGAGTCTGCACATGCCCTCCGAAAGAGCACCCTAGCTAGGCCCAATCCCCTGCCCTAGCCCCATAACCCCACCTAACCTTTTGAGACTGAAAGCAATTTAGCATAGCAAATCGATCTATTCTGCACATTTTTGGACTGTAGGAGGAAACCAGAGTACCCTGAGAAAACCCACGTAGACACAGGGAAAATGTGCAGACTCCATACACGGTCATCCAAGGTTCCGAATCGAACCAAGGTACCTGCCACTGTAAGGCAGCAGTACTAACCACTGTGCCACCATGCCATCCTCTCTGTTTTGGAGTTGGACCAGCTTCTTCCTGGCCCTTCAGAAGTGCCATGATCATGATGAAGGAACCTTTTGAAAGGTATGTTGAAAATGTCTTATCATAGGATTTACAGTGAAGAAGGAGGCCAATCAGCCCATCGGATCAGCACCAGCCCTTGGAAAGAGCACCCAACTTAAGCCCACACCTCCACCCAACCCTATAACCCAGTAACCCTCCCTAACCTTTTTAGACACTAGGGACAATTTAGCATGGCCAATCCACCTAACCTGCACATCTTTGGACTGTAGGAGGAAACCGGAGCTCCCGGAGGAAACCCACGCAGACACAGGGAGAACGTGCAGACTCTGCACAGACAGTGACTCAAGCCAGAAATCAAACCTGGGTCCCTGGAGCTGTGAAGCAACAGTGCTAACCACTGTGCTATCGTGCCACCCAAATGCCCCTGCACTCAACCCCAATGGCCCATCATACTCTTCATGTCACCATCTGCACTTATCACATACCCAATTACCCCTCGTAACACCCAGACTTACCTATGCCCACCTCCCATCCCAACGACTCTTCATACCCTCCATTGCAAACAATGACACATCTATGCCCATTCATCCAGTATATACTCTGTACAGATCCAATGAACCCTATAGTAACAATGGCATATGTGGACAAGCCCTTAACAACACATGTCAATCATCCAGATTCTTTAACATAGCAATAGCAGAAACTGGAAGTACTTGGCACTGATTTATTTTGTGTAAGTAAACATTGTGCAATTGACAAAAATAAATCTAAGAGAAAGAGCTGTCAATCAAACAATATTTTCCCTTGAGCACAGCTGTTTGAACAGCCTAATGGATGTCTGATATCTCAGCAAAGAATGCATAATTCAGACACTTTTTCCTGCAGCAGGAGTGCCATGCCAGGGAATTTCCCAACTCCTGCTATCTGCCTCTATGATGGAAATCCATTGTCCATTGGCACTGGTGGGTGGGTTGTAGGGTTAGGAAGCACATGGAATGCTTTTTACTCTGGAATTTGCTGCAGTTATGGAGAACTGTTTGCTGGGAGCTTGTATAGCTTCCAATTCAAAGAAATAAATTAAGTACTAAAAATGCTAACACAAGAGCAATTGATGTATCGATAAAAGAGTGGTGGATTGATTAATCCACTTGTGGAACAATCATCATTCATTTTGATTGGCATGCCCTTCTTGACTTCGTTGAAATCTGTAGAAAAAAAAGACAACTGAATCATAAACATCAATTTACATTGTCTTATTACAATAAGTGCTTGGAAGTCATTTGGAGCCAGGGAAGTGAAACTGCCCAAGTCCTTACTTTGTATAGATATTAGTGGTGTATTCTCCCCTTCTGCTGAGAGTGTCAACTTTGGGACCAAAATGCCTTTAAGAGTTGAACTCCTGTTTGATAGATTTATTGTCGTTTTTCTGAGGATGGAGCCAAGTGGGTGGGTAAAGAGGAACTAGTAGAAGTTGGATACCTGGATTCCAAAAGGAGCTTGTTAGGTTGCCACACAAAAGGGTAATAGGAAAAATAATGGTGAATAGTGTTTGGGGGTAATGCATTAGCTTGGCAGATAGTTTAATGGACAAGAGGCAAAGAGTGGGGCTAAATGGGCCATTTTCAAGCTGGCAGACTGTAACCTGTGGATCGTCACAATCTAAATGATTGACTTAGATGAAGAGACAGGCTCGATGTTTGATATTGGTACACTAGATGGACAGGTAAAGTGTTGGGAGGACACAGAGAGGCTGCAAAGAGATATAAAAATGTTAAGTGTGAGAGTAACAAAATGGCAGGCGCACTGTGTAGTTATTCACTTTGTAAGACGAGTGAAGCAGAATATTTTTTTGAAGGTGTGAGGCTTGATGTTCAGAACAACGTGGATGCACACACTTAAGGAGTACAGAACGTTAAAGGTACTATAAGCAGAATAGCATGTTGACCTTTCTTGCAAATGGATTGAAGTACAGGAATGAATACCTATTGCTACAGTTATGCAGGGCATTCGTGAGATCACATCTGGAATACTCTGTGCAGATTTGGTCTCCATATTAAAGTGAGGAACTGAAGGCAGTGCAGCAAAGGTTGACAAAATTGGTCCTGAGACAAGGAACTTGTCCTTTATGGGAGTCTGAGTAAATTGAGCCTATAATCTCTGGAGTTCAGAAGAATGTGCAGTGATCCCGTTGAAACATGGAAGATTCTGAAGGGCCTTGATAAGATTTATACCGACAGATAGTTTTTGCTGGTTGGGGTATCCAAAACATGGGGGCACAGTCTCAGAATTAAGGGTCCAATCATTTAGACCATAAGACAGAGGAGCAGAAGTAGGCCATTCGCCCCATCGAGTCTGCTCCACCATTCAATTAGATCATGACAGGTCTGATAATTCTCAGCTCTATTTTCCCGCTTTATCCCCATAATCCTTGGATTCCCTTTGGGGGAGGCGTACGTGTAGTGGTGTTGCCACCAGATCCGTAATCCAGAGACCAAGGGCAAGATCTGGGGACTTGGCTTCGAAGCCCATCATGGCAGATGGTGAAATTTGAATTCAATAAGAACCTGGAATAAAAGTCTAACGATAACAATTAAACCATTGTCAATTGTCTTAAAAACCCAACTGGTTCACTAATGTCCACAAGGAAAGGAAATCTGCCACCCTCACCCATTCTGGCCTGTCTAAATGTCCAGGCGAGCGACCACACGGAAGCGATGACTGTAAGGAAAAGCTCAAGTTTATTTTACCTACTCTCATACAACTCCTACTCCCGGAAGGGTCTCCTGCTCCCGGCCCACACTTCGGCTGGGGTATTTATGTCCCATGATGCCCTTGGCTGAAGAGTGTAGCTCCGCCCCCTTATCTAGGGAGATCATACTCAGGTGAGGCCACAGTGACTCTAGAGTTGCAGACCTTGTGGCCTCCAGTCGGGTTATGTGACTCCATATCCACAACATGGTCGTTGACTCTCAAAATGCCCTCTGGAGGGCAATTAATGCAGGTTCAGCATTCATTCACATCCCATGAATGAATTTAAAAAAAAAGAAATCTGTCTGTCTCAGTCTTGAGGGCATACTTAAGGATGCAATCTCTACAGCTCTGTTCGGTAAAGAATTCCACAGATTCACTACCCGCTGAGAGAAGAAATTCCTCCTCATCTCTGTCTCTTACTCTGAGATTATGTCCTCTGGTCCTAGACACTCCCAGAAGAGGAAGCAACCTCCAAGCATCTACCATATCAAGCCCCTGTCTCAAGCGACTCATTAAGCACTGAAATGAGGAGAAATTACTTCATTCAAAGGGTTCTGAATCTTTCTGACATTCTCTGCCCAGAGGGTTGCAGATGCTCCATCGTTCAATATATTTACGGCTGAGATAGACAGATTTTTAAATCGCTCAGGGAATCAAAGGATATGGGGAACACACAGGAGAGTGAAGCTGAAGCCTAAGATCCACTATTTTTTTTAAAAACTGTATTTTATTACAAACATGTATCAAAGCAGGTTACAGCAAATAAACGCCCCGGGAAATATACTTTCCAAGCATAAACTATGCAGTCTACAGATTTTTCCCCTTTTTCACCTTCCCCCCTGCCCCCCCCCCCCCCCCCCCCTGCGACGAACAGCTCCTCAAATACGGTCACAGGCATCCCCCACCTTTTCTCAAACTCCCCTGCTGAACCCCTTAACTCATACTTTATCTTCTCTAACCGCAGGAAGTCGTACAGGTCACCCAACCATGCCACTGACGATGCCGACTGCAACTCCAGCAAAATGCGCCGCCACGCAATCAGAGAGGATTGAAATGAATGGTGGAGTTGTAAGTTGCAAATGTTAGGAGCAAAATGTCTCCAAAATAATCAGGGGCATTGCAAAGTTATTCTAAGGATTACACAAAAAATGATGATCCATAGAAATGATGCTGAAAAGTGAATAATTACATAGAGCGAGATTGAACGGCTCGTCGCGCCTGACTCGGTGACGCGACGAGGCCATTAAATCTGGTGTGAGGCATCGCGTGAAATTTCCGGCGCTCGGAACGCCTCACGAGATCAACGAGACGTTATAATTTGGATCTTGCCTTCGTTGGGCGAGATCCGGATTTACATATTTAAGTGAGCAGTTAGGCTCATTAAATATTGTCAGAGCCCGATTCTCCCGAGGCCCAAAAGCGAATGCCCACGCCATGTGCCGTTTAGCACTGGTGCACACAAACGTGGACTTGGCATAACGGGACCTAGTGGCGTCTCCCAGGCCATTGGAAGCCCCTGGGTGGTTGGGTTCTGGGCAGGGTGGTATCTGGTACTCCTGCTCCCACATGGGAACCTTGGCATTGCCATGTGGGCACCTTTGTAGTGCTACACTGGCACTGCTAAGGTGCCAGGGTGGCACTGTCAAACTGGCAGGGGCACTGCCAGGGCGTCAGGCTAACAGTACCAATGTGCTCAGGTGCCAGGTTGCCCGTGCCAGGGATTGGGCCTGGAGATGCCCTGGCCTTATGAGGTGGGGTGAGGGGGAGGCTTGAGGATACCCTAACAGATAAGTTGGGGCTTTGAGAGTCGAAGGCTGCAGTGGGCATCTGAGGGGGGTGGAGAGATTGTGCTGGCATTTAAAAATTTCTGAGCTCGCCAGTGCAGGAAATGAGATAACTGCAGCCTCAGTGGGACTTCCCTCGCCGAAGCCCCCCAAAAAAGAGTCCCGTTTGATACTGGAGTTGTTCTCGGAGCTGTGGGCACTGAGAAACACCTCGCTAAATGCGCCTAACTGGGACTCTGCTTTTTGGTCATTAAATTGTGTCTTATATTTAATATTGAGCTCGCATTTTCAATCAGGATCACTGCAAAGGTCTTTGAATTCATTTCTTGTAACTGGGGTTCCAGCATAAATGTAAAAATGCAATCCAATTATCACTGCCTGGTAGGAAAATTTTAAACCACAAAATTAATTAGTACGGACTTATCCAGTTCCTCTCTCTGTAACATGACAGTTGTAATTTGTGATTTTCTTCTAAAGATGCTGCGTGTGTGATTTAATTAACTTGTTATCCAACTCAACCATATGAGTTGCTTTGTTATACACAGTCTGACTAATCACAGTACAGTTCTAATTAAATTCCAGATTGAGATGGTTAACTGTAATATGTTTTACCCCAATTACACCATGTAACATCGATTGGAGGAGCCTGCAGCAAACTCCTCAAATTTGTTAAACGTTGCTGTGAAGGACACTTGTTTTTTTTTTAAATTTAGTGTATCCAATTAATTTTTTCCAATTAAGGGCCAATTTAGTGTGTTCAATTCACCTACCTTGCACATCTTTGGGTTGTGGGGGCGCAAACACGGGGAGAATGTGTAAACTCCACACGGACAGTGACCGGGATCGAACCTGGGACCTCGACGCCGTGAGGTAGCAGGGCTAACCCACTGCGCCACCGTGCTGCCCTAACACTGGCTAAAGTTAAGGTTCCCTAACTTCCTTAGTTGTCCTGACTGTATTTCCAGGAAGTAAAGTGTTCAGCTTCTTCGATTTTAGTGTTTCCCAAACGTGTTGCCAGTTTTCTTTTCCCACCGGCTCTAGGGCGTCTTCAAGGGACGTTCAAAACTCAGGCTTTCCTGCCACAATTTTCTCTCCACTATTGAAATTTATAGATATCTACCTGAGACTGCGTGATTAGCTTAAGATGCATGAGCAAGAGAAGAGAGAGATTCTCGCATCTTGATATTCTCCTGCAGCTCATTCAAATCTTGCTTTTTGTCTCGATTTCTACAGTCAATTTTGTTATTGTTTTAGGAAATCCTTAATGCCATGTTAGTTGGCAGTCGGTTCACAATAATTACATTGATGATGTGGGACTTCTTTGTGCAGGTCAAGATGAAGGAAAAAGTGAACCATTAACTACCATTTAGAGGTTAAGTCAGGTCATTTGAAAAAGTGCACGGTTATTCATGTAAATTGAGATGTACATTTGTTTTAGTACGATTCCAATTATGAACTGGAAAAGTAAGGTTAATGCATAGTTTTAAGGTACTGTGAAGTTGAGCTCCCCAGCTCAGCTATGTAGAATGAATCATTCCTGGACAATAAAGAGATGTATGATTCTATGGGAATCCTGCACTTTTCCCTCTGCAGCTTATGCTGCAGCTATTCATGAAACTTAAGAAACTCATGAAAACACATCAAAGTTGCAACAGTTCAGCAAATGTTAGCCAGTAGAAACAAATTCTACACTGCCATATGAAAGTGAAATACTGCAGATGCTGGAAGTCTGACACAAAAACAGAAATGCTGCAAATACTGAACAGGTCTAGCAGCATCTGTGGAGACAGAAGCACAGGTAATGGGTGGGATTCTCCAACCTACTAGCTGCGTGTTTCAAGGCAGCGTGGCATTTGTTGGTGGCAGGATTCTCTGCTCCTGCTGTTGTCAATGGGATTCCCCATTGAATCCACCCCACGCTGCCGGGAAGCCCATAGGGTCAGAGAATCCCACTGCCAGCGAATGGCTGAAGAATTCCGGCCAATGTCTCAGGGGATTGTCATGTCAGAAACTACTGCATGATTATCGAAATGAAAAGTTAACTATGTTTCTATCTCCACAGTTGATATCGGATCGGCCGAGTCTTTCCAACATTTCTGCTTTTGTTTCTTCACCACTATATGTGAGTTGATCAGAAACCCATCCCATGAGATTTTTGTTTTCAAACCTCTGATATGATGGAGGACAGTTGAAGGAGCTGAAGATGATAAGGCTTAGGACACTACCCTGGAGAATACCTACTGTGATGTCCTGAGGCTGAGATGAATACCTCAAACAATTGCAAGCCCCTTGCTTTGTGAAAGGTATAATTTCAACCAGTGGAGTGTTTGCCCTGGTTCCCATTCACTTCAATTTTGCTGGTGTTCCTTGATGCCACTCTCATTCAAATGCTGCCTTCATGTCAATGTCAAGGGCTGTCACTCTCATCTCACATCTTGAGTTCAACTCTTTTGTCTATGTTTGAACCAACGCTGTAATGAGGTCATGAGCTGGTTGGCCCTGGCAGAAGCTAAACTGAGCATTGGTGATTTTCACTGATAATGCACGGTGTTTGTCGCTCCTCAGATACTGAAGCAGTCTATGTACGTGGCAGCAAGACACAGACAACGTTCGGGTTTGACTGATAAGTGACACACATGTACCAGGAAATTACTATCTCCAACAAGAGAAATCCTAACCATCTCTCCTTGACATGCATTGGCATTACCATCACTGAATCCCCAATCATCAACCTTCTGGGGGGATTTACCATTGAGCAGAATTTGAACTGGACTAGCTACAGAAATATTGTGGCTATAAGTGCAGGGAATGTTGTGGCACAAAACACACCTCCTGAAACTCTCAGTACAAGGCACACCTCCTGATAGCCTGCTGCCGCCCCCCCCTTCCTCGCCCATCCCCAGCTCCCTCAACAGCAGTGCCCAAACCCGTGAACTAGAAGGACAAAGACAACAGATGCAAGGAAACATCACCACCTCCAGGGTTTTCTCCACATCATCCTAACTTGGAGGTATATTGATATTCCTTCACTGTCACGGGATCAAAATCCTGGAATTTCTTTCTGACTATTTATGTAGGAATACCTACGCCCGATCAAGTGCAGCAGCTCACATCCACCTACTCAGGGACTATCGTCGCTACAGTGCTGTACTCCAGAATGTGCCATGCATCTAGCCCAGCTGTTCCATTACAGTTGCACATTGGAAGCAACCCAACAAAGTGGAAACTTTCACTGGTATGTCCTATTCACAAAAAGCAGGACACACCCAATTCAGCCAATCACCTCTCCATCCAACTACTGTCAATCATTACCAAGTAATAAAAGGTGTGATCAGCAGTGTTATCAAGTGACATTTACTTACCAATAAACTGCTCATCAACGCTCAGTTTGTTCTCCACAGGGACCATTCAGCTCCAGGCCTCGTTACAGCTTTGGTTCAAATATGGACAAAATAACTAAATTCCAGAGGTAAGGTGAGAATGACTGTCCTTTACATTACAATAGCATTTAACCAAGTGTGGCTTCAAAGACCCATGGAAAAATTGAAATCAGTTGAATTTGGGAATAACTCTTCATTTGTCAGGGCTGCAAATAGCACAAAGGAAATTGGTTGTGGTTGTTGGAGGCCAATCATCTCAGTGCAGGACAATGCTGCAGGAGTTCCTCAGGGTAGTGTCCTAGGTCCAACCATATTCAGCTGCTTCATCAATCCATTTTCTCCATCAGGTCAGAAATTGGCATTTTTGTTGATGACTGCAGAGTGGAGAGTTTAATTTGTAATTCCTCAGATATTGAAGCAGTCCATGCCAATCTGCAGCAAGAGCTGGACAATACCCAGGTCTGAACTGATCAATGGCAAGTGACATTTATGCCACATATGTACCAGGCACTTACTATGTTCACTATGTGAGTCTAATCATTTCCCCTTGACATTGAATAACATTACCTTTGCCCAATCCCTCCAACAATATCTTAGAGGCCACCATAACGAGAAACTGAACTGGATCAGCCACAACTACTGTGACTACAGGAAGGTCAAAGGCTGGGTATTCTGTGTTGAGTAACCAAAGCCTTTCCCCCATCAAGAAAGCATATCAGGAACATGATGGATACTATTCATATGTGGAGTTTCAAACACATTCACTCTAGAAGCTTAGCACTATCTACGAAAAAGTGTGACTAGCACCCATTCCATCATCTTAAACATTCACTTGCTCCACTACCAGCACAGTGACGTAGCACTGTGTTCCACCTACAAAATGCATTGCGGCATCTTATCGAGCCTCCTTTCACAGCACCTTTCCCTCCAATTCACCCAACATACTGACAGAGAAATTGTATCACTGTTCTATCATCGTGTCTGCGTCAAAGTCCTGAAACTGTATCTTTGCATGATTTTCAGTGGTTGAAGTAGGCTGCTTACCACCACCTTCGTCCTGCAATTAGGGATGTGCCTTCAGTGTGAGCTTTTTCAGTGACTCTCACACCCCATAAATAAATTTTAAAAATACCTTTCAGGTTCACCCATCCAAAAATTCTGAATTCCCCACTTCACAATCCCACCCCAACATCACCAAATTCAATTGTTTCTTTAATTATTATACTACTGTTCTGTGCAAATTTTTACTTCATGCATTGTTTCTTTTTTGTGTGACGAAGAAATCTTTGAAATCATTCTAACTTTGCCTTTTATCATCCGGGTCATATGTCCTCTTGTCTTGTTTCCATTGTTAGTTTGAAGTAATTTTCCTGATCTGCATTTTCCATGTGGTTTCATTTCTTGAAGGTCACTTCTCAATCACCTTCTTTCAGGAAAAACCCCAATTTATTCAGGCTTCCTTTATAATTATGTCCTCTGATGCTATGGATTGAAATTTTGGTTTCTTATATAATCTGCTGCTGAGATTGAATCTTGCCATTGTGACCAGAATTGAACACAGTGAGCACAGTATGGCATAATAATAGAATTTTACTATGATTTGTCCTGATTTGGTAAACTACTGCTTTAACTGTATAGTTGGCTTATAGAATCAGGAGTATATTCAACCCCTTGAACCTGTTCCATTTTATTCATTGAGTTCACGGCTGGTCTGTATCCTATTTCCATTCACCCATCTTGTGTGCAAGCTCATGCATTCTGAAAAAAAACAAGTTGAAGTGTGCGTACATCTTGTGGGATAGATCAATCTGTACATGCAAAGACACCAAGCATGTATTTCAATCAGGGAAGGGACAAAGATATTGCAGTTGTTTGGCAGCTGGAGGGTGAGATCACGTATGGTTCTTCAGGAGAAGACTAAAATGATAGTTTCAATGGGGCAGGCTACAGAAAAACTTTAGAATGGAGCGGCAATCAACACAAATATCTTAGACATCATGGCACTCAGATCAGCGACGGACTCTTCCATTTTCTCTGCAAAAGTGCACAGTGCCACTGGAAATGCTGACAGGACTTCATAAACATCCAATTTCTGCTCTGGAAGACCCTTTTTTGTTGATAACCTCAAAGTTCAGCTGCAACTAAGCAGAGCTTGGGCGTGACCTACACCCTCTGACAGGAACTCTCCATGACTGTACTTGCCTCCAGCGCCTGCTCATGTGTGATTTGCTCCTCACCATGTGCCATCCTATCTGGACACAAAGATGTGGATTGTCATAATATACACCAGTATATCATGGTGCAGACACACACACACTGATGGACACACAGCAAGACCAGTCAACACACACAACACCGCAGCCAATCACCAGTTCGAGCACATTCACTATAAAGACAGGGGGTATCAGAGTTCCCGTTCATTCGGGATGCAGCCTCCTACAAGGACAGAGCTTACAGCTTACAGCACAGATCCTCACCATGTGCTGAATGCATAGACTGGTTCGGACAGACACAGGTCTTTAGTTTAATCTAACATCGTGTTAACCCACAGTGAAAGTATGTTCAACAGTTTCTAACTTAATAAAATAGTGTTGCACTATTTTAAGTGTTGGTGGCCTGTATGTGTTCCAAGGATCCAGAGCACCCAACACATCATGGATATCTGTGCTGTTGAAGGCAGTGCAAGAGTCATGCAATGGTGCATCCTTAGAGCGCTGGTCCTACTCTTGTGCTCCTTCCGCACCTCCTTCATTGGAACCCACAATGGACCTGTGGGAAAAATACACGACTTAGTACTGAACATTGTTGGAATAGGGTCCCAAGTTACCAAAGTGCTGATCACAATATCTCATATATTGGCACATCGGTTAAGCATGAATGACTGCCCAATACCAAATTATAGTGCCTTATCTTCTGTTGTTGTTGGGTCATCTTGGAAGATGTTGTGTGTATTACATATAGCAAGAGATCTGCCTGGAAGCAAAGATCCTTTTTCTCAGTAACGTTCATCTACTTTCTTAATTGTGTGCAGGATTACAGAGTCTCCTCATTGTCTTCTGTGTGACAACATTATTACATTGTCCTTACGTGCATGCTCGGGATCTATTATTAGAAATGTTCGAGTTAATATTTTACTCTCACACTGTAACTAGGTCTATCTGTTAGTCCATCATCAACAGCTAGGAATTATTCCACCCTACCTCCTGATCTCTGGGATTAGGTAACAATGGCTGCAGCACCAGTCCTGCCTCTCCCAGAAATTGAGAGGCCTCTTCTCCTTCAATGAGAAAAGACAGAGTTGAGTCTGTGAGAAGTGAATTGATTCCTGAGAATAAACAAAATACATTTGAGGAGGGTGACTGTGAGGAATGAGTGCGAGAGGGCAATAGGGTGACGTTGAATGTGAGTGTTGTCTGTTGAGATGGTGATTCGAGGAGGAGGTTGCAGAGAAAGGAATCAGTGTGTGAGGAAGGTGTGTCAGTCAGAGGGGTACAGAAAAAGACGAGGAGGTAAAAGAGTGATGGCTGCTAGCTGAGATTTGTAGGACATTAATTCACCTTGTCAAACCTCATGAAGTCATGAAACTCCTCTACAACTTGGTGAAGCTGGATGACCTACTCCTCCTCTTCCTACCATCGTCAGGGAAGAGAACTTATTTTGTGGCCTTGACTGCATCAATCACTACCCCCAGGATAAGTATGAGAACCAAGGGTGGGGTGCAACCTTCCTATGCCATGCTTCCATCCTGCAGCAGTTTCGTCCTTCCCAGTGCTGCATTCACTGCTGCCATTATAAATGTTATTAGAGACCCTTCATTGTATGATTAACACATCATCCTATCTATTCTCTCCCCCCTCCCCCCCACCCCTCTATCACCCCACAACCTCCTGCTCCTCTCCAAGCCTCTCCTCACCCCTACGACCAGTTGGTCGGGCAACCCTGAGGTGAGAAATTAATGCTGTGACTCGGGATTAGAAGTTTGGCAAGTCACATTAATTCATTAAACAGTATCCTTCTCTCTCATGTTCCTGCCGTTTCAGCAGCGACCAATCCCAGAAAATCTCCCCCTTCGTTTCAGATTGTCAATAATCTGTTGTGTCACATTTCACGTGGCAGCGCGACGTTCCGCGTATGTTACTCACGTGTTCATGGGTTGCGCACCAAAGCTATCAACTGCGTTGTCAGCAGGAGATCCTTGTCAACCAATAGCCACTCTTTGGTTCGCTCTGGTGGCTCAGATGCACTGGTGCATTGCACTGCTGCAGAATGAAGTAACCATGACTGTTGCCAGGATACTGAGCATTGACCTGCATGGCTTAATGCCCATGATAACACATCAGCTGAAACTTGAAGCAGTGAAATTCTTTTTGGTTCTGATATAGGGAAGAGTTGGCCTCCAGCTCCCACAAAGTAGTGTGCATGTAGCCTATGGAACCCTATACCTGGGAAGAACCTAGAATCTTAGAAAAGCCGGGTTTCTGCTCTGATGAGGGAGAATTAAATATATTCATAAATATATTTCCCCATTGACCACTCTTGCACAACAGTAGCTACACCAGTTTTCAAACATCTCCAAATTCAAACATTTTTGGGCCTCTGAGGGCACTAGTAATGCCTCATAAAAAGGAGCTAATATGCCTAATGTTTCACCCAATGTGTCCTACAAACAGTGATCGTATGTAAGTTTCCCTTAGATCAAATGCTTTACTGGAGAAAAACAACGGATGCGGTTCTCTGGCCTCCCCATGGTTTCTCGGAGGCAGGAAACAGCTCACCATTGGCTGGCAGGGGAATCCTGGTCCCGCTGCTATAAATGGGATTTTCCATTTAATCCACCCCACGCCGCCTGGATACCCTTGGCTGGGGTGCACCATCAGCGTGACTGGAAGATCCAGCCTGAACAGTCAGAAGATCTTGCCCAGTAACTCTCTTCAAGTTCTTATGAGTTCATAAGCTTTCCGGCATATTCTTGAAACTGCAGACGGATATCATTTATTGTGTAAACTGGCTTTGACTGGATGAATAGTTGGAGGGCATTTGTTATGTTTCTATTGGAAAATCTATCAGCAGATGCCTTTATAATCTTTTTATGGTGTTAGTTGTGTATCAGCTGGTGGCACACTTGCCTCTGAGGCATAAGGTTCAAGCCCCACTCCAGACTCCAGGACTTAAACACAAATACTGCCGTGAAATGTATCGACAAGCGTCCAGCAAAGGCTGTGGGGTGCTCTGTCTTCTTTTGCCTACACTTGTTTAGGCCTTCTACGGGGTTTCCTTTGTTATAGCCGATAGCATCTAGGATCGCTGTGTGCATTTCTTGGAGGCTGCCTCCTCCTACATTTTGTGGGTCGAGGCTCAAAACTGTGAGCTTTACTTGCTCCTTTTCATCCAGGCCATACATGGTCGCCTGCTGTTTTACCCTTGCAAAGAACTGGTGGGGGTCCGATGTGGGGAGGAACGGTGTTATTTTATCACACGCGTAATTGAGTGACGGTTGATGGGGTAGTGTATAAGAAATCTGGGTCTCCTTCTGTTGTGGCCCTGCGCTGTGTGGTTACAGGGTTCATATGGGTGTGTTCTGCCTGTGCAGTCGGGGGTTGGGGTGCTTTTTGTTTCTGGGGTTTTTCCTGTGTACATGTCCCATGTACATATCTATGGGCAGTCTCATTTAACTCCTGCCAATCGGGGCCGTTTTCCTGGTCTAACTGGGGTCCAAACGTACTCTGAAACCCATTCTGAACAGAAAGCAGAGATTGCAATTCTGCAATTTGCTTCCGGCACTTTGCGTGATCTACCGAGCTCTGCCTTTGTTCCATCGTGGAAGTGTGGAGTGCTCGTAGGGCTGCTTTTAAGTTGTTGCACTGTTTCTGCAACTGCTCAACCTGTTGTTCGGTTTCCTGTCTTACCAAGACCGCGCGTTGCGTGTCTTGGTAGGCCTTATCATATTGGGTCTGAAAACGACTCAAATGGGCGAGACAAGACTGGTGTGCCCACCTTGCATCCGCCATCTCCTTGTCACTCGCCGCTAACTGCTCTCTCAATTCCCTCTTCTCCTTCTCAAATTCGCTCCCATCTCCTTCACTATTCCTGTCTCTCTCTTCAATCTCTCTACGGAGCATCCTAACGACCTCCTCTGTGCCTCGCAATTGTGCCAAGCAGGACATGATTGCCATTGGCTTGCAAGCTTTCCCTAAGCTCTTCTTATGGATCTCTGTCAGGTTCTCCCTCCAAGTATACCCTATACTTCCGGGACCTGTTTCATCATTGGTGCAGAATTAACTCCAAAGGGGTCATCCTTTCCCTTTGAGATATTTTCTGATCTCTTCTTCCCATACGGGACACTGTCCTACTCTACTCGTCGCTGCAACCACAAATTCCTGGGGGTTCATAAGCCGTTCCATTGCCTTCATTCCATTTTCTCTATCTCTGGGTTCTCTACTGAATTTGGAACAGGGGGTGATAAAGTGGTTATGTAAACACGGGTACGGCTTACGCTAATTTCCGGCCTACAAAACTCCCGACAGTTTTACGCAACAAAATCCCTCAGGTTTACCTTATATCCCTGTTAGTACGCATGCATTAAGGGGCAGCACGGTAGCACAAGTGGATAGCACTGTGGCTTCACAGCGCCAGGGTCCCAGGTTCGATTCCCTGCTGGGTCACTGTCTGTGCGGAGTCTGCACGTTCTCCCCGTGTGTGCGTGGGTTTCCTCCGGGTGCTCCTGTTTCCTCCCACAGTCCAAAGACGTGCAGGTTAGGTGGATTGGCCATGCTAAATTGCCCTTAGTGACCAAAAAGGTTAGGAGGGGTTATTGGGTTATGGGGATAGGGTGGAAGTGAGGACTTAAGTGGGTCGGTGCAGACTCGATGGGCCGAATGGCCTCCTTCTGCACTGTATGTTCTAATTAACACACTTCCGAATCTTGGAGGTTTGAGAAGTATCATTCTTACACTTGTGGTTTTTCTGTTTCCAATTGGATTCCAATTCAAATTTGGGTTCTCTCGGAGTGACTAGGCCACTTTTAGGTCGAGTCCCGTCAGAGGTCGCCAGTCAATGTTGCTCTCTTTGGTTGGCTCTGAATATGGCGGTCAATATGGTCGCCTTCCTTAATCCTAATTATGTTTGCTCTAGAGTCGCCAGGTATCTTTCGATACCGCCACAAAGTTCAAACCCGAATACTGATCAAAAGAGCCAATACACCAGTTAGTTAGTTCAAAGTCAATACTATTTATTTACACACATAGTACTATCTACTCATGCACAAAATACTACAGACTAAACTATCACTACTGCTAAAGCCTATACTTAGCTTTGGGCGCCCACTCAGTCAGAGGAACAATGTCCATTGTTTGGATCTGAGGCTGCTAGGGTCAAAGTGGTAGAGGGGAAACAGCTAAGGTCAACTGTCTGGTAGCGAGCGTTGACCTTGGACTTACTTGCTTCTGGTGCAGCTGGTGGACGGGTCTCTCCGCTGTGAGAGACAAGTCCAAGAGAGCGATTCTCTCTTGGGGCCTTCTTCTTATACCTGAAGGGGGCTTCACGCGCTTTTGGGCGGGCCTTGAACTTGGCCCCAATTAATTGGACCGCATCTTGATCATCCACATTGATCCTGACCAATAGAGGGGTGGGTGCCCTGATGGCTGGGCATGTCCTAGGTGGCCATTGGCCTGCTTTGTTTTCTGCTTTCGGTTTGGGGAACTGGTGCCGCGAGGTCTGGAGCCAGATCGGTTACTCAAGTATCTCCCTTTGTTCCCGGAGATGGGCCATCCATATGCTATTGTGCCTACAGTTTCAGTCTCGTCTGGGAGCTGTTTCTCCAATATGCAGACAGGCTCTGTGTCTGCTTGCTTTCTTAACATTGTTCATTTTTCCATGCAATCTTTGCAAATGTCCATTTTGTATTCTGGAAGTGGCCATCCCAGATGGCTACACTACTCAACCTTTCAACCTTTCCCATCCCATGAATCAACCTCATGAACCTTCTCTGAACTGCCTCCAATGCAAATATATCCCTGCTTAAATAAAGGGGCCCAAATTGTTTGCATTACTCCAGGTGTGATCCCACTGATGTCCTGTACAGTTGTCACAAGACTTCCCTACTTTTATGCCCCATCCCCCTTTCAATAAAGATTAACGCTCCATCAGCTTTCCAAATTACTTGCTGCATCTGCATGCTAACTTTAGTGATTTATGTACAGGGGCATATCAGATCCAGCATTCTACAATATATCCACATTTAAATGGTATTCTGCTTTTCTATTCTTCTTGCCAAAGTGGACAGCCTCACATTTCCCACATTATACTATATTTTTTGCCCACCCACTTAGCCTAGCTATATCATTTGCAGATACTTTGTGCCCTTCTCACAATTAGACTTTTTTCTATCTATCCATCTATTTATCCGTCTATCCTTCCATCAGTTTGTCCATCCATCCATCTATCCTTCCGCCAACGGTGTTGGCTGCAATGCACCTGTTCTCTCACCTAAGTCATTAATAAAGATCAGAAATATTTGAGACCTCAGCACTGATCCCTGTGATACTCCAATAGATACAACTTGTGGACCTAAAAATGTATCCTGACACTGTGCTTGCTAGTTAGTCGATATGCTATTTGTGCTGATATATTACCCTCAGTGCCATGAACGTTTTGCTGGTGTAGTTACCACTTAAGTGGCACGCTATTGAATATCTTTTTGAAAATCAAAATACACAACCTCTCCTGGTTTCCCCCATATCCACCCTGCTTGTTAAGTTCTCAAAGAACTCTAATACATTTGTCAAACATGATTTTTGTTTCATAATGCTGACGTTGCTCGATTGTATTATGATTTTCTATATTTGACTATTTTCTTAATAATGGATTTCCAGCATTATTACTCCAATGACAGATGTTGGGCTAACTGGCCAATAGTTTCCTGCTTTCTGTCTCCCTCGTTTCTTAAATACAGATTGTACATTTATGGTTTTTCCATCTGCTGGGACTCTGCAGAATCTAAGACATTTTGAAAGATCCACTATCTTTGCAGCAAACTTTTTTTTAATCACTTTAAGATGAAAGCCATCAAGCACAGATGACTTGCTAGTTTTTAGTCCCAATACTTTCCTGAGTACTTTTTTCTCCATTGATAGTGATTGTTTCAAGTTCCTCCTTCCTTTTTGCCCCTTGATTTTCCCATTATTATTGGCATGCTTTTACTGTGAAGACAGATATAAAATACTTGTTCAAAGTCTCTTCCATTTCCTTGTTTACCATTATTAATTTTCCTCTCTCATTCTATAAGGCAGCAAAATTTACTTTAATTACTCTCCTATTTATGGACCTGTGTAATTTCTCACTGTCTATTTTTATATTTTTTGGTTGGTTATGTTGTGTTATGTAGTTTGGAATAACACAGGCTGCCACTTGGTGCAGTTTTAAGTAAAAGATGCTCCAGACTTTGAAATTAGTTCAATGTGTTTATTGAACTATTAGCACAGTTCTCAATGAGTTCGACTCTCTGCTAATCTAATTGTAGTAACTCAGTCTAACTGAACCAGCCTACTCTAAGCCACGTGCTGGGGTGTGATGCTGAGGATACACCCTGTCTCACTCTGTAGATGTTGGTCTGTGGAAAGAGGCGGGGTATGAGTGCCTCATCCCTTTTATAGTGAAACACTACACCTGAGTGTCCTGACTGCTCATTGGACGTGTCCTATTCTACGTATTCATTGGCTGCATGTTTGCATATCATGACATCTCCCCTTTTTTATGGTTTGTTGGTGTATGTGAATGTATGTACATGTGAATGAGTTTGTCTAACGTGACTGACTGAGGAATACAGGACAGAGCAAACAAACAAATGTTCATAAGTCCAGTCTCTGAGGCTTACTTCTGATCCTGGTCGACCGCCGGAGAGGTGGTGGAGGGGATGACGGCGCCTTGACAGGCGAGATGGAAGCCTGACTGGTGGCCTCGTGGTTCGAGGTATCTGGAGGTGGCAATTCAACATATGGAAATGGAGGGGAAAGTGGTTGTGGGCAAACAACTTTGCGCAGTGCCCATCGACTCCTTCGCATGATGGAGCCATCAGCCATACGTACAACATAAGAGCGGGGCGCGGCCTGTTGAACAACGACAGCCGGAGCAGACCACCCACCATCCGGTATATTGATCCTGACAGTGTCTGCCGGGGATAGCACGGCGAGATCGGTGGCATGGGCATCGTAGCCCTGCTTTTGATGGTCTTGAAGCTGCTGCATCTTCTGCAGCACCGGGAGGTGATCAAGGTTGGGCAGGTGTACAGCTGGAAGCATCGTCTGCAGGCCCCTGTTCATCAGGAGTTGAGCTGGCGACATGCCAGTGGACAATGGAGTCGCCCTGTACGCGAGCAGTGCAAGGTGTATGTCGGAAGCAGAGTCCGCGGCCTTGCAGATGAGCTGTTTAACAATGTGCACCCTTTTCTCGACTTTTCCATTGGACTGCGGATAGTGCGGACTGGAGGTGACATGCTTGAAATTGTGTGACCTGGCAAACGTGGACCATTCTCGACTGTGAAAGCACGGGCCATTGTCACTCACGACGGTGATTGGGATGCCATGCCTTGAGAACATCGACTTACAGGCTTTGATGACGGTCCGTGAGGTGAGGACTGGTAGCTTCAGCACCTCAGGTAGTTCGAGAAGTAGTCGATGATCAATATGTGGTCGCGACAATTCGCATGGAAGAGGTCGATGCCAACCTTGGACCACGGAGAGGTGTCTAGGTCATGCGGTTCGAGCGTCTCCTTGCTCTGCGCTGGCTGGAACCTCTGACAGGTAGCACAGTTCAGGACCATGTTCATAATGTCCTGGCTGATGCTGGGCCAGTAGACAGCTTGCCGGGCTCTGCGTCTGCACTTCTCAACGCCCAGGTGTCCCTCATGAATCTGGCGCAGCACCAAGCTCTGGAGACTGAGCGGAATGACAATCCTGTCCAGCTTGAGGAGGATGCCATCGATCACCGTCAGGTCGTCCTTAATGTTGTAAAATTGTGGGCATTGCCCTTTCTGCCAGCCATTGTGGATCACTCGCTGCAACAGGGGGTCTTTGGCTGTCTCATCTCGGATGAGAACGATCTTCTCATCTGACGCCGGGAGAGTGCTTGCACACAGTTGCACCTGCGATTCAATGTGCTGGATGATCTCCAGCGGCTCACTGGGCGAGTTGACGGAGTGGGACAATGCATTAGCGATGATGTGCTCCTTGCCAGGTGTGTTCACCAAGTTGAAGTCATGCCTCCTATGTTTAAGCAGAATTCTCTGCAACCGCGGCGTCATGTCGTCCAGGTCCTGATGGATGATGTGGACCAGAGGCCTATGATCCGTCTCAACAGTGAATGTCGTCAGGCCGTAGATATAATCATGAAATTTGAGGATGCCGGTGAGAAGACCTAAGCACTCCTTCTCAATCTGTGCATATCTGGTTTCAGTGGGTGTCATTGCCCGTGACGCGTAAGCTACTGGTGCCCGGGATGATGTGTCATCTCGTTGAAGTAACACCGCACCAATGCCATCCTGGCGCGCATCTGCGGATATCTTTGTCTCCCGGTCTGGGTCGAAGAATGCCAGGACGGGAGCAGTGGTGAGCTTGGCTTTCAGCTCCAGCCACTCTGTCTGGTGTTCCGTCTTCCACTCAAAGGCAGTTGATTTTATTACCAGGTTGCGTAGGGCCGTGGTGTGAGTGGCCAAGTTCGGGATGAACTTGCCAAAGAAATTGACCATATCCAGGAATCACAGTACCGCCTACTTGTCCTCGATGGCTTTGATTTTGTCTGTGTCCGGGCGCACGCCATGTTGCGAGATCTGGTCGCCCAGGATCTTGAGCGTGGATGTTCCGAAACAGCTCTTGGACCTGTTTAACTTTAGGCCATAGTCATGTACATGGTGGAATACCTTCTGGAGACGGGACACATGTTCTTCAGGGCTCGTGGACCAGATGATGATATCGTCCATCTACACATGAACCCCTTCAATGCCCTCCATCATCTGTTCCATGATGCGATGGAATATCTCCGATGCCGAGATGATGCCAAATGTCATGCGATTGTAGCAAGATCTGCCAAAAAGCGTGTTGAAGGTGCAGAGCCTTCTGCTGGACTCTTCCAGTTGGATTTGCCAAAATCCCTGGGATGCGTGAGGTTCAGCTGCTTGCAGGCGTGCGCACCTAGTAGGGATGCCCTGTTGGGTTTAACAATTTCGAAGCGTAACCGTGCTTGTGTGTGTCGGTTGGATACTTTCAGATGGCTGGACCACCGTGCCGTGATGGCATTCCCATTGTAATCCAGGAGCTTACAGGCAGCTGGAAGGACCGTAGGGGGCTTCTTGACTCTTTTAAAGTCCACCTGTGAGAGTAGGTTGGCAGAGTCACCTGTGTCAAGCTGGAACTGGATGGGGCAGTGGTTGGCCTTCATCACTGCATGCCATTCGTCCTCGGGATCCACAGCTAGGATTGATTGGACTTGTGATGAGTCTGCTGTGACATATTCACACTTTGTAATAATGCCCACATGGTAAGTGTTGTCCAGGCATTCATCATCTGGATCCGTTGCACTGCCGGGATCAGAATCCTATAGGTGGTGTTGCACACTCTGGATGCACTGTTGTCGGAATTGGGAGCACTGGCTCCTGACTGGTGGTGCAGATCTGCACAAGGCTGCATAGTGATTTGGTTTCCAGCAGTTTAAACAATGTCTGCCTCTTGGTCATGTCCTATTCTAAGTGTTCATTAGCTGCATGTTTGCAGATCATGACAGGTTACTCACTGTTGCCTCACAGCACCAGGGACCCGGGTTCAATTCCAAACTTGGGTAACAGTATGTGTGGTGTTTGCATGTTCTCCCCGTGCTTGTGTGCGTTTCCTTCAGGTGCTCTGGTTTCTTACCACAGACCAAAGATGTGCAGCTTTGGTGGATTGGCCATGCTAAATTACCCCTTAGTGTCCAAAGATGTGGGGTTACCATAAGACCAGAAGACATAGGATCAGAATTAGGCCACTCGGCACATCAATGTTTTTCTCATCCCCATTCTCCTGCCTTTTCCCCATAACCACTGAACCCCTTAGTAATCAAGAACCTAGCTATCTCTGTCTTAAATACACTTATTATGTGGCCTCCATAGCCTTCTGTGGCAAAGAGTTCCACAGAGTCACCACCCTCACTGCAATTCGCATACCGCCGCAACTGGTCCACATCAGACACCATCTCCTTGGCCCTACATTCATCCCTGGAGCATCTCGAGAACAAGGCCTTTTACATCAGACTCCTATTTATTGACTACAGCTTTGCCTTCAACACCATAATCCCAGCCAAGCCCATATCAAAGCTCCAAACCTAGGGCTCACTCTGCAACTGGATCCTCGACTCTCTGATACACAGAGCACAATCAGTAAGAATAAACACAACACCTCCTTCACAATAGTCCTCAATACCGGGGCCCCGCAAGGCTGCATACTTAGCCCCCTACTATACTCCCTATACACACATGACTGTGCGGCAAAATTTGGTTCCAACTCCATCTACAAGTTTGCTGACAATACGACCATAATGGGCCGGATCTCGAATATCGACGAGTCAGAATACAGGAGGGAGATAGAGAACCGAGTGGAGTGGGGTAACGACAACAATCTGTCCCTCATTGCCAGTAAAACTAAAGAGCTGGTCATTGCCAGCAGGAAGCAAAGTACTGTACACACCCCTGTCAGCATCAACAGGGCCGAGGTGGAGATGGTTAGCAGTTTCAAATTCCTAGTGGTGCACATCACCAAAAATCAGTCCTGGTCCTCCCAGGTCGACGCTACCACCAAGAAAGCATAACAGCGCCTATAATTCCTCAGGAAACTAAGGAAATTTGTTATGTGTAGATTAAATCTTACCAACTTTTACAGATTCACCACAGAAAGCATCCTATTTGGCTACATCACAGCTTGGTATGGCAACTGCTCGGCCCAGGACCGCAAGGAACTTCAGAGAGTCGAGAACACAGCCCAGTCCATCACACCAACCTGCCTCCCATCCATTGACTCCATCTACACCTCCCGCTGCCTGGGGAAAGTGGGCAGCATAATCAAAGACCCCTCCCACCCGACTTACTCACTCTTCCAACTTCTTCCATCGGGCAGGAGATACAAAAGTCTGAAAACACGCATGAACAAATTCAAAAACAGCTTCTTCCCCGCTGTTACCAGACTCCTAAACCGCCCTCTTATGGACTGACCTGATTAATACTACACTTCTGTATGCTTCTCCCGATGCCAGTATCTATGTATTTACATTGTGTACATTGTGTTGCCCTGTTATGTATTTTCTTTCAATTTTATTTTCATGTACTTAATGATCTTTTTGAGCTGCTCACAGAAAAATACTTTTCACTGTACCTTGGTACACATGACAATAAACAAAATCCAAATCTCTGGCTGAAGACATTCCTCCTCACCTCTGTTTTAAAGGATTGTCACTTTAGTCTGAGATTGTGCCCTCTGGTTCGAGTTTTTCCTGGAAGTGGAAACATCCTCTCCACGTCCACTCTATTATGTCCTCACAGTATCCTGTAAGTCAATAAGATCCCCCCTCATCCTTCTAAACTCCAACGAGTACAGACCCAGAGTCCTCAACCATTCCTCATACGACAAACTCTTCATTCAAAGGGATAATTTTTGTGAACTTCCTCTGGACCCTTCCTAAGGCCAGCACACCCTTCCTTAGGTAGAACATAGAACATAGAACATTACAGCGCAGTACAGGCCCTTCGGCCCTCGATGTTGCGCCGACCTGTGAAACCACTCTAAAGCCCCTTATCTATTGTGTCACACTATTCCCTTATCGTCCATATGTCTATCTAATGACCATTTGAATGTCCTTAGTGTTGGCGAGTCCACTACTATTGCAGGCAGGGCATTCTACGCCCTTACTACTCTCTGAGTAAAGAATCTACCTCTGACATCTGTCTTATATCTATGTCCCCTCAATTTAAAGCTATGTCCCCTCGTGCTAGACATCACCATCCGAGGAAAAAGGCTCTCACTGGCCACCCTATTCAATCCTCTGATCATCTTGTATGCCTCAATTAAGTCACCTCTTAACCTTCTTCTCTCTAACGAAAACAGCTTCAAGTCCCTCAGCCTTTCCTCATAAGATCTTCCCTCCATACCAGGTAACATTCTGGTAAATCTCCTCTGCACCCTTTCCAATGCTTCCACGTCCTTCCTATAATGCGGCGACCAGAATTGCACGCAATACTCCAGAAGCGGCTGCACCAGAGTTTTGTACAGCTGCAACATGACCTCATGGCTCTGAAACTCAATCCCTCTACCAATAAAAGCTAACACACCGTACGCCTTCTTAACAACCCTCTCATCCTGGGTGGCAACTTTCAGGGATCTATGTACATGGACACCGAGATCGCTCTGCTCATCCACACTGCCAAGAATCTTACCATTAGCCCAGTACTCTGTCTTCCTGTTATTTCTTCCAAAATGAATCACCTCACACTTTTCTGCATTCAACTCCATTTGCCACCTCTCAGCCCAGCGCTGCAGCTTATCTATGTCCCTCAGTAACTTGTAACATCCTTCCGCACTGTCGACAACTCCACCGACTTTAGTGTCATCTGCAAATTTTCTCACCCATCCTTCTACGCCCTCCTCCATTATAAAAATGACAAACAGCAGTGGCCCCAAAACAGATCCTTGTGGTCCACCACTAGTAACTGGATTCCAGGCTGAACATTTCCCATCAACCACCATCCTTTGTCTTCTTCCAGCTAGCCAATTTCTGATCCAAACTGCTAAATCACCCTGAATCCCATGCCTCCGTATTTTCTGCAATAGCCTACCGTGGGGATCCTTATCAAACACTTTATTGAAATCCATATACACCACATCAACTGCTTTACCCTCATCCACCTGCTTGGTCGCCTTCTCAAAGAACTCAATAAGGTTTGTGAGGCACGATCAACCCTTCACAAAACCGTGTTGACTATCTGTAATCAAATTATTCCTTTCCAGATGATTATGCATCCTATCTCTTATAAACCTTTCCAAGACTTTGTCCACAACGGAAGTAAGGTATAGTTACCGGGGTTGATACAGGGCCCAAAACTACTCACAATACTCCAAATGGGGTCTGACCAAAGCCTTATGCAAAATGAGAAGTACATCCCTGCTCTTGTATTCTGGCCCTCTCGACATGACTGCAAACATTGCATTTGCCTTCCTAACTGCTGACTGAACCTGCACATTACCTTTCAGAGAATCTTGAACAAGCACTCCCAAGTCCCTTTGTGCTTCTGATTTCCTAAGCATTTCCCCATTTAGGGAATAGCGGGTCAGTTGGGTGCATTTAATAGGTCGAATGACTTCCTTCCGCACTATAGGTAGTCTATGGATTCTACGGATATTCTAATTTCTCCCTCTTCCTTTTTTAGTAACCTCTCGCTGGTTCTCAACTTTTCTTAAAATTATCTGGCCTACTATTAACCTTCTCTGTGTTTAATGCCCTTTTTTTCAATGTTATACCATCCTTAACTTCAGCCATGTGAAAAGAGCTAATGTTTCGAGTCCTCATGACCCTTTGTTAAAGCAGTAGGTCACCTGGACTCGAAACATTAGCTCTTTTCTCTCCCTACAGATGCTGCCAGACCTGCTGAGATTTTCCAGCATTTCTCTTTGTTTTCAGATTCCAGCATCTGCAGCAATTTGCTTTTATATCGATGGAGTCAGTCTTTCTCATTGGGATTTATTTTTGTTGAGAGTTTTAGGGCGGGATTCTCCGACCCCCCCGCCGGGTTGGAGAATCGCCAGGGGGCGGCGTGAATCCCAGCCCCGCCGGCTGCCGAATTCTCCGGCCCCGGGGATTTGGCGGGGGCAGGGATTGCGGCGCGCCGGTCAGTGGCCGCTGGCAGCGGCCCCCCCTGGCGATTCTCCGGCCCGCGATGGGCCGAGTGGCCACCTGTTTTCGGCGGGTCCCACTGCCGTATGTTACGACCGGTATTTGCCAGCGGGACCTGGCTCCACGCCAAATCCTCGGGGGTGCGCGGGGGGATCTGGCCCCGGGGGGTGTCCCCACCGTGGCCTGGCCCACGATCGGGGCCCACCGATCCGCGGGCGGGCCTGTGCCTTGGGGGCACTCTATTCCTCTGCGCCGGCCAGTGTAACGGTCCGCAATGGCCGGTGTGGAGATGAACCCCCCTGCGCAGGTGCTGGGATGACGCCAGCACATGCTGGCGCTCCTGTGCATGCACCAACTAGCGCCGGCCGGCGGAGGCCCTTCGGCGCCGGTTGGCGTGGCGCCAAGCCCCTTCCGCGCCGGCTGGCACGGCACAAACCACTCCGGCGCCGGCCTAGCCCCTGAAGGTGCAGAGGATTCCGCACCTTCGCGGCGGCCCGACGTCAGAGTGGTTCACCCCAAGCCTTCGCGCCAGAGTTGCCCGCCCCGCCGAAGAATCCTGCCCTTAAAATATCTCCATAAATGCCTGTCACTTCTTCTCAACCACCTTACTTAACTTATTTTCTCAGTCTACTTGAGCTAACTCTGTCCTCATACTTTTGCAATTGTCTTTATTTCAGTTGAAAACATCACGGGCGGGATTCTCCGTGAACCGGCGGGACGGGGAGCGTTTGGTGCCACACCAGCCGTGCGGAAGGGCTTGGCGCCACCCTAACTTAAAAACTCATCCCATCAGTGCCTTCTTCTCTCATTATTTCTTATCTCTATCCAACTTCTTCTATACCTAGATCTTCTGAGCCAGGATTATTTATCATGACTACACTGATTTAATCCTTTAGGAACAGAGTTACCACACTTTCTTTACCTTTCTTCCTGTGTCAAAAATCCTTAAAAATTAAATTCTCAGCCTTGGGTACTTTGCAGCCACAGCTCTGTTTGGCTATCATATCATATCCATTCTTTCCTTGTGTGCTGCAATTCAGCCATCTTGTTCCAGTGCTATGTAAATCAATTTTTAAGTAAAAGAAATTATGATTTATTCAACTTTTATTCAGAATCATACTGATAGGTAATGTGAGTAGATACTAATGGCATGGTGTGTGGCACAAACTGTGTCACACAATGGGACAGCTTGAGCGTGTCTGCGACAATAGTAAGATTAAATTAAGGCAGAAGCTGTTTTTAAGGAACTCGTTAGCAAATGCAATAGAAACCAGAATACCTTTAATTACCATCTGGTGAGCTGTTTGAAATAAGGCCAATATTTTCTTTTAGCTGCTCTGTATATATGTAATACTAGCTTGCCCTTTCTATTATTACAGTAAGTTGCTAAACGACTGCAATATATACCTATTTGTAGATATGTTTTTTCCGTTAATTATTTTCATCTATGTTCTATGTATGGTTTTTGTCGGATGATAATGCTATCTTGTCTAAGTAAACTGCAGCAGTGTTTTGTAATCTGCATTTGAGACAAATTAGAGCAAAATATTTTATTGCTTTTTAACCATTTATGTTCAGATTTGATAGACCTAATAATTCCATTGTTAATTTATGTTTGTTAACATTTTGAGAGAGATGGGTTGTCTGGTTTTTCATGCATTTCTACTTAGTTTTATATTAAAGTTTAATGGAGGGGAAGTTGCATATTGACTAAATTGCTTCCCTCAGGGAGAGCCTGGCAATATCTGTGCTGACAACTATAATGTCTTGTAACTCATGCTAATGTGCCAGGAGCTCCTTATCAAAGCAAGGAGCCTGGGAATTAAAGATGGTGTATCTAGTTGCCAAAGTGGATTCCCTAGTATTAAAGGAGTTGTCAGATAATGAGCAGAATACAATGGGGTACACAGTATTTAGGGCGGCACGGTGGCTCAGTGGTTAGCATTGCTCGATCACAGCGCCAGGGACCCGGGTTCAATTGGGTCACTCTCTGTGTGGAGCTTGTACATTCCCCCCGTGCCTGCGTGGGTTTCCTCCGGGTGCTCCAGTTTCCTCCCACAGTCCAAAAGTTGTGCAGGTTTGGTCGATGGACCATGCTAAATTGTTCCTTCGTGTCCTGGTGCAGGTTAGGTTATAGGGTTTTGGGGATAGTAGGGAGTGGGCATGGGTAGAGCGATCATTCAGGATGGGCTGAATGGTCTCCTTCTGCACTAGTCGGGATTCCGAGAGCATGGAAATGTAGATGCAGGTATGAGAGTGCACAAAAGGAGGCAGAATTCCTGTGTCTCTGAAGATCTCAAATAGTGACAATACAAAAGTTAACATACTTCTGCTTATGAAATGTTTTGTAACATGTTAACCTACCTACATATGTTATGTAACAAATGTAACTGGTTAACAAACCATTCTGATGATAAACCGCCTTCGTGCAAGACCATTTGCAAGTTATCTTGGAAGAAAGGACTGGATGGATGAGTAATAGCTGTTGATGCTTCAGTACTTACACTGTGATCTTTCCCAGGATGTCTTTAAATGAATGAATGTGATGTATCTCAGTCTCACTGAGGGTACTTAAGAACATCGTTGCTGATTGGCAAGTTCAAATCACCAATTTCTACAGGAAAACTGTCGCTCATCAGAGCAAAGAAAAATTTATATATAGTTCTCAGGCTGATCACGCGGCAAAATCTTTATTTATCAGGCTGGAATTTAATTTTGAAAAGTAATAGATGGAATCAAGAGATTAGCAAATTGTCGCTTGCACTTCACAAGCCCCTGCACTGCATTTTCAGGGTTAAGTCGCAGCAACAACTCCATTAAATTCCCATAGCCTAATGACTAGAATTAGTAATTAAAATGAGAAAATGACTGCAGATGCCTTTCAGAAACCAGCCCTTAGTTTCCTGCACAGGGAGCAACCAGGTTGATAAAAGCTGAAGACCAAAGGGATTTGCTTGGTTTGAGATTAAATAAAGTTCGCTATGATTAAGACTCTGCCTAATTCTATCCTATAACAACAGATGGCAAACAAATATCTCCATTAGGAAAGATGAGGAATATATGGAAAGGCAAGCTTTGGTGTGAGCAGCCAGGTCTCCACCGTGTTTGAAGATGCTATTGGCTTCCACACATGATTTAAAAGAGAAATATAGTGCAGTGCATTTTCAAGCATTTACTTCACGTGGTCTAGCTCTCAAATCAAATGAATCAAAAGCAAAAAGGATTTGGAGAATCTTCTCCATTTTTTTCACAGAAACATCTAAAAACTTAATTAATCTACTTACTCATTGACTGTTAGGCAGGCAAATACAATGGCATTTCGAAGCAAATGATCCTCAAAATGACTGCCAATGGCGAATGTGCTTTTGCTGAAGTTGGCTGAGGGAGGAATGCCAGCCAGAAAAGCAAGCAGACTTACTTTCCTTTTTGAATACTGTCATAGAATGATTAATGTCTGCCCTTAGCACCGAGCAGGCAAATGTTGGTTGGGCTGTTCTAGCTCAGTGGGTTAAATAGCTGGCTTGTAATGCAAAACAAGGCAGCAGCGCGGGTTCACTTCCTTTACCAGCCTCCCGCAACAGGTGCCGGAATGTGGTGACTAGGGGCTTTTCACAGTAACTTCATTGAAGCCTACTTGTGACAATAAGCAATTATTATATTATAGAATCATTAATGTCTGTCCTTACCACTGAGCAGGCAAATGTTGGTTGGGCTGGTTTAGCTCATAGAATTTACAGTGCAGAAGGAGGCCATTCAGCCCATCGAGTCCGCACCGGCTCCTGGAAAGAGCACCCCACCCAAGGTCAACACCGCCACCCTATCCCCATAACCCAGTAACCCCACCCAACACTAAGGGCAATTTTGGACACTAAGGGCAATTTATCATGGCCAATCCACCTAACCCGCACATCTTTGGACTGTGGGAGGAAACCGGAGCACCCGGAGGAAACCCACGCACACACGGGGAGGATGTGCAGACTCCGCACAGACAGTGACCCAAGCCAGAATCGAACCTGGGACCCTGGAGCTGTGAAGCAATTGTGCTATCCACAAGGCTACCGTGCTACAGTGGGCTAGATAACTCGGCCAGGATTCTCCAATCCTGCGGCCAAGTTCTGACGCCGGCGTGAAAAGTGGCGCGTCCGTGTATGCGCGCCATGGCCGGCGTGAGTCCGTCTATGCGCGCCACAGCCGGGGCGAGCCCCTGCTTGCGCGCCACGGCCAGCGTGAGTTTGCGCATGCGCATGGGTTCCCGTCTCCGCACCGGCCCCCGGGCAATATGGTGGAGCCCTACAGGGGCCGGCATGGAGGAACATAGGCCCCCATGGAACTAGCCCTCCCGCCGATCGGTAGGCCCCAATTGCGGGCCAGGCCACCGTGGAGGCCCCCCCCCGCCACCCCCACCCCCCGAGGTCGGATTCCCTCGCCGCCCCCACCAGGACGGCTCCCTGCAGACAGAACTCCAAGGTCCCGCCGGGTGGGACCATACGTAACCCACGCTGGGGGGACTCGTCCGAACTCGACGGGCACTCGGCCCGTCAAGGCCCGGAGAATCGCCGGGGGGGCGGGCGCTTTCAACGGCCCCAGACCGGCCGATGACAATCCCGCGGACGCCCGAAAATCGGCGCCAGAGAATCGGTGAGCCGGCGGCGGCAGGTTGTCGCGATTCTCGCGCCACCCCCCGGCGATTCTCCAACCCGGCGAGGGGTCGGAGAATCCCAGCCCTGGTTTGTGATGCAGAACAAGGGCAGCAGCGCCGGTTCAATTCCCATACCAGCTTACCCGAACAGGCGCCGGAATGTGGCAACTAGGGGCTTTTCACAGTAACTTCATACTTGTGACAATAAAAGGTTATTACTATGTGGATTCTCTTTAACATCACATTTAATGCAAAGCAACACTAATAAGCAACTGCCTTCAGAGATTACCTCCAGACTACACGCAATACAGTAGCAGATATTTTGTTCTATTGATTTTGGTGAATCAGGGGTTCCAATATTTCTGCGGTGTGAAAATAAGCAGGCAAGATTTTCCCTGATATTGGCAAAGTCCGATGTGGGGTAGGAAAAGCGGGTTGAACCCTCCGATGGCAATAGTGGCATTTGATGTCATATAGTGTGGAGCTTGGTGCAAAAAGAAGGCAGGCATGGGTTCAACACCATTTTGCTGCCAACGGCCTCGGATTTGCCAACCCCACCATCACCTCAGCGCTTCGATCATCCAGGCACCATTTTTAAAGGCCAACAAATGGATAGAAAGCATACCAGAAAACAGTCTTCACCCAGGTGCACCCCCTGGCACCACCATCCCCCCTGAGCCCAGAGCCTCAACATGAGATCTGCACTCATCTCTGAGCTCCCCACGACTGCTATCCACCATTTACACGCCTTTCGAGACTAGTTGTGCATCAGGTATTCTGACATCATGCCACCAGGGGCGCATTTTTGATGTGGGGGTAGGAATCCGGTGTATGCGTCTGATAATGACATGTGTTACAATGAGGTCCCCAACATTGAATGGTGAGAAACGTGGCCCACCACTGACAGAGAGAGGGGAGCGATCACTTCCTGCTTTTAGTTTGAAGTGAAACGTGACTTTGACCTTCTTGTGATATTTTCCTCTCTCACCGCTAAACCCATTCAACGTGAACGGGAGTGGAAAATCACAGCCACAAAATTTGAAAAGGTCATCATGAAAGATCTTCAGCAGTTCAGTGACGTTGTTTTTATCTTTTAACTCAATAAATATATCAGTGTCGTCAGCAATTTTCAGTCAGTGGTATAAACGGATCGCAGGTAGAGCTCACAATATGTTTTACAACGGTTGAAGGTGGCACAGTGGTGCAGTGGTGAGCACTGCTGCCTCACGGCGCCGAAGACCTGGGTTCGATCCAGGCCACGGGTCACTATCCATGTGGTGCTTGCTCATGCTCCATGTATCTGAATGGGTCTGAGCCCCAAAACCCAAAGATGGGCAGGGTAGGTGGATTGGCCAGGCTACATTTGCCCATTAATTGGAAAAAAATATTTGGGTACTCTAAATTTTTTTTAAAAATGTTTTACAAAGGTTAAAATGCTCAACTGAGAAAATCAATGATTTATGATGGAGTCCCGCACAGATCGGTTGGAAAAGGAGATTTTACGATAAAGCTGAAACAACAATGGAGGGCATTCAGGACTACTCGGGTACAAACTAGACATTATTTTTGAAAGGATTGCCCATCACTGGTTTGCTCTTGAACTGAAGGACCCAAAGGGAAATATTCATGCAGAAGCAGGGAGCATGGCTAAGGTGTTAAATTAGTCACCTGTATTTGTTTTTATATGGATAACAGATGATGTGAAGGTTACACTAAGAGAAAAGGTAAGTAATGGTAGGAGAGCACTGCATTGAGAAGATGTGCTGAAATCATTGTCATCAGTGAAAGTTTGTAAGTCACCTGATCCAGATGTAACGAATCCTAGGTTTCTGAAAGAAGCAAAGATAAGAAATAACATAGAATCATAGAATTTACAGTGCAGAAGGAGGCCAATCGGCCTATCTAGTCTGCACCGGCCCTTGGAATGAGCGCCCTACTTAAGCCCATGCCTCTACCCTATCCCCACAACCCAGTAACACCACCCAATCCCTTGGACATTAAGAGGCAATTTAGCATGGCCAATCCACCTAACCACTTAACATGGGCAGAATGGATAGTCAGAAGCTTTTTCCCAGGGTGCAAGTGTCAATTACTAGGGGACATAAGTTTAAGATGTGATGGGCATAGTTGAGAGGAGATTTGCGAGGGAAGCTTTATTGTATAGAGGGTAGTGGGTGCATGGAACGCGCTGCCGGAGGAGGTGGTGGAAGCAGGTACGATAGTGACGTTTAAGAGGGGTCCTGTACCTCCCCGAACAGGCGGCGGAATGTGGCGACTAGGGGCTTTTCACAGTAACTTCATTTGAAGCCGACTTATGACAATAAGCAATTTCATCTTCTTCTTCTTCTTCTTGACAAGTACATGAATAGCATGTGAATAGAGGGATATGGGCCCCAGAAGTGTAAAGGTTTTAGGTTAGATGGGCAGTGTGGTCGGCGCAGGCTTGGAGGGCTGAAGGGCCTGTTCCTGCGCTGTAATTTTCTTTGTTCTATGTTCTAACAGAGGCATCGGTCACAATCTTTCAATTTGAATTGGATACAGGAGTAACAAATGGATTGGAAGGTCGTTAATGTTCTAAACCGATATTCAAGAGAGAGGAGAATGTTGGGGCAACTACAAGCCAGTCAGCCTCACATCTTTGGTGGGTAGTTTATTGGAGTCTGTTTATCAGGGACAAAATACATTTTGATTTGGAACGGCAAGGGTTAGTGAAGGTAAGCCAGCATTGGTTTGTTAAAGGGAAGTCATGTCTAAATTGAACTCATTGACACAACAAGGTAATGTAGTAAATATTGTGAATATATTGACTATGGAAGACATTCAACAAAGTGCCACACAGCAGACTACTAAGAAGATGGTAGTTCACAATGAAAAACGACAGTATGGATGCAAAACTGGTTCAAAGTCAAGAAGAAACGTGTTGGTAGATAAATGTTATTCAGACTCGGAGGTAGTTTGCAGTGGTTTTCCCGAAGGGTCACACTTGGTACTACCACTATTTGCAATGTTTATAAACAACCGAGACTCAGGTGTAAGACACATAATTTCAAAGTTTGCAGATGATATGAAACCTGACAAAGTAAGGATAGTGATAAGTATTATAGGTTTCAGGATGACATAAACAAGGATGGTGAAATAAGCAAAACAAATCAGATGAAGTTTAATTTGGAGAAGTGTGAAATGACACACTATCAGAGAACGATTGTGGAAAAACAGTGTGCTCCAACTGGTAGCATTTTGAAAAGCGCAGAGGCGCAGAGAGATCTTGGTATCAATATATAAAATTGCAGGTGGCACGGTGGGGCTGTGGTTAGCACTGCTACCTCACGCCGCTGAGGACTCGGATTCAATCCCGGCCCTGGGTCACTGTCTGTATGGAGTTTGCACATTCTTCCTGTGTCATACAACATAGAACATTACAGCGCAGTAGAGGCCCTTCGGCCCTCGATGTTGCGCCGACCTGTGAAACCACTCTAAAGCCCATCTACACTATTCCCTTATCGTCCATATGTCTATCTAATGACCATTTGAATGTCCTTAGTGTTGGCGAGTCCACTACTATTGCAGGCAGGGCATTCTACACCCTTACTACTCTCTGAGTAAAGAATCTACCTCTGACATCTGTCTTATATCTATCTCCCCTCAATTTAAAGCTATGTCCCCTCGTGCTAGACATCACCATCTGAGGAAAAAGGCTCTCACTGGCCACCCTATCCAATCCTCTGATCATCTTGGATGCGTCAATTAAGTCACCTCTTAACCTTCTTCTCTCTAACGAAAACAGCTTCAAGTCCCTCAGCCTTTCCACATAAGATCTTCCCTCCATACCAGGTAACATTCTGGTAAATCTCCTCTGCACCCTTTCCAATGCTTCCACGTCCTTCCTATAATGCAGCAACCAGAATTGCACGCAATACTCCAAATGCGGCTGCACCAGAGTTTTGTACAGCTGCAGCATGACCTCATGGCTCCGAAACTCAATCCCTCCACCAATAAAAGCTAACACACCGTACGCCTTCTTAACAACCCTCTCATCCTGGGTGGCAACTTTCAGGGATCTATGTACATGGACACCGAGATCTCTCTGCTCATCCACACTGCCAAGAATCTTACCATTAGCCCAGTACTCTGTCTTCCTGTTATTTCTTCCAAAATGAATCACCTCACACTTTTCTGCATTCAACTCCATTTGCCACCTCTCAGCTCAGCGCTGCAGCTTATCTATGTCCCTCTGTAACTTGTAACATCCTTCCGCACTGTCCACAACTCCACCGACTTTAGTGTCATCTGCAAATTTACTCACCCATCCATTTACGCCCTCCTCCAGGTCATTTATAAAAATGACTAACAGCAGTGGCCCCAAAACAGATCCTTGTGGTACACCACTAGTAACTGGACTCCAGTCTGAACATTTCCCATCAACCACCACCCTTTGTCTTCTTCCAGCTAGCCAATTTCTGATCCAAACTGCTAAATCACCCTGAATCCCATGCTTCCGTATTTTCTGCAGTAGCCTACCATGGGGAACCTTATCAAACGCTTTACTGAAATCCATATACACCACATCAACTGCTTTACCCTCATCCACCTGTTTGGTCACCTTCTCAAAGAACTCTATAAGGTTTGTGAGGCACGACCTACCCTTCACAAAACCGTGTTGACTATCTCTAATCAAATTATTCCTTTCCAGATGATTATACATCCTATCTCTTATAAACCTTTCCAAGATTTTGCCCACAACAGAAGTAAGGCTCACTGATCTATAATTACCGGGGTTGTCTCTACTCTCCTTCGTGAACAAGGGGACAAAATTTGCTATCCTCCAGTCTTCTGGCACTATTCCTGTAGACAAAGGTGACTTAAAGATCAAAGCCAAAGGCTCAGCAATCTCCTCCCTAGCTTCCCAGAGAATCACAGGATAAATCCCATCCGGCCCAGGGGACTTATCTATTTTCACACTTTCCAGAATTGCTGACACCTCCTCCTTATGAACCTCAAGCCTTTCTAGTCTAGTCGCCTGAATCTCAGTATTCTCTCAGCAATATTGTCGTTTTCCTGTGTGAATACTGACAAAAAATATTCATTTAGCACCTCTCCTATCTCCTCAGATTCCACGCACAACTTCCCACTACTGTCCTTGACTGGCCCTACTCTTACCCTAGTCATTCTTTTATTCCTGACATATCAATAGAAAGCTTTAGGGTTATCCTTGATCCTACCTGCCAAAAACTTCACATGTCCCTTCCTGGCTCTTCTTAGGTCTCTCTTTAGGTCCTTCCTAGCTAACTTGTAAGTCTCGAGCGCCCTAACTGAACCTTCATGTCTCATCTTTACATAAGCCTCCTTCTTCCTCTTGACAAGTGTTTCGACTGCTTTAGTAAACCACGTTCCCTCGCTCGACCACTTCCTCCCTACCTGACAGGTACATACTTATCAAGGACATGCAGTAGCTTTTCCTTGAACAAGCTCCACATTTCCATTGTGCCCATCCCCTGTAGTTTTCCTCTCCATCCGATGCATCCTCAGTCTTGCCTCATCGCATCATAATTGCCTTTCCCCCAGATATAACTCTTGCCCTGCGGTATATACCTATCCCTTTCCATCACTAAAGTAAACGTGATCGAATTGTGGTCACTATCACCAAAGTGCTCATCTACCTCCAAATCTAACACCTGTCCTGGTTTATTACCCAGTACCAAATCCAATATGGCCTCGCTTCTCGTTGGCCTATCTACATACTGTGTCAGGAAACCCTCCTGCACACATTGGACAAAAACGGACCCATCTAAAGTACTCGAACTATAGCGTTTCCAGTCAATATTTGGAAAGTTAAAGACTCCATAACAACTACCCTGTGGCTTTCGCTCCTATCCAGAATCATCTTTGCAATCCTTTCTACATCTCTGGAACTTGTCGGAGGCCTATAGAAAACCTCTAACAGGGTGACCTCTCCTTTCCTGTTTCTAACCTCAGCCCATACTACCTCAGTAGACGAGTCCTTTTTGCCACCGTAATACTGTCCTTGACTAACAATGCCACCCCTCCCCCTCTTTTACCACCTTCCCTGAGCTTACTGAAATATCTAAACCCCAGCACCTGCAACAACCATTCCTGTCCCTGCTCTATCCAAGTCTCCGAAATGGCCACAACATCGAAGTCCCAGGTACCAACCCATGCCGCAGGTTCACCCATCTTATTCCGAATGCTCCTGGCATTGAAGAAGACACACGTTAAACCACCTCTCTGCCTGCCGGTAAACTCCTGCAACTTTGAAACCTTACTCATGACCTCACTACTCTCAACCTCCTGTATACTGGAGCTACAATTCAGGTTCCCAAGTCCCTGCTGAACTAGTTTAAACCCTCCCGAAGAGCATTAGCAAATTTCACCCCCCCCAGGATATTGGTACCCCTCTGGTCCAGATGCAGACCATCCCATTTGTAGAGGTCCCACCGACCCCAGAATGAGTCCCAATTATCCAGAAATCGGAAACCCTCCCTCCTGCACCATCCCTGTAGCCACGTGTTCAACTCCTCTCTCTCCCTATTCCTCATCTCGCTAGTACGTGGCATGGGTAACAACCCAGAGATAATAACTGTGTTTGTCCTAGATCTAAGTTTCCACCTAGCTCCCTGAATTCCTGCCTTGCATCCCTATCCCTTTTCCTACCTATGTGGACCACGACTTGGGGCTGCTCCCCCTCCCCCTTCAGGATACCGAAAACTCATCCGAGACATCACGCACCCTGGCACATGGGAGGCAACACACCAACCGCGAGTCTCTCTCGTTCCCACAGAATCTCCTATCTATCCCTCTAACTATGGAGTCTCCAATGACTAATGCTCTACTCCTCTCCCCCCTTCCCTTCTGAGCAACAGGGACAGACTCTGTGCCAGAGACCTATACCCCATGGCTTACCCCTGGTAATTTGTTCCCCTCAACAGTATCCAAAGCGGTATACTTGTTACTAAGGGGAACGACCACAGGGGATCCCTGCACTGACTGCTTCCTCCCAGCCCCTCTCACCGTCACCCATCTATCTTTATTCTTCAGAGTAACTATATCCCTGAAGCTTCTATCTCTGACCACCTCTGCCTCCCGAATGATCCGAAGTTCATCCAGCTCCAGTTCCCTAACGCGGTTTCTGAGGAGCTGGAGATGGGTGCACTTCCCACAGATGAAATCAGCAGGGACACTGACGGCGTCCCTCACCTCAAACATTCTGCGTGTGTCTCACCTCCACAACCCAAAGATGTGCAGGGTAGGTGAATTAGCCACACCAAATTTCCCCTTAATTGGAAAAACATTTTTTTTTTAAAACAATCAATGAATAAAATTCCTTAAAGGTGATGGTCAATTGATTAGGTGGAGAGAAAAAAAACACTGGGGTTACTTTGGTTTATTAATAGAGGCATAGAATATCCAGAACTTTGTATATCACTGATTAGGCCACAGCATATTGTGGACAATTCTTGGCTCCATATTTCAGAAAATATGTAAAGGCCTTAGGGTATAAAGAAGGTTTACCAAGACGACAGCAGAGAGAGGTGTAGCCATCTGGGATGGCCATGTCCCGATTACAAAATGGACACCCGCAAAGAATGCAGGGAAAATTGGACAATGCTAAGAAACAAGCAGGTGCAAGCTCTGTCTGTTGATTAGAACCTTAAACCCTCAGACAGGACAGAAACTACCAAACAATCTACATACTAATGAGCCATCTCCGGGGACAAAAGGGAAACATTTAGATACACAATGTTAAGGCACACTCTCCGGCGCCAGATGAAGCTAAGACAAAGCAGAACGACAGTCACCAGGACACGCCCAGCAATCAGGGAATCACCCCTCTATTGGAGGAAAATTGATACAGATGATTGGGAAAGACCCAATTAGTTGAGGCCAAGTTCAAGGCCTGCCCAAAAGCGCGCAAAGCCCTTTTCCGTATAAAAGGTATCCCCCAAGGGAGAAACGCCCTCTTTTGGCTTTGGCTCTCACCGAAGAGAGAGACCTGCCTAGCAGCTGCATCAGACCAAGTAAGTCCCAAGCCAACGCACGCTACGAGATAGACGCTCGTAGTTACTACCCTGTAAACAGCTCACTCCAGCAGCCTCAGAACCGAGCAACGGCCATTGTTCCTCTGACTGAGTGGGCACCTGAAGCTAAGTATAGGCTTTAGTAATAGTGGTAGTTTAGATTGTAGAGTTTATGCATGAGTAGATTTGACTGTGTGTAAATAAATAAGCATTGCTTTTGAACTTATTAATTAGTGTATCGAGTCATTGATCAGTATTCGGTTCTGAACCTTGAGGCGGTGTCGAAAGATACCTGGTGACTCTTGAGCAAACATAATTAAATAGAGCCAAGAGCCAACCAAAAGTTAGAAACATTTACTGGTGACATCTGACGGGACTCGACTTAGAAGTGGCCTAACCACTCCGAGAGAACCCAAAATTTGAATTGAGAATCCAATTGGGAACAGAAAAACCACAAGCGTCAAAACAGTACTGATCAAGCCTCTGAGATTTGGAAGTGTGTTAATGCATGCGTACTAACAGGGATATAAGGTAAACCTGAGCGATTTTGTTGCGAAAAACTGTCGGGAGTTTTGTAGGCCGGAAATTAGCGTAAGCCGTACCCATGTTTACATCATCGCTTTATCACCCCCTGTTGCAAATTCAGTAGAGATCCTAGTAGAGAAAATGGCAATGAAGGCAATGGAACGCCTTATGAACCCCCAGGAATTCGAGGTCGCAGCGACCAGCAGTAGAGCAGGACAGTGTCCCGTTTGGGAAGATGAGATCAAAAAATATCTCAAAGGGAAAGGATGGCCCCTTTAGAGTGAATTCTGTGATATTGAGGAAACAGGACCTGGGAGAATAGGACATACTTGGTGGGAGAACCTGTCAGAGATCCACAAGAAGAGCTTGGGAAAAGCTCGCAAGCTGATGGCAATCGTGTCCTGTTTGGCACAATTGCGAGGCACAGAGGAGGTCGTTAGGACCCTCCGTAGAGAGATAGAGGAGAGAGGCAGAAGGGGTGAGGTAGACGTGAGTGAGGTAGAGAAAGAGAATCGAGATCTGAAAGAGCAGTTAGCAGCAAGGGACAGAGAGGTGGATGATACCAAGAGGGCACATCAGTCTTGTCTCGCGCATTTGAACAGTTTTCAGACACAATACGATAAGGCCTACCAGGACACGCAACGTGCGGTCTTGGTAAGACAAGAAACAGAACAGCAAGTTGAGAAATTGTAGAAACAGTGCAATGATTTAAAAGCAGCCCTACGAGCACTCCATACGTCCACAACGGAACAAAGGCAGAGCTCAGTAGACCATGCAAAGTGCCGGAAGCAAATTGCAGAATTGCAATCTCTGCTGTCCGTGCAAAATGGATTTCAGAGTATATTCAGACCCCAATTAGAGCAAGAAAACGGCCCTGATTAGCAGGAATTGAACAAGACTGCCCATAGATACGTACATGGGACATGTACGCAGGAAAAACCCCAGAAAAGGAAAGCACCCCAACCCCCAACCGAACAAGCAGAACACACCCCCATGAATCCTGTAACCACACACCGCAGGGCCGCAGGAGAAGGAGAAGCAGATTTCCTTTACACAACCCCATTAACCATGACCCAATAACGGGACACGTGTGGAAAAATTACACCGTTCCTTCCCACCTCAGACCCCCACCAATTTTTCGCAAAAGTCAAACAACAGGCAACCATGTACGGCCTTGACGAAAAGGAGCAAGTGAAGCTCACAGTTTTGAGCCTCGAACCTTCAGTCGTAGCAGCCCTTCCCGACTCACAGAATGTAGGAGGAGGCACACTCCAAAAGATGCACACAGCGATCCTTGATGCGATCGGTTTTAACAGAGGAGACCCTGTAGAAGGCCTAAATAAGAGTAGGGAAAAGAAGACAGAGCACCCCACGTTTGCTGGACGTTGTGGATTCACTTTACCGCAGTTTTTGGAGAGTCAGCCCACGCCCATTTGTCCCCAGATAATATGGCCAAATGGACCCGAATTCTTGTCTCCCACGCCACAGAAGCAGGACGAAAAGCTTGTGCAAATTATGACCCCTCAGATGAGGCCCACAAAGAAAAATGGGTTTTGAAGAGATTGTCCTACAGTTGGGAGCAATCGATTGCAGGCAAAACCGCATTTATAACGCCCGATGAAGAGCAGGCAGAAATGAACCCAGTTAAAGCACACCAGAACCCCGCATGGGTAAATGAGGGTAGGAACAGCCCACCCCAGCCAAAACTTCACGAATGTTATAATTGTCGACAGCTCGGACACTTTGCATGAGAGTGCAACGTGCCCCAGAAGCAGCAGAGAAACCAACAGACAGGCACCCTAAACAAGAATAGGGCAAAGCCGATCCATAGCGTTAGCACCCGTTCAGAGAGTACAGTCATGAACGGCACCGACTGACGGTGTTCGGGCTCCCCAACTTGGGTCTGCGACACCTTTTGGGACAGGTTCGATAGACAGGTAGTAGCAGGCAAAGTCTGGGGACATGCTGTAAAATTTTTTTGGGACACAGGAAGGTCCCGCACCACACTCAATTCCTCCACGATGTTTCAGCGAGACACGTGGCCCACAACAGACACCAGCACACTCAGCGGTTTTACAGGTCATTTACAACAGGGACACATCACAGCCCCGATAGCAATACAAATAGGGAACATCGCAACCAAGCACCCCGTAGTTTTAGTTGATCTGCCCCAGACAGCAGAACATATCCTTGGGATCGATTTCATGAGCCCCCATAATCTTTCTTTTGATCCAGTTAACAAGTGTGTTTGGAAAATGGCAAAGGCAGCACGAGCCCCCGCCACACTCACAGTGGGAGAATACGTAAATAGGATTAGCTCAGTAGGAGACTTCTGGTTCGACCCTCGAGCCATTAGTGCAGACATACAGGTTAGGGCAGTCCTGCAGGAACACAAAGCAGCTTTGCACACCACAAGCACAACTGTGGCACTTTGGCTGGCTTTGTGAATATTACAGGTCCCGACCCTAAACCCCAGAAGAAGTATGGATTTCCCCAGGAAGCAGAGGGAGAAATCTCCAAAGTAATATAGAGTTTGTTGGATCAAGGCGTACTCAGATCTGTAGCCTCCACAAACAACGCACCGATTTGGCCCGTCAGGAAACCGGATGGATCATGGAGACTGACCATTGATTACCGGGAACTGAACAAAGTAACCCCAGCAGCAGCCCCCACCGTAGCCACGAGTCCCGAGACCATGCTCAAACAGGGACTCCAGTCAAATTTTTTTTTCTGTTTTGGACATTAGTAACGGCTTTTGGTCCATTCCATTGGATAAAGCATGCCAGTACAAATTCGCCTTTACATTCCAAGGGCAACAATACACGTGGACCTGCCTTCCACAAAGCTTCCACAACTCCCCCTCCATTTTCCACTGACAGCTGGCAAATGGATTAGCAAAATTTTCCTGCCCCGATTGTCTGGTCCAGTACGTGGACGACTTGTTACTACAGACAGACACAAAGGGAGAGCACATTTTGCTTCTTGCCGAGCTCTTAGCACTCCTAAAAGAAATTGGTTGTAAAGTCAACCCCAAGATGGCCCAGATTCTGAAAGAAAAAGTGATTTACTTGGGAACAGTGATCACTCATGGTAAATGCGAGATCGAGCACAAGAGAATTGACTCGATCGTCAAATTGCCCCTTCCCCACAATGTCTCAGCCCTCCGGTCATTTATAGGACTAGTTGGTTACTGCCGAACCATATTGACAGTTTCGCCACGAAAGCAGCGCCCCTTTCCGAACTTCTCAAGAAGCAGGCACCTTGGGAATGACTTCCACAGCATACAGATGCCGTGGACGCTTTAAAAAGAGCCCTCAGCACAGCCCCCGCACTACAGGTCCCAGATCCACATTCCCCGTACGCTATCGAAGTAGCAAGCACTGACCGAACCCTTTCGGCCGTGCTCTTCAAGGAATGCCACGACCAGTTACACCCCGTTGCATACGCCTCACGCATGTTAGACCCGTGGAGCAAGGATTTTCTGCCTGTGAAAGGCACCTGCTCGCAGGTATTTGGGCAGTACAGTACTTCGCCTACATTACAGGGCTCAACCCCATTACCATCCTCACACAACACACACGGACAGAGCTATTGTTAGACGGCCGACTTAAAGATGGCACAGTCAGCCAAATCCGCGCAGCCCGTTGGACCCTTCTTTTACAGGGACGGGACATCACGGTAAAGAGAACCAAAACCCACACACTCCTTGCCGATAATTTGCAGTATGCAGGCACCCCTCATGAATGTGAGATCATCACCACGAAACAGAACACAGGCCCATTTATTCCCAAAACAACCCCCAGGAAAACAGGTAGTACACCCCAGAGACCCCAGCCCACAGACATGTGCGTACCCCTGAAGATATATGTGGATGGCTCATCCACAGTGTTGAACGGAGAGAGAATTACCGGTTGCGATATATATGTAGAGGACGCGCAGGGACACGCCCCAGATGAAATTTCCTTAAAGTTGCCAGGACACTTAGGCTCGCAGGCAACAGAGCTGGTAGCGATTGCATATATTGTAGATCACCCCGACTCGTTCCCGACCCCAGCAGACATCTATTCAGACAGCTTGTATATCTGCAATAGTTTGACAGAGTACCTACCACTCTGGGAAATAAGAGGATTTGTTTCCGCGAACGGTAAACCCCTACCCTCAGCCCCATTACTCCGCCATATTTTAGAGACAGCGAAGGATAGGAAATACGGTATAATTAAGGGTCGCAGTCATCACCGTTCTTCCCCCCCCTGGTAATGTTAAAGCAGACGCCCTAGCGAAGGCAGGCTCCAGGCATGGTTATTTTTGGAACCCCCCCCGCCCCCCTCCCTCCCCCCCCCCCCCCCCCCCCCGCCCCGATAGCACCCCAGTACACGCAGTTCAGGTCTCACAGACCAACATTCAGGATTTAGCGAAGGCCCAGAAAGAGGATGAGAGACTCAGGGAAGTTTTAACGGGAACCTTCCCAACCCCGTACAACAAGTTTACAAACGCAATCTCCACACACAACGGTGTGATTTTAAAGGATGGCATTTATATAGTTCCCAGCCAGGACAGGAACCAGATCATTTGTCAGTTCCATTATGATCATGGCCACCAAGGAATTGAACCCACCCTAGCCCACCTCAGACCGCTTTGCTGATGGCCTGATTTAAAAATCGATGTCACACACTACGTAGAGAATTGCTTAATCTGTGCCCAGAACAATCCAGACAGATATGCTAAAAAGGCTCAACTTAGTCATACCCGCCCCGTTAATGGACCCTGGACATATCTCCAGATAGATTATATAGTACCCCTACCCCCGTGCATAAATGGTTACAAGTATGTGTTGGTGGTCATAGACACCTTCACAAAATGGGGGGAAGCATTTCCATCACGAACTAATACGGCCAAGACAACAGCTAAAATATTAACACACCACATCGTTACAAGATGCGGCCTCCTACGCAGTATAGAGTCCGACCAAGGCGCCCATTTCACCGGACGTGTAATGAAAAACGTCCTCACGATGTTCAGCATTGGACAAATGTTCCATATCGCATACCACCCCCAGTCAAGTGGTATTGTAGAACGAATGAATAGGACATTGAAAGCCACCCTCAGGAAAATGGTACAGCAAAATAATAGCACCTGGGATTCAGTTCTCCCATTTGCTTTGATGGTTTTAAGAAACACGGTATCTACATCCACAGGTTACATCCCCCACACCCTCATGACCGGACGCCCCATGAAAGCCACTGAGTATTTATTAGGACTGGATTTGGCCAGCCCCGCAGTTACAGCCCTCACACATGAAAATGCGGTTACACAACTAGTACAGAACATAAAGGCAGCCCAACTCGCCGCAGCAGTGAGACTTGGAACCAGGAAGAAACCAAGCAAGGCTTGTTTGGACAAAACAGTACACGCCACTGAGTTTACAGTTCGGGCAACAAGTTATGCTTTCCCTTTACAACCCCACTTCATTCCTTTCCCCCAAGTTTTCCAGACCGTACTCCATTTCGGACAAAATCAGCCCCTCAGTATACAAAATAACCTATCCCAATGGTAAGTCTGCGTGGTTTCATATAAACCAGCTCAAGGCTTACAGCTTGCAGAATAACCACACACACTACATCCTGCTCGCAGCAGCAGACGATCACGCCCCGCCCACAGATCCACAGATGACGTATTCCTACCCTCCCCCAACCACTCCAGCCCGTCTTCAGACACAACTTCAACTCCACCTCTCCCTTCCCTCAACCAGCAGCGACAGCGACAGTGATAGCGATCACGACGACGATAGCCACAGCACACCACGTTACGACTACACCCCTGTACCAGGCCCCACTCCCAGTGAATCTGAGCATGATTCTACTGACCCATTCGAGACCACTTATATCAAAGCCCCTGACCCAGACCCACCGCCCGATGATTACGGATTGAAGCATAGTAGCTCCAACCTCGACGATTCTGGCACCGAGACAATTCGTTCTGGCTCATCCGGAATGATGAGATGGACCCCAATTCGCCCCAAGCAGCTTTAGTACGGTTACTACAGACAAGAGTTTGGCAGCCGGGAGAAGATGATGACATAGAGTCTGACTCCCACCAAACGAATCCCTTTGCGACCCTGTTCGCTATTGAGCAGTGAGGTGTCCAGATGATGCAGAAAAAGGAACCGATGGAGAGATACGGTGTCCTTTCTGATGGAACCTGCACCATGTTTGTTGAATGTTTGTTGAATGTTTGTTCGTTAGTGTTATCGTTAAGTGTTATGTGTAAACTCGGAAAATTTTCACGGCCTCACGTCACCATCCCCTTTGACGCCCAATGGCCGTTAGAGGAACTAGTTTGTCCCCAGGAACTTGTTAATGGAACAAGTTTGTCCCAGACAATAGTTCAGAGGAACTAGTCTGTCGATAGAACCCGACTCATAGTTGCTCTCCTAATTCAAAAGGCAGCCCCCCCACGACAACCACATTCTTACCCGTTCTTGCCGGTTGCTCAGGCAGTGGAGAAACGGCATTGGTCCCCACCCTGCCTGAGGACACCCCTCTGGTCAGCTACGATCGGGTAGAGCACATATGGCTTTGATCACCGTCCTAATCGGGGATTCCACCCATTTCTTACCCGCTGCGGCCCATACGCACCCCATTTTGGCTCGTTACGTTCGAAATTCTTTTGTTTAGTTTTGGCAACCCTTAGGTTGCTTCCCTATGCTATTTACATCCTCAAACATTGGGATGGTAAATCACACAGGCTGCGAGACGGCTCGCAGTACGGCAGTATTTTTCTTAGATGTCAAATCCAAATATTTGGTTTAAAAGAAAAAAAAATGAGTGAGTCACAGATGGTGACCAATTATTAAGGGAAATTGGCAATAAAGGACAGACAGACAGACATACGAGATCTTAAGCAAGATAATAACAGAAATTATGCTTGTGTTCACAGAACTCCGGAACCCCAGAGGAAGACAAAGAAGAAGTCCGACAAAGATAAAGACAGCCTTCGTGTTCACATGGATCTTAGCGGGATCCCTTCAGTTGCGCGCGGACGCTACCCCACTGACCCCTACCACACAAGCCGTAAATGATTCTCACCCCTGCAATACACGGAACCCCGAGATAACTAGCCCAGCGGCAGCTAGCAATACCCCGACCTGGTGTGATAAATTTATCACCTGGTACTCACTCTCATATGTAGTCGAAGCTCTCTTAGTGCTGGCGATACTTTGCAGTGTCGTGCAAACATTTAGAGTGAGGAAATGGCGAAACAGAGCATATCGCTCTCGCACCCCGGTATACAGATTTAGGTCCCCCATTTTCGGATTCCACCAGACCCCCGAACCCATTGGGACGGATTAAAGAGCATCCATTTTGTTCTATGAATAAAGAGATTCCATTCCATATAAAAATATTCCATTCTATGGAATAAAGAGAGGTAAACCTCTGTGTCTGACTGCCAGGCCAGAGAAATTTGTGTGCTGCTATTTTGTGCAGTTTAAGATGTATAGATTATTTTTGGATTGTTTGTATTTTTGGATTGTTTGAATGAGGATAGTTTATTGAGAACAGTTAGAGGTTCCAGTCTTTTATTTTTCTGTAATGCATGTATTAATGTCATAGCGCCTCGTAGAATTTTATGATAATGAATGTATTTAAAATGGGTCAGGTAAAATTATGTTGCATAGGATAGGACAGTGTAGAGCCTAAGCATGGGTGCCCCGGTGATCAGAGGATGAAGACGCCATAGTAATGTCATCCTTCACACTTCGCGTTGAGGATCACAAGGAGGGACTGTAGCCATCTGGGATGGCCACGTCCCGATTACAAAATGGACACCCGCAAAGAATGCAGGGAAAATTGGACAATGCGAAGAAACATGCAGGTGCAAGCTCTGTCTGTTGATTAGAACCTTAAATTCTCAGTCAGGACAGAAACTACCAAACAATCTACATACTAATGAGCCATCTCCGGGGACAAAAGGGAAACATTTAGATACACAATGTTAAGGCAGACTCCCCGGCGCCAGAAAAAGTTAAGACAAAGCAGAGTGACAGTCACCAGGACATGCCCAGCGATCAGGGAACCACCCCTCTATTGGAGGAAAATCGATACCGATGATTGGGAAAGACCCAATTAGTTGAGGCCAAGTTCAAGGCCTGCCCAAAAGCGCGCAAAGCCCTTTTCTGTATAAAAGGTATCCCCCAAGGGAGAAACGCTCTCCTTTGGCTTTGGTTCTCCCAGAAGAGAGAGACCTGCCTAGCAGCTGCATCAGACCAAGTAAGTCCCAAGTCAACGCTACGAGATAGGCGCTCCTAGTTGCTACCCTGTAAACAGCTCAATCCAGCAGCCTCAGAACTGAGCAACGGCCATTGTTCCTCTGACTGAGTGGGTGCCCGAAGCTAAGTATAGGCTTTAGTAATAGTGGTAGTTTAGTTTGTAGAGTTAATGCATGAGTAGATTTGACTGAGTGTAAATAAATGAGCATTGCTTTTGAACTTACTAACTGGTGTATCGAGTCATTGATCAGTATTCGGTTCTGAACCTTGTGGCGGTGTCGAAAGATACCTGGCGACTCTTGAGCAAACGTGATTAAACAGAACCAAATTAAGAGCCAACCAAAAGTTAGCAACAGAGGGTATTCAGTTATGAGGAGAGGCTGGAATCTTTGGGTTTGTTCTCCTTGGAACAGTGAAGGTAAAGTTGGCGACCCAGTATAGATTTCAAGATGATGCATTTTGAAAGAGTAAACAGGGAAATATAGTCCCTTCTGATGAGTGGATCAATAACTATAGACCATGGGAATCAACAAAATTCACACAATAAAGCAGGATGTAAGACATTCGTAAGCTGATTGGAGCATTCATCCAGCAGGTCTCCAAGTCTATAACCTCTCTGAGTCTGAGGAGCTAATGAATCTTTCATGGCTAAGCGTGAATATCCAAGAGAGATGCTACTACTGGTTCAGCAGACTCCTGCAAAGAGGATTGAACTGCAGTGTTCATTGCTCTGACCATAGTTTCTATTTGGGTCTGGTTAACTCAGTTGGCCGGATGGCTGGTTCATGATGCGGAACCATGCCAAGAGCACAGTTTCAATTCCCATGCTGGCTGAGGTTATCCGCGAAGGCCCTGCATTCTCAATATTGCCCCTCACCTGAGGTGTGGTGACCCTCAGATTAAATCACCACAAGTCAACTGCCTCCCAAAAGGGAAGAGCAGCCAATGGTCTTCGAGGACGATGGTGACTTTCAGCCTCCATGGTTGATTGCAAAGTGTTGACAAAATGCCCTAGAACCATACATTAATTGGTATAGGATTCCAAGAGGGTGAAATCATTGTGCATATTCACGCGTATATGAGTGCAAGCAGGAGAAGGAATAGTGTACGTCCCATTCTGATTGGAGGGGAAGCTTGTGATACAATGCGGGTGGAGGATTGCTCGTGCTGAGCCTCAAGTCTGCTGTGCAAGGCTGTTAACTGAGTGAAAGATCGGAGGAGGATGCTTCCATTGGAAATTCTGTTCAGGTCCTTAGACATGATTGCAATGCAGCAATCAAATCAACCTGCTCCATCAACTCTCTCCACAAATATTGAGTAATTTGGGTAATGGTTAGCCATTGACCATCCAAAGGAAAGGATATATCTTTTATGGCTCCCATTTGTTCTGCAAGGACTTCTGTGATAGTATCCAAAAGTCAAAGTGTGCTGGTCATGATTGTTTGCTGCTTCAAAGTGCACTTTCCATTTAACATCAGTGAAAGCTGCACCTCCGACTGCAGACTGACGTTAAGGTGCAACAGACCTGCCAGCTTTCCTGAGCAACCTGTAAGTGTTGCAGCCAAACTTCAACCTCTGTTTCCTCTCAACTCCTTGAACATGATGTTTTTCCCCCCAAAATCAATGTGCCATCTTTCCAGCAACTCCACCTTCAACCCATCCAATCAGGCTTTCACCATTTATGGCACAGCACTGAAACAGCCCTCAGCCAAATCACAAATGACATGCTGTGTGACCGTGACAAACTATCCCTCCTCATCCACACAACCAAGTCAGCAGCCTTTAATATGGCTGACCACATCATCCTTCTCCACCGCCTCACCTACTTCTTCAGTCTGGATGGAACTATCACTGATAACATTTCAACCTGAGAGTGATTTATATGAGATTCAATTTGTGATACTCAGGTTAGATGCCTAGATCCTAAGTACATATGTTGATGACAGTCACACAAAAAAACCTACAGTACAAGAAATAAAGAAGTTACAATATAAAGATTATCTTTATGGCATAGTCAATTAAAAACAGAAACAACCCATTGACACATAAGATTTCAAGGTGACAAAACTCCAAAAGCACATTTGGTTCATTTTTGTCATGAGTAAGTTTTAACACCTATCTAAGCTCCAAGTTAAAAACACTTCTATTCCCACCTTTCCTTGCTCTCCTGAGAACCTCCCATCAATTCTGTTTTTTGCCTCCAATCAACAGGTATGAAATGAAAATGAATGAAAATCACTTATTGTCACAAGTAGGCTTCAAATGAAGTAACTGTGAAAAGCGCCTAGTCGCCACATTCCGGCGCCTGTTCGGGGAGGCTGGTATGGGAATTGAACCGTGCTGCTGGCCTTCCTTGGTCTGCTTTAAAAGCCAGCAAATTAGCCCAGTGTGCTAAACCAGCCCCTTATCTATCACCTCAGCCTATACTCTGGTAGTTTTATGGTCAACATTAATTGTATTTGTTTCTTAACTTCAGATTTAATTCATTGAATATAAATCCCTCAGTAGCCACTGTGGGTTTGAATCTTATGATCATCAGGCCAGGATTCTGGATTACTACACCAGTAGCATGGCCACCACCTGTCCCCCATTATATCAAAAGTCTTATTCTTAAATTGAAGCACATTGGGTGGGATTCTCCTGAAGGCCCAATTGTCTGCTGATGGGTCAAAGGGCCACCGCGGGAGACGTGAATTTCCCACGGGATTTTCCACTGGTGCCCGCCATGGCAGATCAGGAAACCCGTTGGTGGCAGGCATAAAATGCCTCTGCATCCTGCAGATGAACGCCCAACCGGAAACTTTCCTTCACGCCAAATTCTCCATTAGGCCAGCAGGAAAACACTCCGGTGCAAAACACGTCTGGAACGAAATGGCGTGCAGATGCTGAGACCTACCTTTATAGGGCTCTGCTCAGATCACCGATATGCAAGGAGAGGGTATGCTGGAGGCCTGCAGTTACTGGTCTCTGGAGGAACACATCACAGCGAATGGTGGGTGGATTTTCATGCATATGGTGCATATGGAGGTGGGGATCCCCTTGTAGCAGCTTCATTCTCCATGGTATCGAACATTTGCACTCCCATCATCTTCCATGGACTTTGCTGACTTATCCATCAAGCTTTGGAAAGTCTGGCTCCTCACCAGCTTTCGGTAGGTATGCTGCCAGGCCAGGAGAGGGAGCGAAGGGCAGAAGGTCTTAGGGTGGGTGGGATTGAGGCGAGGAGGGGCAACAAAGATGTTGTAGGGGGTAAGGTTGGGAGGTGGAGGATGAAGACATGTGGGGGTGGGGCTGGGAGGGGAAGGGGACGGTGAGAGTTAGGAGGATCAAGGTTGCCCAGGGGGATAAAGAGGTGGTGGGGGAAAAGAAAGGTACCAGGATGGAGGTGGAAGTCTTGGGGTAAGGAATTGTGGAGGCGATTTGGAGGGCCATAGTTGTTGGGGAGGGGGGAATCATGATGCCGAATCATCAAATGGTCTTTGATAATATGCCTGTGAAGTACTTTGGGATATTTTATTACATGAAAAGTGTTGCATTAATGCAGATTGTTGCTTGTGCCGTTAGCCTTTGCTCTGTATTTTAAATGATCCCTTGCCATGCAAATCAATAAAGCTTTCCACAGCATTAGCGAATGGATGCAGCAAATGCCTCGTCCAGCTGATCTGTGTCACATACTAAAAATGCTGCCGTAACTTAGCAAAAAAAGAGAGATCAATTCAATGACCAGAAAAAGAAATGAATTGTATTAAGTCAATGGTTAGCTGGGTGGGCTGGCACGTGCTCCATTTGGCTTTTGTGCCCTTGGATTCGTGCTATAGATAAATTGACCAGGGATCTCATTCCCAATTGTTGTACATCGTCTCTTGCTGGAAGTGCATATTATCAGGAAAGATCTGGGGTAACAGCCTGGGTGAAATACCTGACAGCTGTCTGTACCTTTAGAACCATAACCTAGTTAAAAGCACAACTTTTACCAGTGCGGTCATTTCCAATGGCTTCAGTTGTCATTTACAGTGCGACCTTCTGAATTAGTGAGATGATAACATATAATTTACGGCCTGCAACTGGATTACATTTAGTTGTGTGTCAAACAGGCATGGTAGCACAGTGGTTAGCACTGTTGCTTCACAGCGCCAGGGTCACAGGTTCGATTCCCGCTTGGGTCGTTGTCTGTGCGGAGTCTGCACATTCGCCCCATGCCTTCGTGGGTTTCCTCCGGGTGCTCCGGTTTCCTCCCACAGTCCAAAGATGTGCAGATTAGGTGGATTGATCATGCTAAATTGCACTTCGTGTCCAAAAAAGGTTCGGTGGGGTTACTGGGTTACGGGGATAGGGTGGAGCTGTGGGCTCAGGTAGGGTGCCCTTTCCATGGACCAGTGTAGACTTGATGGGCCAAATGGCCTCCTTCTGCACTGTAAATTCTGTTATGGGCCAGGGATTACAAACTCCAAAGAAAATTATGGAGTTCACCTGACCTATACCTTTTTTGGTGAATTTGGCTAGGATGAGCACAAAAGCCTTCACTTGAGGTGTGATTAAATAGTCTTCCTTGACACTTTAATCAAAATAAGCTTTATTCTAAGAACTTATTGAACATTTATATGTAACCAAACAGTAAGAATTTTTATCAATTTCAAACATAAAAATACCCCACAGCTACAGTAATCTATGTATAACACTTAATGAATTCCCCCTTAACTGTTCCAATTCAAAAACAAAGTCCCATAAACCAAAAAACCCTTTTCAAGGGCATGGCCCAGCACTCTGCATTCTCACTTGAATGAGACTGGTTTTCCCTGAAATTCTGAAGCCATCTCACAAGCAGGTTTAAACCCTTCCGGAAAGCAAACTATATCTTAAAAGCCACCACCAGATATTTAAAATGAAACTAGAGAGAGACAGGCCAAAACACTTCTTTCTCCTGTCTGAGTGCACAGCAGTCAAATGTGAAAGCAAAACCAAAAACAGCTCACAGAGACACAGCCCAGCTCCACACAATGACATCACTGAAGTCATGTGATAAGATAAAAATCTTTCTTAAAGGGACACTCCTATGACAATTCTATAAAAGAAAATATGCAGAGTATATTGCTGATTCTCAGTAAAACTGGTGGATTGTGTAAATTATGTCTGGGGGGTTAAAAACATATTCGGAATTGTATGGTACCAACTATCACAATGTTATTTCCACCTAGAATATTTTGTGAAATGATAAACATTTAAAAGGCAGGATATTGCATTATGCTTTCAATGCACCTACTCCCATTCAGGGTTATTTACTATTCAGTTAACATTGCTCAAGAAGGATATATATTGATGTATTACACCAGTGGCTGTGCCATTCCCTGTATGCTAAACCATTGTTAAGCATTACTCTGATTCCAGTTCTTTTTTACTTGGAAAATCATTAAATATTTCTTCTCTGTTTTATTGTAATTGTGGCACTTCTAATCCAATGGACGGGATTCTCCATAGCCCGATGCCGTAATCGTGTTCAGCGATCAGGTGGAGAATGGGCTCCCATGCCGAAATCGGGGCCAGCCCCGGTTTGACACCGGTACACCATCCTCCGCCCCCTCGAAAATGGCATCATTGTGATGCGCAGCACGCACTGTTTCAGCGCTAGGGCTGGAGGGACTGGTGGGGGGTCGCCAGTGAGTGAACTGTGGGGTCACGGTTTGCGGGTTAGGTTACGCGCTCAGCCGGTGTCATGTTGTACGGCGTGACTGGTGCAGGTCGTCAGCTGTGCGCATGTGCGGCCCGGGACCTGGTCGTTTTTGGCACGGGTGGAGGGGGTTTCAGTCGGCGCCGGTGCTCACCCCTCACAGGTACTGGAATCGGTGAAGTGTCGGCGCCAAATTTCCTGTCGTGAAAGTCGACACATTCTACGCTGGCGTCAGCACTTAGTCTCCAGAACGAAGAATCCTGCCCATTATCTTTGCATTTGCTCGTGGATTGAGGGAATTTTATTTGGATGAAACGTGGGTCAACTTTATTTAGCTCCAAACTTTTAGGCATTTTCAAAGCAAAAACATCAAGAAATATCTCTAATTTACTACAAACACTTTCCAAAATCAACAGCAAAGTGGGGTTACCAAAAGTCCACTTAGAATTTGGATACTTAGATACTGAGACACAAAACATTAGCAATCACTGCACAGAGTTCAAGTACACAGGCAATGAATGGATCAACAGAGAGAGAGACTTAAGAGACCACTGACAGTAAATTGGATAGAGAAAGAACAATGGGATACTGGCAGTGAGAAAAAGAGAAGGCTTGGCATAAATTGCCCCTGTATATTATTAATGCCAAGTCGCATTTATCAGTGTGGGTTTATTGTCACATAAAAATGCCAAATGAAAGCTTTCTTGCCAGCACAGTGAATAGTAGAAGGGCCTTGGTTCAATCTTCAGCATGTGCTGAGAAATGCTCAATTATCAAACAACATACTCCTTCAAAGCTTATATAGGATAGTGGCTGAGGAACAGTACATCAGCAAGCTTTGTATTTTCCTGCGGTGAAGGGGACAAAATTGGGAAGAGAAGCAATGGGTGGAATTTTCCGATATTTTAAAAAAGTTTTGGTCCTGTCGAGAAAACGTGGGACAATCGCGCCGGCGTCATTGGTGGCAAAAGTCGGCATATCTCAGCCACTTTAACAAAAAGGTGCGACCGCCAAGGTCATCTCAGGCAACAGGGGGTGGACGTCAGCAGCCCGTCTCATCCTCAGCTGTGGATCCTGGGAAACACCTAGAGGTAGCGGGAAGGTCAGGAGGAGTAAGAAACGAAAGGCACTTAGTGGGCACAGGTGAACCGAGGCACTAGTAAAGATAAATCACCACTGCAATAGTGCACTCATATTAAAAAGCACTGTGTTTACCTTTAAAGAACCTCTATGATATCATGTCTTGGTGTCATTCTTCACAGACACCCGCATAAACCTGGCGCTTCATCCCTATGCAGTGTGAGAATGCCCGCACGTCTTTCCCACCGCCCACACTCATGATGCAGTAAAGCTGCAGAACCCACCCCCCCCCCCCCCCCAACCTCCCATTCCAGGGAATGTTCCTGCAACCTTCCACATCAACACTCAGGCCTCTCATGTCTGTCAGCATTCTCTAGTTATGAGGATGCCAAGGGCTGAAAATGTAAGAAATCGGTCCATCTTGTCAGTAGGTTGTGAACCATACTGGGACCCCTTGGAGGAGGCAGTAGCAGCTGACATGTGTAATTCAGCCTCTCTGGGCTCCCAGATCAGCCTATTTAGTGGCAGGTTGTGGTCAGCTCTGCGCCAGACAGGAGTCAGACATTTCACAGACGATAAGAGGAGCATTGCTCTGTCCTCAATGCAAACTATCATCATTCTCCTGCAGCATCCGGCCAATTGTTTTACTGCCCTGCACATGATTGTGCAGTCATCAGGATGCCCTTTCACAAGCACGACTGTGGTGACAGAATGTAAGGCCCCATGTTGGGGGAGGCCTTCACGCCCTCATCCTGGTTTTCCACAAACCCAAAGGTGATAAGGGCATCCCGAGCCCGGCGCCCCATGTGGGCCCTAGCCATCACCTGAGGCCCTCCTCCGTATTCTGCGCGGCTTGTCCCTCGCCGCCCTCTTCGATCTCCTCCTCATCCGAGGCGATGTGGTGTTCCGTCATTTCCTCTTTGTCCGGCTGCTCGCAGTGCCAGGTTGTGCAGAGCCCAACTTACCACTATGATGCATGCCACACTCTGGGGGTTGTATTGGAGGGTGCCTCCAGATAGGTATTCCAGGCACCAAAACCACACCTTGATCAGCCCAATCGCCTGCTCGACCAGTGCAGCAATTCAGTGCAGCAAGTCTCAGCGGGTGTTTGTAGCCTCCGCACTGGCGTCATTAGGTATGTCCTGAGTGAATACACTTTGTCCCTGAGGAGCCATCCCTCCAGCCACTGCTCTCCCTTAGATGACTGGAATTTGCGAGCATCCCAAGTTGCAGCTGAGATGGGCGCTCCCTGGCACTGTCTCCTCTTTCAGGGCGTTGGTCCTGACAGCGTGCTGCGTTACATTGATGCCACTGCTCGATAGCCATCAAAAGAATTGTCAGCTCACTTGCTCCATCATCCTCCTGATTCAAAAGATGAAAAGAAGAGAACATCAAAGAGAGTGATGAGGCATCTTGACAATGCCCTGACCTCTCAGGATCTGGGATATCTGCTCTTGCGTATCCCCCTACACAAGTGCCTTTCCACTAAGACTCACTCACTCCCCTGTCACACAATTGCCATTTCCCAAAGTTGTCCCTCTCAACTCCAACTGAATGAAGCCTTGAGAGCCTCAGCGGCCCGTGTGATTCCCCCTAGGGTGAAGAGTGAGGGCATTTCAGTGCATTCAATGGCCTGCATTCTAACTTGATGAAAAAATCAGATGGTAGCACCCACCATCTCCTGAATGGGGTGAATGATGAGCACTTTTACCATAACGTCTTGTATTGGGGGTATGCCAGCTGTGTTACCTCTCTTGATGATGTGTATTAGCCTTGGAGTTCAATGTTTGGGGGCTATGCTGCCAAAGAGTAATCTATTTAAATGAGGATCCCAACCATCTGTGGCAGGATTCTCATTATAACACTGGTGAGGGGCCTGGAAAATGAGAAAACGCGAACTCACCAGAGAGAATCACGTTTCCTGATTCTCGCCAGATTTTGCGCCCGTGTCGCCATTCTCGCTGGTGGCAAAAGCAACTGAAAATCACCCCGAAAGTATCGATTATGTTAATTGTTAGATTGATTTAATTGTCAGGTGGCACCATTGCTAATTAGACCTGTTCCAAACATCCCAATATGGTTTCAATCAATCTCTGAAATTTAAAAACAATAATCAAGTATTTTTTATTTGCCGGAACTATTCCATGCAGACAATCAATTTTATCTCATTTATTCACCATTCAAACTGTTCAAAAATTTCTAACATCATTTAATTTTGCAATGCATCTTAGAATTCTTTCATCCCACCAGTTACCCAATGCACAATAATGTGAGCTTTACATCTGAAATGCACTAATTTGTTCTGAAATGTCCTCGAGTTGTTGTGCTAGCCACCTTAATTAGTCTGTTGAAAGTTCCAATGTCACCTTCTTAATTATTTTCAGCTGTGAAGAATTGATACGGAATTGATACAAAAGTCCCTAAATTAACCAGGATGCATTTGAATCTTGTCTGCTGAGATTGTCTCCAAATCCCCCCAGAAACTCCAACCAATTTTTTCCACTCAGCATTTGCACTTGTGTTTCTATTGTAGGTGCTCTTGTCAAAATTTCTAGTGGAAACAAGGATCCAAAAAATGGATACTGAATTACATCTGTACATCCAAGTCCAAATTTCCCCCACTGTCTGCCTCAAAGTTATCTGAAGACTACACTTGATGATAAATCCTCATTTGGTGCACTAAGGGAGTTGGTGAGCAATAAATATTTCTTGAAGTTCTGCTAAAGGTTTCTGAGCTTTTTGTTCAGATGTTCATAATCCTAAAGAAAAAGGGCAGCGCGGTGGCGCAGTGGTTAGCACTGCTGCTTCACGGCGCCAAGGTCCCAGGTTCGATCCCGGCTCTGGGTCACTGTCGGTGTGGAGTTTGCACATTTTCCCCGTGTTTGCGTGGGTTTCGCCCCCACAACACATAGATGTGCAGGGTAGGTGGATTGACCACACTAAATTGCCCCTTAATTGGAAAAATGAATTGGGTACACTAAATTATTTTTTAAAATAATAATAATAATCCTAAAGAAAATCCAAATTCATTGCATCAAAATTATAAAAGTTTGAAAACATGAATTCAATGGGGATAAAATCTCAATTTCTTGAATATTCTGTAGCAGGTACAATCATAGAGATTATTATCGACAATACGTTCAGTTTAGCTAACTTAATTTGTCCTAAATATTGAACTTCAAAGTTTACTCTGGCTTCTAAATTTAAAAGGGTAAAAAATGAAACTCATTATTTTGCAGTGTTGAAGCAGAGAAAGAGAGAAATTAGGAGCAGGAGTAGGTCATTCGGCTCGTCGAACCTACTATCTTGTTCAATAATAATAATCACTTATTGTCACAAGTAGGCTTCAATGAAGCTACTGTGAAAAGCCCCTAGTCGCCACATTCTGGCGCCTGTTCGGCGAGGCCGGTACGGGAATTGAACCCGTGCTGATGGCATTGTTCTGCACTACAAGCCAGCTGTTTAGCCCACTGTGCTAAACCAGCCCCTGTATGATCATGACTGCTCCTCCATCTCAGCGCCATACTCCCCGTATTCTCCCCATACCACTTGACACCTTTGGAGTGGAGATTTCGATTTCCTTCTTCGATGTGTTCCGTGTCTTGGCTTCCACAGCCTCCTGTGGTAGAGAATTCCACACGTTCACCATCCTCTGAGTGAAAAAGTTTCTACTTATCTCAGTCCTAAATTGCCCACCTCGTAGACTCTGATCCCTTTTTTAGACGCCTCAGCCAGAGTAAACAACATCCCTGTATCCACTCTGACTGACCCCACCAGAATTCTACACGTTTCGATGTGATGCCCTCTCATTCCAGGCCCATTCGACTCATTCTCTCCTCAAATGACAATGCTGCCATTCCAGCAATCAGTCTGGTGAACCTTATCTATTCTCCCAATTACGTCCTCAAAAAAACTCCAATAGGTTTGTCAAACTTGATTTCTCTTTCGTAAATCCATGTTAACTTTGGAAAAACGACTTGCCTGTGGCGCAAACTATTTGATTTTCCCGTCCCAGGAGTCAGGGGTCAGCTGAGCACTTTAATCAAGGGGGAACACTTGCTCCCATTCATTGCAGGGGGATAGCAGTGAGGAAGCCAGTTCCTCGCTGCATGGATGGGGCCCTAACCAGATTGTTGGAGGCCATGGAGAAGAGAAAGGCAGCAATCTACCCTCAAGCTGGCAGGAAATCCTCCAACAAGGCTGCCCGCATGAGTGCCAGCACCCTCCAAAAGAGAACGGGGGTGCATTGCCGCAAAAACGTGAACGACCTACACTATTCTGCCAGGGTAAGTGCTCCTTGTCTCCTCTTTGTACACCATCATGCTGTCACTCTTCAGAAAGCCACCTTAACCCCACACACTGCCAGCTAGCAGGGAACCCAGCACCCGACCTCCCACAAGTTTCCTCACACTTTATGGGACTTGTCTCCTCACAGCCCCTCCCTGTTTACGTGCTGTGCCCTTATATGCCAGGTGTCATTGACATCTGACCCTCCCAGGTATCCAGCAGACGCCACCCCTATTTGTCTTCTGCAGCATAAGCTTGCTCACAACCATCGCAAGCGAGTGAGGATGGGTGGTGGAATTCCGGAGTTGAAGATCCTGACTTCATTTGAGGAGAGAGCCCTGGAGCTGCCAAGGGAATAGCAGGAGCAGGAGCAGGCCTGTACTGAGAGCGAGGTGGGCCTGCGAGGGAAAAGTGAAGACCCTCTGCAATGTTCACCCAGATCTGCAATGTTCACCAACTCAATCTGTAAGTCTGCGGATGATACAACTGCGGTGGGTCGTATCCCAAACAACGACGAATCAGACTACAGAAAGGAAATAGATCATTTAGTTTCATGGTGTACTGAAAACAACCTCTCTCTAATTGTCGGAAAGACCAAGGAACTGATCACCGACTTCAGGAAGAGTTCCACGGCTCCGAAGTGGAGATGTTCGATAGCTTTAAATTCCTGGGGGTCACCAGTCAGTCTGTTGATACTCACGTTGATGCAACAGTCAAGAAAGCCCAACAATGTCTCTACTTCCTCCGGAAGCTAAAGAAATTCAGCATGTCTGCATCGACTCTCACAAACTTCTACAGATGTGCGATAGAGAGCATCCTATCTGGCTGCATCACAGCCTGGTATGGCAATTGCTGGCCAAAGATCGCAAGAAACTGCAGAGTGTGGTGAACTCAGCCCAACGCATCACACAAGCTTGTCACTCCCCACATTGATTCTGTCTACACCTCCCGCTGCGTCAGGAAGGCAGACAGCGTCATCAGAGACCCCTCCCACCCAGGCATTGTCTTCTTCCAGACCCTTCCATCAGGCAGAAGATACAGAAGTCTGTATCGTGTTAGGTACACTGATCTAACACTGGCTGTAACTGGATGCAGCTTAGATCAGAAAGATACTCCAGACCTTGAAGTTGGTTCTATCAGGTTTATTGAACTGATAGCACAGTTAGCACAGTTCTCTGTGAGTTTGACTCTCTGCTAACTTAAGTGTGGTTACTCTGTCTGACTGAACCAGACTAGCTCTTAGCCACGTGGTGTGAGATTGTAACAACGCCCTTGACTGACTCTCTAGATGTTCATCGGTGGAAAGAGGCAGAGTGTGAGTGTCTCGTGTCTTTCCGAGTCAGATCCCACCCCTGAGTGTCCTGCCTGCTTATTGGTCATGTCCTGTTCTCTGAGTCCATTAGCTACTCAAGTTCCTAGGAGACCAGGGGCGAAATTCTCCGTTATCGGCGTAAAGTCCGCCCACCGGTGGAAAGAGGCAGAGTGTGAGTGTCTCGTGTCTTTCCGAGTCAGATCCCACCCCTGAGTGTCCTGCCTGCTTATTGGTCATGTCCTGTTCTCTGAGTCCATTAGCTACTCAAGTTCCTAGGAGACCAGGGGCGAAATTCTCCGTTATCGGCGTAAATTGTCTGTATATCATTATGTGTGTGTCTACATATCGTGACATCTACCCTTTTTTTATGTTTGGATGACATATGTGAATGTATTTACAAGAAGAGGCCAATATTAACATATATACATGCAGTGGATGTGAACATATGTACATGTGAAAACAGCTGTCTAATGCAAGAACACAGAACATAGCAAACAGAACAAATGTTCATAAGTCCAGTCTCTGTGGCTTGCGTCTGATCCTGGTCGACCGCTGGAGAGGTGGTAGTGGGGACGACAGTGCCTTGATGGGCAGGATTGAAGCCTGACTGGTGGCCTCATGAGTCAAGGTATCAGGAGGTGGCAAAACAACAGAAGGAAACGGAGAAGAATGTGATTGCGGGCAGGCAACTTTGCGTAGTGCCCATCTGTTTCGTCGCACAACAGAACCATCAGCCAGATGCACAACATACGAGCGGGGGGCAGCCTGTCAAACAACAACAGCTGGAGCTGACTTCAGGGGGGATATGGGGGATATGGGGGAGGGGGGATATGGGGGATATGGGGGAGGGGGGATATGGGGAGGGGGGATATGGGGAGGGGGATACGGGGGATATGGATATCGGGCAGGGGGGGAGGCTCACCCTGGCTGCTCTGACGAGGTCGTTCACCTTCTTGTGGCACTGGGTGCCTGTCCGTGGTGTCAGGGTCACAGCGGTGACGGCCTCTGCCACCTCCCTCCACAGACGCCGGCTGTGGCGTGGGGCAACTCTGCGGCCGTGCCCGGGATACAGGGCCTCCCTCCTCTGCTCCACTGCGTCCAGGAGCGCCTCAATGTCACGAGACTGGAACCTCGGGGCTGAGCGGCGGGCGGCCATCCGGTCGGGTGTTCTGGTCGGGCGGGGGAGCAGCGCGTCCTTAATGAGCTGTCACGCCATGCGGCGTGTATGACGCCGCACGCGTGAACCACGTGAGCCAGCGCGGATAGCATCACATCACTGCTAGCCAATTCCGGGCCGGAGACTTTGCGCCGTTTTTGGCGGCGTGTTGCAGGTGGGATTTGCGCCGTTTTTGCCGCTGGTGGGCGGACTTTACGCCGATAACGGAGAATTTCACCCCTGGTCTCCTAGGAACTTGAGTGATGTCATGCCAAAGCAACATTTGGCCCTGTTCAGCTTCAGGCCATTGGCGTGGACAAGGCGGAATACCTGCTAGAGACGGGAAACATGCTCCTCGGGGGTCGTGGACCATATGATGATGTCGTTCACGTACACACGAATCCCTTCGATGCCCTCCATCATCTGCTCCATGATGCGATAAAATATCTCCGATGCCGAGACGATGCCAAACGGCACACGGTTATAGCAGTACCTGCCAAACGGTGTGTTGAAGATGCAGAGCTTTCTGCTGGACTTATCCAACTGGATTTGTCAGAATCCATGTGACGCATCTAACTTCGTGAAAAACCATACATGTGCCATCTTACTGGTGAGTTCCTCCCGCTTCGGGATGGGGTAGTGTTCACGCATTATATTCTGGTTGAGATACTTGTGATCAATGCTGATGCGCAGGTCTCCAGAGGATTTTTTAATCACCACCATCGAGCTTACCCAGTCAGTCGGTTTGGTTACCCTGGAAATGATCTCCTGCTGCTGCAGCTCCTTGAGCTGTTCCTTCAGGCGCTGCTTCAGCGGAGCCGGGACCCGGCGTGGTGCATGGACCACAGGCTTGGCATCAGGTCACAGAAGGATCTTGTACCGATATAGCAAAGTGCCCATCCCATCAAACACATCTGGATACTGAGCAAGGATGTCATCAATGCCAGCTTGAAGATCCACGTTGTAGGATGTCGTTGAATAAACCCGCTGCACCAGGTTTAGCTTTTTGCAGGCATGCGCACCCAGTAGGAATGCCCTGTCTGACTTGACAATTTCAAACCTTAGCCATGCATGGGTACTCCGGTTGGAGACGAGTAGTTGACAGGACCCCAGTGCCGTGATAGCATTACCGTTATAGTCCAGGAGCTGACAGGCTGCCTGAAGGACCTTGGGGGAGGCTTCTTGATGTGTTTGAAGTCTGCCTGTGAGAGGAGGTTGGCAGAAGCATCTGTGTCCAGCTAAAACTGGATGGAGCAGCGGTTGACCTGCATCACCGCACGCCATTCATCCTCCGAATCCACAGCGAGGATGGACTGAATGCGAGATGAGTTAGGTATGGCATGTTCAGGTGTGGTAATGATGCCCACTCGTTAGGCGGACTCCAGGCACTCGTCCTCTGGATACGTTGTACTGCCAGGATCAGAATCCTGTAATCGTCGTTGCAAATTCTGGACGCGCCGTCGTCGGAATTGGGAGCGCTGGCCTCTGACTGGTGGTGCAGACCTGCACAAGGCTACATAGTGTCCAGGCTTCCCGCAGTTTAAACATCGCCTGTCTCTTGCAGGGCAGTGTCTCTTTAAGTGGGCGTTGCCACAGTTCGGGCACGTCATGATGTCGGCGTGGTGAGGTGGTGTATGTCATCGCACATGCGCAGTGTGGTCGGCAGACGTCTGCACCTGCACAGTGTGGGTGTCGGCCGCTTTGTTATCCCGTTCGCATCGTGAATGCGTGGGGCTCCGGGAAAAGCACGCGAGATGGCCGCTTCAATGCTGAGGCGCTGCATCCGGGAGATGGCCTGCACACTCACTGTCTCGTGGGAGGCAAATTTCTCATTTTCAGCCGATTTGTATTGGCAATACCGATTTTCTGCGTGCTCATGCACTGTACATATTTCAAACGCGACTGGCAGGGTCATATGCTTGATTTTTAAGAAGCTGCTCTCTCAGAGGATCAGAGTGAACTCCAAACACAATTTGGTCTCTGATCATGGAGTCAGCAATATCACCAAAGTTGCAGGACAGCGTTAGCAGGTGGAGGCTCGTTAAGAAGCATTGAAAGATTCATCTTTACTTTGAAGAGGTCGTTTGAATATGTAGCACTCGAAGATTTCATTGGTGTCCACTTCACAGTGACTATCGAACTTGTCCAGGATGGTCTGAAACTTTGTCTTGTCCTGGCCTTCGGTTAAGTTAAACGAGTTGAAGAGTTGGATGGCTTGATCACCGCTGTTGAGAGGAGAAGCGCGATCTTTCTTGCATCAGACGCACCCTCGAGGTCTGAGGCTTCGATGCACAGCAGAAACCTTTGCTTGAATGTCCGCCAGTTGGCACTGAGATTGCTGGAGGTCCTGAGCTGGTGAGGAGCCTGAATCTTCTCCATGGTGCCAGGATACATTTGCTGGTCGTCATGGAACGGACTGAGGTAAGCCACCTTAAATTAGTAGTCTCCTAGTATCATGGCATGTTAGGTACACTGGTCTAACACTGGCTGCAACTGGATGCAGCTTAGATCAGAAAGATACTCCAGATCTTGAAGTTAGTTCAATCAGGTTTATTAAACTAATAGCACAGTTAGCACAGTTCTCTGTGATTTCGACTCTCTGCTAACTTAAGTGTGGTTACTCTGTCTGACTGAACCAGACTAGCTCTTAACCACGTGGTGGAGGTGGGAGATTGTGACAACACCCTTGACTGACTCTGTAGATGTTCATCAGTGGAAAGAGGCGGAGTGTGAGTGCCTCGTATCTTTTATAGTCTGATCCCACCACTGAGTGTCCTGCCTGCTTATTGGTCATGTCCTGTTTTCTTATGTGTGTCTGCATATCATAACAGTCTGAAGACCCACACATCCAGACATAGGAACAGTTTCTTCCCCACAACAACAACAATTCTCCCTCGGATTGATCTGTTCCCTGTAAGAACACTATTCACTATGTCCCGCTGCGCTTTGTTTGGCCCTTTGTTCCGCACTGTAACCAATCACTATTTGTAGATGTACCATTTGTCAATGTACTCTGTCGATTATTCTTTTTTGTCTTCTATGGACGTACTGTGTACGCTCCCTTGGCCACAGAAAAATGCTTTTCACTGTACTCCGGTACATGTGACAATAAATCAAATCAAACATAACCAAACTAAATTGAGTTCTGTGTATCCCAGACCTTTGACCTGACCATGTATGGATCGGTGCAGACTTGATGGGCCGAATGGCCTCCTTCTGCACTGTATGTTCTATGTTCTATGTACTAATATCATGTCCCTTTCCTTGCAGGAACATCACCCGCTCAGCCTGGCCTGCCCACCAGCAGTGCCCCCCCTCCCCCGCTCACCTTCAATGAGGCTTCTAATGAGATGGCGGAAGAGGACACAGAAGCAGCATTACAGCTATCACACGCCTTGGTGGAAGAACTTAGCAGGCAGGCTTCTGGGTCACTAACTGGTGAGCACTACTGTCTCTGATGCGCATCAGGTGGAGGCAGGGATTTTCCAGGGATCGGTCAATCAGAGGTCTGCTGGATCTCAGGACACAGCTGTCCCCCAGCCAGGTGTCATGCCTCTGGAGACGTTCATCCCTCAGCTGCTTGAGATGCAAAAGCAGAACGGGAATAGCAGGAGAGGTTGTCAGCAAATTTCCTGCAAGGCCACATGGAGGAGCCCCAAAGTCTCCAGTCGCAGGAGATGTTGCCAGTAATGAATTCAAGCCAGGCCAACACTGCAATGATGGTGTCCGCAGTGGAAAATCTGCAGCTAGAATCAAATCCATAGCGGGAGATGTCTTGACGCACAGCTGAGTCTCTGAGCAGTACGGTTGAGGGCTTCAACTGCATGGTGCAGGAACTGGTGGGCATGCACGAGTGATTGCGCCAGAGGACACCGGGACTTCTGGATTACATTCCAGCTGCCCCTCCATCCTATGGAATGACTCAAAGACCCACAAGCACCTGAAGAGAGGGGGTTCCACTGGAGACACGGAGACCTAAGGAATGTCCAGCTAATCTGACTCTCCACACCTTCCAGGGACCAGCGCAAATCAGGCCCAGTGGACCAAACAGGGTGGCACAATACCAGTGTCATCCAAAACTAGTCTGGGGCCCTGTAGGTCTTGCTCAGATGTGCATCCTTGGACACACATATTCATAGTGGAAGGGTATGGAAGGCTAAGGAAGTGTAAGGACACAGTGCGAGCGCCAGTGAAGGTAGGCATCAGTAGTTGGGGAACATCATTGTCACTTGTCAGATTATAAGCTGTCCCTGAATTAACTGTTATTTTTGCTCACAAGCTTGCCACCTCGGAACCGTAACCTGATCTCCCACTGGCATGGCGCTTCTTCTCCAGGGAACACAATTGTTATCACTGGGCTTCAGGCCCGCCAGATGGTAATGCCCTCTCATTGCAAATGTTTCATTCATTGTTACCTGTTTCAGTGAACCCTAGACCATTGCTCCTTGTCCCCTTCTAGAGCAAAAGGACAGAGGAATGTAGTGCAGAAATTCACTCAGATATGAGCCGGGATGTTAGCGTGCTGGCATCAGTCAGACAGATGTCAGTCATAAGTAGTAACTGAACATTCCTCACTGCATTGATCAGGCAGCAGGTACTCTAGGACTCCCTGATGAATGAGAGCTCAGCAATCTTCATTCCCGAGTCACAGAGCGGCCACAATATCCTGGGGGGAGTCACCCTGCAGGCCAGAGAGCTGGGTGTCATCCATGAAGCAGGAGGCAATGAGAGTGTCTCTCGCCCTCCAGCTCATGCGTACCCTCACCCCTCCTTGGCCTCCACCCTCAACCTACTCTGCAGGCTGTTCCTCGGCACCCTTATGCATGTCCTCCTCATGTGAAGACCCGCGCTGCTCCTCCAGGTCATCATCAGGAACCACCTCGCCCCACTGAGTGCTAGATTGTGGAGGGTACAGCAGACCACAATGTTATATTACCATGATTGGTAATATGTTGTATTCTTTGTCTTTTCTTCCAGAATGACCCGATATAGTATTGACAAAGAATATACCGATCAAAAGATTGAAACAAAACAATTTATTATTACACTACTAATTAAATGAAGTTCGAACACTCTACTGAGCTACAGATGATAATGAATGATATTGAATCTGTCGTACAGTATTCAATATTCTATCTAGTCACTAACTGCACTATGATCTAACCTCGTGCTATCTCTAATTAACATTTGATCTGCTCTAAGTTTCTCCTTGTGCTTCTCACCATGCTTCTCCCAGAATTCCCTGAGAGGCTGTCTTTAATACAGAGAATTAGTAACGCCCTCTAGTGTTTGATTTATACAGAGATGTAATTATTAACCCTTCACTAAACTGAATATATACATTTCATTACACATAACAAAGCGGGAGACCCTCTGGGGTCTCTACTAAAGGGCCCCATCTGATCTTTCAAGGCAGCGGAAATGCATCTTTAACAGCCCAATGCAATGCTTGATGACAAATCGGGTCGCATTGTGAGCCTCATTGTATCTGATCTCCGTAGCGGTCTGTGGCCTATGCACTGGCGTCATCAGTCATGACCAAAGAAGATATCCTTTGTCCCCAAGAAGCCATCCCTATAGCCCGGGGTGTCCCTCGGAGGGGTCAGCAATCTGGGACTGGCCTAGGATGAACCTGTCATGCACATTGCCAGGGGAAACATGCATGACATTCATCTGGTTGTCGGCCACCAGCTGGATATTTAGGGAGCGGAACCACCTTTCAGTTATGAAGGGACCTCCCTGATACCATAGGGTGTGGAAAGTGGCATGGGTACTGTCTCTCATCCCCTGTACCTGTGGTAGACCAGTTATAGAATTACAGAATTATACAATTCCGACAGTGGAGAAGGAGGCCATTCGGCCCATTGAGACCAAACCAACCCTACATAGGCTCAATCCCCCGCCCTAACCTTGTAGCTCCACCTAGCATTTGGACACTGAAGGACAATTTAGCATGGCCAATCCACCTAACCTGTACATATGTAGACTGTGGGAGGAAACCAGAGTACCCGGAGAAAAGCCACGCAGACATGGCGAGAAAATGCAAACTCCACACAGACAGTCACCCAAATCATAGAATCACAGAATAATACAGTGCAGAAGAGGCCATTTGGCCCATCGGGTCTGCACCAATGCATAAAAGGCACCTGATCTGCCCACCTAATCCCACTTGCCACCACTTGGCCCATAGCCTTGAATGTTATGGCGTGCCAAGTATTCATCCAGATACATTTAAAAGGATGTGAGGCATCTTGCCTCTACCATCCTCCCAGGCAGTATATTCCAGACGGTCTCCACTTTCTGGGTAAAAAGGTTTTTCTTCAAATCCCTCTGAAACCTCCCACCTGTCACTTTGAACTTGTGTCCCCTCATAACTGACCCTTCAACTAAGGGATACAGATGCTCCCTATCCACTCTGTCCCCTCATAATCTTCTACACCTCAATCAGGTTACCCCTCAGTCTTCTCTGCTCCAGAGAAAACAACCCAAGCCTATCATAACTTAAATGTTCCATCCCAGGCAACATTCTGGTAAATCTTCTCTGCACCCCCTCCAGTGCAATTACAGTGGGCTAAGACAGCTGACTTGTAATGGAGAACAAGACCAGCAACATGGGTTCAATTCCCGTTCCAGCCTCCCCGAACAGGCGCCGGAATGTGGCGACTAGGGGCGTTTCACAGTATCTTCATTGAAGCCTACTTGTGACAATAAGTGATTATTATTATTATTATCCTTCCTCTAATGTGGCGACCAGTATTGCACACAGTACTCCAGCTGTGGCCTCACCAAAGTTCTATACAGCTCCATCATGACCTCCCTGCTTTTGTAATCTATGCCCCGATTGAAAAAAGCGAGTGTCTCATATGCCTTTCTCACAGCCTTATTAGCCTGCCCTTCTGCCTTCAGAGATCTAGGGACAGACACATCAAGGTCCCTTTGTTATTCGGAACTTCCCAGTGTCAGGCCATTCATTGAATATTTCCTTGTCAAATTACTCCCTCCAAAGTGTAACACCTCACACTTTTCAGGGTTAAATTCCATCTGCCAATGCTCCGCACATCTGATCATTCTGTCCATATGTTCCTGTAACCCAAGACACTCAACCTCACTGTTAGCCACCCGGCCAAAATCTTTGTGTCATCCACAAATGTACTGATCCTACCCCCCATATAATTATCTATATCATTTATATAAATGACAAACAATAGGGAGCCCAGCACAGATCACTGTGGTACGCTACTGGACACTGTTGTCCAGTCACTAAAGAAGCCATCTATCATCACCCTCTGTCTCCTATTGCTCAGCCTATTATGAATCCGCCTTATCAAATCACGCTGTATCCCATGTGCATTTGCCTTCTTAATAGATCTCCCAAGTCAAATCCATGTAAACTACATCAACTACACTACCCTCATCTGCACACTTGGTTTCATGCTCAAACAAATTCAATCAAATTTGTTAGGCATGACGTCCCTCTGACAAAGCCATGCTGACTATCCCTGATCAAAACTTGCCTATCCAAGTAGAGATAGATTCTCTGTCAGAATCTTCTCCAGTAGTTTCCCAACTACTGACGTGAGACTCACTGGTCTGTAGTTCCCTGACTTGTCTCTACAAACTTTCTTAAATAGTGGGACCACATTTGCTGTTCTCCAGTCCTCTGGCAGCTCTCTTGTGGCCAGAAAGGAATTAAAAATTTAGGTCAGAGCCCAGGCAATCTCCTCCCTAACCTCCCTCAGCAGCCTGGGACACAATTCATCTGGACCTGGAGGTTTGTCTACTTTTAAGTCAGTCAATAATTCCAATACCTTTTCACTCCCTATGACAATTTGTTCAAGAACCTCACAATCTCTGACTGAGTTCCATAACTACCTCCTCATTCTCTTGGGTGAAGAGATGTGAAATATTTGCTCCGGTCAATGTCCTCTGGCTCCACCCACAGATTTTCCCCTTGGTCCTTAATGGGCCCAACTCTTTCCCTGGTTATCTGGAGTTGGAATCAAACCTCGGTCCCTGGTGCTGTGAGGTAGCAGTGCTAACCACTGTGCCACCATGCTGCCCCAAACAAATCCGTAGTCCTCTCATCCTGGTCCTGATTTGTGAGCAGATTCACAAACACAGACAGCAGGCTCACTCAGCACAGACAGCAGACTCACACAGCACAGAAAGCAGACTCATATAGCACAGGCAGCAGACACACACAGCAGACAGCAGGCTCACACAGTAGAGACAGCAGATTCAAACACACAGACAGCAGACTCACACAGTACAAACGGCAGATTCACACAGCACAGACAGCAGAGTCACACAGCAGACAGCAGGCTCACACAGTAGAGACAGCAGACTCAAACACACAGACAGCAGACTCACACAGTACAAACAGCAGACTCACACAGCACAGACAGCAGAGTCACACAGCAGACAGCAGGCTCACACAGTAGAGACAGCAGACTCAAACACACAGGCAGCAGACTCACACAGCACAGACAGCAGACTCACACAGTACAAACAGCAGACTCACACAGTACAAACAGCAGACTCACACAGTACAAACAGCAGACTCACACAGTACAAACGGCAGACTCACACAGTACAAACGGCAGACTCACACAGCACAGACAGCAGACTCACACAGTACAAACGGTAGATTCACACAGCACAGACAGCAGACTCACACAGCAGACAGCAGGCTCACACAGTAGAGACAGCAGACTCACAGAACAGACACACACATCACTGACAGCGGACTCACACAGCACAGACAGCGGACTCACACAGCAGACAGCAGGCTCACACAGTAGAGACAGCAGACTCACAGAACAGACACACACATCACTGACAGCGGACTCACACAGCACAGACAGCGGACTCACACAGTACAGACAGAAGACTCACACAGCACAGATAGCAGAGTCACACAGTACAGGCAGCAGACTCACACAGTAGAGACAGCAGACTCACAGAACAGACACACACATCACTGACAGCGGACTCACACAGCACAGACAGCGGACTCACACAGTACAGACAGCAGACTCACACAGCACAGACAGCAGGCTCACACAGTACAGACAGCGGACTCACACAGTACAGACAGCGGGCTCACATAACAGACTCACACATCACTGACAGCGGACTCACACAGCACAGACAGCGGACTCACACAGTACAGACAGCAGACTCACACAGCACAGACAGCAGGCTCACACAGCACAGACAGCGGACTCACACAGCACAGACAGCAGACTCACACAGTACAGACAGCGGACTCACACAGCACAGACAGCAGGCTCACACAGCACAGACAGCGGACTCACACAACACAGACAGCAGGCTCACACAGCACAGACAGCGGACTCACACAGTACAGACAGCACACTCACACAGCACAGACAGCAGACTCACACAGCACAGACAGCAGGCTCACACAGTACAGACAGCGGACTCACACAGTACAGACAGCAGATTCACACGGCACAGACAGCGGACTCACACAGCACAGACAGCAGACTCACACAGCACAGACAGCGGACTCACATAACAGACTCACACAGTACAGACAGCAGACTCACACGGCACAGACAGCGGACTCACACAGCACAGACAGCAGACTCACACAGCACAGACAGCAGACTCACACAGCACAGACAGCAAACTCACACGGCACAGACAGCAGACTCACACAGCACAGACAGCAGACTCACACAGCACAGACAGCAGACTCACACAGCACAGGGAGCAGACTCACACAGCAGACAGCATACTCACACAGTACAGACAGCAGACTCACACAGTACACACAGCACACTCACACAGTACAGACAGCACACTCACACAGCACAGACAGCGGACTCACACAGTACAGACAGCAGACTCACACGGCACAGACAGCGGACTCACACAGTACAGACAGCAGACTCACACAGTACAGACAGCACACTCACACAGCATAGACAGCAGACTCACACAGCACAGACAGCAGACTCACACAGTACAGACAGCAGATTCACACGGCACAGACAGCGGACTCACACAGTACAGACAGCAGACTCACACGGCACAGACAGCATACTCACACAGCACAGACAGCTGACTCAGACAGCAGACCCACACAATACAGACAGCGGACTCAGACAGTAGACTCACTGATGAACGGTTACTGCCTTATCATCATGTAAGGTAAAGTCCCCTTTAAGACTGGGCTTGTAACCCTGGGGACTCCGCCTCTGGCTCCGCCCATCTGGGAGCCATACATAAGGGCTGCCTCATGGTCTGTAACAGTTAGCTCTCGTCTCTAACTCTAGCATAGTTATTAGTCTAATAAAGCCTTCTTTACAGTTTAATCTCTAAGTGTCATTATTGAGGGTACCTCAATTTATTAGACTAAACTAGATTCAGGATGGACGCAGGCCTAAAACCAGAGAAGCTCAATCTGGAAGCACGAACGCCGGAGGCGAAGGAAATTTTTAAATACTGGCTGCGGTGCTTCGAGGCCTACCTGGACTCTGCAGAGACTCCCATCCTGGGTCCACGCAAGCTGCGTATACTCCACGCCTGGGTGAGTCACAGAATCTCCGCCACGCTCGAAAAGGCGACGACTTATGAGGAAGCGATCGAGTTTCTCCGCAAGTGGTTTGTCAAACCCATCAATGAGGTGCACGCCCGGCATCTGCTCTCTCCCTGCCGGCAGCGCTCGGGGGAATCGCTCGACGAGTTTGTTGAGAAACTCACCGCGCTTGCCAGGGACTGTGACCATCAGGATCTGACAGGGGAAGTCCATATGAACCTGCACATCAGGGACACTTTCGTGTCCGGCATCCGCTCGACCTACAACTGGCAGCGGCTGCTCGAAAACGGGGCAAAAGACCTCCAGGAGACGCTAACGCTCGCCTCCTCGCTGGAGGTGGCCCGACATAACTTGGGTACGTACCCCGCGGACTCTGCCAGCCCCCCCCGGACTTCCTCAGACTCAACCGTATTACAGGCCTGCGCCACGCAGCGACCCGCTCACCATGGGGGCACACCATGCTACTTCTGTGGGCAGGGCCAGCACCCACGCCTACGCTGCCCAGCCCGCTCCGTGATCTGCAGCAACTGCGGGAAGAAAGGGCACTTTGCGAGGGTCTGCCTGGCCAGACCCAGGGGCCAGAAAAACAAAGAACAGCCGGCCCAAAAATCAGGCTCTCAGGCCCGCAGGCCTCGCAATGCTGCTGCGCACCGACCCGACACGCCCTCTTCTGACGTGTCATCAGCCTCGTGCGAATCATGGGAGCGGCCATCTTGTCGGCGGCCATCTTCTCGACCCGACACGCGCAGCCGGCGGCTGCCATTTTACGAGTCTGACTCAGCTGACGACTCCGACTACCCGCGACTGGGTGCGATCACCCTCGATCAAACTCGGCCAAAACACCTGCAGAACTCCATGATGCAGGTCCAGGTCAATGGGCACGACACTGCATGCCTCTTCGACTCCGGGAGCACGGAGAGCTTTATCCACCCTGAAACGGTAAGGCGCCGCTCCCTACGCACCCATCCCGCATCCCAAACCATAGCCCTCGCATCTGGGTCCCACTCGGTGCAAATCACGGGGTACTGTATTGCGGATCTCTCGATCCAGGGTGCCAAATACACCCGTTTCAAATTTTATATCTCCCTCACCTCTGTGCCCCCCTGCTGCTCGGACTGGATTTCCAGTGCAGCCACCGAAGCATGACACTGAAGTTCGGCGGACCCTTGCCCCCCCTCACGGTGTGCTGCCTTTCGACACTGAAAGTCGCACCTCCCTCGCTATTCGCTAACCTCACTCCTGACTGTAAGCCCGTCGCCACCAGGAGCCGGCGCTACAGTGCCCAAGATATGGCTTTTATCAAGTCAGAGGTCCAGCGTTTACTGGGAGAGGGGGTCATCGAGACTAGCAACAGCCCTTGGAGAGCGCAAGTGGTGGTAGCCCGGTCCGGGGAGAAGAAACGGATGGTCGTGGATTATAGCCAGACCATAAACCGATTCACGCAGCTTGATGCGTACCCCCTTCCTCGCATCGCGGAAATGGTAAATCGGATCGCCCAATACCGAGTCTTTTCCACGGTCGACCTCAAATCTGCCTACCACCAACTCCCCATCCCACCAAAAGACCTCCCCTATACTGCCTTTGAAGCAGCCGGCCGCCTCTTCCACTTCCTCAGGGTCCCCTTTGGTGTCACAAATGGGGTCTCCGCCTTTCACAGGGCGATGGACCAAATGGTGGACCAGTACGGTTTGCGGGCTACATACCTGTACTTGGACAATGTCACCATCTGCGGCCATGATCAGCAGGACCATGACGCTAACCTCAAAAAGTTCCTCCAGACCGCGCGAGCCCTTAACCTGACCTATAACGAGGGCAAATGCGTTTTCCACACCACCCGGCGGGCCATCCTCGGCTATGTCGTGGAAGACGGGGTCCTAGGTCCCGACCCCGACCGCATGCGCCCCCTTAAGGAACTCCCTCCTCCCCGCAGCCTCAAGGCCCTCAAATGGTGCTTGGGGCTTTTCTCCTATTACGCCCAGTGGGTCCCCAAGTATGCGGACAAAGCCCGCCCACTCCAAAAGACCACCACTTTTCCCCTCTCGGCTGAGGCTCAATTGGCCTTCAACCGCATCAAGGCCGACATCATCAAGGCCGCCATGCACGCGGTGGACGAAACCATCCGTTTCCAGATAGAGAGCGATGCATTAGACATTGCCCTGGCTGCTACCCTCAATCAGGCAGGCAGACCAGTAGCGTTCTTCTCCCGAACCCTCACCGCCTCCGAGGTTCGACACCCTGCAGTCAAAAAGGAGGCACAAGCCATTGTGGAGGCTGTACGGCGCTGGAGACACTACCTAGCCGGCAGGAGGTTTACCTTCGTCACCGACCAACGGTCGGTCGCCTATATGTTCGATAACACGCAACGGGGCGAAATAAAAAATGATAAAATTTTGAGGTGGAGGATGGAACACTCCACCTACTTGTACGATATCAAGTATCGTCCAGGGGAGCACAACGAGCCCCCAGATGCCCTGTCCCGCGGCACATGCGCCAACGCGCAGGTGGACCGCCTGCAAGCCATCCACAATGACCTCTGCCATCCGGGGGTTACCCGGCTCGTCCATTTCATCAAGTCCCGCCACCTACCTTACTCAACCAAGGAGGTCAAGGCCATGGTCAGGGCCTGCCAAGTCTGTGCGGAGTGCAAACCGCACTTCTACCGGCCAGACAAGGTTCGGCTCGTGAAGGCCTCGGGCCCCTTTGAGCGACTGAGCGTGGACTTCAAGGGGCCCCTCCCGTCCACCAACCGTTATGCCTATTTCTTCACCGTGATCGATGAGTTCTCCCGTTTCCCATTCGCCATTCCCTGCCCCGACATGACCTCAGCCACGGTGATTAAGGCACTACACAGCATCTTCACCCTGTTCGGTTTCCCCGCTTATATCCACAGCGACCGGGGTACATCGTTCATGAGCGATGAACTGCGTCAATATCTGCTCAGCAAAGGCATCGCCTCGAGCAGAACGACCAGTTATAACCCACGGGGAAACGGGCAGGTGGAGAGGGAGAACGCGACAGTGTGGAAGGCTTCCTTCTGGCCCTGCGGTCGAGAAATCTCCCAACCACCCGCTGGCAGGAGGTCCTACCCGATGCCCTACACTCCATTAGGTCACTCCTCTGCACGGCCACGAATGAGACCCCTCACAACTGATTGTTTCTCTTCCCCAGGAAGTCTACCTCCAGGGTCTCTCTTCCACCTTGGATGATGGCTCCGGGACCTGTTCTTCTCCGGAGGCACGCGAGGAGCCATAAAACGGACCCCCTAGTTGAAAAGTTCCGACTGCTCCATGCCAACCCCAGTTACGCCTACGTGGAGTACTCCGACGGCAGGCAAGATACGGTTTCCCTCCGGGATCTGGCACCCGCTGGATCCTCCACCACAGACGCCCCTTTCCGCACCGCTCCCCTGCAGGACCCGTCGCTCCCTACAACACACCCCCTTCCGGCCCTAACACCCGTTGGTGAGCCCCTACCGTGCGCCCCTACCTTGCGTCAATATCTGCTCAGCAAAGGCATCGCCTCGAGCAGAACGACCAGTTATAACCCGCGGGGAAATGGGCAGGTGGAGAGGGAGAACCTTTACACACCCCGCCGGCACCGGCTCCGCTACCCCCGGTCCTGCCTAGTTCCCCTGTCCCGACCCGGACCGAAGCGCCGACCGCTGTGCTACCGGATGTGCCCTCAACCGGGACGTCCGTGCCCGCCGCACCACCGCCCGAATTGAGGAGGTCGAGGAGGATGATCCGGCCACCGAGATGGATGGACCTATGATGGCACTTCACCCGCTGGACTCCTTTTTAAACAGGGGGTGAATGTGATGAACGGTTACTGCCTTATCATCATGTAAGGTGATGTCCCCTTTAAGACCGGGCTTGTAACCCTGGGGACTCCGTCTCTGGCTCCGCCCATCTGGGAGCCATACATAAGGCTCATGGTCTGTAACAGTCAGCTCTCGTCTCTAGCTCTAGCATAGTTATTAGTCTAATAAAGCCTTCTTTACAGTTTAATGTCTAAGTGTCATTATTGAGGGTACCTCACTCACTCACACTCACACTGCACAGACAGCAGACTCACACAGAACAGACAGCACACTCACACAGCTCAGATTGCACACGCATAGAGCACAGACTGCAGACTCACACAGCAGACAGCAAACTCACACAGTAGACTCACACAGCATAGACAACAGACTCACAGAGCGCAGACAGCAAACTCACACTACAGACGGCAGACTCACACAGCACAGACAGCAGACTCATACAGCACAGACAGCACACTCACACAGCATAGACAGCAGACACACAGCACAGACAGCAGACTCACACAGCACAGACAGCACACTCACACAGCATAGACAGCAGACACACAGCACAGACAGCAGACTCACGCAGCTCAGGGAGCACACTCACACATACGTCTCACACAGCACAGACAGCAGTCTCACACAGCACAGACGGCAGACTCACACAGCACAGACAGCACACTCACACAGCATAGACAGCAGACACACAGCACAGACAGCAGACTCACGCTGCTCAGGGAGCACACTCACACATACGTCTCACACAGCACAGACAGCAGTCTCACACAGCACAGACGGCAGACTCACACAGCACAGACAGCACACTCACACAGCACAGACAGCAGACACACAGCACAGACAGCAGACTCACGCTGCTCAGGGAGCACACTCACACATAAGACTCACACAGTACAGACAGCAGACTCATATAGCAGACTCGTAGAGCACAGTCATCAGACTCACACAACACAGACATCAGACTCACATGGCAACGATTCCGGTGTCAGTCTAGTCTTCGGTGACTCCGGGAGCGTGCCAAAATCCTCTTCATCCTCGGGAGTGGGCAGGGGGAGGACAGATTGTCCTGGGGCGGGGGTTGCGGCTGGGTGCGCCGGGGGAGGGGAGGGTGGCGCCGGGCCGGAGGGGTGTGTGTGTGGAATCAGCTGGTGCCAGGTCCCTGGGGGAGACGGTATCTTGGCGGCCTTCGGGGTACGCTACGTAGGCGTACTGTGGGTTGGCGTGGAGTAGCTGTACCCTCTCAACCAATGGGTCCGCCTTGTGGAGTTGTACGTGCTTACGGAGGAGTACGGGTCCTGGAGCTGCAAGCCAAGTCGGGAGCGACACCCCGGAGGTGGACCTCCTGGGGAAGGCAAAGAGACGTTCATGGGGTGTGTCATTAGTCGCCGTGCATAAGAGCGACCAAATGGAGTGCAGTGCGTTGGGGAGGACCTCCTGCCAGCGGGAGGCCAGGAGATTGCTGGACCATAGGTCCAGCTGGACGGCCCTCCAGACCGTCCCATTCTCCCTCTCCACCTGCCCATTTCCCCGGGGGATATAGCTGGTCGTCCTGCTCGAGGTGATATCCTTGTTGAGCAGGAACTGACGCAGCTCATCGCTCATGAATGAGGATCCCCTGTTGCTGTGGACGTAGGCGGGGAAGCCGAACAGAGTGAAGATGGTGTTGAGGGCTTTGATGACGGTACAGACGTCATGTCGGGGCATGAGATGGCAAAGGGGAATCTGGAATATTCATCGACTACACTGAGGAAGTACGTGTTAAGGTCAGTGGAGGGGAGGGGCCCTTTGAAGTCCATGCTGAGGTGTTCAAAGGGACGGGAGGCCTTCACCAGGCGCGCACGGTCTGGCTGGTAGAAGTGAGCTTTGCACTCCGCGCAGACCTGGCAGTCTCTGGTGATTGCCCTGACTTCCTCAACGGAGTAGGGCAGGTTGCGGGCCTTGATGAAGTGGTACAAACGTGTTACTCCCGGGTGACAAAGATTGTCGTGCAGAGTCCGGAGTCGGTCCACCTGTGCGCTGGCACATGTACCTCGGGATAGGGCATCCAGGGGCTCGTTGAGCATACCGGGGCGATACAAAATCTCGTGGTTGTAGGTGGAGTGCTCGATCCTCCACCTCAAGGTTTTATCGTTCTTGATCTTGCCCCGCTGTGTGTTGTTAAATATGAAGGCTACCGACCGTTGATCAGTGAGGAGAGTGAATCTCCTGCCGGCCAGGTAATGCCTCCAATGCCGCACAGCTTCAATGAATGGCTTGGGCTTCTTTTTCGACGGAGGAATGCCAAATTTCGGAGGCATGATGGGTTTGTGAAAAGAATGCCACGGGCCTGCCTGCCTGGTTGAGGGTGGCGGCTAGAGCAACGTCTGATGCGTCGCTCTCAACTTGAAATGGTAACGTCTCGTCGACTGCGTACATCGCGGCCTTGGCGATGTCAGCCTTAATACGGTTGAAGGCCTGGTGAGCCTCGGCCGTTAGGGGGAAAAGAATGGATTGAACGAGTGGACGGGCCTTGTCCGCATAATTTGGGACCCACCGGGCGTAGTAAGACAAGAACCCCAGGCAACGTTTGTGGGCCTTGGGGCAGTGGGGGAGGGGGAGCTCCATGAGGGGGCGCATGCGGTCGGGATCGGGCCCCAGAACTCCATTCTCGACCACATAGCCGAGGATGGCTCAGCGGTTTGTGCTGAATACGCACTTCCCCTTGTTAGAAGTTAGGTTGAGGAGAGTGGTGGTGTGGAGAAATTTGCCAAGGTTGGCGCAGATGGTGACATTGTCTAGGTACCGGAAAGTGGCACACAGCCTGTACCGGTCAACCATTCGGTCCATTTCCCGTTGGAAAACCGAGACCCCGTTGGTGACGCCAAAGGGAACCCTAAGAAAGTGGTAAAAGCGGCCATCTGCCTCGAAGTGTCCCTTCTTGCCGCAGGCCTTGCAAAGGGCGCTCCGGACCGGGCAGCATTGTCGGGGGTGTTTTGGCTGCCCACAGAAGCAACATTTGGGGCCCCCGGGGTTGGTTGGCTGCCGCGCGGCACAGCGTGGGGTTGGCTGAGTGGGGTCCCCGATGGGGAAGTCGTCTGCGGAGTCTACGATGTGTAGGAGGGCCAAGCGGCCTGGGGTGTAAGCCTGGATGTTGCGCAAAGCGACCATCAGCGAGAGCGCTAGCTTTTTGGTTGCCCCGAGATCGAGCGTGGCCCCTTCTAAGAGGCGCTGGTGGATGTAATCCGACCCTATCCCCGTAACAAAAGCATCTCTCATGGGGAAGTTCGAGTGTTCCGTGGACGTGACGGCCTGACAGTCACAGTCTCTGACTAGGGGAATTAGAGCACGCCAGAAATCTTCCACTGACTCACCAGGGAGTTGACTACGAGTGGAGGGCATGTATCTGGCGTAGAGCGTGTTAATCCGCTGAGCGTAGCTTTCCTTCAGTAGCGCCATGGCGTCTTCGTAGGTCAGCGCGTCCTGGATAAGTGGAAAGACGTTTGAGCTCAGCAGCGTTTAGAGGATCTGAATCTTCTGAGCTTCCGGAATTGGATCTGGTGCAGACCTGATGTAAGCTTCGAAACAGGCTAGCCAATGTTCAAAGTCCTTTTTGGTGTTGCCTGATTGCGGATCCAGCTGCAGGCGCTCTGGCTTGATGCGAAGGTCCATCTTCTGAAAACTTTAGTGTAATAAATTGATGCACGATCAATTACACAAAGACGAGAGTTGGATGCAATCAAGGCTTTATTACACTAAGATGTGTGGCCTCCTACAGCAGCTGGCAAAATGGCTGCTGTACGAGGATCACACATATTTATACTCCACCTACTGGGTGGAGCCAGCAGGCAGGGAACTACCCCCGTACCTGTAGTACAGGGCCTTACCACAAATCACCTCATATATACATCAGTGGTGACTACCACACTCACACAGCAGAGACAGCAGACTCACACAACACTGACAACAGACTCACACAACACTGAATGCACACTCCAAGACCATCAACACTAACTGAGGGCTCCCCTCTACCCCTACAAATAAAGCCTTCTACCCCTGACAACTGATCTACTCTTTCTCTGACACCACCCTTCCCCAACCCACCTACTCATCCCCATCCCCCCACACCCCGGCCCTGCCCCCTCTGACTCATTTGGGCTCAGTGGAGACAGTGGTGCATATCTCCTCCCTCGCTCTCGGCTGTCCTGGCATGTAGTCCAGATCTGGAGTTGAAAAGTTAGCTCTTTCCTCTCCCTACAGATGCTGCCAGAATTGCTGAGATTTTCCAACATTTTCTCTTTTGGTTTCAGATTCCAGCATCCGCAGTAATTTGCTTTTATCCAATGATTCGCACCAGCATGATGTCACGGCTGCTGGGTGGGAAAATTTAATGAGGGCTGAAGGTGCTGTAGCCATCTGGGATGACCACGTTCCGATTACAAAATGGACACTTGCAAAGAATGCAGGGAAAATTGGACAATACTGAAAAACAAGCGGCTGCAAGATCTGTCTGTTGATTTGAGCCTTGGCTCTCAGACAGGACAGAAACTGCCAAGCCATCTACATACTAATGAGCCATCTCCGGGGACAAAACGGAAACATTTAGATCAACAATGTTAAGGCAGACACCCCGGCGCCAGAGGAGACTCAAACAAAGCAAACCAACGGCCACCTAGGACACGCCCAGCAACCAGGGAACCCACTCCTCTATTGGAGGAAGAACGATAAGAATGATTGGGAAAGGCCTAATTAATTGAGGCCAAGTTCAAGGCCCGCCCAAAAGCGCGCGAAGCCCTTTCGTATTCCCCAAGAGAAAATCCTTCTTCTTTGGCCTTGGCTCTCAGCGAAGAGAGTCCAGCCTAGCAGCTAAACCAGACCAAGTAAGTTCCAAGTCAACGCACACTACGAGATAGACGCTCCTAGTTACTATCCTGTAAACAGCTCAACCCAGCAGCCTCAGAACCGAGCCACGGCCATTGTTCCTCTGACTGAGTGGGCACCCGCAGCTAAGTATCGGCTTTAGTAATAGTGGTAGTTTAGGTTGTAGAGTTTTATGCATGAGTAGATTTGACTGTGTGTAAATAAATGAGCATTGCTTTTGAACTTACCAACTGGTGTATCGAGTCTTTGATCAGTATTCGGTTCTGAACCTTGTGGCGGGTGTCGAAAGATACCTGGCGACTCTTGAGCAAACGTAATTAAACAGAGACAATTAGAGACAACACCAAAGAGAGCAACAGTGTGATGTTAAGCATGCTAAGTAGATGCTAATGCATTTAAATTCCTGTTAATTAGGTCCGTGCCCTTCGTGTGTCTGGACCTGATCATGTTATTGGAGAGGGTCTGAAATCTCAAGAGTCTCCAGGTATTGAAGTCCATCTTGCATTTCATGAGGTAAGCCTTCTGGGGGTCTTTGTAACCCTTCCTTTGTCCTCCTCTTGTTTGTGAGCCTTCCTTGAGCTTGGCAAAAAATAATTGTTTTGGCAGTTGGGAGTCTGCCATGGTGCCTTAGCATTCCGGGGAAATTATTTTTGTCTTCCTCCGTGAAGATAGAATTAAATAAGTTGTTTAATTGCTCTGCCATTTCCTTGTTCTCTGTTATAAATTCTTCTCTTGTGGACATTAAGAGGTCTATATTTGTCTTCTTTTTGTATACTTATAGATGCTTTTACCCTCTGCTTTTATGTTACGTGCAAATTTACTTGCAGTCTAACATATCTGTGAATCTCACTGATCTATCAGAAATTCTAACCGCTGTTATAGACAATGGAAGTAATTTTAAACTAACTTTCTGTGAGGAAATCAATGAGACTAGGTTCAGACGATGCAACCCTGTGGTCCTTTGAAGCATATTGTCAATTTATGGAAACAACTGCAACAATCCATCAGGTATTAGGGAACATTCTGAGACTAAAGGGCAATTAACAGCTCGAAAATGTGGCATGCAATACAGATTCACATTTGGCTGATTCTGCACAGGAGAAAAAGGGAAGGACATTTTCCATAAAGGTGCTGGTGCGAGAGGATGCCTTCTGCTCTGCTTGTTAATAAAGCTCATTGCATGCTTCATATACCGTAAATTAGTGATTTTATTGTGCTTTATCTGTTAGATGGGTAATTATCAGCTACTGGTTGATGCCGTTATTTGGCAGGATTCTGAAGTGTCTTTCTTGCAATCGTACAGATTTTTGAGAAATTCATGTGCAACACAATCTGTTTGGTTCCACCTCCACACAGATTATATTTATATCAATGCCATTATACTGGCCTTTCAGCAAGATGTTTTTGGAGAATGCCATATGGTGCAATGATACAATGCTTGAGGTCTAAAATATATTAATGGTTGAAAATTGGATAAATTGCAATTATTACTGGACACAGAAACTTAATAGCGGGTGAATTCACACAGCGGAGTAAGTAAGCAAAAGGAAATTTAAGATGTGTTTCCTAAATTGCCTGGACCATCACAAATGAAGTGCCCAAAATATATCCGGAGTAATAGGAAGCATTGATCCTAATGAAAACATAATGATCCAATTCTGCAATTACTGAAGAGCATCCTCCCTAATGCCGATCAAATAAGACAATTTGTTCACATCTCTCATAAACACACACACTAAAATGGGCATATATTCTGATTGCTGTTCATGAGAATTAATGGAACCTGTTGTGGTTGATTCAGGATGTCCACAGCCCAGGTGGAACAAGATAGCACAGTAGTTAGCACTGTTGCTTCACCGCAAGAGGGTCCCAGGTTCGATTCCGGCTTGGGTCGCTGTCTGTGCGGAGTCTGTACACTCTCACCGTGTCTGCATGGGTTTCCTCCGGGTGCTCCGGTTTCCTCCCTGAAGTCCCAAAAGATGTGCTTGTTAGGTGAATTGGACATTCTGAATTCTCCCTCTGTGTACCCGAACAGGCGCTGGAGTGTGGAGACTAGGGGATTTTCACAGTAACTTCATTGCAGTGTTATTGTATGCCTACTTGTGACAATAATAAAAATTATTATTATTAAAAGACTAGGATAGAATTAGTTCAGCAGCTGCCCTGTGTTGAATAGGCTGATCTAGCTTTGCCAGGAATCACTTGAAACCACGTTCGCAGGCATATGTGTGCATTAAGCTGCTAATTTTAAAATATCCTCTTAACAAAAAGCAAGTGATTTCTAATGGAGGCAGAGCTGGCCTGATCTTCACAGCAACAGTTGAAGCATTTTATTAAAACTATAAGCCCCATAGCTAAGGGTTATCATTACCACATGAATGTAGCATCAAGATTGTTTCCACAGCAGGTTACTGAGCAAGGGACAGAGAAATAAATGCTTGCCTATCTCACATTAAGGTGGACCTGAAGAAAGAAAGAGAACTTTAGGAAAAAGTGGCTGTGAGAAAGATAAGAAGGAAAGGAGTGCAAAACAAAAATAATTTCATGCCACTCAGCTGCCCAGTCTGACAACGGGACAGTTGCATTTTGATGGTTTGCCATTTCCGACATAATTAAATGCGGCAAGAATCCTAAGCAGCTCTGTTTTGGAGAAACGTTGGCAAAAGGGGTGCTCCAATTGGCCTCAGTACTCCGAGGCTATGTAGGAAATTATTAGGCAGGGTTCATACCCTAGTTCGCTGTCCAACGGGGTCTGCTGAAAAGTGCAGGAATGTGAGCATTTAACGAGGATAGGACTGGATCTGGCATTACATGGTTCAGGTTAAGACATGCACATTGCCCCTTTATGTGCAGCACTAGGGACAGTCATTAGTCATGGGTGGAAACTTGGTAAACAACAAAGGTGGATGTAAATGAACCAGAAAGGGGGAAAAAAGCCAGTGTGTTTGTAAAGTTCCAGGCGAGCGACCACACGAAGGGTTACCCGCCCGTGGCCCACACTTGGGCTAGAGTATTTATGTCCCATGACGCCCTTGGTTTAAGGGTGTAGCTCCACCCTATCCAGGGAGATCATACTCTGGGGAGTCCATGGGGTCTCCGATGTTGCAGACTCTGTGGCCTCCGGTCCTGTTATAACAGTGTTGTTTATGCAAAGAAAAATGACTTTTTTTCAAAAAAATGTTAAACTATTCCTATTCTTATTCACAAATAAATACAATTTAAAAATTCAAGCATGTTGCCTCAACTTTGTCCTTTCCAAAATAAGCGCAAGCGAATTTCTCTCAGCACTATACAACCACTGGTCTCAGATTAACACAAACATGTTACATTTAATCTAATCAAATGTATCATGTACCTAAAAGATAAATATATCCTGAACTGTGGTGATAAACAAACATTAAATAGTTTGAAAAGTTCAGTGGCCATGGTACCGTTGGTTTTCGATAATCACTGCTGTCTGATGTTTCCTCGCTCATTTATAAGCGCTAACCATTAGGACTGGTTAGAAGTCTGCATGTCAAATTATGATATATTTCTCATACAGTGATCAATATGGATAACCTTACATCCCACAGTTCTGATGACAAGTCCCATTCAAAACATGACCTTATCAGTTCCCTCTCAGATGCTGGCTGATGTGGTTCTCATATTTTCTGTTATTTTTGTTTGATTTCCAGCGTTTGCATTTTTTCTTTCATCTCTGCCTCATTTATGCAGCTTTAGGAATATGAATTCTGGCTATTTCTGTGTGGAAGAATGATAAATCAACCCTTATCATTCAGTGCCTTCTTCCAAAAGGCATGGTACATCGGTGGTACAGAAAATGCCATTTTTTAAAATCATCACACACCGACATGTTTCGCGGCCTCAACGAACTGTCAGAATAATAACAAATACGTTTCAGTCACCACAGTTGGTCCAAATTACTGAAAGTTCTCAGGAGTCAGAAAATCACATGGGAATGCTGACATTCTCTTTCTATCGTGCATGATCTGCAATTGTTCACTTATGAATGTTAAGTAGGCAGGTTCTGGCCTGGCAGAAAGCCAACATTTCAAAGGGTGACATTTTGGTTGTTTAAATAAATGAAGGTTGACGTTATCCTTGCTTTCTTTCATTGGGCTTTACGTTTCCTTTCCCCAATGATAATGTAAAGAGTTTTGGAAGTAACACTTCCTTAATGCAATTTCAATTCTGGAAATGGCCATTCCAACAGACATCTATCCTTAAGATAGTGAAAGGAGGCATTTACCCGGGCGGCACGGCGGTACGGCGGTTAGCACAGTTCCTTCACAGCTCCAGGGTCCCAGGTTCAATTCCGGCTTGGATCGCTGTCTGTGAGGAGTCTGCACGTTCTCCCTGAGTCTGCGTGGGTTTCCTCCCACAAGTCCCCAAAGACGTGCTGTTAGGTAATTTGAACATTCTGAATTCTCCCTTGGTGTACCCGAACAGGCACCGGAATATGGCGACTGGCGGTTTTTCACAGTAACTTCATTGCAGTGTTAATGTCATAATTTGACATGCAGACGTCTAATCAGTCCTAATGGTTAGCGCTTATGAATGAGCGAGGAAACATCAGACAGCAGTGATTATCCAAAACCAACAGTACCATGGTCACTGAACGTTTCAAACTATTTAATGTTTGTTTATCACCACAGTTCAGGGTATATTTATCTTTTAGGTACATGATACGTTTGATGATATTAAATGTAATATGTTTGTGTTAATCTGAGACCAGTGGTTGTGTAGTGCTTGTGACAATAAAGATTATTATTATTAAAAGTTAGATTTACATACAAATTAACACTGCTGGAGCAATCACTGCATACAAATCCAAGCATCTTGCACTATGTTTCTTCGATTTTGAAGACATTCTCAAGAATAACCCTTTATATTACAGCACTTGTACAATTGCACATATACCTTTCCATTTCTGAAAATAGAAATAATCTTCTTTCCTACTCAGCAGCAATAAAGGAACCCATTTAGACAGATATTTGAACCTTAAAGAGGTATGGCCCGTAACTTCTGCTGGTTTGTGACTCTGGGTGAACTTAACCTCTCTGTAATTCCAAAACCCCTTTCTCGCCCGGTCAGAGGTTGGAGGGAGGGGGGAGTATAACTTGGTTCAGACGGGGGCGATGGGAACAGTCAGGTCGGGAGGAAGGGGGGTGGGAGTGGGCCGGAGGGAGCTGTTCGGCCGAGGTGAGGTGGGGTTCGGTCATGGGGGCGGGGCGTGGTTTGATGTGGTGTGATGGTCCCTGGGAGGGGGTGGTTGCGTTTGTGCAGGTTATCTCTTGTGACACTGGGTCTGAGTGTTTAAATAGTTACTCTGGAGTTTGAACTGATTTTATTTTCCTACTAACTGTGTCAGAATGAATATCGGGGTAAAACTGGCAGAACAGTCCGCAGGTAACATTTGTCGGATGGTTCCTAGCCCACCACAATTGTCCAGAATACGTTAACAATTCTGGGTAATTGCTGGGTAAACACTTATGTGGGAACTTCCGAGAGAGTACCCCCTATGTGCGATGCTGTAGAACCAGTTATGGGCCTGTGTCCTTGCGCAAGTCAAGGAGACACAGCCGGAGTGAGACATATCCAGAATGGGAATTTGGAACTTGGTAATTTGGTGCAGTGAGGTAATTCGGTGCAGAGTGGGAGAAGGTGCTTTTTCTCTACTGTTTTGTTCTCTCTCGTTCTTCTGGCCTGTAAATTTTAATCTGCAGGGAGAGAACCAGAGAGCATCTGAGACCCTCGGAAGGTAAGTAAGTGATTTTTACTCATTTTTACTTTTATTACCTTTTTAAATTGTGTGTGGGGGGGGGGGAAACTGAAGTGACATCACAGAAAAACTGTAACCTGATTGGCTGGTTGGGACCCTACACTAAATGTTAAAAATTAAGCATTGGTAAACTAATTAAACATAATTACTTAATTATAATTTAGAGGGGTATCTAAGCCAGAGATCGGAGAGTACTGTATTTAGCTTTCACATTTATAGTAGAAATCTAGTGCTAGGAAACATAGTTAACAGTAACTTTTAAAAAACTTTTAAATTTAATTTACTAATGAATTGACGCAATGTCAATTAGAGTGGTGCAGTGCTCTGACTGTGAGATGTGGCAGTTCCGGGAGGCTGGAAGCCTCCCGGATGGCTTCATCTGCAGAAAGTGCACCCAACTGAAGCTCCTCACAGACCGCTTGGTTCGGTTGGAGCAGCAGTTAGATGCAATTAGGAGCAGGTGGCGGAAAGCATCATAGATAGCAGTTATATAAATGTGGTCACACCCAAGGTGCAGGCAGAGAAATGGCAGGCAGTCAGTGCAGGAATCCCCTGTGGTTGTCCCCCTCTCGAACATGTATACCCATTTGGATACTGTCGGGGGGGGATAGCCTATCAGGGGAAAGCAGCAGCAGCCAGAGCAGTGGCACCACGGCTGGCTCTGATGTTCAGAAGGGAGGGTCAAAGTGCAGAAGAACAATAGTCATCGGGGACTCTATAGTCAGGGCCATAGATAGGCGCTTCTGTGGACCTGAAAGAGACTCTAGGATGGTATGTTGCCTCCCTGGTGCCAGGGTCCAGGATGTCTCCGAACGGGTAGCGGGCATCCTGAAGGGGGAGGACAAACAGGCAGAGGTCATTGTACATATTGGTACCTACAACATAGGCAGGAAGGGGCATGAGGTCCTGCAGCAGGAGTTCAGGGAGCTAGGCAGAAAGTTAAAAGACAGGACCTCTAGGGTTGTAATCTCGGGATTACTCCCTGTGCCACGTGCCAGTGAGGCTAGAAATAGGAAGATAGAGCAGCTAAACACGTGGCTAAACAGCTGGTGTAGGAGGGAGGGTTTCCGTTATCTGGACCACTGGGAGCTCTTCCGGGGCAGGTGTGACGTATATAAGAAGGACGGGTTGCATCTAAACTGGAAAGGCATAAATATCCTGGCCGCGACGTTTGCTAGTGTCACACAGGAGGGTTTAAACTAGTATGGCAGTGGGGTGGGCACGGGAGCAATAGGTCAGAAGGTGAGAGCATTGAGGGAGAACTAGGGAATAGGGCCAGCATGGCTCTGAGGCAGAGCAGACAGGTAGAAGTTGCTGAACACAGCGGGTCTGGTGGCCTGAAGTGCATATGTTTTAATGCAAGAAGTATTACGGGTAAGGCAGAAGAACTTAGAGCTTGGATTAGTACTTGAAACTATGATGTTGTTGCCATTACAGAGACCTGGTTGAGGGAAGGGCAGGATTGGCAGCTAAACGTTCCAGGATTTAGATGTTTCAGGCGGGATAGAGGGGGATGTAAAAGGGGTGGCGGAGTTGCGCTACTGGTTAGAGAGAATATCACAGCTGTACTACGGGACGACACCTCTGAGGGCAGCGATGCTATATGGGTAGAGATCAGGAATAAGAAGGGTGCAGTTACAATGTTGGGGGTTTACTACAGGCCTCCCAACAGCCAGTGGGACATAGAGGAGCAGATAGGTAGACAGATTTTGGAAAAGAGCAAAAACAACAGGGTTGTTGTGATGGGAGACTTCAACTTCCCCAATATTGACTGGGACTCACTTCGTGCCAGGGGCTTAGACGGGGCAGAGTTTGTAAGGAGCATCCAGGAGGGCTTCTTAAAACAATATGCAGACAGTCCAACTAGGGAAGGGGCTGTACTGGACCTGGTATTGGGGAATAAGCCCGGCCAGGTGGTAGAAGTTTCAGTAGGGGACCATTTCGGGAACAGTGACCACAATTCAGTAAGTTTTAAAGTGCTGGTGGACAAGGATAAGAGTGGTCCTAGGGTGAATGTGCTAAATTGGGGGAAGGCTAATTATAACAATATTAGGCGGGAACTGAAGAACCTAGATTGGGGGCGGATGTTTGAGGGTAAATCAACATCTGACATGTGGGAGGCTTTCAAATGTCAGATGAAAGGAATTCAGGACCGGCATGTTCCTATGAGGAAGAAGGATAAATACGGCAAATTTCAGGAACCTTGGATAACCTTGGATATTGTAGGCCTCGTCAAAAAGAAAAAGGAGGCATTTGTCAGGGCTAAAAGGCTGGGAACAGCCGAAGCCTGTGTGGAGTATAAGGAAAGTAGGAAGGAACTTAAGCAAGGAGTCAGGAGGGCTAAAAGGGGTCACAAAAAGTCATTGGCAAATCGGGTTAAGGAAAATCCCAAGGCTTTTTACACGTGCATAAAAAGCAAGAGGGTAGCCAGGGAAAGGGTTGGCCCACTGAAGAATAGGCAAGGGAATCTATGTGTGGTGCCAGAGGAAATGGGCGAGATACTAAATGAATACTTTGCATCAGTATTCACCAAAGAGAAAGAATTAGTGGATGTTGAGTCGGGAGAAGGATGTGTAGATAGCCTGGGTCACATTGAGATCCAAAAAGACGAGGTGTTGGGCGCCTTGAAAAATATTAAGGTAGATAAATCCCCAGGGCCTGATGGGATCTACCCCAGAATATTGAAGGAGGCTAGATAGGAAATTGCTGAGGCCTTTACAGAAATCTTTGGATCCTCACTGTCTTCAGGTGATGTCCCGGAGGACTGGAGAATAGCCAATGTTGTTCCTTTGTTTAAGAAGGGTACCAAGGATAAGCCAGGGAACTACAGGCCGGTGAGTCTTACATCAGGGGTAGGGAAATTACTGGAGAGAATTCTTCAAGACAGGATCTACTCATATTTGGAAGCAAATGGATGTATTAGTGAGAGGCAGCATGGTTTTGTGAAGGGGAGGTCGTGCCTCACTAAGTTGATCGAGTTTTTCGAAGAGGTCACAAAGGTGATTGATGCAGGAAGGACAGTGGATGTTGCCTATATGGACTTCAGTAAGGCCATTGACAAGGTCCCTCATGGTAGACTAGTACAAAAGGTGAAGTCACATGGGATCAGGGGTGAGCTGGCAAGGTGGATACAGAACTGGCTAGGTCATAGATGTCAGAGGGTAGCAATGGAAGGGTACTTTTCAGAGGCTTTTCCCCAGGGTAGAGGTGTCAATTACTCGGGGGCATAGGTTTAAGGTGCGCGGTGCCAGGTTTAGAGTAGATGTACGAGGCAAGTTTTTTACACAGAGGGTAGTGGGTGCCTGGAACACGCTGCCAGAGGAGGTGGTGGAAGCAGGGACGACAGTGACATTTAAGGGGCACCTTGACAAATGCATGTACAGGATGGGAATAGAGGGATACGGACCCAGGAACTGAAGAAGATTGTAGTTTAGTCGGGCAGCATGGTTGGCACGGGCTTGGAGGGCTGAAGGGCCTTTTCCTGTGCTGTACTTTTCTTTGTTCTTTGTTCTTGTTTGCTTATTATTTCTCACCCTTGATGTTGGTATGTGCTCTCAGTCTGATCTACCTGCTCTCACTGAGTTAGCATCCATGTTGTAAAACCCACAATGGTTGTCTTCAGCAAATTTTCTCCACCTTCATTTTGAAAAGAAAAAGAAAGAGTAGAGGCTAATAAAATATATTACAAAGTTAACTCATAGCACATTGAAGATTAATTCATTTTTCTGCGCACCTATGAGGATCTTCAGAAAAAAACAGAATCCATATTTATACAGAGCCTTCAAACTAATAAAACATCTCAAGGCATTTCACAGTCGCGTTATAAATCGAAACACTGAAGAAGAAACATATGGACTCGAAACGCAAACTCTGTTTCTCTTTCCACAGATGTTACCAGACCTGGTTTTTCCAGCATTTTCTGTTTTTATTATAAATCAAAGTAGGACACCAGGCCACATACAGAGATATTTGGTTGGTGACCAAAAGGTTTCTCTACGAGATAGGCTTTAAGAACTGTCTTATAGGAGAAAAGTGAAGTAGAGAAGAGGAAAGCTGGGAGAGTATTCCAGAGCTTGGGATCGAAGGAACTGAAAATGTGCAGCAATGGTGGATGTGATTAAAGTCAAGGATGTACAAAAGGCAAGAATTAAGATCAGAGATATCTTGGGAGGGTTGCGAGGACAGATGTGATTACAGAAATAGGGAGGTGCATGAGACCATAGAGGGATTTTAAAAATAATGACAATTTTAAAGTCCAGTCACGTTTGACCGCAGCCATTATAGGTGACAGGGGCAATAGAGGAGCAGGATTTGGTAGTGGTTAAGAGATGGGCAGCAATGCTTTAGATGACCTTAAGTTTATGGAGCGTAGAATGTGGGAGACCAGCCAGGAGTACATAGGAATAGTCAGTTTTGGAAGCAGACATGCTGAGACATGTCTGCTTCTGTAGGATGATGTTGCAGGCGTGAAAATAGACAGTCTTATTGGCGGCATGAATATAAGGTTGAAAGTTCACGGTGGGGTCAAATATGACATCAAGGCTGTGAACAGACTAGTTTTATCTCAAACTGTTCACAGGGAGAGGGATAAGGTTGGTAGCTACGAAAGGGAGTTTGAAGCAAGAATGACCATGGATGACCAGAGATATTCAGGATACAATGAGAAGGAAGAGAGAAATTTTTAATAAGGACAAGGAGAGCAAATCAACAGAGGAATTAATGGAGTGCAGGAAGTGCAGAAAGCAATTAAGAAGGGCAGCACGGTGGCACAGTGGTTAGCACTGCTGCCTACGGCACTGAGGACCAGGGTTCGAATCCCGGCCCTGGATCACAGTCCATGTGGAATCTACACATTCTCCCCGTGCCTGCATGGATTTCACCCCCACAACCCAAAGATGTGCAGTGTAGGTGGATTGACCATGCTAAATTGCCCCTTAATTGGAAAAAAAGAAAGGAATTAGGAGAGCAAAGAGGGGATATGAAAAATCTCTAGCTGGTAAAAGTAGGGAAAACCCCAAGGTATTCTACAAGTGTAGCAATGGGAAGAGGATTACTAGGGAAAAAGTAAGATCCATTAGGGACCAAGGAGGGAATCTGTGGGTGGAGCCAGAGGACATTGGTAGGGTGTTTAATTAATATTTCACATCTGTCTTCACCCAAGGGAATGGGGAGGTAGTTATGGAACTCAGGGAGAGAGATTGTGAGGTTCTCCAGCCAATTGGCATCGGGAGTGACAAGCTATTAGAGGTGTTGGCGGGCTTAAAAGTGGACAAATATCCAGGTCCGGATGAATTGTGTCCCAGCTTGCCATGGGAGGCGAGGGAGGAGATTGCAGGGCCCCTGATCCAAATTTCTAATTCTTCTCTGGCCACGGGAGAGGTGCCAGAGGACTGGAGAACTGCGAATGTGGTACCACTATTTGAGAAAGGTTGTAGGGATAAGCCAGGGAACTATAGGCCAGTGAGTCTCACATCAGCGGCGGGGAAACAAATGGAGAAAATTCTGAGGGAGAGACTCTATCTCCACTTGGAGAGGCAAGGTTTGATCAGGAAGAGTCTGCATGGCTTTGTCAGAGGGAGGTCATGTCTAACAAATTTGATTGAATCTTTTGAGCACATGAATAAGTGTGTAGATGAGGGTAGTGCAGTTGATGTAGTTTACATGGCATTTCACCAGGATATTGTCTAGGATGGAACATTTAAGTTATGAAGAGAGGTTGGCTAGGCTTGGGTTGTTTTTGCTGGAACAGAGAAGACTGAGGGGTGACCTGATCGAGGTGTACAAGATTATGAGGGGCATGGACAGAGTGGATAGGGAGCAGCTGTTCCCCTTCGTTGAAGAGTCGGTTACGAGGGGACACAAATTCAAGGTGAAGGGCGGGAAGTTTAGAGGGGATTTGGGAAAATATTTTATATCCAGCGGGTGGTGACGGTCTGGAACGTACTGTCTGGGAGGGTGCCAGAGGCGGTTTGCTTCACATCTTTTATAAAGTACCTGGATGAGCACTTGGCACATCCTGACATTCGAGGCAATGGGCCAAGTGCTGGCAAATGGGATTAGGATTGGCGGATCTGGTGCCTCCATATGGCAGTGCAGACATGATGGGCTAAACTGCCTTTTCTACACTGTATTTTTCTGTGATTCTGTGAAGAATCAAAAGGGCAGGAATCTCCGTCCCGTCCCACCAGTCCCCCCCCCCCCCCCCCCCCCCCCCCCCCGCCACACACACACACACACCGAAGGCGGGATTCTCCCTCTCACCAGCCAGCCAATGGGGTTCCCCATTGTGGGCAGACCCACGCCATTGGGAAATCCCCGGGGGTAGGTGCGCTGCCGGCATAACGTAGAATCCCGACAGCGGTGAATCCAGCCCAATAACTTCCCATCTTCTCAATATTTAATTGGAGAAAATTTCTGCTTTATCAAATGCCGGATGTTGGGTAAGCAATCTGATAATTTTTTGAAAAAGAATCCAGTCACATCATGTGGGCATCGCTGACTAGGTCAGCAGTTATTCTCCATCACTAATTACCCTTGAGAAAGTGGCGCTGAGCAAACCTCTTGAACCGTTGCAGTCCATGTAATGTGGGAAGGGAGTTCCAGGATTCTGACCCAATGACACTGAAGGAATGGTGATATATTTCCAAGTCAGAATGGTGTGTGGCAGTTGGTGGTGCTCCCATGCATCTGCTGCCCTTGTCCTTCTAGGTGGTTGAAGTTGCGGGTTTTGAATGGCAAGGGAAGATGGTTGATTCTCTCTCCTTGGAGGTAGTCATTCCCTGACACCTCTATGACACAAATGTTGCTTGCCTTTTATCAAGCCAAGCCTGAATATTGTCCAGTTCTTGCCACATATGTACATGGACTGCTTCAGTATCTGAGGAGTCGTGAATGGTGCTGAACATTGTCCAATCACATTTATTCTGGAGAGAAGGACATTGATGAAACAACAGAAGATGGTTGGGTCTAGGACATTAGTTTGAGGAACTCCTGCAACAAGACAGGTGACCGAGATGATTGATCTCCAATAACCACAACCATCTTCCTTTATGCCGCGTATGACTAAAACAAGTGCGGACTTTCTCCTGATTTCTATTAAGTTCAGTTTTTGTCAGGCTTTTAATAATAATAATAATAATAACCGCTTATTGTCACAAGTAGGCTTCAATAAAGTTACTGTGAAAAGCCCCTAGTCGCCACATTCCGGCGCCTGTTCCAGGAGGCTGGTACAGGAATTGAACCTGCGCTGTTGGCCTTGTTTTGCATTACAAGCCAGCTGTTTAACCCACTATGCTAAACCAGCCCCTTTTAATGCCATGCTCAGTTAACTGCTGTCATGCGAAATGACTCTCACTTCACCTCTTAAATTTCATTCATTTGTCCGTATATGGGTGAAGGTTGTAATGATGTCAGAAGCTGAGTGGCCCTGTTGGAAAGTAAATTGAGCGTCAGTGAGCAGGTTAAAGTTTGTTTTTCTTTTTTAAAAAAAATTTAGTGTACCCAATTAATTTTTTCCAATTAAGGGGCAATTTAGCATGGCCAATCCACCTAGCCTGCACATCTTTGGGTTGTGGGGGCGAAACCCACGCAAACACGGGGAGAATGTGCAAACTCCACATGGACAGTGACCCAGAGCCGGGATCGAACCTGGGATCTCGGTGCCGTGAGGCTACAGAGCTAACCCACTGCGCCACCGTGCTGCCCCGAGCTTGTTAAAGTTGAGCAAGTGCTGCTTGTTAGCCCTGTCAATGACCCCTTTCTTCAATTTGCCGATGATCAATCAGAGACTTATGGTGCATTATTTAGTCAAATTGGATTTGTCCTGCTTTTTGTGGACAAAATATCCCTGGGCAATTTTCCACAATGTCAGGTAAATGCCAGTGATGCAGCTGAACTGGAACAGCTTGGGATAGGGGTGTGTCTAGTTCTGGAGCATAAACCTTCAGGATCCATTGCCTTTGCAGTAAGTATCCAGCTTCTCCAGCTGTTTCTCAGTCTCACACAGACTGAATCAAATTAGTTGAGGACAGGCATTTGTGATCCTGGGGAGCTCAGGAGGAGGCCGAGATTGAGCTTTCGCTTCTGGCTGAAGGCAATTGCAAAAGGCTTTCCCATCATTAAAGATGAGAATATTTGTTGCACCTCCTCCTCCAGTTAGTTGGTTATTTAGCCACCAGCATTCACGACTGGATGTGGCAGAACTGCAAAGCTTACATCTGATATGTTGAGTGACTACGCTTACTTTGTCTATTATATGATGCTTCTGCTGTTTGGCACGAAAGTAGTCCTGTATTGTCGCTTCGCAAAGTTGACACAGTTATACCTAGTGATGCTCCGAGCATACCCCTGGCACTCTTTGTTTAGTAACAATGGAAGGGGCAGAATGTAGGTGAGAAATAGCTCAGGTCCAAGGATAGGTCCCTGGGGGACACCAAAGGTAACAGTGCAGGAGCAGAAAGAATACCATTGCAAGTAGTTCATTCTTTGGCTACAATTAGATAGATAAGAATGGAATGAGATGAGAACAGTCACGCCCAGCTGGACAAGAATGGAGATGCATTGGAGGAGGATGGTTTGGTCAACCGTATTGAAGGCTGCATACAGATCGTGAAGGCCAAGGAGAGACTATTTATCTTTGTCACAGTCACATGGAATGTTCTTTGTCAATTTGATTGGAGCTGGTTCGGTACTGTGACGGAGGTGAAAACTTGATTGGAGGGTTTCAAACATTGAAATCTCAGAAATATGGAACGAAGTTGGGAGGTGACAATATGCATAAGGAATTTGAAGAGGGAAGAGAGGTTGGTGATGGAATAGTAGTTTGCAAGGACGGTATGGTCAAGGATTGTTTCTTGAGTAGAGCAGTGAAGATTATAAATATTGTAGAAGTGCCGGATTCCCAAAGACTGGTGAACAAGGACGTATAACAAGCAATATTTTGTTCACTAGCTGAGCAGTTGCTACATGCTTGTTCTCTGCCCACTCCTGGGAGAACATCTGTGCTACCATCACGTGACCTCTTAATTAGCCACGCTATTGCGTCATCACATGACCACTTGGTCGACAGATATAAAGGAGAGAGAACCGTTTACAATATTGGCTATCATAGAGACCAGGAGGGGAAATTGGGGTGGTCAGCATTATTATGGCAATAGGATTAAAGGAACCAGAGGTGGAGGGTTCAGTGAAAAGATAAACTCGGAAAGGATGCGAGAGGAGATAGGTGAGGAATTAGAGAGAGATATGAATTCAGGTCTTGGGCAGGAGGAGGCATTAAAGGAAATTTAATCTGTTGGGCTATTGAAAGTGATGGACACAATAAAGGCAGCTAGTTGGATGCAATCTGTCTTCGTAACATAGATCTGTGAGCTCTTTGCACTTATTGTTGAAAGTGAGGGTGGTAGGAAAAGGGGAGAAGGATTTAAGAAAATGTTGTGTTGTAAATAAAATGAGATAGGCATTTCATTCCAGGATCCTCGAAATAAAGGATTAAATAAAAGATCTTGGAATAATGAGTAGTTTTAGCAGATGAAATCATGACCTTATGTTGTCCAGTCAGACTTGGCAATGGATGGTTAAATCAATTATCTGTCATATTTTTTCAGGTCTACAGCTGTAATCTAACCAAAATAAAACAGAGTCCGTTCGGCCGTATTAGCACTGGTAGAGCCGGGAACGTCCCCACTATCTAACACCACTCTGTCTTGTTTCTGTGCCCCAGCCAGGAATGTCCTCCAAGGCCGCACTTAGCGGAATTTCTAGTACTGAGGAGCTCCACGGGAAAAGATCAGGACATCATTTTTTGACCCCCGACGCAACCTTCGGACTGCCCCAACACCCCAACTCACCTTTTGGGGGTCTTCGAGCCCCTACACACCCCACCACATACTGGCAAGGCACCCCCAGGCCTGATCCCCCAATGTGGGTACAATGCCAGCTTAGCACCTTGGCATTGCCAGCATGGCAGGGCCACCCGGGCACCCTGGAATGCCTCCGATCGCCTGGGAGAACCCCCCAGGTACCGTCCCATTGGGGACCAGTACTGAACGGCGACTGGCTGGGGTCTCCCCAACTCCCTACCATTAACTGAGTAGGTCCTGCCCTGATTTGATCTCCCAAAATGCATCATCTCATATTTATCCAAATTAAACTCCATCTGCCATTCATCGGCCCACTGCCCCAATTGGTCAAGATCTAGTTACAATCTTATATAACCTTCTTCACTATCCACGATGCCACCAATCTTGGTGCTATCTGCAAACTTACTAACCATGCCTCCTACATTCTCATCCAAATCATTAATATGTATAACAAATAACAGTGGATCCAGCAACGATCTCTGAGGCACACCGCTGGTCACAGGCCTCCAGTTTGAAAAACAACCCTCCACAACCACCCGTTGGCTTTGGTCGCCAAGCCATTTTTGTATCCAATTGGCTACCTCACCCTGCATTCCGTGAGATTTAACCTTTTGCGACAGCCTACCATGCGTTACCTTGTCAAAGGCTTTGCTAAAGTCCATGTAGACAATGTCAACGACACTGCACTTATCTACCTCCTTGGTTACCCCTTCAAAAAACTCAATCAGATTCGTGAGACTTTACTTTCCCCTTACAAAGCCATGCTGACTTTCCCTAATTAGCCCTTGCATGTCTAAATGCCTGTAGATCCTGTCCCTCAGAATACCTCTAACAATTTACCCACTACAGAAGTAAGGCTCACCGGTCTTATTGATCCCAGGCTTATCCCTACAGCCCTTCTTAAATAAGGCACAACATTTGCTACCCTCTAATCTACAAGCACCTCTCCTGTGGCTGTCGATGATTCAAATATCTCAGCTAGGAGGCTGACAAATTCCTCCCTAGCCTCCCACAATGTTGTTTAATCAGGTCCCAGGGAGTTATCTATCTTGATGCACTTTAATACCCCCAGCACCTCTTTCCCTCCAATATATATATTCCCTCCCCCATATACACTCCTCAAGACATCACTTTTTATTTCCCCAATTTCCATAACATTCGTGCCTTTCTCAACAGTAAATACTGATGAGAAATATTCATTTTGGACCTCTCCCATCCCTTGTGGATCTGCACATAGATGACCTTGTTTATCCCTAGTAGGCCCTAACCTTTCCCTCGTCACCCTTTTACCCTTTATTTACCTGTAAAAGCTCATTGGATTTTCCTTTGCTTTATCTGCCAAGACAACCTCATGTCTCTTTTTTGCCCTCCTGGGGCGAAATTCTCCGTTATCGGCGGAAAGTCCGCCGATCGGCGCAAAAAACGGCGCAAATCCCACTTGCGTCACGTCATAAAAATGGGGCGATAGTCTCCGGCCCGAAATGGGCTAGCAGCGACGTGACGGGATCCGCGCTTGCGCAATGGTTCACGCCGTGCAGCGTCATACGCGCTGCACGGCGTGACGGCTCATAAGGCCGCGCAGCTCCCCCCCACCCGACCGCAACACCCGACCGCAACACCCGACTGGATGGCTGGCCGTCGCTCAGCCCCGAGGTTCGAGTCACGCGATGTGGAGGCGCTCCTGGACGCGGTGGAGCAGAGGAGGGACGCCCTGTATCCCGGGCACGGCCGCAGAGTTGCCCCACGCCACAGCCGGCGTCTGTGGAGGGAAGTGGGAGAGGCCGTAACCGCTGTGGCCCTAACACCATGGACAGGCACCCAGTGCCACAAGAAGGTGAACGACCTCGTCAGAGCAGGCAGGGTGAGCCTCCCCCATATCCCCCATATCCCCCCTCCCCATATCCCCCCTCCCCCATATCCCCCATATCCCCCCCTCCCCCATATCCCCCCTCCCCCATATCCCCCATATCTCCCCCTCCCCCATATCCCCACTCCCCCATATCCCCCATATCCCCCCTCCCCCATATCCCCCTCCCCCATATCCGGCATATCCCCCCTCCCCCATATCCCCCCTCCCCATATCCCCCTCCCCCATACCCCCCTCCCACATATCCCCCATATCCCCCCTCCCCATATCGCCCCTCCCCCATATCCCCCATCCCCCATACCCCCCTCCCCCATATCCCCCTCCCCCATATCCCCCCTCCCCCATATCCCCCTCCCCCATATCCCCCATATCCCCCCTGCCAATATCCCCTCTCCCCATATCCACCCTCCCCATATCCCCCCTCCCCCATATCCCCCATATCCCCCCTCCCCCATATGCCCCCTCCCCCATATCCCCCATATCCCCCTCCCCATATCCCCCACTCCCCCATATCCCCCTCCCCCATATCCCCCCTCCCCCATATCCACCATATCCCCCCTCCCCCATATCCCCCCTCCCCCATATCCCCCCTCCCCCATATCCCCCCTCCCCCATATCCCCCATATCCCCCCTCCCCCATATCCCCCTCCCCATATCCCCCCTTCCCCATACCCCCCTCCCCCATATCCCCCCTCCCCCATATCCCCCCTCCCCCATATCCCCCCTCCCCCATATCCCCCCTCCCCCATATCCCCCCTCCCCCATATCCCCCATATCCCCCTCCCCCATATCCCCCCACCCCCATACCCCCCTCCCCCATATCCCCCCTCCCCCATATCCCCCCTCCCCCATATCCCCCTCCCCATATCCCCCTCCCCCATATCCCCCCTCCCCCATATCCCCCATATCCCCCTCCCCCATGTCCCCCCTCCCCCATATCCCCCCTCCCCCATATCCCCCATATCCCCCCTCCCCCATATCCCCCCTCCCCCATATCCCCCCTCCCCCATATCCCCCCTCCCCCATATCCCCCATATCCCCCCTCCCCATATCCCCCCTCCCCCATATCCCCCCCTCCCCATATCCCCCTCACCCATATCCCCCCTCTCCAATACCCCCCCTCCCCCATATCCACCCCTCCCCATATCCCCCCTCCCCCATATCCCCCCTCCCCCATACATCCCTCCCCCATATCCGCCTCCCCATATCCCCCATATCGCCCTCCCCATATCCCCCCTCCCCATATCCCCCCTCCCCCATATCCCCCCTCCCCCATATCCCCCATATCCCCCCTCCCCCATATCCCCCTCCCCCATATCCCCCCTCCCCCATATCCCCCCTCCCCCATATCCCCCCTCCCCCATATCCCCCCTCCCCCATATACCCCCTCACCCATATCCCCCATATCCCAGGAGCTCCTGGACGCGGTGCAGCAGAGGAGGGACGCCCTGTATCCCGGGCACGGCCGCAGAGTTGCCCCACGCCATAGCCGCCGTCTGTGGAGGGAGGTGGCAGAGGCCGTCACCGCTGCGGCCCTGACACCACGGACAGGCACCCAGTGCCACAAGAAGGTGAACGACCTCGTCAGAGCAGGCAGGGTGAGCCTCCCCCATATCCCCCATATCCCCCCTCCCCATATCCCCCCTCCCCCATATCCCCCATATCCCCCCTCCCCATATCCCCTCTCCACATATCCACACTCCTCCATATCCCCCTCCCCCATATCACCCATATCCCCCCTCCCCCATATGCCCCCTCCCCCATATCCCCCATATCCCCCTCCCCATATCCCCCACTCCCCCATATCCCCCCTCCCCCATTTCCCCCTCCCCCATATCCACCATATCCCCCCTCCCCCATATCCCCCCTCCCCCATATCCCCCCTCCCAATATCCCCCCTCCCCCATATCCCCCCTCCCCCATATCCCCCATATCCCCCCTCCCCCATATCCCCCTCCCCATATCCCCCCTTCCCCATACCCCCTCCCCCATATCCCCCCTCCCCCATATCCCCCCTCCCCCATATCCCCCCTCCCCCATATCCCCCCTCACCCATATCCCCCCTCCCCCATATCCCCCCTCCCCCATATACCCCATATCCCCCTCCCCCATATCCCCCCTCCCTCATACCCCCCTCCCCCATATCCCCCCTCCCCCATATCCCCCCTCCCCCCCATATCCCCATCCCCCATATCCCCCCTCCCCCATATCCCCCCTCCCCCATATCCCCCCTCCCCCATATCCCCCATATCCCCCCTCCCCCATATCCCCCCTCCCCCAAATCCCCATATCCCCCCTCCCCCATATCCCCCCTCCCCCATATCCCCCCTCCCCCATATCCCCCATATCCCCCCTCCCCCATATCCCCCTCCCCCATATCCCCCCTCCCCCATATCCCCCATCCCCCATACCCCCCTCCCCCATATCCCCCTCCCCCATATCCCCCCTCCCCCATATCCCCCTCCCCCATATCCCCCATATCCCCCCTCCCAATATCCCCTCTCCCCATATCCACCCTCCCCATATCCCCCCTCCCCCATATCCCCCATATCCCCCCTCCCCCATATGCCCCCTCCCCCATATCCCCATATCCCCCTCCCCATATCCCCCACTCCCCCATATCCCCCTCCCCCATATCCCCCCTCCCCCATATCCACCATATCCCCCCTCCCCATATCCCCCCTCCCCCATATCCCCCCTCCCCCATATCCCCCCTCCCCCATATCCCCCATATCCCCCCTCCCCCATATCCCCCCTCCCCCATATCCCCCTCCCCATATCCCCCCTTCCCCATACCCCCCTCCCCCATATCCCCCCTCCCCCATATCCCCCCTCCCCCATATCCCCCCTCCCCCATATCCCCCCTCCCCCATATACCCCCTCACCCATATCCCCCCTCCCCCATATCCCCCCTCCCCCATATCCCCCATATCCCCCTCCCCCATATCCACCCTCCCCCATACCCCCCTCCCCCATATCCCCCCTCCCCCATATCCCCCCTCCCCCATATCCCCCATATCCCCCTCCCCCATATCCCCCTCCCCCATATCCCCCCTCCCCCATATCCCCCCTCCCTCATATCCCCCATATCCCCCCTCCCCCATATCCCCCCTCCCCCATATCCCCCATATCCCCCTCCCCCATGTCCCCCCTCCCCCATATCCCCCCTCCCCCATATCCCCCATATCCCCCCTCCCCCATATCCCCCCTCCCCCATATCCCCCCTCCCCCATACCCCCCTCCCCCATATCCCCCCTCCCCCATATCCCCCTCCCCCATATCCCCCATATCCCCCCTCCCCATATCCCCTCTCCCCATATCCACCCTCCCCCATATCCCCTCCCCCATATCACCCATATCCCCCCTCCCCCATATGCCCCCTCCCCCATATCCCCCATATCCCCCTCCCCATATCCCCCACTCCCCCATATCCCCCCTCCCCCATATCCCCCCTCCCCCATATCCACCATATCCCCCCTCCCCCATATCCCCCCTCCCCCATATCCCCCCCTCCCAATATCCCCCCTCCCCCATATCCCCCCTCCCCCATATCCCCCATATCCCCCCTCCCCCATATCCCCCTCCCCATATCCCCCCTTCCCCATACCCCCTCCCCCATATCCCCCCTCCCCCATATCTCCCCTCCCCCATATCCCCCCCTCCCCCATATCCCCCCTCACCCATATCCCCCCTCCCCCATATCCCCCCTCCCCCATATACCCCATATCCCCCTCCCCCATATCCCCCCTCCCTCATACCCCCCTCCCCCATATCCCCCTCCCCCATATCCCCCCTCCCCCATATCCCCCATATCCCCCTCCCCCATATCCCCCCTCCCCCATATCCCCCCTCCCCCATATCCCCCCTCCCCCATATCCCCCATATCCCCCCTCCCCCATATCCCCCCTCCCCCATATCCCCATATCCCCCCTCCCCCATATCCCCCCTCCCCCATATCCCCCATATCCCCCCTCCCCCATATCCCCCCTCCCCCATATCCCCCCCTCCCCATATCCCCCCTCACCCATATCCCCCCTCTCCAATACCCCCCCTCCCCCATATCCACCCCTCCCCATATCCCCCCTCCCCATATCCCCCCTCCCCCATACATCCCTCCCCCATATCCCCCCTCCCCATATCCCCCATATCCCCCTCCCCATATCCCCCCTCCCCCATATCCCCCCTCCCCCATATCCCCCATATCCCCCCTCCCCCATATCCCCCCTCCCCCATATCCCCCCTCCCCCATATCCCCCCTCCCCCATATCCCCCCTCCCCCATATCCCCATATCCCCCCTCCCCCATATCCCCCCTCCCCCATATCCCCCCTCCCCATATCCCCCCTCCCCCATATCCCCCCTCCCCCATATCCCCCCTCCCCGATATCCCCCCTCCCCATACCCCCCTCCCCCATATCCCCCCTCCCCCATATCCCCCTCCCCATATCCCCCCTCCCCCATATCCCCCATATCCCCCTCCCCCATATCCCCCCTCCCCATATCGCCCCTCCCCAATACCCCCCTCCCCATATCCCCCCTCCCCCATATCCCCCCTCCCCCATATCCCCCCTCCCCCATATCGCCCATATCCCCAAGTGAATCCAGCCCTAACCTTAACCTCTGCAATGCACGCGCAACCGATGGCGTGCATTCATATACCTGCCTAACACTGTTGCCTTTTACCCCTGCCACCACCCCCCCCCCCCCACAGGAGAAGCGCGCACACAACAATAGGGAGCATGTGAGGACTGGAGGAGGGCCCGCTGATGAGAGGCCACTGACCGTACACGAGGAAAGGGCCCTGGAACTGGCTGGCGGACCTGAGGACCGGGAGGTTGCTGATGCAGAGGTCAGGGCCCCACGAGCAAGTGAGCCACCAACAGCCCGTCCCCATATCCCCCCTCCCCTATATCCCCCTCCCCCGTATCACCTGATCACTGCCTGATGTCTAACCATGCATGCTTCATTGTGTATCGCAGGACCAAACGTCCAGGCACCCATCCCCGCAGATGCACACCGCCCGCAGGATGCCCCTCGGAGACCACAGGAGACGGAGAGACCCGCACCCTCCAGCATGCGACGCCCGCAGGATGCCCCTCGGAGACCACGGGAGACGGAGAGACCCGGACCCTCCAGCATGCGACGCCCGCAGGATGCCCCTCGGAGACCACCGGAGACGGAGAGACCCGGACCCTCCAGCATGCGACGCCCGCAGGATGCCCCTCGCACACCACGGGAGACGGAGAGACCCGGACCCTCCGGCATGCGACGCCCGCAGGATGCCCCTCGGAGACCACGGGAGACGGAGAGACCCGGACCCTCCAGCATGCGACGCCCGCAGGATGCCCCTCGCACACCACGGGAGACGGAGAGACCCGGACCCTCCAGCATGCGACGCCCGCAGGATGCCCCTCGCACACCACGGGAGACGGAGAGACCTGGAGCAACAGGGAGACGACACCCCCGTCACGTGCGGGAGCGACTACCCAGCGATGAGTGGGGCAGCCACAGGCCCCCGTCACATCCGAGCCAGGACACCACTACCCAGGACACCCCTACCCGGGACAGCACTACCCGGGACAGCACTACCCGGGACAGCACTACCCGGGACAGCACTACCCGGGACAGCACTACCCAGGACACCCCTACCCGGGAAGACGAAATACCGGACAGTGACTCAGAGTGGATGTGTGGAGACGAACCCCCCACCCCAAAGTGCCATGGACTCAGAGTGGGACGAAGAGCACGACACAACGCCACTGCTGTCACCAACACCCTCCACCATCGCAGAAACACTCACCACGGTTGGGCACATGAGTGATGAGGCGTCTGGTACACTCACTGGTGCGCACAACACAGCCGTACCGGTACAGCAGGTGGAGGTAGGAGCAGCAGAGGGACCGGGCGGTCGGAGGGCAGCCCAGGCCAAGCGAACATCTGCCGCCCAGATGGATCCCGGGTTCCTGCAGTTATCACACCCACACATAGATCCGATGCAACCACCGACACGGAGACGAGCGAATAGGGTGACGGGTGGCTTGCGGCAGCTGCGGTCGCAGGTGGAGGAGTCCACCCACGTCCAGGAGCTGGGAGTGGTCCCGGTCATGCGTACCACCCAGGCTGACACCGCACGGGTGGCGTCCGCGGTGGAGGCAACGGGTGCGACGGTGTCAGACATGGGGAACGGTTTGCGAGGCCTGGGGCCTTCCGTGCAGGCGGCGTCTGTGGCCCAGGAAATGGCTGCCCTCTCACAGGAGGCCATGAGCCAGTGCCAGCGCCAGATGGCAGAGGCGCTCAATGCCATAGCCCAGTCTCAGCAGGCCATGGCCTAGTCTCAGCAGGCCATGGCCCAGTCTCAGCAGGCCATAGCCCAGTCTCAGCAGGCCATAGCCCAGTCTCTGCAGGCCATGGCCCAGTCTCTGCAGGCCATGGCCCAGTCTCAGCAGGCCATGGCCCAGTCTCAGCAGGCCATGGCCCAGTCTCTGCAGGCCATGGCCCAGTCTCAGCAGGCCATGGCCCAGTCTCAGCAGGCCATAGCCCAGTCTCAGCAGGCCATAGCCCAGTCTCTGCAGGCCATGGCCCAGTCTCTGCAGGCCATGGCCCAGTCTCAGCAGGCCATCGCTGAGGGCATCGGCGCCAGTGGCCATGTGCGAGCCTGCGTCGCACTGTCACAGACAGGGTTCGACAACCCCCTGGGCTCCATGGCTGCAAACCTGCAGACCCCTGTCGATACCAGCACGGGCCTCCAGGACTGGCAGCGCCAGATGTCGGGGGCACGTCGGATGGCCAGTCCGTTCGCATCCCCCCACCCATGTAGAGGCCTGGGGGCCATCGGACACCCCGAGGGAGGAGGACGTGGTGTGGTCTGTCCCGGCTCCTTCTGTAGGGGAGGTCCCGGTACACCGCGACACCTCGGACTCCCCCCCTTCCGTCCCAGGTGCATCGGGTGGGCAACGGGCAGGACAGGCTGGCAGCTCGCCATCCCAGTCGCCCGGGCCGCAGCCTGGCCCATCTAGGCCAGGACGCCCCAGGAAACGGCCGCCAAAGGGATCCAGTGTCAGAGGGCAGGAATCACAGGAGTCCACCTCCAGTTCTGCTGTACCGTCTGGGGAACCACGTAGACGTAGTCAAAGGGCCCGTAAGGCCAAACAATTAGACACTGAGTAAGTTGGCACGGGTGCAGGGCACAGATGAGTTTTAGGGGCTAGGGCACGTGCATGAACTCCTTTGGTTATTAAAGTCAATGTTACACCTACCGAAGCTGCCTTTGTGCTCTGTCCAAAGTGTGCGGGCGTGTCATGTACGTTGAGCGCAAGTGTGTGTGTGACGGGTGGTCTTACCTCAGCCCCAGGTGAGTCTGCCCCCTTCCCCCTGGGCCGCCATCAACATCCCCCGGGCAGAGGACGGGACCGTGCGCTGCAGTGTCACAGCCGCATGCAGGGATGGTCCGGGTGGATGGTGGTACTGTGGCCATGGATCAGACATAGTCCAACGATGTAGAGCCAGGAGCTCATCGGAGGCGGGTTGTCATCATCCTCCATGGCCTGCTATAGACACGCGTCCACCCGCAACTGGGTGAGCCCAGCCCGTTGTGCCGCCGGTGGATCGGCAATTGGGGGGGGTGGTGTGCATGCGGGTGGGGTGTGTGGGGTTGGGGAGGGGGGGTGAGGGTGCTGGGTGGGTGGATGGGTGGGGGGTGTGGGTGGTCGGCTGTTGTCATGGTGTGCGGTCTGTGGCCATACTACCCGATTCCCACGCCCATCTAGTCAGTGAAGCGGGCGTCTATCAGTCTGTCCCGTGCCCGCTGGGCCAGCCGGTAACGGTGGACAGCCACCCGCCTGTGTCTACCCCGTCTGCCCTGACCATTGCCCCCATCCCCCTCATCTGGGGAGGACTGGGCCTCTTCCTGCTGCTCCTCCACTCCGCCCTCCTCTGCCTGCGGCACATCGCCCCTCTGCTGGGCTATGTTGTGCAGGACGCAGCACACCACAATGATGCGGCCGACCCTATCTGACCGATACTGGAGGGCGCCCCCAGAGAGGTCCAGGCACCTGAAACGCATCTTCAGCACGCCAAAGCACCTCTCGATCACTCCCCTTGTCGCTACATGGGCATCATTGTAGCGGTTCTCCGCCTCATTGCGTGGCCTCCGTATAGGCGTCATCAGCCACGATCGCAATGGGTAGCCCCTGTCGGCCAGCAACGAGCCCCTCAGCCGGGGATGGCGTCCCTCGTACATGCCGGGGATGGATGACCGCGACAACACGAATGAGTCGTGTACACTGCCTGGGTGACGGGCGCAGACGTGCAGGATCATCATGCGGTGGTCGCAGACCACCTGTACGTTCATTGAATAGGTCCCCTTCCTATTAGTGAACACGGCCCTGTTCTCTGCAGGTGGCCGCACGGCGACGTGCATCCCATCGATCGCGCCCTGGACCATGGGGAACCCGGCAACGGCAGAGAAGCCCACGGCCCGGGCATCTTGGCTGGCCCGGTCCACGGGGAAGCGGATGTAGCGGTGCGCCATGGCATAAAGGGCATCTGTCACTGCCCGGATGCACCGATGCACCGATGTCTGCGATGTGCCGGACAGGTCCCCACTCGGTGCCTGGAATGACCCCGTTGCATAAAAGTTCAGGGCCACCGTAACCTTGACGGACACGGGGAGAGGGTGTCCCCCGCCAGTGCCACGCGGTGACAGGTGTGCCAGCAGGTGGCAGATGTGTGCCACGGTTTCCCGGCTCATCCGGAGTCTCCTCCTGCATTCCCGGTCCGTGAGGTCCTGGTATGACTGCCGGGGCCGGTACACACGGGGCGCCCTCGGGTGCCTCCGTTGCCGTGGGGCCGCGACGTCCTCCTCCCCCTCCTCGTCCTGTCGGTCAGGTGTCCCTCCAGCCTGGGCGGCTGCCGCCTGCCCCTCTGCGGCAGCCTGCGCCGCCTCTCTGGCACGCTCCTCCTCCTCCTCCTCCTCCTCCTCATCCAGGGCAACATAGACATGAGCGGCTGCCACCACGGCGGCCAACATCGCTGGATGGTCTGAAAACATGATGGCCTGGTGGGGGGTAGGGGAACAACGACATGTCATCATTGGCCATATCCCCTCCTCCCCCCAGCCAGGTGGCATGGACCGCATGGGTCCCACTGTTGGAGGCTGGCACCTGGCCAGGTGGACCAACTCATTTGCCCTCCCATCACCCACCCCGGCACGGACCCCCTCCCCAACCCCCAACCTCCACCCCAGCACGGACCCCCCCCCCCAACCTCCACCCCAGCACGGACCCCCCCCCAACCTCCACCCCGGCATGGACCCCCTCCCCAATCTCCACCCCAGCACGGACCCCCCCCCTCAACCTCCACCCCAGCACGGACCCCCCCCAACCTCCACCCCGGCACGGACCCCCTCCCCAACCTCCACCCCAGCACGGACCCCCTCCCCAACCTCCACCCCAGCACGGACCCCCCCCAACCCCCAACCTCCACCCAGCACGGACCCCCTCCCCAACCTCCACACCAGCACGGACCCCCTCCCCAACCTCCACCCCAGCACGGACACCCCCCAACCCCCAACCTCCACCCCAGCACGGACCCCCTCCCCAACCTCCACCCCAGCACGGACCCCCTCCCCAAACTCCACCCCAGCACGGACCCCCCCAACCCCCAACCTCCACCCCAGCACGGACCCCCCCCAACCCCACACCTCCACCCCAGCACGGACCCCCCCTCCCAACCTCCACCCCAGCACGGACCCCCCCCAACCTCCACCCCAGCACGGACCCCCCCCAACCTCCACCCCGGCACGGACCCCCTCCCCAACCTCCACCCCAGCACGGACCCCCTCCCCAACCTCCACCCCAGCACGGACCCCCCCCAACCCCCAACCTCCACCCCAGCACGGACCCCCCATCCCCCAACCTCCACCCCAGCACGGACCCCCCCCAACCCCCAACCTCCACACCAGCACGGACCCCCCCCCAACCTCCACCCCGGCATGGACCCCCCCCCCCAACCTCCACCCCGGCACGGACCCCCTCCCCAACCTCCACCCCAGCACGGACCCCCCCCATCCCCCAACCTCCACCCCAGCATGGACCCCCCCTCCCAACCTCCACCCCGGCACGGACCCCCCCCCAACCTCTACCCCGGCACGGACCCCCCCAACCCCCAACCTCCACCCCGACACGGACCCCCTCCCGGCACTCCCCCGGAGCCCAGCCTACTCTAACTACCCCCCCCCCCCCCCCCCCCCGCCGCACACACACACAAGCCGAGACACACCTCTCCTCACGCAATCAGTCTGCGGCCACGCCATTTCCTGCCCAGAGCCAACCCCCCAGGCCGTCACTCACCTCCTCGCTGGTTGGCGTGAGCCTGGAGCACCGGGTCACGTCGATGAAAAGGAGGTTTGATTCACGTCGACGTGAACGGTCATCACGTCGACGGGACTTCGGCCCATCCGGAAGGGAGAATATCGGCAGGCCGAAAATCGGCAGCCTTGCGCAGACCCGTGACATTCTCCGCGGCAGCGGCGCCATTAACGCCCCGCCGACTTTTCTCCCTTCGGAGACTTCGGCGGGGGCGGGGGCGGGATTCACGGCGGCCAACGGCCATTCTCCGACCCGGCGGGGGGTCGGAGAATGACGCCCCTGGTTTCTGTCATGTGACCGTAGGATTTTTTTTTTTAGTTGGCCTCACAAATGCTCTCTGACGACCTGACCACTGACACATAATAACGTTCGCATTTCGTCAATTTACATATCCTTGTCGTAGAATGTGGGGCGGGATTCTCTCAGCCCGGGACTGGGCCGGAGAATCCCCGCGACTGGCGCGAATCGCAATTCTCCACAGAGCGGAGAATCGGCGGCATTGGCGCCACCATGGTTGGTGCGCCGCCAGTCGGGGGCCACTCTGCGTGGCCCTCCCGCCGATTTTCCGCCCGGGATGGGCCAAGCGGCTATCGTATAAAACCCGAGTCCCGCCGGCGCCGTCACACCTGCTCTCAGCCAGCGGGACCTCGGCGTGGAAGGGTCCGGGGGCGGCCTGTGGGAGGCAGGAGGGGGGTCCGACCCCAGGGGGGCCTCCGATGTGGCCTGGCCCGCGATCGGGGCCCACCGATTGGCGGGCCGGCCTCTCTGGCTGGGAGCCTCCTTTCCTCTGCGCCAGCCCTTGTAGCCCTACGCCATGTTGCATCGGGGCCGGCGCGGAGAAGGGAGCCACTGCGCATGCGCGCCTTGGCATCGGTGCCACTGCGCATGCGCGGACCCTGCGGCACCCAGTTCACGCCAGGATCAGCAGCTGGAGCGGCGTGGATTGCTCCAGTGTCGTGCTGGTCCCCTCTAGGGGCCAGAATTGCTGATCCTGAGGCCGTGTTGGCGCCGTCGAGAAACGCGATGGCGTCAACACCTAGCCTCAGGATCACAGAATCCCGCCCGTGTTTTTTTTACACCCTTCTTTGGAATACCAGTCGAAAGCAAAACATTTGCAAGCTTAATATGAACCACTTTCTGCAGTTATTTGGATAATGGTAGCCATTAATCCATAGAGATGGTTGGTTGCATTTTAATGACTTGTCTAGGCATTTGGGCTAGCTTCTAGGACCTTCTGTAGTCAGGACCTTGTGTAGGTCCATGTTTATCGGCAGAACAAAAAACTGATGCCTCAACTCCATTTTTCAAAACATTTATATGAACATATCAATTAGAAGCAGGAGTAGGCCACTTGACTTTTCAAACCTGTTCCACCATTCAATGAGATCATGGCTGAATTGACTGTAACCTGCCTGCTATCCTCGATAACCTGTCACCCCCTTGTTTATCAAGTATCTACCTATCTCTGCCTTGAAAACATTCAATGACTCTGCTTTCACTGCCTTTTGAGGCAGGGTGTTCCAAAGGCTCACTACCCTCTGAGAGAAAACATTTCTTCTCATTTCTGTCTTAAATGTCAACCCCTTATATTTAAATAATGACCTCTAGCTCTAGATTCTTCCATAAGAGGAAATGTTCTTTCCACATTCACCCTGCCAAGAGCCCTCAGGATCTTACATGTTTCAATGAGGGGACATGAGAAGTATTTGGCAGGAAGGATCAAGGAAAACCCAAAAGCTTTCTATAGGTATGTCAGGAATAAGCGAATGACTAGGGAAAGAGTAGGACCAGTCAAGGACAGGGATGGGAAATTGTGTGTGGAGTCTGAAGAGATAGGCGAGATACTAAATGAATATTTTTCGTCAGTATTCACTCAGGAAAAAGATAATGTTGTGGAGGAGAATGCTGAGCCCCAGGCTAATAGAATAGATGGCATTGAGGTACGTCGGGAAGAGGTGTTGGCAATTCTGGACAGGCTGAAAATAGATAAGTCCCCGGGACCTGATGGGATTTATCCTAGGATTCTATGGGAGGCCAGGGAAGAGATTGCTGGACCTTTGGCTTTGATTTTTATGTCATCATTGGCTACAGGAATAGTGCCAGAGGACTGGAGGACAGCAAATGTGGTCCCTTTGTTCAAAAAGGGGAGCAGAGACAACCCCGGCAACTATAGACCGGCGAGCCTCACGTCTGTAGTGGGTAAAGTCTTGGAGGGGATTATAAGAGACAAGATTTATAATCATCTAGAGAGGAATAATATGATCAGGGATAGTCAGCATGGCTTTGTGAAGGGTAGGTCATGCCTCACAAACCTTATTGAGTTCTTTGAGAAGGTGACTGAACAGGTAGACGAGGGTAGAGCAGTTGATGTGGTGTATATGGATTTCAGCAAAGCGTTTGATAAGGTTCCCCACGGTAGGCTATTGCAAAAAATACGGAGGCTGGGGATTGAGGGTGATTTAGAGATGTGGATCAGAAATTGGCTAGCTGAAAGAAGACAGAGGGTGGTGGTTGATGGGAAATGTTCAGAATGGAGTACAGTCACAAGTGGAGTACCACAAGGATCTGTTCTGGGGCCGTTGCTGTTTGTCATTTTTATCAATGACCTAGAGGAAGGCGCAGAAGGGTGGGTGAGTAAATTTGCAGACGATACTAAAGTCGGTGGTGTTGTCGATAGTGTGGAAGGATGTAGCAGGTTACAGAGGGATATAGATAAGCTGCAGAGCTGGGCTGAGAGGTGGCAAATGGAGTTTAATGTAGAGAAGTGTGAGGTGATTCACTTTGGAAGGAATAACAGGAATGCGGAATATTTGGCTAATGGTAAAGTTCTTGAAAGTGTGGATGAGCAGAGGGATCTAGGTGTCCATGTACATAGATCCCTGAAAGTTGCCACCCAGGTTGATAGGGTTGTGAAGAAGGCCTATGGAGTGTTGGCCTTTATTGGTAGAGGGATTGAGTTCCGGAGTCGGGAGGTCATGTTGCAGCTGTACAGAACTCTGGTACGGCCGCATTTGGAGTATTGCGTACAGTTCTGGTCGCCGCATTATAGGAAGGACGTGGAGGCTTTGGAGCGGGTGCAGAGGAGATTTACCAGGATGTTGCCTGGTATGGAGGGAAAATCTTATGAGGAAAGGCTGATGGACTTGAGGTTGTTTTCGTTGGAGAGAAGAAGGTTAAGAGGAGACTTAATAGAGGCATACAAAATGATCAGGGGGTTGGATAGGGTGGACAGTGAGAGCCTTCTCCCGCGGATGGATATGGCTGGCACGAGGGGACATAACTTTAAACTGAGGGGTAATAGATATAGGACAGAGGTCAGAGGTAGGTTCTTTACGCAAAGAGTAGTGAGGCCGTGGAATGCCCTACCTGCTACAGTAGTGAACTCGCCAACATTGAGGGCATTTAAAAGTTTATTGGATAAACATATGGATGATAATGGCATAGTGTAGGTTAGATGGCTTTTGTTTCAGTGCAACATCGTGGGCCGAAGGGCCTGTACTGCGCTGTATTGTTCTATGTTCTAATCAAATAATTTCTTACTCTTCTAAACTCTAGTGGCTACAAGTCAAGCGGCTTTATTCCAACCCATTCTTGGTATTAATTAAGCTAACCTTCTCTGAACTATTTCAAATACATCTATATCGTTCATTTAATAAGGCACCCAACACTATACACAGTGCTCCATATCTCACCAGTATCCCCATACATCTGGGGCGGGATTCTCTGGTCGCCTACGCCAAAATAGCATTCGACGATCAGCTGGAGAATACCCGTTTCCGACAAAATCGGGAATGGCGCCGCTTTCACGATATCAACGGCCTCAGGACGTTGCCTGAGGGCCCCCCCCTCATTGCTCCGCCCCTGAGCAGCCAAGTTCCCGACGGCATGGGTTTCCTATGGTCTCACCTGTCGGGAACTTGGCGTGGCTGCTTCCGCCTCAGGTCCAGCGGTGCCACAGTCATGGGGAGGGCCAATCCGCGGGCAGGGGGGACTTTGGGAGGGGTTGGAGGCACTGTTAGGGGGTGGTCCAGGTCTCGCGAGGTGGCAAAGGGGGGCACTATTTTCAGGCCGGGTCCACGCGCGGCCGCTGCAGGCTGCTGCTGTGCGCATGCGCGACCATGGACCCTGTAATTATCCGGTCTGTTTTGGCAGCTCGATCCGGGTTCGCTACGCTGCTCGGCTGCTAGCCCCCAGCCAAACGGAGGATCGGTGACTGTTTTGCGCCAAATATTCGGTCGTAAAACGCCACCATTCCCACGCCAGCGTCAGGCCATAGCCTCAAAATTGGAGAATCCAGCCCCTAAAGTATAACCTCCCTCCTTTTATATTTACTTCCCCTTGCACTAAATTAGAATATTCCACTAGCTTTCCTAATTACTTGCTGAACTTCCATACTAACCTTTTGTGATTCATGTACTAGAACACTGAGATCCTGCTGAATTTCAGAGCTCTGCAATCTGTCACCATTTAGATAATATACTTTATTTTAAAAATTGTCCTGCCAAAATGGACAATTTCACACTTTTCCATATTATATTCCATTTGCCAAAGTTTTGCACATGAACTTAACTCATCTATGTCCCCTTGCTGCCTCTTTTTGTCCTTTTCACAATTCACTTTCCTACCTATCTTTGTGTCATTGGTAAATTTACCTTCTGTCACCCTTATCCAATGATTTCCATGAATGATAAGATGTTGCGGCCCCAGCACTGATCCCTGCAGTAGAACACTCATTCCATCCCGCCAACCAGAAAAGGACCCATTTGGGCTACCCTCTGTTTCCTGTTAGCTAACTCATCTTCAGCCCATGCTAATATATTACCTCCTACACAATGAGTTTTTATTTTTTGCAATATCCTTTGTTGTGGCACCTTATCAAATGCTTTCTGGAAATCTAAATTCGGTACATCCACTGATACCTTTTATCCACAGCATCCTTCAAAGAACTCCAATAAATTAGTTAAGGATAATTTCCCTTTCACAAAACCATGTTACTTCTACCTCGTTGCCATGAATTTTTCTATGTATTCTGTTATAACATCTTTAATGATAGCTTCCAACATTTTCCCTTAAACTGATATTAAGATAAGTGGCCTGCCATTTCCTGCTTTTTGTCTCCCTCCCTTTTTTGAACAAAGGAGTCACATTTTTTTGTTTTCCAATCGAATGGAACCTTCCCTGAATCTAGGGAATGGTGGAAAATAAAAAACGAAAGCATCAGCAATATCACTAGCTATTTCTTTTAAGTCCCTAGGATGAAGTCAATCAGGACACAGGGATTTGTCAGTCCACAACACCAACAATTTGCTAATTACCACTTTCCCAGTGACAGTAATTTTCCTGGGTTCTGCCCTCCATTCCATTTCCTGGTATTCAGCAATTTCTGGGATATTATGTATACTCTATAGTGAAGACCAATGCAAAAGACGTGTTTAGTTCATCTGCTATCTCCTTAATTTTCATTGTTAATGCCCCAGACTCACTTTCTATACAACCAGAAGTTTGTTATCTCTTTTCTTATTAAATATCTGTAGAAACTCTCACTATCTGTCTTTATATTTCCTGCAAGCTTTTTCTCATAGTCTAGGGCTAGATTCTCCAGTTCCCCAGCTCTGTGTTTCTTGGTGGCATTTCATTCGCTGGTGACAGAAATCTCTACTCCCTCCACTTGTTAATGGGATTTTAAATTGAAGCCGCCCTACGTTGCCGGGAAACCCACCGGCTGGGGTGCGCTGCTGTGGGAAAAGAGAATCCCAGCAGCCACTTGCCCACTAATTTGCCTCTCCTTATTAATCTTTTTGTCATTCTTTGCTATTCTTTATATTCGGTCCAATCTTCTGCCATGCTACACATTTTTGCGCTATTATATGCTTTTTCTTTAAGTTTGACACCCTGGGATCCTGCACAGTCAATTCCAGCCCCACTTGACTCGGAGTCACAACACAAGTAAATTAACCAATAGTTATTCTCGAAATACCCGAAGTCTTTGACCTTTGGCTGCAAATAATTACAGTCACCAGATTTGTAAATTTAAACGCAATTACTTTTTATTAGTATCAAGAACTGTAATGAAATGTACAGCAAATACACCTGGTAAACTGATATCTAATTCCCAATTCTCCACTTTAACTTGCACCCCCACACACACAAGACAAACAAACACAGAGGGTAGGAGAGGGGGAAAAGGAAGAAAAAGCCTGCAGGATTCTATGTCGACGGGATCCTCCGCCCCGCCAGCAGCGCACCCATGCCCCTTCATTTCCTGATGCCATTGGGTGGTCCACAATGGGAAACCCCATTGCCCTGCTGCAGGAACAGAGAATCCCGCTGCTGGCGGGGTGCATCATGCTGGAAAAGGTGCTGGCGAGATGGAGAATCCAGGTGGTCATTTCCAGCATATTACTCCTCTTCAAACTTTGTTTTCAGTTCAAGGTTTTTACCGAAGATTCATTGAGGTTTCTGTAGTTTTGGAAATAGAGCACCCACAGCCTTTCTGGAGAGAGAGAAAGCAGGTCTTGGTCTTTGTGTGTCTGAAACTCAACTGCTCCCTGAGGTCTCTGAGAACCATCCCACTGAGAGAGGATCCAATCGCCTCCTATTACTGGAAAGAATGCAGTCTTTTGTCCAATTCATTGGACATCAGCCAATCAATCAAACTGAGTCCCACCCCATATCTCTCTCTCTCTCTCTGGTGCCGAAAAGTCTGAGGTCTCCTTTTCAAACTAGCAGAGACCAGCAGAGTGTTCTCCGCTGTAACTTCTGAATTTCTTATGCCTCGCTGCTGCTTGATTTAAAGATACATGTCCATTAATCATCCATGGATCAAAAATGTAACGGCAAAACTAAAACAAATAGGATATAAGTGAATAAATTGGATGACACTTACACGATGGTTCTCTGGGCCTATGGTGACCTTTACATTTTTCTAGCGTATTGTCCTTCCGAAAGATCACAGAGCCTTCAATATTGAGGTTCCAATCTTTGTCATGCTGAAGCCATGTCTCTGCAATGGCTATCAGATTAACATAGGTTAACATAGAATTTACAGTGCAGAAGGAGGCCATTCGGCCCATTGAGACTGCACCGTCTCTTGGAAAGAGCACCCTACCCAAGGTCAACACCTCCACCCGATCCCCATAACCCAGTAACCCCACCCCCCCTCCCGCCAGCTAAGGGGAAGCATTCCTTCCTATCCTCCCTATCTATGCCCATCATATTTTTACACACTGCAATCAGGTCCCCATTCAACCTTTTCTGCTTGAAAGAAAACAACCCCAGCCTATCCAGTTTCTCTTGATAGTTGAAACGCTCCAGACCAGGTCCTGGTGAGCCTCCTCTGAACCCTCCCTCATGTAATCACTTCCTTTCCATGATGTGGTGACCAGAATTGCACACAGTACTCCAGCTGTGGCCTAACCAGCATTTTATACAGCTCCATCATAACCTCCCTGCTCTTATATTCTACGCTTTGGTTAATAAAGGCAAGTATCCCCTCTACCTTCTTAACCACCTTATTATCTACCTGTCCTACTGTCTTCAGGGATCTGTGGACATGCACACTAAGGTCCCTCTGATCCTCTGTACTTCTTAGGGTCGTACCATTCATTGTGTGTGTCCTAGCCATGTTAGTCCTCCAAAAATGCATTACCTCACACGTTTTAGGGTTAAATCCCATTTGCCACTGTTCTGCCCATCTAATCAGCCCATCTATCATCCTGTAAGCTAAGGCTTTCCTCTTTATTCCTTATTACACAACCAATTCTCGTGCCATCTGCGAATTTACTGATCACACCTCCTACATTCACGTCCAGATCATTAACATACACTGCAAAGAGCACGGGATCCAGCACTGATCCCTATGGAACACCACTGGACACAGGCTACCAGACACAAAAATAACCTTCAGCCTTTGCCTCCTGCCACAAAGCCAGTTTTGGGTCCAATTTGCAAACTGCCGTAAATCCCATGGACTTCTTTTATTACTTTTGTAACCTCTACACTTGACTGCTGTTTTACCCTTAGATTTCTACTTTCTATCACTTCCTGTTACATTCTATTTACCATTTTCCAAATTAATACCTTTCATCTTGCGTTGTCTCTACACTTTTGTTTCCCACATCTTCCCAAATTTATGGCCTCAGGATATCACCTGAGGCCTTCCTCCGATGCTCCTCCCCGATGGGCCGATTTCCCGATGGTGTCGGTCCCGTGTCCTCACAGTTTTCGGGGACCTCGCTTCGTGGCTGCGGACTGCGTCTAGTGCCGCCACAGTCTGGGGGGGAGCCGTTCCACTGGCAGGGGGTCTTTGGCAGGGGTGGCGAGGGGGGTACAGGGGGGCACTATCTGGCAGGCCGAGTCCGCGCGTGGCCGGTGCCATGTTGTACAGCGCAGCCATCGCAGGCTGCCGCCGTGCCCATGCGCGGCCACAGACCCGCCCATTCTGCGTCCGTATCTGCAGGTAAAGCTGGGCTTTACGTGGCGCGGCTTCTAACCCCCCACCGGGCGGAGCATCGGTGCGGGTGCGGCGCCGATTTTTTGGTTGTAAGACCAGACGCTTTCTCCGGACATAGCCGCAAAATCGCCGAATCCAGCCCATGCTTTCCCAAAGTAGAGAGTCCATTCTCCATTTTGTTTTAAGGTAAGAGTCCATATAGTTAGAGTGTGACAATAGCATTAATGAAAATTCTTTCTAAACCAAAGGTAACAGTCTCATAATGTTATCACATGATCATCTTCGAACAGGAGCAGTCGATTCATTAACACGAGAGATATTGGACTGTGGTAAAACCTATTCTTTAAAAAAAATTCTACTTCAAAAATAACAAGTGGGGGCCAAAAAAGAGAAAGATGAAATTAAGTGTTTTAAAAATTAGAGTTTAGTGAAGAAAAATTATAGAATGTATAGATTTCCTTTGAAAAGTGGGAACAATAAATGCGGGGTGGGGGAGGGGGGGGAGAGAAATACCATAAGGAGAATTAAAACCTTTCAAATATTTAACGTATTTTCAGTTGTGTATTTTCATTATGTGAGCTTGATATGGGAAAAATGTACCAGCACTCATATTTGTGTTTTGATTTATAAGTTCAAATGACCTCATTAATATTCCATCTGTTGATTATTGAATACCATCTGGCACTATCTGTATTCTTGCTGCATCTAGGACCACACATTCAGATTTGGCCTGTCACGTCAAGTCTGACTGATTTGAAGTGATTGTTAGTAATCGTGTTTTAAAATTGTAACCCAATTTGATGCCTGTTGTAATGAAAAATAAACATGGCTAAATGTCCAAAATGGCTTTGCAATATCTCTCACCTAATTCATACGATTTTTCCAGTGTGGATGTGGCTTGAGTCAGTCAGTAAATGCAATGAAATTCAAAAACAATCCCCTTAAACACCCAAGGCTAATCCAACAGCGTGGGGCGACTGACTTACTCAAATATATGTCAGTATTCTGAAGGTCTGGATTACAGAACAGATGCTTAGCCCGACAGAATCCTTAACTAATCTTCCAACACCAAAAATCTTTTTCAATCTGATAATTATATCATGCATGTACACATCAAGTCTGAAAGTTTTTGGGTGCATTGTGACTTGGTAGCACTTAAATTAAATATAGGGTTGGATTCTCCGCCGTCGGGATGCTCCGTTTTGCCAGCACCCCAGAGGTTTCCTGACGGCGTGGGGTTGTCCCACAATGGGAAATCCCATTGACCAGCCGGCAAAATTGAGAAACTCTCCCAGAGTGCAGTTCTCAGGATGATACAATTTTAAAATACTGCAATAAAAACCTAGCAAACTTTGGAAAGCTCAGGTACAGCAATGGCTAGATCTTTGTCAGCAGATGACTCAAGACCATGGTAGTGATGGGCAAGCTAATGGGGCTGAAGGTAGACAAGTCTCCTGGCCCTGATGGAATGCATCCCAGAGTGCGAAAAGAGATGACTAGGGAAATTGCAAATGCACTAGTAACAATTTACCAAAATTCACTAGACTCTGAGTGGTCCCGGCAGATTAGAAATTAGCAAACGTGACACTACTGTTTAAAAAAGGAGGTAGGCAGAAGCGGGTGATTATAGGCCAGTTAGCTCAACTTCGGTAGTAGGGAAGATGCTGGAATCTAACATTAAGGAAGAAATAGCGAGGCACCTAGATCGAAATTGTCCCATTGGACAGACTCAGCATGGGTTCATAAAGAGCAGGTCGTGTCTAACTAATTTAGTGGAATTTTTTGAGGACATTACCAGTGCGGTAGATAATGGGGAGCCAATGGATGTGGTATATCCGGATTTCCAGAAAGCTTTTGACAAGGTGCCACACAAAATGTTGCTGCATAAGATAAAGATGCATGGCATTAAGGGGAAAGTAGGAGCATGGATAGAGGATTGGTTAATTAATAGAAAGCAAAGAGTGGGGATTAATGTGTTTCTCTGGTTGGCAATCAGTAGCTAGTGGCGTCCCTCAGGGATCAGTGTTGGGCCCACAATTATTCACAATTTACGTAGGTGATTTGGAGTTGAGGACCAAGTGCAATGTGTCCAAGTTTGCAGACGATACTAAGATGAGTGGTAAAACAAAAAGTGCAGAGGATACCGGAAGTCTGCAAAGGGATTTGGATAGGTTAAGTGAATGGGCTAGGATCTGGCGGATGGAATAGAATGTTGACATGTGAGGTTATCCATTTTGGTAGGAATAACAGCAAAAGGGATTATTATTTAAATGATAAAATATTAAAACATGCTGCTGTGCAGAGAGACCTGGGTGTGCTAGTGCATGAGTCGCAAAAAAGTTGGTTTACAGGTGCAACAGGTGATTAAGAAGGCAAATGGAGTTATGTCCTTCATTGCTAGAGGGATATAGTTTAAGACTAGGGAGGTTATGCTGCAATTGTATAAGGTGTTAGTGAGGCCACATCTGGAGTATTGTGTTCCGTTTTGGTCTCCTTACCTGAGAAAGGACATACTGGCGCTGGAGGGTGTGCAGAGGAGATTCATTAGGTTAATCCAAGTGTTGAGGGGGTTGGATTACGAGGAGAGGTTGAGTAGACTGGGACTGTACTCGTTGGAATTTAGAAGGATGAGGGGGATCTTATAGAAACATATAAAATTATGAAGGGAATAGATAGGATGTGGGCAGGTTGTTTCCACTGGCGGGTGAAAGCAGAACTAGGGGGCATAGCCTCAAAATAAGGGGAAGTAGATTTAGGACTGAGTTTAGGAGGAACTTCTTCACCCAAAGGGTTGTGAATCTATGGAATTCCTCGCCCAGTGAAGTAGTAGGGGCTCCTTCATTAAATGTTTTTAAGATAAAGATAGATAGTTTTTTGAAGAATAAAGGGATTAAGGGTTATGGTGTTCGGGCTGGAAAGTGGAGCTGAATCTACAAAAGATCAGCCATGATCTCATTGAATGGTGGAGCAGGCTCAAGGTGCCAGATATCCTACTCCTGCTCCTAGTTCTTATGTTCTTATGGTCTAGATTCTCCGTCGGCCAACGCCGGTATTGGGTTCACAGTGCGATGGAGAATCTCAAAATCGGGATCAGTGCAGGGTGTTGGCGAGCCTATCCGATTATGATGCTTCGACCCCATGCCAGGGCTGGAATCGAAGTTCCTGACCGTGTGCCAGTGGTTGCATGTGGTCAATGTTTGTAAATATGGGGGATTCACTGATCCACAAAGGCAGATACATGAATCAAGGCTGCAGCTGGTTTGTGGAAGCTGTCAATCACAAACCAGTACTCAAAGGTTCTGAATGGCTTGCAGCAAATGGATCTGTGGGTGTGAAACACAGGTCACAGTTGTTCTCCTTCGAGGAGTGGACACGTGGAGCTTCCAAGGTAAGTGTTATAGCTGTAGTTTTGTTCACTGTCCTTGTCTGGACTGTTCTGTAGCTTCCAGACAGGGGTCTCTTTTCTGGAGGAGTGGGGGGGGGTCTGTGTTGAGGTGTCCCTTTAGTTCGGGGATCTCGGTGGCTGGTCCCTTTAGTTAGGGAGTCCCAAGGCGAGGGTCTCCCTATTGCAGGTATCCTTGGGGGTGGGGGGGGGGGGGGGGGGGGAGGTCTACCTATAGCAGGTGATGCTAGGGGTGCAGGTTGGGTCACCCCCATACTTGGGGGAAGGGGGCACCAAGATAATCTGTGCGGGGGGGCTGCTTTGTGATGCGGGGGTGCTTCCCAGGAGGTTTACCAGGATGTTGCCTGGTCTGGAGGATGTTAGCTATGCGGAGAGGCTGAATAGACTCGGACTGTTTTCATTAGAAAAATGGAGGTGGAGGGGTGACCTGATAGAATTCTACAAGATTATGAGGGGCATGGATAGAATGGATGGGCAGGCACTCTTTCCCAGGGTGGAGGGGTCAGTCACCAGGGGGCTTAGGTTTAAGGTCCATGGGGAAAAGTTTAGAGGAGACTTGTGAGGCAAGTATTTTGCACAGAGGATGGTGAGTGCCTGGAACGCACTGCCAGGGGTGGTTGTGGAAGCAGATACATTAATGGCGTTCAAAAGGCATTTTGACAAATACATGGATAGGATGGGGATAGACGGATAGGCACTGGGAAGTGCTGAGCGTTTTGGCCAAGGGTGGTATCAAACCGGTAGTTTTGGAGGGCTGAAGGGCTGTTCCTGTGCTGTATTGTTCTTTGTTCTATTATCCTGGGCCTCTCGGTTACTTGTCCAGTGATAATACCACTATGCCATCGCCTCCCCCCCGCAGTTGAGGGTCCTGTCAACCATGATATAGAAATTTTTGGTTGAAAGGAAAGGGATACATGTCTGTAGCACTGGTGCAGAAGCTAGCATCATCAGATTAGGTGCAATGGACAAACTAGGAAGACTGATTAAAAACTTGACAGGAAGACAAATGGAAGGAAGCGTAATCAAGGTCAATTTGGGAGTCAGTGGGAATATTGTGATTGAATTGGGAAACAGTCTCTGTTCAAGGAAGACATGGGGAACACACAAGCTGTCCTGCGGAGGGTGGAATTGTGGAGTGATTGGACAGCCACGGTGAAAAGGAAAAGGTTAATGCCAGGAAACCAGAAATTGTTTATGTGGTGGGGAGTATTGTAAGAGTCAGTTCCAAAGAAGGACTCCTATTGCATTCTTCCATTCCATCTCCTTCTGCCTTTCACCAGCATCCCTTTTGTCATTTAATTTCCGACCAGAGACCTTCCCTTTTTGTTCGCCCCTCACCCCCCGACACTTTTTCCAGTTTTGTTGAAGGGCAATCAACTTGGAATGTGAAATCTGTTATCTTCTTCACAGCTGCTGCCTGACCTGTTGAGTTTTTCCAGCATGTTTTTGTTTTTATTGCAAAATATCACTATTCTACACTAGGTAGAACTATAGAACCATAGAAATGATACAGCACAGAAGGGGGCCATTCGGCCCATCTTGTCCACGCCAACCCAAAGACACCCAGGTGCCCTTTCTAATCCCATATTACTGCACACGTTCCATATCTCTGCAGTTTACAGCACTTAAGGTGCAGATGCAGAGTTTAGAGTCTCTGCCTCCACCACCCAACTCAGGCAGCGAATTCCAGACACCCACAATCCTCTGTCCCTCTTATTCCTTATGTCCCTCTATTCCTTCTGCCACTTAGCTTGAATCTATGACCCCTGTTTTTTGAACTCTCTGCCAAGGGAAACAAGTTCCTCCTGTCAACTCTATCTCTACCCCTCACAATTTTGTACACCTTAATCATGTCACCCCCCATCTTTCCCTGTTCCAAGGAAAAAAAAAACAACCTCTCCACGTTGCTATAATTCTCCAGCCCTGGCAAAAGTCTAGTAAATCTCCTCTGCACTCTCTACAGAGCAATTGCATTCTTCCTGTAATGTGGTGACCCCAGAACTGCACACAATACTTCAATTGTGGCCTTACCAGTGTCTTATACAGTTCCATCATTATATCCCCACTCCGCCTCATGAGTATCACACGCATAACATGTTGTCTATTTTGAGGATTAAACACAACTACCAGTTTACAGTATAGTGTCTCAAATCTGACTGTCGAAGAAACTGAGCTGTCTGAAAACCAGACTTTTTAGACGGTGCCATGCATCAATTTTAATTGAGTAAAATATAAAGAAAACTTACCTGGACAATTTGGCTAATCGCCAAATTGCCGAGTTGTCTATTTTTCTGCTTTGCCGCTTGCACACTGATCTATTTCCATGCTTTGAGCGACCCTTGACCTCACCCGACCTGGCTTGACTTGAACTGCCCATGGCCCAAACCACCTGACCTGAAATCTGGCATAATCTGAAATCTGGCACAGCCTCAATCCTGAGGTTGCTGTTGTTGAGACACTGTGCCTGTATTTTATAAAGTTGCATTTTATTATATAAATAATTTGACCGCCAAATATAGGTCAGGAAAGATTGATAAAATTAGGTTGATGAAAGCATTAATACAAATAGGAACTACATTTCAGAGACCAAATCAATAAATTTTATTCAACATTTTACTGCCTTAATGGGATACAGTTCTCTAGCCATTTTATATCCCTGTTTGCTGTCAAGTGAAAGTGTGGCTAAATGAATATTTCATTCTATAATCAAATATCGTCTGATCAATGAAAACTCTGAAAGGTCAAGGGGTCAACACTTCAATTTTCAGAATGTTTGTCTTCTGAACTCGACAGATCAGCTCGAGGGCTAGCTATTAAGTGATTGATTATGGTTCCAACTTGGCCTCATGGGTATTGCACATATGTTTGTTTTATTTCTGTCCAAAATAACATTATTAATTCTACCCATATAAACAATATCCAATGACTTCAAAAAATTTCAATTAATTTTGAAAATAGGTAATCATGTTGAGTCTCAGTCATAACTTCTTTTTGTCATGAATTATCTTTTCACTCACTTTCTCCTATTCCTCCGCCAAAATACTTTGGGCTGAATTCTCCGCCTCGCGATGCTGGAAACGCGAATCCCGATTGGGCAGAGCATCGGACATTGGCCAAAATCGAGCGCAGCGCCTGTGCCGATTTTGGTGCAATGCTACGGTCCCACCCTGGCGACAAAAACAAGGTTTGCATCTTGCGTCGGCAGGGGCATGTAAAACCGACATTTGCATGCATTTAAATGTGATTAGCAAGTTGGACACAGTATGCTCCACCTTTCCACGATGCTCCGCTCCTCTCAGACGGAAGTCTCATGCGCATGAATTACTACACAGATTTATAAATGGGGACTGGGCGCCATGGCTGAGGAGAGGGAGCGGGAGGCTTAAAAAACCATGAAAAACCTTGAAAACTGTTGGGTTTGTTGGGGATGGCTGCCTGGGCTGGGGACAGTAGAGGGGAGTGACTTGGTGCCGCTTCCGTGGACTCGGGGTATCCCCCTTGGAATCGGGGTGGCCTGGCTCAGACCACCATTGCTGCAGACTGTCTTTTAAATGCACCCCTTTTGTGTTACTTATAGGCTCCTGGTTGCTCACAATTTGGAGTACTGCCTCTGTCCTTTAAATGTTCAGAAGGTGGCATTCAGGAGGGCAGGCTTGAGTTTGCGGCCATCCTGGGGAAGAGGGTGTCCCTCCGCTCTTCACTGGCATAGAGTTGTGGGTGCACTTTGGATTCCCGGCCTTAGGGGCAGGTCTTCTGTGAGCCATCTTCGAGGCTGCAGTGAGTGTGTGGTAAGTGGAGCACTTAAAAACAGCTCCAGCTGCCAGGCTCTTTAGCGCTAACTCTGGCCCCAGTGGTTAGAACGCCCACTGGGCTGCGAATTGCTCTGAATTCATGCCGGCAGAGTACTGACCTATTTGCATGTCCTGATGCACTTACCGAATAGCGCCCCCAACAGGAACGCAAATCGCATGCAATTCAGTCCCGGCAGCAACACTGACGGTGGGATTTACCGGCTGTTCACGCTGGCAGGAAATTCCAGTCCAATGCCAGGGCACAGGATTTCTCTGGAAACAAAACAAAAGGGGCAGGATTCTTCATTTGGGAAACTAAAGGCAGGATTTAGCGATCACCCCAACGTGTGATTTTCAATGGCCGAGGTGGCCCACCAACGGGATTTACTGTCCCCGCCGTTGTCAATAGGATTTCCGGATGACTGTACCCCTCGTTGCTGGGAAACTCGTGCGGCGGTAGGGGACCGAAATATCCTGCCAGCGTGAACAGCTGGTAGATCTCCATGGATGTTGTATGCAGAAGCTGTACAGTCACATGGGTGTGATCAATAATACCCCGAATATTAGAGGATCATTGCCCTGAGATACTTTTTCTGGTTGTTTGATTCTAACATCTAATTGATGTTTCTAAGATGAATCTTACATTAATTTGGTGTTGAATTGGGTCGCCATTAACTGGGATTTCGCCTGTGTTTCTATGTATTGGAGCAGACTGAACCTGCGATTGTTGGTTTTTGGGAATCCTCCTGCATTTGTAATGTGTACTTCTGTAAATGAAAGCTTATAGGTATGTAAAGACAAAGCTCTAATTCTCTCCTTCGCCACCTGGTTATTTGGCATGTGAATGGCGACAGAGAATGGTTGCCCTAAAGTGAAAGTTGGAAACGATGAAATCTTTTTCATATATAAAAATATCGTCCGAATGAACTTGTGGAAAAGGCAGAAAACATGTTTAAATTGTTGGTGTACAGTTATCCTTTGGTGTTTTTAAAGCTTGAACCACATGACCACAGAAGAATAAAGTTGCTGCGTAGCCATGAGGGGCCGGCTTCTCTCAGCCCGGGGCAGGGCTGGAGAATCCCCGCGATCGTGCCACGCCGCCCCGACGGCAGCACGCGATTCTCCGCACAGCAGAGAATCGGTGCTATTGGCGCCTGCATGGTTGGCGCGGCGCCGGACGGGGGCCGCTCTACGCGGCCGGCCTGCCGATTCTCAGCCCGGGATGGCCCGAGTCGCCGTCGTGAAAACGCCGAGTCCCGCCAGCGCCGTACACAGCCGCTCTCAGCCGGCGGGAACTCGGCGTGTAAGGGCCGGGAGGTGGCCTGTTGGGAGGAAGGGGGGATCCGACCCCGACGTGGGCCTCCGATGTGACCTGGCCCGTGATCGGGGCCCACCAATCGGCGGGCCGACCTCTCTGGCTGGGGGCATCCTTGCCTCCGCTCCAGTGCTGTGCTGGCCCCCTGTAGGGGCCAGAGTTAGTCGTTGAGTCGGCCCGTTCACACCATCGTAAAACGCGACGGCGTTTATGACGGCGTGGACACACTGCTGCGGGATTAGAGAATCCCGCCTGGGTTACCTCCCTATAAAAGAGAAAAAGATAAATTTTGACATTGCGTCTTCCTAACAGAAGTAAGTAAGTAAAAGTCACCACAGTCCCAGATGACCATAGGCTACTTTCCCTTTTGAAGGGGAGAGCTGACTGGCGGTGATTTAACCTGAGGACCACCACACAGGAGGGGGAAGGTTGAGAAGGCGGGGCCCTTCATGAATGGCCTCAGCCAGTACAGGAATTGAACCGCATTGTTGGCCGAGCTCTGTATCACAAACCAGGGGCGAAATTCTCCCGAAACGGCGCGATGTCCGCCGACTGGCGCCCAAAACAGCGCCAATCAGATGGGCATCGCACCGCCCCAAAGATGCACCGCATCTTTGGGGGCCGAGCCCCAACATTGAGGGGTTGGGCCGGCGCCGGAGGAATTTCCGCCCCGCCAGCTGGTGGAAACGGCCTTTGTTGCCCCGCCAGCTGGCGCGGAAATGACATCCCCAGGCGGCGCATGCGCGGGAGCGTCAGCGGCCGCTGACAGTTTCCCACGCATGCGCAGTGGAGGGAGTCTCTTCCGCCTCCGCCATGGTGGAGACCATGGTGGAGGCGGAAGGGAAAGAGTGCCCCCATGGCACAGGCCCGCCCGCGCTTCGGTGGGCCCCGATCGCGGGCCAGGCCACTGTGGGGGCACCCCCCGGGCCAGATCGCCCCGCGCCCCCCCCCAGGACCCCGGAGCCCGCCCACGCCGACTTGTCCCGCCGGTCAAAAGGTGGTTTAATCCATGCCGGCGGGACAGGCAATTTATCGGCGGGACTTCGGCCCATCCGGGCCGGAGACTTCGGCAACCGGCGGGGGCGGGATTCACGCCAGCCCCCGGCGATTCTCCGACCCGGCAGGGGGGTCGGAGAATGACGCCCCAGCTGTCCAGCCAACTGAACAAAGACAGAAGTAACGTACTTTCAGAAATGGACGCCCATCAATTAGATGATGAAGATGGGAACTGTAATCGAGTTCAGAGATGAAATCTACAAGAAACATGGTCTGTTAAATGCTGGGAGACATGGCCGGTATTTGATAAACTTAGGAAAGCAAATGGTCATTCTGTAGAAGAATATATCATGGACTTTTACCGATGGTGTAAAAGGTTGAAAAAGATCAATTTGGGGATCCCTGGATGGTGAGAGCAGACAGAGCATCAATTTAATTCCTCGTCAGAAAGCCAGCTGCTGAGGTAGGTCCCGTCATGGGCAAAACATCCATTGGCTTTTTTGGTGGTCAATTTACAGCTGCAGCAGGAATTCTGGACCAGCATCTCTGGTGCTGCAGGTTTAGCACAGGGCTAAATCGCTGGCTTTGAAAGCAGACCAAGGCAGGCCAGCAGCATGGTACAATTCCCGTACCAGCCTCCCCAAACAGGCGCCGGAATGTGGCGACTAGGGTCTTTTCACAGTAACTTCATTTGAAGCCTACTTGTGACAATAAGCGATTTTCATTTTCATTCCATCAGCACTGCACTAGAGTGTCAGTCCAGATTTTATGCTCACATCTCTGGAGTGGAATTTGAATCCACAACCATCTTATTCATAGTGGAGGTGGATACCAGCTAATCACTGCTAAGGATGTTTGGTTACTGCATGTAGCACCAGCCTTGCATGGCATCACTTATGATTTTTAGTCTGCCAAGATCGAAGAAAAAGAGAGGAACATAGAAAATATATTGGGTTGCTGTGTGATTTCTTCAGTTATGTGTGTAACTGATAGTTCCTCGTAAATTATGTTGAGTTATTCAAATCCACAAAGTCCTATTAGCAGCTTCGATGATAGAGCCTCCACCACTTAAACTGCTCACTGTTGTGTTATGCTGCTTCGGATAACACAGGCTGCTACTTGATGCAGTCTTAACTAAAGGATACTCCAGACTCTGAAATGTGTTCAACGTGTTTATTGAACTATTAGCACGGTTCTCAAATGAATTCGACTCTCTGCTAATCTAACTGTAGTAACTCAGTCTAACTGTACCAGCTTGCTCTAAGCCACGTGCTGGGGTGTGATGCTGCTGATCATCCCTGTCTAACTCTCTAGATGTCTGTCTGTGGAAAGAGACAGGGTGTAAGTGCATCATCTCTTTTATTGTGTTTATGTCATGTTCCCTTGTGGTGATGCCACCTCTGAGTGTCCTGACTGCCCATTGGTTGTATCCTATTCTGAGTGTTCATTGGTTGCATGTTTGCATATCATGGGCAAAATTCTCCGTTATCGGCGGAAAGTCCGCTGATCGGCGCAAAAAACGGCGCAAATCCGACTTGCGTCACGTCGGAAAAATGGGTCGAAAGTCTCCGGCCCGAAATGGGCTAGCAGCGACGTAACGGGATCCGCGCTTGCGCACGTGGTTCACGCCGTGCAGCGTCATACGCGCCGCACGGCGTGACGGCTCATAAGGCCGCGCTGCTCCCCCCCACCCGACCGGAACACCCGACTGGATGGGTGGCCGCCGCTCAGCCCCGAGGTTCGAGTCACGGGATGTGGAGGCGCTCCTGGACGCGGTGCAGCAGAGGAGGGACGCCCTGTATCCCGGGCACGGCCGCAGAGTTGCCCCACGCCATAGCCGCCGTCTGTGGAGGGAGGTGGCAGAGGCCGTCACCGCTGCGGCCCTGACACCACGGACAGGCACCCAGTGCCACAAGAAGGTGAACGACCTCGTCAGAGCAGGCAGGGTGAGCCTCCCCATATCCCCCCTCCCCAATATCCCCCATATCCCCCCTCCCCCATATCCCCCTCCCCCATATCCCCCCTCCCCATATCCCCCATATCCCCCCTCCCCCATATCCCCCTCCCCATATCCCCCCTCCCCCATATCCCCCCTTCCCCCATATCCCCCTCCCCATATCCCCCCTTCCCCCATATCCCCCCTCCCCCATATCACCCCTCCCCATATCCCCCCTCCCCCATATCCCCCCTCCCCATATCCCCCCTCCCCCATATACCCCATATCCCCCTCCCCCATATCCCCCCTCCCCATATTCCCCCTCCCCCATATCCCCCTCCACCATATAACCCTCCCCATATCCCCCCTCCCCATATCCCCCTCCCCCATATCCCCCTCCCCCATATCCCCCCCTCCCATATCACCTGATCACTGCCTGATGTCTAACCATGCATGCGTCATTGTGTATCGCAGGACCAAACGTCCAGGCACCCATCCCCGCAGATGCAGACCGCCCGCAGGATGCCCCTCGGAGGCCACAGGAGACGGAGAGACACGGACCCTCCAGCATGCGACGCCCGCAGGATGCCCCTCGCTCACCACGGGAGACGGAGAGACCTGGAGCAACAGGGAGACGACACCCCCGTCACGTGTGGGAGCCACCACCCAGCGACGAGGGGGGCAGCCACAGGCCCCCGCCACATCCGAGCCAGGACACCACTACCCAGGACACCACTACCCAGGACACCACTACCCGGGACACCACTACCCGGGACACCACTACCCGGGACACCACTACCCGGGACACCACTACCCGGGACAGCACTGCCCAGGACACCCCTACCCGGGACAGCACTACCCAGGAAGACAAAATACCTGACAGTGACTCAGAGTGGATGGGTGGAGACGAACCCCCACCCCAAAGTGCCATGGACTCAGAGTGGGACGAAGAGCACGACACAATGCCACTGCTGTCACCAACACCCTCCACCATCGCAGAAACACTCACCTCGGTTGGGCACTTTAGTGATGAGGCGTCTGCTACACTCACTGGTGCGCACAACACAGCCGTCCCGGTACAGCAGGTGGAGGTAGGAGCAGCAGAGGGGCCGGGCGGTCGGAGGGCAGCCCAGCCCAAGCGAACATCTGTCGCCCAGATGGATCCCGGGTTCCTGGAGTTACCACACCCACACATAGATCCGATGCAACCACCGACCCGGAGACGAGCGAATAGGGTGACGGCCGGCTTGCGGCGGCTGCAGTCGCAGGTGGAGGAATCCATCCGCGTCCAGGAGCTGGGAGTGGTGCCGGTCATGCGTGCCATCCAGGCTGACACCACACGGGTGGCGCCCGCGGTGGAGGCAATGGGTGCGATGGTGTCAGAAATGGGGAAATGTTTGCGAGGCCTGGGGCTTTCCGTGCAGGCGACGTCTGTGGCCCAGGACATGGCTGCCCTCTCACAGGAGGCCATGAGCCAGTGCCAGCGCCAGATGGCAGAGGCGCTCAACGCCATAGCCCAGTCTCTGCAGGCCATGGCTCAGTCTCTGCAGGCCATGGCCCAGTCTCAGCAGGCCATGGCCCAGTCTCTGCAGGCCATCGCTGAGGGCATCGGCGCCAGTGGCCATGTGCGAGCCGGCGTCGCACTGTCACAGACAGGGTTTGCCAACCCCCTGGGCTCCATGGCTGCAAACCTGCAGACCCCTGTCGATACCAGCACGGGCCTCCAGGACTGGCAGCGCCAGATGTCGGGGGGGCGTCGGATGGCCAGTCCGTTCGCATCTCCCACCCATCTAGAGGCCTGGGGGCCATCGGGCACCCCGAGGGAGGAGGAGGTGGTGTGGTCCGTCCCGGCTCCCCCTGTAGGGGAGGTCCCGGTACACCGCGACACCTCGGACTCTCCCCCTTCTGTCCCAGGTGCATCGGGTGGGCAACGGGCAGGACAGGCTGGCAGCTCGCCATCCCAGTCACCCGGGCCGCAGCCTGGCCCATCTAGGCCAGGACGCCCCAGGAAACGGCCGCCAAAGGGATCCAGTGTCAGAGGGCAGGAATCACAGGAGTCCACCTCCAGTTCTGCTGTACCGTCTGGGGAACCACGTAGACGTAGTCAAAGGGCCCGTAAGGCCAAACAATTAGACACTGAGTAAGTTGGCACGGGTGCAGGGCACAGATGAGTTTTAGGGGCTAGGGCACGTGCATGAACTTGTTTGGTTATTAAAGTCAATGTTACACCTACCGAAGCTGCCTTTGTGCTCTGTCCAAAGCGTGCGGGGGTGTCATGTACGTTGAGCGCAAGTGTGTGTGTGAGGGGTGGTCTTACCTCAGCCCCAGGTGAGTCTGCCCCCTTCCCCCTGGGCCGCCATCAACATCGCCCGGGCAGAGGACGGGACCGTGCGCTGCAGTGTCACAGCCGCGTGCAGGGATGGTCCGGGTGGATGGTGTACTGTGGCCATGGGTCAGACATAGCCAATGATGTGGAGCCAGGAGCTCACCGCAGGGAGGGTTGTCATCATCCTCCATGGCCTGCAATAGACACGCGTCCACCCGCAACTGTGTGAGCCCGGCCCGTTGTGCCGCAGGTGGATCGGCAATGGGGGGGGGGGGGGGCGGGTGGTGTGCATGCGGGTGGGGTGAGTGGGGTTGGGAAGGGGGGTGAGGGTGCTGGGTAGATGGGTGGGGGTTGTGGGTGGGGGTTGTGGGTGGTCGGCTGTTGCCATGGTGTGCGGTCTGTGGCCATACTACCCGATTCACATGCCCATCTAGTCAGTGAAGCGGGCGGCTATCAGTCTGTCCCGTGCCCGCTGGGCCAGCCGGTAACGGTGGACAGCCACCCGCCTGTGTCTACCCCGTCTGCCCTGACCATTACCCCCATCCCCCTCATCTGGGGAGGACTGCGCCTCTTCCTGCTGCTCCTCCTCTCCGCCCTCCTCTGCCTGCGGCACATTGCCCTTCTGCTGGGCTATGTTGTGCAGGACGCAGCACACCACAATGATGCGGCCGACCCTATCTGACCGATACTGGAGGGCACCCCCAGAGAGGTCCAGGCACCTGAAACGCATCTTCAGCACGCCAAAGCACCTCTGTATCGCTTGTCGCGACATGGGCATCACTGTAGCAGTTCTCCGCCTCATTGCGTGGCCTCCGTATAGGCGTCATTAGCCACGATCGCAATGGGTAGCCCCTGTCGCCCAGCAACAAGCCCCTCAGCCGGGGATGGCGTCCCTCGTACATGCCGGGGATGGATGACCGCGACAACACGTATGAGTCGTGTACACTGCCTGGGTAACGGGCGCAGACGTGCATGAGGTGGTCGCAGACCACCTGTATGTTCATCGAATAGGTCCCCTTCCTATTGGTGAACACGGCCCTGTTATCTGCAGGTGGCCGCACGGCGACGTGCATCCCATCGATCGCGCCCTGGACCTGGAGAACCCGGCCACGGCAGAGAAGCCCACGGCCCGGGCATCTTGGCTGGCCCGGTCCACGGGGAAGCGGATGTAGCGGTGCGCCATGGCATATAGGGCATCTGTCACTGCTCGGATGCACCGATGCACCGATGGCTGCGATATGCCGGACAGGTCCCCACTCGGTGCCTGGAATGACCCCGTTGCATAAATGTTCAGGGCCACCGTAAACTTGACGGACACGGGGAGAGTGTGTCCCCCGCCAGTGCCACGCGGTGACAGGTGTGCCAGCAGGTGGCAGATGTGTGCCACGGTTTCCCGGCTCATCCGGAGTCTCCTCCTGCATTCCCGGTCCGTGAGGTCCTGGTTTGACTGCCGGGGCTGGTACATACGGGGCGCCCTCGGGTGCTTCCGTTGCCGTGGGGCCACGACGTCCTCCTCCCCATTCTCATCCTGTCGGTCAGGTGTCCCTCCAACCTGGGCGGCTGCCGCCTGTCCCTCTGTGGCAGCCTGCACCGCCTCTCTGGCACGCTCCTCCTCCTCCTCCTCCTCATCCAGGGCAACATAGACATTAGCGGCTGCCGCCACGGCGGCCAACATCGCTGGATGATCGGAAACATGACGGCCTGGTGGGGGGGGAGGGGAACGATGACATGTCACCATTGCCCATATCCCCTCCTCCCCCTAGCCAGGTGGCATGGACCGCATGGGTCCAACTGTTGGAGGCTGGCACCTGGCCAGGTGGACCAACACACTTGCCCTCGCATCCCCCTCCCCGGCACGGACCCCCCATTCCCTCCCCGGCACGGACCCCCCCCAACCTCCTCCCCGACACGGACCTCCACCCCAGCACAGACCCCCCCCCAACCTCCTCCCCAGCACGGACCCCAACCACCTCCCCGGCACGGACCCCCCACCCCCCCTCCCCGGCACGGACTCCCCCCAATCCCCTCCCCGGCACGGACCCCCCCCAACCTCCACCCCGGCACGGACCCCCCCCATCCCCCTCCCTGGCACGGACCCCCCCAACCTCCTCCCCGGCACGGACTCCAACCTCCTCCCCGGCACGGACCCCCCATCCCCCTCCCCGGCACGGACCCCCCCCCCAACCTCCACCCCGGCACGGACCCCAACCTCCTCCCCGGCACGGACCCCCCCATCCCCCCCCCCGGCACGGACCCCCCCCCCCCCAACCTCCACCCCGGCACGGACACCCCCATCCCCCTCCCTGGCACGGAGCCCCCCCAACCTCCTCCCCGGCACGGACCCCAACCTCCTCCCCGGCATGGACCCCCCATCCCCCTCCCCGGCACGGACCCCCCCCAACCTCCTCCCCGGCACGGACCCCCCCCAACCTCCTCCCCGGCACAGACCCCCCAACCTCCTCCCCGGCACGGACCCCCCCCCCCATCCCCCTCCCCGGCACGGAACCCCCCCCCAACCTCCTCCCCGGCACGGACCCCAACCTCCTCCCCGGCACGGACCCCCCATCCCCCTCCCCGGCACGGACCCCCCCCCCGAACCTCCTCCCCGGCACGGACATCAACCTCCTCCCCGGCACGGACCCCCCATCCCCCTCCCTGGCACGGACCCCCCCCAACCACCTCCCCGGCACGGACCCCCCCAACCTCCACCCCGGCATGGACCCCCCCCATCCCCCTCCCCGGCACGGACCCCCCCCCAACCTCCTCCCCGGCACGGACCCCCCCCCCAACCTCCACCCCGGCTCGGACCCCCCCTATCCCCCTCCCCGGCACAGACCCCCCCACAACCTCCTCCCCGGCACGGATCCCCCCAAACTCCTCCCCGGCACGGACCCCAACCTCCTCCCCGGCACGGACCCCCTTCCCGGCACTCCCCCGGAGCACAGCCTACTCTAACTACCCCCCCCCCCCGCCCCCACCGCACACACACACAACCCGAGTCACACCTCTCCTCACACATTCAGACTGCGACCACGCCATCGCCTGCCCAGAGCCAATCCCCCAGGCCGTCACTCGCTGGTCGCGTGAACCTGGAGCACAGGGTCAGGCCGATGAAAAGGAGGTTTAATTTACGTCGACGTGAACGGTCATCACGTCGACGGGACTTCGGCCCATCCGGAAGGGAGAATATCGGCAGGCCGAAAATCGGCTGCCTTGCGCAGATCCGTGCCATTCTCTGACGGCAGCGGCGACATTAACGCCCCGCCGACTTTTCTCCCTTCGGAGACTTCGGCAACCGGCGGGGGCGGGATTCACGGCGGCCAACGGCCATTCTCCAACCCGCTGGGGGGTCGGAGAATGACGCCCCATGACGCTCACTTTTAATTCTGCAAAACAGTGCTAACTATTTCAATTTCTATTATAGTCAAATGCTAATTTGCCACTTACAGTGTGTTAAGTAGTCTGTGTTTTTCAGATAAAAATAAATGTTTGCTCAGCAGTTTGCACCTCATTAAGATGAAATTCTCCTGCATACTTTGCCTCTACATCTGCATTAGTAATTTGCTATAACGGTTCTTCCCAAACTATTTTCCAACGTGACCCTCTTTAACACCTGGAAAGTAATGTGGTCTCAGACTCCAGCAAAAACAATAAAGTAGCACAGTAACATTCAGTTTAAAAAAAAGATTGTTTGAAGGTTACACTTACACCAAGTCAAATTTTGCTCCAGAAAGAGCAATTGTTACCTTAAGAGTTGATGGAAGAACTGACAGGCCTGAATTTTCAAGAGGGCAGGGGCTTGTCCAATTCCAGCAGTCTCAATGCCACATTTCGCTTCAAAGCGCATTGATTGGCAAAGGTGGAACTCAGGCGAGTGGAATTGCCATCTTGGAGAGATGCCAGCCACGCTAATTGGGGGTAGCTCTCCAGTCCCTCCAAGCACAGTGCTGCAGTGGTCAGTTGCCTTCTCAGAATGCACAGGTGGTATTGGGGGAGGGGATGATAATATAAAATTATGGCCATAGGTTTCAATGTTTTGGCCAGTGCACACTGCCCATCATCATTGTCGTGATTGTGTTGACTGTCCCTTTAAGTCAGTACAGCCGAAAAGGGTCACCTGACTTGAGGGACCAATGGGAACCGAGAGTGAGTGATCACCCCAGAGAGTGGAGTTTTTCTCATGGGCAGAATCCATCTAACAGCCACTTAGTGGGCGCGATTCTCCACTCCCACGCCGAAGTGGCCGCGCCGTCGTGAACGCCGTCGAGGTTCACAACGGCGCGGAACGGCCCCGATCCTGACCGATTCAGGGCCCGAAAAAGGGCTAGGATCGGGGCCGTGAGAACCTCGGGGGCATTCCGCGAAGGCCGCGTCGTCACCGTGCGACGCCCGAATGACGCACCGCTGCGCACAGAGGACCCGGAGGAGAATTGAGGAGATGGCTGAGCCCCGAAGAGCCGCACTGAGGTTCCAGGATACGGACCTGGACACCCTGGTGGATGAAATGGGGTGGAGAAGGGACACCCTCTGCTCAAGACGTGGGCATCGCCAGCCATCCAGCGCGGTGAGGCGCGGCTGGCGGGAGGTGGGCACTGCAGTCAGTGCTGTGGGGCAGACACCCCGGACGGGGGAGCAGTGCCGCAAGAAGCTGCACGACCTCACCCGGGCTGCCAGGGTAAGTGCCATGAGGTGCCACCAGGCTCTCCCCCCTCCCCCACCCCCCCCCCCCCCCCGGCACGGGGGGGAAGTGGGGTTGGGGGGGAGCGTTGTGAGTGTTGGGGGGGATTGGGGCATCAGGGGCGATGTTGGGGGTGTCAGGGGGTTTGGGGGGGGTGTCACGGTGCCCAATGGGCAGCACGGTAGCACAAGTGATTAGCACTGTGGCTTCACAGCGCCAGGGTCCCAGGTTCGATTCCCCGCTGGGTCACTGTCTGTGCGGAGTTTGCACGTTCTCCCCGTGTCCGCGTGGGTTTCCTCCGGGTGCTCCGGTTTCCTCCCACAGTCCAAAGACGTGCAGGTTAGGTGGATTGGCCATGCTAAATTACCCGTAGTGTCCATAAGGGTTGGGAGGGGTTATTGGGTTGCGGGGATAAGGTGGAAGTGAGGGATTAATGTGGGTCGGTGCAGACTCGATGGGCCGAATGGCCTCCTTCTGCACTGTATGTTCTATGTAATCTATAAACTATCTACTCGACCCACAGGAGCCCCGGGACCCCCCTGGAGTGAACCCATGGCGTGCTGCCTCCTAAACCAGCAACAATGTTGTCAATATCTGCATGCCCTGATCATACCCGCCTAATGGTGATGCTTTATCCAACCCCCCCCCACCCCCCCCTCCCACCCCCCAGGACAAGACAGCACAGAACCAGCGGGAGCGCATGAGAACCGGAGGGGGTTCTCCGGTCCTGCACCCCCTAACCATTCACGAGCAGAGGGCCCTGGACCTCGCTGGGGGACCCGCCACCCGGGAGGTCGCGCCATGCCAGGTCGGAGGCGCAGAAGCAAGTGAGAGAACCCTACATGTCCTCTCCACCCCCAACCCGTCATCGCCCCCCCTCACACTCTGGCCACTGCACCCCAGATCCCACCCCCCCCTCACACTCTGGCCACTGCACCCCAGACCCCATCCCCCCTCACACTCTGGCCACTGCACCCCAGACCCCATTCCCCCCTCACACTCTGGCCACTGCACCCCAGATCCCATCCCCCCTCACACTCTGGCCACTGCACCCCCGATCCCATCCCCCCTCACACTCTGGCCACTGCACCCCAGATCTCACCCCCCCTCACACTCTGGCCACTGCACCCCCAATCCCATCCCCCCTCACACTCTGGCCACTGCACCCCAGATCTCACCCCCCCTCACACTCTGGCCACTGCACCCCAGATCCCATCCCCCCTCACACTCTGGCCACTGCACCCCAGATCCCACACCCCCTCACACTCTGGCCACTGCACCCCAGATCCCATCCCCCCTCACACTGGCCACTGCACCCCAGATCCCATCCCCCCATACACTCTGGCCACTGCACCCCAGATCCCATCCCCCCTCACACTGTGCACCCACCACCACCATACACCCGGGCCACCGTGTCTGACGAACCCCAAATCTTTTATGTTCCCCAGGGTCATCTGCCGAACCTTCAGGGAAGTCTCGCCCAGGAAGCAGCGCAACGCCACCCACCGCAACTGCACCCAGGGACGCACGCCAGAGGGTGGCAGTTGGTCGGACAGGAGGGCAGACCTCACAGTCTGGGACACAGGACCGGGACGCTGAGACCTCCGGGACAGACATTAGTGAGGGGCACAGGGTGGACAGTCATGCCGAAGCCCACATCACGGCCACCCGCTGGATCGAACTGGAGGTCAAGACGACATGGCCCGCATGGAGCTTGCGCCGGGCCATGAGGGGGAACAATACACACCAGACTTCTTGACGGATGATGACCTCGAGCTTGCGGCACTGCTGTCTCCCACACCGTTCACCATCACAGAGACACCCACCTCGGTTGGGCATATAAGTGATGAGGCTCCCGTGTCACGGTCTGGTGCGCATCCCACAGCCGAGCCGGTACAGCAGGTGGAGTTTGGAGCAGACGAGGGGCTGGACGGTTGGAGGGCAGCCCAGGCCCAGCAACCAGCTGCCACCCAGACGGTTCCCGGGTTCCTGGATGTAATTGACCCACCCGGACAACCAATGCGTGTGGACACCCAGGGACTGAGTGACGGGATGAGGGCCATCTTCCAGGACCTGCACACGCAGCTGGAGGAGTCTATCCGCGTCCAGGAGCAGGGAGTGGTGCCGCTCATCGCACCCACCCAGGCCGACACCGCACGGGTGGCGTCCGCGGTGGAGGCAATGGGTGAAGGGGTTTTGGCCATGGGTCAGGTTGTGCAAGGCGTTGGGCTTCACGTGCACGCGTCATCCATGGCCCAGGAGCGGGCTGCCCTCTCACATGTAGCCATGCGCCGGAGCCAACACGACATTGCCGCCGCTCTCCGGGCCCTGGCTGAGTCTCACCATGCCATGGCTCGGTCCCAGCAGGCGATGGCTCAGTCCCAGCAGTCAGTCGCGGAGAGCATAGACCGCCTGGCACACGTGATGAATGGCGTAGCGCACTCACAGGTTGAGATAGCACCTGTGTCACTCCCTGGGCCCCGTCTCGGCGAACATTCGGACCGTGGTCGATACCGCTGCATGCCTCCAGGACTCGCAGCGCCAGGTGTCGGGGGTGCGGCGGGGCATGTTTCCGAGCGCATCTCCGTCCCACAGTGAGGCCCGGGGGCCACCGGGCTCCCTGAGGGAGGAGGAGGTTCTGGGGCCTGTCCCGGTATCTCCACCAAGGGACGTCCTGGTACACTCGGCCTCCCCCCGTTCCGTCCCTGGCGCATATGGTGGGGAGCGGGCAGGTCAGGGTGGCAAAACGCCATCCAGCATGCCCGCAGAGCAGCCTGGCCCATCGAAGCCGGACTGCCTCAGGAAACGTGTGCCGAAGGGGAGCCATGTCGAAGGGCGTGATTCGCAGCAGTCCGCCTCCACTCCTGCTGTACCATCTGGGGAGACTCCTAGACGTAGTGGTAGGGCCCATAAGGCAAAGTCGTTAGGCACATAAGAAGTTGGCACAGGTGCAGGGCACAGTCTAGTTGTAGTGGGTAGGGCACCTATGTTCACCACACGAATAAACGCACTGTTAAATTTGACTTGTAAGACTGTGTGCTATGTCCGGTGCCAGGGGGCTCGGGAGGGTGCCCGATTGGCGTCGTGGTATACGAGCCGTTCAAGGTCTGTTCCGGATGTGGTGACCCTCCCCCCCCCCCCCCCCCCCCCCCCCCATAATCGGACACCGTTGTCCTCGGTACACCGACGCCAGCCACCCCACACGGGCATGTGGTGAAATATCCGTCAGGAAGGCTGTGACCACCGGAGTGCATGGTTCAGCTATAGCCATGAGTCAGACCTCGGCGGGCGAATCTGAGCACACAGCTCATCGCAGAGCGGGCTGTCATCATTCAACACGGCAATGATCACACCCGCTTACCCAATCATCAATGTTGTGCAATCCCGTAGTGCCGCAGTGGTAAGGTGATGTGGAATTGTTGCCGTGAACGCGGTGCGGGGGGGGGGGGGTTTGCTGTGTGCTGCCCGTGTACAGGAGTGACGGTGCAAGTGGCCGTGTTTAGTGAATCCCACCCCCACAGTGCGTGAACCGTGCGGCCACCAACGCGTCGCGTGCCCGCTGTCCCCGGCGGTGCCGTCGCGTAGCCTCCTGGGCATAACGAGCTGCCGGGCAGTGTCTGCGTCCTGCGCCCCTCTCCCCACCCTGATGCACCCCATCATCCTCATCCTCCGCATCCTCCTCTTCCCCATCCCCCTCGTTTGCGTTGGCTCCGGTGCCGTCGGGTCCTCCCTCCGACTCCTCCACCAGGTCATCTCCCCTCTGCATGGCAATGTTGTGCAGCGCACAGCAGACCACAACCATGCGACCGACCCTGTCGGGTTGGTACTGCAAGGCCCCTCCTGATCGGTCCAGGCATCTGAAGCGCATCTTCAGCAGCCCGAAGCACCGCTCCACCACACCCCTGGTTGCTGCATGTGCCTCATTGTATAGGCTCTCCGCGTTGGTGTGAGGCCTCCTTATTGGCATCATCAGCCATGACCTCAATGGATAGACCTTGTCGCCCGGCAACCAGCCCCTCAGCCGGGGGGGGGGCATCCATCGAACATTGCGGGGATGAACGACTGTGCCAGAATGTAGGCGTCATGCACACTGCCGGGGTACTTTGCACACACGTGCATGATCTTCATGTGGGGGTCGCACACCACCTGAATGTTCATGGAGTATGCGCCCTTTCTGTTCATGAACACTTCCCTGTTGTCTGCAGGCGGGCACATGGGGACGTGCACACCGTCGATGACACCCTGGACCATCGGTATCCCGGCCACCTTGGCGAATCCATGTGCCCGTGCTTCCTGCTGTGCTCGGTCCTCGGGGAATTGAATGTACCTGTCCGCGATGGCGTACAAGGCGTCGGTGACGGCCTTGATGCACCTGTGGACCGATGCCTGTGAGATCCCGGATAGGTCCCCACTCGGCACCTGGAAGGAACCGATAGCGTAAAAGTTTCGGGCCACCGTCACCTTGACGGAGACTGGTATCGCGTGTCCTCCTCCCGTTCCATGTGGTGCGAGGTGCGCCACGAGCTGGCATATATGTGCGACCGTCTCCCTGCTGAACCGTAGTCTCCTCCTGCATGTGATGTCCGTTAGGGCCTCGAACGACATACTGTCACGGTACACCCTCGGCCTTGCTGGACGCCTGTGGCGCCCTGGCACCACCATCAGTGGATCCTCCTGCTCCACCTGCTCCTCCTCCTCTACCTGCTCCCTCCCAAGCACTTCCTCTGCATTCCTCGCCGTCTGGCGGTCAATGTTCCCCTCGGCATCCCCCTGTACATTTGGGTCCTGAGCGCCTGCGGCCTGCGCGGCGACGACGGGCCACTCCGCGGCCATCCCCTCTGCTGCACCGGCGACCGCTGCATCTGCAGCCACTGTGGGCCGTCCGACTCTACGCTGCCAGATGGCAAACTCCAGAACTGCGGTTCCAACCACGGCAGTGAACATCGCTGTCTGGTTGGCATCCATGGTGACCTGCAGGAGGGTGGTGGGGGGCAGAGAAACGAGATGTTACACGGAGGTTCTTCCACACCTCGCCAGCCGGGCTGCAGGGGATACCTGTGTGTCCGGATGGCCTGCACACTCTCCCTCGGTATCCCGGCCACCTTGGCGAACACCTGGTCACTGTCTGTGCCCAATGGTCAGTTCACACCGTACTGCTCACCAGTGTGCCACTCTCCTGTGCCCATCAGCCACACGCACCCTGCGGCCGTGTCCTCGTCACCGTCCTGCCATATCAGGGCGGCTGACCTGTGGCATCCGCGGATGGACGATACCATCCACACTCTCCCTCACCCCCCTCCCACCTGCACACTCTCCTGCACCCCCCCCCCACCTGCACACTCTCCCTCACCCCCCTCCCACCTGCACACTCTCCCGCACCCCCCTCCCACCTGCACGCTCTCCCTCCCCCTCCCACCTGCACACTCTCCTGCACCCCCCCCCCACCTGCACACTCTCCCTCACCCCCCTCCCACCTGCACACTCTCCCTCACCCCCCTCCCACCTGCACACTCTCCCTCCCCCCCCCCACCTGCACACTCTCCCTCACCCCCCTCCCACCTGCACACTCTCCCGCACCCCCCTCCCACCTGCACGCTCTCCCTCCCCCCCCCACCTGCACACTTTCCCTCACCCCCCTCCCACCTGCACACTCTCCCTCCCCCCCCACCTGCACACTCTCCCTCACCCCCCTCCCACCTGCACACTCTCCCTCACCCCCTCCCACCTGCACACTCTCTCTCACCCCCCCCACCTGCACACTCTCCCTCATCCCCCCTCTCACCTGCACACTCTCCCTCACCCCCTCCCACCTGCACACTCTCCCTCACCCCCTCCAACCTGCACACTCTCCCTCACCCCCTCCCACCTGCACACTCTCCCTCACCCCCCTCCCACCTGCACACTCTCCCTCACCCCCCTCCCAACTGCACACTCTCCCTCACCCCCCCAACCTGCACACTCTCCCGCAGCCCCCCCCCAACCTGCACACTCTCCCGCAGCCCCCCTCCCTCCCACCTGCACACTCTCCCTCCCCAGCCCCCCCAACCTGCACACTCTCCCGCACCCTCCTCCCACCTGCACACTCTCCCTCACCCCCCCTCCCACCTGCACACTCTCCCGCACCCCCCCTCCCACCTGCACACTCTCCCTCACCCCCCTCCCACCTGCACACTCTCCCTCACCCCCTCCCACCTGCACACTCTCTCTCACCCCCCTCTCACCTGCACACTCTCCCTCACCCCCCTCCCACCTGCACACTCTCCCTCACCCCCTCCCAGCTGCACACTCTCCCTCACCCCCTCCCACACCCCCTCCCACCTGCACACTCTCCCTCACCCCCCTCCCACCTGCACACTCTCCCTCACCCCCCCAACCTGCACACTCTCCCGCAGCCTCCCCCCAACCTGCACACTCTCCCTCACTCCCCTCCCACCTGCACACTCTCCCACCCCACCCCCCCCAACCTGCACACTCTCCCGCACCCCCCCTCCCACCTGCACACTCTCCCTCACCCCCCCTCCCACCTGCACACTCTCCCTCCCCACCCCCCCCAACCTGCACACTCTCCCGCACCCCCCTCCCACCTGCACACTCTCCCTCACCCCCCCCTCCCACCTGCACACTCTCCCGCACCCCCCCTCCCACCTGCACACTCTCCCTCACCCCCCCTCCCACCTGCACACTCTCCCGCACCCCCCTCCCACCTGCACACTCTCCCGCACCCCCCCTCCCACCTGCACACTCTTCCGCACCCCCCCTCCCACCTGCACACTCTCCCGCAGCCGCCCCCAACCTGCACACTCTCCCTCACTCCCCTCCCACCTGCACACTCTCCCTCCCCACCCCTCCCCAACCTGCACACTCTCCCGCACCCCCCCTCCCACCTGCACACTCTCCCTCACCCCCCCTCCCACCTGCACACTCTCCCTCCCCACCCCCCCCAACCTGCACACTCTCCCGCACCCCCCTCCCACCTGCACACTCTCCCTCACCCCCCCTCCCACCTGCACACTCTCCCGCACCCCCCCTCCCACCTGCACACTCTCACGCACCCCCCTCCCACCTGCACACTCTCCCTCACCCCCTCCCACCTGCACACTCTCCCGCACCCCCCCTCCCACCTGCACACTGTCCCGCAACCCCCCCTCCCACCTGCACACTCTCCCGCACCCCCCCTCCCACCTGCACACTCTCCCTCACCCCCTCCCACCTGCACACTCTCCCGCACCCCCCCTCCCACCTGCACACTCTCCCGCACCCCCCCTCCCACCTGCACACTCTCCCGCACCCCCCCACTTTGGCCGCAGCCTTCTCAGGGAAGCCGACCTGGTCTCCGGGCGCTGCGCTACAGTCCGCTCACCTCCTTCTTGCTCAGCTGGCTGACGACTTTAAATAGCAGGTGTGAACGGCGACGGCGTGAACTGGGGTCACTCCGTCGGGACCTCGGCCCTTCTGGGCCTGAGAATAGCGGGGGTGCCGGAGAATCGCCGTTTTGGGTGTCTCGGGCGATTCTCCGGCCTGCGGCCCGTGAAACTCGACCGTGCCATTCCCGCCGCTTCGGAGAATCGCGGGAGGGCGTCGGACCGGCATCGTGGGAAATTTTGGCGGCCCAGGCGATTCTCCCAACCGGCGTGGGAGTGGAGAATTGCGCCCAGTATGTCCGGACTTGAATCTGTACTCCAAAGACAGCCTCGAGCTGCAAACTTCGTGTACCAATTTACTCTGTATTAATAAATACATTATTGTTCCCAACAAAGTCTGAAATCTCTTGACAACCCCAGAAGTGTGCCACAATACAGAACTGATGCAACCATCAATTCACATGAAACAAGGAGTAGAAGTAAACTGTAGCTTTAATCGACTAGAACAGTGCCTGCCTGCGACTGCTCTGCTACTGGGAGCGGCCTGCAGGGCAACTACTCTTTATACCTCCCCTCAAGGGAGGAGCCAGGGGCGGAGCCCACAAAGGTACCAACATGATACATCACAAGTAATACCTTAGAATGGTCCATAGGACCCAGACCCTCTGGCACGCGACGCCCGCAGGATGCCCCAAGGCGACCACGGGATACGGAGAGACCTGGAGCAATAGGGAGACGACACCCCCGTCTCGTGTGGTTGCAGCGGCGCACGCGTGTGCCACCCAGCAACGAGCAGGGCAGCCACAGGCCCCCGTCCCAGCCGAGCCACGACACCCCTACGCAGGACACCCATACCCAGGACACCTCTACCCAGGACACCCCTAACCAGGACACCCCTACCCAGGAGACCCTTGCCCAGGACTCCCCTACCAAGGAGACCCCTACCCAGAAAACCGAAATACCGGACAGTGACTCAGAGTGGATGGGTGGAGACGAACCCCCACCCCAAAGTACCATGGACTCAGAGTCGGACGATGCGCACCACGCAACGCCACTGCTGTCTCCAACACCCTCCACCATCACAGAGACACTCACCTCGGTTGGGCACTTTAGTGATGAGGAGTCTGGTACACTCACTGGTGCGCACAACACAGCCGTACAGGTACAGCAGGTGGAGGTAGGAGCAGCAGAGGGGCCGGGAGGTCGGAGGGCATCCTGGCGCAAGCGAACATCTGCCGCGCAGATGGATCCCGGGTTCCTGCTTGCGGCGGCTGCAGTCGCAGGTGGAGGGAGGCACCCGCGTCCAGGAGCTGGGAGTGGTGCCGGTCATGAGTGCCACCCAGGCCGACACCGCACGGGTGGCGTCCGCGGTGGAGGCAATGGGTGCAACGGTGTCAGACATGGGGAGCAGTATGCGAGGCCTGGGGCTTTCCGTGCAGGCGGATTCTGTGGCCCAGGACATGGTTGCCCTCTCACAGGAGGCCATGAGCCAGCGCCAGCGGCAGATGGGAGAGGCGCTCAACGTCGTGGCCCTGTCTCAGCAGGCCATGGCTCAGTCTCAGCAGGCAATGGCCCAATCCCTGCAGGCCATGGCCCAGTCTCAGCAGGCCATCGCTGAGCGAGTCGGCGCCATTGCCCATGTGCTAGCCAGCGTCGCACAGTCACAGACAGCGATGGCCAACTCCCTGAGCTCCATGGCTACAAACCTGCAGACCCTTGTCGGTACCAGCACGGGCCTCCAGGACTGGCAGCGCCAAGTGTCGGAGGGGCGTCGGATGGTCGGTCCGTTCGCACCCCCAATCCATGTAGAGACCTGGGGGCCATTGGGCACCCCGAGGGAGGAAGAGTTGCTGGTGCCCGTCCCTGGTCCCCCTGTAGGGGAGGTCCAGGAACATTGCAGCACCTCGGACTACCCCCCTTCCGTCCCAGGTGCATCGGGTGGGCAACGGGCAGGACAGGCTGGCAGCTCGCCATCCCAGTCACCGGGCCGCAGCTGGCACATCTAGGCCAGGACGCCCCAGGAAACGGCCGCCATAGAGATCCCGAGTCAGAGGGCAGGAATCGCAGGAGTCCACCTCCAGTTCTGCTGTACCGTCTGGGGAACCACCTCGGCGTAGTCAAAGGGCCCCTAAGGCCAAACAATTAGACACTGAGTAAGTTGGCACGGGTGCAGGGCATAGATTAGTTGTAGGGGCTAGGGCACGTGTTTGCACTGTTTGTTATTAAAATCACTTTAACATTTACAGAAGCAGCCTTTGTCCTCTGTCCAAAGCGTGCGGGGGGTGACATGTACGTTGAGCGCCAATGTGTGTGTGAGGGGTGGTCTTACGTCGGCCTCAGGTGAGTCTGCCCCCTTCCCCCTGGGCCGCGCTCACCATCCCCCCGGGCAGAGGACGGGACCGTGCGCTGCAGTGTCACAAAGAACAAAGAACAAAGAACAAAGAAATGTACAGCACAGGAACAGGCAGCCGCATGCAGGGATGGTCCGGGTGGATGGTGGTACTGTGGCCGTGGGTCAGACATCGTCCAATGATGTGGAGCCAGGAGCTCATTTCAGAGCGGGTTGTCATCATCCTCCATGGCCTGCAATAGACACGCTTCCACCGGCGCCCGTGAGAGCCCAGCCGTCGTGCCGCAGGTGGATCTGCAATGGAGGGGTGGTGTGCATGCGGGTGGGGTGGGTGTGGTTGGGGGGGGTGAGGGTGCTGGGTGGGTGGATGAGTGGGGGGGGTGGGGGAGGGCGTTCGGGTGTTGCCATGGTGTGCGGTATGTGGCCATACTCGGCGATTCCCAGGGCCCCTAGTCAGTGAAGCGGGTGGCTATCAGCCTGTCCCGTGCCCGCTGGCCCAGCCGGTAATGGTGGACAGCCACCCGCCCATGTCTAGCCCGTCTGTCCTGACCATTGCCCCCATCCCCCTCATCTGGGAAAGACTGCGCCTCTTCCTGCTGCTCCTCCACTCCGCCCTCCTCTGCCTGCGGCACATCGCCCCTCTGCTGGGCTATGTTGTGCAGGACACAGCACACCACAATGATGCGGCCGACCCTATCTGACGGATACTGGAAGGCGCCCCCAGAGAGGTCCAGGCACTTGAAACGTATTTTGAGCACGCCAAAGCACCTCTCTATCACACCCCTTGTCGCTACATGGGCATCATTGTAGCGGTTCTCCGCGTCATTCTGTGGCCTCCGTATAGGCGTCATCAGCCATGACCGCAACGGGTGACCCCTGTCGCCCAACAACCAGCCCCTCAGCCAGGGGTGGCATCCCTCGTGCATGCCGGGGATGTAAGACCATGACAACACGTATGAGTCATGTACACTTCCCGGGTACTAGGTGCAGACGTGCAGGATAATCATGCGGTGATCGCAGACCACCTGGATGTTCATGGAATAGGTCCCCTTCCTATTGGTGAACACGGCCCTGTTATCTGCAGGTGGCCGCACAGTGACGTGCATCCCATCGATCGCACCCTGGACCATGGGAACCCGACCACGGCAGAGAAGCCCACGGCCCAGGCATCCTGGCTGTTCCAGTCCACAGGGAAGCGGATGTAGCGGTCCGCAATGGCATTTAGGGCGTCTGTCACTGCCCGGATGCACCGGTGCACCGATGTCTGCGAAATGCCGGACAGGTTCCCACCTGCCGTGGCATAAAGGTTCAGGGCCATCGTAACCTTGACAGACACGGGGAGAGGGTGTCCCACCCCAGTGCCACACGGTGCCAGGTGTGCCAGCATGTGGCAGATGTGTGCCGTGGTTTCTCGGCTCATCCGGAGTCTCCTCCTGCATTCCCGGCCCATGAGGTCCTGGTATGACAGCCGGGGCTGGTACACAATTGGCCTCCTTGGGTGCCTCCGTTGCCGTGGCGCCGCGACGTCCTCCTCCCCCTCCTCGTGTTCCTCCTCCACTACGTGCTCCCCCTGCTCCTCCTCCTCGTCCTCCAGCCTGGGCGGCTGCCGCCTGCTCCTCTGCGGCATGCTCCTCTGCGGCAGCCTGCGCCGCCTTTCTGGCACGCTCCTTCTCCACCACCTCCTCCTCCAGGGCAACATGGATAATTGCGGCCAACATGGCTGGCTGATCTGAAAACATGACGGCCTGTGGGGGGGAGTGGGGAAACGACGACATGTCATCATAGCCCGTAACCCCCTCTCCCCCCAGCCAGGTGGCATGGACTGCATGGGCGCGACTGTTGGAGGATGGCATCTGGCCAGGCGGACAAACTCCCTTGCCCTCACACCCTCCGTCCCCGACACTCATCCACCCCGTCCCCCTTGCCGCCAGTCACCCACCCGTCCCCGGCGCTCACCCCCCTTACACGGCACCCACCCCCCCCCGTACCCGGCACTCATCTCCCCGTCCCCGGCACTCACCCCCCGTGCCCGGCACTCATCTCCCCGTACCCGGCACTCACACACCCCCTACCCGGCACTCATCCCCCCGTACCCAGCACTCACACCCCCTGTACCCGGCACTCAACCCCCGTACCCGGCACTCACCTCCCCCTACCCGCCACTCATCCCCCCGTACCCGGCACTCATCCCTCCGTACCCGGCACTCAACCCATCCTGGCACTCACCCCCCCGTACCCGGCATCACAACCCCCTACCCAGCACTCATCCCCCCGTACCCGGCACTCACACCCCCGCTACCCAGCACTCATCCCCCGTACCCGCACTCACACCCCCGCTACCCGGCACTCATCCCCACGTACGCGGCACTCACCCCCCCCTACCCGGCACTCATCCATCCCCGGCACTCACCCCCCCCCGTGCCCGGCACACATCCCCCCGTACCCGGCACTCACACCCCCGCTACCCCGCACTCATCCCCACGTACGCGGCACTCACCCCCCCTACCCGGCACTCATCCATCCCCGGCACTCACCCCCCCCCCCCCCCCCGTGCCCGGCACACATCCCCCCGTACCCGGCAATCATCCCCCCGTACTCGGCACTCATCCCCCCGTACTCGGCACTCATCCCCACGTACCCGGCACTTCCCCCCCCTATCCGGCACTCATCCCCTCCATCCCCGGCACTCACCCCCCCCCCCATTCCCGGCACTCATCCCCCCACACCGGCACTCATCCTCCCGCACCCGGCACTCTCCCCCCCGTACCCGGCAATCATCCTCTCCCCCCGTACCCGGCACTCATCCCCTCCTCCCCGGCACTCACCCCCGAACCCGGCACTCACTCCCCCCCCCCCCGGCACTCCTCCCCCACCCGGCACTCCTCCCCCCGTAGCCGGCATTCACCCCCCCCATACCCAGCACTCATCCCCCCGTACCCGGCACGCACATCCCCGTACCCGGCACTCACCCCCCCGTATCCGGCACTCATCACCCCTTACCCGGCACTCACCCCCAGGTACCGGGCACTCATCCCCCCGTACCTGGCACTCACCCCCCCGTACCCGGCACTCATCCCCCCATACCCGGCACTCACCCCACCGTACCCAGCACTCATCCCCCCATACCCGGCACTCACCCCACCCGTCCCTGGCACGCATCCCCCCGTACCCGACACTCACCCCCCCGTACCCGGCACTCACCCCCCCCCCACCCGGCACCCCCCCCGCCCCCTTGGTGGCACTCATCTCCTCCGTCCCCCCCGCCGGCACTTATCCTCCCCCGTTCCCCCCCGCCGGCACTCATCCCCCCATACCTGGCACTCCCCCGAAGCGCACCCCCCCCCACCCCCCGCCACACACACACCCACACACACCTCTCCCCCACACACACAGACTGCGGCCACGCCATCACCTCTACTGCGGCCACCCCCCAGGCCATGATCTACCTCCACGCTGGATGGAGTCAAACATCAGCACTGGTTGACGCCGTTAAAAATGCGTTTTGATTTATGCCGACATGACCCGTGTTCACGTCGGCGGGACTTCGGCCCATCCGGCCGGGAGAATATGGGCAGCCCCGGAGTACATTGTCTCCCGCCCGCCCCTGCCATTCTCCGAGGCGGGCGGCACAATTGACGCCCCGCCGACTTTTCACCCTTCGGAGATTTCGGCAGGCGGCGGGGGCAGGATTCACGCCAGCCCCCGCCGATTCTCCGACCCGGCGTGGGGTCGGAGAATTCCGCCGCATGAAACCATTGTCGATTGTTGTGAAAACCCATCTGGTTCACTAATATCCTTCAGAGAAGGAAGGAAATATGCCATTCTCACCTGGTCTGGCCAAAATGTGACTCCAGATCCACAGTAATGTGGCTGACCCTGAAATGGCCTAGCAAGCCACTCAGTTCCACTCAACCTCTACAAAAACACAGGAAAGGAATGAAACAGGACGGACCAGCCGGCATCAAACCAAGCACAAGCCGTACCAGATATCAATCCAAGGACAGGGCAGGCACCATAGCAACATTAAGGCGCTACTGTTTACAATGTGGCTAACAGCTAAGTCAGCAGAAGTCCAGTTTAAACTGGTCGTGATAACAGCACAGAATTGCATTCCATAACATGCACAAGTATTCAGACATGAAACATTTAAAACTAATGTTGCACATTGAAGATTGACAGATAACCGTCAAATCAAACACGTTTGATTCTAACCCAAACTAATTAGGATTTCAGAGGGGTGTAGATAGATGGCTAAAGACTGATATGATTTCATATAACTGTGAGGGTCCATACGGCCATCTTTATTCATGAATCCTCTATACTTTGATGTAAACTATTCGCTGTCTCTATACTTTCACTTTTCCACTCTAACTCTTGAAGTAATTGCAGGCTGTTTTGCCGTAAGCAAGAAACCATTTCTGTATTATTTTGAAAGTTAAATTGTGTACAAGTTGCTTCTCTTTAAGTCGTTTTTGCTAGCCGGACTTATTAGAGAATAAGATTTAAGTGACTTTCAATTGTAATCAAATAGAGGCAATAAATGATTCTTATTTGCACCCGAGAAGTTTTAACTCAAATTTCTACTGAGTTTTAGTGTTCGCAAGTGCCACTAAAACCGCATGGTAGATCGCTACAGTGGGGCACTTCAATAACCATCACCAAGAGTGGCTTGGCAGTACCACCACAGACCAAGCTGGCCGGGAGGATTCCGCACCTTTGGTGCGGTCCGATGCCGGAGTGGTTCGCGCCACTCCGTCCCGCCGGGACCCCCCCGCCCCACCGGGTACAGGAGAATCCCGCCCCATGTGTCAACCTGGTGAAGCTACAACACAGGACTCCTGTGTGCCAAACAGCATAAGCAGCAAGAAATATACAGAGTTAAGCGATTCCACAATGAGTACAACAGATCTAAGCTCTGCAGTCCTGCCACATTCAGCCGTGAATGGGGGTGAATAATTAAACAACTCAATGGAGGAGGAGGCTCCACAAATATCCCCATCCTCAATGATGGAAGAGCCCAGCACACATGTAGAAAAGACAAGGCTGAGGCATTCACAACAATCTTCAGCCAGAAGTTCGAGTGTCTTCCAGAGGTCCCCAATATCACAGACGTCAGTCTTCAACCAATGCGATTCACTCCACGTGAGGTGAGGCTGGTCACCTGCTCTCAGTGTGGGAAAGGATTCACTCAGTTATCCCACCTGCCGACTCACAATATCACCCACACCAATGAGAGATCCTTTAAATGCCCTGACTGCGGGAATGGCTTCATAAGCTCTCGGGAACTGATGGCCCACCAGCGCATTGACACTGGGGAGAGGCCATTCACCTGCTCTCAGTGTGGGAAGAGATTCACTCAGTTATCCAGCCTGCAGACACACCAGCGAGTTCACACTGGGCAGAGACCGTTCACCTGCTCGCAGTGTGGGAAGGGATTCACCCAGTTATCCAGCCTGCTGAGACACCCGCAAGTTCACAAGTCATTGTGAACTGGGCAGCACGGTAGCAGAGTGGCTAGCACAGTTGCTTCACAGCTCCAGGGTCCCAGGTTCGATTCCTGGCTTGGGTCACTGTCTGTGCAGTGTCTGCACTTTCTCCCCCTGTCTGCGTGGATTTCCTCCGGGTGCTCCGGTTTCCTCTCACAGTTCAAAGATGTGCGGGTTCGGTGAATTGGCTATGCTAAATTGCCCTTAGTGTCCAAAAGGGTTGGCTGGGGTTACTGGGTTACGGGGATAAAGGGGGATAGGGTGGAGGTGTGGGGCTTGAGTGGGATGCTCTTTTCAAGGAACGGTGCAGACTCGATGGGCTGAATGGCCTCCTTCTGCTCTGTAGATTCTATGATTCTATGTCAAAAAATGGCTGAAGGCACTGGATACTGCAAAGACTATGGGCCCTGACGGTATTCTGGTAATAATGCTCAAGACCTGTGCCCCAAAACTGGCCGCACCCCTAGCCAAGCTGTTCCAGTACAGCTACAACACTGGCATCTACCCAGCGATGTGGAAATTTACCCAGGTGTGTCCTATACATAAGAAGCAGGACACATCCAACCCAGCCAATTACTGTCCTATTAGTCTATTCTCTATCATCAGAAAAGTGATGGAAGGAGTCATCAACAGTGCTATTAAGTGACACTTACTCAACAATAACCAGTTTGGGTTCCACCACTGTCACTCAGCTCCTGACCTCATGACAGCCTTGGTTCAAACATGGACAAGAGAGCTGAATGCCAGAGGTGAGGTGAGAGTGACTGCCCTTGACATCAAGGCAGTATTTGACCGAGTATGGCATCAAGGAGCCCTAGCTAAATTGGAGTCACCGGGAATCATGGGAAACTCTCTGCTGGTTGGAGTCATACCTGGCACATAGGAAGATGGTTGTGGTAGTTGGAGGTCAATCATCTCAGCCACTGGACATCACTGTAGTAGTTCCTCAGGGTAATGTCCTCAGTTAATGAAGCAGTCCATGTTGAAATGCAACAAGACCTGGACAATATCCAGGCTTGGGCTGAGACACAAGTGCCAGACAATGTCCATCTCCTACAAGAGAGGAACGTCCCGGAAGATGTGCTTGTTAGGTGTATTGGACATTCTGAATTCTCCCTCAGTGTATCTGAACAAGTGCCATACCCCCCCCCCCCCCCACCCCCCCACCAAAGTCTGTCCACCATCTACAAGGCACAAGTCAGGATTGTAATGGTATACACTCCACTTGCTGGATGACTGCAGCTTCAACAACACTCAAGAAGCTTGACACCATTCAGGACAAAGCAGCCGGCTTGATTTCTCCCCCTTCCACAAACATTCCAACCCTCCGCCACTGACGAGCAGTGGCATCCGTGTATACCATCTACAAGATGACTGCACTAACTCATCAAGGTTCCTTAAACACCACATTCCAAACCCACGACCACTACCATCTAGAAGGACAAGAGCAGCAGATACCTGGGAACCCCATCACCTGGAGGTTCCCCTCCAAGTCACTCAGCACCCTGACTTGGAAATACATCGCTGCTCCTTCACTGTTGATGGGGTAACATCTTGGAACTCCCTCTCTAACAGCACAGTGGATGTACCTGCACCTCAAGGACTGCAGCAGTTCAAGAAGGCAACTCACACCACCTTGTAAGGGGCAACTTGAGATGGGCAATAAATGTTTGCCTAATCAGCGATGCTCTCATCTTGTAAATTAATAAAAAAGAATGCCTTGGTCCAGTCCAGTGAGAAGGTGCCGTGTTGGTCCTGCACAGCATGGTGTTTAGGCAGGTCAATCCCTCACAATTTACGACCTGGTCTTGGTGGCTTGATAATGCGCAACAGAGAGCACCATCACAGTCAGGGAAAACATCGGCAGCCTGTAAATAGGGACCTGGTAACGAAGAGAGGGTCAATCAGTGGACTCATGGCAGGGGATGCAGGGGACAGAGACCTTGGTAGGCCAGTGCATAGGGCCACCAGATGGGGAGAGATCAGGTTGATACAGGGCATCTACAGAAGATGGATCAGTTGTGAGGACTGGGGTATCTGCAAGAATTACGATGGGAATGCAGAAAAGTAATCAGAGGGCTGGAAACTTGCACATGAAGCTCTTGCAGGATGATAGGCGGGATTTGGATGGTCACAGAAGCATTTAGAGGCTGGCCTCAGGACAGAAGCAGAGCAGCACCATTTTAACAGCCAATGGAATGACACAATTCGTAAGAACTTTGGAAAGGTATCACCAGGGGAGGGGTTTATGGTTTTTTGGGAGGCGATGACTGCTGCACCTTTGGGTCAATTGAAGGATCATCCTGATACTTACCACTTCAGGACATGAAGAACAAGTGTCAGCTGAGACATGTTGGCAAAACTCAATTATCAATTGAAGGATTTGGGTAATTTAGCTCAAAGTGCACGTTATTGCTTAGGCAAATGCAGCTTTGTTGGTTTGAATGGCCTTTTGTCCCTTTCATACGAATGTGAAAAGCTGAAAAGGGCTGAACTGCAAAGGGGACCTGGCTGAAGTACAGAGGCAAAATACTCCAATTACCTCAAGGACAGCAGCTAGGAGGTCCAGGCTTCACATGCCTCAGTGATTAGTTTACTTGAATGGCTGTCCAGCAGACAGTTCAGGAGTCACTGAGTGCTACCTACGTCCATAGCTCTGCATCAGAGAGTGGAAATTAACATAGGGGTGATGTTTAGTAACTAAGATTTTACATATGCTGAAAATGAATCTGCGATGGCAACATAGAAGTTTCTCATATCCCAAGATTCAGGGGCGCAATTCTCCGTTATCGGCGCAAAGTCCGCCGATTGGCGCAAAAAACGACGCAAATCCGACTTACGTCACGTCGGAAAAATGGGTCGAACGTCTCCGGCTCGAAATGGGCTAGCAGCGACGTAACGGGATCCGCGCTTGGGCACGTGGTTCACGCCGTGCAGCATCATACACGCCGCACGGCGTGACGGCTCATAAGGCCGCGCTGGTCCCCCCCACCCGACCGGAACACCCGACCGAAACAACCGACTGGATGGCTGGCCGCCGCTCAGCCCCGAGGTTCGAGTCACGGGATGTGGAGGCGCTCCTGGACGCAGTGGAGCAGAGGAGGGACGCCCTGTATCCCGGGCACGGCCGCAGAGTTGCCCCACGCCACAGCCGGCGTCTGTGGAGGGAGGTGGCAGAGGCCGTCACTGCTGCGGCCCTGACACCACGGACAGGCACCCAGTGCCACAAGAAGGTAAACGACCTCGTCAGAGCAGGCAGGGTGAGCCTCCCATATCCCCCCCTCCCCCATATCCCCCCTCCCCCATATCCCCCCTCCCCCATATCCCCCCTCCCCCATATCCCCCCTCCCCATATCCCCCCTATCCCCCCTCCCCATATCCCCCCTCCCCCATATCACCCCTCCCCATATTCCCCCCTCCCCCATATCCCCCCTATCCCCCCTCCTCCATATCCCCCCTCCCCCATATATCCCATATCCCCCCTCCCCATATCCCCCCTCCCCCATATCCCCCTCCCCATATCCCCCCTCCCCATATCCCCACTCCATATCCCCCCTCCCCCATATCCCCCATATCCCCCCTCCCCATATACCCCCTCCCCCATATCCCCCCTCCCCCATATCCCCCCTCCCCAATATCCCCCTCCCCATATCCCCCCTCCCCCATATCCCCCCTCCCCATATCCCCCTCCCCCATATCCCCCCTCCTCATATCCCCCATATCCCCCCTCCCCCATATTCCCCCTTCCCCATATCCCCCATATCCCCCCTTCCCCATATCCCCCCTCCCCCATATCCCCCTCCCCATATCCCCCCTCCCCCATATCCCCCCTCCCCATATACCCCCTCCCATATCCCCCTCCCCATATCCCCCCTCCCCCATATCCCCCATATCCCCCCTCCCCCATATCCCCCATATCCCCCCTTCCCCATAACCCCCATATCCCCCCTCCCCCATATCCCCCTTCCCCCATATCCCCCCTCCCCATATCCCCCCTCCCCCATATCCCCCCTCCCCGTATCCCCCTCCCCCATATCCCCCCTCCCCCATATCCCCCATATCCCCAAGTGAATTCAGCCCTAACCTTAACCTCTGCAACGCACGCGCAACCGATGGCGTGCATTCATATACCTGCCTAACAGTGTTGCCTTTTACCCCTGCCACGCCCCCCCACCCCCCCCCCGCCCCCCACCCCCCCCACCCCCCCCCCCACCCCACCCCGCCCCCCCACCCCCCCCACAGGAGAAGCGCGCACACAACAATAGGGAGCATGTGAGGACTGGAGGAGGCCCCGCTGATGAGAGGCCACTGACCGAACACGAGGAAAGGGCCCTGGAACTGGCTGGCGGACCTGAGGACCGGGAGGTTGCTGATGCAGAGGTCGGGGACGTACTAGCAAGTGAGCCACCGATTGCCCGTCCCCATATCCCCCCTCCCCTATATCCCCCTCCCCCATATCACCTGATCACTGGCTGCGTGTCTAACCATGCATGCTTCATTGTGTATCGCAGGACCAAACGTCCAGGCACCCATCCACGCAGATGCAGACCGCCCGCAGGATGCCCCTCGGAGGCCACGGGAGACAGAGAGATCCGGACCCTCCAGCATGCGACGCCCGCAGGATGCCCCTCGGAGGCCACGGGAGACAGAGAGACCCGGACCCTCCAGCATGCGACGCCCGCAGGATGCCACTCGCACACCACGGGAGACGGAGAGACCTGGAGCAACAGGGAGACGACACCCCCGTCACGTGCGGGAGCGACCACCCAGCGACGAGGGGGGCAGCCACAGGCCCCCGTCACATCCTAGCCAGGACACCACTACCCAGGACACCACTACCCAGGACACCACTACCCAGGACACCACTACCCAGGACACCACTACCCAGGACACCACTACCCGGGACAGCACTGCCCAGGACACCCCTACCTGGGACAGCACTACCCAGGAAGACGAAATACCGGACAATGACTCAGAGTGGATGGGTGGAGACGAACCCCCACCCCAAAGTGCCATGGACTCAGAGTGGGACGAAGAGCACGACACAACGCCACTGCTGTCAGCAACACCCTCCACCATCACAGAAACACTCACCTTGGTTGGGCACTTTAGTGATGAGGCGTCTGGTACACTCACTGGTGCGCACAACACAGCCGTCCCGGTACAGCAGGTGGAGGTAGGAGCAGCAGAGGGGCCGGGCGGTCGGAGGGCAGCCAAGCCCAAGCGAACATCTGCCGCCCAGATGGATCCCGGGTTCCTGGAGTTACCACACCCACACATAGATCCGATGCAACCACCGACCCGGAGAGGAGCGAAGAGGGTGACGGCCAGCTTGCGGCGGCTGCAGTCGCAGGTGGAGGAGTCCACCCGCGTCCAGGAGCTGGAAGTGGTGCCGGTCATACGTGCCACCCAGGCCGACACCGTACAGGTGGCGTCCGCGGTGGGGGCAATGGGTGCGACGGTGTCAGACATGGGGAACGGTTTGTGAGGCCTGGGGCTTTCCGTGCAGGCGGAGTCTGTGGCCCAGGACATGGCTGCCCTCTCACAGGAGGCCATGAGCCAGTGCCAGCGCCAGATGGCAGAGGCGCTCAACGCCATAGCCCAGTCTCAGCAGGCCATAGCCCAGTCTCAGCAGGCCATGGCCCAGTCTCAGCACATCGCCCCTCTGCTGGGCTATGTTGTGCAGGACGCAGCATACCACAATGATGTGGCCGACCCTATCTGACCGATACTGGAGGGCGCCCCCAGAGAGGTCCAGGCACCTGAAACGCATCTTCAGCACGACAAAGCATCTCTCTATCACTCCCCTTGTCGCTACATGGGCATCATTGTAGCGGTTCTCCGCCTCATTGCGTGGCCTCCGTATAGGCGTCATCAGCCACGATTGCAATGGGTAGCCCCTGTCGCCCAGCAACCAGCCCCTCAGCCGGGGATGGTGTCCCTCGTACATGCCGGGGATGGATGACCGCGACAACACGTATGAGTCGTGTACACTGCCTGGGTAACGGGCGCAGACGTGCAGGATCATCAAGCGGTGGTCGCAGACCACCTGTATGTACATCGAATAGGTCCCCTTCCTATTGGTGAACACGGCCCTGTTATCTGCAGGTGGCCGCACGGCGACGTGCATCCCATCAATCGTGCCCTGGACCATGGGGAACCCGGCCACGGCAGAGAAGCCCACGGCCCGGGCATCTTGGCTGGCCCGGTCCACAGGGAAGCGGATATAGCAGTGCGCCATGGCATATAGGGCATCTGTCACTGCCCGGATGCACCGATGCACCGATGTCTGCGATATGCCGGACAGGTCCCCACTCGGTGCCTGGAATGACCCCGTTGCATAAAAGTTCAGGGCCACCGTAACCTTGACGGACACGGGGAGAGGGTGTCCCCCGCCAGTGCCACGCGGTGACAGTTGTGCCAGCAGGTGGCAGATGTGTGCCACAGTTTCCCGCCTCATCCGGAGTCTCCTCCTGCATTCCCGGTCCGTGAGGTCCTGGTATGACTGCCGGGGCCGGTACACACGGGGCGCCCTCGGGTGCCTCCGTTGCCGTGGGGCCGCGACGTCCTCCTCCCCCTCCTCGTCCTGTCGGTCAGGTGTCCCTCCAGCCTGGGCGGCTGCCGCCTGTCCCTCTGCGGCAGCCTGCGCCGCCTCTCTGGCACGCTCCTCCTCCTCCTCCTCCTCCTCATCCAGGGCAACATAGACATGAGCGGCTGCCACCACGGCGGCCAACATCGCTGGATGATCGGAAAACATGACGGCCTGGTGGGGGGGAGGGGAACGACGACTTTTCATCATTGCCCCTAATCCCTCCTCCCCCCAGCCAGTGGCATGGACCGCATGGGTCCAACTGTTGGAGGCTGGCACCTGGCCAGGTGGACCAACTCACTTGCCCTCACATCTCCCTCCACGGCACGCACTCTCCATCCCCCTCCCCGGCACGGACCCCCCCCAACCTCCTCCCCGGCACGGACCCCAACCACCTCCCCGGCACGGACCCCCCATCCCCCTCCCCGGCACGGACCCCCCCAACCTCCTCCCCGGCACGGACCCCCCCCCCATCTCCCTCCCCGGCACGGACCCCCCCAACCTCCTCCCCGGCACGGACCCCTCAAACTCCTCTCCGGCACGGACCCCCCATGCTACTCCCTGGCACGGACCCCCCCAACCTCCTCCCCGGCACGGACCCCAACCTCCTCCCCGGCACGGACCCCCCATCCCCCTCCCCGGCACAGACCCCCCAACCTCCTCCCCAGCACGGACCCCCCATCCCCCTCCCCGGCACGGACCCCCCCAAACTCCTCCCCGGCACGGGTCCCAACCTTCTCCCCGGCATGGACCCCCCCCCATCCCCCTCCCCGGCAAGGACCCCCCATCCGACTCCCCGGCACGGACCCCCCCCAACCTCCTCCCCGACAAGGACCCCAACCTCCTCCCCGTCACGGACCCCCCCAACCTCCTCCCCGGCACGGACCCCCCCAACCTCCTCCCCGGCACGGACCCCAACCTCCTCCCCGGCACGGACCCCCCATCCCCCTCCCCGGCACGGACCACAACCTCCTCCCCGGCACGGACCCCCCCAACCTCCTCCCCGGCACGGACCCCCCCCCATCCCCCTCCCCGGCACGGACCCCCCCCCAACCTCCCCCCCCGGCACGGACCCCAACCTCCTCCCTGGCACGGACCCCCCATCCCCCTCCCCCTCCCCGGCACGGACCCCAACCTCCTCCCCGGCACGGACCCCCCCAACCTCCTCCCCGGCACGGACCCCCCTCCCGGCACTCCCCCGGAGCCCAGCCCACTCTAACCACCCCCGCCGCCGCACACACACACACACATCCCGAGACACACCTCTCCCCACACATTCAGACTACGGCCACGCCATTGCCTGCCCAGAGCCAACCCCCCAGGCCGTCACTCACCTCCACGCTGGTCGGCGTGAACCTGGAGCACAGGGTCACGCCGATGAAAAGGAGGTTTGATTTACGTCGACGTGAACGGTCATCACGTCGACGTGACTTCGGCCGTGACTCGGCCCATCCGGAAGGGAGAATATCGGCAGGCTGAAAATCGGCTGCCTTGCGCAGACCCGTGCCATTCTCCGACGGCAGCTGCGCCATTAACGCCCCGCCGACTTTTCTCCCTTCGGAGACTTCGGCAACCGGTGGGGGCGGGATTCACGGCGGCCAACGGCCATTCTCCGACCCTCTGGGGGGTCGGAGAATGACGCCCCTGGAGTCCTTTAGCCTTGCCAGCACAGGTGACGCCTGTCTCTTTTCTGTCTTTGAAGTGATGTTGAACTGTATCCAGTGGAGTCATGCCCCAGAAGCCGTGGTAAGACTGTGCCAATATAGACTATGATTTGCCAACTTTTATCCCGCAGTCTCGTTATTTCTCCGCCCTATTTGTAAATAATCCAAATTCACCTCATCCTTTGGCTCAGGAGGTAAGTCAGCACCCAGGCAGCACGGTAGCACAATGGTTAGCACTGTTGCTTCACAGCGCCAGGGTCCTGGGTTTGATTCCCTGGGTCAGTGACTGTGTGGATTCTGCATGTTTTCCCGTGTCTGTGTGGGTTTCCTACGGGTGCTCCGGTTTCCTCCCACTAAGTCCCAAAAAGAAGTGCTTGTTAGGTGAATTGGACATTCTGAATTCTCCCTCAGTGTACCTGAACAGGCGCCGGAATGTGGCGCTGGGGGATTTTCACAGTGGCTTCATTGCAGTATGAATGAGCCATATAGACTAAAGACAAGTGCTCATCACTTGTTTGCTTGTGCATCTGAGAGTTTATGTTCCATTGCAACCAAATTATACACTTTCCACTTTCCTCTAGATATAGAACAGTCACAAAGTCACATCATCCTGTCAATAACACTTCATACCATAAGATCAGGAAACATTTATTTCTGGTACAAATCACTTAAAGCAATGCATGGTTTGAAGGTGTCATTCGAAAAAATTACTTTTAGCTATTTCTTCAACAGAGCTGCTGAATACAGATTCTTAGGCGCTTAAAGTCGTAAAACAATAAATGCCGGGGAGGGATTCTCTGAGCCGGCGCAGGCTCAGAGAATCAGCATTCACGCCGGGACGCGCACCTCCGAACCGGGTAAAATCACGTGAATGTGCCGCACGGCCCGGAGAATCGCGAAAGGTGGCCCGACGTGTGATACTCCGGGCCCCCAACGATACTGCGGCCCGGTTACCCCGTAGTCCTGCTGGTGTGACCTTCGGTTCTAACATGGTTTAAAAAAGTGTCAATAGGTCGTGCTGGCTGACGCTGAGGCGGAGGCGGTAGGGGTTGGCGTCGGGGGGACCTCAGGATGGCGAGTCGGCAAGCCGTGGCTGCAGGAGGTGGGAGGGGAGGCCCCCCAGGGTCGGTGAGGGGCTGGGGCCGGGCAGCGGCGTCTCACTTGGTGGCGTGCGCCCGATCTCAGCATTGGCAACCTCCCAGTCCTCAGGTCCACCAGCGACATCCAGTGCCCTCTGTTCATGCACAGTGAGGGGGTGCAATTCAGGTGCACCCCCTCCGATTTTCTCCCGCTCGCTACGGTAACACTCTTCTCCTGGGGGTGGGGGGGCACACAACATCAGCAGTGTTGGGCGGTCCGACGCATGCAGCCCCGCAGTTGGGCCTATGATGGCATAAGTGCACAGGGCACCCAGCCAATAGGGCTGGCAGGGGTGGGTGCAGCCATGTAGGTCACAGCAGGGTTTGTACCGTCCCCCTGGGGAGGGGGGCGGTGTCACATATGTGGGGGTTAGGGGGATTGATGCTGGGTACACACCCTGGCTGCCCTGCGTAGGCCGTTGAGCTTCTTGCGACACTGGTCGCCTGTCCTGTGTGTCATTCCGACGGCACTGACGGCATAGCCTACCTCCCTCCACATATGCAGGACGATGTTGCGTGTGGCCCTGTGGCCGGGTCCGGGGTACAGAAGCCCCCTCCTCTGCTCCACGGCGTCCAGGAGCGTGTCGAGATCGCCGTCCCTGAACCTTGGCCCAGCGCGGCGCGTGGCCACCTTGCAAGCGTCGGCTATGTGTTTCAGTGAGCCACGGCGTCTCTGACACCGGTCTGGGGCTGCTCCCCCGCGCTTCCTGTGGTGCCACTGCTGGCCCCTTGTGGGCTGCAGAATCGCTGGGCTAGGGCAACATGGTGACGCAGTGGGTTAGCCCTGATGCCTCACGGCGCCGAGGTCCCAGGTTCGATCCCGGCTCTGGGTCACTGTCAGTGTGGAGTTTGCACATTCTCCCCGTGTTTGCGTGGGTTTCACCCCCAGAACCCAAAGATGAGCAGGTTAGGTGGATTGGCCACACTAAATTGCCCCTTAATTGGAAAAAAAATGAATTGGGCACTCTAAATTTATTTAAAAAAAGAATCACTGGGCTATAGGGCCTGTTGACGCCGGTGTGAAACGCTCTGGTGTTTACGCCGGCGTCAACACTTAGCCCTCGTTTCGGAGAATCCCGTCCCCTTTTTCTCACCAACAACAGTCTGTAGCGCACAAAGACTCCGTGAGACGAATAGAGTGAAGTCGATGAGGCTTTATTAAGCGTGTCTGTTCCCCCGCAGCTCGATAGTAAACTGGCCTGCGGGGGAAGACTCCGGCTTCTTATACTCCGCCTTCAGGGCGGAGCTAGATGTCAACGGCCAACCAGGACCCGGGATCTGTCAGCCAATGACATTAGGGCTTCCAGTCCCACATGACCCCCAATACATACTACCACATTCACCCCTTGTCAAAAATGAACCCTGCGGGGTGATGCTTCGTATGGTGGTAAGGGTTTACAGGGCTGGTCCTGGGAGGAAAAAAAACATTCACATGGCAATACAGTATTGTACAATTTTGTCCTGTTGCAACTATTTACAGAGGGTATAGGAAGTAAAGCAAAATGTTCTTGTGAAAAGTCCATATTTAGTTTTAGATCGACGCCACGAGTCGGTCAGGTGGTCTGGTCGTCCGTGTCGATCGCCTCGGCCCCGGTGGTGGTGGTGCTTGTACCGGTGTTGTCGCCTCCAGGAGCCTTACGGTTTCAGCTTGGGCTTTATTCTTTGTCGGTGCTGAGGGGAGGGGAACCGATCCTCATGGGAAGGGGGCGGTCGCGGGGTGCGGCGGTGGCAGGAAGGGGGGGGGTTGGGTTGATGGTGTCGGGGGGGTGTGCGTGTTGCCGGCGGGCGCCAGATCCTGCAGGGAGACCGTGTCCTGTCGGCCATCGGGGTACTCCACGTAGGCGTACTGGGGGTTCGCGTGGAGGAGGTGAACCCTTTCGACCAACGGGTCCGCCTTATGTGCCCGCACATGCTTTCGGAGCAGGATGGGTCCTGGGGCCGCCAGCCAGGTCGGCAGTGACGTTCCAGAGGAGGACCTCCTAGGGAAAACAAGGAGACGCTCATGAGGCGTTTGATTAGTGCTCGTACATAATAACGACCGGATGGAGTGGAGAGCGTCCGGGAGGACCTCCTGCCACCGTGAAACTGGGAGGTCCCTGGACCGTAGGGCCAGTAGGACGGCCTTCCAGACCGTGTCGTTCTCCCTCTCTACTTGCCCGTTCCCCCGGGGGTTGTAGCTGGTCGTCCTGCTTGAGGCTATGCCCTTGCTGAGCAGGAACTGGCGCAGCTCGTCACTCATGAAAGAGGACCCCCTGTCGCTGTGGACGTATGCGGGGTAACCGAACAGTGTGAAGATGCTGTTCAGGGCTTTAATGACTGTGGCCGCGGTCATGTCAGAACAGGGACTGGCAAAAGGGAAGCGGGAGTATTCGTCCACCACATTAAGAAAATATGCGTTGCGGTCGGTGGAGGGGAGGGGCCCTTTGAAATCGAGACTGAGGCGTTCAAAGGGGCGGAAAGCCTTAATCAGGTGCGCTCCATCCGGCCTGAAAAAATGCGGCTTGCATTCCGCGCAGATGTGGCAGTCCCTTGTGACTGTACGGACCTCGTCTAAAGAGTATGGGAGATTGCGGGACTTGATGAAGTGGTAAAACCGAGTGACCCCCGGGTGGCAGAGGTCCTCGTGGAGGGTTTGGAGGCGGTTAATTTGTGCGTTGGCACATGTGCCGCGGGATAGGGCATCGGACGGCTCGTTCAGCTTTCCGGGACGATACAAAATCTCATAGTTGCAGGTGGAGAGCTCGATCCTCCACCTTAAGATCTTGTCGTTTTTGATTTTGCCCCGCTGTGCATTATCGAACATGAAGGCTACCGACCGTTGGTCCGTGAGGAGAGTGAAACTCCTGCCGGCCAGGTAATGCCTCCAATGTCGCACAGCTTCCACTATGGCTTGGGCTTCCTTTTCCACTGAGGAGTGGCGGATTTCTGAAGCGTGGAGGGTTCGGGAGAAAAAGGCCACGGGTCTGCCCGCTTGGTTAAGGGTGGCCGCTAGAGCTACGTCGGAGGCGTCGCTCTCGACCTGGAAGGGGAGGGACTCGTCGATGGCGCGCATCGTGGCCTTTGCGATATCCGTTTTGATGCAGCTGAAGGCCTGGCAAGCCTCTGTCGACAGAGGGAAGGTCGTGGTCTGTATTAGGGGGCGGGCCTTGTCTGCGTACTGGGGGACCCACTGGGCGTAGTATGAAAAGAACCCCAGGCAGCGTTTCAGGGCTTTTGGGCAGTGCGGGAGGGGAAATTCCATGAGGGCGCGCATACGTTCGGGGTCGGGGCCTATTATCCCATTGCGCACTACGTAGCCCGGAATGGCTAGCCGATCGGTGCTAAAAACGCACTTGTCCTCGTTGTACGTGAGGTTCAAGGCTTTGGCGGTCTGGAGGAATTTTTGGAGGTTGGCGTCGTGGTCCTGCTGATCGTGGCCGCAGATGGTTACATTGTCGAGATACGGGAACGTGGCCCGCAACCCATGTTGATCAACCATTCGGTCCATCTCCCGTTGGAAGACCAAGACCCCGTTTGTGACGCCAAAAGGGACCCGTAGGAAATGGTATAATCGCCCATCTGCCTCGAAGGCTGTGTACTTGCGGTCACTTGGGCGGATGGGGAGCTGATGGTAGGCGGACTTGAGGTCCACGGTGGAGAAGACTTTATATTGGGCAATCCGGTTGACCATGTCGGATATGCGGGGGAGAGGGTACGTGTCTAGTTGTGTGTACCTGTTGATGGTCTGGCTATAGTCAATGACCATCCTTTGTTTCTCCCCTGTCTTCACTACTACCACCTGCGCTCTCCAGGGACTATTGCTGGCCTGGATTATGCCCTCCTTTAGTAGCCGCTGGACTTCGGACCGAATGAAGGTCCGGTCCTGGGCGCTGTACCGTCTGCTCCTAGTGGCGACGGGTTTGCAATCCGGGGTGAGGTTCGCAAACAAGGACGGGGGTTGCACCTTGAGGGTTGCGAGGCCGCAGATAGTGAGTGGGGGTATTGGGCCGCCGAATTTGAACGTAAGGCTCTGTAGATTGCATTGGAAATCTAATCCCAGCAAGGTGGGGGCACAGATTTGGAGAAGGACGTTTAGTTTGTAGTTTTTGAACTCCCTCCCCTGCACCGTTAGGGTAATCCCTGGATCTGTACGGAGTGGGATCCTGCAGCTAGGGAAATCTTTTGTGCGCTGGGATAGGTGGTCAAGGAACAGCGTCTTACCGTGTCGGGGTGTATAAAGCTCTCCATGCTCCCGGAGTCGACTAGGCATGGCGTCTCGTGGCCGTTTATTAGCACCGTTGTCGTCGTCGTCTGGAGTGTCCAGGGCCGAGCTTGATCGAGCGTAATTGAAGCGAGACGTGGTTGTAGTAGTGGAGTGGGGTCCGTTGTTGCCGTCCAAGATGGCGTCGGGGATGGACAAAATGGCCGCCCCCATACATCGCACGTGGCTGGGGGGTCACAAGATGGTGGCGGGGGTGGACAAAATGGCCGCCCCAACGCGTCGTACAGGTGTGGGGCGGTCCAAGATGGCGGCGCCCCTCCTCCCCTCGTGGTGGCCGGGACCCAAAATGGCGGCATCTGTGGGTCGCACATGGTGCGTTCTGGGGGCTGGGGAGCGCTAGGACCGCGAGCGCTAGGACCGCGCGGAGCTCCCTCACCGGGGACAGCGGTGGTCGGGACCCAAGTAGGTGGCGCCGGCGGGTCAGGCGTGGGGCGCGGGGTGGGGGTTAGGGGGGCGTTAGAGACGCGCAAAACTCCCTCCTCTCCGTGGAGAGTGTTGGCCGGGACCCAAAGCGGTAGCGCCGGCGGCGGGTCATACATGGGCTGCGGGGAGGGGGGTTGGGGAGCGTAAGCGGCGTGCAGGGCTCCCTGTTCTCCCGGGACCGCGGTGGTCGGGACCCAGAGCGGCTGCGCCTGTGGGTCGTACATGGCGTGCTGGGGGGGTTGGGGCGCGTAAACGGCTTGCAGGGCTCCCTGTTTTCCCGGGACAGCGGCGACCTCGCGGGACCGGCACACAACCACATAATGGCCCTTTTTCCCGCAGCTTTTGCAGATAGCTGCGCGGGCCGGGCAGCGCTGTCGGGGGTGTTTCGCCTGGCCGCAGAAATAACAGCGGACGCCCCCGGTGCGACTCGGCGTTTGGACCGCGCAAGCCTGTGGGGTGTCCGGGGGGGGGGGTGTTTGTCGCGACGGGTACGTACGGAGCCCAATGGGCTGCCACGCGGTCGGGGCCGTAGGCGCGGGTATTACGCGCGGCCACGTCTAGGGAGGCTGCTAGGGCCCGTGCCTCTGAGAGTCCTAGCGACTCTTTTTCTAGAAGTCTTTGGCGGATTTGGGGGGATTGCATACCTGCCACAAAAGCATCGCGCATTAACATGTCCGTGTGTTCGTTTGCGTTCACCGACGGGCAGCTGCAGGCTCGTCCCAAAATCAGCAGCGCGGCGTAGAATTCGTCCATCGATTCTCCGGGAGCTTGCCGTCTCGTCGCGAGCTGGTAGCGAGCGTAGATTTGGTTAACTGGGCGGACATAGAGACTTTTCAGTGCTGCGAACGCCGTCTGGAAATCCTCCGCGTCTTCGATGAGGGAGAAAATCTCCGTGCTCACCCTCGAGTGCAGGACCTGCAGTTTTTGGTCTTCTGTGACCCGGCCAGTGGTCGTTCTGAGGTAGGCCTCGAAGCAAGTCTGCCAGTGCTTGAAGGCTGCTGCCACGTTCACTGCGTGGGGGCTGATCCTCAATCCGGAATGATCCTGAGCTCCATAGTCCTTTTTAGGCACGCTTAATAAATTGTAGCGCACAAAGACTCCGTGAGACGAATAGAGTGAAGTCGATGAGGCTTTATTAAGCGTGTCTGTTCCCCCGCAGCTCGATAGTAAACTGGCCTGCGGGGGAAGACTCCGGCTTCTTATACTCCGCCTTCAGGGCGGAGCTAGAGGTCAACGGCCAACCAGGACCCGGGATCTGTCAGCCAATGACATTAGGGCTTCCAGTCCCACATGACCCCCAATACATACTACCACACAGTCTTCCTGTTTTTAATCGAAACAAAAATTCAAACTGAACCATTTAATTTAAACTGTGGTTGAAGAATAAAATCCATAAATGTTACAGGTCCTAAAGATGAGTAGAATTATCAACATCTTACAAACTCCTGCAGCTGACCATATTGTAAGTTTCACTGTATAAAAGTTATTCAAAAATTATAGTTTAGCGTAAAGCAACTATGTTTTGCTATAACAAGATCTGTTGTTAGTGTGTCGCTTTTGAAGATGGAACCCAGTGGGGAGATAGGATAGGTCTAGTAGCTGAGATATCTGATATCTGAAGATAAGCCTTGTTTGTTGCTCTGGGTATGCTGTCAAAATCCAGCTGGAAAGCACAGCAAGTGAAAGCACGCTCAGGTTATAAGGAAGCAACATCCATGATAAGAGCAATTTAAATACGGAAGTCAAAATGTCTAGAAAAGAAAAAGCCACAAGACACAAAAATATAACAGTACCCCCGGGAAATAATAATTTCCTTAGAAATGCTAAGGATTAAATAACAAACTAAAATGTATGGAAATCAATTGATGCAAATAAACAAGGTTGAATATGGTATCTAAATGGGAATTCAAGTTTAAAGATTGCCTGGGGATTGTTACTGTGAAAGATCAGCAATAAAGAATACGCATCCTGTTGTTTCAATCTTGACAGACAAGAAATTCATTTTTCAAATGTACATAAAAGAGCGGCAAGAAGAAGGTTCAGGAATAAATATTGGCGAGGACATCAGGAAGAGCGCTCCCATGCTTCTTCATAATAGTGATGTGGAAATCCTTAAATGGATGTAAGAGGGCAAACGGAAATTCGGATTAACATTTTACCTGCAAACCAGCACTGAGAACAATGCAGCTTCCCTGCAGTACTACACTTAGTGCTAATTTAGATTGCATGATCAGTGTCTCTGCAATGGGGTCGGTCATACTTTACTGAGCCACAGCTGTGTAAACTGAAGCAATATTACCTATACATTGAAAGCTAAGTTTTAATGAGCCAATGTTTTAAATAAATATTAAGTTTGATAATGTATCAGCAGTTGTTAGCCGCAGTAAATTGCAGTTCATTGCAGGCGATTGGCCGCAGCAGCTAAACTTACTTTCTGCCTGAAATAAAATAATGCAGGTATATGTGGGAATGCTCCATTGGGCACAGGCAAGAATCCATAAGAGCCAGAGAATCCCAACAGTGCAGAATGAAGCCATTCACTCAATCGGGTCTGCACCGATCTTGCAAAAGAGCACCCTCCTTTTATAACCCACAAGTATCTTACGGGGTGGGAACAGTTAAGTTGCAGAATACAAGCTGTTCTGTTAAGGGGATGGGGGAACCTCTAAACAATGTAAAGTTGGAGGGTACATGAAGCCGGTCAGTTAGGCACCGGCAAACCAGACCCAGTTGGGATCAACCATGAGATGTATATATTCGTGATTGTAAATAAACAAAGTTTCTTTGAACTGCTCGGTGTGGACTCCTTTGCGGCCTTATAAAACCTACCTTGGCCCATTGCCCCACCGTATTCCTGTAACCCCTTAACCCCAATTAACTTCTGGACACTAAGGGGCAATTTATCATGGCCAATCCACCTAAACTGCACATCTTTAAAATGAAAGCGTTCTTTCTGACTCAAGGTGGGATGCAGCAGATGTACCTGCAAAGAAAAGGAAGATCTTCCCCCTGTGGTCGAGGAACAGTTGTGAAATGATCAAGAGGGATGCAGGCACATTTACTCCGCAGCTGTCAAGGGGACATGTGGTATTTTCACTTTGCATGTGGCAAATAAACCATATCACAAAAGGGGGCTTGGAAAAGTTGGAACAAAACCGAACACTTCCTCTATTTCAAAGTGTAAGACATAGGGAGAATTCCACAATGACCCCAAAACACCAAGACTGTGGGCTGGATTCTCCGCCTCGACCCGTTGGCTGGTCAATAGGGTCTCCAATTGTGGGGCAGGTCCATGCCTACGGAAATCCCCTGGCGCCGGCAAAACGGACAATCCCGACGGTGGAGAATTCCACCCTATAAATGTTATTTTAATGTGAAAAATCAAAGAGAAAGCTCTCTGAAAATACCAGCCTGGCAAGCTACGAATAAAAATTACCAAACCACAGCTCTGATGGCAGTAGCGCCAGAGGTTTATGGCGCCAATTGCCACCCCAGGGTGGTAAATTAGAAGTAAAAACGGAATAATGTTAGAAACAAGACAGCACATCAGGCAGCAGCAGCAGAGACAACAGAGATTTTTCTTTAGTGTTGACACTTTGCTAGTAAAAGGAGACGAGCATGGGAGCAAGAAACACACCCACAAGGAAAGGAATAGAATTATCTGTGAAGTGGACCATGGAAGATGGCTAAGCTAGGGGAAGTGATACTAAAGTGAGATAATGGGTGGGATTTTGCATCTCCATTTGCAGTAGTCGGCACTGGAGTCAGGAGACAAAATATCACGGAGCCTAGAAAAGGGTTTTACGATGGCGTGATGACCCGCAGCGAATGTCGCCAGCCCCCTCCATATGGTGTGATGCGGCTCCCACCGAGAAAAGTGGGGGAAAAACCCTTTCAAATTCATGATTATAGGATTGGCAGGTTGTCCCTGCGGTAATGATAGTGACGTTTAAGGGGCATCTTGACAAACACATGAATAGGATGGGAATAGAGGAATACGGACCCCGGAAGTGTAGATTTTAGTTTAGACGGGCAGCATGGTCGGCGCAGGCTTGGAGGGCCGAAGGGCCTGTTCCTGTGCTGTACTTTTCTTTGTTCTTTAACCTCCCACTCGCCTGATCCTCTGCCCCTCGCATCGTGACGTCAGGACAGAGGGAGGGGGGGGTTGGGGGGGTGGGGGGTGCTGTTTACAATAGCTTTTTAAAAAATGGAAGCTGGCGGCCTCATTTCCAATGGGGAGTTCAGAGGTACGCAGCCAGGGAGCAGAGGCAGTGGGTCCGTGGAGAGAACTAATGAGCGCAGGCAGGTTCAAAAAGTGAGGTTTAATACAGTGACAAAGGTGGTATAATCCTTACATAAGTGCTTGATATCTACATTTGCTTAAAATGTACCAGTGCCCACTCGTGCAACTAAACTCTCTTCACAAACCTCTATGTCTCGGTGTCTGTCCAGGATCCACAGCAGAGTTAGTAATGCTTCTGTCTGCCGCGCCCTGTTGTCGTTGTCAGTGATGACATTGGCGCACATGCTTCCGGGTGCTGCGGTGTGGCAGTGTCACCCTCCTTGGTGAGAAAGGAGGGAGTCTGATGGACCGGGCACTCCCAAAGCCTCCTGGATGGAAGGCCCCAGGCTACGGACCAACCTCTATTGCTACTTAAGAAGGGTGCTCGAGGGCCACTGGCTTTCTCCTTGGAGTAGAGGGGCAGCTGGAGTGACAAGCCCCACCATCATCTGGCGTTGCGACTCGCAGATGCGCACAAGCGCCAGTACCGTGGAGCTCACACTGTCCACCATGGAGCTTAAGCTTTGCACCAGCGCAGGGCAGAGGTCCTGAACCCATGCCTCCATTGCGTCCACCACCCACACAGTGTATATCTGGCTGCCAGCACAACCTCTTCAGACAGAAGGCATTGGGACTCCCCCATTTGGCTTTGCAATCCGAGGAGTGATATCGCCATTCTTTTCTGATGTTTCCTCTGGAGCTCCAGCAACTCGGCAAAGATTGTGTCCAGAGGTTTGTCACCTGACCAGAGCTCAGCAGAGTCTTGGTGTCCAGCAGTCCTCCAAGTGCCAGATCCCTGGGATGTCCCAGCCTCCACCTGCTGTGGATGAGCAAAAGTGAGGTGCTCACCAGTTTGTAACCCCGGAGCCTCTCTACTAGTAAGTCCCGATGAGGTCTGTCTCTCTGCGCTGGTGGAGGGGGGTGTGGTGTGTCTTCAAGCCGCACGACTCAGAATTCCTCGGATCTGCTGTCTGAGCTGTTCTCTTTCGCCCAGCCCGAAGGGAGATCTGAAAGCTCCCTTGCAAAGCCTGCGAGAGAAGGGAGATGGCATGAATGCATAGAAATGGCATAAGGATATAAGTGATGGAACTCCCGTGAGTTTCGCGAGGTGGATGATTCGATTCTGGGTTCTCACTGCGATTCCTCAAGGCCATCTCCTCCTCACTGCAGGGATCGGACCTGTCCCTCCTCGGCCAGCAGTGCGCTCTATCCTCAAACTCCGTCAGCATTTACAACTGCACCACCCTCTGCCCGAATGTGCTCTCTGCCGGCAGTTGTGATCTGCTTTTCCTGCAAGAGAACAAATGGGGAGAAAGTAATTTGGTTATGTGGCAGGTGTGCATCTGCGAGTGGGTGAACAGACGTTGTTGAGAACAGTGACTTACCTTGGCTGAGTGGGGAGGTCATTGATGCTCTTCCTGCACTCCCGACCTCCTGTGCAGGGAGTTGGTGCTTACCAGAGCTGCCACCACCGCCCATGCTGGGCTGGTGAGCTCGCTGGGGGGTCTCCTCCCCCTCGAAGGATAAAGGATCCTGTTATGTATCAGAGTAACACCATTAAAACGTCTAGGTGGTGCAGTGGTTAGCACTGCTGCCTCATGGCACCGAGGACCGGGTTCAATCCTGGGCTGGGATCACTGTCCGTGTGGAGTTTGCACATTCTCCCCGTATTTGCGTGAATCTCTCCCCCCATCCCATGTACAGGGTAGGTGAATTGGCCATGCTAAATTGCCCCTTATTTGGAATTTTTCTTTAAAAAATGTAACACCATTGGCTGGTGTAATTCACGTTTTACGCAATGTCATCATCGGAGTGTCTCCCGGGGTTTTGTGGCATTCACCATTGTACCCTGTTGCAGCAGCATCTTGTAAATAAAGCCCTTGCACTGTGATATACACAATCGATGTGTTCCACCTCTTTGATTCTTTCTCTTTGTGGCTACAACAAAAAATATTTTAAAAAGAGAAACTGGCGATGGGATCTGGACTGTAAAACAAAAAACGTGAGGAAAACAACTTTCAACGAAGATTTTGTGAAGCGGAAGAAGGAATCATCGGCGGGGATCCATGTCCAGAGACCATTGCGAGTGAAGTCAGGAGAAATATCATCGACTTCAAGGTGAAATTACCGTTGTGGCAAGTAAAATAACTCTCGTAAATACTTGGACACTTTGTCGGAAGGCGTCGGCGAATCATCTGGTTGATCGTGACAGTGCTATTGCAAGTAAAAGGGTTTTCAAAATAAAAGCCATCAGACAACTGAGAATTAAAGGGTGCTAATTTCAAATGGGGGATCGACGGTTTCAGCACATGTACCGTTATAATGGGTAGAGCTGTGGAGATCACACATGAGGCCCGTTAACCTATGCGACTGACGACTCAACAACCGACTGACCAGGAATCGATAATGGGGCACAGAAATAGCTGGACTGCTTGTGCGCTATGATTTTGTCTGCTTTAAGCAGAGAATATAAATGGCAGGGAAGACAGGCTGAAGGCTGAGGAGTACAGATCAGGGAAACACAATCCATAAATGGCGGAAAGGTGCCACATTTGATGATGATGAGGAAGGGAAGACATGGAACTCTTATGAGGAAATATTCGAGTCGTTCCTTAAAGCTAATCAGACACCAGGAGATCTGCAAACTGCAATGGTTATCAACTCAGTTGGGAAGAAAACATTCATGTTGCTACAGAATTTACTACACTCAGCTAAACCTGGAGACAAACCATATGATGAGTTAATAACTGTGTTGAAGAACATTTCTCTCCTTGTCCAATATTATAGCTGAAAGATTCCGATTTCATTGTCATGTACAGGAGGAAGGGTCAAACATTTCACAATTTGTTGCATCACTTTTAAAGCCAGCAAAGTACTGCAAATTTGGCCAGACTTTGGATAATACACATCACGACTAATTAGTTTGTGGCCTCAGGAATGAAGCCATCCAAACAAAATAGTTGACTGAAGGTGCATTAACCTTAAAACCTGCTATAGAAATCGCAATGTCCATGTAACTTGCTGAGAGAGAAGCTTCGCTGATTGGAGTTCGAGCTATAGTCCATAAGATGGAGTCTGTGAGAAGCAAGTCCATCAAGAACTGACCAGGTCATCGCTGCAACCGAGTGGAACACGTGGCTGGAGATTTTTGGAGCCAGGAGAATAATTGACAACATTGTGGTAAAGTTGGTCACATTGACAAGGCATGTTGGTAACGCCAACCTTCATCAGCACAAAAGAAGCGGACCAAGAAAAATACTGTAAAGTCTAAAGGGTGAGTTTACCAGATAAGTGATCCAACTGAAGACTCAGCGAGTACCATACTGTAAAGTGAGTTTAAGAAATTTAAGCTCGATGTTCTAATAGTACAAAGAGACCAGAAACGATTTTGGGTCTATCCAAAATGAAATAGGAACACCATTAAGGTGGAAGTGGATACGGGTGCTGCAATATCACTTATACCTGAATTGTTATACTGTCAAAAATTGAATGATCTGTCATTGCAATCATCCGATGTGGTCTTAAGGATATATGCCGAGGAGGTCATGCTGCTGAAAGAGCTTCATCAAGGTCACTGTGGAAGTTAATGAATAGAAAGTGGAGTTGATTCTTCGCTTTGTTCAAGGAAACTTTCCAACTTTGTTTGGGAGATCTTGGTTCAGGCAGATTAAGCTAAGCTGGGCCGTCGTGAGCCAATTTATTGAGACGATGAATAATCTTCAACCACTTGTGAGAAAGAATGCAAAGATAGTCAAGGAGTCACTTGGATCCATGAGTGGGATCGAAGTGAAACTCAAGATAAAGGCAGACAGTGTGCCTAAGTGTTTGAAATGTAAAGAACCTAGAAGCTACCCTTGCAAGACGCCAATAATTAATTTCAGGGTCAAGAAAGAGAAGGGCAATTTAAAAAAATCTTCGATTCACTATCTTGGATACTGTAACGACCAAGACGATTTTCACAAAGAACCTAAGAAGATGTTGAAGATCTTGGATGCTCCACAGCCACAAAACGTGACTCAGTTAAGGTCCTTTCTGGCAATACTATGGAAAGTTTGAATTGCACTTAGCAGCAAGGCTCAAACCTTTACACACGTTGCTTTGTAACAAATAAGTTTGACTCTGGACAAAAGATTGTGAAAATGTTTACCAAAATATCAAAACAATATTACAGGAATCAGAGTTATTGGTCTGTTATAATCCAAAACTCAAGCTGCAGTATGCTTGCTATGCATCACCCTATTGGGTTGGAGCAGTTGTCTCTCATATAATTCCTTCAGGCGAACAGTGACCAATAGCATTTGCTTCCAGGATGTTGACTAGCACTGAGCCCAACAATGCCCAATTTGACAAAGACGTTTTCAGCATTATTTTTGGTATTCAAATGTCCCACCATTATTTATTTCCTCCATTAACAGACCATCATCCCTTAACAACACTTTTTGGCATGCATAAGGGATCCCTTCGCTCACTGCAATGGTGGGTGTTATCTTCATAATATCCCTACAGTGCAGAAGGAGGCCATTTGGCCTATCGAGTATGTACCGACCCTCTGAAAGAATACCCCACCTAGGCCCATACTCCCTCCTATTCCTGTAACCCCACCTAACCTTTGGGCACTAGGGGGCAATCTGGGACCTCGGTGGCGGGGGGATATTTATCTTGGCAAATCCACCTAACCTGCAAATCTTTGGAAAACCGGAGCACCTGGAGAAAACCCACGCAGACTTGGGAAAAAGTGCAAACTCCATACAGATAGTCACCCAAGATTGGAATTGAACCAGGGTCCCTGGCGCTGTGAGTCAGCAGTGCTAACCACTGTGCCACCGTGCAGCCATTGTCGGCACACAATTATCTTGCCGGCACATGCTTATCTCATCGAATTTCATAGGCGTGAACTGCACCCAAACATAGACATTTTGTCTTGACTGCTGCTGCAAGATCAACAAGACCAAAAAGTTAAGCACGAGTCTGATGAACACTTCAACAAAATATTCTATCTGTCTAATGTGGAAAATGTTCCAGTAATGTCTTCTTAGGTGCTAAAATTTACCCAAACTGATATGGTGATGGGGAAGGGGTTGGGCACAAGAGCACAGAAAGAATACAGACCTTCAACCCTATCTTACTGGTCATCTTGAGTTGACAGTCCAAAGTATGATATTGTTGTGGGGTACTAGAGTAATCATTCCGCCATGTCTACGGAGTAAATTCCAGGAACAGCTGCACGAGGGCCATCCCGGTGTAGTTCGAATGAAGGGGTTGGTGAGAAGCTGCTTCAGGTGGCCCTGATTGGATGCCCAAATAGAGGAGACGGTAGGGCTATGCCAAACCCGCCCTCCATTGAGAAATGTACCTCCACTACAACCTTTGCATCCATGGGAATGGCCTACCAAGCCACGGCAAAGAATCTATGCTGTATATGCGAGAACAGTAGATGGACACAGACCAGCTGCTGGGACGGAGGATTCCGCTGCATGCGGGGGCACGCCGCACCAGAAAATGAGACTGGCAGGACGGAGAATCCCCCCCCACCACCGCCACCACCCCCCCCCCCCCCCCCCGAGTTGGTTTCGCCAGATGTAACACCAACCAGTGTCCAGAAAGACACTCCTAGTACTCCCAAGAACCAAGTTCCTGAACGTTGCCAATTGAGACAGACGTCCATCCAAGAGGCTGTCTTACTCATGCAGAAATGTATCCGTAACATGACACTGTTAGTTGTGGCAGAATGTATTGGATCTGTGTTAAATGGTTTGTCAGTAAACATATTGGGGACATGAAAGGAGCAAAGAGGGAGGAATGTTATGTACCAGAGTAACACCATTGGCTAGTGTAATGGTGCATATTATGCAATGACATCATCAGGGCGTTTTGTGGGCTTTTGTGGAGTTCACCATTGTACCCTGTAGAAGAGCAGCATCTTCTAAATAAGCCTCTTTCACTATATTACATGGACGTGATGTGTGCCACACCGATTCCTTCTTTTTCCAACTACAACAAAGAACATAACAGATCCGGACTCTTGCTTCCACTGCGTCCAGCATCCTGGCCAGGTCCCGTTTAAAACCTTTGGTATTCCTGGCAGCCTTCCTCAGCTTTGGACTTGGAACAGGTGATGGTGGGGTGGTTTAAGTGACGCTTTCCCAGTAATTGAAGCACTCGGCCTGAAGGTGGGCCAGGCAAATCAGATTCCATCAGCCACTGAGATGGTGTGAAACCCGAGAATATTTTTCCGTGGCTAAATATACGGCTGGAAAAACTAGCCAGTGGGCAGCAACCCAGTTTTCCCGCTCGACTTGACACTTTGCCAAGATTTCGGTAAATTCCCCCAAATATGAAGCATGCTGAGAGAAAGTAAACTTATTTATGAGATAAAAAGCTGGGAAGAACAGACTAAATGGATGCACAAAAAATTGACAAATCAAAGCAAACAGCAACAGCCCACATGTCGGGGACCAGGAAAAAGAATCAGATCGCACCAAGACGCAGAGCCGCTCACTGGCAAAATGAGGGACTCCACTTTCTTCCATCCACTTCTCTTCCCCAGCCCCCAATATCTCACCACGTGTAATACCTAATATGCTCTCATCTCTGCACAGTGTGACGATTGGATGATGTTACGAAAATTGGGTTATAAATGTATTGGACAATTTAAGGGTTAAAGCCGAGGGTTAGAATCTGTTTGCTTAAAAATAGTTCTATTCTGCAGGGCCTGGGTGGTTTTAGCAGCCAGCAGGTGAACCTGATGAAGGATGTGTTTTGTAGCCTGGGCTAATGCATAGTGGTTTGCCTGGTGAAGTCCCTGGGGAATTAATGTGCTTTGCAGCCTGCACAGATAAGTTGTTTTTCAAGTTGGTGAGGTGAGGTCATTGCTGGATGAAGCCAAGGAAGGCAGAGAGCCATTTTGAAAGCATTACAGAATTACAGAATCAAACAAGCAGATGAGGCCCTTCGGCCCATCAAGTCAGCACCGACACATGGAAAATGCCTGACCTGCCTACCTAATCCCATTTGCCAGCACTTGGCCCATAGCCTTCAATGTTATGATGTGTCACGTACTTATACAGGTTATTTTTTAAGGATGTGAGGCAACCTACCTCTACCAGCCTCCAGGCAATGCATTCCAGACAGCCACCACTCTTTGGGTAAAAAAGTTTTCCTCAAATCCCCCTAAAACTTCCTGCCCCTTACCTCGAAATTGTGACCCCTTGTAACTGACCCTTCAGCTAACAGGAACAGCTGCTCCCTTTCCACCCTGTCCATGCCACTCATAATCTTGGAGACCTCGATCAGGCCGCCCCTCAGTCTTCTCTGCTCCAGTGTAGATAGCTGCGGTATAGTAGCACAATGGTTAACACAGTTGCTTCACAGCTCCAGGGTCCCAGGTTCGATTCCCGGCTTGAATCACTGTCCGTGCGGAGTCTGCATGTTCTCTCCGTGTCTGCGTGGGTTTCCTCCGGGTGCTCCTGTTTCCTCCCACAGTCCAAAGATGTGTAAATTAGGTGGGTTGACTATGCTAAATTGCCCTTAGTGTCCAAAAAAGTTAGGTGGGATAACTGTGTTACGGGGATTGTGTGGAGGTGTGGGTTTAGGATATGGTGGTGGTAGGGTGCTCTTTCCAAGGGCCAGTGCAGACTCGATGGGCCGAATAGCCTCCTTCTGCACTGTAAATTCTATGATTCTATGAACCCAAGTATACCCAACCTCTCTTCATAACTTAAAAGTTCCATCCGAGGCAACATCCTAGTTAATCTCCTCTGCATCCTCTCCAGTGCAGTCAATCACATCCATGTGGTGACCAGAATTGCACACAGTACTCCAGCTGTGGCTTCACCAAAGTTCTATGCAACTACAACATGAAATTCTGCTTTTGTAATCTATGCCTCGATTGATAAAGGCCAGAGTCCCATGTGCCTTTTTCACCATCCTATTAACCTGCCCTTCTGCCTTCAGAGATCTTCAGTTGGTGGAGAAACTTTGGAGAGTGTAGTTGCTTTCTGGTCTGCCTGATGCCAAGTCCACAATTCTCCCACATTAAGATAGATTGAGATCTGTATGTTTCGTTTCTTGTTGTTTCATGTGAAACTGAGTAGTAGTGTTTGAGGTGTAAATTGTAAGCTGTTCTTTTTGGGGTGTGAAGTTAAAAAGTTTGATATTGTAGTTATAATAAAGTTTTGATTTAAAAATAACCAAACCCTATTTCTTCATGAAATCACTCCTGGAGCAAATAATTCTTTCCTCACAGCCTTTCAAATAAACTAAAAAATTGGGGTTCAGGTCCAGTATCCTAGCAACTGCTGTGATCTGGTCTGGCATTCTAATAACAGATGCTGCCTAACTTGCTGTGTGTTCCTGTTTTATAATTTCAGAATCTGCAGGGTTTTCTCTGCTTTCCACTGCAATTGGAAAATTGGTGGGGGCAAATTGAGAATCTATTTGCATATAATTTGCAATGCTCCCTCTCATGTATTCAGGTGCAGATGCCCCATCTAAATATGAAGAAAAATAGTGAGAAGCACCATTCAGCCATAGAAAAGGGGATCATGTTTCACATTAGGATTGCCTTGTTTTGTATTGTGTTTTTGTTAAGGGTTAATTCTGAACTTAACAATCATTTTAACATTTGGGAACGTTGAGCACTTAAAAACCGATAAGAAAATGGCATTGCTTTATTTTTTCTTTTACTTTCTGATGCATTTATCTTTCTTCTTTACTTCCTCTTTCTATACCTGATTCGACATTTAATTCACATTATTCTCCTGATTTCTTCCCCTCTTTATTTGCAAGTCCTTAAACGTCAGTGGTTGTGGAGATACACTATTGTTTGTCCTCATGAGACGAGACCAGATTCCGCCGCTGGATCTGGGACAGGCACTGGTTTGACACTGGTTTGCGATTTTCCACCCCCTCCAAACCAGCGTCATCGACACGCATACCACGCGCAGTTGCAAAGCCATTGGAGTGTCATAGGTCGGCCCACCCATGATACTCCGCCCCCAATGGGCCGAGTTCCTGACAGCGCGGGCCACGTGTGGTCTCAATGGTCAGGAACCTAGTGTGCTGGCTGCAGACGGTGTCCAGCGCTGCCACATTTGTCCGGGGGGCTTATGCTGGGGCCAGGAGGAGTGGTGGTGAGTGGACATGGGGTGGGCTGTGGAGTTGGGTGGGCAGGTTGGGGTTCGTGCATGGCCGCCTCGATCTTTTCCGGCGCAATCGGAACAGGCCGTCAGCCCTGCGCGTACGCAGCCCTGTACCCAGCCATTCTCTGGCCGTGTTCCGCGCGATCCACAGGTGGTTCATGCAATGTCAATGCTAGCCACTCACCGGCACTGGAATCGTTGAGAGGTTCGCGCTGATTTTCCTGTCGTGAACCACCTGCGGAATCTCCACTGGCACCGGCATTTAGCCACTGGAACGGAGAATTCCGCCCATAGTTTTGCCAACTTTCCCATTTTACTTTGGCATCTGACAGGAATAAACAATTGTTGCAGTTCACACACGTGCTCTTTGAATATTTGCCATTGTTTGTCCATCGTCTGTGCGGAGTCTGCACATCCTCCCCGTGCGTGTGTGGGTTTCCTCCGTGTGCTCCGGTTTCCTCCCACAGTCCAAAGATGTGCAGGTTAGGTGGATTGGCCATGATAAATTGCCCTTAGTGTCCAAAATTGCCCTTAGTGTTGGGTGGGGTTACTGGATTATGGGGATAGGGTGGAGGTGTTGACCTTGGGTAGGGTGCTCTTTCCAAGAGCCGGTGCAGACTTGATGGGCTGAATGGCCTCCTTCTGCACTGTAAATTCTATGATAATCCACGAGTCATCCTGTTTTGACACCCTGGGCGAGTGCGCGATCAGCTCCAGCCCCACAAACCCAGGAGTCCCAACGTGACTTAACCAATAATTTGTATTTTCCGAAGATCCTTAACCCTTGACTGCTCCAATGGATTCCCGCTGTTGCTCTTTCTAGCTTTATTCTATTTGCTCTGTTTAGGTCACCTTTGCTCATGAGTCGCCAGGTATCTTTATGATACCGCCATGTGGTTCAAGTTTAGGTTATGATTAAAAACACAGCACACCGCTTAGTAAGGATTAAAACAACGGTCATTTATTATATACAACAAGCAATATTAATACCCTAATACTACTTTCTATATAATAAACCTATCGCTACTGGCCAATACTTAACTTAGGAAGAGCCCACCAGGTCAGGGAAACAAATGGCTTGTCCAATCAAATCTGGCCCGCGGGATTCAAAAGGCTGCTACAGGTCGGTGGCTAGGTGTCTCTACCGGATAGCGATCGTTGGATTCAAACTTACGATACACGGTGGCTGGTCTTGCGAAGGTCTCGAGCAGGCGAAGATGAGAGAGAGAGCGATCTGAACTTGGGCCTTTATTTTTATAGGGCCCAGGAGCTTCCCGCCTCCCGGGGCGGCCCTTGACCCTGAGTCCCAAGTGATTGGATTCTGTCCCCAGTCTCTGGGGTCGATGTGTCCAATGGTGAGGCAATTCCTTGATCGGGGGGTGGTCGCTCACCTGTCTTTGTTTCGGCCACTGCAGGCACCGACAGGTCTGGCCCGGTATTCAATTGCCAATATGTTGCAATTGTTCCCGGGGATAGCCGATTTAACTGTGGATGTCTGAGTAGATTAGGTGTAAACAGTCCTGAATGAAACTGCGGATACCTGGGTTGATGGGCTGTTGATAGCCCTGAGTATCGATCTGGGCTACGTTCCCAGAGCTGAAGCTGCAAACCTGTCTGCAGCTGCCTGCTTGTGTCTTCTTGGCTGCTTTTCCCAGCAGTCTTTCGGGTTAGCCATTTTAAACTGGGTTTTGGCCAGATTAATCGGAACGCAGTCATTTTACATGCCTACACCGCCACCAGATTTAGAAACATTAACAAACTGTTTACTAGTAATAAAAGGAAAAGATGAAAACGTAAAGAAATAACAGGGAAATGGTCTACCAGCCTACCTAATCCCAAAACTCTGTCCCACCCTCCATCCAGACACACACAAAAACTGCATTTACCCTGACCACCCAGGGGTCTCTGATGGCCTGGGAGAACCCCTGGGTGCCTTTCCACCTGGTCCACGTTTGTGTGGACCAGCATTGATTGGTGCCCAGCTACAGTCTCCCTGAGGGAGCCGGCGAATCGCTGGAGGCTGGTGGATACAGGGCAGGTAGGTCAAAGGTAGATTTACGATCTAGTTCCATGAGCTTCATTTGGTCCCGCCCATTTTGGGCTGGGGAGTTCCGACTCTGACATCTCGCAGAACATTGGTGAATCCCACATGGCATGGAGGCTGCCAAGAGGTCCACTGAACGTCTCTCCCGAGATTCTCCGGTTGCTCTGTGCTCTTGCTTGAGCGCAACGCGGCAAGAGAATCGCACCCAGAGTGTGGGCTAAACCAGTAAGATACTCCCCAGGGTCCAAAACAATGACTGAGGGCGGGATTCACCGGAAGCATCCGCCCGGCGACTGGAGAATCCTGCCCAAAGTCAATGGACTTCTCCATTGTTTGCGTCTCGATTGTGGCGTTCTTGCGGCGGGCGTGGTGGAGGAATCCATCCCTAAGTGTTATTGAATAACGATGGTGAACCCGCTGGTAGAGCTGGCGGGAAACTCCCTGAAAAACCCGCCGCAACAAATGAACTTCGAATTATTTCCGGAGAATCACGCCCCGTATTTTCTTTTCTTTGAATTTAAAGTGTCCAATTATTTGTTTCCAATTAAGGGGCAATTTAACGTGGCCAATCCACCTGCCATGCACATTTTTGGGCTGTGGAGTGAGGCCCAAGCACACAAGGAGAGAATGTGCAAACTTCACATAGACATTTACCCGGGGCTGGGATCGAATATGAGTTCTCATCGCCGTGAGGCAGCAGTGCTAACCATATGCTGCCCAACATTGTATGTTTTTAAGAAGGAGTTAGATATAGCTCTTAGGCTTAAAGGAATCAAACAATCAGGGGGCAAAATGGGAACATGTTACTGGAACATCAGCCAGGATCATTATGAATGACGAAGCAGGCTTGAAGGGCCAAATGTCCTATTCCTGCTCCTATTTTTTATGTTTCTATGTTTAATGATGACACTGGATGATTGTGGGCTCATATCTACATCATGATGAGCACAGAAAAAAAAGGCAAAATGATTCTTGTCCAAGTTTAATAGCAAATCGGGTATATGGAATGTCCTGTAGTGGCTAATGCTATAACTGATCCAGATCATTGGGCTCCAAATGTACTGATGTCAGATTTAGTAGCATTGGTGACAGTTTTTCCAAGACTCTTCATTTGAGTCAAGGTGTGCTAAAATAAAGCATTTATATGTGTCTGTAGACTGGTTTCTTTGATGGACACATGCTCACAAAGGGTTAAATTCAATTGCCAGCTATTTCCTGAAAGCTGAACAAAGTTCAATATGGTTAATGTTCACATTTCAAGGCAAGACATAAACTTGTTATGGAAGTCATTGGTATTCAAGGTTTGATCGTTTGCTTTATACCTGGAAGGGACCAGTCTAGCCGGTAAATCAAAATACTCGCCACAGGTAAATGAATCAAACAATCTCATTTTAATTCCAAATATCCTAGATGATTGACAGCCTGGAGAAATAGTTTTCATTATCTATGGCTTCAGTAAAGACATGAGTTAGGCCTCTGTGGGAATAGGGCTAATGATTCTATTCCGTTATGCTGTGGACTTGAGTTTCCAATTCCAGAACTGTATTTTGTTTCCCCCATGAGCTTGCAGTCGGTGAACAAATTCACCAGCTCTGCGGGAGTATTTGGCTATGCAAGATCAGAATGGGCAGCTGTTTTTCTTTTAAACAGGTGTAGACATGATGGGCTGAATGGCCTCGTATTATGCCGTAACCTTTCTGTGGTTTCTACATCATGTTTCAATAACTGCTTGTACATTAATGGGTAGAGAAAGGGAAGTGTCTTTTTTTCTGTATTTTGCTGAGAATTGAGAAGGTGGTGAATACAACTAACACACCATACACAGAGTGCAGTAGTTCAGTGGCAAACACATGTTTTTCGCTCCCCCCTCCTCTCCAATATCCAGATTTCCTGATGTTAGCACCTTCACGTTCTCTCCATCTTCTCAACTAATCTCTAGCCATGGTGTCAGAATACCTTGTTGGCCAGATGTCCCATGTCAGTTCCAGAGTTAAAATGGCTGCTGGTGCATTACTGGCGAGAGACAATGCAGACTTTCATGATTTTAATCCCTCACCTTTCCCAACTGATCTAGATTAAAATCAGATCGTTATTTAGATTTTTACAATTTGAAAAAAAAAGCCAACAAAATGAGAATGTGCTTGGATTTCAGTCCCTTTTGAAATATGCAGTTTTAGAATTTACTAAAAAAAATATAATTTCAACTTGGAGCAAGTGAAGGTGGTCGGACTTAGAAAGTGCATATATGCACAATGCAGTGTTCCAAAGAGTAAATCACAAAGTCCTTGCTCCCCTGCATGGAATCGGCATAATTTATTAATGTTAATGTTTCCTCGGCATTTGGATTTTAAGACAAACTTTCCAGCAAGGTGGTAATTTTTTACATTCCTGCAGGCCAGAAGAAACTCGTAAAAAAAGCAACCTGAGCAACTTCACTGCAGCCTGCACAGGCAGGAACCTATCTATTTCTGTCATAAAATGCCACGTTGGTACTGCACTGTTAATTATCCCACTAATTAATGGGACACATTTAAAGCCTTTCCACTCCATCTCCCTGTGCTCATTAATGCCATTTATGAGTTATTTGTCCCAGCTTATTGCTTCCACAAAGTCCTGGTGTTCATTCATGCTGTATGAATATGAGGAGATGAAAATTCCCTTTAACACATTTTCTAGGGTGCATTTTTGAAATATACACTTAATTTTAATCCAATTGTCAGGAAGCTCTATATTTTTCCAGATATCAGCAAGGAAAAATTGACCATTTTAAGCATGGGGACATGGTTAAATTAGGGCTATGTTTCCCTCTTTTAGCAAATAGAAGATTAATTTGCTTAAAATTTAGAGTTCAACAAAATCAAATCAAAATGGCAAGTCTCCACGACTTGGCACAGATCATTTTCTGAAATATAGATTTGGTTGCGGGAAGAAAAACTAACTGTAAACACACCGATAATAACGCTTATTTCATAAGTGAAAAGCAGCTAAATTGTGATGTAACCAGTACAAACGATCAATATTTCTTTGAGCCAGCTGACAAAGTGGAAAACCTTTGCAAAATGGCACACCAGTTGTTCAGGAAAGCCATTTACACTGACTGGAACCTAAAAACCATGAGAGGCAGCATTGGGAGCAAGTCACCGATAAACAGTTTTGGGTTGGGGTGAGTTGGGTTTGTGGGTTGAGGTGGGTTTGTGCAGCTCAAACTTTCACTGGGTACATAGAACAGGGCAACGCATCAAAGAACATTTCAATTCAAGGTCACTTGTCAGAATCGGAGGTGAGATCTGCACAAAGTGCTTGACTGGAGAAACTGCATAAAAATGTATTATAAAACTAGGACTCTAATATGGAGATTATATGGATAAGTTAAACAACGTAAGCTGAATATAATAAAATAAAAAATAAAAAGCTTGCAAAACTGAAGCATTGAAATACCAGGTACCAATTCTACCTTCCTAGTAAAGAGATGAATGAAATTCTTAGGAGATTCAATTATGACTGAGTGTCTGATTCTGGTAAGACACCATATGTTGTGGTACATTTATTCCCTGGACAAGTTTGTTCTGCAAGTGATGCTTCAACTGTGTTCTCTGTGTTTCTCTCAACGAACTGCTGCTGCACTGTGTGAATCCTTATGCTGCACTCACGGTGTGAGGAGGAAGCTCTGCCATGCTATTTAATTCTGTCAGGGCCGCTATATTACTTGGCAATCTTGTGCTTTCACATACACTGAACGCACCAGTTTAAATATGAGTTTACAACTCAATTTCTATCTTCTTTTATCCTCTTTCCCTTCTTGTCCATCTATTTTTTTTTCTTAAATAAGACGACCCTCGTCATGCTTACTTGGATGAATACTAACAGCTGCATTTCAGCATGGGAGCAAGAATATTGGTAAGAACTGAACCATCTTCTGCTGGTCTTGTTCACCTATTTAATAGTGTTTATTTTCAGTAACAACTGAGAAGCAATGCATTTGTTTTTGGGTTGGGGGCAGTAAGGGTGGTTGATTATCAAAACCTGCAATCTCTCCGCTGTGATGTCGCAAGAGACTGGGGATCGTGATAGGTGGGGTGGAGTTCACTCAGTTCAGTAGCTCACACAATTGTCCAAATACCAAAAACGGAACGTTTATCTGAAGGTCTTCAGATACTCAGCAAAACAGAAAAGAAAGGAGATAATCACCTAGCTTTTCTAGGAGCTTAACTTTACACACAGTATATCCTATTTAAACCTGGATAGCTAAACTGTTTCCCAGGGAATACTCAATACATAACAATGACAGTCAGATTACCAGTACGGGTTCTAATACAGGCCAATGTTCAATCCAAATCAGGGATTCTATAGAGTCCAAGATCATCAACAAACACAGTGTGCTGACAGCAAATTCTTCACTCTCCAAGGCACCTTCCTTGCATTCACCAAGTTGGCTTCCCCCCCTAGCAGGACTCAGTGTTCTGCTTACATGGTCTAGCAAGGCTGTGCAGTTGATCCTCATTGCACTGATTTCTGATCGGTGCTTTCCATCAGTCTGCCATGTGATTTCCTGGTTGACTTTCTGTGACCATCCTGGAGGAGGAAACTCTGTCAAAGAGAAAGTAGCGTCCTACCAGGACACAGCCCCTGGTGACACCACATACCTACCCCCAGGGTCTAAGCATCTCCTGGGAAGGAACCTCTGGCTGCAGACTGAACAGACAGGGCAGTGTATCCACATTACCTTGTCTGGAACAAGCCCGGTGGGGCATGTTGACACTAAATGGCTGAAGAACCAGGCACCATCTCGTGATGTGGTCATTCCTGTCTTTGTTCCGACACATCCTCTTCCCTTTTTTTTTATAAATGTAGAGTACCCAATTCATTTTTTCCAATTAAGGGGAAATTTAGCATGGCCAATCCACCAAGTCTGCACATCTTTGGGTTGTGGGGGCGAAACCCACGCAAACACGGGGAGAATGTGCAAACTCCACACGGACAGTGACCCAGAGCCGGGATTGAAACTGGGACCTCGGCGGCGTGAGACTGCAGTGCTACCACTGCGCCACTGTGCTGCCCTTTCTTGATGGCTTCTTGCCATGCCTCAGGGATCCGGTAGGGCCATAGTCACACCTTCTGTCCTGGTTCGGTGATCATCTTGTGTTCAAGAATTAGTTTTTCCTGGAAGGCTTAAGAAGACATAATTCTTCTGGGGCACAAACACACATGTGGCTTGCCTTTGGGAGGGTGTGAGATCCCTCCCCTCACGACTTCCCTCATCGACAGGCTCTGAGTTCAGTGAGAACATGGTCATAACATTTCTTCAACAGATTGACATAGTTCTGCTCCTTCTGTCTCCAGCCTGGTTGCCTTACTTTATAGGTGACTGGACTCACCTTCTCACTGATTTAGACCATAAGATTTAGGAGCAGAATTAGGTCATTCAGCCCATCAGGTCTGCTCTGCTACAGTAGCGGACCTACATTTTTGGTGCCCTGAAGCTTGAACTGTTATGGGGGCCCCTTCACAACCAGCAACGAGGTCTGGGTAACCATTGTTATCTTCTTCAATGGGGTTGTTCCACGACAGATCACCACAAATGTTTAAAAAATGTAACCACTAATTCTCTGATTTTGATTAAAATTGCTGTACTGGATTATCTCACATGTCAAAGTCACTGGTGTGAATACACATTTCCTATGCCTTATAGTTTTCGAGTTATGGGGGGATGAAAATTAGGGAAATGTTATATACATGCATGATGCATCATAGAATGATGAAATAGAACATAGAAAAGACCACAGTCAATATAATTCTTTATTTTAGACACCTATGAGAATACATACTACATGAAGCACGTTTTACAAAATACTCTTTTTTTCTAGCAACATGTTCATGTACAGTTTTGTCATATGAGAGCTTCCTTGCAATGTCATTTTCTAGAGACAATATGCATAAAGAATTTAAGCGCTCTTCAGTCATGGTAGACCGAAATTTGTTCTTTATAAAGGATAGCTTTGAAAAATTCCTTTCTGCTTCACAGCTCGTGATAGGCATTGTCAAGTACAGTTAAAGCGCAGTAGTAATATTGGGGAACACTTCAATTAGGTGTTGCTCATAAATAAGCTGAAGAATTTCTGAACATTGCATTTTAGATGGCGTGTTTTCTTCTGTGTGCTGGGATTTCCTAAGGTGCAAATATTCTTTGAACTGATAACACTCGTTTACTAATTTGTGGTCAATATCATCTTTGTAATACGATATTATAAGTTTAATACTGTCCTCATCAATTTCAGAATTGTTCACCAATTCTGAGAGGAACTTGAACCTTTTCGCAATCTGCGCATATGGGTCAATCCTCTTGCGTAACTGGATTATCAAGCAGTCATAGAGTTGATATAGAACTTCTATCCTAAATTTGTCAGCTCCTCTCAAAGAAGCAATACCACTTGTTCCATCTGAAAATGTCCTTGTAACAATGCATTTGGAAGCATCAGAATAACTTGAGGTGATATCTTCACATAAACCTTTTGCTTCTGATTCATAGTGTGCAATCCTATCGGCTGAATCTTCTCTGAGTTCTTTAACAAACAAAAGTAAAGATGATAGCAGAAGATAACCTTCAAATACATCAAAACCAGGGGTTTGGAGTTTCTTACTTGTTTTGTTGAAACGCTCCAGCACATCTTCCCAAACGACTGTTAAAATAGCATATTCCAGCTTTACCAACTTGTGATATAAATTCTTTGCATCTCGTTTACATTCAGGCTTCTCTTCTGAGTCTTCAAAAACGTGTTTGAGAGTTTGTAAAATACCCATATATCCATTTTTAATTGCCCGGACTGCTTCAAAGTGTGCAGACCATCTAGTTACACTTAAGCTCTTTAGAGAAAAATGTAGATTGCCCTGTGTGTTTAAAATCCCCCATCTTCGTGGAGATCCAGAAAAGAAAACATACAGCTCCTGCAAAATGCCAAAATAGTCAACAACTTCAGGTACAATAGACACTGCCTTTTCTCCAACAAGGTTAAGCGAATGGACTGCACATGGTACATAGTCTGCGTACCTGTTAATGTTTTTAAAAAGTGCTTGCAGCCCTTTCTCTGAGCCCTTCACGTTAGATGCATTATTGTAGGACTGACCATGGATATTTTCAAGTGAAAGCTTATGTTCACCTCGGATTTGTTGTATTTTGTTGAACAAGGTCGTGGATGAATGGTTTGCTTTCGGTAAAAATATTTAAAATCTTTCACAGGGTTTTCCATTATAGTAGTATCGAACCACAATTACCAGCTGGTCAACATGTGTCAGGTCAGGAGTAGAGTCAACAATAATAGAGTAGTATTTGGTGTCTAGGTTGTTGATTTGATTCACAATTTCATCTTGCACATGATTTTTTCCCATGATTTCTATCAATTCTTCATACACGGGTTTGGATAGGTGAGTAGAATTTACTTTTTCATTTTTACATTTCTCGAGATGTTCATGTAAAAATGGGTCGAACTCTGCAATAAGTTCAATGGCCCCCATGAAGTTTCCATTATTTGGTGAGACCATTTCTCCTCATGACCTCTAAATGCCAAACCTCATTCACTTAAAAACTTTATAACAGCTACAACCCTTTTCAGTACTTCAAAATAGTACTGTATGGTTTTTCTCATCTGGTCTCCAAGTTGCTGATCCACAGTATTTTTATTTGACTTTCTTGTTATCCAACACAACATCGCCCTCTTATGTTCCATGCTGTCTTCATGATTCTCCAGAGTTCTGAGTACATTCATCCAGTCAGAAAACCCTCCTGTTGTAAGTGATGTTTGGCATTTAGAAAAGAGTTTGCAAACAAAACAGTATATTCAGCCTTTGCTCTTTGAGTAAACTAACCAGGATCTCATAACAGTCTGGCCATTTTTCAATCTTTTTTCAAAATATTTGTTTGAGAAACTTCTGTTTTGCTCCTTGTAAACCCTGCTTGATTCAGTATATACATCATCTGTTTTTTTATTTTGAAAAAAAACGATGTCTTGCATTAAACAATTCTGTATGAAATCATTATCAACTGTTATGGGCAAGTTTTCGAGGTCACTGTATTCTTTGAAATCACTGAATTTGCTTCCTGTTTCATGTTTCTGCTCAGTCTCTGCTTGTTCTGTGGTACTTTCATGTTGACCACTGTGATCGTCATCTGTATCAAAAGCGTCAACAGTGGGTTGAATATTGCTAGAAAGATCTCCCATGGTTTGTGCACTATCACTGGCTTCAATGGTGTTTGCTTGGCTTGTTTCAACTGTAGGTGTTGACAAACTTGACATTGCAAAATAGTTTGTTAGTTTTTGACATTTAGAAATTTCGTCAGATCGCGTTTTTGGTATCCACTTAAGTACTTTCGTGAACTCATTGTTATTCCTCTAGGGTCTTGACCTCTGTTAAAAAGGGGAAAAAATTACATTAGCCACAGCAGGACAGCCAACTTACCGCGACACTCCACCTTTACAACATCTGTGCTATTGACTCTCAAACTTTGGGATTGTTGAAATATATACAACAAAAAATTAATCAATTTAAGTCGTGCGACTATTGTCGCATGCTTTGAAAGGAAAAAATTCTAGGCCTACTTTCTGAGAACGTTTTTTTTTTAAAAACCCTTCTCAGAAAGTAGAGTGCCATTTTTTAAGATTATAATAAATAAGCTAAATAGGCTAAACTAGGCTATGTGCAAGCTAGCCTAAGCTAGGCTAGACTAAGGTAGGCAAGAGTAGGCCACCAAAACTCATAGGCTAAGGTAATGTGACACAAATTTACCATTATTTGAACACTTTTCATAATAAACACCTGTAATTTAAAACAAATTCACCCTTTTATTACTTTTTCATAAATACTTGTAATACAGTATTAGCCTAGGCTATTCGGTCGTAGCCTACCTTCCGTTCACCTCTTCATAAAAACAATAGGCTTAGGCTAATCTAACACTATTTCACCTTTGTTACTTACCTTACTTTTCTAAATATAACATTTATTTTTGAGTAGGGGTAATTAAAATATTTATCCTTATGAACACTTTATTGAAAAACATTCTTGAATCGCTATCACGAATGCTATCACGTTGAAAATTCACGTTAGCATTGTGATTGCCTTTTCAACGGCTCCCCTTTTTTGTTACGACACGTCATCTACTGTTTGTATTTCTGTCATAAACGTGAATAGTGTTTTAAATTATTTATAATTATTTTATATTAAATATATTTAGAATGAAACATCCTTAATTTTAACGTTTTTTCGTTTACAGCTAGCCTACATAATACTTTAATAACCTTTTAATTTTTATTTTAACTGTTATTTTGTATTGAATTACACTATATTATTAATATTATTATTTTTTAAAAACCCCTTCTCATACAGTAGATCCAAAATTTTTAAGCAATGTGGACTAAAGTCGCTTCTGGGGCCCTTCCTGGATTTGGGGCCCTGAAGCTTAAGCTTCATTAGTTTCATAGTAGATCCGCCCCTGCTCTGCTATTCGATCATGGCAGATAAGTTCCTCATCTCCATTCTCCTGCCTTCTCCCCGTAACTGCTGATCCCCTTATTAAGCAAGAAATCCCCTTATTAATCATGAACACCCCAGATTTGTGCTTGAGGTGCTGTTACCCAGAGAGTTACAGACCAAGAGCTAAAAGGTGGAATTAGATAGAATAGTTATTTCTGAGAACATAAGAACTCGGAGCATGAGTAGGCAATTTAGCCTCTCGAGCTTGATCACTGTTCAATACGATCATGGCTGATCTCATCCTCGCCTCAACTCCACCGTCCTGCCCATTCTCCCCATTACTAATTAAAAATCTGTCCAACTCCTCCTTAAATGCACTCACTATCCCAGCATCCACCATGCTCTGGTAGCGAATTCCACAGATTCATGACCCTTCGGGAAAAGTAGTTTCTCCTCATCTCTGTTTTAAATTTGCTACCTCTTATCCTGAGACTATAACCTCTCATTCTAGAATGCCACGAAAGACGAAACATCCGCTCCATGTCAACTTTATCTGTACCTTTATCATCTGATATACCTCAATTTGATCTCCCTTCATTCTTCTAAACTCTGGAGAGTATAGGCCTAAACTGCTCAATCTCTCTTCATACAACAAATCCCTCATCTCTGGAATCGATCTCTGAACTGCCTCCAATGCCACTACATCTTTCCTCAAATAAGAGGAACAAAAGTGTGCACAATACTCCAGGTATGGTCTCACCAATGCCTTGCAACAATACTTCCTCACATTTATACCCCATTCCTTTGACTATAAATGCCAACATTCCTTTAGCTTTCTTTATTACATGCTGTACCTGCATGCTAGTATTCTGTGATTCATGCATGAGGATCCCCAGATCCCTCTACAAAGGAGCGCCCCAAAGTCTCTCTGCTTTTAGATAATAAGTTGCCTTTACATTTTTCGGACCAAAATCGATGACCTCACACTTATCCAAGTTAAACTTCATCTGTCCCACTTTCCTAACCTATTTATATCCACTTGTAAAGTTTTTATTTCCTCATTACAACTTACTGTCCCACCTATTCTCGTGTCACCTACAAATTTGGCTATAGAATCTTCTGTCCCTGTATTCAAGTCATTAACATAGATTGTAAATAGTTGGAGTCAAAGGACCGAACCCTGTGGCACCCCACTAGTTACATCTTGCCATCCAGAAAAAGACCCATTTATCTTGACATTCTGTTTTCTTGGTCAGCCAGTCACCTATCTAACCTAACAAATTATCCCTAACCCCAGATGATCTAACCTTGTGTTTTAATATTCCCTGTGGCACCTTATCAAATGCCTTCTGGAAATCCCTTGGCCTGGTAATCCCCTTGGGGTGTTTAAAAGTGGAGTTACACTGTGGGATATGTCCATGTACACAAGTGATTGCCAATACATCTGCTCTTTCCTTCAAAGGCCAGTCTTTGAGCACCATGCTCAGGTCCACCAGAATCACCATGCTCCTGAGTCTAATATGGCTTCTATGATTCTCTTCCACAGGCAGTTGATGGGTTCTTGGGGGTAAAGGGTTGGTGGTGCTTGAGGGTGCGATTCTCTTGCTGCGTTGAGCTCAAGCAAGAGCACAACGTGGTCAGAGAATCCCAGGAGAGGCCTCCAGCGGACCTCCGGACAGCCTTTGCACCTCGCGGGATTCACCCAACTCCCGCGAGACATCGGAGCCGGAACTCTGCCCAGAATGGGCGGGACTAAATGACGCTCGTGGAAGTAGGTCGTAAACCTACTTGTGATCTACCTGCCTGGGATCCACTGGCCTCCGTCGATTCTCCAGCCTCCCCAGGGAGGCTGCAGCCGGGCACCAATCAGTGCTGGTCCACTCAAAAATGGACCAGGCGGAACGGCAGCCGTTAATCTCTCAGGCCATCGGAGACCCCTGGGTGGTCAGGGTAAGTGCAGGGTGGATCCCTGGCCCTCCCATCTCCCCCCTGAATGCGACCACCTTGGAACTGCGCAGATGGCACCTTGGCACTGCCACCCTGGCACTGCCAAGGTGCTCGGGTAGCACTGCCAAGCTGGCAGGAGCACTGTCTGGGTATCTGGATGCCAGTGCAAGGGTGCCCAAGTGCCAGGGTGGCATTGCAATGGGTCAGAGTGTGAGGAGGCCCATGCCCATGAAATGAGGGCGTGGGGATGGTTTGAAGGGTGGGGGAGTGCAGGGCATTTAAATAGAGACCTCTGGGAGGTTGGCAGGATGATGGGTGGGGGTCCTGGATGGGTGGGGACTGCTGTAAGAGGGCTTGCGGGGGCCTGATTAGGGGGGATCCCCAGGTAAGCCATAGCGGGGTATACACACTTGGAGGTTGTGGGGTAGTGTCCATGTGTGTGGGGTGACATTGCCCATGGGTGGGAGATTTGGGAGACACACAAGCTCACTTAGAGATGAGGGCACCCTTTCAAAATGGCGGCCTGATCTCTGAGTTCAGCTCCTCAGTGCTAAAAAAACTGTGTGGGCTAAACCGGTGAGAAATGCCCCAAGATCCAAAAAAGTGACAAAGGGCACAATCTTCCATCCTCGTTACACTCTTGCTCACTCGAAACGAGTCCCGTGAATAGTGGGAGAGCCCAAAAACGAAATCCAGGCCAGGCGCCAAACAGTTTGCGATGCAACTGGCCAGCTTCCCTAAGCGAAATCGAAATCTTTCCGTTGCGTGGCGAGAAACCAATTATCACCACTTAAGCCCAATTTCAATATAAGTAACGAGTGTCACCGCTTATCCAGTGGCCTCCAGTCATTCAGCAAATACTCCTTTTTAAAAACGTGAACCTGCTGGAAGGCTTCTGTGGGGAGCTGAGGAGGTGAGTAGCCATCTATGCTCACAGACAAAGAGCCCGGGGGCACTGGGCTTGCTGCCTTTGTGCTCAGCGGGAGGTAGGGGTCCCTCAGCTGGGGGTGGGGGACCCTCAGCAGTGGTGGGCCGCCATGGGTTTGTGGGGGGTCACTGGGGGGGGGGCGACCGGGAGAGGGGGCAACCTTCATGGCACCATCATGCCAACCCCTGGATCGCGTGTAACTGTTCCAGGAGCAACCCTTGTCCCTGCTCGTCTGCCCCACCGATTACTCATCATTGGGGACCAGAAGCCCATGAGGCTTCGTTAAGTGGACCAAATAATGTTGAATAGCCTCGCTGGGCTGAGCGCCGGGAAATTCGCAGTAATTCCCGCTCGATAACACACTTAGAAATTTTTAGGGAGTAACGTGCCCGAAGTGTCATTGAATAGCGGTGGGGAACTCGCTGGCAGAGCCAGTGGGAAACTCCCTGAAAACGCACCACAAATTAATTTAGAAATTATTTGGGAGAATCGCGCCCAGAGGGTGCAATGGGATTGCAGTCCATCATGTTCTTGGGCTCTTACGCTGCCCTAGGGTTCCTCTGATAGGGATATTGGTCAACACAGTATCCCACTGCATTACAAGCATAGCATCGTCTCCTGTCTTTGGGGAACAAAGCACTTCTGTTTGGGCCCTACGTCCCACAGTAGGTTTCTCCATTTGTCCTGCCTTCATCAGTAATGATGTTGTCTGGTGTTGTTCAATGAGTTCCACTGCTTGATCCGCCAACTTGGGATTCCCTTGGCTCACCAATTACCTTATGTCCAGTGATCCAGGATGACTCTCTCCACCACTTGTCCAGGGCTGAGCTCCTCTGGGTGTAACCACTTCTGGGCCAAGTGTTTGAAATCAAACATCTGGGACCGGGGTGCTTTGCCTTCTTGGTATACCCAGGCAGGGAAGCATTGAGCTTGCGTAGCAGTCATTACTCCTCGCCCCGCTAGGGTCTCTTTCCTTAGTGCCTCGTAATCTTCAGCCATTTTCACTTCTCGGTCACAATAAGCCTCCTGGCTTTGCCAGCCAAATTAGGTATTCCTGTTCACTGTCTGGTCAAATATCCTCAGGAAAACTTCCACATCATCTGCCTCAGTCATCTTTTGCAGCTACCTCCTGGAACTGCAGGTCGAGGTTGAGCTCTCCAACTGGCAAACTCTGCACTTAGCTCCTGGAGTTCAGCCTGCAGATGCTGCGGACCCATTCTTAGTTCTTCTAGCATAATGGTTACTCTCGGTTTGAGTCTGGGTGGCTTCTTGCAGCATCCTGTAGCCTGGGCCTCCGTTATTCAACTGAGTTCTCCGTTATTACCTTAGCCTCTTGCATCTTCTCCAGAAAATGTAATGTCGCAAGGGGCTAGGGTTCATGATAGGTGGGGTCGAGTTCATTCAGTTCAATAGTTCACACAGTTGTCCAAATAACAAAAATGCGAACGTTTATTGAAAGGTCTTCAAATACTCAGAAAAAGAGAAAAGGCAGGAAATAAACACCTAGATTTCCTTTGCACCAAGTTTTCACACAATACACCCTTATTTAAACCTGGATGGCTACTCCATTCCCCAGGGAAAGCTCAGTACAGTATATAACAGCGACGGTCAGATTACCAGTGCGGGTTCTCATACAGGCCAAAGTTCAATCCAAATCGGGGTTTCTTAGAACCCAAGGTCAGCGACAAGCACACAGCAATTCTTCACCCCCCAGGTCACCTTCCTTGCATTCATCAATTTGCTCCCCCCCCCCCCCCCACCACCCCGAGCAGGATTCAGTGCTCTGCTTATAGAGGGCGGGATTTTCCGGCGTCCCGGCCGCATGTTTCACATCGGCGGGAAGCAACATGCCATTCGCTGGTGGATTTTTGTTCCCGTTGCTGTCAATGGAAATTCCCATTAAAGCCACCCCATGATGCCGGGAAACCCACAGGCCGGGGTGTGCTGCTGGCGGGACCACAGAACGCCGCCACCAGTGAAAGGCTGGTGAATTCCAACCATATCCATAAGACCATAACGCATCGGAGCAGAATTAGGCCACTCGGCCCATCGAGTCTGCTCTGCCGTTCAATCTGGCTGATATGTTTCTCATCCCCATTCTCCTGCCTTCTACCCATAACCCATAATCCCCTTATTAATCAAGAACCTATCTATCTCTGTCTTAAAGACACTGCGTGATCTGTGTCTTAAAGACACAGCATTCTGCGGCAAACAGTTCCACAGATCCACCATCATCTGGCTGAAGAAATTTCTCCTCTTCTCTGTTTTAAAGGATCGTCCCTTTAGTCTGGGATTGTGCCCTCTGGGTCTAGATTTTCCTACAAGCGGAAACATCCTCTCCACGTCCATTCTATCCAGGCCTCGCAATATCATGTTAGTTTCAATAAGATTCCCCCTCATCCTTCTAAACTCCAACGAGTACAGACCCAGAGTCCTCAACCGTTCCTCATACGACAAGCTCTTCATTTCAGGGATCATTCTTGTGAATATCCTCTGGACCATTTCCAAGGCCAATACATCCTTACTTAGTTACGGGACCCAAAATTGCTCACAATACTCCAAATGGGGTCTGACCAGAGCTTTATATAGCCTCAGAAGTATACATCCCTGTCTTGTATTCTAGCCCTCTCGACATGAATGCTAACATTGCATTTGCCTTCCAAACTGCCAACTGAAACTGCACATTAACCTCAAGAGAAATGTGAGCAAGGACTCCCAAGTCCCATTGTGCTTCTGATGCCCTAAGCATCTTCCCATTTAGAAAATAGTCTATGCCTCCATTTCTCCTTCCAAAGTGCATAGCTCCTTTTCCAATCAACTCTGGCCAGCTCCATCCTCTTTTCTTTGTAGTTACCCTCATTTAATTGTAATACCGTTACATCTGATTGCAGCTTCTCCCTCTTAAACTGCAGATAAATTATATCATATTTTGGTCACTGCTCCCTAAGGGTTCCTTCACCTTAAGTTCCCTAATGAAGTCTGCCTCATTACACAACACCAAATCCAGAATTGCCTGTTCCCTAGTAGGCACAGTCACAAACTGCTCCAAAAATCCATCTCTTAGACATTCCACAAATTCCTTTTCCTGGGATCCACTACCAACCTGATTTTCCCAGTCCACCTGCATATTGAAGTCCCCCATGACTTTTGTAATATTGCCTTTTTACATGCCTTTTCTGTCTCCTGATTTATTTTCTGACCCATATCCTGACTACTGCTAGGGAGCCTGTACATAATTCCCATTGGGGTCTTTTTACCTATGCGATTCCTCAACTCTACCCACAGAGATTCTCTGCCTTCTGATCCTATATCACTCATTGCTATCGATTTATCTTCATTCCTTACTAACAATGCAACCCCGCCCCCTTTGCCCATCAGCCTGTCCTTTCGATAGGACACATATCCTTGGATATTTAGATCCCAGCACTGATCCCCTTGCAGCCAAGTCTCTGTGATGCCCACAACATTGTACTGGCCAATTTCAATGTGCGCAACAAGCTCATTTACCTTATTCCGTATACTGCGTGCATTTAGGTTCAACACCCTCAACCCTGCATTGACCACCTCCCTTCTCACACTTGTCAGCTTTTTTGCTCTGACTGAGGGTGATGTTGTTCTCTTACTTGGTTCTCTATTTCCCCTTTAGTTATTACACCTTCTAAGCTAACATTCTGTTTCCACCCCCTGCCATACTAGCAAGGTTGATCCTCATTGCACTGATGCCTGATGGGAGTTTCCCATGTGACTTCTGGGTTGACATCCTGTGGCCATCTTGGCAGGGGGAAACTCTGTCAAGAAACTGGAGAACTTTATGAGAAAAGTACTGTCCTTCCAGCACACAGTTCCTGGTGACACCACACCACAGATGTAGCCCATCGTGAGAAGCTTGGTAAGGTGCTCACAACTTTATGTTTGGTTTGGACAATCACTGAGACAAAATCTGAATTTACCACCTTCATTGGTCAATTGTGCTTCTCTTGACATAGTTAGAGATTGCGATACCATCCCCGTGCAATATGATTTCCTGTATCAATGTTCCATATTGTGCTGATTTCTAAATGTGCTTGCAAGCAATTGAAGTTTCCATACCGCAACAGAGTTAATGAGCACTAATCTGTCAGAAGTACATCTATTCCTAAATTTATGAAGAAATTACCTTGAGTTTTTTTTTTCACTCTGGTTTTAAGAAAAACTTGGTTTATGATCAAAAGCGAGAATTGTTTTTACATTTGTCTCGCTTCATGTTCGAGTTGATGTGATACCAGGCGGCAGCACAGCAGGTTGATTTGTGACATGCTGTGCCACAGGCTTCTGGGACTTGTGCTTCACAGCTGAAATTCCCACACATTCCTTGCTTTCGTCAGAAACAATAGGGAGCGTGGAAGAAATCAAACAGCGGCATTGACTGATACATTTCCAACCTGTCGCAAATTTATTCTTACATTTGGAAAGGCATTGGTTTAATTTGTTATTCACTGCAGTGGCATTGGAAACAATTAGGACCTGATCACAGCCCATCTTTTCAATCAGCTACTGGACTGTGGTGCAGGGAAGACTGCCTGCCTTAAATGGTGCAAATAGTCACGTTTTCCAACGCTTGTTGTAAACCATGTTGCCTGCCGTGAGACATTTTGTTGGAAGGTTGAGTCCCATTGTTCCACTAGTTTCAGCGCTGTGGAAGCTGGGTGAATAAAGATGTGCTAGGGGGTTAGGGAGTCCATTGGGTCTACACCCGATGATCCTGGCACAACCAGTGACGATTGTCATTTTTTGAATGTTGACTGAGCAGGGTGGCCCGTACATGTGCCGAAAGCAAGCAGGGAGGGAAGACGGTGGCATCAGTTAGCATCTTAATAAAAGTAAAGTATTGCATTTACATAGCACCTCTCATGACTGCAAGATGGCCTAATGCGCTTTACAGCCAAAGAAGAACAGTTGAACGGTAGTCACAGTTGTAATGTGTTCTGAGCCTGGACCAGACTCCCAAGTGTTTGGCACAATCCAGTTAGTTCATAGAATAGATTCATAGAATTTACAGTGCAGAAGGAGGCCATTCGGCCCATCGAGTCTGCACCAGCTCTTGGAAAGAGCACCCTACCCAAGGTTAACACCTCCACCCTATCCCTATAACCCAGTAACCCCACCCAACGCTAAGGGTAATTTTGGACACTATGGGCAATCTAACATGGCCAATCCACCTAACCTGCACATCTTTGGACTGTGGGAGGAAACCGGAGCACCCGGAGGAAACCCACGCATACACGGGGAGAATGTGCAGACTCTGCACAGACAGTGACCCAAGCCGGAATCGAACCTGGGATCCTGGAGCTATGAAGCAATTGTGCTATCCACAATGCTACCGTGCTTCCCTTTTACAATTTGTGTGTCCTTTTCAAAGTAAGAGTGCGTAAGGAAAGCTTAGCTAAAAACAGTATTCCTAAATTTATTGTGGCTTACCATGTTGCTTCCAAGGCGGTGGAGCTATCTTTTATTTCATGTCAGAAATGAGCCTCAACACAGCTTTGATGCTTCTGCAGTTGCATCCAGAAGCCAGCAGGGGTTCCTCTGAGCTGCAGTGCATGGAAAATTGAGCACTCACCTGCACCGGATAAGGGACCGATAATTTTTTTGTTTAATGGAGACAAAGGGCAAAATTCTCCCCCGCCCGCTGCACGGTAGCAGGGGGCGTCATTCTCCGACCCCCCCGCCGGGTTGGAGAATCGCCGGGGGGCTGCCGTGAATCCCGCCCCCGCCGGTTGCCGAAGTCTCCGGCACCGGATATTTGGCGGGGGCGGGAATCGGGCCGCGCCGGTTGGCGGGCCTCCCCGCTGGATTCTCCGGCCCGGATGGGCCGAAGTCCCGCCGATAAATTGCCTGTCCCGCCGGCGTGGATTAAACCACCTTTTGAACGGCGGGACAAGGCGGCGTGGGCGGGCTCCGGGGTCCTGGGGGGGGCGCGGGGCGATCTGACCCCGGGGGGTCCCCCCACGGTGGCCTGGCTCGCGATCGGGGCCCACCGATCCAGGGGCATGCCTGTGCCGTGGGGGCACTCTTTCCCTTCCGCCTCCGCCACGGTCTCCACCATGGCGGAGGCGGAAGAGACTCCCTCCACTGCGCATGCGTGGGAAACTGTCAGCGGCCGCTGACGCTCCCGCGCATGCGCCGCCCGGGGATGTCATTTCTGCGCCAGCTGGCGGGGCAACAAAGGCCGTTTCCGCCAGCTGGCGGGGCGGAAATTCCTCCGGCGTCGGCCTAGCCCCTCAATGTTGGGGCTCGGCCCCCAAAGATGCGGAGCATTCCGCACCTTTGGGGCAGCGTGATGCCCGTCTGATTGGCGCCGTTTTGGGCGCCAGTCGGCGGACATCGCGCCGTTTCGGGAGAATTTCGCCCAGGGTCCCTGATGGGGCGGAGAATCGGGCATCGTGAAGAAAACGAGATCGCCGCTGGATGCAAATCCATTTCCGATGCTCCGGGACCCAGCTGGCGGCGGGATCGAAATGGATGCAAATGGGTGTAAATGGCCCCTTTGCATCCACGTAGCAGGCCGGCACCATATTCTCCGAGCCCTCGTGATTCTCCGGTCCTCTGGGCCGGGAATAAAGTGGGCAGGATTCATTACAGATATTTCCCAGCGAGGCCCTGACATGGTGGACCTCGCTGTGGTCCAAGAGGGTAACTCCTGAAGGGAGTTGCCCCAAAGTCCATCCAAGGGCCAACATCTCCTCCCAAAATGCAAGACCTGCCCACCCCACGCTCACCAGATACCCCCCACCGCACCCTCCACAGAGACACCCTAGATAAAAAGATCCACTAAATAGCGAGACCCCACCACAGAGACATCCTAAATAAAGAGACCCTCCCCCAAAGAGATCCCTAAATAAAGAGACTACCCCAATTAAATAGGGAGAACCTGCATTCCTAGCACACCCCTTCACACTTGCGTGATTTTAAAGTGCTCAGCTGGAAATTGACAACACATCACTCTCTTTGAAGTGGTTGATATTCATAAACATTGTGGTCAGAGTACTTCAGAGTTAATCAACCGTGAAGGAAGTTCACGGTTGAATAAAGCAAGGACAGCGCTGTGTGTGTGTGTGGAACTGCCCAGTGAGGGAAATGAATGAATAGCATGCAGTTCAAGGATCTGGGGTGTAAACACAGGTCACTACTTTCTCTTTCCAGAAATTAACACGTGGTGCTTCCTGATCTGCGCTCCCAGCAGGGGTTGCAATTGCCATTTACTTCCGGCAGGAGACCCAAATGGAGAATTTCGCCCAAAATTTTCAGATACTTTCATCCTCACACATGTATTGGAATAGTTTATACTGGAAATTCGCATTATCGTTGCGTTATTCTTTCCTTTCAAGCAATAAATCTCTGGTTTGTGTGCAATGACATTACCCCAACAAGAGATACAAGAATGGAAATGTTTATTCAGATGTTGATAACAAAATTCTCATTTAGATTGTGCTACACAAAAGCCCAAGGCAAAATGTGTTTGCAAAACTATAGAATAAAGCAGCTTCAAATAGTTGAAGACTGTCAAAACAACTTTTGATGTGTTTGTCCTTGAAACAAAAACAAAATTAATAAATGCTTGCTGAGTTCCATTTAATGAATACGGTTTCCTTCAAAAACAATGCTTCTGCATTTCGACAGTCTCATAATAAAATACATTGTGGGCGCGAACTTCCGGCTTCGTTACACTTGAGCTCAAGTGTACCGAGCGAGACTGGTGAATAGTGGGAGAGGCCAAAACCGAAAACCATGCTAGGGGGCAAACTGTTTGCGATGCAACCGGCCTGCTCCCGTAGGCAAATTCAGAATCTCGAGAAACCAATTATCACCACTTAAGCCTCATTAGCATACAATTAACGAGAGCCACCCGTCATCCAATGGATCTCCTGTCATTTACCGGCCTCCCCAGCAAGTGCTCACGGTGGTGCCGGTTAGTACTCCTTTTTAAAAACGTGACCCTGACAGGATGGCTTCTGTGGGCAGAATGTCCCGGCCACTCCCTATCGTCTCCATCAGCTCCGGGAAACTCTGAGGTCGAGGTTCAGCATCAGGCTGGGACCCAGCTGGGTCCAGGAATCCAGCAGACATCCAACTGCTGTCTTGCCTAGGGATTCCTGCCACAACCTGATGTCTATCAGCAGCAGCAGTGTGGTGCTCACCAGATTGTGCCCCAGCCGCCTGTACACTAACATTTCCCACCGAGGTGTGTGTATCTGGGTTGGTGGAGGATGGGGATGACAGCTGTGCCGCGATAATAACGATTGCACCTTAAGAGTACTCCTCCGAGGTGTTCTCCCCAGAGTCAGGAGAGGGGGCTGCCTGGGATGGGCTGGCACCATCGGCTGCTGGACCTGCGGGAGACTGGACATGTGGTCAGTGGGAGGGATAGGTCAGTCAGTAAGTCAATCACTATTCACGTTTGATATGTCCTCTGGGTGGAGCTTGGTGGTTCCTCACCTCTACAACATCCGCTAGCCTCCATGTGGGTGACCGTCCTGTCCTCGGCCACACCTGTCACCTCCAGACCTGCTCCTCGAAAGAGGTGAGGATTCTCAAGTCTGGCACCATACCGCCTGTTTGGGACCTTTCCCGCTGAATATGGGAGAGCTCTCCTTGAGGGGAACAGAGAGAGTATTGTTCGCCATCTGCGTGGTTCACAGTTGTGTGAACTGTGGGGGGGGCGGGGGGCGGTGAAGGGAGGGTTGAGGTGGAGGGAGGGTTGAAGAAGTGGGTGGAGGCAGATGGAGTGAGGGTTGGTGGTCGCGATTGGGAGGTGGAATATTGGTGTCTACTCACTCTGGCTGCCCAGTGTGTGCCGTTGACTTTCTTTTGACACTGGAGGCCAGTGCTCCTGGTCACACTTCCCTAGCTGACTGCTGCCGCCGCCTCAGGGAGCACTGACTGCCTTGTGGCTCACCCTCTGGGGGAACAGGACATCCCTCCTGGCTTCCGCTGTGCCCAGGAGCCTCCCTAGGTCAGCATCACTAAATCTTGGGGCCGGTCTCCTCAGCGCCATTGTTGCGAGCTGGCTGGGGTTGGCTGAGCAAGTGTAACTTAAGTGCTACTCGACGTTGTTAGCAGGGGGCTGGCAAGCCCGGTCCCGCTGAATCGGCTGGCAAGCCGGCATTCAGAAAGCCCATGAAGCCTCTTTAAGTGGACGAATTAACGTTGAATAGTATTGCCGGCCTCACCGAGATGAGCACCGGGAAATTCCAGCTCGCTATAGCACTTGAAAGTTTTTCTGGAGAATCGCGCCCTGTGTTTCTAAATTGAATCTTTCCAACATAAATAAATAACACACCTTAGATTCCACTCTCAGTCTACCAGTTAGCATTGTAATATATATAAAAATACGCTAATCTTTTCAACTAAGGTCTAAAGATATGTCATGTGTGTTCACGTTCATATATGATATTGTAGCATTGGTAGGCTTGTACGGAGATCTAGTATGCTCTACTTAGTACTTCGGATGACAGCTTGGCCCAGACTATAGCACTCCTAACACAATGTGTAAGCACATTGCAAGTTAAGATGCCAAGTGGATTTAAAATAGAGGACATTAAAACAAGGGAATAGGGATGGCCATTTGGACCGTCGGGCCAGCACAGCCATCAGTGAGGCCATGGCTGGTGTGATTTAACTGGCCCTTGCCCCATATCATAGAATTTACAGTGCAGAAGGAGGCCATTCGGCCCATCGTTTGATATGTCCTTCGGCCCATCGGCCCATATCCTTTAACACCTTTAGTTAACAAAAAACACTCAATCTCTTTGAGTGTAGGTATAATTCTGGTCAATCAGAGCTGTCCCCAAAAGTTAATATACCCTTCCTGAGGTATATTGTCCAGAACAGCTCACAGTACCCGATATGGTCCAACTAGTGTTTTGTATACCTGAAGCCTGACTTGTACCCCTTGTATATTCCAGTTCTTGAGATACAAAGGCCAGCATTCCATTAGCCTTTTTGATTATGTTCAATGCCATTTTAATGATTTACGTACATTTCTGGGTATCCAATATTACATGATTTTTACCATTTGGAAAGTAACCTTATATGTTCAGGTCCTACGTGGGTGATCTCATGTTGAGAAAATCTAGTTCATAATTGGGGGTTGGGATTCTCTGATCCTGAAGGTAAGTGTTCACGTCATCGGAAACGCCATTGCATTTCTCGACGGCATCAACACGGCCCCAGGATCAGCAATTCTGGCCCCTACAGGGGGCTAGCACGGTGCTGGAGGGGTTCACACTGCTCCAGCTGCTGATCTGGCCGTAGAATGGGCACCGGGGAATGCGCGCATGCGCAGTACGTCCGCCGAGATCCCGCCTATGCGCAGTCCCACTGGCGTGATTTCTGCGCATGCGCAGTGTCTCCCTTGTCCGCACCGGCCCCAACGCAACATGGTGCATGAGTACAGGGGCCAGCGCAGAGGAAAGGAGGCCGGGAGACAGAGAGGCCGGCCCGCCAATCGGTGGGACCCGATCGCGGGCCAGGCCACATCGGAGGCCCTCCCCAGGGTTCGGACCACCCCTTCCCCCCCACAGGCTGCTACCCGACCCTTCAAAGCTGAGTTCCCGCCGGCTGAGAGCAGGTGTGGAAGCGCTGGCGGGACTCTGCATTTCCACGATGGCCGCCCGGCCCATTCCGGCCCGAGAATGCATTTCCATGCCGACGCCAATGGCGCTGATTCTCCGCTCAATGGAGAATTGCGTGCCGGCGGCGTGGCGCGATTCGCGCCGGTCGCGGGGATTCTCTGGCCCGTCCTGAGCTGAGAGAATGCCACCCCATCTGTTTTAGAATATAACTTTAGTTTCAAGTATATTGGGAATGCAAGGTAAGTGGACATCTGACTGAAAAACAAATAACTTTGATGTAAATACAATTCAAATAAGCCTGGGTTCATTATGTTGACTCAGAGAATACCGCCCCCTGTATTTATCTTACAAAGTTAGAGTTGATTGTGAAAAGAAGCTCTAACAACGGGTGACCCATTTCTGAGAGTCTATGGAGAGCCTGGTCTATTGTTATATCCATAAACAAAGAACAAAGAACAAAGAACAAAGAAATGTACAGCACAGGAACAGGCCCTTCGGCCCTCCAAGCCCGTGCCGACCATACTGCCCGACTAAACTACAATCTTCTACACTAAAAAGAAACTAAAACCCAGCAATTCTGGGAAAGAGTGTCATAAAAGTCCATTCGAGGTTGAAGTTATTCATATAGACTGCAGGATCAAAGAGGTGTGTTGACAGTAAAGTAATTTGTCTGCATTTCTGTTTGAACCATCCCAAAGCATGCCAAGTTAATAATGTGATTCAGGGTAAAACCATGGTTAAAATGGTACTTCCATTTAATTAATCTGTGTCTATTTTATTACAGAAGCAAACAGTTCTATGGGAGACAGATAGAGGCACTTTTCGTCTTGGTGTAAACTAAGTTGAGAGAATCAAAGAAAATAAATGTTAGTCAGCAGTTAGGCCTGCTCTTCAAGTAGAGAAAATAACAACATTATTGTTTATCATGTGGAATGTGAGTTTGGATTTCATGAAGGAAAAGCAGCTAGTGGAAGAAAGCTACAGTAGCTCTCATCGAGCCATATGGGAGAAAACAGCAAGTTTAGGTAGTTAGCTGCTTGGGCTGCACAGAAAACGTATGTACAGACTGGGATAAAGCAGTCGATATTTGTCCAAAACCAGGACAGAAAACCTAAGGGTCCACAGTCGTGAGCTCATTAATGAAAGTTAGATGATCACTTAGGCAAAAGTTAATGGGATATCCCCATAAAATAAATGGAACACTGAGGAGTATTGAATTCTGGAGGTCTGTGGCATACATTTGTAGTTGGCCCCGACAGAAGTGAATGAACCTTCAAGATAGTTGTACAAGATGATTCTTGGAGGGATGTAAAAGTGGAACTGAGTTCTTTGTTTAAAAACTTTCATCTGTAGTGTTAAATTATTTCTTAACTGTTTTTATTGAGGATTTTTTATAATATACAGAACAAAGATGTATGCACACATTGAAAACAAAAGAAAAATGTTAGTTACATTGGTTATCTTTCGTTAATTAGTGTTAAATTATAATAGTGCTTGCTCTGTTTTATTCTTCAAATGTACAATAGTTTGTTTCTGTTCAGAAATGTGTAATCTCGTGGGGTTGTTCTATGGGTTGATTGTTGGATGCTCAGACCTCTCTTCAAATGTTAATGTATCTAACAGGATTATAACACCCTGTGGTGGGGCTGGGGGCTGTGGATGGCAGATGCAGAGTTAGTGGGCTCTTTCAACTGCAATAGGAGGGAAGCAGTTGATTGTGACATCTCTAGAGTTGGGCATGCCTGCTTCTTTGGTTTCCCTAAGAATATTTTGTTGGTTCATTTTAGATGTTGTAGAAAATGTCTTTACTTGATAGATTTGACTGCTGAAGAATCCCAATATGGGTGAGCCAATATCTGTCGCACTCATCATTATGTATTGTGTATTATGTATGGAAAGGATCTAACATCTGATTTTAATCAGCTGTCAGAGATGCCTGAAAAAATGCACCAACATATTTTGAGTCAGGTATTTTTCAGGCATTCCTGGGGTGTAAGACGTTGATCTCCAACGTTGGACTTTATTGTGCCTATTCAGCAGTTCTCTTTCCAATGAGTCATTAAACTGAGTTCCCTTTGGCTTAAGGTATTAATTTGAAGAACACAGAGATCATCTCATGTTCTGGCCAATATTCCAACTTTAACAGGTCATAGATCTGATTTGCAGCATTACTGCCATGTTCAACTGCATAATAAGTGAACTTATTCATTTCTATTCTTGGTACGTGGGTGTGGTTGGTAAGACTGGCATTTGTTGCCTTGAGAAAGTGATGGTGGTGGGATGCCTTCTTCAAGATACAACTGAATTACTTGCGAGACTACTTCAGAGAGATTTCGGGAATCAAATCCTTGGTGTAAGACTGGAGTCACAGATACCTTGGCCAGGCCAAGAATGGATGGAGAGTTTTCATGTTGCACATAGGTCAAAAAGCAACAAAGTGGACATGTAACACTACACATTGTTAAGGATATAAGTTGTGATGTGAATGTAACCTCAATGGCCTAAGTTTTGTGGTAGAGGTAACAATGAGGCTAAAAGTGCTCACAGTTGTTCAAGTGTAAATTGGACAGCAACTCTCAGTGACTGCACCAGAAAGTTGCTGCCTGAGTTGTTCTGCCTCTAAGAAGCTTTCCTATACCAGGATCACACCAACAGACTCTTCCATGATGCAGATGGAACAGTGTCAGTATTCTGTCATTATGTGATAAATGCCACGCTCACCTTCAAGAAAATGTTTGGGCTTAATTGTCCAGTCTTGTGTAAATAAACCTTTAATGCCATAATGGGTCTTAATTACTGCAAACCACCTTTTACAAGTGTGAAATTATAATGCTTTAGATTTTAATCACAGTTGGAGATTTTGAAAGAATTAGAAAATGTTTAACTTTCAGTCTCATATCTTCCTTTCTTAATCCTACCTCTCTTTCCCTCCCATTAATTTGCTTTCTGTCCAAGATTTTACACTTATTTTTTTGCCGGAACTACAAGATGATTTCCAGTTCGGGTAATCCAACGTGTGAATAGCATGGCTTTCAAGTTAATCTTTTCAGAAGGTACCCAGTTCGGGAGCCAGATCCAGTATTGCTGTCCATTTAAAATTGGTGGGTAAATGAGGAACCGGGATCATGATTGAGCACCCAGGATTTAAAGGAACTTTCACACTGGCTATACTGCCATTTCAGTGGTGACTTTGAGCCAATTCTGAAGAAACTGGAAGGAGGCTAGGGAACGCGTGTAGCCGTGTAAAGTTGGGAAAGTCTCCTGCAGGAACTGTTATCAATCCTTTATCAATTCCGCTATCATTAATATTAACATCAGCCTCAGTGGCCCGTACCTGTCATCACAAGCCTCTGCCTACAGCTGACCTCAGGCTTGCCACTTTCCCCTTTTCTAGTACTGACTGCAATGTTTGATTCAAGCCACAAAGATGTCTCGCACAAGTGTGGCCTGTCCTCTGCTGGCGAATAGCCACTGCAGATGCAAAGTTTCATTTAATTCCCTCTGTAAATAGTGTAACTGATTTTGTGTTCCTGTCCTGTGAGTTGCCAACAGGATTCCAACCACAATCCCCTACTTGGCCTTTTTAAGGAAGATAAGGGAATCCCACCCATTGCATCAGCCAGAATTCAGCCTTGGGCATTTCTACTCGCCGCGTATGAATATTCATTAAACATCGCCTGGATATTGAGATTGCACATGCCGACATTCTCAGTCGTCTACCATTACCCATAATTTCCCCATCCCCACCAATGTTGGAATGCAGGGGAGCCCTCTTGTAGTCCTGCAGCCTTTTGCCCAGAAGCACTTAGCATGGAGGACAGTGTCATATTGGGGGAATCTTGTGTTGTCATCCCACAACAGGTCAGGAGTCCCTGCTGAAGGGCCTATACAGAGGATACCTGTGAGCCTCTGAGATGAAGATTTTAGCCTGTAGTTATGTTTTGTGGTCTGGCTTCGGTGGGGTTATTGAGAGGATCGTAGGCAGCTACCCCTTGTGCCAGGAGCATCAGAAGCTCCTGCTGGTGTTCTACCTTCACCCATGAGAATATCCAGGACACCCATCGGTGCGACTGTCTGGGGACTTCAAGGGCCTTTCATGGGATCCATGTTCCTCATCATCGTAGATGCCCACTTGGAGTGGCTTGATGGGTACAAGTTGGCCTCGATGACATCCAGCGCCACATGAGAAACGTTCTGGTGCTCGTTCAGCACCATGGTATCCCTGAAGTCCTGGTAATGGACAACAGAACACCGTTCATGAATGAGGAGTTTGTCACGTTTGCAAAACAGAAAGGCAACCGGCCTGTCAGCACTGACCGGTACCATTCCTCATCTAATAGTCTGATGGAAAGAGTGCTCCAGATTTTCAAAAGGGGCATAAAATAACAAACCACGGACTCCATGCACACGTGACTGGTGCAGTTCCTTTTTAACTACCGCACAACGCCATATTTGAAGATGGGAATTGCTCCTGCAGAACTGCTGGTGGGCTGAATGGTTAGTACCTGGTTGTTCTAACGTTTTCAAATCTTGGCGGGAAAGTGGAGGTGCATCAGGAGATGCAGAAGTGCCTCATGACCGGGGTAGCCAGGGCGGCAGTTTCAGGTGGGGAACGAGGTCTATACCTGCAACTTTGGAGATGGGGCACTTTAGCTCCCAGGTGTCTTGCTGGAGAGAATAGGACAGGTTAACTACAAAGTTAGAATTCAAGTGAAATTTGGACCACCTCAGGAAGCGAGAGCCTACATTACAAGATGCCCAACTGGCAGCAGTGTCAACCCCTTCATGTCTGGAACTGCCCCTGAGCCTTGGGACCCAGCTGCCTGTATCTCAGCACCTGGACCAGAAGGATGAGAATAACTCCGGCTCGGAAATGGTCATGGAAGTATCCATGTAGACAGACAACTGTGGCCGAGGCCAGGGATGCGATTGATGCATGACGAGACGAGAGTAGAGAGTAATCAAGGCTTTATTACGCAGTGATGTGTTGCCTCCTACAGCTGCTGCCAAAATGGCTGCTTCTCGGTGAGCACACACATTTATACTCCGCCTACTGGGCGGAGCCAGCAGGCAGGGATCTACCCCCGTACCTGTAGTACAGCAGCCTTACCATATTACATCTCATATGTGTACTATATACAAACAGTGGTGACTACCACATTCACCCCCTGTTAAAAAACGAGTCCAGCGGGGGGGGTGGAAAACTATTTACATGTAAATGAGCATTTTTAAAGTGTACAGTTCTGGAAAAGTTCACAAATGCAGCCGGTCGGGTGCCTTGATCCTCCGTTGTGAGCACCGCAGTCCCGGTGGTGATGCAGGCGCCGGCTTGATCGCCGGTGACTCCGGGAACGTGTAGTCCTCATCTTCATCCCAGGGTGGAACCAATGGGAGGACGGATCGTCCTGGAGCGGGTGCTGTGATGAGGTGCGCTGGGGGGAGGATGGGTGGCACCGGGGCAGATGGCAGGGGGGGGGGGCGCAGCTGGTGGCAGGTACCTGAGGGAGACTGTGTCCTGGCAGCCGTCGGGGGTACGCCACGTAGGCGTACTGCGGGATTGCATGGAGTAGCTGGACCCTCTGTACCGCCTTGTGGAACCGCACATGTTTGTGGAGGAGAACGGGTCCTGGAGCTGTCAGTCACGATGGGAGCGAAACCCCGGAGGTGGACTTCGTAGGGAAGGCAAGGAGACGTTCATGGGGGGTTGCATTAGTCACAGTGCAAAGTAGCGATCGGATGGAGTGGAGGGTGTCGGGGAGGGCCTCCTGCCAGCGGGAGACTGGGAGCTTTTTAGACCGAAGGGCCAGGAGGGCGGCCTTCCAGACCGTCCCGTTCTCCCTCTCCACCTGACCGTTTCCCCACGGGTTGCAGCTGGTCGTCCTGCTCGAGGCAATGCCCTTGCTGAGCAAGAATTGACACAGCTCATCACTCATAAAGGAGGATCCCCGGTCGCTGTCGATGTAAGTGGGGAAACCGAACAGAGTGAAGAAGCTATTGAGGGCCTTGATGACTGTGGCAGACGTCATATCGGGGCATGGAATGGCGAAGGGGAATCTGGAGTATTCGTCAGCCACGTTAAGGAAGTACGTGTTTCGGTCGGAGGAGGGGAGGGGCCCTTTGAAGTCCATGCTGAGGAGTTCAAAGGGACGGGAGGCCTTCACCAGGTGCGCCCGGTCTGGTCGGTAGAAGTGTGGTTTGCACTCCGCGCAGACATGGCAGTCTTTGATGACCGCCCTGACTCCGGCAATTGGGTAGGGTAGGTTGCGGGCCTTTATGAAGTGAAAGAACCGGGTGTCCCATGGGTGACAGAGACCCGTGTAGGGCCCGGAGTCGATCCACTTGTGCGCTGGCACATGTACCTCGGGATAGGGCATCGAGGGGCTAGTTGAGCTTACCGGGGCGATACAAAATTTTGTAATTGTAGGTGGAGAGCTCGATCCTCCACCTCAAGATCTTATCGTTTTTGATCTTACCACGCTGTGTGTTATTGAACATGAAGGCAACCAACCGTTGGTCAGTGAGGAGAGTGAATCTCCTGCTGGCCAGGTAATGCCTCCAATGCCACACAGCTTCAACGATGGCTTGGGCCTCCTTTTCGATGGAGGAGTGCCGAATCTCGGAGGCGTGGAGGGTGCGGGAAAAGAATGCCATGGGTCTGCCTGCCTGGATGAGGGTGGCGGCCAGAGCGAGGTCTGATGCATCGCTCTCAACTTGAAAGGCGAGGGTCTCGTCGACCGCCTTGCCGATGTCGGCCTTGACACGATTGAAGGCCTGGTGAGCCTTGGCCGTCAGGGCGAAAACTGTGGAGTGAATGAGTGGGTGGGCCTTGTCCGCATAGTTATGGACCCACTGGCCATAGTATGAGAAGAACCCCAGGCATCGTTTGAGGGCCTTGGGGCAGTGGGAGTTCCATGAGGGGGCGCATGCGATCGGGGTCGGGCCCTAGGACTCCATTTTGCACCACATAGCCAAGGATGGCTAAGCGGTTGGTGCTGAACACGCACTTCTCCTTGTTATACTTTAGGGTCAGGAGTTTGGCGGTGTGGAGAAATTTGGAAAGGTTAGCGTCATGGTCCTGCTGGTCGTGGCCGGGGATGGTGACATTATCCAGGTACGGGAAGGTGGCCCGCAGTCTGTGCCAGTCAACCATTTGGTCCATTTCCCGTTGGAAGACCGAGACCCCATTAGTGACGCCGAAGGGAACCCTAAGGAAGTGGTAAAGGCGGACGTCTGCTTCGAACACAGTGTGTTGGTGGTCCGCCTTGCGGATGGTGAGCTGGTGGTAGGCAGATTTCAGGTCCACTGTAGAGAAGACCTGGTACTGTGCAATCTGATTGACCATATCAGATATGCGTTGGAGGGGGTACGCGTCGAGCTCCGTGTACCGATTGATGGTCTGACTGTAGTCAATGACCATCCTGTGTTTCTCCCCAGTCTTTACAACTACCACTTGGGCTCTCCAGGGGCTGTTGCTGGCCTCGATGATGCCTTCCCGCAGTAGCCGCTGGACCTCCAACCTGATGAAGGTCCTGTCCTGGGCACTGTACCGTCTGCTCCTGGTGGCGACGGGTTTGCAATCTGGGGAGGACGTAGAGCCGAAGGTTGCTGAACTCTACGCCCTGGACGGTGAGGGTGGCGGTGCAGTATCCCCGGATCTCCGTGGAGTGGGATCCGGAGGCCAGGGAGATTTGTTGGGTAATGGGGTGTACCGCGAGGGAGCAGCGCCTTACCGTATCGGGGTGGATGAAGCTCTCTGTGCTCCCGGAGTCGAGGAGGCCAGGTGACTTGTGGCCATCGATTTTCATCATCGTTGTCGCGGTCGCGAGATTGTGTGGCCGGGACTGGTTGAGCGTGATGGCGGCGAGCTGCGGCTGGTGTTGGTGGGCCCCGGGCTGGTCGGCGGCGGTTGCGAGCGATGAGTGGCCTGATGAGGTGCCCGGCGAGAAGCGATCCTGAGGCGCCGTCCAAAATTGTGCTGAAGATGGCGGCGCCCATGGGGCGCATGTGGCGGGTGGCGTTAAAGATGGCAGCGCCCACGGGTCGCACGATGTCTGATGGGGGGAAGATGGCGGTGCCCGCAGGACACACGTGAGTTGTGGGGGCGAAAATAGTGGTACCCAATGGTCGCACGTGGGGGGTGCAGGAACAATGGGGCCGGTTACAGTGGCGATCGACAGGACCTGGCACACTGCAGCAAAATGTCCTGTCTTCCCGCAGGCTTTGCAAAGTGCGCTCCGCGCCTGGCAGTGCTGGCGGGGGTAATTTGTCTGCCTGCAGAAATAGCACTTGGGCCCCCCGTTGTTGGCTGGCTGCCGCATGGCGCAGGCTTGGGGTTGGCTGGGGGCGGTCGCTAGTGGGGTCCACGATGTCCAAGATGGGGTCGCCGTGCGGTCGGGGGCGTACGCTTGTACATTACAGGAGGCTACGTTAGCGAGATCGCGAGTTTCTTGATCGCTGCAAGGTCGAGCGTACCCCCTTCTAATAGGCGCTGGCGGATGTACGCCGACCCTATGCCCGTAACGAAAGTGTCCCTGATTAGGAGTTCGGAATGTTCAACGGCCGAAACTACCTGGCAATCGCAGTTCCTCGGCAGCGTGTGCAGGGCATGCCAGAAATCTTCCAATGACTCACCGGGGAGTTGTTGACACGTGGACAGGAGGTGCCTGGCATAGAGTTTGTTGATCGGCCGTGTGTAGTTCTCTTTCAGAAGCGCCATGGCCTCAGTGTAGTTGGGCGCGTCCCGGATAAGAGGAAAAATATCGGAGCTCAACCGTGTGTACAGGATCTGTAGTTTCTGTGCCTCTGAGGGTGGTTTTGTCGCTGATCCGATGTAGGCTTCACAGCAAGCTAGCCAGTGGTCGAAGGCCGACGTGGCATTGTCTGCTTGAAGGTGCCGCTGCAGGCGATCTGGCTCGATGCAAAGGTCTATCGCTATAAAATCTCTGCGTAATAAATTGATGCACTATCAATTACGACGAGACGAGAGTAGAGAGTAATCAAGGCTTTATTACGCTGAGATATGTTGCCTCCTACAGCTGCTGCCGAAATGGCTGCAGCTCGGTGAGCACACATATTTATACTCCGCCAACTGGGCGGAGCCAGCAGGCAGGGATCTACCCCCGTACCTGTAGTTCAGGAGCCTTACCATATTACATCTCATATGTGTACTATATACAAACAGTGGTGACTACCACAGCGATGATAACACTTTGGGGGTCAGCCAGGAAAAGGTCGAACTGATATACACCACCAGACCCAGAACTGCCACCACAAATTGAAACACAGCCTCCGGCAAAGCGGTGCAGAAGGCCCCTCTGTTGGCGGCTGAAGGGGAGCTTACGGACATTGGGGTGGAGGGGTGTCTTAACCCCCCCCCTCCCCCGAGGACCATTGGGAAGCCATTGTGGATCTCCCCTTGGGACCCGTGGTGTACGAGCTTCCCAGGTCGTGCCAGAGGCCACCCAGCTGGAGCTCACTAGCCCTACATATAAAGCCAGCCCAAGCAGGGCCCGGAGCTGTTAGTTGTCCAAACAGGGCCTGGAATGTGAGAGAATTACTGATGTGGGCAGTGTATTCTACATAGTTCAATAAAACCTTGTTCCACTACCTCTAGCTTCCTCAGTTACTAAGCGGTCCTTATTTCAGATTTCCAGCATCTGCGCTATTTTGATTTTGAATTTATAGAGTGTCTTTCCCGACCTCAGGGTCTCCCAAAGCACTTTGTAGCCAATGAAGTACTTAGGACTTTAGTCACTCTTGTGATGCAGCAAATTAATCTATTGTTTGGTTGTTAATGTTCAACTTACATTCTCAATACATGAAAACCTGGGACTGATGAACTGTTGAACTGCATTGAAAAGTCTGACAAATTTGTAAAAGGCATGAATATTTCTATTTGTTGTGCTTTTGCTCCTACTTTAATGGGCATAATAACAGCAGCAGTAGCATTCATTGTGCCAACAACGATGAGTCAAATCATCCAGTCCCTCCAGTCATAAATGATTACCCAATTGCAGAAGCTGCAAAATGGTAGAGAAAAATAGGTTAAAATGACAGCATCAGAAGAAATGTATTGTACAATTCTAGCTTTTTGTTTTGATGCAATACATGTTGGGAATGCAATCTGAACATTAAGCAGGAAAGAATTAAGAGATAAATTTGAGTTTTTTTTTACACCTTTAGATACTCTTAACCCCCCTCCCCCATTAGAATACATTTGACATATGCCAGTAGCACCATAATACATATTTGTTGATTCTTTGCCACACAAAAACTTTCACAATCAATGTGGTTTTATTAATAATTTGCTGCTCACAGGGATTATCTCACTGTTACTAATGGGCAACACCATTGCTGAACAACGACTGAATACATTTAAATTACATCATCATGACTGGGAATTGCTGGATTTTACTGATGATTTTTGGAATTGCATTACAGACCAGGATTTCTAAATGGGTTGGGCTGGAATCTGAAATGGGTGGGTGAGTAATTTTGTATTACTGGCCTCCATGCTGTTTTTTTTTATTCTTCCATGGGATGTGGACGTCGGTGGTTCGGCGAGCATTTATTGCCCATCCCTGATTTAAGACTAGGTAAGGATGACAGATTTTCTTCCCTGAAGGACATTAGTGAACCAGATGTTTTTTTTTACCTGATCATTAGACTTTTAATTCCAGGTTGTTTTTAATTGAATTCAAATTCCACCACCTGCCTGGTGGGATTCGAACTTGAGTCCCCATTGCACTACTCTGGGTTCCTGGATCACTAGTCCAATGATAATACCACTACACTGCCTTCCTTCTGCATGCTGCAACAATCCTGACTCTGAGCCATTTTCAATTAGGGTGCCTTCAGGATGGATTAATGACCACATCCAGGCCAACAAAGTAATGTGATGGAAAATGTCATGGGTGGGATTCTCTGTCCCGCTGCACCCATTCTCTGATGTGGCGTGCCCCCACCGGCAGCGGGATCCTTCATCCTGGCAGCCGGCCAATGGGATTTCCATTGTGGGCACCCCACGCCATCGAGAAATCCCTGGGTATGAATGTGCTGCCAGAGAAGCGGAGGATCCAGCCGACAGAGAATCCCACCCCATATTGTTCAATATTTTTCCAATATCACTGTGGTATATGATGAAACAGTCTTGTGTGTATGTTAAAGGGTGTGACTAATTTAATTAGACTGGAAACAGTTAATAACATCAAAAAAGGATTATGTGTGAAAGTATCTTGAAGTGGAAATGAGCAGGACTAAGATTTACGGGATGTGTCGTCGCTGGTTAGGCCAGCATTAATGCCCATCCCTAGTTGCCCTTCGGAAGGTGGTGGTGCCTTCTTGAACTGCTGCAGTCCTTGAAGTGTCGATATACCCACGGTGCTATTCGGGCGAGAGTTCCAGGATTTTGATCCAGCGACAATGAAGGAATGACAATATATTCCAAGTCAGGATAGTCAGTGACTTAAAGGGGAACCCCCCCTAATTTTAGGGTTCCCAGGTATCTGGGACACCAGGAAGCAGTATGATGGAATTTGCGTTCGGAAGATATGGGATGTGAACTATTGTATTTCAAAAGGAAATGTTAATTGATCAAGACCATAAATACATACAGCAAAGTATTATGTTTATTGTTACACAAAAGCAGTAGCCATAAAAAAATGAAAGAACTGTATGTTGTGGGAAAGGGAATTTCCAAAGGGGTGTAAAAACAATAGATTTAAAGATGAAAGGGGGAAAATATATTCAAAGAGAGATTGAAGGTTGTATCGTAAATGTAGTCACGAGAAAAAGTTAAAACAACATGTCTATAATTCTATCATATTATGTTTGCTCATCCACAAGTTGGCTGAAATAACAATGCAAATAAATATAAATGGTTATGATATAGTTTCAATTACAGAGACTTGGCTTCAAGGTTACCAGGGAACTGAACATCCAGGGGTATTCGTTATTTAAGAAGGACAGACAAAAGGGGAAAGGAGGTGGGGTATCATTGTTAGTAAAGGAGGAAATCAATACAGTAGTGAGGAAGGATATTGGCTTGGAATATCATGATTTAGGATCTGTTTGGGTGCAGGTGAGGAACACCAAGGGGCAAAAAACATTGCTGGGTATTTTCTATAGCCCCCAAACTGTACTAGAGATATAAGGAAAGGTATTAAACAAGAAATCAGAGATGCCTGCAATAAGGATACAATTATAGTCATGGATGACTTTAACTTATACATAGATGGGACAAAGCAAACTAGCAATGATATAGTGGAGGAGGAGTTCCTGGCGTGTATGTGATAGTTTTTTTGGACCAATATTTTGTGGAATCAACCAGAGAACCAGCTATACTAGGCTAGATACTGCGAATGTGAAAGGGTCAATTAACAATCTTATGGATGAGCAAACATAATATGATAGAATTCTTTACTAAAATGGAGAGTGAAGTAACCAAATCCCAAACCATAGAGTATGAGAGTAACATTGCAGGGAACATAGAAACTGACCGCTAAAAATCTTCCATAAATATATGAAGAGAAATGGCCGAAGAATTGAACACCTACTTTGGTTCTCTCTTCACAAAAGAGGCCGCAAGTAACCTTCCAGAAACGTGAAGGAACCAAGGGTCCAGTGAGAGGGTGAATTGAAGGAAATCAGTATTTGTAAGAAAATGGTGAAATTAATGAGGTTAAAGGCTGACAAATCACCAGGGATGATAACCTAGATCGCCAATTATTAAAGGAAGTGGCTGTGGAAAAATTGGATACATTCGTGGTCATCTTTCAAAATTCTATAGACTCTGGAGCAGTTCCGGCAGATTAGAGGGTGGAAAATGTAACTCCATTATTTAAGAAGGGAGGGAGAGAAGAAAGGGAGAATTATGGAGCAGTTCGCCTGACATCAGGGGCGAGATTCTCCGACCCCCCCCGCGGGTCGGAGAATCGCCGGGGGCTGGCGTGAATCCCGCCCCCGCCGGTTGCCGAAGTCTCCGGCACCGGATATTTGGCGGGGGCGGGAATCGCGGCGCGCTGGTTGGCGGGGCCCCCCGCTCGATTCTCCGGCCCGGATGGGCCGAAGTCCCGCCGCTAAAATGCCTGTCCCGCTGGTGTAAATTAAACCACCTACCTTACCGGCGGGACAAGGTGGCGCGGGCGGGCTCCGGTGTCCTGGGGGGGGGCGCGGGGCGATCTGGCCCCAGGGGATGCCCCCACGGTGGCCTGGCCCGCGATCGGGCCCCACCGATCCGCGGGCGCGCCTGTGCCGTGGGGGCACTCTTTCCCTTCCGCCTCCACCACGGTCTCCCCCATGGCGGAGGCAGAAGAGACTCCCTCCACTGCGCATGCGCGGGAATGCGCTCAGCGGCCGCTGACACTCCCGCGCATGCGCCACCTGGAGATGTCATTTCCGCGCCAGCTGGTGGGGCACCAAAGGCCTTTTCCGCCAGCTGGCGGGGTGGAAATTCGTCCGCCACCGACTTAGTCCCTCAAGGTTGGAGCTCGGCCCCCAAAGATGCGGAGCATTCCGCACCTTTGGGGCGGCGCGATGCCCGTCTGATTTGCGCCGTTTTGGGCGCCAGTCGGCGGACATCGCGCCGTCTCCGGAGAATTTCACCCCAGGAGTGAGGAGGATGTTAGAATCTATCATAAAGGATGTGATAACATAACATTTGGAAAGCATTAACGGGATTAGACAAAGCGAGTATGAAAGGCAAGTGATGCTGAACAAATTTTCTGTGGGCTTTTGAGGATGTAACTAGTACTTGTAAAGAGGATGCAAGCAAGCTCCCTATGTGATTTAGACAAATTGAATGAGTGGTCAAATACATGATAAGTAGCTAAATGTGAGGTAATACACTTTGGTTTGAAAAACAGAAAGGAAGAGTATTATCTAAATGTTGATATATTTGGAAGTATGGATGTACCAAAGGATCTGGGTGTCCTTATACGCTGGTGAAAGTGCATAGGCCGGTGCAATAAGCAATTAGGAAGGCAAATGTTATGTTGACCTTCGTTACAGGAGGATTTGAGTTCAGAAGGAGAGGTATCTTACTGCAGTTAGTTATACAGAGCCTTGGTGAGACCAGACGTGGAGTATTGCATGAAGTTTGGTCTCCCTATCTGAGAAAGGATATCTTTGCGATCGAGGGGGTGCTGCAGTTTGACTGGGCTTGTATTCTCTAGAGTTTAGAAGGATGAGAGGAGATCGGATTGAAACATCATGGGCGGGATTCTCCGCTCCCGCGCCGAAGTGCCCACGCCATCGTGAATGCCGTCGAGGTTCACGATGGCGTGAAACGGCCCCTATCCCGACCGATTCAGGGCCCGATAATGGGCTAGGAGTGGGGCCGCGTCATTTACACGTGCCAGGCCTTGTCGCCACGTAAAGGCGGCGCCGTATACATGGCATGGCCGGCGCGCATAACTGGCGTCACCCGCGCATGCGTGGTTGCCGTCCTCTCCGAGTCCACCCCGCAAGAAGATGTCAGAGGGATCTTGCAGGGCTGCGGAAGAAAGGAGGTCCTCCTTCAGAGAGGACGGCCCGACGATCGGTGGGCACCGATCGCGGGCGACACCCCATTTGAGGCCCCTCCTGTTGCAGGATCCCCCCCCCCACAGGCCCCCCCCCCCCCCCCCCCCGGCGTTCCCGTGCTGTTCCCGCCAGCAGCGACCAGGTGCGGACGGCGCCAGGGGGAACCCACCATTTTGGGCTGGCCGCTCGGCCCATCCGGGCCTGAGAATAGCAGGGGTGCCAGAGAATCGCCATTTTGGGTGTCTCGGGCAATTCTCCGGCCTGCGCCGTTCGGAACTCGACGGGGCCGTTCTCGCCGCTTGGGAGAATCGTGAGAGGGCGTCGGACCGGTGTCGCGGGAAAATTTGGTGACCCAGGCGATTCCCCCAACCGGCGTGGGAGCAGAGAATCGCGCCCATAAAATTCTAACAGGGCTGGACAGGCTAGATGCAGGAAGGGTTTTTTCCCTCGTTGGAGAATCTTGAACCAGGGGACACAATCTCAGGATATCGGGTAGACCATTTAGTACTGAGATGAGGAAACATTTCGTCAATCAAAGGGTAGTGAACCTATGGAATTCTCTAGCACAGAAGGCTGCAGAGGCCAAGCAACTGAATGTATTCAAGAAAGAGATAGATCATTTTTAGATTTTAATGGCATCAAGGTGTATGGGTAGAGAGTGGGAATATGGCACTGAGATTGAGGATGAACCATGATCATGTTGAATGGTGGGAGCAGGCTCAAAGGGCTGGATGGCCTACCCCTTCTATTTTCTACGTTTATGAAGAATGTGTGTTTGAAGACAGACATGTGAAGAACGCAGCTTGCACCTGTTCTGGTCAAAGATCGAAACCAGTCAAATCTGTGAGTTGCAGAAACTGAGACTTTATTCAGAAACATATTTGGGAGACATAGGCCTGCTTTTACAAAATGTCTCACTGGGGGCGCACGGTTGCACAGTGGTTATCGCTGTTGCTTCACAGCACCAGAGTCCCAGGTTCGATTTCCGCTTGGGTCATTGTCTGTGCAGAGTCTGCATGTTCTCCCCATGCCTGCATGGGTTTCCTCCGGGCGCTCCGGTTTCCCCCCACAAGTCCCAAAAGATGTGCTTGTTATGAATTTATGTCTGAATTCTCCCTCCGTGTACCTGATCAGGCGCTGGAATGTGGCGATGAGTGGATTTTCACAGTAACTTCATTGCAGTGTTAATGTAAGCCTACTTGTGACAGTAATAAAGATTGTTGTTATTACCAAGGCTGTGTAACATGTTCATATCTTTTGATTATAGAAAAACAGGAGGTCTCACACATACATCAATATATTATTCCGAGTATTCCCAGATGGCCTCTTATCTTCAGAATGTGGCCTTCCTGACTCACAGCAGGGATAACTCCCTGTCTGCTTTACTATCCTTAATGCCTTGTTTTGGCTCATTTTCCAATTATGCCTGAAAGGCTCCCATAGCTAACTTTAAAACTACTAACATTTGAACTAAATTCACTTACGTTGTGTACCTTGTGTTGTCCTATTATGTATTTTCTTTTATTTCCTTTTCTTTTCATGTACTTCATGATCTGTTGAGCTGCTCGCAAAAAAATACTTTTCACTATACCTCGGTACACATGATAATAAATAAAATCCAAATCCAAATCATATCTAAAGCTGTAAATGTACATCTCAATATGAGTTTCAATACCAAATTATTTCCATTACCCGACTTCACAGCCGCCCTCACAGACCCTGAAGCAACAGTGGTTGTGGTAATTTTTACTGGAAATTTTATCGGGAAAATCCATGAGGACTGTTGCCGAAAAGAGTGTTTTAGCTTTGAGTTCAACAAAGCAGAAACCTTTTGGAGAAAGTTTGTGGACCAAATGTTAAGTGTGTAAATTTAATCTTGAATGTTTAAGATTTTGAATAAATGTTTAAATTTAATAATACAATCTCCAAGAGTGGTTTGAAATTTGTGTTCTTGATGTCAATGTAGATACTTTCTTATTGTGAAATGCAAATTTAAAATCATTGTGATAGCTTGTCCCAAGTTTCCCTTTGGGATTTGGGCAACCTAGCATTTTTCACCTGCTTTCATAACAGTGGCTCATAATGTGAAGATGGTGGGAGGTGGCTGGGGGCGCACAAAAGCGTAAGCGAGTTTTGTGAGGGCCACGAAAAATCCAGCACGAGTTGAAGGATAAAAAGAAATAACATTTATTTACAATAACATATATATATACAACAGCAGCAGCAACTCCTTGCTGCTCACTCTCCTCTAGCCGGTTCCAAACTGGCCAGCTCTATTTATGCAGGGAATCTGCTAATGATTTCTCCCCCCCCCCCCTCTCATTGTAGAAGCCCATACTCCCAAATGATTGTGGGGTTGTCATTAGTCCCCAGCCAGTGGTAAGCAGGCAGGTTACAACAGCGAGGCGTCCCTCTCACTTGGACCAGAGCAACTCCTGGGCCATGGCTGTGATGTAGCTTTTGAAAATGGCAGCTTTTTAAAAAAATCAAAATCAACTTACCTGATCTTTTCTCTCGTAGTCTTCAAACACAGATCAACTGTTCTCACCTCGACTGGTTGGGCTGCCAATCACTGAGTTCTGTAGAGCATCCCATTGGACCTCTTGCACGGGAGCCCGCCCACCATCGCTGATTGGACAATCTTATATAACCTTCTTCGCCTTAATTGGCTGCAGTATTGGAACTTGTGGTGGACATGCCTAAAGCATGTTGTGTGGGGTCAGGACCTGGATTTGACTCACGTGTCCATATCACAACCCCTGATTAAAAATTTAGTCCTTACATTCTGTCTTCTTCCCTTTCAAACAAAAATCTGTGACTGCCTAGATGTGGAAAGGGACTGTTATTGCCTATACACTCGGAAAATATATATAAAATGCAACTTTCGGACAGGTGTGTTCCAGATTTGCCTGCTGGAAAGGCAAATTTGAAAATAAGGTTACAGTTGTAGAAACAATCAACCTTACACACTTGTTAATAATCAGGAAAAACTCATATCAAAAGAAATGAAAGTGGGATAAAATAAAACAGGGAGTTGATAATGCAACTTTCTGAGGAGATTTTGAGATGTTAGTTAGCATCTCAGTGAGAAAAGCAAATGTTTACCTATGTGACTAGAGGAAAATAATGGGGTACAGAAGAGGCAACTTCAAAATGGAGAGATCAGGAAATTGACACATGTATGCCAAATGCCGCCTCCAAAGGGTGGATAACATCAAAGGGAAAATATGATATACCCATAGCACATGAATTGGGAGAAAAGCAAAATGCAGTTACCATCACACCCACCCTTAGCTGCAGAAACAGTCTCCTAAAAAAAAGTGCTAACATTTCGAGTCCAGGTGACCCTTTGTCAGAGCTTTGACAAAGGGTCACCTGGATTCTGGACTCAAAACATTAGCTCTTTTATCTCCTTACAGATATTGCCAGACCTGTTGAGATTTTCCAGCATTTTACCTTTTGGTTTCAGATTCAAGCATCTGCAGTAATTTGCTTTTATCCAAAACAAAAGTAGCAGATTTTACCTTTGATGAAACCGAAGACAGTTTCCCAAACTCGGCAAATGACCTGTGTGTGGCAACTATCTTCTGGATTTAGCTAATAGAGTAATATACCATTGGATGTTGGTTGGGAACAAAGGGACACTTCAAGGAATGTAGGTATTGCGAACCAGGGGGTAACTTCATGTAATGCTGTGTGTGCATAACTATCAGTGTAATCATGTTACATTACTGGAAATTACTGGAGAGAATTCTTCGAGACAGGATCTACTCCCATTTGGAAGCAAATGGACGTATTAGTGAGAGGCAGCACGGTTTTGTGAAGGGGAGGTCGTGTCTCACTAACTTTATAGAGTTTTTCGAGGAGGTCACTAAGATGATTGATGCAGGTAGGGCAGTAGATGTTGTCTATATGGACTTCAGTAAGGCCTTTGACAAGGTCCCTCATGGTAGACTAGTACAAAAGGTGAAGTCACACGGGATCAGGGGTGAACTGGCAAGGTGGATACAGAACTGGCTAGGCCATAGAAGGCAGAGGGTAGCAATGGAGGGATGCTTTTCTAATTGGAGGGCTGTGACCAGTGGTGTTCCACAGGGATCAGTGCTGGGACCTTTGCTCTTTGTAGTATATATGAATTATTTGGAGGATAATGTAACTGGTCTGATTAGTAAGTTTGCAGACGACACAAAGGTTGGTGGAATTGCGGATAGCGATGAGGACTGTCTGACGATACAGCAGGATTTAGATTGTCTGGAGACTTGGACGGAGAGATGGCAGATGGAGTTTAATCCGGACAAATGTGAGGTAATGCATTTTGGAAGGGCTAATGCAGGTAGGGAATATACAGTAGAACCCTCAAGAGTATTGAAAGTCAAAGAGATCTAGGAGTACAGGTCCACAGGTCATTGAAAGGGGCAACACAGGTGGAGAAGATAGTCAAGAAAGCATACGGCATGCTTGCCTTCATTGGCCGGGGCATTGAGTATAAGAATTGGCAAGTCATGTTGCAGCTGTATAGAACCTTAGTTAGGCCACACTTGGAGTATAGTGTTCAATTCTGGTCGCCACACTACCAGAAGGATGTGGAGGCTTTAGAGAGGGTGCAGAAGAGATTTACCAGAATGTTGCCTGGTATGGAGGGCATAAGCTATGAGGAGCGATTGAATAAACTCGGTTTGTTCTCACTGGAACGAAGGAGGTTGAGGGGCGACCTGATAGAGGTATACAAAATTATGAGGGGCATAGACAGAGTGGATAGTCAGAGGCTTTTCCCCAGGGTAGAGGAGTCAATTACTAGGGGGCATAGGTTTAAGGTGAGAGGGGCAAGGTTTAGAGTAGATGTACGAGGCAAGTTTTTTACGCAGAGGGTAGTGGGTACCTGGAACACGCTACCGGAGGAGGTAGTGGAAGTAGGGACGATAGGGACATTTAAGGGGCATCTTGACGAATATATGAATAGGATGGGAATAGAAGGATACGAACCCAGGAAGTGTAGAAGATTGTAGTTTAGTCGGGCAGTATGGTCGGCACGGGCTTGGAGGGCCGAAGGGCCTGTTCCTGTGCTGTACATTTCTTTGTTCTTCTTTGTTCTTTGTATGTGTAGTGTTGTAGTCTTTAGTCATAGATAGGTGTTTACAGCAGGGAAACTGGCCCATCGACCTAGCTGGTCCATGCCACCCAGTTTCTATCACTAAGCTAGTCCCACTTGCCTGTATTTGGCCCATATCCCCCTATACCCACCCTGCCCATGTAACTGTCCAACTGCTTTTTAAAGGACAAAATTGTACCCGCCTCTACCACTGTCTCTGGAAGCCCGTTCCAGATGCTCACCACCCTCTGTGTGAAGAAATTTCCCCTCTGGTCTCTTTTGTATCTCTCTCCTCTAACCTTAAACCTATGCCCTCTAGTCCTAGACTCCTCAACCTTTCAATATTCTGACCAATAAAACCTAGCATGCTGAATGCCTTCTTCACCACCCTGTCCACCTTCAAGGAGCTATGAACCTGTATTCCTAGACCTCTTTGTTCTGTAACTCTCCCCAACTCCCTACCATTAACTGAATAGGTCCTCCCAGATTGGATCTATCAAAATGCATCACCTCGCATTTATCCAAATGAAACTCCATCTGCCATTCATCGGACCACTGGCCCAATTGGTCAAGATCCTGTTGCAATCTTATATATACTTCTTCACTATCCACTGTGCCACCAATCTTGGTGTCATCTGCAAATTTATTAACCATGCCTCCTACATTCTCATCCAAATCATTTATATATATCACAAATAACAGTGGACCCAGCACCGATCCCTGAGGCACACCGCTGGTCACAGGCCTCTGGTTTAAAAACAATCCTTTGACTTCAGTCGCCAAGTCAATTTTGTATCCAATTGGCTACCTCGCCCTGGATTCCGTGCGATTTAACCTTTTGCAACAACCTACCATGCAGTACCTTGGCAAAGTCCTTGTCAAGTGGCCTTGTAAAGTCCATGTAGACAACGTCGACTGCAATACCCTCATCTACCTTCTTGGTTACCTCTTCAAAAACTCAATCAAATTGGTGAGACATGACTTTCTCCTTAAAAGGCCATGCTGTCTTTCCCATAATTAGCCCTTGCCTGTCTAAATGCCTGTAGATCCTGTCCCTTGGAATACTTTCTAACAACTACAGAAGTAAGACTCACCGGTCGGTAATTCCTGGGCTTATCCCTACAGCTGTTCTTAAACAAGAGCACAACATTTGCTACCCTCCAATCTTCAGGCACCTCTCCTGTGGCTGTCGATGATTTAAGTATCTCAGCTAGGGGGCCAGCATTGTATTCCCTCGCCTCCCACAACGTCCTGGGATACATTTTGTGGGATTTGTCTATCTTGATGCGCTTTAATACCTCCAGCACCTCCTTCTCTGTAATATGTACACTCCTCAAGATATTACTTTTATTTCCCCAATTTTCCTAACATTCGTGCCTTTCTCAACCTCTCCCATCCCTTGTGGATCCTCACATAGGTGACCCTGTTTATCCTTAAGAGGCCCAACCTCTCCCTAGTCACTCTTTTGCCCTTTATGTATCTGTAAAAGCTATTTAGATTTTCTTTTGCCTTATCTGCCAAGACAATCTCATGTCCCCTTTTTGCCCTCCTAACTTCTCTCTTAACTCTACTCGACAACCCTATACTCGTCAAGGGATCCACTATATCCCAGCTGCTATGCATGTCATAGGTCTCCTTCTTCCTGTGTCGTGTTCGTGCTTTTATGTGGTTCCTGTCTTTGTGTGTGATTGGTTGTGGTGTTGTGTGTTCTGATTTGTCTGTTGGTGTGTCCATCATGATGTGTGTGTTTGAATATCATGACATCCCCCCTTTTTACAACGATATGTGCCTACGTGGTAATAAATATAATCGTGTCGTGAGTGCATCTAAGAGTGTGTGTGTGTTGTGTACAGCATGTGTATATGACGTAACTATTTACATGGGGCGATGTCGGGTGCGTCACATCAACAAGGTTGTACCATAACAGAACATGAATGCGAACGAGAAAAAAAATTTGAACAGTGGTCCAGTCAGACGATATCTGGAACGATAAACAACAACAGGTTATAATACAGAAGTGTGTAACTTTTTGAACATATGAACGGTGTTATAAGTCCAGTCTAATGGGCTTGCGACTGCCTCAAGGGTGGGTCAAGAACCATCGGCTGATGTGCAAGCGTGGCCATGGGTGGCAATGGAGAGGGCGTGATCTGCGGCAGCTCCACGAAGTCATCCTCGGAAGACTGTTGAGGATCTGGCGTGTGTGTACTGTGTGGCTGCGAGCGTGAAAGTCGGCGAAGGGCGCGCCGATTGCGGCGACGCACTGAACCATCCGGCATGCGAATCAGGAACGAGCGGGGAGCCACACGTCGGAGGACTTCGGCCGGTGCTGACCAGCCACCATACGGTTGATGGACGCGTACTTTGTCTCCGGAGGACAGGGGGGGCAGGTCCGTCGCTCGTGTGTCGTACTGACTTTTCTGGCGATCACGCTGCATTTGCATGTTATGAAGAGCCGTCTCATGGTCCGTTGTTGGTGCCAGGATGGATGGTACCGTCGTCCTGAGGGAGCGACCCATTAGGCGCTGCGCTGGCGAGAGACCCGTGGAAAGCGGAGCCGATCGATAGGCCAGCAAGGCGAGGTTAAAGTCCGATCCGGCAGCAGCTGCCTTGCACAGGAGCCGCTTGGCAATGTGGACACCCTTCTCTGCCTTCCCATTCGACTGTGGATGTAGAGGGCTGGATGTCACATGAGTGAAACCATATGCTGCGACAAAGGACGACCATTCACGGCTGGCGAAACAGGGTCCATTGTCTGACATGACAGTCCTTGGAATGCCATGGCGAGCAAATGTTTCCTTGCAGGCCCCAATGACTGCGGACGACGTCAGATCATGTAGAGGCATGACTTCCGGGTAGTTTGAGAAGTAATCTATAATAATGATGTAATCTCTGCCGAGCGCGTGAAATAGGTCAACACCCACCTTCGCCCAGGGGGACGTCACCAACTCGTGTGGTAGAAGGGTCTCCGGAGGTTGCGCCGGCTGAAACCTCTGACAGGTTGTGCAATTGAGCACCATGTTGGCTATGTCTTCATTAATACCCGGCCAATATACCGCCTCTCGGGCCCTTCATCTGCATTTTTCGACGCCCAAGTGGTCTTCGTGTAGTTGATTAAGAATCACCTGGCGCATGCTGTGCGGAATAACAATCCTGTCTAATTTCATAAGGACCCCGTCTATGTTGGTAAGGTCATCTCGCACATTATAAAACTGGGGGCACTGCCCTTTGAGCCACCCTTCCGCCATGTGGCGCATCACTCGCTGTAGAAGGGGGTCAGTCGCCGTCTCTGCGCGTATATGGGCCAGACTTGGGTCATCAGCTGGCAGATTTGCTGCTGTCAGAGTCACGTGTGCCTCAATTTGACGCACGAACCCCTCCGCATCTGGTGGTGTGCTCACTGCTCGGGAGAGCGTGTCCGCCACGATGAGATCCTTCCCCGGAGTGTAGATCAGTTCGAAATCATACCTCCTGAGTTTAAGTAAGATGCGCTGGAGGCGAGGGGTCATGTAGTTCAGGTCTTTGTTAATGATGTTGACCAGGGGGCCGTGGTCAGTTTCAACCGTAAATCGTGGAAGACCATACACATAGTCGTGGAACTTGTCCAGTCCAGTTAACAAGCCCAGGCATTTTTCTATTTGCGCGTAGCGCTGTTCGGTAGGGGTCATGGCTCGTGAGGCATATGCAACCGGGGCCCATGACTACTTGCTGTCATTTTGCAGGAGTACCGCTCCAATACCAGATTGGCTGGCATCCGTTGAGATCGTTGTAGGGTGAGCCGTGTCAAAGAACGCCAGCACTGGTGCCGTGACCAGTTTGTGCTTGAGCTCCTCCCATTCCAGCTGATGCGATTGCTGCCAGTGGAATTCTGTTGATTTTTTTACGAGATGGCGCATATTCGTTGTATGAGAAGCCAGGTTGGGAATGAACTTCCCAAGGAAGTTGACCATGCCCAAGAATCTTAGGACAGCTTTCTTGTCAGCCGGCCGTGGCATGGCTGTGATGGCGCTAACTTTGTCTGCATCGGGACGGACCCCTGATCGTGAGATGTGGTCCCCGAGGAATTTCAGCTCAGTCTGGCCGAAGGCACACTTGGCGCGGTTGAGACGCAGGCCATTTTGTCGTATGCGGGTGAAGACGCGTCGTAGACGATGCATGTGTTCCTGCGGAGTGGTGGACCAAATGATAATATCGTCCACATATACACGAACCCCTTCGATGCCTTCCATCATCTGCTCCATAATGCGGTGGAAAACTTCAGATGCTGAAATGATGCCGAATGGCATCCGGTTGTAGCAGAATCTGCCAAAAAGGGGTGTTGAACGTGCATAGCCTTCGGCTGGCCGGGTCCAATTGGATCTGCCAAAATCCTTTGGACGCATCCAATTTGGTAAATATTTTGGCTTGCGCCATCTCGCTGGTGAGTTCCTCTCGTTTCGGGATGGGATAGTGTTCCCGCATGATGTTGTTATTCAGATCTTTAGGATCTATACATATGCGGAGCTCGCCAGAGGGCTTCTTTACACAGACCATGGAGCTGACCCATGGCGTGGGCTCCGTGACCCTGGATAGGACCCCTTGGTCCTGAAGAGCCTGCAGCTGCAACTTGAGGCGGTCTTTGAGTGGCGCAGGAACCCTGCGAGGTGCGTGAATGACAGGGATGGCGTCCGGTTTGAGTCGAATCTTGTACGTGTATGGCAATGTCCCCATGCCTTCAAAAACCTCCTGGTTGTGAGCAAGGAGGGAATGGAGATTTGCGTGGAACTCAGCATCCGGGAAGTCCGATATCTCATCTGGAGAGAGAGACATAATGCGCTGTACCAGGTGAAGGACCTTACACGCCTGTGCGCCCAGTAACGAGTCTTTTGATGAGCCGACAACTTCGAAGGGGAGTGTGGCCGTGTGCGTCTTGTGAGTTATCTGTAGCTGGCAAGATCCTATGGACGGGATGACATTCCCGTTATAATCAACCATCTTGAGCCGGGATGGCGTGATGGGTGGTTTGACCTTCATGGCCAGGAATTCAGAATATGCAATCAGGTTGGCGGATACGCCGGTGTCCAGACGGAAGGTGACGCGTGATCGGTTGACCGTCAGGGTGGCACACCACTCATTGGCTGGATTGATGGCATTGACCTTGTTAACATCGATGACGGAAACGCGGAAGGCATCCTGGTCATCTGCATCACTTAACTGGAAGTCTTGATGCGTGGGCTGGACGGTCCTGACTTGTCTGCAAGATTGTCGGGGATGTGCAGGATCCATGGGTTGAGCCGCACGACAGTGGGCAGCATAGTGGCCCATCTTGCCACATCTGAGGCACTGTCGGTTTTTAGCAGGACATTGCCCTTTTAAGTGTACAGCTCCACAATTGCCGCACGTCATGACCTCACGACGTCCGTTGCGCCACTGCGCATGCGCAGTGCGATCTTGCGGTGGGCGCACCTGCGCAGTGCGTCCCTCGATGTGGCCGTTATTTTTGGCGCGCACCAGCGCGGGAGACCGCGAAAAGCGCGCGAAGCGGCCGCTCTCGTCGGGGCCGCGGGTCGGGAAGTAATCGACGGCCTGGATGCGTTCGGCGTCGTGGGCGGCCTGGCTTGCCGATTCGACGGCAGGGGACCCCCTCTGTGCCAATTCGGACGCCTGAAATCGGGCAAAACGGCTGGTTGCATTCTCGTGGAGGACACAGGCTTCCACAGCAGACGCTAAGGTGAGGCCTTTTATTTTAAGAAGCTGCTGGCGTAGGCCACTGGAGGCAATGCCAAAAACAATCTGGTCCCTGATCATGGACTCTGTGGTGCTGCCGTAACCGCAGGACTGCGCTAGAATTTGGAGGTGCGTCAAAAAGGGTTGAAAAAGCTCCTCCTTACCTTACAGGCGTTGCTGAAAGAGGTATCTTTCAAAACTTTCATTCACTTCAACATTAATGTGCTGGTCCAGTTTGAGGATGACCGTGTCATATTTGGATTGGTTTTCCCCTTCTTCGAACACCAGTGAGTTGAAGACGTCGAGGGCGTGCTGCCCTGCGTAAAGAGGAGCAGTGCAATCTTCGTTTCATCCGAAGCACTCTGTTTCTCGTTGGCTCGGATGTACAGGTCAAATCGCTGCCTGAAGAGCTTCCAATTGGTACCAAGGTTCCCCGCGACTTGCAACGGCTGCGGTTTGTCGGTGCGGTCCATGTCCAGAATGGCAGGTTAGTTGGCAGGTATCGATCCACTCCTGTACGCTGTGATGTTGGGCGTTCTGACACACAGATGAGCCAATACAGTTGTATATGGTACAACGCTATTTTATTTAAACTTTCTATGTACAGTTTTGTCTTGATACTCTGCACGTGGGGATTCCCTGTTTGTGATGTTAAAACAGGTCGTGTCCGTGTCCTTGTCCCCAGACCTACTGCCCATCAGGTGTCGTGTTCGTGCTTTTATATGGTTCCTGTCTTTGTGTGTGATTGGTTGTGGTGTTGTGTGTTCTGATTTGTCTGTTGGTGTGTCCATCATGATGTGTGTGTTTGAATATCATGACACTTCCTTTTGACCATGGCTTCAATATCACGAGTCATCCAGGGTTCCCTACTTCTACCAGCCTTACCCTTCACTCTGAACCCTAGTTAACACACTTTTGAAAGACTCCCAGTTACCAGCTGTCCCCTTATCTGTAAACAGGCTCCCCCAATCAACTTTTGAAAGTTCCTGCATAATACCATCGAAATTGGCCTTGCCCCAAGTTAGAATTTTAACTTTTGGGCCAGAATTATCATTCTCCATAGCTATCTTAAAACGAATGGAATTATGGTCACTGGTCCCAAAGTGATCCCTCACTAACACTTCGGTCACCTTCCTTTCCTTGTTCCTCAAGAGGAGGTCAAGTTTTGTCCCCTCTCTAGTCGGGCCATCCACATATTGAATGAGGAATTCTTCCTGAATACACTCAACAGGTTTCTCTCCATCCAAACCCTAGTGCTTTGGCTGTCCCAGTTAATGTTGGGAAAGTTAAAGTCCCCTACTATTACCACCCTATATTTCCGGTAGCTATCTGTAATCTCCTTACATATATGCTTTTCGGTTTCCCGCTGACTATTTGGGGGCCTATAGTACAGTCCTATCAAAGTGATCTCACCCTTCTTATTTTTTAGTTCTACCCATATAGACTCAGTGGGTGAACCCTTGGATATATCCTTTCTCTGTACTGCTGTGATGTTGTCCCTAATCAAAAATGCAACTCCCCCTCCTCTTCTATCTCCTGTTCTATCTTTCCTGTAGCATCTGTACCCCGGAATATTGAGCTGCCAGTCCTGCTCCTCCTTTGACCATATTCCAGTAATAGCTATAATATCCCAGTCCCATGTACCTATCCATGCCCTGAGTTCATCTATCTTGCCCGTTAGGCCTCTTGCATTGAAATAAATGCAGTTCAATCTGTTTCTGTGCCTTCCACTTTTGTGCTTACTGGCTTTTGTTTCTATCCCTTCTTTACTACCCTCTGACTTCCTGATTGGTTCCCATCGCCCTGCCACATGAGCTTAAACACTCCCCAACAGCGCTAACAAATAAACCCCCTAGGACATTGGTTCCAATCCTGCTCAGGTGTACAGGGCTAAATCGCTGGTTTTGAAAGCAGACCAAGGCAGGCCAGCAGCACGGTTCAATTCCCATAACAGCCTCCCCGAACAGGCGCCGGAATGTGGCGACTAGGGGATTTTCACAGTAACTTCATTTCAAGCCTACTTGTGACAATAAGCAATTTTCATTTCATTTCATCCTCCAATTTGTAACGGTCCCACCTCTCCCAGAACCGGTTCCAATGTCTCAAAAATCTGAATCCTTCCCTCCTGCACCATCTCTCAAGCCACGCATTCATCCTGTCTATCCTGTCATTCCTACTCTGACTAGCACGCGGCATTGGTACTAATCCCGAGATTACTACCTTTTTAGTTTCGCTCCTAACTCCCTAAATTCAGCATGTAGGATGTCATCCCATTTTTTACCTATGTAGTTGGTGATTTGATTTGATTTATTATCACATGTACAGAAGTACAATGAAAAGTATTTTTCTGCAGCTGAGAGAACGTACACAGTACGTACATAGCAGACAAAAGAATAATCAACAGCGAACATTGACAAATGGTGCATCATGATTGGTTACAGTGTGGAAAAAGGTGCCAAACAAAGCAAATACATGAGCAAGAGCAGCATAGGGCATCATGAATAGTGTTCTTACAGGGAACAGGTCAGTCCGAGAGAGAGACATTGAGGAGTCTTGTAGCTGTGGGGAAGAAGCTGTTCCTATCTCTGGATGTGCGGGTCTTCAGACTTCTGTACCTTCTGCCTGATGGAAGGGTCTGGAAGAAGGCAATGCCTGGGTGGGCGGGGTCTCTGATAATGCTGTCTGCCTTCCTGAGGCAGCGGGAGGTGTATACAGAATCAATGTGGGGGTGGCAAGATTGTGTGATGCGTTGGGCTGAGTTCACCACACTCTGCAGTTTCTTCCGATCTTGGACCGAGCAGTTGCCATACCAGGCTGTGATGCAGCCAGATAGGATGCTCTCTATCGCACATCTGTAGAAGTTTGTGAGAGTCGATGCAGACACGCCAAATTTCTTTAGCTTCCGTAGGAAGTAGAGACGTTGTTGGGCTTTTTTAACTGTTGCATCAACTTGAGTGGACCAGGAAAGACTGTTGGTGATGGTGACCCCCCAGGAACTTAAAGCTATCGAACATCTCCACTTCGGAGCCATTGATGCAGGTGGGAGTGTGTGTCGTGCTAGCTTCCTGAAGTCGATGATCAGTTCCCAGGCCTTTCCAACATTTAGAGAGAGGTTGTTTTCGGTACACCAGGCAACCAAGTGATTTATCTCCCTCCTGTAATCTGATTCTTTGTTGTTTGAGATACGGCCCACTACAGTCGTATCATCCGCAAACATATAGATTGAGCTGGAGTCAAATCTTGCCACACAGTCATGTGTGTATAGGGAGTACAATAGAGGACTGAGCACACATCCTTGCGGGGCCGGTGTTACTGTGGAGGAGGTGCTATTGCCTATCCTGACAGATTGCGGTCTGTTAGTGAGAAAGTCGAGGATCCAGCTGCACAGGGAGGGTCAAGTCCAAGATTGCGGAGTTTGGTTATTAGCCTTGTCGGGATAATGGTGTTGAAGTAGAGCTGTAGTCCATGAACATGTGTCTCACGTAGGTGTCCTTGTTGTCGAGGTGTTCGAGTGTTGATTGCAGAGCCAGTGAGATAGCATCTGCTGTGGACCGGTTGTGGTGATAGGCAAACTGCAGTAGATCGAGACCATCTGGGAGGCTGCCAGTGATCTGTATCATGACTAGCCGCTCGAAGCATTTCATGATAACAGATGTCAGGGCCACCGGTCGGTAGTTGTTGAGGCAGGCTACCTTGTTCTTCTTTGGTATTGGTATTATGGGGTCTTCTTGAAGGAGGTGGGAACCTCAGAGTGGAGGAGTGAGGTGTTGAACATATCTGCGAATACACTCACCAGCTGGTCTGCGCAGGCCCTGAGTGCTCGCCTAGTGACTCCGTCGGGGCCCGTCGCTTTCCGCGGGTTCACTTTCAAGAAGGCAGCTCTTACCTCTGAGGCTGTAATAGTGGGTATGGGTGTGTCCAGGGCTGTTGGGGCGGGTAGCACTGATACATTGCTTGACTGCTCAAAGCGGATATAGAACTCCTTCAAATCATCGGGTCGGGATGCTCCAGCCCCAGATATTCCACCTGGCCTTGCTCTGCAGGCTGTGATCTTGTGTTGGCCCTGCCATTACCATCATGGGTCAGTGTCATTGGTCTGGGACTCTAGTTTGATGCGGTATTGTCTTTTTGCATCCCTGATGGCTTTCCGTACATCGTACCTGGTTTTCTTATATAGGTAAGGGTCGTCAGACTTGAACACCTCCGTCCGGAACTTCAGAAGGGAGTGAACCCTTTGGTTGAGTCAGGGTTTCAGATTGGGGAATACCCCTATTGTCTTTTTGGTACACAGTCCTCGACAACTTACTGATGAAGTCTGTGACGGTGGTTGCGTTCTCGTCCAGGTTAGCTGCCGCAGTCCTGAATGGCGCCTGTATGCACCACGACAGCTGGCTGTTCACCCTTCCCCTTTAAAATATCCTGCAGCTGCTCTGAGACATCCTTGCACCCGGGAGGCAACAACCCTTCCTGGAGTCTCATTTGCTTCCTCAGAAACGTCTGTCTACTCCCCTTACAGTCGAATCCCCTATCACTATAGCTCTACCACTCTTTTTCCTGCCCTCCTGTGCAGCAGAGCCAGCCACGGTGCATGTGATTTATTTTTCTTTTAAGTTAATAAATATTCTTTGTTCATTGTTCACCAATTACTGGACTATTCCTCCCTGATTCACATATTTTTCTCATAGTATACCAAATTGACAATGTACACCAGGAAGAACCGATTTTCCAAATTATCCTTCTTTTTGGGATGCCCTCAAATTTAACATCAGTGGAGTTCTTAACACATTGAATTAACTTGTGGCATCATTCTGGTTATCAATTTCTATTTGATATTACAGCCTTTATAAGGAAAATTATACAGTAATAGACATTTTTCACTTTTGGATGTAAACAGTGGGCAGTGGATGTTCCACTTCAGCACAAGGAGGCAGTCACCAATATCTGCAGAGATACAAGAATATTTCTTCAGCTGCAGTCTAGATTCCATAGTGCAAAGGACATCATAAGGAACAGACATCTAACATTTCAAGCGTCTCAGCACCATGGTCTGACCGACACAAGCAGGAAATGTCACAGCCACCAGACAAATCATTGAATTCAAAACATGAACTTGAATGCGTGCTTCCTCCTGCATACTTGTAACTGCTGCAGTATGTATGAATGAGCTGTATCTTTGGCAACAAAGTTAGGCCCAAGTTGGTTTCTTGCCAAATATAGCAACCATGCTTGGTGATGTCAATGAGTATTTCCTATGCACGAGCTGGTCTGCTCAAACAGCAATTCAGATGTACATACCACTCAAATTTATTCTGATATTTTTCATGCAGTATTAATGTTGCAGTCGAAAGAAGCCTAAGTAGGAGCAATGGGCTGTCGATAAAGAGAAAAGAATGAGGTTACAAGATTACCACGAGGAGCGATCGGTCAGCACGGTGGCACAGTGGTTAGCACTGCCGCTTCACAACTCCACGGACCCAGGTTCAATTACGGCCTCAGGTGTGGAGTTTGCACTTTCTCCCCGTGTCTGCGTGGGTTTCCTCCGGGTACTCCGGTTTCGTCCCACAGTCCAAACATGTGGAGGTTAGGTGGATTGGCCACGGTAAATTGCCCTTTGTGTCCAAAAAGATAAGGTGGGTTGCTGGGTTATGGGGATAGGGTGGAGGTGTGGGCATAAACACTGTGCTATTACCAAGGGCTGGTGCAGACTCGATGGGCTGAATGGTCACCTTCTGCACTGTTAATTCTATGATTCTATGATTCTAAGAATGGTGTGCCAAATTACGTTTTTGCACAATGACCTGGCAATTGAAAATTTCTGTGACTCAATTCTTATTTTGTGCTTTATATTTCCTTTCAAAATAATTCAAGGGCAATGGAGCTTGTGCTACTAATTGAGAAATGGTGTAGCAACCTCAGGTGAGGAGCTGGTGTGCTGGTAATTGTGAAGATCCAAACTTCACTCTCCTAGTTGCTTATTTCTGCTAAAAAATACTGTTTCGTTCTGACAAGAGCCAAAAGGACTTGAAATGTTAACTCTGCTTTCACTCCTTATAAATACTTCCAGACCTGTTGAGTTTTTCAGCATCCTCCGTTTTTGTTTCAGATTCCAGCAGCCGCAGTAATTTGTTTATTTGCTTCTTTCTGCTGTTGGCTTCACAAAAACAGGGCTTTGTCCTTGGCATCCCCCTTTATAGGAACTTGCTATTAGGAACTATGTCCATTAAACCCACAACAGAAAGCTTGTCTTGACATTACAAGTGCAAAAGAAAAAGCACCCTTTTAACGGAATAATACATGTTAATTATTGCCAATCAATCTCACCAGTGCCAACATTTCTTTAAATAAATTAAAGTACCCAATTTATTTTTCCAATTAATGGGCAATTTAGTGTGGCCAATCCACCTACCCTGCACAACTTTGGTTTGTGGTGGCGAAACCCACGCAAACACGGGGAGAATGTGCAAACTCCACACGGACAGTGACCCAGAGCCGGGATCGAACCTGAGACCTCGGCGCCGTGAGGCTGCAGTGCTACCCACTGCGCCACCGTACTGCCCTGGTGCCAAAATTAATGATTACAAGTGTGGAGTCTCATTCCTTCTGCTTTTGAATTTTGAGGAGCATTTAAAAATATCTCATTTTCCCTTTTCTCTCTTTAACACTCTTTCTTTCTTTATTTCTCTTCATTACTAGATCTGACATTGAATTCTCCTTCCTTTTCATTGTTCATCTCCCAGTGCTTCAACCTAATTAGTTACGAAGATAGTCTGTTGGTGGCTTTATTCACTCAGCTCAGACTTTCAGAAACCTGGAGGGCATTTTTTGTTCTTGCAGCTGATGTATACAGGGGTTATATCTTACTAATAGCAGATAACATCAGAAACAATGTGGCAGCAAATTGTGGCCAATTGACTTTAGCTTCATTTATTTTTACTTTGGACTCGATGGCTTGACTAAAAAACAATAAATGCATGGGTAAGAGGAGTACCTTGTTTTTATTTTTATTTTAGTTCTTAACAAACCTGCTCTAAATGGACTGTACTGTAAATGTGTGCTTTGTGCACTAATGCACTAGTCTCTAACTTTTACCCACCAGGTGAATCCAAAATTGAAGTCTCAATGATAGATGCTGGTGGCTTTTGTGCTTACTTGGGCTTCCACGAATCTATTATCTCTCTATAGTACTGTTAGTTCTGAATCTGTGCCAGAACTTTGGAGAGATTTTCCCCCTTTAAGGGTGTTCCCTTTTTAATGTCCTTTCCTATTATGTGTGGCAATAATAGACATGAGCCTGGCATCCACATGAGATTTAAGTGAATATTCATCACTGTTACATGCATGCATATTTCTGTACAAGTGCAAGTAACCTAACACAAAATGTTTTACTGCCGTCCAATATTTTAATTACTTGGTCCTACTTGTCTGGATACTGTCTCCAAGCATATTGCTTATTACTGCACCATTGAAGTGTGGAGAGCATCTGTGGGACGTTTCACACTGTGTCATCTCGCAGCATCACTCAGTTAATGGCCAAGTGAAGACTTCCGATAATCATGTTGGTGAAAATCGCAGCTATCTGGATGATAAATGTTATTTTTGAGAGTTTCATTCATTTTGAGTTATTGCAATTAGCATATAACTTGAATTTTATCTATAGTCCCCCTGTCCATGGAAAGGCAATTTCACTTACCCAGATATCTACGTCTCAACTCATAGTAATGCTCAAGGAACGTACAAAGATAGCTTTTAAGTTTCTACAGCGATGACTTTGTTCTCAGTTTTTATGTGTTAGTCAGACAGAGAAAAGCTACAAGAGACTTGAATTTTGGAAAAAGATTGACTGTGTTCATTAGTTTTAAAAAAGTATTCATCAAATTGAAACATTTTTCTAGTATTTCTTAAGCTTTGCTAGCTCCTTGTGTTGTAAAAGATAAATAATTTCTAAGTATCATGCTGAATTACAATATAAGTAATATTCTTAACCATTTCTTTTCACTGTATTTATAGTTTGTACTAACTTTTTGCAATTTATAGAAATGACTTGAATGAATGTACAGAATTATCAGTTGTTAAATTTGCTGATGATGCAAAGATAGGTAGGAAAGTAAATTGTTGGGGACGGTACGATGGCGCAGTGGTTAGCACTGCTGCATATGGCGCTGAGGACCCGGGTTTGATCCCGTCCCCAGGTCACCGCCTGTGTGGAGTTTGCACATTCTCCCCACGTCTACGTGGGTTTCAGCCCCACAACCCAAAGATGTGCAGGTTAGGTGCATTGGCCACACTAAATTGCCCCTTAATTGGAAAAGAATAATTGGGTACTCGACATTTATTTAAAAAAAGGAAAGTAAATTGTGAAGAGGACCTAAAAAGGTTACAAAGGGACATTGATAGGTTAACTGAGTGGGAAAGTCTGTGGCAAACGGAATATTATGTGGGCAAAATTGTCCATTTTGGTAGGAAAAATAAAAAAGAAGTCTACTATCTAAATGCTGTGGCATTGCAGAACTCTGCGGTGCAGAAGGATCTGGGTATCCGAGTGCATGAATGACAAAAGGCTAGGACACAGTGAAACAAGTAATTAGGAAAGCTAATAAAATGTTATTATTTGTTTTGAAGGGTATTGATTACAAAAGTAGGGAAGTTATGCTTCAGTTGTGTAGGGCACTGGCGAGACTTCCTTCAGGGTATTGTGTACAGTACTGGTCTCCTGATTTAAGGAAAGATGTAAATGCATTAGAGGCAGTTCAGAAATGTTTACTGTACTAATACCAGGAATGGCCATGTTGTCTTGTGAGGAATTGTTGGAGAGATTGGGGTGGGATTCTCCGTCCCACTGCACCAGTTCTCTGGTGCGGCGTACCCCCACCGGCAGCGGGATTCTCCGTCCTACCCTTGGAAGTCAAACACAGTCATCAGCAACTTAGGCAAAGAAAACTTTCACTCCCTTATTCTATTTACAAGAGCCTCAAGGGCATGACCATTCAAACAGAATATTGTCCTGCTGAATTTATATGCTCCCTCACATGCAATTGTTTTGACTGCAAAAGTTGTCTCTCGTTGCATTTAAGAATCTTGTCAGCTTGGTGAAAAATGATTCAGCAGCATTTTCTCAGGCACATACTGACTGACTTGCTGATTCACTGAGCAGTTCACAAGATGTGCCGACATGCTTTAAATAGGATCCAGGATTTTAATGGCAGGGACCACTCTTTGTCAATCAAAAATTATCCACCTGACAGTCCATTTTCTGTTACCAGTCGACCGGCAGAATACCATATGATCGTATTGAGACGAGTATTTCTTTTTCAAGTCAATTCAATCAAAAAATCATAGAATCTCTACAGTGCAGAAGATGACCATTTGGCCCATTGAGTGTACACCAACCCTTGGAAAGAGCACTCTACCTCGGCCCACTCTCTCACCCTATTCCTGTAACCCCACACCCCCACCTAACATTTGGACACAAAGGGACAATTTATAATGACCAATTCACCTGACCTGCATATCGTTGGACTGTGAGAGGAATCCAGAGCACCCGAAGGAAACCCAAGTAGATACAGGGAGAACATACAAACCCCACATGGACAGTCACCCAAGGTGGGAATTAATCCCTGGTCCCTGGTACTGTAGATTGTTCATTGAAGCCAAACAAAATTAGGTAACCCACGCAGACACGGGGAGAACATGCAGACTCTGCACAGACAGTGACCCAAGCCAGGAATCGAACCATGGTTCCTGGTGCTGTGAAGCAATGGTGCTAACCACTGTGCTTCAATGCTGCCCATCATATTTTGGATGTAAAGGAGTGTGTCTTCTTATCCTTGGAGTTTGGATTCCAATTAAATAATTCAGTAGCAAGATTTTGAGGGTTTAAACATAAAGAAGGCTGTTTATTCTCACAGTCTTAGCCCAAATTAAATGCAACATCTTACCTCATTCTCAACTATGCACTCATAAACACAAAGATTAGTTACAGATAAAGATAGTGCATGTTTACAGATGCCTGTTTTATGATCTCTGGTCTTCTATATGGCAGACCATTATTCTTTTGATGGATTCATCGACATATAGTTGAAGTGACAGTGTTCTTCTACAGCAAATATTCACAGCAGGTTGTGAGCTTTCTGTCGTCAAATTTATAACAGGTTGATTCTCAGGTGAACTTCAAAAAACAGAACAGGTTAAGTACGTTGGCAGCATGATAGTATCGAGTGTGATTTACAGACTGGCTGATCTGATGTTTCTGATGGACATGGTGGATCTATCTACAAGCAGCTTTTAGCTGATTTTTAAAAACAGATAACACCATGGCTCCCTCACTACTTCACTTTTGGCAAGCCTGTAAGTCATTTTCCAAACAATGGGTTGGTGTTGATGTTGACTCCATACCCCGTGTTGTATTTTAACACTTCCAAAGTCTACCCTGTGTAACTTGGATGCGGAACACCATCATGATGCAATGGGAGGGTGAGAGGAGTCTTTCACTTCCAACTGCCAACAAGTGAGTTTTGACATTTCCTTTTGTTCAGCTTGAAACAAGGGAACAGACAGTCTGGGAAGCCCCATAAACCTCTGTGTGGCCCATCCTCAAATAGAAATGTGAAAATTCCCTGGATGGATGTGAATGTCCATATTTAATTAAAGATTTGCTTGATATTTGGTAATGTAAGTAGCTCAAATATCAAAGGTAACATGATTTGCCACAGGCATTTTAACGGTTGTTAAAATATAAAATTAATTTGAAGATCAGAAAGTGATAGCTGGCGCTAGCCAAGACATAAGAGTTGAAAAGCTGTGCTGAACAGTTTGCCTGACCTTTAGAAGCGTCAGCATCACAGAGGCAGCAGCCAACAATCAAACTCTCAAGAGCTGGGCTTCAGCACTGGGGATGTCCTCACGACCATAGGGTGAGTGTGTGGCTCAGGGGTGGGATCTGAGCACGGTCTCCCTAATGTTCCCGGCAGGAGTCTGGGGTCTAGGGGCTCCTGCTGTGGATGGAGATAAGTGTGCAGAGTGAGATTTTCCAGGACAACCAGCTCGGTGGATGGCACTCTGAGAGAAGTCAGGGCACGTAAGGATGGGGTGGCTTGGGGGAATTTGAGGGTACTAGGGTGGAAGTCCGAACTGATTGTCGGTCCGCTCTCCTACTCCAATTCCTTACTGATAGAACAATATGGCAGGTGTTCTTGGTCCCACAGAGGCTGCCCTCGCAATGTTGGTGGTAGCCGAGGCAGACAGTTACCAGAGAAAGTGGCAGCAACGTTCAGGCAGGCTGGAGGTGGCACCCCCATGTTCAAGGTGCGGCCACACACCCTGAAGGCCCGGCTGCCCATGAGGTCCAGGAACCAAGGGGGGATTGCCAGCGACGTCCCAAGGTGTACAGATGTTGTTTGTCTTTTGAGAAGATGACGGACAGCATGTGCCACACGAGATTCCATCTCAACAAGACATTGCGGCACCTGTGCCACTTCCTTCTGATTTTGGCACCCTTTGGAGGAAGAGGACACCCGCTCCCAGTGGCAGCGAAAGTCAACGCATCCCTAAACTTCTATGTAATCGGTTCATTTCAGGGCTCGAGCAGGGACTTGTGTGGAATTTCCCAAGCTACGCTCAACAGTGCATCCATGAGGTTATATATGCCCTATATGTCCAGGCATCAGACTTTATCAACTTTGAGCTGGACCACGCCCACCAAGATGCTTGGGCTGCAGGATTCTCTGCCATCACCAGGATACCCCAGGTCCAGGGAGCAATAGATGTGGCACACCTGTCATCCTTCATTAACAGGAAGGGGTTCCACTCGCTGAATGTTCAATTTGTGTGTTGACTACCACCTCAGTATCATGCACGTCTGTGCACGCTTCCCAAGGAGAGTGCATGACAGCTACATCCTGGGACACTCGGAGATCCCAGGTGCCTTCGAGGACCATCGCAGGATGACAGGTTGGCTCTTAGAGAATAAGCGATACCCGCTGAGGCCCTGGCTGATGACACCAGTGCAGAGGCCGGATATCGAGGCGGGGATCCGATATAACGAGGCCCATGCTGCCACCCATGCTGTCATTGAGCAGTGCATCAGGCTGCTCAAAATGCAGTTCCCATGCCTGGAGGCGCTTTGCTGGCGCACTGTCCAGAGAATCTCCCGCTTTGTGATGGTCTGCTTTGCCCTCCACGACATGGCACAGCAGCAGGGCGACATGCTGGAGGAGGAGGAAACAATAACCTGACAGCCTTGTCCTGGCAACAATTGAAGGAGAGGTTGAGGGTAAAGACAGAAGAGGGAGAAAATTCAGATGTGTGATTAACAATAAGATGTGGCCTGAGGAAGGCTTGACAAAAACTAAAGAAGAAACTAGGTGATGCCAACGGTCCCACTGAGAATATGGTGACAATGCACGATAATAACAAAATCCAAAAAGATAGAACTCAGAAGGAAGCCATTCAACCCATTCGTCTTGTGCTGGCTCTTCATATAGAGCTATCCAATTAATCCTCTTGCCCTGCTCTTTCCCCACAACCCTGTTTTTTGTTTCCTTCAAGTATTTATCCAATTTTTCATCCAAATCCAGGATTGGTTCTGTGAGAGGCCACTGAAAGGAACTTGACAGAATTGCAACTATTTTGCTTATTCTCAAACATATACATTGTGTAAGTTTAATCTTGTGTTTTTAATATTGCTCACTATCTTACTACATTATTTTTCTTGTAATTAAATCCATTAGAACATGATAGTCTGTCACGAGGTATTTACCCCTTTATGGATTCTATCCCAGTTAAGAGGTAAATGTTATTCCTGTGCCACATATATGGCTGCACCTTTAATTTTACAGGAGATCCATGTTAACTGTCTTTCTGCCAAGTGCACAAACTGAAGGAGAAAGCCCCAAACCATAACAATTGATGGCTTGCAAACCAAATGGGCTGTTAAAGATTACGTTAAATTAAATTACCTGAAGTAAATAACAGTTACTAGGCAGGTAATTCAATATTGACAGAGTGAAATTAAAGCAGCACTGAAGCTGAAATGTGGGCATTGCCAATAAAAGAGAAACAAATGGCACAGGTACAAACCGTTTGTTTTACAGAGGTGAGAAGGAGGTGGGGGAAGGGGATCAACGACACAAGAATGAACGGGGAAGAAAGAAACACCGATTCAAGTACGTGGTGGCAAAAAGAAACAATGCTAACGGGGACTTGTGTTGGCAGAGTCTTGATTTCCCTTAAGATTGATAAGCGGGCGAAAGCATTGTACTACAGATTCTGGAAATTTGAAATAAAAACAGCAATTCAGGCAGCATCTGAGCAGGGAGGTACAGCGTTAATGTTTCCGGTCAACGATGACAGGTTGATTATAGCAGATGAGATGAATGAATCAATCAATTTGGGGTAGAACTTAATTGGGCAGCGAAGAGCCCACCAACCACAGCAAATTCCGATGACACCCCTGCAAACCAGGGGTGGGAATCCCGCCCCCGCCGGTTGCCAAATTCTCCGGGCCCCCCCGGCGATTCTCCGGCCCGGATGGGTTGAAGTCCCGCTGCTGGAATGCCTGTCCCGCCGGCGTGGATTAAACCACCTCTCTTACCGGCGGGACAAGGCGTGGGCGGGCTCCGGGGACCTGGGGGAGGGCGTGGGGCGATCTGGCCCCGGGGGGTGCCCGTACGGTGGCCTGGCCCGCGATCGGGGCCCACCAATCCGCGGGCGGACCTGTGCCGTGGGGGCACTCTTTTCCTACCGCCTTCGCCATGGTCTCCACCATGGCGGAGGTGGAAGAGACCCCCTCCACTGCTCATGCGCCGCCCGGCAATGTCATTTCCGCGCCAGCTGGCCGGGCACCAAAGGCCTTTCCCGCCAGCTGGCGGGGCGGAAATCAGTCCGGCGTGGGCCTAGCCCCTCAAGGTTAGGGCTCGGCCACTCAAGATGCGGAGGATTCCGCACCTTTGGGGCGGCGCGATGCCGGACTGATTTGCGCCGTTTTTGGCGCCGGTCAGCGGACATCGTGCCGATTACGGAGAATTTTGCCCCTGATCTGCAAAAAGCCTAGTGGAGTAAATGGCGGAATTCTCCATTTTCTAGACAAGGTGCGGTGGCAGGCACTTCCGGTGGCAACCGCTGGGCAGAATGGCAGGATCCGGTGCCAGATTCTGCGCTTGGAAGCTCAATAATTATGCACAGGTGAGTTCACCCAGAATCACCTGCTAGGCCGTCAGCTGTTTTGTCCGCCCGCCACCAACAAGCAGGTTCGAACATCCAGGCATCATATGTAAATGCCAGTCCAGCAAACTCACATCACCTGCTCTAAACCACCTGTCTTCATCAGACTGTGAAGGATGTCCGGAACCCAGCCTCAAGAAGAAGTCAGTACCTGAATTCAACCACCATCTCTCCGAACGTTCACATGCAAGGTGCTTATGCCCACTTGGAATGCTACCCACCACATCTGGAGTTTTGGTGCATCCCCGTTCAGTAAACAATGTGATATCTCTTAGATCTCATTGTTTGTGAGCTTATCATGTAGCCTTGTTGGTGTCCAGCTTGTCTCCCCTCAGTCTTTCCTCTGCCTTCCATTGTGCGTTATCTTCATCTACCTCCTTGCCCCTCTGCCTGCCATCATGCCCTCTTGCCCTTCCGTTCCCAACCCTTGTACAGCACTTCTTCCACATTGCCCCCTTTGTCTTCATTAGCACTGCCTCCCTCCTCACCTCGAACTTCAATACATTGGAGTGGAGGATCCATGAGTCATGCAGTACAGTTCTGTCCATAAAGAGTTGCTCAACATGGAGCTGGAGGACATGAAGCAGTCTGCCCCAGCAGTTTGGCATTCAGCAAACCTCGAGTGGAGCAGCGCTATGGCACGTAGGCTATGTATGTTGGACTCACCTTAAAGTCTCAAACAACCCTTTTTCAAACGGGTTTGACGCCAACATGATTTCCCGCTGGTATCAAGCGTGATGGAAGGCCTGAGGAGATCCTGGCAAGCAACTGTTTTAATGAGCAATGAGATACAAATGGAATTCAGTCCAGGAAAACAGACCGGCCATTAACACGCTGTTGAGAATTCCAAACTGCTTTCATGTCAGTGGGTTTCTAACTATTCGGGCAGGATTCTCCCGCAATTGGCGGGATGGCCCGACCTCGACACCAAGAATGGCGCGAACCACTCCGGCGTCGGGCCAACCAGAAGTTGCGGAATCCTCCGCACTTCCGGGGGCTAGGCCAGCATCGGAAGGGTAGGCGCCGCACCAACCGGCAACGAAGGGCCGGTGGGAGTTGGCGCATGCGCAGAGCCGCCGGTGTGGTTCTGCGCATGCACAGACCAACCGGCGTGTTCCTGAGTATGTGCAGGGGGATTCTTCTCCGCGCCGTCCATGGCAGAACCCTACAGAAGCCGGTGCGGAAAGAAGGAGTGCCCCCACAGTACAGGCCCACCTACAGATCGGTGGGTCACGATCGCAGGCCAGGCCACCGTGCCCCCCCCCCCTCCCCCCTGGGCTGGATCCCCCCGCGCCCCCTAGAGGACTCCACTAGACGGCCTACCAGCCAGGCCCTGCCGTGTGGGACCATGTCCATTTCACTCCGGCGGGACTGGCCAGGAACTAACGGCCGCTCGGCCCATCGGGGCCCGGAGAATTGCTGGGGGGGGGGATTCACGCCGCCCCCCGGGATTCTCCGACACAGCGGGGGCTCAGAGAATCCCGCCCGAAACTCTCGCTGGATTCTCCACTCCCACCAGCCGCCAAACCTGCCGCGGGTGGGATGGGAGAATTCTACTCAAAGTTTCTACTCTGAGACCTGCTGCTGGGGCTCTGAGTTGCCCCAGGGTTATTAAATCACTGTACGTTCTACTGTTGGGAGAATATACCACCCCTGAGAGTTGTCAGCAGTTCTGCAGTACCAGCAGCAATGCTGAGAATGTTGGCACTGCTGCACATAGCCTCCACAGTAGATCAAAGACATTGGGCAGGATGGGGGTTAGCAGGAAGGAGTACCCTGACTGGGTGGTAGGTAGGTATTGACAGTAAGGGCAGAAGCTGACACAGGCCACATTCCTTTTTTCACGGAAACATTGCTTTCCCTTCACAAATGCCACTTCGAAACTGGATCCCTAAGTGATTAAATGTTTCAGTATTTCCAATTTTAATTGCACTCACCCTGCTCAGTTTAACAAGGTTAGTTAGTATTTTACGTGGCAGATTCGCAAACCTGTTTCTGATAATATAAACATGCGTCGGAAACTAGTAATTTTCACTTGCAAAATACAATTCTTCTGCAGTAATTGCACGACTGTTGGAAACGTTACTGACATCTAGAAAATTGCACGCAAGGGTACTATTGTCAGAAAGAAAACCATCTCAACTGGTTAATCACTTCAATAAAGAAAGCGCCGTAGTGGCTTGGTGGAAGAAATGATGAGACAGTGGCAGAGAGGAAATTAAAATTGCACCAAGTGACACATTTCAATGGAAATCAACAGTATTTGCCAAAATAGTAAGTGTCAAGGTTGGAATAGCTAGTTATTATTTTTTTTAAATGACAGCATAATAGTCGGAATCCTGGAAAAGCTCTGGAAATTCTGAATGCTTCAGAAAATGTCAAACTGCTCTGGCAAATCAAAGTGTCAAGGTATGATCCATGTGTCTAGAAAAGTTAAGTATTTTGGAAAGCTCTGATAGAAAATGAGGATGTTGGACAATTCCTTTTTGGAAAATGAATGGAAGGTGGGATATTTCTTTACAAAATTGTGCAAGTATCATAAATCCTTGCAAAGAAGTAAAAGCAAAACACTGACTGCCTACGCAGGAGGGAAAATTAAGTCAGTGAGATAGATCCTTCCACAAAATCCATGGTTAAATGTAATCATCTTCTTAAATTTGGCATCACCAAGACAGGCAGATTATTGCCTTTTCAGAGACAGGCATCCCGAAAGGTGGGATGATTGCTTTTCTGACCCGCAGTGAGTAATGTCCTCTTCGTTAGAATGATACAGCACAGTAGGAGACCATTCTGCCCATCATTCTAGTGCCAGTTATTGTAAACCTATCCAATTAGCCATACTCATCCAGTCTTTTATGCATAGAGCTCCAAATATTTCTTATTAAATTATTTAACCAATTCCTTTTTGAAAGTTGCTTCAATTAGATCCACCCTCTTTCACCAATACCTTTTACATCAACATAACGCACAGAGTACGTTTTTTCTTCATGTTGTTTCTAAGGGCTCGATTTAACCAAATGGGAGCCATGACCCATAGTGAGCTCATTTAGCCGCGTGTTTCCCAGTGCTCACACAGCAGAGATGCACAACGCTATCGAACGTGACTCCAGTTAGGTACGGGGGGCGGGATTCTCCGACCCCCCGCCGGGTTGGAGAATCCCCGGGGGCGAAGTGAATCCCGCCCGGCCGCTCCGACGCCGGCTGCCGTATTCTCCGGCGTCGATTTTCATGCGGGGTGGGGATTACGCCACGCCAGCCGGGGGCCGTTGGCAGCGGCCCCCCCAGCAATTCCCCAGGCCCCGTTGGGCCAAGCAGCCGTCAGTTTCTGGCCAGTCCCATCAGCATGGATTGGACATGGTCCCACACGGCGGGACCTGGCTGGTAGGCCGGCTGGTGCGGTCCTCGAGGGGCGCGCGGTGATCCGGCCCGGGGGGGGGGGGGCGAGGGCGGCACCCACGGTGCCCTGGCCCGCGATCGGGGCCCACCAATCTGCGGGCGGGCCTGTGCTGTGGGGGCACTCCTTCCTTCCGCGCTGGCTCCTGTAGGGCTCCGCTATGGCTGGCGCGGAGAAGACACCCCCCTGCGCATGCGGCAGAATATGCTGACTGGTCTGCGCATGCGTTAAACCACACCGGCAGTTCTGCGCATGCGCTAACTTGCGCAGTTCCTTTGCCGCCGGCTGGCACAGCATCAACCCCTCCGGTGGCAGCCTAGCCCACGGAAGTGCGGAGTTTTCCTCAACTTCTGGTTGGCCCGTTGCTGGAGTGGTTCGCGTCATTCTAGGCGCCGGCATCGGGCCAAATCGCCAATTGCGGTGAATCCCGCCCGGGACCTCAGCGGGGAATGCACGGCCGAGGCCACACTTAGTTTCGCTTCCTGCACTGAGGAGCCCAACTTGCCGAAACTCCTCAGTGCAGGGAGAGATCGGGATGCCATTTTTAAATGATGGCCTGATAGATCATAGATCATAGTTAATAGATCATAGGATTTACTGTGCCCTTGACATGACCCCTGAGCTCTCCCACGCAACCCACTGTAAGAGGTCCCCAGCAACCTCCCCCCCCCTCCCCCTCCCCCTCCCCCTCCCTCACCTCCCCAAGTGGGGAACCCCCAGCTTGATCACTGCCATGCATAAAATGCCAGCTTGGCAGTGCCAGCCTGGCACCCTGGCAGTGCCTTGCCAGCTGCCAGTGACATTTGGGCATCATGGCAGTGCCAGGCTGACACCCAAGTGGCACTGATAGGATGCCAGGCTTAGACTACCAGGGTGCCAGGCTGGGACTCCCAACGTGCCACTCTGCCCAGAGGGCATGCACCTGAGGGCCTCCAATCCCTTGGGAGACCCCCACGAGTGCCGTTCCACCTAGTCCCCATTTATGGCGAACGGCGCTCGTCTGAGCTCTCCAAGATGAAGAGGAGAGATCCCAAAGTCTTGGTTATTTCACGGAACTGCATATTAGAGTGAGACTAGCTGTCTTGCTCTAATATGCAGATTTGCCAAAATTTGATCCCGCACACAAAGGGCGGGTTTCACATTGCGACATCTCGCAAGATTGCGTTGGATTCCGCAAGGTGTGGTGAGCCAGGTAGATCCTGACAGCTGGGCCTCCCGTTATTTACCAGCCACAATGTGCCACAACCTGCTGCTTTTCAGGTGCAGCATGACCAGTAGATTGTGCCACATGTTTTTGTTAATTATGCCAAATCTATGTCGTCTGGAGCCTACTGCTCCTGGAAACAGTTTCAACCTAATTACTCTATCCAAACCTTTCACCCTAATAAAATCTGATTTCTACCTCTCGATTCATCAGAATGCATGTGATTAAGATTCTTTAATCTATCCACATACCTGAAGCCTTTCATCAAAGTACCAATATAAACATAGAAAATAGGTGCAAAATCTGCACAGAATATTACAGGTGTAGTCTCACTGAGGCCCTGTGCAGCTCCAATAAGGCATCCTTGGTTTTGTATTCAGAGTCTCTTGCCATGAGACCAACATACCATTTGTCTTCTTAATTGCTTGCTGCACCTACATGCTTTCATTCAGTGATTGGTGTACAAGGACACCCAGGTACTTTTGTACATCAACATTTCCCAATCCATCACCATGGAAATTATACTGCTTTTCCTACTGAAGTGGATAACTTCACATTTAACTATGTTATATTACAGCTGCCATGTATTTTCCCACTCACTCAACTTGTCTAAATCACTCTGAAGCCTCTTTACATCCTCCTCCCAACGCATATTTCCACCAAGTTGTGTGTCAACAGCAAACTTGAAAATATTACATTTGGTTCCCTCATCCAGGTCATTGGTATATATTATGGATAGCTGTGGCCCAAACACTGATCCCTGGAGGACCCAATTTGTCACTGCCTGCCAATCCAAAAAAGACAAAATTATTCCTACTCTGTTTCCTGTCTGCTCGCCAATTCTCAATCCATATTAATATATTACCCACAATCCCATGTGCTATCATTTTGCAGACAAGCCACTTATGTGGTACTTTTTCAAAAACTTTCTGAAATAATAGTAACAATAATCTTTATTGTCACAAGTAGGCTTACGTTAACACTGCAATGAAGTTACTGTGAAAAGTCCCTAGTCGCCACATTCCGGCGCCTGTTCGGGTACATGGAGGGAGAATTCAGAATGTCCAAATTACCTAACAAGCACGTCTTTCGGGACTTGTGGGAGGAAACCGAAGCACCCGGAGGAATCCCACGCAGACACAGGGAGAACGTGCAGAGCTCGCACAGACAGTGACCCAAGCCAGAAATCGAACCTGGGACCTTGGAGCTGTGAAGCAATAGTGCTAATCACTGTGCTATCACGCAATCCAAGTGCATCACATCCATTAGCTATTCTGCTAGTTACATCCCCAATAAACTCCAGTAGGTATGTCAACAATGGTTTCCCTTTCAGAAATCTATGTTGATTGTGTCTAATCCTGGTGATATTTTCTAGGTGCCCTGTTATCTCATGGTGGTAAATCTTGGGTCTCCAAGGCCTTATACATCCTTCCTAAAGTTTGGTACCTAAAATTGCCATCAATACTCCAGCTGAAGCCTACTCAATGTTTTAGAGCGTTATACTTGTGCATCTGTTTATAAAATGGTAAGAGTTCTACTTATCTTCTTAACAGCTTTCTCAGCTTGTCCTGTCATTGTCATGGTCTTGTGTATATACACCCTAGATTTCGTATTGTTCCTGCACATGTTTAAACTTGTCCAATTATGTACATATCACCTCTTTTCAATTTTTCTGCCGAAATGTGTTAAATTTCCACTGCTGTGTTACATTTCAACTGCCCTTGTCACCAGTCTCAGTTCTCCTGAACTGATCCATTGTTTACTCTATGTTCAAGCTTTACGTCATCTGCCAGCTTTGAATTTCTGCTCTGTACCTCCAAGTGCAGGTTATTGCTATTTATCCATATGATCATTGACCCATAACTTCCTGTCCGATTCCAGTCTTAAGTCGATTGTCCGCCACATGTGCGCGACACGACGAGCCGGAATTGCGGATGCACGGGCATGTGTGCTGGAAGTGTGGCACGTTTAAACTCCCTGTCCATTTTTTTTTAACCTCCTTGACTTGATGCGCTGAACCTGCGCATTTCCAGGGACAGCACTAACTGGGCCGACTTGCTCTGATGTTACGTAAGTTTGTACACTATTTTATTTGCACTTTTTTTTCTTCGGTTCAGGATCATCAAGCAGGAAACATCGGGAGCCATTTTTTGGGTAAGTTAATGTTTCATATTATTAGTGTTCAGCATTTACAAATATGTTTAAAATGCAAAAAAATGAAAGGTAGATTTCCTTTTATATTTTTTAAAATGTATTTTGGCGTGAGGCTGTTAATTCCATTAAAAAGGTACTTTACTGTATAATGTGAGTTTGGAGTCACGGAAAGTGAAATAATTTTTCAAAAATTTTTGTTTGTCATGTGGATGTTATTTCATTAAAGAAACTATAATGGATAGATGGGTTTGTAGAACATATAATCTTCGGCGATCACTCACTCACAAGCATGGCTGTCCAGCTAAGATACTCCTTGTTACTGGTCACAGGTTCTGTGGGTCCTTATGTGGTTGATGAGCCCAATCTTAGAGCCGCATCTTCAATCACTTACTTGGCAGGAGTTTCTAAAAGGTGGGATCGGTCGTTGGACTCTAGGTCACGGGTATTCCTTTCTCAGGCTCATTTTCCAGGTCTCCTCTTGCCGTCAGGTGTTCTCGAGGAATAGTGTCTCCTCAATCAAGAGGTTCCTCAAAGCAGGTTTCTTCTGAGCAGGGGTCTCCCAGGCATTGACATCTATATTTCATTTCTTGAGGTAAGCCTTCAAGATGTCTTTGAAGAATTTCATTTATCCCCCTCTTGTTCGAGATCTTTCCTTGAGCTGGGTGAAGAAGATTTGTTTTGGCAGTCAGGACTCTGACATCCTAAGCATTGGGTGGCCCAGCGAAGTTGGTTGGTCATGGCCTCAATACTGGTGCTATTGACTCCTTCAAGGACACTAATGTTAGTAAGCCTGTCCTCCCAGCTGATTCAGAGCTCAAGTACATTTGGATTTTGCAATGTATTTTAAGTTGTGTTATTTAAGAGTTCCCAGATGTAATGTTTATCCTAACAAACCTCAATGATTACATCAAATGCTTTAACAAAGTTTAATGCCTTAATTGATGTATGCAAGCCTCCTCTAAGCTGATATGAACTATCTCTCTGACAGGTATTGCAGAATCCAGTGCAGATTCAAAATCTGTCATCATTCTTCACCTAAGCTGGGGCATCACACTTATAGCTTGACTTCTTAAAATCCTTAAACTTCTTGGGAGGCTTTGACGTAGGTGCAGGGATCTTGAGAGAAGAGTCAGGCTACATCTCTGCCTGGCGAGGAAACAAATCAATTACCCACCCCTAAGAGCATACAGACAAAGGGCATCCCAAAATGATGACAGAGGAGATGTATGCCAGGTTACTGCTTCAGCAGCGCTGCTTTCAGACTTTTAGCGTATAAAATTAACAATTGCTATGTCTAAACACTTTCTCCCTCCGCATCGCACTCTCTCCCTCTCTCCCCTTCTCCCCTCCCTCCTCTTCCTCCTCCTCCCCCTCTTCCCTCCCAAAATTGACAGAACCATTGTGTTTATATGGGAAAATATAGTTTATTGATCATTGTGTCTGAGTGAGAAAATATATTTTATTGCAAGAAGTTTTTAAAAGTTGAGGTTATTGTTACACAAAATGTCATTCTTCAGCTGATAACTTTCATAGTTTGGTATTTTTAACATTATTTTGGTCAATAAATGTTTCCCATTAAACTTTAGAAACTTCCACAAATGTCTTGGTGAAAAATCAAAACACAACATTTAATAATGAGATCATTATAAATGAATAAAATAATTGACGTAAACAAGGAAGAAACATAATAACACAGGTAACACGGTGGCATACTAGTTAGCACTGTTGCCTCACAACACCAGGGGCCCGTGTTCAATTCTGACCATGGGTGACTGTGTGGTGTTTACACATTCTCCTCGTATTTGCATGGGTTTCCCCCAGGGTGCTTTGGTTTCCTCCCACAGTTCAAAGATGTGCACGTAAGCTGGATTGGCTTTGCTAAATTGCCTTTTAGTGTCCAAAAGTTAGGTGGGGTTAGGGTGGGGTCGTGAGCCTGGGGAGGGTGCTCTTTCAAAGTGTCAGTGCAGACTTGATGGATCGAATGACTTTTTTCTGCACTGCGATGATTCCATAAACTCAAATAAAAAAAAATCAGGGGCGTCATTCTCCGACCTCCCAGCGGGTCGGAGAATGGCCGTTGGCCGCCATGAATCCCGCCCCCGCCGCCCGACGAAGTCTCCGGTACCGGAGATTGGGCGGGGGCGGGAATCGGGCCGTGCCGGTTGGCGGGACCCCCCGCTCAATTCTCCGGCGAATGGGCCGAAGTCCCGCCCAGAAATTGCCTGTCCCGCCGGCGTAAATTAAAGTTGGTATTTACCGGCGGGACCAGGCGGCGTGGGCGGGCTCTGGGGTCCTGGGGGTTGCCCCCACGGTGGCCTGGCCCGCGATCGGGGCCCACCGATCCGCGGGAGGGCCTGTGCCGTGGGGGCACTCGTTCCCTTCCGCCTCTGCCACGGCCTCCACCATGGCGGAGGCGGAAGTGACTCTCCCCACTGCGCGTGCGTGGGAAACTGTCAGCGGCCGCTGACGCTCCCGCGCATGCGCCGCCCCGAATGTGATTTCCGCGCCAGCTGGCGGGGCAACAAACGCCATTTCCGCCAGCTGGCGGGGCGGAAATCCCTCCGGCGTCGGCCTAGCCCCTCAATGTTGGGGCTCAGCCGGCAAAGATGCGGAGCATTCCGCACCTTTGGGGCGGCGCGATACCCGTCTGATTGGCGCCGTTTTGGGTGCCAGTCGGCGGACAGCGCGCCATTGGGGGAGAATTTCGCCCCAGATGTTACAAGGACAGTGACGGCAAAAAGCCCCGGTGCACTTTTAAAATATTATGACCAGAATCTGAATTATACATACACACACTTTTAAGCGTGCCACATGTTATAATAATATAGTGCAAATTTAACATTTTCACAGATTTAAAATAAATGACAAACTTATGTTCACTTATAAATAATAATCACCTTTAATCATAAAAAAACTTTCAAAGAATCAGCAGTGCCTCTATAAAAGAAAGCATAAAAAGATCGGTGGAAAAAAATTCTACATACCTTTAAAACACTTGTTAAACATGTTGCCTGTTGTCTTCCATATAAATCTGCAGTTTAATTGCCTGCCCTCAATGAGCGTTTAGCTGCTGCTCAAAAGAGGGCGTTGCAACAGTAAACCTGCGCTGGGCTGGAGCCTGCGCAGACTGTCACACTGGAGACCCAAAGCTGCAGGAGCAGGAAGACTTGTTGTGCTTTCTGGGGATAGGTAACTGCAGGTTTCTCTCTCAGATTCGGTGGCCTGTGGCTTTCCGCTGATAATTGGAAGTTCTGGGCAATTGACTTCTGGGATGCTGCTACATGTTTCATTCTAGTATGGAAAAACAATAATTTACTCCTATTCTCTGCCTTCTGTCCCTAAGCCAATTTTGGCCGGAATTCCGTTGGGATTCTCTGTTCCATCAGCAGTGTACCGCACCCACGGGTTTCCCGATCGTGTGGGATGGTTTCAATGGGAAATCTCACTGACAAGCCATGAGAGTTGAGAATCCCGCTGCCAGAAAAAGTGCACCGCCGAGAAAGAGCGGCTGGGGGAGCAGAGAATCCACTCCTTTATATTCATGTAGCCGCTGCCCCGTTAATCTCATAGGCTTCAGTTTTGCTAATAATTCAATGATATTGTATTGTTATCAAACATCTCTTTGAAAATCTGTATAAACAAGAACAATTACACTACCCTCGGTCACTAGCTTCATCAATACACCAACAAACTCAAACTAGTAAAACATAACCTGCCTTTAACAAATCTGTGTTGATTTTTATTTATTAACCTCTATTTTCCAAGTACAAATAAATGTGTGCATGATTGTCTCTAAATGTTTCCCATGAGTGGATTATTACTGTCATGTTCATCACTGTACTCTTGATCTCAAATGGGTGTAATATTTGTAATCTTCCAGTCCTCAGGGAGCATTCCCACACAGGAGGATTGTAAGATTATGGTCAAAACCTTCACAATTTCCACCTTTACTTCGCTTAGCATCCTGAAACACATCAAACTCAATGGCAACTCACTGGCTTTTCCACTTGTGCAGATCTTGGGCGTCATTCTCCGACCCCCCAGAGGGTCGGAGAATGGCCGTTAGCCGCCGTGAATCCCGCCCCCGCCGGTTGCCGAAGTCTCCGAAGGGAGAAAAGTCGGCGGGGCGTTAATGTCGCCGCTGCCGCGGAGAATGTCACGGGTCTGCGCAAGGCAGCCGATTTTCGGCCTGCCGATATTTTCCCTCCCGGATGGGCCGAAGTCCCGTCGACGTGATGACCGTTCACGTCGACGTAAATTAAACCTCCTTTTCATCGGCGTGACCCTGTGCTCCAGGTTCACGCCGACCAGCGTAGAGGTGAGTGAAGGCCTGGGGGATTGGCTCTGGACAGGCGATGGCGTGGCCGCAGTCTGAATGCGTGAGGAGAGGTGTGTCTCGGGTTGTGTGTGTGCGACGGGGGGGGGGGGGGGGGGGGGGTGGGGGGGGTTAGAGTAGGCTGGGCTCCGGGGGAGTGCCGGGAGGGGGGTCCGTGCCGGGGTGGAGGTTGGGGGGGGTCCGTGCCGGGGAGGGGGATGGGAGGGCAAGTGAGTTGGTCCACCTGGCCAGGTGCCAGCCTCCAACAGTTGGACCCATGCGGTCCATGCCACCTGGCTGGGGGGAGGAGGGGATATGGGCAATGATGACATGTCGTCGTTCCCCTCCCCCCACCAGGCCGTCATGTTTTCAGATCATCCAGCGATGTTGGCCGCCGTGGCGGCAGCCGCTCATGTCTATGTTGCCCTGGATGAGGAGGAGGAGGAGGAGCGTGCCAGAGAGGCGGCGCAGGCTGCTGCAGAGGGGCAGGCGGCAGCCGCCCAGGCTGGAGGGACACCTGACCGACAGGACGAGGAGGGGGAGGAGGAGGTCGCGGCCCCACGGCAACGGAGGCACCCGAGGGCGCCCCGTGTGTACCGGCCCAGGCAGCCATACCAGGACCTCACGGACCGGGAATGCAGGAGGAGACTCCGGATGAGCCGGGAAACCGTGGCACACATCTGCCACCTGCTGGCACACCTGTCACCGCGTGGCACTGGCGGGGGACACCCTCTCCCCGTGTCCGTCAAGGTTACGGTGGTCCTGAACTTTTATGCAACGGGGTCATTCCAGGCACCGAGTGGGGACCTGTCCGGCATATCGCAGACATCGGTGCACCGGTGCATCCGGGCAGTGACAGATGCCCTATATGCCATGGCGCACCGCTACATCCGCTTCACCGTGGACCGGGCCAGCCAAGATGCCCGGGCCGTGGGCTTCTCTGCCGTGGCCGGGTTCCCCATGGTCTAGGGCGCGATCGATGGGATGCACGTCGCCGTGCGGCCACCTGCAGATAACAGGGCCGTGTTCACTAATAGGAAGGGGACCTATTCGATGAACGTACAGGTGGTCTGCGACCACCGCATGATGATCCTGCACGTCTGCGCCCGTCACCCAGGCAGTGTACACGACTCATTCGTGTTGTCGCAGTCATCCATCCCCGGCATGTACGAGGGACGCCATCCCCGGCTGAGGGGCTGGTTGCTGGGCGACAGGGGCTACTCATTGCGATCGTGGCTGATGACGCCTATACGGAGGCCACGCAATGAGGTGGAGAACCGCTACAATGATGCCCATGTAGCGACAAGGGGAGTGATAGAGAGGTGCTTTGGCGTGCTGAAGATGCGTTTCAGGTGCCTGGACCTCTCTGGGGGCGCCCTCCAGTATCGGTCAGATAGGGTCGGCCGCATCATTGTGGTGTGCTGCGTCCTGCACAACATAGCCCAACAGAGGGGCGATGTGCCGCAGGCAGAGGAGGGCGGAGTGGAGGGGCAGCAGGAAGAGGCGCAGTCCTCCCCAGATGAGGGGGATGGGGTAATGGTCAGGGTAGACGGGGTAGACACAGGCGGGTGGCTGTCCACCGTTACCGGCTGGCCCAGCGGGTACGGGACAGACTGATAGACGCCCGCTTCACTGACTAGATGGGCGTGGGAATCGGGTAGTATGGCCACAGACCGCACACCATGGCAACAGCCGACGACCCACACCCCCCACCCATCCACCCACCCAGCACCCTCACCCCCCTCCCCAACCCCACCCACCCCACCTGCATGCACACCACCCCCCACCCCCCATTGCCGATCCACCTGCGGCACAACGGGCAGGGCTCACACAGTTGCGGGTGGACGCGTGTCTATCGCAGGCCATGGAGGATGATGACAACCCGCCCTGCGGTGAGCTCCTGGCTCTACATCGTTGGACTATGTCTGACCCATGGCCACAGTACCACCATCCGCCCGGACCATCCCTGCATGCGGCTGTGACACTGCAGCGCACGGTCCCGTCCTCTGCCCGGGGGATGTTGATGGCGGCCCAGGGGGAAGGGGGCAGACTCACCTGGGGCTGAGGTAAGACCACCCCTCACACACACACTTGCGCTCAACGTACATGACACCCCCGCACACTTTGGACAGAGCACAAAGGCAGCTTCTGGAGGTGTAAAATTGACTTTAATAACCAAAGGAGTTCATGCACGTGCCCTAGCCCCTAAAACTCATCTGTGCCCTGCAACCGTGCCAACTTACTCAGTGTCTAATTGTTTGGCCTTACGGGCCCTTTGACTACGTCTACGTGGTTCCCCAGATGGTACAGCAGAACTGGAGGTGGACTCCTGTGATTCCTGCCCTCAGACACTGGATCCCTTTGGCGGCCGCTTCCTGGGGCGTCCTGGCCTAGATGGGCCAGGGTGCGGCCCGGGCGACTGGGATGGCGAGCTGCCAGCCTGTCCTGCCCGTTGCCCACCCGATGCACCTGGGACGGAAGGGGGGGAGTCCGAGGTGTCGCGGTGTACCGGGACCTCCCCTACAGAGGGAGCCGGGACGGACCACACCACCACCTCCTCCCTCGGGGTGCCCGATGGCCCCCAGGCCTCTACATGGGTGGGGGATGCGAACGGACTGGCCATCCGACGCCCCCCCGACATCTGGCGCTGCCAGTCCTGGAGGCCCGTGCTGGTATCGACAGGGGTCTGCAGGTTTGCAGCCATGGAGCCCAGGGGGTTGGCAAACCCTGTCTGTGACAGTGCGACGCCGGCTCGCACATGGCCACTGGCGCCGATGCCCTCAGCAAAGGCCTGCAGAGACTGGGCCATGGCCTGCAGAGACTGGGCCATGGCCTGCAGAGACTGGGCCATGGCCTGCTGAGACAGGGCCATGGCCTGCAGAGACTGGGCCATGGCCTGCTGAGACTGGGCCATGGACTGCTGAGACTGGGCTATGGCGTTGAGCGCCTCTGCCATCTGGCGCTGGCACTGGCTCATGGCCTCCTGTGAGAGGGCAGCCATTTCCTGGGCCACAGACGCCGCCTGCACGGAAAGCCCCAGGCCTCGCAAACTGTTCCCCATGTCTGACACCGTCGCACCCATTGCCTCCACCGCGGACGCCTCCCGTGCGTTGTCGGCCTGGGTGGCACGCATGACCGGCACCACTCCCAGCTCCTGGACACGGGTGGACTCCTCCACCTGTGACCGCAGCCGCCGCAAGCCGCCCGTCACTCTCTTCACTCGTCTCCGGGTCGGTGGTTGCATCGGATCTATGTGTGGGTGTGGTAACTCCAGGAACCCGGGATCCATCTGGGCGGCAGATGTTCGCTTGGGCTTGGCTGCCCTCCGACCGCCCGGCCCCTCTGCTGCTCCTACCTCCACCTGCTGTACAGGGACGGCTGTGTTGTGCGCACCAGTGAGTGTACCAGACGCCTCATCACTAAAGTGCCCAACCGTGGTGAGTGTTTCTGCGATGGTGGAGGGTGTTGGTGACAGCAGTGGTGTTGTGTCGTTCTCTTCGTCCCACTCTGAGTCCATGGCACATTGGGGTGGGGGTTCGTCTCCACCCATCCACTCTGAGTCACTGTCCGGTATTTCGTCTTCCTGGGTAGTGCTGTCCCGGGTAGTGGTATCCCGGGTAGTGGTGTCCCGGGTAGTGGTGTCCTGGGTAGTGGTGTCCCGGGTAGTGGTGTCCAGGGTAGTGGTGTCCTGGGTAGTGGTGTCCCGGGTAGTGGTGTCCCGGGTAGTGGTGTCCTGGGTAGTGGTGTCCTGGGTAGTGGTGTCCTGGGTAGTGGTGTCCTGGCTCGGATGTGACGGGGGCCTGTGGCTGCCCCCCTCGTCGCTGGGTGGTCGCTCCCGCACGTGACGGGGGTGTCGTCTCCCTGTTGCTCCAGGTCTCTCCGTCTCCCATGGTGTGCGAGGGGCATCCTGCGGGCGTCGCATGCTGGAGGGTGCGGGTCTCTCCGTCTCCCGTGGTCTCCGAGGGGCATCCTGCGGGCGTCGCATGCTGGAGGGTGCGGGTCTCTCCGTCTCCCGTGGTCTCCGAGGGGCATCCTGCGGGCGTCGCATGCTGGAGGGTCCGGGTCTCTCCGTCTCCTGTGGTCTCCGAGGGGCATCCTGCGGGCGTCGCATGCTGGAGGGTCCGGGTCTCTCAGTCTCCCGTGGTCTCTGAGGGGTATCCTGCGGGCGGTCTGCATCTGCGGGGATGGGTGCCTGGACGTTTGGTCCTGCGATACACAATGAAGCATGCATGGTTAGACATCAGGCAGTGATCAGGTGATACGGGGGAGGGGGATATAGGGGAGGGGGGATATGGGGACGGGCTATCGGTGGCTCACTTGCTAGTATGCCCCCGACCTCTGCATCAGCAACGTCCCGGTCCTCAGGTCCGCCAGCCAGGTCCAGGGCCCTTTCCTGGTGTTCGATCAGTGGCCACTCATCAGCGGGGCCTCCTCCAGTCCTCACATGCTCCCTGGTGTTGTGTGCGCGCTTCTCCTGTTGGGGGGGGGGGGTGGCAGGGGTAAAAGGCAACACTGTTAGGCAGGTATATGAATGCACGCCATCGGTTGCGCGTGCATTGCAGAGGTTAAGGTTAGGGCTGGATTCACTTGGGGATATGGGGGAGGGGGGATATGGGGAGGGGGGATATGGGGAGGGGGGATACGGGGGAGGGGGGATATGGGGAGGGGAGATATGGGGAGGGGGATATGGGGGAGGGGGATATGGGGGAGGGGGGATATGGGGAGGGGGGGTTATGGGGGAGGGGGGATATGGGGGAGGGGGGATATGGGGGAGGGGGGATATGGGGAGGGGGGATATGGGGGAGGGGGGATATGGGGGATATGGGGAGGGGGGATATGGGGGAGGGGGGATATGGGGAGGGGGATATGGGGAGGGGGATATGGGGGAGGGGGGATATGGGGGAGGGGGGAAATGGGGAGGGGGGAATATGGGGGAGGGGGGATATGGGGGAGGGGGGATATGGGGGAGGGGGGATATGGGGGATATGGGGAGGGGGGATATGGGGGATATGGGGGAGGGGGGATATGGGGGATGGGGGATATGGGGAGGGGGGATATGGGGGATATGGGGAGGGGGGATATGGGGATATGGGGATGGGGGATATGGGGAGGGGGGATATGGGGGAGGGGGGATATGGGGGAGGGGGAATATGGGGGAAGGGGGATATGGGGAGGGGGGATATGGGGGATATGGGGGAGGGGTATATGGGGAGGGGGGATATGGGGGAGGGGGATATGGGGGAGGGGGGATATGGGGGAGGGGGGGATATGGGGGATATGGGGTAGGGGGGATATGGGGGAGGGGGGATATGGGGGAGGCTCACCCTGCCTGCTCTGACGAGGTTGTTCACCTTCTTGTGGCACTGGGTGCCTGTCCGTGGTGTCAGGGCCATAGCGGTGACGGCCTCTGCCACTTCCCTCCACAGACGCCGGCTGTGGCGTGGGGCAACTCTGCGGCCGTGCCCGGGATACAGGGCGTCCCTCCTCTGCTCCACCGCGTCCAGGAGCGCCTCCACATCGCGTGACTCGAACCTCGGGGCTGAGCGGCGGCCAGCCATCCGGTCGGGTGTTGCGGTCGGGTGTTCCGGTCGGTTGGGGGGGAGCAGCGCGGCCTTATGAGCCGTCACGCCGTGCGGCGCGTATGACGCTGCACGGCGTGAACCACTGCGCAAGCGCGGATCCCGTTACGTCGCTGCTAGCCCATTTCGGGCTGGAGACTATCGACCCATTTTTCCGACGTGACGCAAGTCGGATTTGCGCCGTTTTTTGCGCCGATAGGCGGACTTTCCGCCGATAACGGAGAATTTCGCCCCAGCTCTTAGTAGCTTCTCTTCATCGAAATTTATACTGCCCACGTTCTTAACTATTTCCTTCTTTATTGCTGAAATGGCACCATCTTCTGCTTTAATAAAAGATGCAAAGTATTTATTTAATACCTTAACCATGGCCTCAGCCTCCAGAAAATGATTTTTCCTTTTGGTTGCAAATCAGACCCACTGGACTGGATTATCTGACCGGCGTGGGAACGGTGGCGTTGTACTCCAGAAAAAATGGCGTAAGAAGGCCACCAATCCTCCGTGTAGCTGAGAGCTAGCATGCCGTCAGCGTAGAGTCCCCGGCTCCTGCTGCCAATACGGCCCAGAGAATTGCCGGGTCCATGGCCAACAGCTGTGCTAGGTGGCGGAAGCTGCTCGCGGACCCTGCCTGTGAAATAGTGCCCCTCCTTTGGCCGGCTCATGCGCCCCGGACCATCCTCCCACAATACCTCCACCCCCCTCGGCCAGTCAGGGGTGGAGCATCGGGCGGTGAGCCTGAGGCCGTCGATACCGGAAAGTACGCCGCTTTGGAGGGAGCGGAGCATCGCGAAAGCGGCACTGTCCCGATTCGGTTGGGAACTTTAATTCTCCGGCGATCACCGAACGCGATTTTCGCGTTGGCGACCGGAGAATCCAGCCCAGTCTTTCCATTGACCACGCTTTCATGATTTATAGGTTCATTAAACATGGTGGCTCTCTTTAAAATTATGTTCCTGTCATTGATAAAATCCTATTTCATTTTCCCTGCATGTTTAGTTGTTCGAGGTGCTGTGACTTTGATTTCCACTTGAAGGTCACCCATTGTTCATTTACTCTTTGACGTGCCAATGTTCAGGTCCAGCTGCATAGATCCTTTTTCATCTCCCTGAAATCATGGATGGGATTCTCTCAGCCCAGGCCGGTCCGGAGAATCGCCGGGATGGGCGACGCCGCCCCAACGCCAGTCCACCGATTCTCCGGAGAGCGGTGAATCAGTGCCATTGGCGCCGGCGCGGTCGGCGCGGGTCACTCCAGTGCCGTGCTGGCCCCCTGAAGGGGTCAGAATCGCTGCTCCTGAGGTCATGTTGACGCTGTCGAGAAACGTGACGGCGTTTACGACGGTGTCAACACTTAGCCTCAGGTTCAGAGAATCCCGCCCCATCTGCCCTTGAATATTTTTAGAGTTGATTTTTGTTTGTCCTTTTCCATAACTACTCTAAACCTAGTCACATTATGATCATTTATCCACAAATACAGTACCCACTCTAAAATGCACCACTTGTCCTATTTCATTCACCTGGATGAGATCCATCAATGCTTCATGCTTTATTTGACTAAATATACGCTGATTGACAAAGCTCTCTTCTAAGAATTCCTTCACCTCCTTACCCTTCACCCTAACGCTTTCCCCATGTATTTCATTTCTATTCATTAATGGGATATAGTCATTGGTGCATGGGCCAGGATTATTTGCATAAATGGAAAGCAAGCTATCAATCTGACATGAGTGTTACGATCACAGTTGATGTTGTAATTGGAAGAAGAGATCCCAGAATGGAACTCTGGCTCAAAGGATCGTGGGCCGGATTCTCTGTTCCTGAGATTAAGTGTTGATGCCAGGGCAGGATTAGTAGAATTCGATGACAGCAAAACTGGTGGCACACCTGAACTAATTCACTGACCATTAAAGGGCTAGCTCCGGCACCACGTGGAACACGATTGATTCCAATGAGAAACGGTGCCAGATTCACCATGTTTGGGATTGACACCAGGAGGACAACAAGCTGCAGCCACATATACACTCTGCCCTCCCCACACACACCATCACAGCCAATATGATGACAGCAAGACAGAAAACGCAGAGTGTTAGACAGTCCGACACATGCAGCCCAGGGGATGGGTAACTGTGGTTTCAGGGAACCCGGCCATGGTGGCCGCTATGGGCGCTGACATGTGACACAGGGTGGGGTAAGGCCGCACTCCGGGTAGGGGGGGCGGCACCAAGGTTTTCAGATGCCAAACTGGAGACCTTGCTGGATGCCATGGAGGAGAGATGAGTGACCCTGTACCTTGGAGTGGGAAGGAGGCTGCCTGCCATCGCTGTTTGTCGAGGCAGAGGTCGTCAGCGCCATAGGCAACACGCAAGACCAGTCAGAAGTTCCAAAAGAAACCTCAGAATGGCCAAGTAGTGTAGCCATCTGGGATGGCCACTTCCAGAATATAAAATGGATGCTCGCAATGAATGAAGGGAACTATGGACAACATTAAGAAAGCAAACAGGCACAGGGGCTGTATGCATATTGAAGAAACAGCTCCCAGACAGGACTGAAACTGTAGGGTAATTAACATATTGATGGCCCATCTCCAGGAACAAAGGAAAGACACTCAAGCAACCGATCTAGCTCCAGACATCGTGGCGGCAGTTCCCCAAACCGAAAGCTTAATCAAAACAAGGGCAACGGCCACATACGACCCACCCCTTCATTGGTCAAGCCCAATACGAGTGACTAAGATATGGCCCAATTAATTGGGGCCAAGTTCAAGGCCCGCCTAAAAGCGCGCGAAGCCCCTTCGGGTATAAGAAGAAGCCCTGAGAAAGAATCGCGCTCTTGGAATTGGCTCTCAAAGCGGAGAGACCCGTCCACCAGCTGCACCAGAAGCAAGTAAGTCCAAATTCAACGCTCGCTACCAGACGGACGACCTTAGCTGTTCTCCTGTATCACTTCGAACCCAACAGCCTCAGATCCGAACAACGGCCATTGTTCCTCTGACTGAGTGGGCACGCGAAGCTAAGTATAGGCATTAGCATTAGAGATAGTTTGGTTTGTAGTATTTTGTGCATGAGTAGATATTATTGTGTAAATGAATAGTATTGACTTTGAACTAACTAACTGGTGTATTGGCTCTTTGATCAGTATTCGGGTTTGAACCTTGTGGCGGTATCGAAAGATACCTGCCGACTCTAAAGCAAACATAATTAGAATTAAGGAAGGCGACCATATCGACCGCCATATTTATAACCAGATAAACAGAGCAACATTACTGGCGACATTTGACGGGACTCAACCGAGAAGTGGCCTAGTCACTCCGAGAGAACCCAAAAATTGAATTAGAATCCAATTGGAAACAGAAAAACCACAAGTATAAGACCAATACTGATCAAATCACCAAGATTCGGAAGTGTGTTATTTGCATGGACATTAGCAACGGCTTTTGGTCCATTCCATTGGATAAAGCATACCAATGTAAAACAGTCACTGGGGTGAAGCTGGTACTTCACCCCAGAGACCCCAGCCCACAGACACATGGGCACCCCTGAGAATCTATGTGGATGGCTCCTCCACAGTTTTAAACGGCAAAAGGATTACCAGTTGCGGTATTTATGTAGAGGACGCGGAGGGACGCGCCCTAGAAGAGATTTTGTTCAAATTGCCAGGACACTTAGGCTTGCAGGCAGCAGAACTAGCAGCCATAGCGTACGTTGTAGACCACCCCGACACATTCCCGACCCCAGCCGACATCTATTCTGACAGTTTATATGTTTGCAACAGTTTAACCGAATTCCTACCCCTGTGGGAAATTAGATGAATAGTTTCCGCAGACGGAAAGCCCCTACCCTCAGCCCCATTGCTCCAGCATATTCTGAAAACAGCCGAAGATAGGAAATATGGAATGATCAAAGTTCGTAGCCACCATCGTCCTTCCCGCCCTGGTAACGTTAAGGCAGATGCCCTAGCAAAAGCAGGTTCCAGACATGGTCACTTTTGGAACCCCCTCGAAAGCGGCCTAGTACACGCGGTTCAGGTTCACAGACCAACATTCAGGATTTAGCACAGGCCCGAAAAGAAGCCACACAGCTCAGGGAAGCTTTAAAATAGAACATAGACACAGAAAATTACAGCGCAGTACAGGCCCATTGGCCCTCTATGTTGCACCGACCTGTGAAGCCACTCTAAAGCCCAGCTACACTATTCCCTTATCATCCATACGTCTATCCAATGACCATTTGAATGCCCTTAGTGTTGGCAAGTCCACTACTGTTGCAGGCAGGGCATTCCACACCCTTACTACCCTCTGAGTAAAGAACCTACCTCTGACATCTGTCTTATATCTATCTCCCCTCAATTTAAAGCTATGTCCCCTTGTGCTAGACATCACTATCCGAGGAATAAGTCTCTCACTGTCCACCCTATCTAATTCTCTGATCAACTTGCATGCCTCAATTAAGTCATCTCTTAACCTTCTTCTCTCTAACGAAAACAGCCTTTCCTCATAAGATCTTCCCTCCATACCAGGCAACATTCTGGTAAATCTCCTCTGCACCCTTTCCAATGCTTCCACATCCTTCCTATAATGCGGCGACCAGAATTGCATGCAATACTCAAAATGCGGCCGCACCAGAGTTTTGTACAGCTGCCTATGAGAAGTATAAAAACGTTAACCACACATGACGGTGTGATTTTAAAAGATGGAATTTATGTAGTCCCCAGCCAGGACAGGAATCAAATTATTTGTCAGTTCCATGACAACCATGGACACCAAGGCATAGAAGCTAGCCTCGCCCACCTCAGATCTCTCTGCTGGTGGCTTGATTTAAAGTCTAATGTTACACATTACATTGAGAATTGCTTAATCTGTGCCCAGAACAATCCAGACAGATACACAAGAAAAGCTCAGCTAAGCCACACCCTCCCCGTTAATGGCCCCTGGACGAACTTTCAAATCGACTATATAGGACCCCTACCCCCCTGCAGGAATGGTTTCAAGTATGTGTTGGTGGTCATCAACGCCTTCACAAAATGGGTGGAAGCGTTTCCATCCCGAACAAACACTGCCAAAACGACAGCTAAAATCCTCACTCAGCACATCTTTACAAGATGGGGACTTCCACGCAGCATAGAGTCCGACCAAGGCTCACATTTTACAGGACGAGTGATGAAAAACGTCATTACAATTTTTGGCATAAAACAAAAATTCCATATTGCATACCACCCCCAATCAAGCGGCATAATAGAAAGGATGAACAGAACTTTAAAAATAACCCTCAGAAAAATGGTGCAACAACACAACAGCACCTGGGACACAGTTCTCCCATTTGTATTAATGGTCATTCAAAACACAGTATCCACGTCCACAGGATACACCCTCCACACCCTCATGACCGGACACCCCATGAAAGGGACAGAATATTTATTCGGACTGGATTTGGCCAGCCCCGCAGTCACCGCCCTCATGCATGAGAAAGCAGTACAACAGGTTCTTGAAAATGTGAAAGCAACCCAGCTCGCAGCAGCCGTTAGGCTTGGAACCTGCAAGAAACAAAGCAGAGTTTGCTTTGATAAGACAGTACATGCCACAGAGTGTGTAGTAGGGCAGCAAGTCATGCTATCCCTATACAACCCCAGTTCATTCCTTTCCCCTAAATTTGCCGGACCGTACTCCATCTCTGATTAAGTCAGCCCCTCTGTGTATAAAATTACCTATCCGAATGGCAAGTCTGCGTGGTTCCACATAAACCAGCTTAAGGCTTATGGTTCGCAGAACAACCATTCACACCACATTTCGCTTGCAGCAGCAGATGAACACGCCCCACCCACGAACGACATTCCTACCCCTCCCCCAACCTGTCGAGCCCATCCTCAGACACGACTACATCTCCACCCCCAGAGGCACAACTCCGCCTCCCCCTTCCTCCAACCGACAGCGATGACGACAGCCCCAGCACAGCACGCTATGATTACTCCCCTGCACCAGGCCCCACTCCCAGCGACTCCGAACATGATTCCAGCAACCCCGTTGAGATAAAGTATATTAAAGCCTCTGACCCAGACCCACCGCCCAACGATTATGGATTAACCCCTAGCAGCTCCAACCTCGATACAAAATTCTGGCACCGAGACAATTCGTTCAGGCTCATCCGGAATGATGAGATGGACCCCAATTCACCCCAAGCAGCTTTAGCGCACCTACTCCAGTCAAGAGTATGGCAGCCGGGAGAAGATGATGATATAGAGTCTGTTTCCCACCAAACAAATCCCTTTGCGACTCTGTTCGCTTTAGAGCAATGAGGTGTCCAGATGATGGTAAAAAGGAACCGATGGAGATTTACAGTGTCCTTTCTGATGGAACCTGCACCATGTTTGGAATGTATGTTTGTTAATGCGAATGTTAAATGTTGTTTGTTCATTTAAAGTTTTCATGGCTCCATGCTACCACTCTTTTAACGCCCAATGGCAGTTAGAGGAACTAGTTGGTCCGCAGACAAGCAATCTTAACTGCTCTTCTGATTTGAAGGTAGAAGTTAGCAACAGATGCAACCCCCACGACGATCACAAATTCTTACCGTTCTTGCCCGGTCACTCAGGCAGTGGAGTAACGGCACTGGTCCCCGCCCTGCCTGAGGACCCCCATCTGGTCAGCTACGCTCGGGTAGTGCACTGGCCACCATCCTACCCTGGGATTCCACCCATCCTTGCCCCGCTGCGGCTCATACGCACCCCATTTCGAACTTTTAGTTCAAAACTCTTTTGTTTGTTTTACGGCGACCCTTAGGTTGCTTTCCATATGCTATTTACATCCTCAAACACTGGGATGGTACATTTACCGCATCGCCCACACAGGCTGCGAGACTGCTCGCACTGTGTCAGTATTTTCTTCTCGGATGTCTTGTCCAAAAGTATTTGGCTTAAAAAAAAATGAGGGAGTCACAGATGGTGACCAATTATCAGGGGTGATTGGCAATAAAAGAACAGGCAGACAGACATACGAGATCTTAAACAAGATAATAACAGGTATTATGCTTGTGTCCACAGAAATCCAGAACCACAGAAGCCTCAGGAAGACTACGGAAGAAAGAAAAGAACATGAAGGCAAACATCATGCTCTACATTTGGAACTTAGCAGGATCCCTACAGTTGCATGCGGACGCTACCACCCTGACCCCTACCACACAGGCCGTGAATGTTTCCCACCCCTGCCATACACTAGACCCCAAGATAGTTACTGATACACCAACCTGGACCACACCATTGGTCAACCTGTAGAATCACTACCAGTAATTGCGATACTCTGCAGTGTCGTTCAGACACTAAGACTCAGGAAATGGCGGAAGAAAGCCTCCCGCACTCTGGTATACACATTCAGATCCCCTATTTTTGAACTTCAACAAACCCCCCAACCCCTTTAAGTGAATTAAAGTACATCTGTTTTTCTGTGTGTTTGTTGTTCTAATAAAAGAAATATAAAACTCTGTGCGTGACTGCCAAGCCAGAGAAACCTGTGTTGCTATTATTGTACAGTTTAAAATGTTGTAAATTATTTTGGTTGATTAAGGATAGTTTAGTTAAGAACTGTTAGAGGTTTCAGTTTTTTTTATTTTTGTAATGCATGCCTGAATGTCATAGCACCCCATAGAATTTTATAATGATGTGTGTGCATAAAGTAATTTAGGTAAAAGTTTCAATCCATAGGACAGAGTAGTGTCATGCCTGTCCTTGCTTGTGTGTGCCCGACTTAGGAGGAGACCGAAGAAGATGCAGTAACTTGATCCTTCACTCTTCATGTTGAGGATCACAAGGAGGAAGTGTAGCCATCTGGGAAGGCCACTTCCAGAACACAAAATGGATACTCACAATGAATGAAGGGAACTATGGACAATATTAAGAAAGCAAGCAGGCACAGAGCCTTTATGCATATTGAAGAAATAGCTCCTAGACGGGACTGAAACTGTAGGGCAATTAACATATTGATGGCCCATCTCTGGGAACAAAGGAAAGACACTCAAGCAACCGATATAGCTCCAGACATTGCAGCGCCAGTTCCCCAAACCGAAAGCATAAACAAAGCAAGGCCAACGGCCACATAGGACCCGCCCAGCCATCAAGGCACCCACCCCTTCATTGGTCAAGATCAATACAAGTGACCAAGATATGGCCCAATTAATTGGGGTCAAGTTCAAAGATTGCCCAAAAGCACGCGAAGCCCCTTTGGGTATAAGAAGAATCCCCAAGACAGAATCGCTCTCTTGGAATTGGCTCTCAAAGCGGAGAGACCCTTCCACCAGCTACACCACAATGAAGTAAGTCTAAGGTCAACGCTCGCTACCAGACAGACGACCTTAGCTGTTCTCCTGTACCACTTCGAACCCAACAGCCTCAGATCCGAACAACGGCCATTGTTCCTCTGACCGAGTGGGCACCCGAAGTTAAGTATAGGCGTTAGCGTTAGAGATAGTTTAGTTTGTAGTATTTTGTGCATGAGTAGATATTACTGTGTGTGTAAATAAATAGCATTGACTTTGAACTAACTAACTGGTGTACCGGCTCTTTGATCAGTATTCGGGTTTGAACCTTGTGGCGGTATCGAAAGATACCTGCCGACTCCAAAGCAAACATAATTAGAATTAAGGAAGGCGACCATATCGACCACCATATTTATAACCAGATAAACAGAGCAACAGTAGGCAGCACTGTGCATCTAGTCCCAACCCCCATCCCACACACCCATAACCTCCCCCCCACCCCCACACCCAAGGGTGGCCTGTCTTTGGCAAGGTAAGATTTTAACTCATTCCAAACACATTGGGTTGCACAGAGTTAAAATTGAACCCTTTACATTTAATAATATTCCTTTATATTCTTGTTCCTCCATTTGCAGTTAATGTGCTTCAGTTTTCAGGTTTTAAATTTCTTCTTGTGAGGGATGTTTACAACAGATTTTTGCATCATCACCCAGTTCATATCATTATTTATCTCCCACATGAGTAATCCTAGTTTCCTGTACCTGCTATATTTTCATATCTCAGAGTTTCACCATTTCTTTAATCAGCTACCTCGCCTATTCTTAAATGAATATGTGGGGCCAAATTACTATCTCCCAATGGAAGTGCAAACCAGGTTATGAAATGCTGAATGTAACTTTTTATTTGCTGGAAAATTTCCCCTTGTTCTCCTGAGTCCATACCATTTCCACGTTGCCTCTTTGTGGGTCGCTAAGGCCTAGGATGCAAAACGCATGTGCACCTCTTCTAGGATCGGGAACGCTAGCGTGAGGACCAAAAGAAATGTGTATTTCTCGCTGCACACCACTTTCATGTGCTGGCGAGGATTTTGGAAGCGCTAAAATATGATGGTGAGCACCAGGGAAAGTCTGCTGAAAATTCTGTTTTGACACATACACATGTCACTATTAGATGCTGTATTGAAAACCGATCTCTCCGGAGTGAATCACGTTTTCTGATTTTCTGGCCGTTACCATTCTCTGTTCCCACCGGCAGTGCACTCCCGCCGGCCCGTTTCACCGTGGTGTGGCTTCAATGGGAAATCCCATTGGCAAGCAATGGGAGTAGAGAATCCCACCACCAGCGAACGGTGCGCCGTCGAGAAACACGTGGCTGCGGGACGGGAGAATCCAGTCTTGAGGTTCCAAAAAGAGTTTGAACTATTTTTCAGTGACCTTCATTGGAAAGCAGTCCAGCACAATGAAGGACCAGGTGCCGATTCACTATGAACCTGTCTCACGCTGCCACCTTTGACGAGTCTTGGCCTCTTCATCACATCATAGTTTTGTCCATTGTTGCCTCTGACAAAGGCGTTAAAGTTTCCATTTCCCACTGAAAATGTGTTGTGCTGCCTCAAGTTTCTTTGACATTTTAAAATATTTTTGAAGTGGTGCTTTGCGGAATAAATTGAAATTGTAAAGACTATCAGTTTGTTGAAACTTATACAGTAGCTCAACCCACAGCCTCAACCTCTCTTTTCTCAGATGTGGATGTACTTTGTGTGCATTTCCAGGATTTTCTGTTTCCATGGCAAAATATAATGATTTTTCACAGCAGCTATCATAGTACAATGTTTTAGCAGCTCCTTTCATTTCATGTAAAAAAAAACCTTCAGTGCCATTGTGTCTAATCTAGAGGCTGGCAGACTTATAGTATACATTTCTAGTAATACAGTCAGGGATCAATAAATACTGAATTGCGAGAAGTATTACTAAAAGGGGTTGTCAAACATAAGTGACATAAATGTTTAAGAGGTGTGAATTTAGGCTTCTGGATCCACTAAATTTAGATGAGTGAGTCACTACTGTCCGCCCATATCATTTCCTTTGGTGTTTCATAATACAGAACTTTTGAAAGCTAGAATTACAAAAATCTGTGCATATTTCTGATGTACTTGATCAACACAAATGGGTTCAAGTTCTTACCAGTTAGTTTCAGCCAGGGGAAAACTAAACAGCTTTGGGTTGGGTGTTTATTTTATGGTACTGCATCTTGATTTTACCCTCCATTTCACATTAAAATGGGATGTCAACCTGAACCTACCCAATAAGTTTGATTAAATTACTCCCTTAGCTTAGACACAATTATATAAATAATGTTCCTTCTTCCAAACTGAAATTATTGTTGAAATGCACAGCTTGAATGAAATTTTGTAATCCGACTGTGGTTGCTGCCTGGGTTTAGATGTAGAAGAATGTTTCATCATTTTAATGTTGTATCTCTGCATTATGCTTCATCAGTTATTTCTCAGGACTGATTAAAGAAGTGTGTAGTCCTCATTAAGTCAGGTTTAATTAGTATTTGGTTGCATGGGGTCTTGAGTTTTAAAGTATTTGACAGCATTTGGTGCAATCTGATTCACATTTATTTGCCGAAATCATATGAATGTAGTTTTTACTCATACAAATATGAGGGAATATAATTTCAAATGTACGCATATTACCCTCCATAACAGCTTTGCACTGTGGCCACAGAAACATCTATTTTAGTAACAATTTAATTTCAAAACAATACAATGTAATGATATGTATATAGTCAGGTTAGTGAAGGGTTAACAATTACATCTCTGTGTAAATCAAACACTAGAGGGCGTTACCACGGGCGAAATTCTCCGTTATCGGCGGAAAGTCCGCCGATCGGCGCAAAAAACGGCGCAAATCCCACTTGCGTCACGTCATAAAAATGGGCCGATAGTCTGCGGCCCGAAATGGGCTAGCAGCGACGTAACGGGATCCGCGCTTGCGCAGTGGTTCACGCCGTGCAGCGTCATACGCGCTGCACGGCGTGACGGCTCATAAGGCCGCGCAGCTCCCCCCCACCCGACCGGAACAGCCGACCGCAACACCCGACTTGATGGCTGGCCGTCGCTCAGCCCCGAGGTTCGAGTCACGCGATGTGGAGGCGCTCCTGGACGCGGTGGAGCAGAGGAGGGACGCCCTGTATCCCGGGCACGGCCGCAGAGTTGCCCCACGCCACAGCCGGCGTCTGTGGAGGGAGTGGCAGAGGCCGTCACCGCTGTGGCCCTAACACCACGGACAGGCACCCAGTGCCACAAGAAGGTGAACAACCTCGTCAGAGCAGGCAGGGTGAGCCTCCCCCATATCCCCCATATCCCCCCTCCCCATATCCCCCCTCCCCCATATCCCCCATATCCCCCATATCCCCGCTGCCCCATATCCCCCCTCCCCATACCCCCCCTCCCCCATATCCCCATATCCCCCCTCCCCCATATCCCCCCTCCCCCATATCCCCCATATGCCCCCTCCCCGATATACCCCATATCCCCCCCATCCCCCATATCCCCCCCTCCCCCATATCCCCCCTCCCCATATCCCCCCCTCCCCCATATCCCCCATATCCCCCCTCCCCCATATCCCCCCCTCCCCCATATCCCCCCTCCCCCATATCCCCCCCTCCCCCATATCCCCCATATACCCCCCTCCCCCATATCCCCCCTCCCCCATATCCCCCTCCCCCATATCCCCCTCCCCATATCCCCCATATCCCCCCTCCCCCATATCCCCCATATCCCCCCCTCCCCCATATCCCCCCTCCCCATATCCCCCCTCCCCCATATCCCCCATATCCCTCCTCCCCCATATCCCTCCCTCCCCATATCCCCCTCCCCATATCCCCCCTCCCCATATCCCCCCTCTCCCATATCCCCCCTCCCCCATATCCCCCCTCCCCCATATCCCCCATATCCACCCCTCCCCCAAATCCCCCCCTCCCCCATATCCCCCTTCCCCCATATCCCCCATATCCCCCCTCCCCCATATCCCCCCTCCCCCATATCCCCCCTCCCCATATCCCCCTCCCCCATATCCCCCATATCCCCCCTCCCCCACATCCCCCCTCCCCCATATCCCCCATATCCCCAAGTGAATCCAGCCCTAACCTTAACCTCTGCAATGCACGCGCAACCGATGGCGTGCATTCATATACCTGCCTAACACTGTTGCCTTTTACCCCTGCCACCACCCCCCCCCCCCCCACAGGAGAAGCGCGCACACAACAATAGGGAGCATGTGAGGACTGGAGGAGGGCCCGCTGATGAGAGGCCACTGACCGTACACGAGGAAAGGGCCCTGGAACTGGCTGGCGGACCTGAGGACCGGGAGGTTGCTGATGCAGAGGTCGGGGCCCCACGAGCAAGTGAGCCACCAACAGCCCGTCCCCATATCCCCCCTCCCCTATATCCCCCTCCCCCGTATCACCTGATCACTGCCTGATGTCTAACCATGCATGCTTCATTGTGTATCGCAGGACCAAACGTCCAGGCACACATCCCCGCAGATGCAGACCGCCCGCAGGATGCCCCTCGGAGACCACAGGAGACGGAGAGACCCGCACCCTCCAGCATGCGACGCCCGCAGGATGCCCCTCGGAGACCACGGGAGACGGAGAGACCCGGAGCTCCAGCATGCGACGCCCGCCGGATGCCCCTCGCACACCACGGGAGACGGAGAGACCCGGACCCTCCAGCATGCGACGCCCGCAGGATGCCCCTCGCACACCACGGGAGACGGAGAGACCCGGACCCTCCAGCATGCGACGCCCGCAGGATGCCCCTCGCACACCACGGGAGACGGAGAGACCCGGACCCTCCAGCATGCGACGCCCGCAGGATGCCCCTCGCACACCACGGGAGACGGAGAGACCTGGAGCAACAGGGAGACGACACCCCCGTCACGTGCGGGAGCGTCCACCCAGCGATGAGGGGGGCAGCCACAGGCCCCCGTCACATCCGAGCCAGGACACCCCTACCCGGGACACCACTACCCAGGACACCCCTACCCGGGACAGCACTACCCGGGACAGCACTACCCGGGACAGAACCACCCGGAACAGCACTACCCGGGACAGCACTACCCGGGACAGCACTACCCAGGACACCCCTACCCGGGAAGACGAAATACCGGACAGTGACTCAGAGTGGATGGGTGGAGACGAACCCCCACCCCAAAGTGCCATGGACTCAGAGTGGGACGAAGAGCACGACACAACGCCACTGCTGTCACCAACACCCTCCACCATCGCAGAAACACTCACCACGGTTGGGCACTTTAGTGATGAGGCGTCTGGTACACTCACTGGTGCGCACAACACAGCCGTCCCGGTACAGCAGGTGGAGGTAGGAGCAGCAGAGGGACCGGGCGGTCGGAGGGCAGCCCAGGCCAAGCGAACATCTGCCGCCCAGATGGATCCCGGGTTCCTGCAGTTACCACACCCACACATAGATCCGATGCAACCACCGACACGGAGACGAGCGAATAGGGTGACGGGTGGCTTGCGGCGGCTGCGGTCGCAGGTGGAGGAGTCCACCTGCGTCCAGGAGCTGGGAGTGGTCCCGGTCATGCGTGCCACCCAGGCTGACACCGCACGGGTGGCGTCCGCGGTGGAGGCAATGGGTGCGACGGTGTCAGACATGGGGAACGGTTTGCGAGGCCTGGGGCCTTCCGTGCAGGCGGCGTCTGTGGCCCAGGAAATGGCTGCCCTCTCACAGGAGGCCATGAGCCAGTGCCAGCGCCAGATGGCAGAGGTGCTCAACGCCATAGCCCAGTCTCAGCAGGCAATGGCCCAGTCTCAGCAGGCCATAGCCCAGTCTCTGCAGGCCATGGCCCAGTCTCAGCAGGCCATCGCTGAGGGCATCGGCGCCAGTGGCCATGTGCGAGCTGGCGTCGCACTGTCGCAGACAGGGTTCGACAACCCCCTAGGCTCCATGGCTGCAAACCTGCAGACCCCTGTCGATACCAGCACGGGCCTCCAGGACTGGCAGCGCCAGATGTCGGGGGCGCGTCGGATGGCCAGTCCGTTCGCATCCCCCACCCATGTAGAGGCCTGGGGGCCATCGGGCACCCCGAGGGAGGAGGAGGTGGTGTGGTCCGTCCCGGCTCCCTCTGTCGGGGAGGTCCCGGTACACCACGACACCTCGGACTCCCCCCCTTCCGTCCCAGGTGCATCGGGTGGGCAACGGGCAGGACAGGCTGGCAGCTCGCCATCCCAGTCACCCGGGCCGCAGCCTGGCCCATCTAGGCCAGGACGCCCCAGGAAACGGCCGCCAAAGGGATCCAGTGTCAGAGGGCAGGAATCACAGGAGTCCACCTCCAGTTCTGCTGTACCGTCTGGGGAACCACGTAGACATAGTCAAAGGGCCCGTAAGGCCAAACAATTAGACACTGAGTAAGTTGGCACGGGTGCAGGGCACAGATGAGTTTTAGGGGCTAGGGCACGTGCATGAACTCTTTTGGTTATTAAAGTCAATGTTACACCTACCGAAGCTGCCTTTGTGCTCTGTCCAAAGTGTGCGGGCGTGTCATGTACGTTGAGCGCAAGTGTGTGTGTGACGGGTGGTCTTACCTCAGCCCCAGGTGAGTCTGCCCCCTTCCCCCTGGGCCGCCATCAACATCCCCCGGGCAGAGGACGGGACCGTGCGCTGCAGTGTCACAGCCGCATGCAGGGATGGTCCGGGTGGATGGTGGTACTGTGGCCATGGGTCAGACATAGTCCAACGATGTAGAGCCAGGAGCTCATCGGAGGCGGGTTGTCATCATCCTCCATGGCCTGCGATAGACACGCGTCCACCCGCAACTGGGTGAGCCCGGACCGTTGTGCCGCCGGTGGATCGGCAATTGGGGGTGGGGGGGTGGTGTGCATGCGGGTGGGGTGTGTGGTGTTGGGGAGGGGGGTGAGGGTGCTGGGTGGGTGGATGGGTGGGGGGTGTGGGTGGTCGGCTGTTGTCATGGTGTGCGGTCTGTGGCCATACTACCCGATTCCCACGCCCATCTAGTCAGTGAAGCGGGCGTCTATCAGTCTGTCCCGTGCCCGCTGGGCCATCCGGTAACGGTGGACAGCCACCCGCCTGTGTCTACCCCGTCTGCCCTGAGCATTGCCCCCATCCCCCTCATCTGGGGAGGACTGGGCCTCTTCCTGCTGCTCCTCCACTCCGCCCTCCTCTGCCTGCGGCACATCGCCCCTCTGCTGGGCTATGTTGTGCAGGACGCAGCACACCACAATGATGCGGCCGACCCTATCTGACCGATACTGGAGGGTGCCCCCAGAGAGGTCCAGGCACCTGAAACGCATCTTCAGCATGCCAAAGCACCTCTCGATCACTCCCCTTGTCGCTACATATGCATCATTGTAGCGGTTCTCCGCCTCATTGCGTGGCCTCCGTATAGGCGTCATCAGCCACGATCGCAATGGGTAGCCCCTGTCGCCCAGCAACCAGCCCCTCAGCCGGGGATGGCGTCCCTCGTACATGCCGGGGATGGATGACCGCGACAACACGAATGAGTCGTGTACACTGCCTGGGTGACGGGCGCAGACGTGCAGGATCATCATGCGGTGGTCGCAGACCACCTGTACGTTCATTGAATAGGTCCCCTACCTATTAGTGAACACGGCCCTGTTCTCTGCAGGTGGCCGCACGGCGACGTGCATCCCATCGATCGCGCCCTGGACCATGGGGAACCCGGCAACGGCAGAGAAGCCCACGGCCCGGGCATCTTGGCTGGCCCGGTCCACGGGGAAGCGGATGTAGCGGTGCGCCATGGCATAAAGGGCATCTGTCACTGCCCGGATGCACCGATGCACCGATGTCTGCGATATGCCGGGCAGGTCCCCACTCGGTGCCTGGAATGACCCCGTTGCATAAATGTTCAGGGCCACCGTAACCTTGACGGACACGGGGAGAGGGTGTCCCCCGCCAGTGCCACGCGGTGACAGGTGTGCCAGCAGGTGGCAGATGTGTGCCACGGTTTCCCGGCTCATCCGGAGTCTCCTCCTGCATTCCCGGTCCGTGAGGTCCTGGTATGACTGCCGGGGCCGGTACACACGGGGCGCCCTCGGGTGCCTCCGTTGCCGTGGGGCCGCGACGTCCTCCTCCCCCTCCTCGTCCTGTCGGTCAGGTGTCCCTCCAGCCTGGGCGGCTGCCGCCTGCCCCTCTGCGGCAGCCTGCGCCGCCTCTCTGGCACGCTCCTCCTCCTCCTCCTCCTCATCCAGGGCAACATAGACATGAGCGGCTGCCACCACGGCGGCCAACATCGCTGGATGGTCTGAAAACATGATGGCCTGGTGGGGGGGAGGGGAACGACGACATGTCATCATTGCCCATATCCCCTCCTCCCCCCAGCCAGGTGGCATGGACCGCATGGGTCCAACTTTTGGAGGCTGGCACCTGGCCAGGTGGACCAACTCATTTGCCCTCCCATCACCCACCCCGGCACGGACCCCTTCCCCAACCCCCAACCTCCACCCCAGCACGGACCCCCCCCCCAATCTCCACCCCGGCACGGACCCCCCCCCCCCAACCTCCACCCCGGCACGGACCCCCCCCAACCCCCAACCTCCACCCCGGCACGGATCCCCTCCCGGCACTCCCCCGGAGCCCAGCCTACTCTAACCACCCCCCCCCCCCGCCGCACACACACACAAGCCGAGACACACCTCTCCTCACGCAATCAGTCTGCGGCCACGCCATTTCCTGCCCAGAGCCAACCCCCCAGGCCGTCACTCACCTCCTCGCTGGTCGGCGTGAGCCTGGAGCACCGGGTCACGCCGATGAAAAGGAGGTTTGATTGACGTCGACGTGAACGGTCATCACGTCGACGGGACTTTGGCCCATCCGGAAGGGAGAATATCGGCAGGCCGAAAATCGGCTGCCTTGCGCAGACCCGTGACATTCTCCGCGGCAGCGGCGCCATTAACGCCCCGCCGACTTTTCTCCCTTCGGAGACTTCGGCGGGGGCGGGGGCAGGATTCACGGCGGCCAACGGCCATTCTCCGACCCAGCGGGGGGTCGGAGAATGACGCCCCACATCTCTGCATTTAAGTCAGACTCTGAGGGAATTCTGGGAGTAACATGAGGAGAAAGCATAAGAAGAAGATTAGAGTAAATAGAGTTAACATGAGGTTAGATCATAGCGTAGTGAGTGACTACTTAGATTATTGAGTACTGTAAGACAGATTCAATATTACTTAATTATTATCTGTAGCTCAGTAGAGCGTGCAAACTTCATTTAGTTAGTAGTGTAATAATAAATTAGTTTTGTTTCAATCTTTTGATTGGGATATTCTTTATCAACACCACATCGGATCATTCTGGAAGAAAGGACAAAGAATACAACATATTACCACGAATGGTAATATAACATGGTACCAGGTGCCTGCTGAAGCTAGTTAGATAGTTTAGTAAGGATTTAGTCAGAAAAACAAACACGCAACTTGAATTTTGAAGAACAGACCTGTTACTGCGAGACATCGAAGAATCCAGTGCTGATGGAGAAAGCTCACGCTCCACGACAACTCTGGATCACCGGTAAACTAGATGTTAACTGGCGAGTGTTAAAGCAACAGTTTCAGTTATATCTGTTGGTTTCTGATTTAAATGATGCGAGTGATGATCGTAAATTACCTCTATTTCGAATGGTGACTGGTCCACAAGCCATAGAACTGTATAACTCATTTCAATTTGCTACAGTTCACATGATGTTGTTATAGCAAAGTTTGATATTCACTGTAAGAGCTAGATCAATGAAACTTTTGAGCGTTTTGTCTTCAAAAGAAGAATGCAAAATAATGGAGAAACTCTGAGCTCAAACATGTAATTTCTTCGTTTTAACTGATTCAATGATCAGAGATCAAATTGTATTTAAATAATCGATGATAAGCTCAGTGAACTTTTGCTGAGACAAAAAGATCTCCAGCTTAAAAATGCAATCGAAATGTGTCGTATGCATCAATTATCCAAAAGTCAATATATTGAAATTCTCTAGTGAGAAAAGTGCGTGTATACAAACTGCAAGGTATAATGCGTTAGGGCTGTGTCGCAGCTCAGAAAGATAAGCGTTTTGCACAGCAGCCATCTTGCGCACGTGCGCTCCAAGCCTACACATGCGGACTTCACAAAAAGATGCAAGACGGAAGAAGACCGATCTGTGCATGCACGAAAAAGCTGTACACGTGATAACGTGAACGTCGTGACGTGTGGATGCTGTGGACAGGCCCACCCACAAAAAAGATGTCCAACACGAGGAAACATTTGCTCACAATGTGGCAACACAACCACTTTGCTGCACAATGCAGATCCACGCTTAAATTTAAATCTCCAAATTTAAATACACAGCAGATGAATGTTAGAAGTGTGGACACAAAAGAAGAAGCTTTTCAAAAAGATTTTTTTTCCAATGATCTCGATGTTTATTGTTTAGAAGACTCCTTCTTCGTAGGCATCATTGAGAAACATGATGATACCACAGATGTCTCATTTCCTCTTAAGGTACTTCATTCTATCAACACACAGTTCGAATGGAACACAGTACTTCAAGTTAATGATTCTCAAATCAAATTCAAAGTTGACACAGGAGCTTCTGCAAACTTGCTCAATAGGCATGGGGCGGGATTCTCCCCTACCCGGCGGGGCAGGGGGTCCCGGCGCCGAGGAGTGGCATGAACCACTCCGGCGTTGGGCCACCCCAAAGGTGCGGAACCTCCGCACCTTCAGGGGCTAGGTCGGCCCCAGAGTGGTTTGCACCACGCCGGCCAGTGGGAAAGGGGCTTGGCGCCACGTCAACCGGTGCCGAAGGGCTTCCGCCGGCCGGCGCGAGTTGCCACATGCGCGGGAGTGCCAGCGTGTGCTGGCGTCATCCCAGCGTATGGGGGGATCTACTCCGCGTCGGCCATCGCGGAGGACCACAGCGGCCGACGCGGAACAATTGAGTGCCCCCACGGCACAGGCCCACCCGCTGATCGGTGGGCCAGGCCACCGTTGGGGCACCTCCGCACCCCACCGAGGACCCCGGAGGCCACTCGCGCCGCCAGGTCCCGCCGGTCAGGACCTACTCTAATTTACGCTGGCGGGACCGGCAAAAAACAGGCGGCCACTCGGCCCATCGCGGGCAGGAGAATCGCCGGGGGCGCCACTGCCAGCGGCCGCCACCGACGCGGCGCGATTCCCGGCCAGCCAAATCCCTGGCGCCGGAGAATTCAGGCAGCCGGTGGGGGCGGGATTCACGCCGCCCCCCGGCGATTGTTCGACCCGGCGGGGAGAATGCCGCCCATGATCTTTCGCAACTGAAGCAAACTCCTAAAATCAGAAAAAATCGAATTGTCAATTGCATGACTACAATGGCAATGCCATCAGCTCAGTGGGATCCTGCTATTTGGTGGTTACCAATCACGACACTGTCATATCTCTAAGATTTGAGATTGTTGATTCAAACAAATCCTCACACTTAGGTGCGCAAGCCTGGAAGGAACTTCACATAATTCAGAGGATTTATAGTGCGAGTTCATCTCATCCACCTATTCAACACGACATACAAGGAATTCTTGATCACTTTCCGCACATGTCTTCTAAGGCATGGCTACTCTTCCCTACCAATATAAAATTCATGATGTGGAGATGCCGGCGTTAGACTGGGGTGAGCACAGTACGAAGTCTTACAACACCAGGTTAAAGTCCAACAGGTTTGTTTCGATGTCACTAGCTTTCGGAGCGCTGCTCCTTCCTCAGGTGAATGAAGAGGTCTGTTCCAGAAACACATATATAGACAAATTCAAAGATGCCAAACAATGCTAGGAATGCGAGCATTAGCAGGTGATTAAATCTTTACAGATCCAGAGATGGGGTAACCCCAGGTTAAAGAGGTGTGAATTGTCTCAAGCCAGGACAGTTGGTAGGATTTCGCAGGCCAGATGGTGGGGGATGAATGTAATGTGACATGAATCCAGGTCCCGGTTGAGGCCGCACTCATGTGTGCGGAACTTGGCTATAAGTTTCTGCTCGGCGATTCTGCGTTGTCGCGGGTCCTGAAGGCCGCCTTGGAGAACGCTTACCCGGAGATCAGAGGCTGAATGCCCTTGACTGCTGAAGTGTTCCCCGACTGGACGGGAACATTCCTGCCTGGTGATTGTTGCGCGATGTCCGTTCATTCGTTGTCGCAGCGTCTGCATGGTCTCGCCAATGTACCACGCTTCGGGACATCCTTTCCTGCAGCGTATGAGGTAGACAACGTTGGCCGAGTCGCACGAGTACGAACGGGATATGGCACTCGACTCATCGATCGACAGTTCCAACGCGCCACAGCGAAAAACCGGACCGACCTCCTCAGAAGACAAACATGGGACACAACCGACAGAATACCCTTCATCGTCCAGTACTTCCCCGTAGCGGAGAAACTACGTCATCTTCTTCACAGCCTTCAACACGTCATTGATGATGATGAACATCTTGCCAAGGTCATCCCCACACCCCCACTACTTGCCTTCAAACAACCGCGCAACCTCAAACGAACCATTGTGTGCAGCAAACTACCCAGTCTTCAGAACAGTGACCACGACACCACACAACCCTGTCATGGCAATCTCTGCAAGACGTGCCAGATCATCGACATGGATACCGCTATTACACGTGAGAACACCACCCACCAGGTACGCGGTACATACTCGTGCGACTCGGCCAACGTTGTCTACCTCATACGCTGCAGGAAAGGATGTCCCGAAGCGTGGTACATTGGCGAGACCATGCCGACGCTGCGACAACGAATGAACGGACATCGCGCAACAATCACCAGGCAGGAATGTTCCCTTCCAGTCGGGGAACACTTCAGCAGTCAAGGGCATTCAGCCTCTGATCTCCGGGTAAGCGTTCTCCAAGGCGGCCTTCAGGACCCGCGACAACGCAGAATCGCCGAGCAGAAACTTATAGCCAAGTTCCGCACACATGAGTGCGGCCTCAACCGGGACCTGGGATTCATGTCACATTACATTCATCCCCCACCATCTGGCCTGCGAAATCCTACCAACTGTCCTGGCTTGAGACAATTCACACCTCTTTAACCTGGGGTTACCCCATCTCTGGATCTGTAAAGATTTAATCACCTGCTAATGCTCGCATTCCTAGCATTGTTTGGCATCTTTGAATTTGTCTATATATGTGTTTCTGGAACATACCTCTTCATTCACCTGAGGAAGGAGCAGCGCTCCGAAAGCTAGTGACATCGAAACAAACCTGTTGGACTTTAACCTGGTGTTGTAAGACTTCGTACTGTAATATAAAATTCAGTTACAACCAGATGACAAACCAGTGGTACACATTGCCGAGAAGAGTTCCTGTACCACTTCGGGAGAAATTGAAGCTTGAGCTTGTAAGGATGTAAAATCTAGGCATAACATCTAAAATAACAAAACCGACTGACTGGGTCAGTTCCATGGTGTGTGTAAAAAAACTTCCAGGGAATTAAAGATATGCATCGATCCTAAAGATCTTGATAAAAATATTAAGAGAGAGCGCTATCCTATACCTAAGAGGGAAGAATACACCAGTGAGATGGCAAACGCTAAAAAAAATTCCAAACTGGGTGCCTCCAGAGGATTTTGACAAATGCAGTTTGATGACACCAACAAGAAGTTGGGTACGTTCAACACACTGTTTGATAGGTACTGTTTCAACAGGATGCCATTTGGAATTATCTCAGCATCAGAGATTTTTCATTGAGTGATGGAACAGATGGGGCAGCACGGTAGCATTGTGGATAGCACAATTGCTTCACAGCTCCAGGGTCCCAGGTTCGATTCCAGGCTTGGTTCACTGTCTGTGCGGAGTCTGCACATTCTCCCCGTGTGTGCATGGGTTTCCTCTGGGGCTCCGGTTTCCTCCCACAGTCCAAAGATGTGCGGGTTAGGTGGATTGGCCATGCTAAATTGCCCATAGTGTCCAAAATTGCACTTAGTGTTGGGTGGGGTTACTGGGTTATGGGGATAGGGTGGAGGTGTGGACCTTGGGTAGGGTGCTCTTTCCAAGAGCCGGTGCAGACTTGATGGGCCGAATGGCCTCCTTCTGCACTGTAAATTCTATGAAACCTTTCTATCTATGAGATGACTGAAGGTATTGAAGGTGTACGAGCGTATGTGGATGATATAATTGTCTGGTCATCTACAAGAGAAGAGCACAATGCAAGGTTATTATAAGTATTTCAACGTGTACATATATTTGATCTGAAACTGAACAGAGCCAAATGTAGTTTTGGTATCTCAACCCTGAAGTTCCTTGGAGATCAAATTTCAAAACATGGTGTGCGACCTGACAATGACAAGATGGCTGCCATACAAAAATGAAAGTCCCAGAGGACAAGAAAGCTGTGTTGCGATTCTAAGGTGTTGCGAATTTTCTGGGAAAGTTCATTCCCCAACCTCTCGTCCAGAACTAGTTCGTTGAGAAATCTCATCAAAATGTCTGTCACGTTTGCATGGACTGACACTCATCAAAAAGAATGGATCGATTTGAAGTCTCAACTGACTACTGCACCTCTTCTTTCTTTCTTTGATCCAAAGTCAAAGTGGAATTGGTGCAGTTCTGCTGCAGAAAGATGACAATTCTTTATGGTTACCAGTTGCCTGTGCTTCCAGAGCAATGACGCCTACTGAACAATGGTATGCACAAATAGAAAAGGAATGCTTGGGTTTACTAATGGGTGTTCTGAAGTTTCACGATTATGTTTATGGTCTTCCTACATTTACAGTCGAAACTGATCACAGGCCACTTGTCCATATCATTCATAAGGATTTAAATGATATCACATTCTGTTAATTCAGAAGAGCAGCCACCGTAATTTATACTGCACATAGAAGATTAAGTGCAGCTTTGAGCTGAAACCTTACCTGCATCAGACGTCAAACTGAAACTCATTTGTGAAGAAACCAAGAAAGATTCAATGTTACTTTGAGTCATAGACCATTTAAACAATGGTTGGCCAAAAGGATCTTGTTCCAAGTATAGGAACATACAAGCTGAACTAACAGTTGTGGATGGATTGTTATTTCGACTTGATCGAATGGTAATACCTATGTCACTTCGGCCCATAATTCTGAAAAAGATACATGAAGTTCACCTTGGCATTGAAAAATGCAAGAGAAGAGCACAACAAGCTGTGTATTGGTCAGGTATCAACCGATACGTCATTAATCTGACACTCGAGTGTGAAACATGTCAAAAATTCCAAACTGTACAATGCAAAGACAAACTTCTACCGCATGCATTGGAGAAAACTCCGTGGTCAAAAGTAGGAATTGTTTTGTTTCATTTCAACGGTCGTGATTATGTGTTAATCATAGACTACTTTTCGAATTATCCTGAAGTCATCAAGTTGTCCAATTTAACTTCTCGATCTGTTTTAAAAGCTACGAAAAAGATCTTACCCAGACATGGTATTCTGAACACTGTCATGTCTGAAACGGACCGTGCTTTGACAGTCATGAATGGGCTGAATTTAGGGCAGCACAATGACCTAGTGGTTAGCACAGCTGCCTCACGGCGCTGAGGTCCCAGGTTCGATCCCGGCTCTGGGTCACTGTCCGTGTGGAGTTTGCACATTCACCCCGTGTCTGCGTGGGTTTCGCCCCACAACCCAAAAATGTGCAGAGTAGGTTGATTGGCCACGCTAAATTGCCCCTTAATTGGAAAAAATAATTGGGTAATCTAAATTTATTTTTAAAAAATGAATGGGCTGAATTCACCAAAGAATATAATTTTACTCACATCACATCAAGTCCGCACTATCCACTATCCAAATGGGAATGTTGAGAAAGGGTTCACATCATGAAGCAACTTCTTCATAAATGCTTTGATTATCATGCTGACATGAATCTTGCTTTACTCAAGTACAGAGCAACTCCGCTTTCCACGGGTTTATCACCAGTGCAATTATTGATGAATAGGGAGTTAAGGACTACTCTTCCGTCCGTTAGACTACCCGATCCAGATCATCTACCCGTTATCAAAAAGATGCAACATCAACAAGATATGCAACAACAATACTACAATCAACATGCAACTACACTGGAAACACTGAATCCAGGGGATCAAGTTAGGATCAAAATTCTTGATGGAGGATGATCTGCCCCTCCAAAAGTTATTTGTCATGCAGCAACATGCTCACATGTCTTTCAAACGAATGAAGGATCAATTGTTCGACGTAATCGATGAGCCCTTTTGAAAATCAAACAATCTAACAAGGTTTTTCCAGATCTACAACTCCGTGAAAGTCTTTTCAACGCTACGATGACATCTTCCAAAGTTATTGAAGATTCACGGAAGACGTTAAAAACTTCTGAGTTTCCTCTTCATGGTTTCAGAAGGTCAACCAGGAATAGAAGGAGAGACAGACTCAATTTGTGAATCGTACCTGTTGGACTTTTTCATTATTGATTTTTTCACTACATGTTAAATTCATACACATATCATATATTAAGTACCGACATCTGGGGCGAGATTCTCCGACCCCCCACTGGGTCGGAGAATCGCCGGGGGCTGGCGTGAATCCCGCCCCCGCCGGTTGCAGCACGGGAGATTCAGTGGGGGCGGGAATCGCGCCGCGCCGGTTGGCGGGCCCCCCCGCTCGATTCACCGGCCCGGATGGGCCGAAGTCCCGCCGCTAAAATGCCTGTCCCGCCGGCGTAAATTAAACCACCCACCTTACCGGCGGGACAAGGAGGCGCGGGTGGGCTCCGGGGTCCTGGGGGGGGGTGCGGGGCAATCTGGCCCCGGGGGGTGCCCTCACGGTGGCCTGGCCCGCGATCGGGGCCCACCGATCCGCGGGCGGGCCTGTGCCGTGGGGCACTCTTTCCCTTCCGCCTCCGCCACGGTCTCCACCATGGCGGAGGCAGAAGAGACTCCCTCCACTGCACATGCGTGGGAAGCTGTCAGCGGTCGCTAACGCTCCCGCGCGTGCGCCGCCCGGAGATGTCATTTCCACGCCAGCTGGCGGGGCACCAAAGGCCTTTTCCGCCAGCTGGCGGGGCGGAAATTCGTCCGGCGCCGACCTAGCCCCTTAAGGTTGGGGCTCAGCCCCCAAAGATGCGGAGCATTCCGCACCTTTGGGGCGGCGCGATGCCCGTCTGATTTGCGCCATTTTGGGCGCCAGTCGGCGGACATCGCGCCGTTTCCGGAGAATTTCGCCCTATACATTTTTTCCTTTGTTAATAGAAAAAAAATGTCTAACAAAAGAGGTATGTAATGATATGTATATAGTCAGGTTAGTGAAGCTTGAACAATTACATCTCAGTGTAAATCGAACACTAAAGGGCGTTACCTCTTCTCTGTATTTAAATCAGACTCTGAGGGAATTCTGGGAGTAGCATAAGGAGAAAGCATGGTGAAAGCATAAGAAGAAGATTAGAGTAGATAGAGTTAACACAAGGTTAGATCATAGTATAGTTAATGACTATTTAGATTATTGAGTACTGTAAGACAGATTCAATATTACTTAGTTATTATCTGTAGCTCAGTAGATTGTGCGAACTTCATTTAATTAGTAGTGTAATGATAAATTAGTTTTGTTTCAATCTTTTGATAGGGATAATCTTTGTCAACACCACATTGGATCATTCTGGAAGAAAGGACAAAGAATCTAGCATATTACCAAGAATGGTAATATAACACCAACATTGAAGGATAAGGCTTCCTGTGCAAAGTGTGAAATCACCTGGATTATTCAGACCCAGGTTCGTTCACAAGATTATTTATCATTCAGATTACGTTTCACACCAGAGTGGGCTCCTGAGTCATATTAGGTGATGATTATCACTTCTCGGCCTTTTGGCTAAGATCAAATGTAGTATCTGTTCTTATCAGTTTAATATTAGGTGATGATTAACACATCGTTGATCATCACGGCAAAACATGTGATCTTGCAGGTCTGAAGGCTGCTACCAAGATTGAGTTCTGGGCAGGATGAGCGGGGTGATTCCTGGCGCTCGTAGTGCTGATAATGACCTCACTATCGAATGGAACTCTTATTTTTTTGGCCACACCGGGGAACGCCCCGCCGAGGCCACACTCAGTCACATTTCCTACACTGAGTACTCAGCTCATCAATGCAGGAACAGATTGAGGCGCTATTTTTAAATGCCATCTCGATCTCTCGGCCACCCAGTGTAGCCCCTGGAACCTCCCAAACTCTAGCTCACCTGTTGGGGGGTCTTTGAAAATCTCCCACATCCCTACACCCCACCTCATACAGGCTGCGCATCCCCAGGCCCGAGCCCGAGGCTGGGCACAATGCCATCTGGACACCTTAGCACTGTCATCCCAGCAGTTCCCCAGCCAGCCTGGCACTGCCAGGGTGCCTAGTTGGCACTGCCAGGGTTCTGGGTGGCATCAGCAATGCCAGGGTGCCACCCTGCTCAAAGGCCAATGACCTAGGGGCCTCCAATCGACTAGAAGACCTCCCCATCTGCCGTTCTGCCTGGTCTCCGTTTGTGGGCAACAGTGCTAAATGGCACCTGGCTGAGGTCTCCTCGGTGAGGCAGTAGGTCCTGGTCGCTGGTTAGATCTGGCGTCAGCATAGTTAAGTGAGCAGCTAAGTTCACTTAACTATGGAAGTCTGGATCCTACCCATTGTGAGCAGGATTCAGATTGCAATGTCTTGCAAGATCTCATTAGATCTTCTGGGGCATAACACCAATCAGGAATTCCTGAAGAGGCCTCTCACAGGATCTACCGGTCGCGTTCCATCCCTGGCGGGACATGGCCAGAAATCATGCCAAAAGGTTCAAAGTAAACTGTTATGTTTATTTAACCCTGTGCAAGAAGTTTTCAAATAATGTAAGGCTGAAGCTTTACTTGGAGGAGAGCATTCTAAAATATCTCTGAATTTTTTTGAAATTAAGGAAATTAGATAATAGAAATTATACAAATATTAAATCTGGATATCCCAGTGATTAAATGTTTTTCTTTGGCTGAGTGTCTAATGTGCTGAAAACTAACACTACTCTCAAGGGACTTCAAAACTATTTATGGGAAACTTCATGTAGCTAGATTATATATTTGCTGAATAGAGTACACATTCTCTGCCTATAGTGTCCATTTGGTTCAGTAATACATGGGGAAGTGGGGTTGGGTGGCCCATTGTTCAAAGGTACTCATTAAGGGACTCAGCATTGGGAAGAATGGGGGTGAGACACAAAAAAAACACCCGCCTAACCTAGTATCTGATGCACACACCGTCATACCCCCCCCCCCCCTCACACATCACCCCGACTTCACAGCCAGCTATCTTTCAATCAAGTCCTCACTCACCTTTGACATGGGGTCTTTCCTTGATTCTGGCTCTTTGGTGGGTGCACTAACAGCAGCAACCATTAGCTCTTGGTGATACTAATGGCAATGGAGAGTAACTGCGCAGTGGGATTTCAGCCCCAAGGTCCTTTTTTTTTTATTCGTTCATGGGACATGGGCATCACTGGTGTCATAATATACACATCAGTATATGATGGTGCAGAGACACACACTGACTGACACACTGCAAGACCAATCAACACACACAACACAGCAGCCAATCACTAGTTAGGGCACGGTCACTATAAAGACAGAGGGCACAAGTTTTCCCAGTCATTCGGGATGCAGCCTCTGAGACAGACAGAGCCCGCAGTCAGTAGCACAAACATCCACCATGTGCTAGCAGTATAGGCTGGTCAGGTTAGGCATTGGTCTTCAGTCAATCTAACATAGTGTCGACCCACAGTGCAAGTATGTTTAACAGCTCTTAGTTAAATAAAATAGAGTTGTAGTATTACAAGTGTTGGTAGCCTGTCTATGTTACTGCTAAGGTAAATGCAGTCTCCACAGATCCAGAGTACCCAACACATCAACTGGCTGGGCCAACATTTATTGTCCATCCCTGAGGGCAGTTCAGAGTCAACGACATTGCTGTGGATCTGGAGTCATGTGTAGGCCAGACCAAGTAAGGACGTCAGATTTGCTTCCCTAAGTGGCATTAGTGAACCAGATGGGGTTTTACAACAATCGGAATGGTTTCATGGACATCATTAGACTTTTAACTCCAGATATTTTTCAAATTGAATTCAAATTTCACCATCTGCCATGGCAGGATTCGAACTCAGGTCCCCAGAGCATTATCCAGGATCTCTGGATTACTTGTCCAGCAACAATACTACTACACCATTGCCTCCCCATCCAGGGGAAGGCCCAATGGTGGGCCTGCCCCAATGGAGATGACAGGGGGCTCCTGCAATTTCTCCACCCAGAAGCTGTAAGCCATTACACAAATTAACTTTCGCCCCCTGTTTCATGTTGATGTCCCTTCGCCGATCATTGAGCTGACACATTAACTTTGTTTTCCTCCCCACAGGTGCCAGACATGCTAAGTATTTCCAGCATTTTTATTATTATTTTCTTTAATTTTAGGTTTCCAGAACCTGCATAATTTTCCATTTGCTTCTTTTTTATATCATGAGGATAAAACCCACTGGTGTGTTCTCTATTTTGCTTCACTTGGATGGCTTGGATGCGTAGTGTTGAATAAAGAACACAAAGCTTTGTTAACAAACAAAATAATAGATTTAAGCAAATTACTGCGGATGCTGGAATCTGAAACCAAAGAGAAAATGCTGGAAAATCTCAGCAGGTCTGTAGGGAGAGAAAAGAGCTAAAGTTTCGAGTCCAGATGACCCTTTGTCAAAGCTGTAACTTTGTCAAAACTATAGATTTATTATGCTACTAACTAAGATTCATTCACACTCCAAAAGTAGAAGGTTTCTATATTTAACGATGCTATCTCTAACTGTCTATCATCATCATCTGACCCATAAGGCTTAGCCCCACCCCTTATATACTTATGGGACTAGCTTCCTCGAGTGGATGTCTGTATACATTTCATTAACCCTTGCATTGCCTTCATTTATGATAATACCGCACCAATTAACTTAATTCCAGTTAGGTTCGGCAGAGGTTAACTCACAAAAGTTAGGGACTGCAAGAACATATGGATTACTCCTTGGGATTTATCAATTAAAATTATGCAATTTACATTGAGCAATAGCACTTCTTGCTGCTTGTTCAACTCTAATCACATGATCCATTAGCACCTTGGCTTACAGTGTCATCTGGAGTTTAATGGAAAGAATTCCACCCTCCAGAATAGGTTCAGGTCCCATTAATGAAAGGCTGATAGATGGATCATTTAAAGTGTCCGGGAATATGCCCATGACCTCTTTCAGGTGTAGTCCACATGACTTGCACCACTCACGCTTATGATGAGTTTATGCCGGATGGTTAACAATAGATATTACCATTGCCATGGAAGACTATTGCAAAGGTATGTGTGCTGACCATTATAGGAAATTCAATTAGATATTTCTAACTCATCAAAACTTAAGCAATTGCTTTAATTGCTTAACCCCATGTATTTGTCTTTTCAAATGTTCTGCTGAATCAGGCAAAAGTTGGATGTTCAAGCATCTTCAATCAGCCCTTTTCACTTGTTAAAGTGTGATTACCTGTGTGATGAGGTTCTTAGTTGCATCTGAATCAATAGCAGTTCTGTTAACAATATGACAAGCAGCTGGAAAGTACAGATTTACCACTCAAGGCTCAAAATGGGCAAATCATGTTGAAACCGATGTGTTTATTAGGGGTGGTGGTGGAAACTGTATTTGATCACTCAGGGTGTCACAGAGAGTTGATGTTTTCCAATCTTCCATTACCCAGGTGTGTACAACAAAGGCTTACACTTTTTTAAAAAATAGATATGCTCAGGGTTATTACTAAAAATTTTTAAATGAGCAAAAGTTCTTCAAATAGCTGAAACCATGCCTGTCTGTGACCTCCTGGACAAAAGAAGGTACCAGGCAGTGTTAGGAAAATGTAAACCTTGTTTTTTCTGAGGCGCCACTAATAACCCCTTGCAGAGTGCACAGACCAACTTCAAAGAGAGCTATACAAAGGTTATCTGCATCTAATAACCCAGGCTGGCCGGAAAGAGATGGCTTTTCTGCTCAGGCAAATGCCTCACAATCTTCCTTTTCAATTCCTAATGGCTGAGACCATTAACAGTCTTTGGAACCCAGCTGATGGATGGCACACCCTTTGTCAAAGGCTGGGTGGAGTGGTAGTCGGTCATGTGACATGGGCCTCTGGCTTGTGGAACATAAACTTTGCTGAACTGCATAGCTCAGTCTGCTGTTTATCATCTAACTGCCAGCCTCACAGAAAAGAAGCTTTGCTCAGGTTTAACCTCTGGCCCCACCTCCACTGCTTCTGGTTGAAATTCTGCCCCATCGCCTACAAGACTGATGCATCTCTGTGTTCCTACTTCATGTTCCTATTTCATGTGACATCAACACCACCGGAAAAGGATATCATACAGGATCAGTTTTCAGCCCATTGACCTCCATGAAGGTATACCTCATTGAACTTTGATTCTGGACTCTGGAATCCAGCTGAAACAATATTTATTTTCATTGTGGTGTCTGAACCGCTGAACCTTTCTGTCCCCTCCATATTTTTACTATCTGAATACGAGGGGGACTTTGTGAACCCGCTTTCGTGTTTTGAGTGTGTGCAAATGGACTAACCCTTTGAGTTCATCCTATCTCAAGTTTGCTGTGGGGTTATTAGTAGAAAATTGGACTACACCAAAACCGGTGTGTTGGGAAATACACCACCACTTATAAAGAGGGTAACAAATCAGAAAACCTTTCTGTTTATGGACGGATTGTGAGATGAAATTAGTGCTGTTTAAATTAACACTCTCCTGTCCATAACACTGGCAATTCACTTTGGGCGCAGTGAGACTTGCCTCAGCCTATTCCATCCACCATAAAACATGCATATTACCAGTTTATATTCCAACTTTGTAGGTTCCTTTGCACATGCAAAACTAACAAGTGTATAATTTAGAACACATCTACATTAAAACTATTTGCAAGTGAAATAAAAACCCCAGACACCAATGCCATTCTGTGAAATTTCCAAAATTATTCCATTCAATTCCACAATTCAGAAAATGTCTTTCCTCTCAAACCCCAACGACCATTTCTATCACAACTGGTAAATCCCTGTTCTTTAAACTCACTAATAGCAATCTCATTGAGGGAAATATATTTTTGATGCAAGTCTAAAATTGCTAAAAGCGATGTGACTTCCTCAAAAGTTACTTTTGATGAATCACAGAACAGCTTTTTTTTCTTTAACTCTCTATACCTACTGGTTGATCCATTTTTGAAAAAGTAAGAATATTTAGAATATCAGTAAATATGAACTAGTCTGTTCATAACTTCTACCACTTTTGCACCGTAATTTTAAACAAGGCCTATTTTATTAGCAAAACTTGCAAAGAAAGGAAACTATGGCACTTAGATAATAACCTTAACAAGATAATTACTGAGAGTTGTAACAGATTAATTATTAATATTATGAATTCTTAATCAATTATTGCTTCTAAGTTCTTTGGTGAGGGCACTGATTGTAATATTTTTAAAAGGTAAAGCTTCATGTCTCCCAATATCCTATTGTTAGCTGTCCCCTCTTAATAGTTCGACAGAGTCCACTAGCTGTTGCATGCTCAACTATTGTTGAGTGCAAGAGATGAGGCTGGATGCTTGTGAAAGTCTTTGGCCAAAAGTACCAAGTGGATTATCCCATTTGACTTCCTTTTGAGGTCTGGACCAATATAGGTGTGCAGTCAATTTATTTCACTCAATGTGACATTAAAAAGACATTAAGACATTAATTGAACCCACTGAAATCTATGAGCCCTGACCACACCTTGGATATAATGCGGAAGACTGTGCACCAAAGCTATCCACTCTCCCATACCATTTCTTTCCAGCAGCTATGACACTGGCATCTACCCAATAATCTGATGAGTATCCAGGAATGTCCCAACCTCTAAAAAATGGGATGAAAGTAACTGTAAGGATGGGAATAACCTCCAGGCTTAGGCTGTGAAACGATGCACAATATTTTACACCTCATAAGTGCCAAAGAAGGAAAAACGCAATCATCTTCTGGATCATCAATGGTATCATCATCAACAAATCCTTGACTATCATAGGACTGGTAGTCACCATCGAAATGTCTCTTATCAAAGTCGCAAATAACAACTAGTTGATGGTGATGAAGCTAAGTTATCCCTTCTCATTCTTCTTGAGTTGCCTATTGTTAAGAATTGAGGAAAATGAAGATTAGAAATGAAATTGGGATAAAATAAAGAAAGAGGATTGATAAGTGTAGCTGACTGAAGGTTTTTGTTATATGTGAATCAGAATACCAGTGAAAAGTGTTTACCTTTGTGACTAGGGGAGAACAATGGGATGTAGAAGAGGTCACTTAAAAGTGGAGAGTGAGGAGAATTAGCACTTATATGCTCAAAGCTGGGTCCACAGGCTGGGTAGCATCAAAGAGAAAGAATGATATATCCATCGCAAAGTAACTGGAGAAAGGGACATAATAGCAGCAGCTACCGTCACAGCCGCACTCAGTTTCACAAAGCAGACGTCCCGAAAACAGGTTATTGCAAAAAGGCGACTGGTCAAAATCCAAAACTCGAACAGAAAAAGTATTCCTTCACTGAAACTGAGGATGGTTTTCCCAAATGTAGACAAATAACCTGTGTTTGATGACAATCTGCTGGATTTGGCCACAGAGTTATATAACCTTAGATGTTGTTTGGGAAAAAAAGGGGCATCTCAGAGTTTAGGAAGTGTAGGTATTTGGGAAGAAAGGGATAACTTCATGTGATATGTGTGTAACTATCAGTCTAGTTACGTATACTGCTGTCGTATATTTGTGTATTTTAATCCTTCGTGCTGTGTATTTTTCTTTTAAGTTAATAGATATTCTTTATTAATTGATCACAAAACGACTGGCTGTTCCTCCCTGATTTTGCATATAAACCATTAAGAACCGTTATTCCAAGTTACCACCCTGGGAATTGGGATACTCTCACACTTAACATTAGTCGGGTTCTTAACAAAATTGGGGGCTCTTTCGCGGGATTTTGAAAAACATAATTCCTTGGGTGTAGGGGAATTTGCGACTTTTAAATGTAACGAGAGTGAGGAACGTGTTGAAACAAGTGAGGAGGCTTGTGATTTAAAATAAGGTAAGTGTAGCATGGCTCTGGCAATGGCTAAGATTTGTGAGTAGACAACATAACCTTGGAAGTTTTTAAAGTGCACCTAAATTTACAGAAATGGCGAATATATTACAATTCGGCTTCCCGACTGGGATAAGAAAGCTAAGAAAGTGGAAAGAATTGCAAAGCATTTAAATGTTCAAGAGTTGTCAGATAGACCACGTTCTCCGAAAAGTGAGGCAACTGAATTTGCTAAAATTCAATGACAAATTAAACAATTAGAATTTTTTGACAAAGAAAAGGAAATAGAAATAGAAATGAAAAAACTTGAGCTAGAGATGCAGGAGAAGCAAAAAGAAAGTGAAAGAGAGAGAGCTTTTCAAAGCAAAATTGAAATGAGAAAACCTGATGTGTAGGTAGAAAGATTAGCAAGGAAAGACAAGGAAAAAGAGAGAAATTCAACTTAAAATGCTGGAGCTTAAAGCAGAGACACTCGAGCAGGGTGAGGAAGGAAGTCGTTCTAGACATGAACCTAGTGGGGAGATGTTTATATTTACAGGCACTTGCAAAATTTGACAAGAAGGATACAGAGACATTTTTTTGGAGAATATAGCGAGATTAATGAAATGGTCACAAGAAATTTAGACGCTGCTCTTACAGAGTAAATCTTAGGTAAGGCTAGTGAAGGCTATGTGTCTTTGTCAGAGGAAAGGTCTGGTGAATATGATACAGTGAAGATAGCTATATTGCTATATATTATATATATATTATATATGTATGAAGCTGTATTGAGCGCTGATGAATTATCACTGGAAGCTTACAGAAAAAAGTTTTGAAACGTAAGAAAACAGTCTGGAAGACTTATATCGAATTTAAGAGGGGTTAAGAAAAAACATTTTTAATAGGTGGGTTAAAAGTAGAATGAACCTCTGAGGTTCTTAGCAAAGTAATTCTGTTGGAAGAATTCAACGATTCATTACCTGTCGTGACAAGAATTCATGTGGAGGAGCAAAGGATTAAAAAAACGGCGAGGCAAATCATGGAGCTTGCTGATGATTATGTATTATAGGTCAAAGCCTTTTTTTCTACACACTTTTGAATTTGAGAAAGTTGGAATATGGGAAGGAATTGTCTGGCACTTATGTGGCATGCATGTAACTTGCCACTTGTCAGTCCAAACCTGGATATTGTGCAGGTCTTGCTGCATTTGGACAGAGACTGCTTCATCCCCACTTCTGACCTTATGTCGGAAGGCAGGTCATTGATGAAGCCGCTGAAAATGGTTGAGCCTAGGGCACTACCCTGAGGAACACCTGCAGTGGTGTCCTAAGATGATTGACGTCCAACCATCACAACCATCTTCCATTGTGCCAGGTAGGACTCCAACCAGCGGAGAGTTTTCCACCTGATTCCCATTGACTCCAGTTTAGCTAGGACTTCTTGATACCATACTCCGTCAAATGCTGCCTTGACGTCAAGGGTAGTGATTCTCACCTCACCTCTGGCATGCAGCTCTTTTGTCCATGTTTGAACCAAGGTTTTAATGAGGTCAGGAGCTGAGTGCCCTTGGCGGAACCCAAGCTGAGCGTCCGTGAGCACGTTATTGTTGAGTATGTGCCGCTTGATAGCACTGATGATGACTCCTTCTATTATCTTGTTGATGATGGAGAGTAGACTAGTATATCGAGTATGGTATCAAGTCCTAGCTAAACTGGAGTCAATGGGAATCAGGGGAAAAGCTTTCCGCTGGTTGGAGTCATACCTGGCACAATGGAAGATGGTTGTGGTGGTTGGATGTCAATCATCTCAGCTCCAGGACATCACTGCAGGAGTTCCTCAGGATAGTGTCCTAGGCCCAACCATCTTCAGCTGCTTCATCAATGACCTGCCTTCCAGCATAATGTCAGAAGTGGGGATGTTTGCGGATGACTGCACAATAGGGCAGTAATTGGCTGGGTTGGATTTGTTCTGGTTCTTGTGTACAGGGCACACCTGTGCAATTTTCCACATTGTCGGGTAGATGCCAGTATTATGGCTGTACTGGAACAGCTTGGCTAGGGGTGCGGCAAGTTCTGGAGCACAAGTCTTCAGTACTGTTGCCGAAATATCATCAGGACTCATAGCCTTTGCAGTATCCAGTGTGTTCAGCCATTTTTCTAATATCATGTGGAGCAAATCGTAATGGCTGGAAACTGACATCTGTGATGCTGGGGTCCTCTGGAGGAGACCTAGATGGGTCGTCCACTCGGCATTTCTGGCTGAAGATTGTTGCGAATACCTCAGCCTTGTCTTTTGCACATATGTGCTGGGCTCATCCATCATTGAAGATAGGGATATTTGTGGAGTCTCCTCTTCCAGTGAGCTGTTTAATTGTCCACCACCATTTATGGCTGGCTGTGGCAGGACTGCAGAGCTTAGATGTGATGCGTTGGTTATGGAATAGCTTAGTTCTGTCTATTACTTGCTGCTTATGCTGTTTGGCACACAAGTTGTTCGGCACAACATCGTGGGCCGAAGGGCCTGTTCTGTGCTGTATTTTCTATATTCTAGACCCGTGTTGTAGCTTCACCAGGTTGACACCTCATATTTCGGTATGCCTGATGTTGCTCCTGGCATGCTCTCCTGCACTCTTCATTGAACCATGGTTGATCCCCTGGCTTGGTGGAAATGGTAGCGTGGGGATATGCCAGGCCATGAGGTTGCAGGTTGTGGTTGAATAAAATTCTGCTGCTGCTGATGGCCCACAGTGCCTCATGGCCAGCCTTGAGTTGTGAGGTCTGTTCGAAGTCCATCACATGTAGCACGGTGGTAGTGCCACACAACACAATGGAGAGTATCCTCAATGAAAGATCTGTGCGGTGGTCACTTTTACCGGTACTGTCATGGACAAATGCATTGGCAGCAGGTAGATTGGTATGGATGAGGTAAAGTATGTTTTTCCCTCTTGTTGGTTCCCTCACCACCTGCTGCAGTCTCAGTCTAGCATCTATGTCCTTTAGGACTCGTCCAGTTCGGTTTGTGGTGGTACTACCGAGCCACTCTTGGACATTGAAGTCCCCCACCCAGAGCATATTCTGTGCTCTTGCCACCCTCAGTGCTTCCTCCAAATGGGGTTCAACATGGAGGTGTACTAATTCATCAGCTGATGGTGGCCGGTACGTGGTAATCAACAGGAGATTTCCTTGCCCATGTTTAACTGGAAGCCATGAGACTCCCAGGGCAACTCCCACCTGACTGTATATCACTGTGCTGCCACCTCTGCTTGGTTTGCCCTGCCGTTGAGACAGGACACACTCAGGAATGTTGATATTGTCTGTAAGGTATGATTCGGTGAGTATGACTATGTAAGGCTGTTGCTTAACTAGTCTGTGAGTCAGCTCTCGCAACTTTGGCACAAGCCCAGATGTTTGTAAGGGGGACTTTGCAGGGTCGACAGGGCTGGGTTTGCCATTTTCGTTTCGAGTGTCTGGTTCGATACCGGGTAGTCCATCTGATTTAATTTCTTTTTTGCGATTGAATACAACTGAGTGGTTTGCTTGGCCATTTCCACATCGCTGTGGGTTTGGAGTCACAAATAGGCCAGACCAGGATATTAGTGAGCCAGATAGAATTTTACGACAATTGACAATGGTTTCTGGGTCATCATTAGACTTTTAATTCCAGATATTTTATTGAGTTTAAATTCCACCACCTGCCATGGTGGGATTTGATCCTACGTCCCCAGATCATTATCCTGTGTCTCTGGCTTATTTGTCCAGTGATAAGACCACTATGCCACCACCTCCCCATCATGTGGTCATGCAAGATGATATTTGCTTCTAGTTTGTGTTGCAGAGCTGGAAGTTGTGTTCTCTGTCATCTTCTCATTAACAATGCTGATGGTGAGGACTCACTTTGAAGTGGTGAAGTTCGATAATTAAGAAGCGCTAAGCTGAGATCTTGATTTTTCGTCACCAAGTTATTGATGGTTCACACACCTTCCTCAGCTTTTCCATTTGTTTCAGGTTATCGAGGTGAGGTGGTTACCTCAATGACTCCATGTTGTGGAATAATTCAAGGGTAAATTACTGACCATTGGCTGACCCAACAATATCTGGGATGCCATGTGTAGCTTAGATTCTCTTCATGAATAAATTACTATTTCTATCCTGATGCAGTGTAACCTGGTCACTTCAATCTATCTGGAGTGGTAATCAATAAGAACTACCTCAGGCACGATTGAACTAAATGGGAACAAAGTCCCACAGCGAGCGTGTTTAGCCGCATGTTTCCCGGTGTTCACAGCGCCGAGAAATACAACGCTATCTAACGTCACTCAGGTTAGATACAGGACTTCAGCAGGGAATGTGTGGCCGAGGCCGCACGTAATCCCATTTTCTGCACTGAGGATCTCCGCTAGAAATCAGGAGCCGTGGCATGACTCCCGACCCGTTTCCAAGCCCTAACTCAGTATGGGAGGATCCGATTCCCCACCCCCCCTCAAAACGCACACACAAGGCAACCCTGCATGATTGTTGCCACACTAAGAATGGCAGCTTGGCAGTGCCCCAACCTGGTACCTTGGCAGAACTACCTGGGCAGTGCCAATCTGGAAACCACATGGCATTGCCAGGCTGGCATTGTCAGGTGCCCCATTGGCACCAGGAGTGCCAGGGTACCACCCTGCCTAGAGGGCATGCACCTGGGAGACCTTCACGAATGCCATTCCATTTGGTCACCATTTATGCAGACCAGTATTAAACAGAATTCGCCCAAGTTCAAGGAGATAGATTCCAATGCCTCAGATTCCTCTGAAAACTGCATATTAAAGTGAGACTAGCTATCTCACTTTAATATGCAGATTTGTCAAAAAGTGATCCAGCCCACAATGGGCGGGATTCACATTGCAACGTCTGAAGAGTTAGCGTTGGATCTTGGGAAGCGTTGGGTAGATCCTGGGAGCAGGGTCTCCCTGCTTCTATCAGCCACATTGTGCCACGACACGCTGCTTTTCAGGTGCAACGTGATCATTTGATCATGCCCCTTGTCTTTAAAATCAAAAGAATCCATGCCCAGGTGCCCCACGGCCTTGGAGGAAAGGTGGCAGGTGGCACTTGGTCTCTTCATGTTGCCGGTTACTGCACACTTAAGCAATGCCTCACCACCGATTCCTGGGTTCTTGCTTGACAATTTGCTATGTTTAACTGACCGTGATGAATATTTTGGTGAATATCAAGCTGACATGTTCTCAGAATTACTATTGTGTCATTGAAAAATAGGATCATCAATGATTATGACATGCTTTCTCTGTTTGAAATACTGCCATAATACTGGATTGGTAAGAGTATAGTCCGGCCATCCTTCCAGACAGCATTCCTGTACCTCGGCACATTTTCCATCTTGCTGTTTTGTTTGTTTTATCTCCGGCAGCTTCATTGCAGCAGCAGGTAGGTGTTTGGTAATGAGCAGTGTAAATGCTTCCACCTCCTCAATGAAATTCAAATCTTCTATTTTGCCTTGCAAATGGTATTCTTGATAGTGCATTTGCTGTTGTCTGATACTTCACTTGAATGTGCTTTGGTAGTGAATCCTATCATTAGCCTCAGTCTGAAACATTGAATTCTCGGTGGCATTTTTGCAATCTTCATGTCCAGAAGGTGACTAATAGCTAATAATCGGTTTCAATTTTAAAGCAATCGCATTATGTTGTCTGAGAACTTCCCACACACCCATATTGCTGCCAATAATTCCTTCTCAATTGTAGCATATATCTTTTCAATGTTGGTGACTGACCTTGAGCTGTAATAAATTGATTTTTGTTCACTATCTTTCAATTGGAATAAAACCCTGTAGATGGTGCATCTACTGCTGCTCAGGTCAGCAATTCTGGATCATGGTGCACTAAAATATTTGGAGAAATGGGAAGATTGTTGATCAGCTCGAAAGCATTTTGCTTGTTCACATTTCAGCACCATTGTCTCAACAGCTCATTGGTTTCCACCAAATTTGGTAAGTATCTGACTGCTTGGTTGACCAGGAATCTCTACAGCTCTGCAATATTCCTGGGCTGTGGGGACTCTCTAACCATATTTGGTAATCTACTGCAGTAATAATGACCAAATTACCTTATAAAAGTGGTCAGCAGTCTGGATTCTTTGTCCCCAGGCTACTGTCAAAATATGCTGTTTGCATTATATTTGGTGAATGGGATACTTTTATCTAGTTTTGGACAATACTCCTTTATTTGCCCCCCCCCCCTCTCCCCCCACTTAGTTCAACAAATACACATAGATTTTGAGATTTTTAAAAGATTAACATGGATAAGTTCTCTAATTGTGTGAAGCCGTTCTGAGCTGTTCTATGCAGCTGTAAATGATTTTTAATAAAAAAAAGTGATAACATGGATAATAAAGTATACCTTAAGCTCCAATGGTCACATTAAGACAAAACGTCCCTTTTAAGCACAGAAGATGCTTAAGGGCAGCACGGTAGCACTGTGGATAGCACAATTGCTTCACAGCTCCAGGGTCCCAGGTTCGATTCCGGCTTGGGTCACTGTCTGTGCGGAGTCTGTACATCCTCCCCGTGTGTGCGTGGGTTTCCTCCGGGTGCTCCGGTTTCCTCCCACAGTCCAAAGATGTGCAGGTTAGGTGGATTGGCCATGCTAAAAATTATCCTTAGTGTCCAAAATTGCCCTTAAGCGTTGGGTGGGGTTACTGGGTTATGGGGTGTGGACCTTGGGTGGAGGTGTGGACCTTGGGTAGGGTGCTCTTTCCAAGAGCCGGTGCAGACTTGTTGGGCCGAATGGCCTCCCTCTGCACTGTAAATTCTATGATAATCTAGGATAAGATGACAGTGATCAAAAAATGACTTCTGCTTTGAATCCAAGTTAGATTTCCTCTTAAATTTTCAGGTAAGCGTTTCCAAACTCCTCTCCAAAAAGCATGTTTTAATAGTTTACCTCATAATAATACTTTACTTTAGCAGTTTGCATTCCAAAATCCAGAACAGATTTTACAAATTACTCTTTAAAATAAAGCTTATACTCCACTTTTAACAGTGATTCTAGTCCAGGATTTTATACCAACCACTTTAGGATTTCTTTGCCTTCACTGCTGTGCAAATTGCTTCAATTGGTTCTCAATTCCCAGACTGTATTAAAATTACATTAAATGTTTCATCTACCTCTGAAGTCTGCTGTCCTACTTTAAATATAGCTACTGAAATTGTGTCTTTATCTCAGAACACTTTGTTTATTCTTGAATTCTTCTGAATAATATCTTGGTTTCTATTCCCTTACCTCCAGGTGTCTTAAACATGCCGTCTGTCTCAATTCCCTAGTTATCCAGATTGTCTCATGTTCCTTAGGAAGCCTGCATCTTTGCAACTCCCTTGTCCTATCCAGCTTCGCCTGGCAGAGTTGAGAGCTGTTTTCTCCCCAAGATCCTGTCTCCAACTGCCCACAAATTCAGCTAATACTAGAATTTAAAAGCTTCTCTACCTTCCGTGGCCCCATTGCTAAGCAACACCCACATACTTATGCCTTTTATTTATTTTTCATGCTGTGACCCTCTTTAAGCACAATGGAGGCACAGTGGAAATGAACCAACACTCACACATGCAAACACATTTGTCTAGCATTAATTTAACTATAGGTGATCCTTCCAGGCACAGAAACATTACGTTAAAGTTACTTAAACCTATACCTTATTTCTAATGTTTACCAACACAAATATCAGGCCCTTAAAACTACCTATATTTTTTGAACAAGTCCAGTCCATGGAGATTTTAATTGAGCCATTTTACATGAAACTGATGAACAATCCAGAACACCACTTCCTCTTTGTGGTTGCTGGAGAAATAATACCCGCATTGTGGAATGTGCTCAATTCCAGTCCGAACTACAATAGTGAGTGGGAGGCCTTCAGTAAGATGAGGCAAATTGGTTTAGCATGAGCACTAAGAGTAGCATGGTATTTGGACTTCAATTTTCTCAAGCTTTTAAATTTTCTTTGAAATTCATTCCTCAATTTGCTACTGTACTACTTGTCAGCAACAGCATCAGTGTGATAAATCAATTTCAATTGTAGCATGCTTTACTGCTTAATAATGATGATTCTTGGTTCTGTATGACATGCCTGAGTTCAATGTCTTCTATTCTTGTTTTTTAAATGTGGAGATGCCGGCGTTGGACTGGGGTGAGCACAGTAAGAAGTCTTACAACACCAGGTTAAAGTCCAACAGGTTTGTTTCGATGTCACTAGCTTTCGGAGTGCTGCTCCTTCCTCAGGTGAATGAAGAGGTAAGTTCCAGAAACATATATATAGACAGATTCAAAAGATGCCAGACAATGCTTGGAATACGAGCATTAGCAGGTGATTAAATCTTTACAGATCCTCTTCATTGAGGGGCTAGGCCGACGCCGGAGGAATTTCCGCCCCGCCAGCTGGCGGAAACGGCCTTTGTTGCCCTACCAGCTGGCGCGGAAATGACATCTCCGGGCGGCGCATGCGCGGGAGCGTCAGCGGCCGCTGACAGTTTCCTGCGCATGCGCAGTGGAGGGAGTCTCTTCCGCCTCCGCCATGGTGGAGACCGTGGCGGAGGCGGAAGGGAAAGAGTGCCCCCACGGCACAGGCCCGCCCGTGGATCGGTGGGCCCCGATCGCAGGCCAGGCCACCATGGGGGCACCTCCTGGGGCCAGATCGCCCCCCCAGAACCCCGGAGCCCGCCCACACCGCCTTGTCCCGCCGTTCAAAAGGTGGTTTAATCCACGCCGGCGGGACAGGCAATTTATCGGCGGGCCTTCGGCCCATCTAGGCCGGAGAATCCAGCAGGGGGGCCCGCCAACCGGCGCGGCCCGATTCCCGTCCCCGCCGAATATCCGGTGACGGAGACTTCAGCAACCGGCGGGGGCGGGATTCACGGCGGCAGCGGCCATTCTCCGACCCGCTGGGGGGTCGGAGAATGACGCCTGATCTCCGACCGCACACTTGGAAGGATGATTGCCTTGTACACAAGGATCTTGGTATCAGCAACGGATGTTATGGTCATCGAAGTCTCTCTTCCTGAGGCATTCGAAGGTGGAGCTCGCAGGTTGGATACCATGTTGGATCTCCGCATCAATGTCAGCCTTAGGTGAAAGGTGGGGGATTGGGAGGTTCCACATTTGGGAGGGTTTCTCCATTGACCTTGCTGGAAGGAGAAAATGGATCTTGTCCTGTGGATGGTTGGTCAAGGACATGAGTTTTCCTGATGTTGAGGCTGAGACCGATTCTTCGGTATGCTTCTGTGAAGGCATCAAGCGTGGCTTGGAAATGTTCTTTTGAGAGAGCAGGGATGGCATTGTCATCTGCATACTAAAGTGGATTGCCCCATAGAGGACAGAGAACAGATTACATCTGAATTACAGAGGGGCATTGAAAATAACTAGAGTGAGGAACTTAATGGAGAAGCAGTTATGAAGTGAGAAAGATGGTTTGCTCCATGATCAATACCATAAAACATCAACCAGAATAAATCTTACTGGTTTCCTTTGTAGAAGCACAACACAGCATCAAACCAAAAATGCAGCAAATCTACAATTATTTAATTTTTGCTTTAAATGGTGTTGCAAAACTTATTAAAATTAATCAGAGAGGAAAAACTCAATCTCCAAGGGAAACTTTTATTAATGCTGTATACTAATTACTTTATTTTTCAAAAGCTTCTTCATGAAAGTCACTTGAGCTCTTTTCTTTACAAAATGTGTTTTTTTAATGTAAACTTCAATTCAAAGGGTAAGCTCTATAAAACTAGGAATGCGATTCAAAAGCAACAATTTTTCAGAATAGATAAATTGCATTACTTCAATTTTCTATGTAGTCAGTTATGACAAAATTCAGAAGATAATTAAGATATCTGTTGAGATAGGCAGCACGGTGCGCAGTGGGTTAGCCCTGCTGCCATATGGCGCCGAGGTCCCAGCTTTGATCCCGGCTCTGGGTCACTGTCCGTGTGGAGTTTGCACATTCTTCCCGTGTTTGCATGGGTTTCGCCCCCACAACCCAAAGATGTGCAGGCCCCTTAATTGGAAAAAAATAATTGGGTACTCTAAATTTTTTTTAAAGATATCTGTTGAGGCAAAGCTCCTTTGGTTGCATCAGGCTAATTTTTTTAAGACTTTCTTGCAGATGCATCTCTCCATTATGATGTTATAGCTGGTAGTAACTGCCATGAAGGTGTCAGTTGAGTTTGTTTGGATCTAAATTCATCATAAAGTACCTCTTTTCCTTCACTGATGTTGCTCCCAACTGGCTGTGTCACATCTCAGTAACACTACAGGGATTCCCTGAGTCTTGTAACTCTTGTCATAATATACACCAGTATATCATGGTGCAGACACACACTGATGGACACACAGTGGGACCAATCAACATACACAAAACTGCAGCTAATCACACGCACTATAAAGACAGGGGGCATCAGAGTTCCCGTTCATTCGAGTAGCAGCTAGCTAGGAGGACGGAGCTCATAGCCTGCAACACAGACATTCACCATGTGCTGAGTGCATCAACTGGTTAGGACAAGGCAAAGGTATTTAGTTAAAGCTAGTATCGTATTAACCCACAGTCTAAGTAAGTTTAAACTGTTAATGATTCAATAAAATATTGTTGCACTATTTCAAGTGTTGGTGACCTGTATGTGATCCAGAACACCCAACACATCAACTCGAAACGATTCTGTTCTTGCAATCAGCTGTTAGCTTTTATTTTGGCGAAATGGACTCCAAAGTGTTCTTACACTGATCAATGCCCTGACTGCAGAATCTCAAGACCAAGCATTGGCAAAAATATTGGCCTGAGTGTTATGCTGGGCGTGTGGGGGGACAGGAAGTGACTATAATGTCGACTCACACCCAATCCCAACTGCCGACAATGATTACAGCCTTGGGTGACTGTCCGTGTGGAGTTTGCAGGACCTTCTCCTGTAACAACCATTCACTCTTGTCCAGCAGCGCAGGCAAGACCACTTCATTGAGGGAGCTGTGCCGAGAGGACAAAGCCAAGCTAGAAGGGATGCAAATGAGCATGCACGCATTGCCCCTCGCTTCTCCAAAGACTGCATGCGTACCCTCCTGCAGGCAACGAGTGAATGCCGGGGCGTGCTGCTGCGAGGTGATCGGAAAAGGAAGCCTCCACACAGAAAGCCCAGATGTACATAGTGGAGGTAGTCAGAAGTCGTGGGTTTGTGCTCAGGTCTTGGTTACACTGTGTGAAGAGAGTCAATTACCTTCTTTTTTTAAATTTGTTCAAGGGGTGTAGGCGTCACAGGCTGCCAAAATTTATAGCCCATCCCTATTGCCCTTGAGGGGCAGTTAAGAGTCGCCACTTGAAATTAAATTGAAAATTAAATGAAAATCGCTTATTGTCACAAGTAGGCTTCAAATGAAGTTACTGTGAAAAGCCCCTAGTCACCACATTCCGGCACCTGTTTGGGGAGACTGGTATGGGAATTGAACCCGTGCTCTGGCCTGCCTTGGTCTGCTTTAAAAGCCAGCTATTTAGCCCTGTGCTAAACCAGCCCCTTCAGCTGTGGGTCTGGAGTCACATAGAGGCCAGATCAGGTAAGAGTGGCAGATTTCCTTCCTGAAAGGACATTAATACCCTAGATGGGTTTTTACGACAATTGACAATGGTTTCATGGTCATCAGTTTACTTTTAATTCCAAATATTTTTTATTGAATTCAAATGTTACCATCTGCAGTGGTGGGATTTGAACCTGGGACCCTAGAGCAGTACTCAAGTCTCTGGATTACTAGCCCAGTGACAATATCACTACGCCACCTCCTCTGCTCTGCAAATGTGGGCAAGGAAACCACTTTTCATTTGGAATGAATGTGTGTGAGTATTCATTTAGTGGGCTGGAAGGTGGCACATGAACGGCTCTTGCAGCAAACAAAATTTGTGCCCAGCAAGGCTGTTTAGGACTAGGTAGGATGGCAGGCACACCTTGAAGGTGATAAGTCCAGCAATGTGTTGGGCATATGGACCAACAATGCTGGGGAGGCGAATGCACTCCTCAGCCATATAGAATAGGCCCTCATTAATGTGCTCTTATCTTCACAGGAGAAAAGGAAGTACAATGCACAAGAACGCAATCATACAAGTGGTGGAGTTCCAAATTTGACAGTGCTGATGCACCTAACTCCTTAAATATGGTGAAGCAGCGTGATAAGTTAGGACCCACTCCTAATGTCCCTATGCTCTATTTTGTGGTACATCTGAAATATCCACCATCCATCCCTGTGCGTGAAATTCAGTCCATTATGTTCACGGTAGTTTGTCTGAGAATATGCTTAGCTTAATGGTGCGCTTATTTGGGACACCCTGCTTTTCAATGCTGATCAGATCTTAAAAGAAACTTTCAATTACTTTATAAAGCAATTGTAAAGTATTGCTTGGAAGATGGTGGCACAGTGGTAATGCCACTGGGCTAATAATCCAGGATAATGTTATGGGGACAATGGATTCAAAATCAATTAAAAAATTACCTTAATACATCTGGCATGTGGAGATAGTTTCAGTAAAGGTGATCATCAAGCTATCAATTGTTGTAAAGGACTATTTGGTTAATCAATGTCTGCTATCCTTACCCAGTCTGGCCAACATGTGGCCCCAGATCCATAGCAATGTCCTTGGATCTTAACTGACCTCTGAAATGTTCAGTTCAATGGCAATTAAGGGTTTCCCAATGATGCCCACCTTCCATGAAGAATAATGGGGGGAAACAAATTACGGAAAGGACTGGGCTTAGGGAGGCCGCTTATTATTGTTTCCGGCCATCTTGCTCAAAATATTGAGCAATACTTGTATGAAAGAGACTGTAATTCTGATCAAATTGCCTCCATGCATTATGACTGCTTCTTTTTGTTGTTAACCGGTCTGTCAAAAATGAACAGCATTCTTACTGATTATCTGAACATTAGGATCACTAACAGGATTTACCCTAGGTTTAACTTTAGTTTTAGCTTCAGAAAATTCAGTCATAGCAGATCTCTGAAGCAAAAATTGAGATTGTACTGCTTTAAAAATGACACTGATTGTGGCATTAGACTGTCAACATAGACTTGGAAAGCATTGGGACAGTCAATAAAACTATTTAAAGGTTTTATTTTCAGAGGAAGTCATAATGCACCTATAAAGGGAATATCATAAAATTAGTATCTCTAGATTTCTAGGTATTTTGACAAAGTACCAAATAAAGACTTTATGAAATTGAGGTATTTTATGTAGCTTTGACAAAGAGATGTTCAGACTCAAAACATTCGCTCTGTTTTCTCTCCACAGATGCTGTAAGGCCTCTGAACTTGTTCAGCATTTTCTGTATTTGTTTCAGATTCCAACTTCTACAGTAATTTGTTTTTATTTTATATTACGCAAAACATGGCTACATAGATAGTCAGGTTTTGGGGGAATTGGCAACCTGTGAGCAGTGTTGTGCCAAGGAGAAACTTACTGGAAGGTTTTGATTTTTCAATCTTATAGACAAAAAGGGGGATTTGCTGATGACATCAAATTAAACATCAGGTAAGCGATGAAGAAGTTGCAGAATCACAGAATAATATAGTGCAGAAGATGCCCTTTGGCCCATCAAGTCTGCACTGACACATGAAAGACATCTGATCTGCCTATCTAATCCCATTTGCCAGTACTTGGCCAGAGCTTTGAATGCTATGACATGGCCAAGTACTCATTCTGTTACTTTTTAAAGGATGTGAGGCAATCCACCTCTCCCAACCTCCCAGGCAGTACATTAAAGACCGTCACCACCCTCTGGGTAAAAATGTTTTTCCTCAAATCTCTCCTAAACCTCCTGTCCTTCACCTTGGACTTGTGTCCCCTCGTAGCTAACCCTTTGACTAAGGGAAAAGCTTTCCACACTGCCCATGCCCCTCATAATCTTGTACACCTCGGTTCAGGCCACTCCTTAGTCTTTACTGCAGCTAAAACAACCCAAGTCTATCCAACCTCTCCTCATAACTTAAATGTTCCATTCCAGGCAATATCCTGGTGAATCGTCTCTGCACCCCCTTCAGTGCAATCACATCCTTCCTCTAATTTGCCAACCAGAATTGCACACAGTACTCCAGCTGTGGACTCACCAAAGTTCTATACAACTCCATCATGACCTCCCTGTTTTTGTAATCTATGCCCCAATTGATTAAGGCAAGTGTCCCATGTGCCTTTTTCACCACCCTGTTAACCTGCACTTCTGCCTTCAGAGATCTATGAACAAACACTCCCTTTGTTCATCAGAACTTCCCAGTGTCAGGCCATTCATTGAATACTTCCTTGTCAAATTACTCCTTCCAAAGTGTATCACCTCATACTTTTCAGGGTTAAATTCCATCTGCCAACATTCTGTCCATTTGCCCATCCCGTCGATATCTTCTTGTAACCCAAGACACTCAACCTCACTGTTTACCACCCGACCAATCTTTGTGTCATCCGCAAACTGACTGATCATACCCCACACATTGTCATCTATGTCGTTTACATAAATGACAAACAGTCGGCGACCCAGCACAGAACCCTCTGGTACACCACTGGACACAGGCTTCCAGTCACTAAAGCAGCCATCTGTCATCACCTTTTGTCTCCTACAGCTAAGCCAATTTTGAATCCATCTTATCAAATTACCCTGTAGGAAGGCAAGCGAACACAAGCTAAAAGATGCAATTGAGTGAGAGTAAATATAAAGCAAGACAGGTCATGAAAAACGAGCAGTGAATGGAATTATTGCTAACATGATAGGGGGCGAAATTCTCCGGTATCGGCGCGATGGCCGCCGACTGGCGCCCAAAACGGCGCAAATCAGTCGGGCATCGCGCCGCCCCAAAGGTGCGGAATGCTCCGCATCTTGTGGGGCCGAGTCCCAACCTTAAGGGGCTAGGCCCGCGCCGGATGAATTTCCGCCCCTCCAGCTGGCGGAAAAGGCCTTTGGTGCCCCGCCAGCTGGCACGGAAATGACATCTCCGGGCTGCGCATGTGCGGGAGCGTTAACGGCCGCTGACGGCATTCCCGCACATGCGCAGTGGAGGGAGTCACTTCCGCCTCCGTCATGGCGGAGACCGTGGCGAAGGCGGAAGGAAAAGAGTGCCCCCACGGCACAGGCCCGCCCGCGGATCGGTGGGCCCCGATCGCGGGCCAGTCCACCATGGGGACACCCCCCAGGGCCAGATCACCCCGCGCCCCCCCCCAGGACCCTGGAGCCCGCCCGCGCCGCCTTGTCCCGCCGGTAAGGTAGGTGGTATAATCTACGCCGGCGGGTCAGGCATTTTAGCAGTGGGACTTCGGCCCATCCGGGCCGGAGAAACGCGGGGGTGGGGGGCCCGCCAACCGGCGCGCGCGATTCCCGCCCCCGCCGAATATCCGGTGCCGGAGAATTCGGCAACCGGCGGGGGCGGGATTCACGCCAGCCCCCGGCGATTCTCCGACCCGGCGGGGGGTCGGAGAATCTCGCCCAGGATACCTAACAGAACAAAGGAAAGAAGAGAACAAAATATACAAATACTGAGATCATTAAAGGTGGGATTCCAGGTAGAAAAGACAATATGAAAGGCAAATGGTATCCTGGGTTTTATAGATAGAGCATTATACGTAAAAACAATAAAGCAATCTGGAAATTGATGAGACCACAGATTGGAGTACTGCATGCAATTTTGGACACCTTAGAAACAGGGATGTTCACTGATGATTGCATAGTATTCGGTACCATTTGCAACTCCTCAGATTGAAGCAGATTGTGCCTGCATGCAGCAACGCGTGGATGATGGTCAGGTTTGGAATAATGAACAGCAAGTCACATTTGTACCACAAAAGTGCCATGAAATGACTATCTCCAACAAGAGAGAGAACCGAACGATTTACCCTCAATGTTCAACACGTTAGCACTGCTGAATCCCCTAATATCAACATCCTAAGCGGTAACTTAACTGAACCAGCCATGTAAATACTATGGATGCAAAAGCTCGATCAGTGGCCGGGGTTTCTGAGGCAACTAACTTATCTCCTGATGCGCCAGAGCTGTACACCATCTACAAGACACAAGTCATGATGTGATGGAAACTCCATTTGCCTGGATGAGTTCAGCTCCAATAACACTTCAAAAATCAACACCAGCCAAGGCAGAGCAGCATTCTTAATTGGCACCCCATCCACCATTGCCTTCTGTTCCTCTGTTCGAAGACACCATTCACTCACAGTCACGAGTTTCTGCCATGGGCCTTCATGTGACTGAGTAGGCCAATTTTCAACCGACAGATCGTTAGGCCAATAGGAAAAGATGTCCAATGAGTAATGGGATCAGAATGCAGGCAGAATTTGTCTCATTTTCTTTTTTCCTCTGCAATCACTCTGCCTCATGATTAAAGCATTGGGACTCGAAGTACAATGCAGTTCACCAGACGGATTGTTGCCATTCTGAGTGATTGGTGGCAAACTCTTCCCAGTCATTAAGACCAACGCTGCTTCAAGGAGAGCTTCAGATTGTCTTTGAAGTGTTTCCTTTGTTTCTCCCTTTGAAATTTGGCACTTGAGATTTGAGAAAACATAACCTGGCAGGAAAGATAATTTTTAGCCATGCAAACAAGGTAGCCAGTCAATCAAAGTTGATTTTATAGTAGTTTTGACTGAATGCTTATCGATCTGGCTTCAAGAAGGACACCAGTGTTTGATCTTGCCATTGAATACTGAGCTACTGGAGGAAGTGATGGAGGAGGATGGAATTTCTCTAGCACTCCTTTGTATCGCTGATACACCATCTAGGTCTCACTGCAGGACAGGAGCATGGTGACGTCAACTGCTTTGTACACTAGAACCCTTGCTGCTTTGCGGAGATCTTTGATATCTAATGCTCACTGACCTATTTTGTGGAAGGCTGACGGCCTTTTGAGAGAGGCCGTTGCCAAGTTATGGGAAGTGCTCCTGCAGTTTTTATGGGGGATGGAATATTTGGTTGACCAGGTGTGCATTGATATATTGGAGTCATCCACACACTGTAACCACGTAGTTCCATGGTTGTCAGTTTAGGTTTGTCACTGAGGTTAAAGTGTTTTCCATTGAGATGGTATTTAGGACTTGAGTACAAAAATTAAAGCTGACACTAAAGTGCACATCTGAGGGAGTATTGCGTTGTTGGAGGTTCCAGCTTTTGAATGAGATGTTAAACCAAGCTCTATCTGTTCATTTGGGAAAATGTTCAATCAACAAAAAGACTGATAATTTGGTCATTGTTTGTGTGAGTTATTGCTGCGTGCCTATCGGCAGTCGTATTTCAAAAATACCAGTGCATTCACTTAAAATGTACTTCATTTGCCGTAAAGCGCTTTGAAGCATCCGGTTGTTGTGAAAAATTCCACATTTAAGTGTAAAGTCTGTCAATAAATGGAAAGGGAAAATTCTGAAAAAATATGGAAAAAAGCAGGTAGGGTAGGATTGAAATAACTAGCACCTACACAATTGTAATGGCATCCTTCTAGGCAGTACGTCAGAGACATAGCCACCCATTTATTGATGGAACTTGTTAATATGCATCCAAGTCATGTACAAATAGGAAACTGTTAGGTGACATTAATTTAATTTTCTCCTCCATTAGAATGATAGGGATTTGTACAAATGGATTCGGACAACAAGAAATTGGAACCTCTCATTACAACAGAAAAGAGACAAATTAATATAAATTAGAAAATAAGGGATAACATTGAAAAGGCATATAGATCAATCTTTGTTGCTCTTGTTTTAGCAACACTGCTTCCCAGCAGTTAAAAAATTCCAATGAAATAAAATGATGTTGCACATCCAATAAACCAGCTGTTAGAGAAAGCTGCTTTTTCCTTTCAGCTTCTCAAATGGCACTGTTGGATGCCTTTCACTGCTTCTGGTTCAGAACACAGTGGTAACCTAGAAGAATATGCACTGTTAGGTCGAGACCTTCCGTGCACAACCCCCCCCCACCCTTCCCAGATGTGTTTTACGGTACCGTAGGCAGCTGGCCATGGGCAGGTCCTTCTGGTCCCACTGAAGTCAGTGGCCTTTTGCGTTGCTCGCCGGTCATAAGACCCTGCTGACGGGAAGGACCAGAAAATCCTGACTTTAGTTAATGCTATCCTGGATAATGAATTTCAAAGGATCATAGAGCCATGAGCTAAATAATGGTTTAAGAAGGAATATTAAATTTGGCTTGTAACCTGTTGAAAACTAACAACCTCTAGAATTGCAGGCTCAGGACAAGCATTTCATCAATTACATTTGCAAAGTTTCTAGCATACCTGCCAATACACCAAATATTTTTCCCTGTGCATTATGGTCTTATGCCTGTCAACTTCCTCCTGTATGCCACCACATTGCAGCTCTTATTTGAGTCTTTGGAACAGAACCTGTGTGTGACTTTACCCTGTGGAGCCCGTTTCCCACTGTTCTGCATATAGGTCTTTCCTGGTGACTTGACATGTACAGATTCTGCCTCTGTGCCACCTTGAATGATTGGGAGTCACAGATTATCCAAAAAAGGGGGTTGAGCTCATAAGTGACTTTAATGCATTTTATTAAGAAGCAAGAGTTTAAATATAATGCATAAACTAACTCGAGAGAAAAAATGATTCAACCCACTGGTCCTGGAGCATAAATAGACGGCTGATGCAAAGTGAGTGTTGACCTTTGTGGTAAACCACTGTTACACCTCGATTAGGTGATGTACGGTAGGACCTGTACTACAGGTACATTGGTAGTCCCTGCCTGCTGGCTCTGCCCAGTAGGCGGAGTATAAATATGTGTGTCTTCCATTCTGCAGCCATTTCACCAGCTGCTGTGGGAGGCCACACATCTTAGAGCAATAAAGCCTCAGTTGTACCCAACTCAAGTCTTTGTGCAATTGATTGTGCATCAATTTATTGCTCTAAGATTTTCAAAAGGTGGACCTCCGTATCAAATCGGATCGCCTGCAGCTGGATCCGCATTCAAGCGACGCCAAAAAGGACTTTCAACACTGGTTAGCTTGCTTCGAGGCGTATTTCAACTCGGCATCCACCCCAGTCTCGGAGGCTCAGAAGTTACAGATCCTGTACTCAAGGTTGAGCTCCAGCGTCTTCCCGCTAATCCAGGACGTGCCAAACTACGCCGAAGCCATGACGCTTCTCAAGGCGAATTACGCTCAGAAGACGAACATGCTCTTCGCCAGGCACGTACTCGCCACTCGCTCTCAACTCCCTGGTGAGTCCATAGAAGACTTCTGGCGGGCCCTAATCCCACTAGTCCAGGACTGTGACTGTCAGGCCGTTACGGCCACTGAACATTCAAACCTCCTTATGCGGGACGCATTTGTTACGGGGATTGGGTCGGACCTCATACACCAGCGACTGTTAGAGGGGGCCACGCTCGACCAAGCAGAGCCAAAGAAACTAGCGCTCTCCATGACGGTCGCCTTGTGCAACGTTCAGGCCTACACCCCTAGCCGCGCGGCCCACCCCTCCAATGCATAATGGACCCCACAGACGGCCGCCCCGGCAGGGGCCTTACCCAGCCAATACGCTTGCACCACGCGCCAGACAGCAATCCCCGGGGGTCCCCGATGTTATTTCTGTAGCCAGAGGAAGCACCCCCGCCAACGCTGCCCAGCCCGCGCTGCCCTTTGTAAGGCTTGCGGCATGAAGGGGCACTTCGCCGCGGTGTGCTAGGCCCGTACAGTCACCGCTATCACCCCCACCCCCCTCGTTTACGGACAATGGGCGCCACCATCTTCACCTCCCCGGACCATGCGCGGCCAATGGGCGCAGCCATCTTCTCCCCCTCCGACCACGTGCGGCCAGTGGGCGCCGCCATCTTCTCTCCCTCAGACCAAGCGCGACCAGTGGGCATCGCCATCTTCCCCCCGAGCAACACGTGCAGCCCATGAACGCCACCATTTTGTCCAACCCCCGCCACGTGCGGCCCATGGGCGCCACCATTTTGTACTCCTCTAGATCTTCAGCCGCCATTTTGTACTCCTCGAGATCTTCAGGCACCGCCATCTTGTCTCCCCATGGCACATGGGCACCGCCAGCATTCCAGGAGCAGGGCCCCCCGGGCTCCCCGTCATCCTACACCAGCGGCGACTGACCAGTTTCGTCCGCACAACCTGGCCACCGCATCGACCAGCGTAAAAGTCAACAGACACGTGACCTCTTGCCTGCTGGATTCCGGGAGCACCGAAAGCTTCATCCACCCGGATACGGTAAGGCGCTGCTCCCTCCCGGTACACCCCGCCAATCAAAGAATCTCCCTGGCTTCCGGATCCCATTCCGTGGCGATCCGGGGGTACTGTATGGTCACACTTATGGTCCAGGGCGTAGAATTCAGTGGCTTCCTCCTCTACATCCTCCCTAACCTCTGCGCTGCCCTTCTGCTAGGTCTGGATTTCCAGTGCAACCTCCAGAGCCTAACCCTGAAATTCGGCGGGCCCCTATCACCCCTCACTGTGTGCGGCCACACGACCCTAAAAGTCAATCCGCCTTCCCTCTTCGCAAATCTAACCTCGGATTGCAAACCCGTCGCCACCAGGAGCAGACGGTACAGCACCCAGTACAGGACCTTCATCAGGTCTGAGGTCCAGCGGCTGCTTCGGGAAGGCATCATCGAGGCCAGCAACAGCCTCTGTAGAGCCCAAGCGGCAGTAGTTAAAACTGGGGAGAAACACAGAATGGTCATGGCCTACAGCCAGTCCATCAATCGGTACACGCAGCTCAACGCGTACCCCCTCCCACGCATATCTGATATGGTCAATCAGATTGCACAGTACCGGGTCTTCTCGACAGTGGATCTGAAATCTTCCTACCACCAGCTCCCCATCCATAAGGCGGACCGCCCGTACACTGCGTTTGGAGCAGACGGCCACCTTTACCATTTCCTTAGGGTTCCCTTCGTTGCCAACGGGGTCTTGGTCTTCCAACGGGAGATAGACCGAATGGTTGACAGGTACGGTTTGCGGGCCACCTTTCCATACCTAGACAACGTCACCATCTGCGGCCATGATCAGCAGGACCATGACGCCAACCTTGCCAAATTTCTCCACACCGCCACTCTCCTAAACCTCACCTAAACAAGGAGAAGTATGTGTTTAGCACGACCCGCTTAGCCATCCTCGGCTATTTGGTCCAGAACGGAGTTCTGGGGACCGATCCCAACCGCATGCGGCCCCTCATAGAGCTCCCCCTCCCTCACTGCCCCAAGGCCCTCAAACGCTGCCTGGGGTTCTTTTCGTACTACGCTCAGTGGATCCCAAACTATGCGGACAAGGCCCGTCCATTCATACAGTCCACCCATTTTCACCTGATGGCCGAGACACAACAGACCTTCGCCCGTATCAGAACCAATATCGCCAAGGCCGGCATGCACGCAGCAGACGAGGCACTGCCCTTTCAAGTAGAGAGCGACGCATCAGACGACACCCTAGCCGCCACCCTCAATCAGGCAGGCAGACCCGTGGCATTCTTTTCCCGCGCCCTTCATGCCTCAGAAATTCGGCACTCATCCATCGAAAAAGAGGCCCAAGCTATCGTTGAAGCTGTGCGGCATTGGAGGCATTACCTGGCCGGCAGGAGATTCACTCTCCTCACTGACCAACGGTCGGTAGCCTTCATGTTCAACAACACGCAGCGGGCCCAGATCAAAAATGATAATATCTTGAGGTGGAGGATCGAGCTCTCCACCTACAATTACGAGATTTTGTATCGCCCCGGCAAGCTCAACGAGCCCTCAGACGCCCTATCCCGAGGTACATGTGCCAGCGTACAGGTAGACTGACTCCAGACCCTGCACGACAGTCTTTGTCACCCGGGAGTCACACGGTTGTACCATTTCATAAAGGCCCGCAATCTGCACTACTCCATCGAGGAAGTACGGACAATCACCAGGGACTGCCTGGTCTGTGATGAGTGCAAGCCGCACTTCTACCGGCCGGACTGTGCGGGCCTGGTGAAGGCCACCTGCCCCTTTGAGCGCCTCAGTGTGGATTTCAAGGGACCTCTTCCCTCCACCGACCGTAACACGTATTTTCTCAGTGTGGTCGATGAGTACTCCAGATTCCCCTTCGCCATCCCATGCCCCGACATGACGTCTGCCACCAGCATTAAAGCCCGAAACACAATCTTCGCTCTGTTCGGTTTCCCCACCTACATCCACAGCGACAGGTGATCCTCATTCATGAGTGATGAGCTGTGTCAGTTCCTGCTCAGCAGGGGTATCACCTCCAGCAGAACAACAAGCTACAACCCCTGGGGAAACAGACAGGTAGAGAGGGAGAATGGGATGGTATGGAGGGCCGTCCAACTGGCCCTACGGTCCAGGAACCTCCCGGCCTCCCGCTGGGAAGAGATCCTCCCTGATGTACTACATTCCATTCGGTAACTACTGTGCACAGCCACTAACAACACACCCCATGAATGTTTTTTTGCCTTCCCCAGGAAGTCCACATCCGGGGTGTCACTCCTGACTTGGCTCGCAGCTCCAGGACCCATCCTGCTCCGTAGGCACGTTCGACTCCACAAGGTGGACCCGTTGGTAGAAAGGGTGCAATTGCTCCATGCAGACCCCTAGTATGCCTACATGGCGTACCCCGACGGCCGCCAGGATACTGTCTCCCTCAGGGACCTGGCACCCGCAGGTCACACACACACACACACACATTCCGGCCCAGCATCACCATCTCCTTCCCCGATGCTCCCAGCAGCAACCCCCCCCCCCCGGGAACATCCGTCCTTCCCCTCCCCACACTCGAGGATGAAGAGGATTTTGGCACGCTCCTGGAGGCTCCGGACGTCAGACCAGTATCGGCATCGCCGCCACCACTACGTCGCTCCTAGTGGCACATCAAGGCCCCGGACCGGTTAAACCTCTAACTGGTCCATTGGACTTCATAAGACATTTTTTTCCCAAAAATTGTCAATGTAACTGTAAAAAGAAAACCATTGTTATATATAGTTCTTCACCACCCCTGCCGGACTCAATTTTAACAGGGGCTGAATGTGGTAAACCACGGTTGCACCTCTATTAGGTGATGTACGGTGGGACCTGTACTACAGGTACATTGGTAGTGTCTGCCTGCTGGCTCCGCCCAGTAGACGGAGTATAAATATGTGTGTCCTCTATGCTGCAGCCATTTTGCCAGCTTCTGTGGGAGGCCACACATCTTAGAGCAATAAAGCTTCAGTTGTACCCAACTCAAGTCTTTGTACAATTGATCGTGCATCAACCTTCATAGCCATTGTCAGCCTCTTCTGCTTCTCAATGAAAGTGTGAAGAAGTTGTTCTGTGCTCCTTTATCCATTGACAAAGGATGCAGACATCATTCTGGGGTAGGTGGGACCTCTACAAACGGGATGGTTTACACCTGAACCAGAGGGGTACCAATATCCTGGGGGGGGGAATTTGCGAATGCTCTTCGGGAGGGTTTAACTAATTCAGCAGGGGAATGGGAACCTGAATTGTAGCTCCAGTGTACAGGAGGTTGAGAGTAGTGACGTCCTGAGTAAGGTTTCAAGATCGCAGGAGTGTACCGGCAGGCAGGAAGGTGGTTTGAAGTGTGTCTACTTCAACGCCAGGAGCATCCGGAATAAGGTGGGTGAACTTGCAGCATGGGTTGGTACCTGGGACTTCGATGTTGTGGCCATTTCGGAGACATGGGGCGAAATTCTCCTACCCGCCCCGCCACATTTCTGCCCCGACCGGCCGGCGGGAGTCTCCGTAACACCGGCCGGTCAATGGGGTTTCCCATTGTGGGGCAGCCCCACGCCGTCGGGAAACCCCCGAGCGCCGGCAAATCGGATACTCCCGCCGGCGGAGAATGACGCCCATGGATAGAGCAGGGACAGAAATGGTTGTTGCAGGTTCTGGGGTTTAGATGTTTCTGTAAGCTCAGGGAAGGTGGTAAAAGAGGGGGGGGGGTGGCATTGTTAGTCAAGGACAGTATTACGGTGGCAGAAAGGACGTTTGATGAGAACTTGTCTACTGAGGTAGTATGGGCTGAGGTTAGAAACAGGAAAGGAGAGGTCACCCTGTTGGGAGTTTTCTATTGGCCTCCAAAAAGTTCCAGACATGTAGAGGAAAGGATTGCAAAGATGCTTCTGGATAGGAGCGAAAGCAACAGGGTAGTTGTTATGGGGGACTTTAACTTTCCAAATATTGACTGGAAATGCTATAGTTCGAGTATTTTAGATGGGTCAGCTTTTGTTCAATGTGTGCAGCAGGGTTTCCTGACACAGTATGTAGATAGACCAACAAGAGGCGAGGCCACATTGGATTTGGTACTGGGTAATGAAACAGGCCAGGTGTTAGATTTGGAGGTAGGTGAGCACTTTGGTGATAGTGACCACAATTCAGTTACGTATACTTTAGCGATGGAAAGGGCTAGGTATATACCGCAGGGCAAGAGTTATAGCTGGACGAAAGGCAATTATGATGCAATTAGGCAAGACTTAGGATGCATAGGATGGGGAAGGAAATTGCAGGGGATGGGCACAATTGAAATGTGGAGCTTGTTCAAGGAACAGCTACTGTGTGTTCTTGATAAGTATGTACCTGTCAGGCAGGGAGGAAGTGGTCGAGCGAGGGAACCGTGGTTTACTAAAGTAGTTGAATCACTTGTCAAGAGGAAGAAGGAGGCTTATGTAAAGATGAGATGTGAAGGTTCAGTTAGGGAGCTTGAGAGTTACAAGTTAGCCAGGAAGGACGTAAAGAGAGAGCTAAGAAGAGCCAGGAGGGGATATGAGAAGTCCTTGGCAGGAATCATAGAAATTACAGTGCACCTATCAACACCTCCTGAGAATATATCAATGACAGACTAACTCCTGGCTTCACTTAAGAACTGTTCCATGTGCATTTGACAAAGTCTTAAGGCTGTTGTTTCTCAATTTTCAATCCTATGATATCTCAATTATTGTGCAATCTCAATTATTGTGCATCCCACTTCCATCACCAAGATCTAGGTCTAGATGTTTTTCTGTTTATGCTATATGTAGAGATTACATTATTTTTCTTCCTATTGACATTAGGTTGATTGGTCTGTTTTGCTCTGGACATAGCCTATCTCCCTATTAAGTATAACATTCACCAGTCATCGAGCACTAGGCAGATTTTTAATAAACTATTGATGTATGTAATAGCCTCTGCTATTTCTTCCCTAGGCTTAGATCAGGGATCTGATTCTCTTTGAGTTTAATTGGTTTGTTTAATATTTCTCTAATTTTAACTATGGTTGCAGCATTTCTAATTTAAACTTCCATTGTCATGTCTACTTGAGCCTTCTCCCTGTTAAATGCTGAAGCGAATTAATAGTTAGTATTCCTTCCATTTCACTATCGCTGCCAGTGATTTTACCCTGACCATGGAAAACGTTATTAAATATAAACCTTTCAAACTGTGTCCTAAACTAACAGGTCAACAAAGAAATATGCAAGTTGCACAAAATTAGCAAATAGCTTGAGATGGCGTTCGTACGTTCCCCAAATTGGCTGCAGCTTTGGGTACAAGAACTGTTAGAAATTAAGTGATTTTTGATATTGCATTTCACAATTATCTACCTCGCAGTACTTTTGAGATCTGCTCCATTTACCTCCAAGTCACACGTTCTGAATATTCTTTTGGACCCTAACCTGGGTTCATGTTCCTCCCAGTACCCTTTCTTCTTGCTATATATCTAAAACCTAATTCAAAGTGGGGACAACTGAGGTTACAAGTGAGGTGTGATTTTTGACAGAATATACATCTTCCCTCTCCCATTTTTTCTACTAAAACCTGCAGTGAGGTGTGGGTAAATGTGTAAACCACCCCCCCCTTCCCCAACACCCACCTTCCACCCCTCACTCGATCACCACACTCTCCTCCTCCCCCCTACCATTGTCAGCAGATTTAGGCACTAGAAGAATAAGGAGGAAGAGATGGACCATAATTTTTGCCATCCCAAATTCCAACCCACAAATCCCAGTGGTTTTATCAATCAGCTCTATGGTCTCTGTGGTCTATGATGATATTCATACTTTTTTATGTGGCAAGAACATTTGATGGCAGAAAATAATTGTCAAAACGTTTTCAATTAATTTGAAATCTGAATTAAAACACCACCTCAAAATATAAATTATTGTAGAGCAAACAGAACATCGACTGTGGCATGAAGTTCCTTTAGTGTTCGATTTGGGACCAGTTTGGCCATTTTCTAAAAGATCCTTAAGCCCAGGAAAGAAAATCTTTGTAAAATTCAAAACATATGCCTCTTTTTAAAAAAAAGTTCTGACGAAATGTCATAATGTTTAATGTATGCGACCAATTAATGCTGTGCAATTTATATTGTAAGCATTTTAGCTGAGGGAGACAGGATAAAAAGGTTTTAGCTTCTTTGAATTTTAGTTAGAACTGCTCATTACTGCAGAAATAAAGGTAAATGAGGATACACAGGAGGGGTTACACGACAGTCAAATTGGATTTGCATAAAAGTTTAATAAGAGATGATGAAAAAATCAATGTTGTGTTGGGTTAGCGATATAACATGTCAAGAACTAGATGATTTGTGAAGCAAACTGCTTTGGGGCGACTGTCAAAATAAAGAAAAAAATGAATTTTACTGGATTGGCTTTGGATAGTAAATACAAGCATGCATCAGTTAATTACACTGGCCTGCTTATACTGTGAAGGTTTCAAGGTCTTATTACAGTTGATTGCAAAAATGGCACCATCATCTCCCAGGGCGCGGAAGGTGAACATTTGCACTCTGTCTGCAAATATAGACACTGTCACATGAACCTATTTCCTTTGTGGTGCACAATTTGAAGTGACTGCTTTTATGCTGAGATGAATTATTTCAAGGATGCCAAGTGTTACATTTTAAGTCAGATATTGCAGGGGCCAATCAAACTTGATGCAATTATCGACCAATCATTTCTGTTAAATGAATTCATTTAAATTCCCAATGGATATGCAGAGCTTTGGTCACAAATGGAGCTATTTCATCCCCATAATGAACTGGAGCACTCTGATGACTTGTATTCAAAAGGAAATGTACTTTCCACAGGAGCAGCAAAGCTTGGCAGTGAAGTAGATTTTCATCATTTGCTTGACTGTCACTCAAGTATGAGTGCCATCCTCCTGAGGGAGGAACACTTGAAGTTGTATTTGTGTTCCTCCTAGTGACATTTGGCTCCTATCTAAAGTCAGCCGAGACAAAAATAAAAATTCTGTTTGACATTTTAAATTGATTCATCATTACGAAGAAGCTATTTTGGAGGTAGAAGCAATTACCTTTGGTTTTTTTAATGGCAGGAGATTGATTTTCAGGGTTATTTTTCAGCCAATTCAGGGCAGCACGGTGACGCAGTGAGTTTGCACTGCAGTCTCACGGCGCCGAGGTCCCAGGTTCGATCCCGGCTCTGGGTCACTGTCCGTGTGGAGATTGCACATTCTCCCCGTGTTTGCGTGGGTTTCGCCCCCACAACCCAAAGATGTGGAAGGTAGGTGGATTGAACATGCTAAATTGACCCTTAATTGGAAAAAATGAATTAGGTACACTAAATTTATAAAAAGAAAAAGAAAACAATTTTCAGCCAATTGAAGCAGCAAGTCTGGCTTTGACTTTAAAGCTAATTCTCAAATAATCAGAAGCATTTTTTAAAAGCAATGCCAATTTCTAATAAGGTGGCGGAGGGAGGGCAGGATGGGGATAGGGCGCAAAAAGATAGGTAACAAAAGATTAGGGGCAACATGGTGCACAGTGGTTAGCACTGTTGCCACACAGCGCCAGAGACCCGTGTTCGATTCCGACCTCGGGTGATTGTGTGGAGTTCGCATGTATTCCCCGTGTTGTGTGGGTTTCCTCTAGATGTTCCGGTTTCCTCCCACTGGCCAAAGATATGCAGGTAAGGTGGATTGACCATGCTAAATGGCCCTTAGGTGGGGTTACAGGGATAGGGTAGGGTTTGGGCCGAGGTAGGGTGCTCTTTCAGAGAGTCGGGGCAGACTTGATGGACTGAATGGCCTTCTTCTGCGCTATAGACATTCTATGATTCAATGATTTAAAGTTTGGGAAAAAAAAGCAAGGATAAATTGCAGAATCAGCTGAACTTAACATGACGTAGTTTTTTGTAATTTGTTCGACTAGCATAGAACAATGACTTAACATTCCAACAAAAACAACTTGCACTTATTTTGCACCTTTATGATAACAAAATGTGTAAACGTGCCATTCAGAACACTGTGGAACAAAATTGAACCGCATAAGAAGACATTAGACCAGATAACTAAAAGATTGGTCAAGTTAGCAGCTTTTTAGTAGTGTCCTAAAGTGAGGGAGGGGTATAGGAAAGGAATCCCAGGACACGGCGTCCAGTTAACTGAAGACAAGGCACCAATGGTGGAATATTTACAAGAACACAAGAATTAGGAACAGGAGTAGACATCTGACCCCTCAAGCCTGCTTTGTCATTGATAAGATCATAGTTGATGTGGTTGTGGTCTCAACTTCACCTTCTTGACTACCCCTATAAACCTTGAATCCCTTGTTGATCAAAAATCTGTCCAATTCAGCCTTGAAGATATTAAATGATCCAGCCTTTACTGCTTTCTGGGGATGGGAATTCCACACACTAACGACCCCAGAGAAAAAAACTCTCTTATCTCAGTCTTAATTGGGAAACTCTTAATTTTTAAACTGTGCCCCCAGTTCTAGACTCCCTTACCAGGGGAAATAACACCCCACCACTGTCAAATCTCCTCAGAATCTTAAAAGTTCACATTACCCCACATTACAATCCATCTGCTATTCCTTTCACACTCACGTAACCTATCTGAATCCCTCTAGATTATTTATGCCCTCTTGAAAACTTACTTTCTTTTTTTGTGTCATCAGCACATTTAGCTACCATACATTAAGTCCCTTTATCCAAGTCATTGCTATAGATTGGAAATAGCTAAGGCCTCAGAACTGATCCCTGTGACACTCCACAGCTTGCCAAAGTGAAAATGCCCTTTATCCCAAATGTTATATTCTGTATTAAAGCTGCAAAGAGAAGTAATCAGAGGTGGTGGACGTCAGGTTTATGTAACAGAGTGCAAGAGGTTAATTTAGAGGATGCTGCTCAAACAGGGTACTCCAGAAAAGCTCACAAAGGCCCCGATAACATCATTGCATAACATGTGACATTATAACAGCTAATGGTGTTATTCTGATACACAACACCACTATTCTCTGCTTCTTGTTGGTTAACCAATCCTCTACCCATGAAAATTTGTTTTCGGGCACACGGTAGCACAGTAGGTAGCACTGCTGCCTCACAGCTCCAGGGACCTGTGTTCAATTCTGGCCTCAGGTGACTGTCTGTGTGGAGTTTGCGCATTCTCCCTGTATCTGCATGGGTTTACTCCAGGTGCTCCGGTTCCTCCCACAGACCAAAGATGTGTAGGTCAGGTGAATTGGCCATGCTAAATGGCTCTTAGGTGGGGTTACAGAGATAGGGTGGGGGATTGGACCTAGGTCAGGTGTTGGATTGGTCATACTAAACTTCCCCTTAGTGTCCAAAAGTTGAGGTGGGGTTACTGGGACAGGATGGAGGCATGGGTTAAGCTTAAGTAGGCCGCTCCTTCCAAGTGCCGAATGGCCTCCTTCTGCACTGTAGGGCTTCTATGATCCCTGCATCATAAGCTCTTATTTTGTCATCTTTGATGTGGCACCTATAAAATGCTTTTTTGAAATCCAAATACACCACAGCCGAAATTTTAGGAGGTGGGGGTGTGCGTGAATGTGCAGAGACGGAGCCTGTTCCAGGTTTTTTTACCCGCTGCGTATTTTGCATGCAGCAATTTTGTGGTGGAACGGGCAAAGAATCAGACGGCAGGCCTGCCCTTGCACCAATTGAATCCCTTAAGTGGTCAATTAATGGCCCATGCTCAATTTCTAGACTGGCCGGCAGATTGAAGCTCCGTGGAGGAAACCCGGAATTGAAGAAAGTTACATTTCGGCAGGAAGCAGGGGAGTGCCGCCATCAGAAGCCTCGTTTTCCCAGAACCTTTTTATTTTAAAATAAGGGATGCACAAAAGGTCTATATTAAATACTTCAGCGGGCTGCAGGACCAGGGGAGATTGCAGAGATAGGAAGGGGAAAGCCATGAAGGGATTCACAAACAAAGTTGAGTTCAAAATGCATCTTGACAGGGAGTTAATGTTCATGAGTGAGCATAAGAGGGATGGTGGATGAGTGGAACTTGATATGAGTTAGGTCATGGGTAACAGTGTTTTGGATCTCCTCATTTTGATGAAGGTAGAATGAGGGAAGATGGCCAGGAATGTGTTGGAATAACCAATGCTTAGGCAACAAAGACAGTAGCAGTAGATAAACAAAGGGAAGGTGGAAGTCTGGCAACATAACAGAGGGAAATAGGTGGCCTTCATGATGGTGCAGATGCGCGGCAACACCAAGCTTGCAAACATTCTTGTTCAGCCTCAGTTTATCTTTGTTATAGTCAACCAGGAAACAATGTGACTTGAAGAGCCATTTCGATGCCATGATGGGGGTGGAAGCCTAATTGGAAGGATTCAAACTAGAAGTTCTGAGAAAGCTGAGCACGGATCAAGGGCAACAACATGTCTGAGGATTTTGGAAAGGAAAGGGGAGTTGGAGATGGGGCTCAATGCTTCCTATGGTGCAGATGCAAACCTTTATATTCTCATCCCACACACCTCTCCCATTGTCTGTCTTTTATATTATTATATGGTGTGTGTAGCGCACAAAGACTCCGAGAGACGAATAGAGTGAAGTCGATGAGGCTTTATTAAGCGTGACTGTTTCCCCCGCAGTTCAGTAGTAGACTACCTGCGGGGGAGGGCTCCAGGTACTTATACTCCGCCTTCAGGGCGGAGCTAGAGGTCAACGTCCAACAAGGACCCGGGATCTGTCAGCCAATGACATCATGGCTTCACAGTCCCACATGACCCCTAATGCATACTACCACATTCACCCCTTGTTAAAAATGAACCCGGCGGGGTGATGCTTCGCATGGTGGTAAGGGTTTACAAGGCTGGTCCTGGGAGGAAAACTTTCAATATAACAGTATGTACAAGGTTTTTTTTTTTTTGTTTCAACTATTTACAGCAATCGTCAGGAAAAGACAAAATGTTCTCGTTAAAAGTCCACATTGTACTGTTAGATCGACGCCACGAGTCGGTCGGGCGGTCTGGTTGTCCGTGTCGATCGCCTCGGCCCCGGTGGTGGTGGTGCTTGTTCTGGTGTTGTCTTCTCCGGGAGCCTTACGGTTTCAGCTTGGGCTTTATTCCTGGTCGGGCCTGGGAGGAGGACTGATCCTCCTGGGAAGGGGGCGGTCGCGGGGTGCGGCAGTGGCAGGAAGGGGGGGGGGTTGGGTGATTGGTGTCGGGGTGGTGTGTGTGTTGCCGGCGGGCGCCAGATCTCGCAGAGAGACCGTGTCCTGTCGGCCGTCGGGGTACTCCACGTAGGCGTACTGCGGGTTAGCGTGAAGGAGGTGAACCCTTTCGACCAACGGGTCCGACTTGTGCGCCCGCACGTGCTTTCGGAGCAAGATGGGTCCTGGGGCCGCCAGCCAGGTCGGCAGCGACGTTCCAGAGGAGGACTTCCTGGGGAAGACAAGGAGGCGCTCATGAGGCGTTTGATTAGTGCTAGTACACAGTAGTGACCGGATGGAGTGGAGGGCGTCCAGAAGGACCTCCTGCCACCGGGAAACTGGGAGGTCCCTGGACCGTAGGGCCAGTAGGACGGTCTTCCAGACCGTGCCGTTCTCCCTCTCTACTTACCCGTTCCCCCGGGGGTTGTAGCTGGTCGTCCTGCTCGAGGCTATCCCGTTGCTGAGCAGGAACTGGCACAGCTTGTCACTCATGAAAGAGGACCCCCTGTCGCTGTGGATGTATGCGGGGCAACCGAACAGTGTGAATATGGTGTTCAGGGCTTTAATGACTGTGGCCGCGGTCATGTCAGAACAGGGAATGGCGAATGGGAAGCGGGAGTACTCGTCCACCACATTAAGGAAGTATATGTTGCGGTCGATGGAGGGGAGGGGTCCTTTGAAGTCCAGACTAAGGCGTTCAAAGGGGCGGGAAGCCTTAATCAGGTGCGCACCATCGTACATTAACATGTCCGTGTGTTCGTTTGCGTTCACCGACGGGCAGCTGCAGTCTCGTCCCAAAATTAGTAGCGCGGCATAGAATTCATCTATCGATTCTCCGGGACTTTGCCGTCTCGTTGCGAGTTGATAGCGAGCGTAGATCTGGTTTACTGGGCGGACATAGAGACTTTTCAGTGCTGCGAACGCCGTCTGGAAATCCTCTGCGTCTTCGATGAAAGAGAAAATCTCCGTGCTTAACCTCGAATGCAGGACCTGTAGTTTTTGGTCTTCTGTGACCCGGCCGGTGGCCGTTCTGAGGTAGGCCTCGAAACAAGTCTGCCAATGCTTGAAAGCTGCTGCCGCGTTCACTGCGTGGGGGCTGATCCTCAGGCATTCCGGGATGATCCTGAGCTCCAGAGTCCTTTTTAGGCACGCTTAATAAATTGTAGCGCACAAAGACTCCGAGAGACGAATAGAGTGAAGTCGATGAGGCTTTATTAAGCGTGACTGTTTCCCCCGAAGTTCAGTCGTAGACTACCTGCGGGGGAGGGCTCCAGGTACTTATACTCCGCCTTCAGGGCGGAGCTAGAGGTCAACGTCCAACCAGGACCCGGGATCTGTCAGCCAATGACTTCATGGCTTCACAGTCCCACATGACCCCTAATGCATACTACCACAGTGTGGTGGCATTGGGTGGAATTGTCCAGCATCGTTTAACTTTTTATCTGACTTTGACTGGAAGGAAAATCGTGTTGCATCAACCTGGCTCATCCATTTGACATTAAACTTTGTGAATTCCATTTGCCGTAGGCTCTTAGCTAATTATCTGCTGCCTCAAAGGCCTTTCTGCATCTGTGAAATTTCTAAAGTGTGAGGAATTTAAAATGTATTAGCTCAGGAGAAACCCCCTTAAACGTAGTCAGGAAATGGGAGAGTTATTCAGAGCACCATTCTTTCTCGCTAGATCAAAGCACCTTTTCATTAAGCCCCATATTTAATGGCTTGTATATAAATGGGGATATAAGACAAAACGCTCCAAATTTGTGAGATTATTTATACCATAATTGTGTGAATGATGTTTTACCAGTGGGACTAGATAGCAGACTGTATCCATCCTATTGATAGGTTATTTAATCGGTCAGAGTTGAATCTGAAAATAGCTCTAGATTTTTGATAATATAAATCATTTAAATTATAGGAAATAAAAGTAACAGTACAGCAAACATCGAGCTGCTATTTAAAAAAACATTTTTGTCAAGTTGGACGACAGGTGTTTAATAGTTCACAATGAATGTTGCAGTGATAAAGCTGTCTCTGATCTCAGAATAGCTTTATTATTGTGAAGCTAGTGTGTTCAGCAACACTGCATAAGTTGAAAACAAAAAGAAAATCATGTTGTCGCAGGAAGTCAAAGAGTATCCTGAAGCCGCTGCAGTCGAAAGAATACAATTGGGAGTTGGGCAGAATATGTTTTTCCTTGAAAACTGGCTCTATAAATGTGTTGCCGTCACCCCATTTTACTCACAGAATGAACGACCCCCGCTCTTTCTTTTCCAATTTTCAGCCTTGGGTTTGAATCCCAAGGAATCATAGAATCCCTACAGTGCAGAAGGAGGCCATTCGGCCCATCGAGTCTGCACTGACCCTTCGAAAGAGCACCCTACCTAGGCCCAATCCCCGCTCTAGCCGTCTATCCCTACCCATTCCCGCGCTCATCACATAGGACTTGGCTTCATGCGTCATCTCATCCCCTCTCCCACCCCACGCATCATCCCCCCCCTCCCCCCCCGATCTACCTCTCCCTCCCCCATCCTTCTCAGATTCCCCCCATACCCCCTCGATTGCCCTGTCGTCCCTTCCAGGGTCTGTGTTACACCACCCCAGGGTGATGAGCCTGTGTCAGTGGGTCAATATACAAGGCAGGAGGATGACAATAACCTGCTGTGAGCTGAGTTCTGGTGCTCCTCAATCTATGCCATAGTCTGACTCCTGTCTCTCCGCTGACAGCATGCTCCCACACAGCACCTGCACATGTATGCTTTGGGGGGGGGGGGCTTCCAGGTCCAGGACCACCGTGCCCAGGGGTCTGAGGCCAGGGAGGGCAGAAGGAGATTGGGGAAGGGGGTTGCAGGCCATCCGCAGTGCGGAATAATGCGACAAAGGCTTCACATGTCTTGGATGTAATGTGTTTTTATGATACAAATTGTCACCCCAACTGTCTCTAGCTACGAATGGTGTTTCCCTCCTTCCACCCCAGAGCCCTCTCAGTGATCCTCAATCTTCTTCGCCTTCCGTGCCCTGCCACTATGTCTAGGTGTATGCCACATCAGAGGTGGAAGGAGCCTGCTGCTTACTGTGTTTTATGGCCTTTGATGCCCTTGATGGATGTCCTCTGGAGGACCTGGAGTTGAGGGTTCTCAGTCACCTCCGTGGTGGCACATGCCTCTCTACACCACCCTGTTCTGCAGACTGTACCCAAGATGTTCCAGTGTCAGGCGGGGGGGGGGGTGATTCAGGAGAGCTGGTAACCGCCATTGTCTCCCCTTAAGGAGGCTCTAGGTTGTCCTCCAACCTTTCCTCCTCTAAGTCAGTGCCTGTAGGGTCCTGGTGGTCACGTTGGATGGAGGGGCAGCTGGATTGAGCTGCAAACATCCCTCCATCATCTGGCTCTGCCAGCCCTGGCGGCTCCCCTTTGTCTGCACCATGATGTCTATGCCCTCAGCGAAGCCCCTCTGTGACCTGGCCATGCTCTGTAGTGCTTCGCCGATGTCTGCCTGCATCTGGGACATGCCCCGGCAATGTCCACCTGAGACTAGGACATGCTCCATAGTGCACCAGCATAATTCACTTGAGACTGCAACACGGTTCCCAGCGACTGGGAAATGCTTTGAAGCACCTTGGCAATGTCCAACTGAGACTGGGACATGCTCTGCAGCACCTCAACAAGGTCCTCCTGCATCAGCGACACATACCCATTGAATGGCTATGCAGCCAAGGCCCTCAGCCGTGGCCCCCACTGATTGTGCAATGCTTTGAACACCACTACTCATGGTGCTGACATTGTGCTCCAGGCTCTCCACTGTAGTTGCCACTACAGCAGTGTTGGCCTCGGTGCCACGCATTGCCGGCGCCTTCGCCTGTGCCTTTGGGATTCCTGGAGTGCCGTTGACATCTCCCGCTGAATCTCATGGCCGCACCCTCGCGTCTGCATCAGCTTCGGCATAACCTGATACAAAGGCTCAGCATCTGACTAGGACCCAGCCGGGTCCTGGGATCCAGCAGTCCTCCGACTGTTATCCCCCTAGACGCTCCTTCCTTTGCCTGATGTGCATCGGCAACTGTGTGGTGCTCACCAGATTGTGCCGCAGAAGCCTGGCCATGAATTCCAGCCACCGAGGTTTGTGTCTCTGCACTGATGGAGGGTGGGGATGACAGCCATGATGCATGGATGGTGGCATCCGCGGAGCTCGTCTCCGAGGTGTTCTCTTGGGAGGCAGGTGGGGGGCCATCCCAATTGGGCCACCATCATCGGATGAAGTTACTGTGGGAAAATGGACAGGTGGTCAATGGGAGGGAAGGATAATTCTGTGTAGCATGAACAATTCACATGTGACAGGTCAACTGGGTGGGGGGGACCAGTGGATACTTAACTCTGCGGCACAGGCCAAGCTCGATGTCTGTGACCGATCTGCACGATGGAATGGCTGCGTTCTGTCTGGGGTTTGAACTACAGGATCAGTTTAAGAGCTGCTTCCCCTCATTAGCAGGGAGCTGCCAAGCACGGTCCAGGTGAATAATTTGGCGGGACAATCTTTTCCGAAATGAGGCATCATTATGTTTCCAAATTAGATACCAGTGACGGCCTCGCTGGATCAACTGTTAGGAAACACCCAGCATTTACGCTCGCTACCACACTTAGAAACTTTTCCGTTAGATCGTGACCAAGGTCTTTGAAAATCACTGATTATCTGCTGAGATGCAGTACTTTAATTGATATCTTTACCCTGAAATTTGTTGGAGCCAAATTGGCATAAAAGGTTCAGCTGAAGCCGATAAATTGTACGAACTTTATTTCAAGAAGTTGCCGGACCTTTGAGAAAGGACCAACCTTTTTTTTTTAAAGAAAACTACGAACTTAAAGAATGTTGGTAATCAATGAGAGAAAGTCAAGAAAGATGTTATTGTTTGGAATCAGAATTATTTTTTCCTAGCTTGTCATCCATTGCTACAAATTTCTGATTAAACGAGTGTAGTAAATGCCTCATGTTTCATTTTTCATTTTTTTGCAGCATATGTAAACCATTGTTCCGAGACTCAACTGACATTCAGATTTTCAAGTTGCAAATTATGGCCAGATTTTACTTATAACGTTCGAGCCACGCCCAACCTGGAAGCGCGTAAGATCACGCAAGAAGACGTTGGGCGGGCATATTGACATTGCACCCTCACGCAATATTTTGGTCAGTGCGGGAGTCACAAGTGCACCTGCCAACAATCAAGATGCCAACTTAAATTGATTAAATACCAGTTGACCAGGATTTTCCATTGTCCGCCTGCCTTTACAGCTGGCCAGTGGGCCGATTAGCAGGGCAGCCTTTATGTTCAAGCTACAACCTCCATCCAGGTTGGGGATGAAAGATCAGGGTTTAATTAAAATTAATAATGGTGTCTGGGGACTGAGGTCTGTTCTTGATTGTGCTGCCTAGACGCATGTGGCATAATTTTAACATGGATATTTATTTTTCACGGGTCAGCAGCATCCTGAGATATCGCCACAGCAGCTGTCCCCTGAGGGAGAAAACTGTAAGCGCCAGCCCGCACCATACATTCACTTGGTGCTCATTCTCTTCCTGTCCTCACACAGGGAAATGCACGTTTCGCAGAGTGTGTTTCATGCTGGGTGGCCATTAGTTGGCAGACCGAGACAGAATTGCGCCCCGGGACCAACGGTTGCCAGGAACTCGTTTTGTGCCCACCTACTGTGTGCTCACGCTTGACAGGCAAAAGATTCAGGCCTATGAGTTTCCTGTTCAATTTAAAATGCATGTGCACTATCTGTTAACATTTAATGGCGACTAAATTATAAAATGAATGCGAGACGGAAACCAAAGCTGCTGGTAGTTGTTGTAGGTTGCATAGAACTATTCAGAGTTGAGAAATCTCCAGGTGCCCTTTGCCCTTTTGTTACTTCAATCAATGCCATCAAAAGCAGTTCAAACCATCAGTATAAATATGTCCGAAGATCTTAAATGCTTTTTCCTCTCATTTATATTTATATAATTAAGTGGCAGGCTCTCGATCTTTTGTAAGCTTTTATTGCTCAGTTCCTTCCCTGGCCCGTCACAAGCTAACATGGGCACTGAGGGAAGGAAAGAAAAAAACAGGACAAATTATATGGTTAACAGAGCCAAAGACAACCATAACCTTCAGCAAAAGTAAAGAAAAATAAATGTACTTAAGGGGAAGCTAGATAATAACATGTGGGATGAAGAAATAGCTGATCATGTTAAGTGAAGTAGGGTAGATGGACGCTCGTCCAGAGCATAACCAATGGCATGGGTCAGTTGTGTTGTAAATTCCATGTAATGGTCTGCATCCCTCATATCAATGTCGTGTAAGAATAAACCACAGGATCTGTAGGGTCACGAAAACCAATATATCACCATCGACTTTTAATTTCTGTTCAATATATATTCAATCCATGTCGTAATCATTGTTTATTTAAAATCAGTCCATCAGTACTCTCTACTGATCATCACTTTAGTCCAGGGCCTCTGCAGCTATATCTGATCCATGTATTATTTGTAAAGCTATTTGTTTGATGTTGAAAATCCAACCTGCCCAGTCACCGTGAGGGGTTAAGGATCTTTAAGGCCATGACATCCAAAATAGGTCAGGAGCACCCTCTACAGGTTGAAGCAAGAGCTCTTTATCGGAAGAAATTAAAGCAATTCATATTTCATCTAACTATGAGATAAAAACGGGCGGCCCGACGCCGGAGTGGTTCGCGCCGCTCTTGACGCTGGCGTCGGGCCATCCCGCCAATTGCGGAAGAATCCAGCACATAGGTTTTTACTTGTTCTGTACTGTGTCAAGAATATGGCACTGGGATATTACCATCATTTACCTGGTAAATGAATGCTTCGGTAATTCTTTAACCTTCCATCAATGAAACAATTCCTCACTTCCATCCATCACCAAGGGCCCGATGTAACGGAGGATTTTCAAAATATCATTTTGGGCGAGTTTGGCAGGGTGTTTCTCGACGGCCACGTTTGCAAAATCACTGCCTGTATTCAACGACACTTAGTGCCAATAATAAGCCCTCAAGAGATTCTGGCCATGACTGGCTCCTTCACCGTCTGATTCGCCTGACAGGTGCGTCAGCTCCTCGCCAGCAACAAGGGGAAACTGCTTTTTAAACACTCCCTCACCACTCACTCCCAGTCAACACACAAGAAACGCAGGGTGATGAGAGGCAGGCCAGCCTGTTCCCCTGAGTGAATTGGAGGACCAGCAGCAGGATATGCAGTGCCGCCTGCGGGCAGTGGTAGTGGCTGTCAGTTCAGGCAGCATGACAAGGAGGATCAGCGTCCAATGTCAGAAGTAGACCACCGACCTCCAGCGAGCTGCAAGGGTAAGTTACACCTCCCTCCTGGCATCAGTTCCTCCTATCACCCCTCAATGTCCCAAACCCTGCTTTCCCCCCCAGAATTCACTGGCTGACTCCTCGCACACTCTCCACATCTGATCTTCATGCTTATCCCTGTCTCAAAAGTTGTTCATGTCAGACAAAATGATCCTTCCCTCTCACTGACCACATGACCATTCTCTCGTAGGGTCGCCATCCGGAGTTGTTCTTCCCCCCCAGGACCAAAATCACCACCTCAGCGGAGAGATCTGAGGAGACCACCATTGACGCATCACAGCTATCACCCCCATCATTCACCAGCACAGAGACATACACCTCACTGGGCGGCATTAGGGGCCAGGTTTCTCGGGTAGAATCTGGTGAGCACCACACAGTTGCTGATGCACATTAGGTGGAGGCAGGAACATCCAAGGGAAACAACAGTTGGATGTCTGCAGGATTCTAGGACTCAGCTGGGTCCCAGTCAGATTCCGAACCACTGGACAAGGTTCTCCCATGGCTGAGGGCCTCAACATCAGGAACCAATCACTGAGGAACATGTACCAGATGCAGATGAACTTTGCTGAGGCACTTCAGAGCATGCCCCAGTCACTAAAGAGCATTGCTGAGGGTGTCAACACCATGGCGCAGACAATGGGGAGCCTCATGGACTGGAAGTGCCAGATAGCTCAGAGGCCTCTGGAGCTAACTCCAGCTGCCCCTCCATCCCATGGAGTCCCACGGGACCATACAAGCACCGTCAGGGAGGAGGAAGCGCTAGAGGCCAATCCGGGCCTGCCACCAAGGAGACAACGGCGGTCTCCAGTTCCTCCATATCCCCGCTCCTGACACCGGTGTATCTCAAGGGCAGTGAGCAGAATAGGGTGGCACAGTGATGCCAATGACCAGGGCCTGTGATGCTAGGTCCGCAAGAGTACGTCTGCAAAGGGCTTCAAAGGCCAAAGGATGTAGAAAGCAGCAGGCTGCCTCCACCTCTGACATGTATCCTGGGGACAAGCCTGGATGTAGCACGAGACTATAAAACATCAACAAGAATGAGGAGCACTGAGTGGGCACTGGTGGGGGGGGGGGGGGGTAGGGGGGGGGGGGGGGGGGAGGTCACTATGTTTAGCTGGGTGAATGGAAATGTAAAATGTTCACTATCAAATTATTTAACACCTGAAATGTGTATAGCCTCTGTCGCGAGGCCGCCTGCATTCCCACCTCCTGTTGCGCTCCACTCCCCCACCATCCCGGGCACAGTGGTCCAACGTAAAAAGCCACCAATGCAGACCCCTTTCAGAGGATGGGTGTGCACTGTCAGCAGCAAAACGTGCAAAAACCAGAGCATTCCTCACAGTAAGTTCTCATCATACGCCTGCCTTTTATGGTGACCGACTAACAGTGCCATCACATGTCCATCACCCTGGCATGATGTTACACAGACCCTTGGAGGTTTGAACAGGGTGGTTGTTGGGGAATGGGGGATGGGGGAGGAGAATTGTGTTGGAAGGGCATTGGGGGTGAAAGAGGGAAATGGGGGAAGGGGGATTGGGAGGAGGGAGGAAATCAGGGAGGATTTGGTGGGAAGGAGGGAAATTGGGGGTGGGGGAGTTTGGGGTGTCATAATATACACCAGTATATCATGGTGCAGAAAGTATGTTCAGCAGTTTCTAACTTAATAAAATAGTGTTGTACTATTTTAAGTGTTGGTGGCCTGTATGTGTTCCACGGATCCAGAGCACCCAACACATCATGGGGGAAGGAAGGAAATGGGGGTGTTGTGGGGGGATGAAGGAGGGATGGGGGGGGGGGGGCAAATGGTGTAGAGGGGGAATTGGGGTAACGGAGAGAAATGGGGTGGAGGAATGTGTTGTGAAACACCAGACAGGTCCCCGGTTGAGCCCTGGAATGACCCAGTGGCATAAACATTGAGCGTTGCAGTGACCTTCTCGGCCACCGGGAGCAGGTGTCCTGTTCCTTCACGTGGCGCCAAACCCGCATGGATATAGCACAGGTGCCGCACTGTCTCTCTGCTGAGAAGCAGCCTTCTGCGCCACATGGTGTCCATCATTTCATTGAGCCCCTCCTTAGTCTGATGGGCGGCCGGTTTCTCAGGGTGTGTGGTGGCTCCTGCACATGTGGTGCTGTCTCCAGTCTATGTCATCGCTGCTGCCTTCTCTGGCACCTGCCCTCCTTGGCTGCTGCTAGAAACGTGAGGGCAGCCTCTGCGGGATCGACACCAGCAAAAATATTTTGATCTGGAAGCATTTGGAGAAGGAGAGAGACAGATAATAAGTTGGGACTTCCAACCCGGGACCCTCAAATTCCCCAAGTTTCCCCTGCCCTTACGTATCCCGCATTATCTCAGTGTGTCACCCGGCAGAGTGTGATACTGGCAAACCTTCCTCTGCACACTCATGCCAGCCACTTCAGGAGCCCTTAGACCCTAGGCTCCAGATCTCTGCTGGGAATATTAAGGAGGCCTTGCTCAGGTGCCGTCCCCTGAGCCACACACTTATCCTTTGGTCGCGAGAATCCACAGTGCTGAAGCTCAGCTCTTTAGTGTTTGATTACTGGCAGCTGCCACTATGGTGCTGATGCTCTAAGAGTTCAGGCACATGGGGCGAGATTTCCCTTTGCCTATTTCGTAATCGGCGATCGGGCGGAGAATTCCTTTTTACGATGGAATCGGGACGGCGCCTGTTTTACACAGGTTTTGCATGCTCCACCCCCACCAAAATGGCGTCATCGCAGTGCATGCCACATTCCATTGGGATGGCCTCAGGCCGTCACCTGTAGGACCTCCCCTGATGATCCGCCCCAATGGACGGAGTTCACGACGGCGCGGGAATGTGTGGTCCCAGCCGTGCGAGAATCCAGCGTGGCGACTGCAGACTGTGTCCAGCAGCACCACAGTCGGGCGGAGCCATGCTGCTGGCCGGGTAGGGGGGCTTCCGCGAGGGCTTGGGGACTGGTGGGGGTGGCCCGGGAGGGTGGCAAGAGGGTGTCCAGGTGGCACTATCTGGCAGTTCGGGTCCAGGCACGGCTGGCGCCATGTTGTACAGTGCGACTGCGGCAAGTCGTCAGCGTGCACATGCGCAGTCAAGGACCCGACAATTCTCCGGCCGTTTATTTTGCGGAGGCCGGGCATTTTACGTGGCCCGGCTGCTAGCCCCTCACCAGTTGCAGCATCGGTGAGGGGGCGTCATCAAGTTTTTCAAAATAAAGCGCCATGGAACTTCCGCACTTAGCCTCAGAATCAGAGAATCTGGCCCACGGTTCAGCACCAAAGCTTATTTGACATGCTATGAACTAATCATCCTCTGAGACATGGCACGCGTGCCCTCAAGGAGGCATTTTAGATTTTGAGAGTGTAAAGTGCTATCACAACTAAAAGGCTAATTCCTCATTGAAATAGCCTTCAGCTGTGAAGCTAGAGGCTGCTCACGGTCACAGGGAGGTGAAATTGTCTTTCAGGATAAAAGCCATAGCCGGGCTCTGTCATGGAAGTGTTTGGTTGGACAGACAGGCTGCCGCTTTGGTTGCCCCTGTTATGGTTCTCCACAATATTTAAAGATGGCCTCACAAATACAAAGCCCCTCAGCCCCCCTGGGCCCAGGGTGAATCCCACCCGAGAACGCTTCAGCCCCCTGACCAAGCCAAGCTCTCTGAGGGGGGCCTCAACCCCCTGAGCACTGGGGCTGCAGCTCCAGTGCCTTTGAGCTGCATGCTGGAAAATGGAAATGGCTGCTCACCTCCTCATGTTGCCCGAGTAGCCAGCGCGGCAGCTTCACATTTTTAGAAAGGAGTACTAAATGATGCTTGCGTGATTTCTTGCTGGGGAGTCGGGTAATTCCCGGGAGTCTGCTGCATTCGACAATAATCTCGATAATGAGATTGAAATGAATGCCAAATGAGGGTTAATGGTATTCTTACCAGCTTTGCGCAAGATCCAGAACTCGCCATCGGGAGCGTGACCGAGTGAACTGCAAACTGGTTCGCTCCCGGTGCGAATCCCGATTTTCATTCTATTCACCCGGCGAGTCCTGATCAGCACCAGGCACAACACCGTGGTTAAATCACTCCTCAAATTAGATAAAATATTTAGCTCATAAAAGACAACAAGGTTGAAATTATATTGAAAAACTCTAAATTTTGTTTTCAGAGGTGTTTCAGGCAGATTCTATCAAAAAAGATGTCAGATTAAATACAGTAATCAAATCCATTTGTTGTTTAAATGTACAAAAGAACTTGACTGAATGTTCTTAAACCCTTGAATAAAGCTGATTATACTCAATCTTCTGTAGATTTTACTTATAGTAATTGTAAGTTTGGTTTTAGAGCACACTTTATTGCCAGGTTTGGAATAATGAGCCTTTATGTTTGAATCACTTAGTTGCAATCAACAACTTTCAACGCTTTTCAAGTGGAGAGCTGAAAATTACTCTTGCCGATATTTCCAGCCCATAACTTAATGCATCTGTGTGACAATCCTTTGTCTGTTGTTTAAGAGAAGTGCTATTCCAAATACTTTAAATTGGTTCACTCTGTAAATAGAGTCAGGAAAGGATTGCCATGTATTTTTATCAATAGTTTGTCTGCTAATAATGCATCAGTATCTTCCAGCATTTTATTCAAACATAGAATGTAAATGAGGCTTACACTTGCAATAATAAGTTGTGATAAATGTATGCTAACAGTAATCAAAGATTTTTTTCTTTACAAAATTCACTTTGGCTTGGTACAATAGAGATTCTCCAAACATTAACGGAACTGCTACAGAATAACATCTTAATTTTAAATAAAAGATACATTCATATTAAGGACCCTTGGATGGTCTCTGCAGTTACAAATTTGCTCCAAATAAATTTAAGTCAAAATTGTGACGACACTCACCCGGTTGTGCAAAGTCAGCTATGCACAAACTGAAACATGCAACAGATAATTAAAGGCACAGGGGACGCAGTGGCGCAGTGGTATTGTCGCTGGACTAATAATCCAGGGACCCAGGTTCAAATCCCGTCATGACAGATGGTGAAATTTGAATTCACTAAAAAAAAAGCTGGGACAAAAGCCGAATGACAACCATTAAATCATTGTCAATTGTCGTATAAACCCATCTGATTCACTAATGTCCTTTTGGGAAGGAAATCTGTCTTCCTTACCTGGTCTGGTCAACATGTGACTGCAGACCCACAGCAATGTGGGTGACTCAAATGTCCTCAGGAATGGGCAATAAATGTTGGACGAGGCAGCGACAGCCACATCCTACGAATGAATTTTTAAAAAAATTTGGAAGGTCACTTTTGCATTTTGCTCAAATTGATTCATTTGATTTTCATTTATTTCAGTGTATTTAATTTTGTGTGACAATTCATTCTTTCCAAACATTAATGAGATAGAAGTTGGGCTTGTACTCAAAATGAGTAGTAAGGATTTGTGGGAGGAAAACAGAGCAACTGGAGGAAACCCACGCAGACACGGGGAGAACGTGCAGACTCCGCACAGAAAGTAACCCAAGCCAGAATCGAACTTGGGACCCTGGCACTGTGATGCAACAGTGCTAACCACTGTGTTACTCTGCATATTGGGCCTCATCTGTGTTTAACTGCCAAGCAGGCATCCAGAAGCAGCTTGCTGTTATGAAAAGCAGCACTATGGCTGCATTGCCAGCAGTTTCCCTCAAAGAGACCCTGCATCTGGAGGGGCATTGGCAGCAACACTTAGAGAAAAGCCTGAGTCAGTAGATGGCTACAATTGTTTTGTGGAGCCAGGAGGTGTTTTGACGATCATTGGCCAAGCTTCCTAAGGTTCGGAAGACCTGTTGGAGCTTGGGTGGTACAATTGTTGCGTAGTACCTATCCAATTTCACATTGGGGTCCAAAAAGGGTGACACAGTGGCACAGTGGTTACCATTGCTGCCTCATAGCGACCCGTGTACAATTCCGACCTCGGGTAACTGTCTGTGTGGAGTTTGCACAATTTCTGCGTCGGTTTCCTCTGGGTGCTCCGGTTTCTTCCCATTGTCCAAAGATGTGCAGGTTAGGTGGATTGGCTGTGCTAAATTGCCCCTCAGGGTGGAGTTGCAGGATTAGGGTGGAGTATTGGGCCCAGGTAGGGAGGTCTTTCGAAGGGTCGGTGCAGACTTGATGGGCCGAATGGCTTCCTTCTGCACTGTAGTGATTTTTTGATTCCACTTTTAGGACCCTGATTGAAATAGCCAAATCAACCTGTCTCAGGAAGGTTCCCTGAGGAAATTAAAGTCCCTAATCTAATTTTACTTTAGTTGCATTTGCAGGGTCAATCACGTCTGGGAGATTGCAAATTAATGTTAGCCCCCTTTTTACCCCCAAGGAATGCACATATCTTTTTATTTTCTCCCCTACTGACTTTTTGTTGGTATTCAATTCCACCTATGTGGAAATGTTTTCAAATTTGTCTCTTCATAGCCCACGGTCACAGAAATTAATTATGATGCACCTGCTATCACCCTGGCTGTGGTCTGTTAATATAGAACAGACCCTGAATCAAAAGTGATCTTTCTGGTCTGTGTGGCTCTGCTACTCGACACCTGAATTCTTAACTATCAGTGGAGTTATCATACTCACCTTAGCAGTTCAGTTTCAGGGACAGAAGTCATTGTTCTTCAAATTAACTTTTTGTTGTGATTGCCCCTTTAAGGTCAACACAGCAGAGTAAGGAGCTCCTGTCCTGGGTGACCAATCAGGACTCAGAGTGGGGAACCGCCCCAGGGAGAGGGGTTCCTGAAGGCCAAAGTATTTTAGAGCTAGCTGCAAACGTGCTGCTGCTCTTGAAGATCACTAAGTAAATCCCTTCTTGGTCACTAATGAAGCACACTGGGCTAAATCGCTGGCTTTTAAAGCAGACCAAGGCAGGCTAGCAGCGCGGGTTCAGTTCCCGTACCAGCCTCCCCGAACAGGCGCCGGAATGTGGCGACTAGGGACTTTTCACAGTAACTTCATTTGAAGCCTACTTGTGACAATAAGCGATTTTCATTTCAATAGCCTGATTCAGCAACCCCGTTGCACCTGGTGTGGATCCAAGCGCAATGGGTGAATCGCATGAGAACCCCAAAGCGGGCTCCACACTGGGTGCAGGTCTATCGCAAGTTGCTCACTTGCTCTGTCTGTCGCAGTATGGATCTTTCCCAGATGGAGGGTTTGGCATCATGTTCAGGGTCATGAAATTTCACCAATATGCCTTCTGGCATCGCTTCACTGTTCTTATGTACCTCAAGCCTTTCCTCGGGCTCTTCAGGTAGTTTGAGGGATTTCCCATTCATTGATCCCCCCCATATCCAACAATGGGCATTGCTGCTCGCAGCGTATGTGTATGTTTTAGAGTACTGCTCTGGGGCCAAGTTTCCCCACGCTAGCGTGTTAAGCTGTGTGCCCCTTCCGACCAGGTCACCTACGCCAGTGGTGGCCGGTGAGGTCATTACTGCCCTCCATTTTATGGCTACGTTACCGGTCACAGTGTCCAGCATCCACGGATGAACTCAAACTAACTCTCAGCTATCCTGCATCAGCCACATGGTTCAGTGTGGGGTACAGCACAGGGCTTTACAGCAGGACACGATGGCCTATACCACAAACATGCTGTTAGTAGAGAGGACGGCGTGCTCCTTTGGGGGACCCATTCCTGATGGATCTCCACAACTGACACCCAGGTGTGTCCAAGATATAAATGTTAGATTGCAGCTAGGTTTGGGGGCCCAGCACTGATGCAGATATCAAGCGGATGGCCCAGCATTGTGTCCAGTGTCAGACACACCAGAGGTTGCCTGCTGCAGCTCCATTACACCAGTGGGAATGGCCAGGTCGTCCATGGTCTTGCCTCCGTACAAACTTTGCGGGCACCTTTCAAGGCGCAATGTTCCTCATCCACGAGGATGCCCACTCCGAGTGGATGAGGTCCACAACAGTTGATGACGGCCCAGGCCACCATAGAGAAACTCCGGCATATTTTCAGCGTGCACAGCAGACCCGAGGTGCTGGTATCAGACAATGGTACACCATTTATGAATGAGGAATTTGCGGCATTTGTGTCCGCCAATGGAATCAGTCACGTGATGACTGCCCCAAACCACCCAGCTGCGAATGGGTTGATTGAGTGGGCGGCGCAAACTTTTAAGCTCGGCATGAAAAAGCAAACATCCTGGGAGACCCGCTTAGCCAGATTCGGAGGAGTGGACTACCTTGTCAACTTGACTGATATTTAGGTGATAATGTTCGTATGGCAGATATATGGATGACAGCTATTTGGCTGATTTCATGCCACCACATTGAGACATCTTGTAGAGCTATTTCAGAAATGTCAACTTTTGGTGCCGAATTGGAATTCAGACCCATTTACACAGATGGAGGAATTGTGAATTCCCTGTCAAATCAGGTACCTAGAGAGAAATATGGAGAGCTTAAATACTGGATTAAGGGAGAGAAAGTGAGAAAGAGACAGAAATAAAAAAAATTTAAAAGAGTAATTCACAATTTTAAATCTCCAACAATTAATAGCTGAAGTAATACAACTGCACACTAGTAACAGTGATTTTTAAGTATCAGATGGGTTGTTTGGCAGGAATTAACACTATGAATAAAGATATTACATTAAAATGGACAAGTCATGATTTTCTACAGTAAATTTGGTCTGTGTCTGCCATGTATGTACAGGGTCTTCATACTGCTCAGTGTATTTGAAAGGTGTGTCAGAATGTGAGGTGCTCTTTTTGAGAAACTAATGGTGAATCTCCAACAGCAAATTTGGATTTGCATGTTTAACCTTGCAAGACTTGGCTGTGGGACTTACACATTAATAACAATGAAGTCAGCCAAATATCTGCCTTGCTATCATTTGGAGAGGAAACTCTGAGCAACTAGAATTTCATGAATTCCAACATGGTTGTTGCAACTAAAAGCATGATCACTGGATGCAAAATCGAAATTGTCATAATATACACCAATATATCATGGTGCAGACACACACACTGATGGACACACAGTGGGACCAATCAACACACACAACACCGCAGCCAATCACCAGTTAGAGCACACTCACTATATAGACAGAGGGCATCAGAGTTCCCGCTCATTCGGGATGCAGCCTCTCGGAAGGACAGAGCTTACAGCTCACAGCACAGATCTTCACCATGTGCTGAGTGCATAGACTGGTTAAGACAGACATAGGTCTTTAGTTTAATCTAACATCGTGAAAGTATGTTCAACAGTTTCTAACTTAATAAAATAGTGTTGTACTATTTTAAGTGTTGGTGGCCTGTATGTGTTCCACGGATCCAGAACACCCAACACATCATGGTATCAGTAGTTGAGGGATGTTAGAACTTCTTAGACCTACCTGCAAGTGATCTGCTTCCTCCAGCATACAGCCATCCTGCAAAATGGACAGCGTCCGCCCGCCGCCGCCGCTCCGCATCACCGGTAACCTAGGGGCCAACTGGAAGATATTCGAACAACGCTTCCACCTCTACCTTGAAGCCACAGACCGGGAAGCAGCCTCAGACACCAGGAAGATCGCTCTCTTCCTATCCACGGCCGAGGAACATGCCATCAGATTTTCAATTCTCTCACCTTTGCTGATGGTGAAGATAAATCAAAATTCAAGACGGCCCTCCTTAAGTTTGACAGTCACTGCGACATTGAGGTGAATGAAAGTTTCGAGCGCTATGTATTCCAACAGCGTTTGCAGGGTAAGGATGAACCTTTCCAGTCCTTTCTCACCCACCTCCGCATCCTTGCGCAGTTCTGTAATTACGGGCCCACCTCCGACTCCATGATACGCGACGAGATCGTTTTTGGTGTTCAGTCGGACCCCCTACGCCAGCAGCTCCTCAATGTAAAGCAGCTCACCCTAGCGATTGCCATCGAGACCTGCATGCTACATGAACACAACACTAGTCGGTATTCCCACATCCAAGCGGCTGAAACGGCACGGCAAGGTCTCCACGAGGCAGTAGGGGTCCAAGCAATCGAGCAACTCCAGGAGCTCAGCCTGGATGAGGGCGGCCATTGCGCACGCTTTTCGCGGACACCCGCATTTGTGCATACCGAACGAGGGGACGTCGACGAACATACTGCGCAGGCGCGCACCACATACGACCGCACCGCGCATGCACGGTCCCTGTTTGGCGCGCAGGCATGCAAGCTGTTGAATCTAGTTCAGAGAGTTCACTCTCTCTCTCCTGCTGACGCGTCTGCCTTTCAGGACACTGACTTCAGGGCGCAGCTCGACGCCATCATCAACCAGCACCTCGACGTCTTCGAGGGCATGGGCACGCTCCCGTACACCTACAAGATTTTATTAAAACAGAATGCCATGCCTGTGGTGCACGCACCTCGCAGGATCCCAGCACCCCTTAAGGACCGCCTCAGGACCTACCTGCAGGACCTCCAGAACCAAGGAGTAATTTCCAAAATCATGGAACCGACCGACTGGGTCAATTCCATGGTATGTGTAAAAAAAGCCTTCCGGCGAATTGAGAATTTGCATTGATCCCAAGGATCGAAATCGCAATATTATGAGAGAGCACTATCCAATTCCCAAGCGCGAAGAGCTCACATGCGAGATGGCTCACGCCAAGCTCTTTACCAAACTCGACGCCTCAAAAGGATTCTGGCAAATCCAGCTCGATAAATCCAGCAGGAAACTCTGCACATTTAACATACACTTTGGAAGATATTGTTACAACAGGATGCCGTTTGGGATCATCTCTGCATCAGAAGAGTTCCATAGGATTATGGAACAAATGATGGAAGGTATGGAAGGTGTTCGCGTCTATGTCGATGACATAATCATTTGGTCCACCACCCCGCAGGAGCATTTTAGTCGCGTTCAGCGCGTATTCAGACGTATACATGAGCATGGCCTCCGCCTCAACAGGGCCAAATGCTCTTTTGGTCAGACAGAACTCAAGTTCCTCGGGGACCACATCTCCCAATTGGGTGTGCAGCTGGATGCGGACAAGGTAGCTGACGTCACAGCCATGAAAACACCAGAGGACAAGAAGGCGGTCCTCCGATTTCTGGGCATGGTCAGTTTTTTAGGGAAATTCATCCCTAACCTCGCCTCTCATACCACGGCTCTCAGGAACCTGGTCAGAAAGACGACAGACTTCCAATGGCTCCCTGCCCACGGGCGCGAATAGAGAGAACTCAAGGCAAAACTGACCACGGCCCCGGTCTTAGCTTTCTTTGATCCAGCAAAGGAGACCAAAATTTCAACCGATGCCAGTCAATCCGGCATTGGGGCAGTGCTCCTTCAACGTCATGAGGCCTCATCTTGGGCCCCCGTTGCATATGCGTCTCGTGTGATGACCCCCACGGAGCAGCGCTACGTGCAGATAGAAAGGGAGTGCCTGGGCCTTCTGACTGGTGTTGTTAAGTTTCACGATTATGTCTACGGACTTCCTCAATTCACCGTCGAGACCGACTATCGCCCGCTGGTCAATATAATACAGAAAGACTTGAACGACATGACGCCTCGCCTCCAGCGTATTCTTCTCAAGCTCCGGCGATACGACTTCTAGCTGGTATACACCCCAGGCAAGGACCTCATCATTGCTGACGCTCTCTCCAGGGCAGTCAACACTCCATGTGACCCAGCTGGATTTGTCTGCCAGGTTGACGCCCATGGGGCATTCGCGGCCTCCAATCTACCTGCCTCGGATGAACGCATCGTCCAAATTGGCCCGAGACGGCGGCTGACCCCTTGCTACAACGTGTCATGCGCCACCTAATGGACGAGTGGCTCAAGGGCCAATGCCCTCAGTTCTATAATATCAGAGATGATCTGGCGGTAGTAGACGGGGTTCTTCTAAAACTGGACCGCATTGTCATCCCGCATAGCATGCGCCAGCTTGTCCTGGAACAACTACACGAGGGCCACCTTAGCGTGGAAAAGTGCCCCCGACAGGCCCGAGAGGCAGTGTAATGGCCCGACATTAATGAGGACATAGCCAACACAGTGCTCAACTGCCCCACTTGTCAGCGCTTCCAGCCGGCCCAACCACGCGAGACCCTGCAGCCCCATGAGTTGGTCACGTCACCATGGACCAAGGTGGGCATCGACCTGTTCCACGCATTGGGTAGAGACCAAGTCCTGATCGTGGACTACTTTTCGAATTATCCAGAGGTGATACAGTTGCACGACCTCACCTCGTCTGCAGTCATTTGTGCATGTAAAGAAACCTTTGCTCGACACGGCATCCCGCTCACGGTCATGTCGGACAATCGCCCCTGCTTCGCCAGCCAAGAATGGTCCAACTTTGCCAGGCAGTACAATTTTGCCCATGTGACGTTCAGTCCCCTGTACCCCCAATCCAACGGCAAAGCACAGAAGGGAATACATATCGTCAAACAGCTCCTATGCAAGGCTGCTGATGCTGGGTCTGATTTCTATCTTGCCTTGCTGGCCTATCGCTCTGCCCCACTGTCCACTGGCCTGTCGCCAGCCCAGTTACTCATGAGTCGCACCCTGAGGATGACGGTGCCATCTATCCATGTCCCAGACCTCGACCACGTTCCTGTCCTTCGCCGGATGCAGCTGTCTCGTGCACAGTACAAGGCGGCTCATGACTCCCGTGCAGCTGATCTTCCTGCTCTGGCTCCAGGTGACAACATCCACGTCCATCTTCCGGATGGTAGCTGGTCTGCAACCGCTGTTGTCCTTCGGCAGGTGGCCCCCCGCACGTTCCTGGTTCGTCTACCGGGTGGCTCTACTCTGCGCCGCAATCGACGCACCCTACGTCACGTTCCACGCTGGCCACGTGATCCTCCAGTGTCGCCTCGCACTCCTGCAGACCCTGCCACAGACTATGCAGAGCTCCCTGTCACTCTGCCTCCCCCTGACTTTGACGCAGTCCAGCCCGCTCCTGAATTGGCAGCTCTCTACCCACCCTTGAGGCGGTCAACCAGAATTCGTCACCCACCTCAGAGACTAAATTTATGAACTTTTCTAATTTATGGACTCTCTGAATTGTTTCGTTGCTTTGTTTGATCGTTTCCCTGGCTTGTATATAGTGTAGATCTCGTTACTCTTGTTGCATACTGCTTCTCTGCATCAGGCACCTTCCCATGTAAATAGCTTAGTTCTCATGTACGTAGTCCTGTAAATATGTCTTTGCACCCCACGCGTAATTAGGAACATTCTCACCATACATGATTTATTGCCACACACATACATTTTTTCAATAAAAGGGGGATGTCGTAATATACACCAGTATATCATGGTGCAGACACACACACTGATGGACACACAGCAAGGCCAATCAACACACACAACACCGCAGCCAATCACCAGTTCGGGCACGCTCACTATATAGACAGAGGGCATCAGAGTTCCCGCCCATTCGGGATGCAGCCTCTCAGAAGGACAGAGCTTACAGCTTACAGCACAGATCTTCACCATGTGCTGAGTGCATGGACTGGTTAGGACAGGCATAGGTCTTTAGTTTAATCTAACATCATGTTAACCCACAGTGAAAGTATGTTCAACAGTTTCTAACTTAATAAGATAGTGTTGTACTATTTTAAGTGTTGGTGGCCTGTATGTGTTCCACGGATCCAGGGCACCCAACACATCAATTATTGTCAGTCTGTATGAGGAAATCCATTTCGCTAGCTATTGAAAATAATGGGCTGGATTCTCCATCCTGCCGCGCAACATTTCTGCCCCGACACGCCAGCGGGATTCTCCGTTACGCCGGCCAGTCAATGGGGTTTCCCATTGTGGGGCAACCCCACGCCATCAGGAAACCCCTGGGTGCCGGCAAAACGGAGCATCTCGCCGGCGGAGAATCATGACCAATGTTTCTAGTTGCATAACTATGGATCTAGGCAGATCTAGGATGGGATTCTCTGCTTCAGAGGCGAAGTGCTCCTGCCAGCAGAGAATCACTGCATTTTTGCACTGCCAATAGGAGCATTGGGGAAACATAATTCCATCCATGCAAATGGGTCAACAAGCTGCTCATGTGCATCCCACCCGAGTAACCATTCCCCAGGAGAGTAGCGTACTGAATATGGCGACTTTGATATGGGCTTTTCAAGGTAATTTCATTGCAGTGTGAATGTAAGCCTATTTGTGACAATAAAGGTTATTTATTTATTTTTCATTATTTATTATTACAAGCTAAAGCAGCTTTCAAGAGTTCCACTCTCCCCAAATTCTCATTCTAACCAAGAAGGTGACATGATGTGGGTATTCACATGGATGCCATTGAGGAGAGAAGGGACACCCCCTTCTCCCAGGTGAGGTGGAGACACGACCCAGCTGTAATAAAGCAAGGCTGGGGTGAGGTGACAAATGCAGTGAATGCTGACAGCTTCACCAAGAGGACTGTCATGCAATGCAGGAAGAAGATGAACGATCTTCTTCGAGCAACTCGGGCGAGGAACCACCTGTGTGACCCGGGCGTCATTCCCGTCCTTAACACTTGACATCTGCCCCCGAACAGTTATATGCCAATAACACTCCACTTCATAGCATGTCCCTCAGAACTCACCCTCCAGGAACCCCCAACTCACGCCTTGCCATCTTTGGTCAGGCGCCTTGCACACACATACGAGCAGTTAGAAAGCCCAGATAAAACTTGCTATGTGCTTTCTGTGTTCCCGAGAATAAAGTGGGCCATAATCGAAAGTAGCATAAGAAGACTTTGGGGTCTTACAGATAAAGAACAGTAAGCATGCTCAAGATACGGGTCCACACCCACTTTGAAGAAAAGACCAGGGGCGAAATTCTCCTACCCGCCCCGCCACATTTCTGCGCCGACCGGCCGGCGGGAGTCTCCGTAACACCGGCCGGTCAATGGGGTTTCCCATTGTGGGGCAGCCCCACGCCGTCGGTAAACCCCCCGGTGCCGGCAGAACGGAGACTCCCGCCGGCGGAGAATGACGCCCCAGAAAAGGCGGTTGCGTCGTGATATTGTCACTGGACTAATAATTCAGAGAGCCAGGTAATGCTCTGGTGTCCCAGGTTTGAGTCCCATCATGGCAGAGAGTTAAATTTGAATTCACTAAAAAGAAATCTGGAATTAAAATTCTAATGATGACCATAAGATCATTGCTGATATTCGTAAAAACCTATCTGGTTCACTAATGCCCTTCAGGGAAGGAAATCTGCAGTCTGGCCTACATGTGACTCCAGGTCCACACAGCGATGCGGTTGATTCTTAACTTTTCCCACTGAAATTGCCTAGCAAGCCACCCAGTTCAGGGGCAATTAGGGATGGGCAACAAATGCTGACCCAACCAGCGCCGCCCACATCCCAAGAACGAATAATAACCTCACGAGGGAGGCTGAGGACATGGAGTTTGGCATGCTCCAAAGAAGTAAGAGTCCAATGCAACTTTATCCAGATGTCCTATCTAAAGTGAGTCTTTCATTTCCAACAGCCCTGTCCTTCCCAAGAGATGACCCTACGTATTTTGTTTTCCAGGATCCCCATCAGACAAGGCCAGGCCACCCAGGGTCACAGCCCCCCTCCAGACCCGAAGAACACCCGGGAGAAGACACCAACTTCGGGCCTGGTCCTGGTCAAAGTGGATGTAGATAGATGCCCGGACATATAGGGCATCCATGAGACCAGCTTTACGGTACTGCTTTCACCAGCACCATACACCAGCGCAGAGACTATCACCTCAGTGTCATATGAAAAGATCACCCTCCTGGGTCACCCTCTGATGAGCACCTCACACATACTGCAGCACATCAGGTGGAGGCAGGGACTGTCAAGGGAATGGCTAGTCAGAGGGCTGCCCGATCCCAGGGAACACCTGCCCCAAGACAGATGTCATACCTCTGGAAAAGATTATCCCATAACTGGTGCAGATACAGATTCAGAGACAGAATTTCCAGGAAGGTGTGTCAGCAACATTCCGGCACATGCAAGTACAACTGGAGTGCTGGCCAACACCAACACTGGCATCCGTGGAGGAAGGCCAGGGGCAAGAGGTCAGAACCATGTGTGAGGACATCCAAGGCTTGGGTCACACAATGTTGTCCATGGCTGAGGCGCAGGACAAGAGGGGCCAGCCACAGTCGGACATGTCCCAGGCACAGATTACCATCGCTGCAATGCTCCAGAGCATGGTCCACTCACGAACAGTCATGTCTGAGGGCATTGAGAGTATTGACCAGGTGCTGAATAAACTTAACCAGTCACAGAGGAACATGACACAGTCACAGAGGGATATCACTGAGGCAACGTGGGGCATGTCCCAGTCACAGAGCACTATGGCTGAGAGAATTGACACCATGGCTTAGATGAGGGCTGGCCTCCAGGACTGGCGGCACCAGATGATTTTGAGGCCTCTGGAACTCCATCCCGTGGAGTAGCTCAGGGGGCCAGGGAGCACCCCATTAGAGGAGGAAGGGATGGGGCCCATTCTTTCCATGCTGAAACACACCTTCTGAATCCTCCTTTCCACAGACAAGACCCGCTGATACTGACAACCCTAGCTCAACACCCTGTTGTGATGCTGAGATGAACCTTGGAGCGGGGAGGAAGATCTGTGGTCATGGGAAGGGGTGAAAGGCTAAAGGGAAGTTGGGTGAAAGGCTAAGGGGAAGTTGGGGTGAAAGGTTAAGGGGAAGTTGGGGTGAAAGGCTAAGGGGAAGGTGGGGCGGGAGGGCTTTGGTACAGAAGGGACTGAAGGCAAGGTGGGGCATAGGCTCATAGTGATGGAGCTGCCAGTCTTTTGGCCTCCTAGTTGGTGAATTGAGAGCTGTTGTGTGCCTTTGCTAAGTGCTTGTCTGCAGTTGATGTGGAGCTTGTGTTTAACACAGAAGTTGTGACATGGGGAACTGATCAGGTTTCTTGGGTGGGTCTGGGATACATACTCTCATATCATGTGATACCAATGGAGCGCTGTTGACCTGTAGGGCCTGGACAAATCATCTGATCCTTAGGAGTGTGTTGGCTGATATATCATGCGTAAAGCTGTTACTCTGAGAGGGTCTGTGTGCCAGGGAAGGTTCATACATGTTGATACATGTGTCCTTTGTGTGAGGTTAGCACTGTTAATCCCCTGCTTTCTTTGCTGTTAAGGTGTGCATGTAAGGAGTGCAATGAGGAGTGCCAACACCTGGCGATCCAGTGATTGAGCATGGTCACACCCATCCCCTTGATTTGGCTGGAGATGGGTCTGCTGCTTGGCGCTAATCCCGTTTTTGGGCCTACGGGGGATTCTTTGCCCGATTGGGATTCCTGGTTTTAGCAGCGGGGAAACCTGCCCCGAGGGCCAAATCAGTGAATGTAAAAGATATTGAAAATAGCAGACATGAGATACTTTTGAAATGATGATCATGGTGCAGGTTAGCGTGAGAAAGTTGTGATTCTTCAAAATGATTGCTTGTCCTTAAAGCATTGATTTATGCTTTAGGAGCATCGTTGCTAACTCTTTGAACAGGTTGAATAGCTTTCATGACTTTGTTGCAAGTTTCCTTCATCTTGAAATTGAAGAAAAGAGATGTTAATTTAAGGTATGCTACGTATGGGACACGATTAGTCACAGAATTACTAGAAGAGGGATCGTTGTGATATAATGTAATACAATGAAAGCACAGACTGTTTACTGTTGTAAATTGTGAGTGACATTAAACATTATTCCTAGATGGGCTAATTCTGCAAGAGTATAAATGTAAAAATTAACTTCTCATCTGGAATAAGGTGAATTCCGTAGGACGTTTCAAAAGAGAGCTGGATATATATTTGAAAGTGATTAAATTAGAGGGATACGGAGATTGGACTGGGGAATGGGAGCTGGTGCAGACATGATGATGTATACAAAATAAAATTCACCCTGTCCATCTCTCTCTGCGCTTGTCATAAATGTATAATTATGATATTACAGATTTTCCGGAGTTTTAAAAGAACATTGCTGTTTCCAATCCTTTGAGTTTAAAAACTCTTCTCAAAATGAAAGTATAGGTAGACAACATGGCACCTTCTGGTGTTTAATCAACCCTAATCAGATTCACATCACTACAACTGGCTGCCAAAAGTCATTCAAAATACAAAGACCACCTCCAGGAATATCTATTGAATAACAAAAGATCTGTCAAAAAAACATTTTTTTACTTCTGCGGGAACAGGAGACAGACATGGACTTCAAAGGACCACAACATAACAAACTTCTTTGCCCGGTGAAACAGTGACTCCTTGAAAATTGAAACTTCGCAGCGATTTTTGTGCTTTTTTGAACTGGATGAAGGAGGCTGTAAGAAGACATCCTTGGAGGCAGTGTGCAGGAACCAGAAACAACTCTTGGGGGAAAAAAACGTCAGGAGGATTCTTGGCCAAAAGGAGACAAAGAGATTAAAGGAGATTAAAGAAACAACTGCTATTTTGCCAAAATAGTCCAGGGAATTTACAAGTGCCATAACCACAAAATTAGTGAGGAATAGAAAACCTATTCTCCCCAAAATCAGTTGACCTGCTGAGTCCACTTGCAAAAGGCAAACACCAACTGGTCAACTGCAGAAGTCACAGGAACTGCTAGGGGAAATTTCACTCTGTTTAATGACAGACAAAATCCCATAAAGGTCCGAGAGATATTCGCCACACTTACCCCTGGAGTGACTGTGCATCATCAGTAATTCCAAATTTCTGCCAAAAGCCCGTGCAAACGTATCTGGAAGTGTCACACAGATTGCATGCGTGATACCGATGTGTATCCTTTAAAAATAGAATGTGCAGATGATGGAATAAGAGGATTGGTGTTGTCAGAGGAGTTCAAAATGCTAAGTGGTTTCACTTCCTCTTGTCCACAACAGAAAACACTAAGCTCCTTTTGATGTGGTGGTCAGTGTTTGTAAACATTATGATTAGCATCAAAGCAGAATACATGAGATGCATTCAAGCTTGAAGGGAAAGATCAAAAAATAATTCACCAAGCAGCTATGCCCGACACACAAAACAGTCAATAATAAGCTGGTGAAGGGTTTTTCTCAGTGAAATTGAATGGAATTTTTGCATTTCAAAGACTGTCAGGGGATTTGAAGCTCCTTCAAGTGTTCTGGGCTTTTGAGGAAGCCTCTGACACTTGTAACAGTTGCTGCTTAAAAAACATTTGTCTGAGGCAGCAGATATTCAGGAAAGGTAAGTGAAAATGCAGTGATCTTTCACTGTGCTGCCTGGACTGATCTTCAGCTTTTAAACATGGGCGACTGATGGGCGTTTCTGATGGGCGTTTCTGATGGGGGTCTCTGATTGGTTGTCTGATGGAGGGGTCTGATGGAGGGGTCTGCTGGAGGGGGTTGAGTGAGGGGGAAGTTCAGGTCACCCTTATGCATGCATGCTATTGGGGGGACCCATTATTCCAATGGTGGAGGTTGGATACCCCTCCTTGTCGGTAGGGGTGAGAGGCATTGTGGGATTAGCATTGTGGGGGTGAGAGGGGCCTGCCACTGAACCTCAGGTTTCGGTCACCTGCTCAAAATGTCTGATATATATTTGCATGGTTAAGGAGACAGAATTGCACCTGGGCCCTAATTCTCCGCTGGCAACAGCAGAATGGAGAACCTCGGACTTCATCTGGGTGAAATGAGGAAAAAAATGGGAGATTTGAAACTCATCAAACATTATTGCTGGAACATAAATAGTGTCTTAATGACATTTTTGTATCAGCAAAAAGAGAGTTTGGTCAAAGCAGGGATGGGTTGGTGGCAAAGAAAGAGGCCACGACTAACTTGTTCACTTAAGGGAGGATTTAAATTGTTTAAGCCTGGAAAGTGAACAGGAAACAGGTCCTGGTGAAGAAGCAGCAATCGATTATATTTGGATGTCGCATTTTTGGAAGCCATCAAGAATTCAAAGGCTACAGAAAGGGAGTACAGTGAAGCCACAAAATTAAAATCAGTGCAAACTGAGGAATGGGTAAGGAAAAAATCCACCAGGAAATATTGGGAGACAAAGTCACGCGGAAAGTGCAATTCATTAGCCATCTATAGGTGAAGAAAAAGTTTATTTCTTTATCTTATGTTTCCTCAATGTAATTCTGTAAAAAATGAAAATATATTTTGCATTTTTCCAGTAAGGGAGATGGTGTCATGTTCATGTAATTATGATATTACAGATTTTAAGGACAGCTGTTTTCAAGGCACATTTCTGTTTTAAAATCTTTACATTGAGTTTAAAAGCCTTTTTCAAAATCAAAGAATGGATCGACAAAATGGCACCTTCTGTTGTTTATTCAAACCTTGTCAGACTGTCACCACTGGAGTAGGCTACAAAGCATCATTCAAAATGCAAAGATCCCTCCAGAGATGTCTATTGAATTCCAGGAGTTGGTGGGGGAAAAAATCTTTTCTTCTGAGGGGACAGAAAACAGAAAAAAACTTCAAAGGGCAACAATGTAATTCACCTCTTTGGTGAAACTACCAGTGGGATTTTCCAGTCCCATCCCCTGCCAGGATCATCCCATCCGGTTGATTGTCAATGGAATTTTGGGGCGGCATGTGGCGCAGTGGTTAGCACTGGGACTGTGGTGCTGAGGACCCTGGTTCAAATACCGGCCCTGGGTCACTGTCCGTGTGGAGTTTGCACATTCTTCCCATGTCTGCGTGGGTTTCACCCCCACAACCCAAAGATGTGCAGGTTAGATGGATTGGCCACACTAAATTCCCCCTTAATTGGAAAAAAGAAATAATTGGGTACTCTAAATTTATTTTTTAAATGATAGTCAATGGAATTTTTGCTATCCCGCCGAATCTCCTGCATCAGGTTCCACCACAATAGGCCTGTAAAATTCCAACCAATGGCTCCTTAAAATCTAACATAGCAGCTACTTTTGTGTATTTGAATTGTACAAAGGTGACTGTAAGAAGCCATTTTGGGGGCAGTGTTAAGAACTCCAGTTTAGTAACTTGAGAAAGCCAGCGGTAGTGGGACAAGGATTTATTGAACTATGTACAATGCTCTGCCCATGGCAGGAACTCTCTCCCAATCCAGTCCCTGTTGTGACAACCAACAGCTCTGGGCCCTGATTGGGCCGGCTTTATATATACGTCGAACAAACAGCATCTGGGTGGCCCACACTACCTATCCGGGAAGTTTGTACTCTACGGGTCGCATGGGGAGATCGACAATTGTTTCCCTGTAGTTCTCGTGAGGGTTATGACACCCAGGAAGAACTTTGAAAAACTATTTCAGAAAGGGTCCTGAGCCAAGGGATGGCTAAGAGGAAGACGTTAGAAATCAATTGCTATTCTGCCGATGAGTACAGGCAATCTACAAATTTCATAACCACAGAATTAGTGAGGAATGGGAAACTCATTCTCTCCCATTAACCCGAAGATCTGCTGAGTTCACCTGACGAAGGCAAACACCAACTCGTCAACTTCAGAAGCCATCACATCTGTTAAATCAAAGCAACTCAAGCAACGGACCCGCAATGATATCTCACAGAGATTGATCTGAAATCTGGGCCGGGATTCTCCCCTACCCGGCGGGGCGGGGGGTCCCGGCGGGAAGGAGTGGCGGGAACCACTCTGGCGTCGGGCCGCCCCAAAGGTGCGGAAAATCCGCACCTTTAGAGGCCAAGCCCTCACCGTGAGGGGCTAGGCACGCGCCGGAGTGGTTTCCGCTCCACCGGCTGGCGTGGAAGGCCTTTGGCGCCATGCCAGCCGGGACTGAAAGGACTTCGCCGGCCGGCGGAAGTCTGCACATGCGCGGCAGCGGCAGCGGCTGCTGACGTTATCCCCGCGCATGCGCAGGGGGGGGGGTGTCACTTACGCGTCGGCCATGGTGAAGGCTGTGGCCGAGGTGGAGGGAAAAGAGTGTCCCCATGGCACAGGCCCGCCCACGGATCGGTGGGCCCCGATCGCGGGCCAGGCCACCGTGGGGGACCCCCCAGGGCCAGATCGCCCCACGCCCCCCCCCCCGGACCCCGGAGCCCGCCCTTAAAATTGCCCTTAATACTGGGTGTGGTTACTGGGTTATGGGGATAGGGTGAGGTGTGGGCTTGGGTAGGGTGCTCTTTCAAAGAGCCGGTGCAGACTCGATGGGCTGAATGGCCTCCTTCTGCACTGTAAAGTCTATGTCAGGCTGTTGCTTGACAAGGCTGTGAGACAGCTCTGCTAACTTTGGCACAAGCCCCCAGATGATCATAAAGAAGACTTTGCAGGGTCAACTGGGCTGAGTTTTCATTGTCGTTTCTGGTGCCATGGTCGATGCCGAGTGGTCCGTCTGGTTTCGTTCCTCTTTTCATAGTGGTTGAATACAACTGAATGGCTTGCTAGGCTATTTCAGAGAGCATTTAAGAGTCAACCAGATTGCTGTGGATTTGGAGTCACATGCAGGCTGAAGCATGGCAGATTTCATTCCCTAAAGACATCAGTGACCCAGGTGGGTTTTTATAACAATTGACAATGGTTTCATGGTCATCATTAGACTTATAATTCCAGATATTTTACTGAGTTCAAATTCACAATTGCGTGGGGATTTGAACTCGGGTCTCCAGATAATGATGTTGGGTCTCTGGGTTACTCGCCCAATGAAAATAGCACTACGCCGCCATCTCCCCCATGAGCCCCCATTCATCTGTTACCAAAGAAACAAAATGGGGTTTGGAGGATACCTCAAAGAGAAGCTTTTCACAAAGTAAAGCAGTTATTACATTCATTTTGTTTATTGGTGTACTTCTATCCATCCAGAAAATTGATGTTAACTTGTGCCCCTCTATTTATGGTGTGGTGCAGTTTTGTCTCATCTATTGGATGATGGATCTGAAAGACCTGAAGGATTTGTCTCCAGAACCCTCTCAGAGGCCAAAAAAGGCTATTCTCAGGTTAAAAAGAAAGGATTGGCTGTCAATTATAGAGTAAAGAAGTTCCACCAGTGTGTGCATGGAAGGTATTTTACCTTTGTAACCGGCCACAAACCACTTTTGGGTCTTTTTAAAAAATATATATTTATTAAAGGTTTTTAACACAATTTTTCTCCCTTAGAAACAATACCCCCCCCCCCACTTCGTAACAAACAAAAAATGAAAAATCGCGCAGAGCAAGATATATACATGGCAAAATGATATATTTACACAGCTTTGTACACTGGCCCTCACCTGTACGTGCCAGTTTCCCCAACCCTTCATGTTATCTCTTGCTCATCCACCCTCCCAGGCAGTCCCCCCCCCCCTCCCAGGACGTCCCCTCCACCCCCCCCCCCCCCCAAGGTTGCTGCTGACCGATCTTCCTCTAACGCTCCGCGAGATAGTCTAGGAACGGTTGCCACCGCCTGTAGAACCCCTGCGCAGACCTTCTCAAGGCGAACTTAATCCTCTCCAACTTTATGAACCCAGCCATATCATTTATCCAGGCCTCCAGGCTGGGGGGCTTCGCCCCCTTCCACATTAGCAAGATCCTTCGCCGGGCTACTAGGGACGCAAAGGCCAGAATGACGGCCTCTTTCGCCTCCTGCACTCCCGGTTCGTCCACTACTCCAAATATTGCTAGCCCCCAGCTTGGCTTGACCCGGACTTTCACCACCTGAGATATTGCTCCCGCCACTCCTCTCCAGAACCCCTCCAGTGCCGGGCATGACCAAAACATATGGGCATGGTTCGCCGGGCTCCCTGAGCACCTTCCACATCTGCCCTCTACCCCAAAGAACCTACTCAACCTCGCCCCCGTCAAGTGCGCTCTGTGGACCACCTTAAATTGTATCAGGCTGAGCCTGGCACACAGGAGGAATTAACCCTACCTAGGGCATCAGCCCACAGACCTTCGTCGATCTCCTCCCCCAGCTCCCCCTCCCATTTACGCATCAACTCTTCTACCAGCGCTTCCCCCTCTTCTTTCAACTCCAGGTGTATTTCAAACACCTTGCCCTCCCCGACCCATACACCCGAGATCACCCTATCTTGAACTTCTTGTGCTGGGAGCAATGGGAATTCCCTCACCTGTCGCCTCACAAAAGGCCTCACCTGCATATATCTAAAGGCATTTCCCGGGGGTAACTCGAACTTCTCCTCCAGTGCCCCTAGGCTCGCAAACGTCCCGTCGATGAACAGGTCCCCCATTCTTCCAATCCCTGCCCGATGCCAGATCTGGAAACCCCCGTCCATCTTCCCCGGGACAAACCGGTAGTTACCCCTGATCGGGGACAACACCGATGCTCCCATTGCACCCCGGTGCCGTCTCCACTGGCCCCAGATCCTTAGCGTTGCCGCCACCACCGGGCTCGTGGTGTACTTTGTCGGCGAGAGCGGCAGCAGTGCCGTCACCAACGCCCCCAGGCTCGTTCCTTTACAGGACGCCATCTCCATCCTCTTCCATGCCGCCCCCTCTCCCTCCATAACCCACTTGCGGATCATCGCCTCATTTGCTGCCCAGTAGTAGCTCCCCAGTTTTGGCAGCGCCAACCCTCCTCGGTCCCTACTGCGTTCCAGGAACCCTCTCCTTACTCTCGGGGTCTTATTCGCCCACACAAACCCCATAATACTCCTGCCTACTCTCTTAAAAAAGGCCTTAGTGATCACTTATTGGCTAAGGAATCGAACGGAGTGATCAAGGATCAACCAATTAGTAAGGCCCAAATCGAAGGACCACCCAAAAGAGCGCGAAAGCCCCCCAAGTATAAAGGAAGGGTTCGCCATATGCTCGCTCTCTTTTGGCCTTGGTACCCCGGTCACGGCCATTGCCAACTGCAGCAACACCAGAAACAAGTTCGAGTTCAACGCCCACTATCAGAAGGATGAGCCCAGCTCAGCAGCAGTTACCACTTCAAACCCAAGAGATCCTGAATTGAACGGCAGCCACTGTTTCCTGACCTAAACCCGGTGCCCGAAGTTAAGTACAGGTTGTCTTAGTAAGAGGAGTAGTTACCTAGCAGTGTATGTTGCATGATTGATTGTATGTGAATAAAGTACCCTTGACCTTGAACTAACTAACTGGTGTTTGGCTCTTTGATCGATAGCCGGTTGAAACTTGTGGTGATATCGTTCGATACCTGATGAGGGCTCCACCTATGGACCATCGTACTGTACTACACGGAATCTATCATGTTGGTGCCCTTGCGGGCTCTGCCCCCTTGAGGGGAGGTATAAAGAGCAGCTGCCCTATAGGCGGCTCTCACTAGCAGAGCAGTCGCAGGCAGGCACTGTTCTAGTCGATTAAAGTTCACTTCAACTTTCTGTCTCGCGTGAATTGATGGTCGCATCAGCCTTGATTCACACATCCACCAGCAAGAGCTGGTTCTGCAGTGCCACACTGAGCTTATCCAGTGAGCATCAACAGGCTACACAACAGCAGAGGCAACAGCTGATCTTAATTCTGTACTCATGTATCCACACATATGTACTTTCCAACAGATTCGACAGGGCAAGAACACATATCCAAAAACCCAGAGTGATTTTTAACTATAGACTTATCTAGGCGAAGGCATGATACAGTCCAGAAAATGTACAAATTGAGCCCACATGAATAACTGCGGCTGGATTCTTCCTGATATTGCTAGGAACAGCACATAGGGTTAAGTTTAATTTATATTTTTTATTTGGGTATTAAGAAAGGTGAAACCTGGTTTTGGTTTCATTGAGAGGTTTTTGTGAGCTGTGTGGCAGGAAGCCTGGGGCCCTGTTTAAATGCATGCATGCAGTGCATGATTTTACAATTATTGATGTGAAGAGATGTGAAGAGAAGGGTTACCAAGGGGTCAATAGTTTAGTGAAGTTAAAGCATCATAAAGTAGAAAAGAACAGTGCTGTTGGCCAAGGATAGGGGTCCAGAGAAACAAAGAGAGACAGGGAAGTACAGAAGGGTGGTTTGTCAGTGTGCGCATACCAAAGAGTGTATGTAGGATGTATAATCTCTCTAATAAGAAATCCTGAAAGTCAGCTGGGGAACTGAGAATTGGGAACGTAGGTCATTGCTCTGAAGCTTAAGCCATAGTGGGTTTAGATTGCGGTTTTTGGGTGTCTGAAGGAGAGATATCAGCTGAAGAAAAGCATCTTGTGAATGCTTAGCAGTCTGTTCGAAGAAAACTATTTGAAACTGAACTAACCCAAGCAAGAAACCTTTGTGTTGAGACAGTGGTAAATCTTTGCTGGGGTTTTGTGTCTGTAAGGGTTGCTGCGAAAAATGGGTTTGAATAATTTTCTGGTATCTATATTGAAATTTTTCCAACCCTTCTGTCTAATGTAATATAGTTCATTCTTTTCTTGTTTAATAAGAATTCTTAGTGTTAAAATTATACTAGCAGACGCTTGTGAATGTGTTCAGTACCTGTTCTGAAAAAAAACTTAGGGGCCGGAATTCTCCGAGTCTCCGCCCCGCAATTGCACTCGGCGCGGGGGTGGAAAATGGGGCGTCAGACCCACAATTGCGTCCGACGCCTTCTCGCGATTCTCCGGGGACCAGAGAATCGCAGACAGTTGCGCACGCACGCGCGGTCGACGCAGCGCCGGTCGGTTGCAATTGAAAGAGGCCCCCGCAGCGATTCTCCACCGACAACTGGCCGAGTTCATGCTGGCGTAGTTCACTCATGGTTCCGCCCGCCGGGCAGTCGGAGTGGTTGGGGGGGGGGGGAAGGATCTGTCACCAGGGGGGGCATCCAGGACGGCCAGGCTCGCGATCGGGGCCCACCAATCAGCAGGCGCGCATGATCTGGGGGTGGCCTGTATTGTCAGGGCCGGCCCACTGTGTGGGTCCGCCATGTTGCGCGGGGCCACCACTGGGTGCATGGTGGACCTGGGGCCGGAGGTGCAGGGCCCCGTATCGGCAGCCGGAGCTGTGTGGACTACTCCGGGGCCCTGCCAGCCCCCTTCAAAATGGAGAATCACTCTGGACTTTCTGGTAAAAAGTCCGGAGTGATCCGCGGGCGTGGGGGCATAGCCCCATTATCCGCGAATTCCGCCCCCCAAGCCAGATTTCACTCTTGCATCTGACTTGTCCTATATTAACATTAGCTGGAATCATAACAATATGCATGGCAAAATTCCAAGCCAGATAGGTGATATTTTGTTTGTGACTATTAGAGTTAGATAACAGAGAACAGTGAGCACAATATACTTCGGACAAGCTGTTATAGCCAGGATGTTTGACAGCAATACACTTTTTACATATGCATTCACTTTGTACAGTTGTCGGATCGTCAATGGAATTTGTTTGATCTGAAGGGACAGCACAATCCTATAAAACGATGGAAACACACAGCTAAATGTGTGAATATTTTAAATTTCCCAGTACTATAATTGGAACAGTGTCTTTGTAGATGTTAAGGCTTGTACATCCAAATGTTCAGAAAGGAATCAGGCTTTCCACTTCTGAGAAAAGACGAGTGAAAATTAGGGTTGGAAATCTCTCCAGTGGCCAGTTTGAATGGAGCAGAAAGGTAAAAAAAAGGAAGTAATCCACCATCTATTGGATATAAAACAATTCTACGTGGGATTTATTTATACCAAGGATGTCAGCTCTCAAACATTCTTTATTACTGTCTTTCCTGACTTGCTCCAATTAGACGATAAGAATGCTTTGATCCTAAATGTGACCAGAATTCTATAATGAAGTAAAACATTGATTCACTTTGATACACCAGATGCTCCAAAGCATTGGCTGACTTGATGAGAGAAAAGGTCATGTTCCTCCACTGCGGAACACCATTCTTCAATTTATAATTTTATATTTTTTCATTGTGCTGTAAATCTAATTTAAGATTTCTTTTGTCGCAGTTTTAAATTTATAAGACTATCATATTTAGGGTCACTGAAGGGGGCCCACCCGACAGTAAGCCTGGGTGATTTTATTGTTAGTGATTAAAAGAAGGCTCAGGCCTAGATTGTCATTCCCTGGTCAGGTGCACAGACATGGCAGAGTTCTGGAAGCTGCTGGGTGCAGAGATAAACATGTTAAATTAATTTTTTTAAGGATTGAAACAAAAAAACAGAAGTCCACCCCTCACCCCTCAAAATCCTCACCCCTAACAAACTCTTGAAGCCCCATTCTTCTCAAACCATGACACATCATAACCCCCAACCAAACCCCTCACTCCCCGTGGCCATTCATAGGCCCATACAAACCCATGCCACGCTATCCAGCCCCAGAGCCCTTCAAAGCTTCTTTGCCTCCTACCTCCCCAAAGCCCTTCATAGTCCCAATGCAAACTTAGTGGCAACTCAAGCCAACCCATGCCCCATCCACCACCCATTTCAAGGGGATAACGGGTCATACCCCACAGCATGCATGCATGACGGTGACCCAATCCTCCACCAATGCTCCCAGTCATCCATCAGACCCACCCCCCCCATCAGACCCCACATCAGAGGCCCCCATATGACCCCATCAAAGACCCCCATCAGAGACCCCATTTTGACAGCCCCATCAGATACCTCCCCCCACAAGAACCCCAATTAGTGACCCCACCACCAGAACCCCCAAAAGATACCTCTATCAAAGGCCCCTAATAGTCACCCCTGCCTGAAAGCTGAAGTACAGTCCAGGCAGTACAGTGAAATATCACTGCGTTTTCACTTACCCTTCCCTAACATCTGCTGCCTCAGCCAGAAGTACTTAAAGCAGCAGCTCTAACAAGTGTCAAAGACTTCCTCAAAAACCAATTATACTTCAAAGGGTTTCAAATCCCTTGACAGCCTTTGAAATGCAAATCTTCCATTCAATTTCACAGAGCAATAGATTTCACTAGCCAGTGATTGACAATTTTATTGGTCCAGGCACAACTGCTTAGAGGGATTGTTTATTTTTCTTTCCTTTCACCCTTTAATGTATCTCAATTACCCTGCTTTGATTCTAACAATAATGTTTATAAATACATTTGCTATGATTTGCATCGCCTCACCACATCAAAAGGAACTAAGTGTTTTCTGCTGACAAAAAGGGAAAGTGAAAGCACTGAACACTTAGATACCGGAATCCCAGTATCGGGTCGCCCGCTCAGAATGGAGGGTTGCTGCTGGTAATCCGGCAAACTCTTCCCCAAGCATAAACTAGCATGGTAAAGGGGAGAGATGCGCCGCTCTTAGCACCAACGGAGACCAGTAGCGATTCTCGGCTGGCAGGAGCACTAAGCTCCAGAATAGAGAATTCCGACCTTTGTTTCCTCTTCTGTGTATTCTCCTGAACAAGACCTTGATGCCTTAAACGTTCTTTCTGTTCCAAGTCCTTGGTTATATGGACTGTAACTTGTATTCCAGGAAACATACTTCTTTGCAGCTTCTGTCCTGATCAGTCTTAATCTGGCAGAGTTGAGAGAAGATCACACCCCAAGGTCCTGTCTCCAACTGCCCACATATTAACTGAACTAAAACTTAAAATCTTCTCTAGTCTACAAGGCCCCAGTTGCTGAGAAACCAATGCTCATTTATTTATTATTCACACTGTCACCCTCTCTAAGCACAATAGAAACACATTTGGAAACTAACCAACTGTCACACATGCAAACATCTTTGTCCAGCATGAATCCAACTATAGGTATTACCCTTCCAGGTGCAGAAACATTCAATTAAACCCACTGAAAACTGTATCTTATTTCTCACGTTTATCAATACAAATATACACCCCTTAAAACTACCTTTTTTTTCTAACAAGTGAGAATGTCTCCAGTTGAAGAGACATATCCTACAACCATCTAAGGATTTCGAGAGATTTGGCCTGACAGAGACAGGAGAAGATATATCATAAATACTGCTGGCGTTGTATTTGATAAACTCTCAAAAAATTGAGGGAAGCACCTGGAGTTGGTCACTTAAAGTTATTATGCAGGAAAGCAGAGAGTTGAAGGAACACATTAGAAAATTAGAGCAACTGTGGACTGTTTATTAAAAGGAATTAAATTCCATGGAGAGTAATGGGTGATAAGTAAACAAGGGATATGTCACTCTGTAGTTAAAGTATAAGTTGTCTACAGGAAGAAAATAATGTTCAAACAAAAGTTTTTTCCGTCATTTGTTACAGTTTATATAAATGACTTGTGGGAAAGTTCTGAAGGTACAATTGCTAAATTTGCTGATAACACAAAGGTAGGTAGAAAGGTAAGTTGTGGAGAGGATGTAAAGAGGCTAAAATACAGATATTTTAAATGAATGGGCAAATGGACTATATTGTGCGAAAATGTGAAATTGTCCAATTTGTCAGGAAGAATAAACTAGAAGCATATTATCTAAATGGTAAGAAATTGCAAAGCTCTGAGATGCAGAGGGATCTAGTGTCCGAGAGCATGAATTGCTGGAGGTTAATATGCAGGTGCAGCAAGCAATTTGGATAGCGAATAGAATGTTATCATTTATTGCAAGGAAAATTGAACACAAAGATAGGGACTTTGGCAGGGCATTTGTGAGACCACATATGGAGTATTGTGTACGGTATCAGTAACCTTATTTAAGAAAGGATGAAAATGCGGTGAAAGCAATTTGGAGAAGGTTCACAGACGAATACCTGGAATAGTTGGGGAAAGGCTGGACAGGCTTGGGGTTGCATCCGCTGGGGTTTAGAAGAGTAAGAGATAATTTGTTTAAAAGTATAAGATCCTATAAGAGGGGTTTTGACAGGGTCAATAGGGAAAGGATGTTTCCTTTGTGGAAGTTTCTAGAACTAGGGGTCACTGTTTAGCCGGAATGTGGCGACTAGGGGCTTTTTACAGTAACTTCAGTGCAGTGTTAATGTAAGCCTACTTGTGACAATAAAGATTATTTAAAAAATGAGAGATTGCCCATTTAAGACAAAGATGAGGAGAATATTTTTAACTCAGAGGCTCCTGAGTCTCTCTTCCTCAGAGGACAATGGAAGCAGGGCGGCATGGTGGCATCGTTTTTAGCACTGATGCCTCACAGCGCCAGGGACCCGGGCTCGATTCCGACCTTGGGTCACTGTCTGTGCGGAGTTTGCACACTCTCCCCATGTCTGCATGGGTTTCCTCCGGGTCCTCCGGTTTCCTCCCACAGTCCAAAAATGTGCAGGTTAGGTGAATTGACAATTCTAAATTGTCCCTGGGTGTCCAAAGGTTAGGTGGGGTTATGGTGATAGGGGAGTTGAGTGTCACTAGGTAGGGTGCTCTTTCAGAGAATCGATGCAAACTTGTTGAGCTGAATGGCCTCCTTCTGCAATGCAGGAATTCTATGATTCTCCTTTTAAAGCGGAGCTAGATAGACTCTTGGTAAGCAAAGATATGAAAGGTCATCGGGGATAAGTGGGAATATGGAGTTAAGGTTACAACCAGATCGGACATGATTTTATTGAATGGTGGAGAATGTCAAAGGGCAGAGTGGCTCATTCCTGCTCCGAATTTGTATGTTTATATGTATAGCTAAAGTTTTAAAATGTGAATTATTAAAATATCTGAAATACCTTTAATGTGTACCACCTAATAGTACAGCCACAGCATTTTAGGGAATGAATAAAGCAAGGCTGAAATGCTAATTATTGCATTTGCATCTCAAAGTGATGTGAAGACAGATGGAGGAACAAATTAAAACAAAATAACATTTTCATAAGTTTATTGTTCCAAACGAGAGATATTTGTGTGAATGTGGGAAAAGAAAGAAACATTTTGCATAATCATTTCCTGAAAATGCAGATGCACTTAAATACCTGCTAAAACATAGCGTTTTGCGTATTAGACCAATCAGTCACAGGTAGCAGCTGAGGATGTTACTGCCTGCCAGAAATGAAAAATTTGTCTTTGAATTCTGCTCCCTTGGCCAAGAATTTAAGTATTTATGCATCTGAATCAAATAGCAGTTCCATGTATTTTGTGCATAAATCTTCAAGTGAAGGCAGATGCATTCTCCAATGCACCTTTCTAGAAAGCAGATGCTTTACCACTCAAGATTAACAGCCGAGTCAGTGAGCCAAATGTCAGAAGTCAAATATTCCCACCCGCAAAACCGTTATAATGGACCAATCGATAACTTATTAGTAGGTTGTCAGGAATTGGATATCCAGCCCCAACTAAATTACCCCAAGTTCTGGAGCAGGACCATTGTTTTTTTTGAGAGATTAAATGGCCCCGATATTCCATCCCCTGCACCCCTGCTGGAAAGTTGTGCAGACCACACAAAATACCATGGCTGGATTCTGCCAAAATGGGACTATGTCCCCATGCCGGCGTAAAAACGGTGGGGCAGGATTCTCCCCTACCCGTTGGGGCGGGTCGTACCGGCGCAGAGGAGTGGCGTGAACCACTCCAGCGTCGGGCCGACCGGAAAGTGCTGAATCCTCAACACCTTCAGGGGCTAGGCCGGCGCCGGCGGGGTTGGCGCCGAGCAAGACGGCGTGGAAGGTCTTGGCGCCGCGCCGAAGGGCCTCCGCCAGACGGCATGAGTTGGCGCATGCGAGGGAGCACCAGCGTGTGCTGGCGTCATCTCAGCGCATGTGCAGGGGGTTCTTCTCTGCGCCGGCCATGGCGAAGGTTGACAGCTACCGGAGCGGAGGGAAAGAGTGCCCCCACGGCACAGGCCCGCCCATGGATCGGTGGGCCCCGATCGCGGGCCAGGCCACTGTGGGGGCACCACCCGGGGCCAGATCCCCCCGCGATCCGCGAGGACTCTGCAGGCCGCCCGTAGAGCCAGGTCCCGCCGGTACGGACCTGGTTTGATTTACGCCGGCGGGACTGGCCGAAAACAGGCGGCTGCTCGGCCCATCGCGGGCCGGAGAATTGCCGAGGGGACCGCTGCCAGCGGCCGCCAACCGGCGTGATTCCCGCTCACGCCAAAAAAAACAACGCCGGAGAATTCGGCAGCTGGCGTCAGGGCGGCGGGGCGGGATTCACGCCGCCCCCCGGCGATTCTCCGACCCAGCGGGGGATCGGAGAATCCTGCCCGTGGAGTTTACTCCCGAAATTCCTATAAAAAAGATGAACTAATTCAATGAACTCGGCCCGTCAGGAGCGGAGGTTTGCTGGGTGGGCCTCTGGTAATGGGCCCCTGGCCGTGCAACGTACTCCGTGGTCACGCCGATTTTCGGGGCCCGGAGAATCGCCGGACCGGCGCCAGACCCGATTACGGCATGAAAGTGGATTCTCCACTCCCGTGTGGCCACGATTTCAGCGCAGGGCTGCGGAGAATCCAGCCCCTGTCTCTGTTCTAACTTGAACCGACTAACAATCTTAAATTGGTTGTCAGCATAGCTTTTAGTACACTAAGAACTTTCTCAGCACAAGTTGTCCAATCGTGGAATCTCATTTAATGTTTGAGATTTCCCGTTTTGCACTTTCCATGTTGCGAATGACGGGACATGCTATTTTATATAATCCGCAGCCGATTTTTGGAATGTGCGACCTAGTTATCTGGTATCACACTGGTCACTGAAATTCATGTGCCAAATTTCTCATTTGTGTTCACAACTGGCAAAGTACAAACCGTTGAAACATATAAAATTATGAAGGGAATAGATAGGATAGATGCGGGTAGGTTGTTTACACTGGTCGGGGAAAGCAGAACTAGGGGGCATAGCCTCAAAATAAGGGGAAGTAGATTTAGGATGGAGTGTAGGAGGAACTTCTTCACCCAAAGGGTTGTGAATCTCTGGAATTCCTTGCCCAGTGAAGCAGTTGAGGCTCCTTCTTTAAACGTTTTTAAGAAAAAGATAGATACCTTTCTAAAAAATAAAGGGATTCGGGGATATGGTGTACGGGCCGGAGAGTGGAGCTGAGTCCACAAAGATCAGCCATGATCTCATTAAATGGCTGAGCAGGCTCGAGGGGCCAGATGGCCTACTCCTGTTCCTAGTTCTTATGTTCTTATGTATCCAACCAGCCCATGATTGCAAATACAAGACAGTGTCCAGCATTAGATGTAATTCCACAATTGCTAAAGAAGGTACATATATTAATACACAGGGCCCTGTTTTTTGCAGACGGAAAGAACATGTACACAGTGTGCATGTTTCAGCTAAACAAAATAAGTTATGATCATTTGCTGGTTCATTCCACAGGGCAATACCTTAAGTAATTAGAGTCAACCGCCTCGTTTACATTTCAAACAATGCTTGGGAGTTAGCTGTCAGTCACCATCAACTGGTGCATTCTCCATGGCAACACCTCTGCCAATCAGAGTCCACAGGCCAACAAATCAGCACCCTCTTCTCATACAGTATAAAGTTGTTGTTTTCCTTGACACTGTTACTCTTGCAATTGTCCTGATGCGTGCAACATGAAAAGCTTCAACAAAATGTTTCTTCGCAGCAATATTCAAGTTTTGTACTAACAGATGATTATTTGTTTCAACTTTGTGTTAAATGCATTCTGCATTTGTTGTAAATTACATGGCAAAGAGACCAATTTAATATGGAGCAACTGTACTTGATGCAAACTATACCATTTATAAGGGAAATCAGAAACCATTTTGCCGTGTAAAGTCTAATAGAAATATGAAAGTCTCTCTCTCTTCCCAAAAGATTCTGTATGCTAAGGTAATTGGAACTCTTGGAACTGGGGTTAAAACATTTTTTGTGAGATGTTGCTGTAAGGCTGGTAAATAGATTTATTGTGCCGATCAGCCATGATCTAACTGATTAATAGAGCAGGCTTTTTTTTTTATTAACGTTTTATTGAGGTATGTTTTTGGCATTTCAACAACAACAAATTCAACAATATACATAACAAGAAAAATATAAACAGAGTGCAAATTCCACCTCCCTCTCCCACAGGTCTTGCCATTACTTACCCCCCTAACCTACGCTAACCTAACCCCTCCCCCCCCCCCCCCTTTCCGCTGACGATTAGTTCTCTGCGAGGAAGTCGACGAATGGTTGCCACCTCCGGGCGAACCCCAGCAGAGACCCTCTCATGGCAAACTTAATTTTCTTCAGGCAGAGGAAGCCAGCCATGTCTGAAAGTTAGGTCTCCGATTTCGGGAGCTTTGAGTCCCTCCATGCCAGCAATATACGCCTCCTGGCTACCAGGGAAGCAAAGGCCAGAACATCTGCCTCTCTCTCCTCCTGGAGGTCCTGCGATACCCCAAAAATCGCCACCTCCGGACTCATTGCCACCCTCATATTTAATACTGTGGACATGGCGTCAGCAAACCTCTGCCAAAATCCCCTCAGTTTTGGACATGCCCAGAATATGATGGGCTTTGTGTGGAGGGGGCATGATTCGCTGGGCCCCCCGCGCATTTCGCACGCCTATCCTCCACCCCAAAGAATCTGCTCATCCGGGCCACTGTCATGTGAATTGAAAGAGAAAATGCTGGAAAATCCCAGCAAGTCTGGCAGCATCTGTAGGGAGAGAAAAGGGCTAACGTTTTGAGTCCGATGACTCTTTGTCAAAGCCCCAAAGATTCCAGCATCCGCAGTAATTTGCTTTTATCCACTGTCATGAGAGCCCGCTGAACAACCTTAAATTGGATAAGGCTGAGCCTGGCACATGTTGCGGTAGTATTGACCCTTCCTGACGCAGAGGCCCTCCTCTATCTCTCCCCCCCAGCTCCTCCTCCCACTTTCACTTTAGCTCCTCGGTTTGCGTCTCCTCTGAACCCATAAGCTCGTCCGAGACGCTGTCCTCTTCTATCCATCCTCTAGAGACCACCCTATTCTGAATCCCCCTCAGCGGCAGGAGTAGGAAGGTTGGTACCTGCTTCCGCAAAATGTCCCGTACCTGTAAATATTGGAATTCATTTCCCCAGCCAATGCAAACTTCTCCTCCAGCGCCCTCATACTCGGGAAGCTACCGTCCAAGAACAAGTCCCCCATCCTCTCAATCCCCGCTCTCCGCCAACTTCAGAAACCCCGTCCAACCTCCCCGGGCAAACCAATGGTTGGCACAGATTGGTGACCACACCGATGCCCCCTCTGCTCCCACATGTCTCCTTCACAGCCCCCAGACTCTCAGGGCCGCCACCATCACTGGACTGGTGGAGTACCGCGGCGGCGGGAACGGCAGGGTCGCCGTCACCAATGCCCCTAAACCTGTGCCCTTACAAGAAGCCGCCTCCATGTGCACCCACGCCGGCTCACTCCCCACCAGCCACCTCCTAACCATGGCTATATTAGCCGCCCAGTAGTAATTACTGAATTTCGGCAGCGCCAGCACACCATCCCCCCGACTCCGCTCGAGCATTGCCCTCTTCACCCGCAGGGGCTTGCCCCCCCCCACACAAAGCCCACAATAATCTTATTGATCCGCTTAAAGGAATGCTCCCATAAGTAATCCCACTCGACATGGTCAAAGGCTTTTTCCGCGTCCATCGCAACCACCATTTCAACTTCCCTGTCTTCCGAGGGCATCATGATCACGTTTAGCAACCTTCTTACATTGGCCACCAGCTGCCTACCCATCCGGGATGAAGATGAGGAGGCACTGGAAAATGAATAGGAACCTCAGGAGGACCGCCATTTTTACCGACTGCACCCTACCCGCCAGAAACAACCGGAGCGCATCCCATCTCCGGAAATCCTCCTTCATCTGGTCCACCAACCGGGCCAGGTTCAATTTGTGTAGCCTGTCCCAATCCCTCGCCACCTGAATACCCAAGTACCTAAAACTGTCCCCAACACTCTAAAACGGCAGTTCCCCCAGTCACCTCTCCTGACCTCTCGCCTGAACCACAAACAACTCGCTCTTCCACATATTAAGCTTGTACCCTGAAAACCGGCCAAATTCTCCTAAGATTCCCATAATTTCCCCCATTCCCCCATCCCCTCCATTGGGTCTGAGACATACAACAGTAAGTCATCCACATACAGCGAGACTCTGAGCTCCACCCCCCCCCCCCCCCTCCCACCCCGGACCAACCCCTTCCAGCACCTTGAGGCCCTCAGAGCAATTGCCAGCGGCTCTATCGCCAGCGCAAATAGCAGTGGGCAGACGGGATATCCCTGTCCCCTGTCTCGTCCCCTGGTGTAGCCTGAAATATTCCGAAGTCATCCTGTTTGTCCGTACACTAGCTACTGGAGCCCGGTACAGCAACCTAACCCAGTCAACAAAGCCCCTTCCAAACCCAAACCGCTCCAGCACCTCCCATAAGTAATCTTACTCGACCCGGTCAAATGCTTTTTCCACGTCCATCGCAACCACCACTTCAACTTCCCTACCTTTCGGGGGCATCATGATCTCGTTTAACAACCTTCTTACATTGGCCACCAGCTGCCTACCCTTAATGAACCCTGTCTGGTCCTCCCCTATAATGTCCGGTACACAGTCCTCAATCCTAGAGGCCAGAATTTTGGCCAGATGTTTTGCATCCATGGTCAGCAAGGATATCGGCCTATAAGAACCACACAGCTCCTGGTCCTTGTCCCTTTTCAGAATGAGCGAGATCATGGCCTGTGACATCGCCTGGGGTAAAACCCCTCTTTCCTTGGCCACATTAAAGACCTTCAACAACACCAGCCCCAATATTCCGGATAACTTTTTATAGAACTCGACTGGGTACCTGTCCGGCCCCGGGGCCTTCCCCAACTGCATGGCCTTCAAACCCTCCACTATCTCCTCCAGCCCGATCGAGGCCCCCAGCCCTTCTACTAGATCCCCATCCACCTACGGGAAAGTCAGCCCATCCAGAAAGTGCCTCATCCCCTCTGGCTCCGCAGGGGGTCCGACCTGTACAACCTACTATAAAAGTCCCAAAAGGTCTTGCTCACCCACGCTGGGTCCCCAACTAAGTTCCCATCCCCGTCAACAACTGTCCATGTTTCCCTAGCTGCCTCCCTCTTTCTGAGCTGCTGGGCAAGCATCCTACTGGCCTTCTCCCCGTGCTCGTAGATCGCCCCCTTCACCTTTCTGAGCTGTTCCACTGCCCTCCCGGTGGTTACTAAACCAAATTCTGCCTGCAGCCTCTGGCGTTCCCTTAACAGCCCTGCCTTTGTAGCCTCCGCATACCTCCTATCCACTCATAGAATCTCTTTTACCAGTCAGTCCATTTCTGCCCTATCCGTCCTGTCCCTGTGAGCCCGGATCGAGATCAGCTATCCACTCACCACTGCCTTCAGCGCTTCCCAGACCACCGCTGCTGAGACCTCCCCCATGTCGTTTACCTGCAGGTAATTCAGCATGCACTTCCTCAACCTCTCGCACACCGCTTCGTTCGCCAACAGCCCCACATTCAACCTCCATTGCGGGCACTGCTTGCTATCCTTACTGACCTGCAGGTCCTCCCAGTGCGGAGCATGGTCCGAGATCATAATCGCCAAATACCCCGTGTCCACCACTCCCGCCAACAGGACCCTGCCCACAACAAAGAAATCTATCTGGGAATACGCCTTGTGTACGTGGGAGAAAAAAGAAAATTCCTTGGCCCTCGGCTGCCTAAATCTCCATGGGTCCAACCCCCCCCCATCTGCTCCATGAACCCTTTCAGCTTCTTTGCCATTGTTGGCACCTTGGCCGTTCTCGAGCATGACCGGTCCAGGCCTGGATCAATAACTGTGGTGAAATCCCCACCCATAATCAGCCTGTGCGAATCTAGGTCCGGAATCTTCCCCAGCACCTTCTTTATGAAATCCCCATTGTCCCAATTTGGCGCGTATACGTTGACCAGCACTACCATCATACCCTGTAGCTTGCCACTAACCATGATATATCGACCTCCCACATCCGAGACTATCCTCCCCACCTCAAATGCCACCCGCTTGTTACTCAGAATCGCAGCCCCTCTTGTCTTTGAATCCAGCCTTGAGTGGAAAACCTGACTAACCCAACCTTTCCTCAACCTGACCTGATCCACTACTTTAAGATGTGTCTCCTGCAGCATCACCACGTCCGCCTTCAGTCTTCTTAGATGCGCAAACACATGTGCCCTCTTTACCGGTCCATTTAACCCTCGAACATTCCAGGTGACCAGCCTAGTTGGGGGGCAAAGTGCGCCCTCCCCCACCGGTCAGCCATCCCCTTTCTTGGGCCCGCCTCTAGCCCATGCGCCGCACCTCCTCCGGCCAGCCCCACGGTGGCCCCCACCCCCGACACCCTCAGTGACCTTCCATTAAAGTCCCTCCCACGTCAGCAGAACCCATCCCCACTCCCCCCCAACAACACTACTCTAAATACCAACCCAGCTAATAAACTAAGCATATACACCCCCCCCCCCCACTGTGCTTCCGTGAGCTAGCTCACCCAGGTAGCTTGGTGACCCCGCCTCTGGCGCCAAGAAGTCTCCTACCCATTTTTCCCTTGCTCCCCTCCCCCCGCTCCTATAAACAAGTTCCCTCATCCAACAATCCCCAAATGAACACCCCGCAGCAAGAAAACACAAAGAACAAAAGTACCACCCACCGAAGCCCAGACAGGCACGTCTCCATCCCAACAAAGTGCACATCATAAAAACACGCAAGATAAAGCACAAAAGGAACATTGTGAACATCTACCCAGAAAAAGAACCAAAAACGAAATGGAAAATCGACTACCCCCCTCCCCCCTTTCCTTTTCCCCTGGACAGAGCTCCAAAAAAGACTGACACAAAACAATACGAGAAGGCATAGTAAATTAAACAACAGAAAAAGACCCAACCCAAATCCCAAGGGGGAGAAAAGAAAAACAAACAAAACCCCCCAGAGAAAAACAGAAAAAGAAAAAGGGCCCAATATTGGCCAACATATTGTCACTGAGTCCAAAGGTTCTCAAACTCCCACCAGTCCTTTTTTTTTTGCAAATTCCAGTGCCTCATCGGGCGACTCAAAATAATGAATTGGTCTTCATGCGTAACCCACAGACGCGCTGGGTACAGCAGACCAAACATCACCTGCTTCTTAAAGAAAATTGCCTTGACTTGGTTGAAGCCTGCCCTCTTCCTTGCCACCTCCACGCTCAGGTCCTGGTACACCCGCAGGATGCTGTTATCCCACTTGCAACTCCGCGTGCGCTTGGCCCACCGAAGAATGCATTCCTTGTCCAGGAACCTGTGGAATCTCACCACCATCGCCCACGGAGGGTCCCCCGTCCGCGGCTTCCTGTTAAGCGCCCGGTACGCCGTGTCCACCTCCAGCGGTCGGGGGAATAACCCCTCCCCCAGCAGCTTTTCGAACATACCCGCCATGTATGCCTCAGCGTCTGCTCCCTCAGCCCCCTCCGGGAGCGGACAATTCTTAGGTTCTGCTGGCGGGACCGGTTCTCAAGGTCCTCCACCTTCTCCAAGAGCCTTTTCTGCTGTTCCCGAAGCATCCCCACCTCCAGCTCCACCGCTGTTTGGTGCTCCTCTTGTTCCAGCAGCGCCTTCTCCACCTTCTGAATAGCCCGGTCCTGGGCGTCCAGTCTGCTCTCTAGGCGATCAATTGATTCTTTGACCGGGTCCAGACATTCCCGCTTCTGTCTGGAGAAACCATCCTGAATGGCCTGCATCACTGGGTCCGTTGAACGCTGCGCTGCCACCCCAGGGGTCCGTCCCTCGGCCATACTGTCTCCCGCTGCAGCTTCAACACAGCTCGCTACTGGCTTCTTGTTTCTGCCCTTTTGCACACTTTTGATCCTTTTTTCCATAAACCAATGCGAGGAAACAGTGCCCAGCTGCCTCAACCTACAAATGTTCCGTTTCAAACCGGAAAAAAGACCGGGGGAAAGGTCCAAAAGTCCGACCAGAGCGGGAGCCACCAAATGTGCGACTTACTCCTCCATAGCCAGCACAGGAAGTCCCGATAGAGCAGGCGTGAGGGGTTGAATGGCTTTCTTCTTTATGTACATTCCTCAGCTCTGTGTCTGGCTTTTTACCTCTAATGCATATTGGATTGGCGGATGATTGGCATATCCACCTCATGTTCTCATTGTGAGATTGTTGTGATTCATTGAAGAATATCCAGTTAGCTGCCCAGATTTCTGGGTTCTAATGGCCATGATGCTTTGACTGGAAAGGTGTGCTTTTCTGGCCTGTGTGTTTACGGCGTGTCAGTCACTGTGTTTGGGTGTGCAGTAACACCTTCAGGTGAACAACTGAATGGATCAAGAGGGCGGGGACAACAATTGGGCTAAACACTTTGCAGAAAGAGCAGTGATGGCAATTCATGTAATCTGGTCATGAACAGAGGATTGGTTTATCACTGAGCCTAGTCATTAATCTTATCCTGCTGGTTGTTTGTTAAATTTTAACTTCTATTTTCATCAATTTGTTGACAAAATGAAGAAATGAACAACAATTTTTCTGCTTGATAATTGGCTGGAAAGTGATAGAGCAGTGAGAATTTGAAGAGAGTTGAATCTTTTAATGATATTTTCTCTCAGCAATTAACTGATCAAACCTATAAGGATGTCAGTGTAGTTATTTCATATAGTTAGTGAGTCAAATTTGGTAGTGTGTCAATCTGCCGTGCGCTTGAATGAAACAAGTGTGTTCAACCCTCTTGCTTTGAGGTTAGCACCAGGGACCCAAGTTCAATTCCAGCCTTGGGTGACTGCCTGTGTGGGTTCTCCCCTTGCCTGCATAGGTTTCCTCCAGGTGCTCCGGTTTCCTCCCACAGTTCAAAGATATGCAGGTTAGGTGAGGTTACGGGGATAGGGTGGGGGTGTGGTCAAAGGTAGGGTGCTCTTTTGGAGGATCGGTGCAGACTTGATGGGCCAAATGGCCCCCTTCTGTACTGTGGGGATTCTATGATTTCCACTCAATTAAATTTTGTGACAATTGTCATGCAACTAAATTGATCATTTCTAAACTATCCACATCATGAAAAGATTTACATTTCTCTACTATTGCCAGGAGATAGTCTTTGGATAGTGAAAACATTTATTAATTGTCGCCTACTGAGTAAACTGCATCTGTGTATTTATAAACTAAGCACTGCCAGATAAAAATGGAACTTCCTATTACAGTCCTACCCTTTTGTTCTTTCCTTTCACTCCCCTACACCCCCACCTTCTACCACCAACTCTATGGCAGAGCAACTGCCTGTACAAATTTAAATCACTTTCAGGTGAGCAAAAGTTGTTTCACTCTGGAATGTAATTGGAGGTGGAATTAATTCATATCAGTGTTTCTTTGGAAGTTATTTAAACTCCATCAAATGGCCCTGTACCAAAATTGGAATCAGGCTTGAATAAGTTAAACTCAATTGACAGGCAGTTGACCGAGGAGAAAACAAAAGACCCAATCTCTTTAATATTCAAACATTAGAGATGTTCGATGTCTGAACCAGGAAAATTGTGCTCTTCGCAGTGCTAACCACCCCCATCTCTGAAAGCATTTCATTTTACTTTGAACATTTAGCTCCAGGCCAATTCAAAATATATCTGTGCATGTCGTGTACAGAAACTTAATATGTGCCACTAAGATTTGGGGAAAATCTATATTCAAATTATAGAGTTGTTAGCCTATGTTGGGCTTTTACTGAAGATCACTTCTAGTATATAACTAACTGCAAAGTTTTATAAATGATCTGGAATGTGTTGTCAGCAATATGTAAGAACATTCACATGCGACTAAAGTGTAATAAATGTCAGCATAAATTTTTATGAGTTTTAAAGCTTGTCTGAAATTCCTAATGAGTATTGTGCGTGGCCCATTATTTCAAATGAGAGAATAACTGTCAACGGAATGTTCGTGTAATGTCATAGGTTTCATTAAAAGATGGCTGGAGGCTGAGAGCGGGCTGACTGTAGTGTTAAAACACAGCTTGTTTTACTTATTTGGATCACACTTTGACAAACGACACCCACTTAACCAGCTTTTTCTATTACCTTATTCACCTACTTTAATGAATAATTTAACTTACATTACTTGTGGTCTCATTATCACCCTTGCTATTCCAGTGAGTGATGGTTATAGCATAGTAATTTCTGGCTACTATCAGCTATATAGCTCCAGTTCCAAGAATATTAATCAATGGTTTTACGTTGGGCAACTGTATATCTGTAAAAGATGAAAGCTGCCCTGAAGCACTCCAGCCCTTTGGTCACAATCCTTTAATCTATTTGTACTAGATCAGAATCTGTTTTGTTTTTCCTTTTTCCTGAAACATTCTTGACCATGGTGAAAATGTTAAACACAGACAAGGTATTAACATTTGAGCACATAAATAATCTCAATTTCATGCAGTGGAGAACAACTGTTCACTTTTTAAAAAGGCAAAAATTAAGGAACCTTCTCGTTTTGTGTTATGATTATAGCCTTTAATTTCAAATGTTTCAAAGAATTATTCAGGCATGTTTCAAAACAAAATGGGTAAAAGTACAAAACACAATGAAATTGGCACATGAAGTCCATTGACTATGGTAGCGCAGTCCCTTTAAGGGGCATACTTGATGGGCCACATAACAGACTCAGAACCAATGACACAGGAGCGTGCAAACCCTGGCCAATAGGGAGTTTGCACAGGGTCCCTGAAGCAGGACTCTGCACACTGTGGACTCCAGAGCCAAAATGTTCAGACCTGTTATATATGGAGGTCAGGGCCTGCTACTTATAATTATAACCTTAATAATCTTTATTAGTTTCACAAGTAGGCTTACATTAACACTGCAAAGAAGTTACTGTGAAAATCTCATCGTTGCCACACTCCGGCGCCTGCTCGGGTACACTGAGGAAGAATTTAGATTGTCCAATTCACCGGACAAACATGTCTTTCGGGACTTGTGGGAGGAAACCGGAGCACCCGGAGGAAACCCACGCAGACACAGGGAGAATGTGCGGACTCCACACAGACAGTGACCCTAGCTGGGAAACAAACCTGGGACCCTGGCGCTGTGAAGCAGCAGTGTTAACCACTGTGCTACTATGCCATCTGCCATTCGTCAATAAACTCCTTGTTAACTACTGGAAGTCTCCTGCATATGCCTTGAGCCATTATATTGACCACAGGAGACCTGCAGCAAAATGGATATTTTTATCCATTTGCACAATTACTCTGTGGGGGGTTGGGGGAGGCGGCGCGTGGGGGTTGTTGAATGTTGGGTGGCGGTGACATTCCACAGAAGTTACAACTGGACACCAATGGTATCTCCCTAGAATTTCAGGCCAAAGTTATTTGCAGTAAAATTCAGAATGATCATTGTTTTAGAAATGAATATAGTCATAAAGAGGATTGTATGAAATATTAATGTTGAACTTGTACATTTGTATTGTTTGGCTCTCAGTTTCGTCTCAAACATCGCACCAAATCCATTGTCAAGGCTACCTCTTCATCAGCGAGGATACAGTAATGATTACCACAAGAATTCCAACCATGAGACCCTAGTGCTAGCAGCAAAGTGTTCAGAATTGGATCTGTTTGTATTGCAGCAGAGAAGACCATGGAAATAGACTCAGATATTTTTGTGAATTACTTTCAGTTTTGACAATGTTAATTGATCAAGACTTTTCAGCAATAACAAATCTCACTTATGACTGTGTTAAATGTAACTAAAAGTTTTAAGCTGATTCACAGAGGTGTAGCTAAAAACACAGGCATGGACTCTAGGAAGGGGTAAATCAAAAGTTTGGACAAAGTGGTAGATTTGTGGGAGATGAGTATGGATTTTGCACTTCCGCCCCTTGTCTGCGTGGGTTTCCTCCGGGTGGTCCGGTTTCCTCCCACAGTCCAAAGATGTGCAGGTTAGGTCGATTGGCCATGCTAAATTACCCCTTAGTGTCCAAAGGTTAGGTGGGGTTACTAGGTTACGGGGATAGGGTCAGGGCATGGGTTTAGGTCGGGTATTCTTCAAGGGCTTTTGCAGCCTCGATGAACCAAATGGCCTCCTTCTGCACTGTAGCGATTCCATGATTCTATGAAGGTGCAGCTGTTTCCGGAGGATATGTTTTCCAATTGTCTCAGTTTCTTTTCACTAGAAAATGGAGAAATCTATTTTCCGTAACTTCCTGGCTCCCCGCCGTCTGATTTGGGGGATACCCCTACGATGCTGAATCCCTCTTGGAAATTCCCAGGTAAGGTTTTACCAGGCAATTGTCCAGCTCCCCCATCAGACTAAGCGATTTAAATCGCTAACTTTAGATGGTTATGTCGGTGCTACGCCGAATAGAAAAGCACTTATAACGTCAATATAACTGATGCACAATCAATTACTCTCAAGACAAGGTGAGGCATAACTAATAGGCTTTAATCTGCTAGAACTCTTCCCCAGCAGCTTCGATACAGAAAGTGAAGGCTGCTGGGATGGCATTGGTTCTTATACTCCGCCTCTCAGGGCGGAGCTATGTACATCAGCCAATGGTAGACTCCTGGGTCTAACCAATGGTCATCCACCTCTCAGGTACCGCAATACATGGTATTACCACATTCACCCCCTGTTAAAAAAGAGCCCGGCGGGGTGATGGCCAGCGTTAATAGTCGCCTTTCGCATGGTATGACCAGGTCTGGAGGTACCGTGATGTCGAGGGTATTAACAAAGTGTTCATAGTGCAGCAATCAGTCGATCGGGTGGCCTGGTCGTCCTTTTGGAGCGTCTGGGCTTTGGCGGTGATTCTGATGGGGGTCCCGGCGGTTGCGATTCCGGGAACGAGATGTCGTCCTCCCAGGCAGCTTCGTCACCCCTAGGCAGCGCTGTTGGGGGTAAAGGTGGACAGAGGGGGAAGGTGCCTGTAGGGGGCGTCGGTGTGTGTTCGGGCCTAGGCAGGGGCGGCGGGTGTACCGACCCTCCAGTTAGGTGCTGTGGGGAGGGTGGAGGTGGGGGCAATGGTGCGGGTGTGCGTGGGGCGCCGGCGGGCGCCAGGTCCCGAAGGGAGACCGTGTCTTGGCGGCCATCAGGGAACGCTACGTAGGCATACTGGGGGTTGGCGTGCAGCAGGTGGACCCTCTCGACCAACGGGTCTGACTTGTGCGCCCTCACATGTTTCCGAAGCAGGATGGGTCCGGGTGTCGCTAGCCAGGTTGGGAGCGAGGTCCCGGAGGAGGACTTCCTGGGGAAAACAAGGAGACATTTGTGAGGTGTCTGATTCGTGGTTGTACAGAGCAGTGACCGGATGGAGTGGAGGGCCACCGGGAGGACTTCCTGCCAGCGGGAGACTGGGAGATTCTTGGACCATAGGGCCAGCAGGACGGTCTTCCAGACCGTTCCGTTCTCCCTCTCTACCTGCCCGTTTCCCCGGGGTTTGTAACTTGTCGTCCTTCTCGAGACGATGCCCTTGCTGAGCCGGATTTGATGCAGTTCGTCACTCATAAAGGAGGACCCCCTATCACTGTGAATGTATGCGGGGAAACCAAACAGTGTAAAGGTACCCTGGAGGGCCTTGATGACGTGGTTGTGGTCATGTCTGGGCAGAGGATGGCGAATGGGAACCGGGAGTACTCGTCAATCACGTTAAGGAAGTACGTGTTGCGGTCAGTTGAGGGGAGGGGGCCTTTGAAATCCATGCTGAGGCGTTCAAAGGGACGGGAAGCCTTTATCAGGTGCGCCCTCGCTGGCCGGTAGAAGTGCGGTTTGCACTCCGCGCAGATTTGGCAGTCGCTGGTGATGGTCCTGACCTCTCGATGGAGTAGGGCAGGTTGCGTGTCTTGATAAAATGAAAGAAACGAGTTACCCCCGGGTGGCAGAGGTCCTCGTGGAGGGATCGGAGGCGTTCCACTTGTGCGGTGGCACAAGTGCCACGGGACAGGGCATCAGGAGGCTCGTTCAGCTTCCCCGGACGGTACAAGATCTCGTAATTGTAGGTGGAGAGTTCTATCCTCCACCGCAAGATCTTGCCGTTCTTAATCTTGCCCCGCTGTGCATTATCGAACATGAAGGCCACCGACCGTTGGTCTGTGAGGAGAGTGAATCTCCTGCCGGCCAGGTAATGCCTCCAGTGTTGCACAGCTTCTACTATGGCCTGGGCCTCCTTTTCGACTGAGGAGTGGCGAATTTCGGAAGCATGGAGAGTGCGGGAGAAGAAAGCCACAGGCCTGCCCGCTTGATTGAGGATGGCCGCCAGAGCTACGTCGGACGCATCGCTCTCGACCTGGAAGGGGAGGGACTCGTCAACAGCGCGCATCGTGGCTTTTGCAATGTCTGTTTTGATGCGGCTGAAGGCCTGGCGGGCCTCCGTCGACAGGGGGAAGGTTGTGGACTGGATCAGGGGTCGAGCCTTATCTGCGTAATTGGGGACCCACTGTACTTAATAGCTGAAGAACCAGAGGCAACGCTTTAGGGCCTTGGGGCAGTGAGGGAGGGGGAAATCCATGGGGCAGTGAGGGAGGGGGAAATCCATGAGGGGGCGCATGTGCTCAGGGTCGGGGCCTATGACTCCACTTCGCACTACGTAGCCGAGAATGGCTAGACGGTCGGTGCTAAACACGCATTTATCCTTATTGTATGTCAGATTAAGGATTTTCGCGGTCTGAAGTAATTTGCGGAGGTTGGTGTCGAGGTCCTGCTGGTCATGGCCGCAGATGGTGACGTTATCCAGATACGGGAATGTTGCGCGTAAGCCGTACCGGTCAACCATTCGGTCCATCTCTCGTTGGAAGACCGAGAACCCGTTCCTGACACCGAAGGGAACCCTTAAAAAGTGATAGAGCCACCCGTCTGCTTGGAAGGCAGTGTACTGGCGGTCACCATTATGGAGGGGTAGCTGGTGGTAGGCAGACTTGAGATCCACCGTGGAGAAAACCTTGTATTGCGCGATCCTGTTCACCAGGTCGGCTATACGGGGGAGAGGGTACGCATCCAGCTGCGTAAACCTGTTGATGCTCTGACTCTCGTCAATGACCATCCTATGGTTCTCCCCAGTTTTTACCACCACTACTTGAGCTCTCCAGGGACTCGCTTCGATGACCCCTTCCCTCAGCAGCCTCTGGACCTCCGACCTGATAAAGGTCCAGTCCTGGGTGCTGTACCGCCTGCTCCTGGTGGCAACGGGTTTGCAATCCGGGGTGAGGTTCGCAGACAGGGAAGGCGGGTCGACCTTAAGGGTCGCGAGGCCGCAGACAGTACGGGGGGTATAGGGCCGCCGAATTTAAAAGTCAGGCTTTGCAGATGGCACTGGAAATCCAGCCCAAGGAGGGTGGATGCGCAGAGGTGCGGCAGGATGTACAGGCAGACATTGTGGAACTCCCTGCCTTGGACAGTGAGGTTCGCTAGGCAGAACCCCTTTATCTCCACCACGTGTGACCCGGAGGCCAGGGAGATCCTTTGATTTACGGGATGGGTGACAAGAGAACAGCACCTTACCGTGTCAGGGTGAACAAAGCTTTCCGTGCTCCCAGAGTCGATCAGGCACGACGTTTCGTGCCCGTTGATGGAGATCGTCGTTGTAGCTTTCGCAAGCGTCCGGGGCCGACTCTGGTCCAGAGTCACCGAGGCCAGCTGCAGTAATGGAGAGTTGTGGTCGGGCAGCATGTAGTCGGCTGTGCTGGGGGCCTGGGGCCCCATCCAAGATGGCGTCACCCATGGGTCGCATATGGTGTCCGGGGATGAAGAAGATGGCGGCTAGGGGGGTGGCGGTGAGCGCTGGGCGGTCGGGGCCTGAAAGGGGGGTTGCCGATAGTCGCTGGAGACCGAGGCCATGGCGTGGGCCTGGCAGACCCCCACATAGTGGCCCTTCTTGCCGCACCCTTTGCAGGTGGCGGTGCGGGCCATGCAGCGCGGGCGGGGATGATTCGCCTGCCCGCAGAAGAAACAGCAGTGTACGGCGGCGTTAGCGGGCCGTCTCGCCACGCAGGCTTGTGAGGTCAGGGGAAAGGTCTGAGGGTCTGCCGCTATGGGGTGCCACGCAGCCCAGGGGGCTGTCGCACAATCGGGAGCAAAGGACAACGCGTTTTTATATGCAACGTCCATGGACCCAGCCAGGGCCCGCGCCTCTGCAAGTCCCAGAGTGTCCATTTCTAGGAGCCTTCGGCGGATATCGGGGAGGTTATACCTGCCACAAAAGCATCCCTGATCATAAGTTCCGTGTGCTCGTTCCCCGAAATTGGCGGGCAGCCACAGTTTCGGCCCAGCACCAGCAGCGCCCGGTAGAAGCCTTCAAACGTTTCCTCGGGGCTTTGCCTCCTAGTCGCCAGCAGGTGACGAGCATAGAGCTGGTTCACAGGGCAGATATAATGTCCTTCTAGCAGCTTGATCGCGGCCGCATAATTCGCCGCCTCCTCGATAAGAGGGTAGATCCCAGGGCTGACCCGTGAGCATAGGAAATGCATCTTTTGTCCTTCCGTGGGGGCGTCAGCGGCCATGTCGAGGTAGTCCTTAAAGCACGCTAGCCAATGTTTGAAAATAGCAGCAGAGTTGGCCGTGTGGGGGATGAGCTGAAGGCACTCCGGTTTGATACGGAGATCCATCCTTTCAACTGAAGTTGGAGCAGATTAAATTGATGCGTAATCAATTACTCTCAAGACAAGGTGAGGCATAACTAATAGGCTTTAATCTGCTAGAACTCTTCCCCAGCAGCTTCGATACAGAAAGTGAAGGCTGCTGGGACGGCATCGGTTCTTATACTCCCCCTCTCAGGGCGGAGCTATGTACATCAGCCAATGGTAGACTCCTGGGTCTAACCAATGGTCATCCACCTCTCAGGTACCGCAATACCTGGTATTACCACAATAACTATTTCCAAGACCCAGAACAAGCGCTGCGCCCCCCCATACTCCAGACCTTTCCCCCATCAACTAATCACCATCCCAGGACAGTCCCAACCCCTCCATGGGAATTTCCCCGTCCCTGACCCCCAGCTGGGACCTTAAACCTACCTGCTTAAACGTTGGCAGCCAATTAGTAGAAAAGGAGCCATGGTCTCCTTGAGCTTGCTGGAGTTGCACCATGCTGGGGCCTGTGGGGTCTCTTTGGCTGCAGGCTCCAAGCAGCTCCAGCCAGTGGAGGTTTGCAAGAAGTTTTCCAGAGTATTCAGCTCTTGTACTTCCAGTGGGCATTGACTTTCTTCCGCGAGTGGGGAGTTACAGCCATAAGTTATTAGTCTTGGCAAATGATTCAAAGACGATATTTTTGATGCAGGCTTGGACTGCAAATATTCTAATGTGACCAATGTCATCTACTACAGTTTGGAAAGAGCCTGTGCGCAAAAAGGTTGTGATGAACGGTTACTGCCTTATCATCATGTAAGGTGATGTCCCCTTTAAGACCGGGCTTGGAACCCTGAGGACTCCGCCTCTGGCTCCGCCCATCTGGGAGCCATACATAAAGGGCTGCCTCATGGTCTGTATAGCAGTCAGCTCTCGTCTCTAGCTGTAGCATAGTTATTAGTCCAATAAAGCCTTCTTTACAGTTTAATCTCTAAGCGTCATTATTGAGGGTACCTCAAAGGTTAAAAGGCTGCAGTCGCTTTCATTGCCAAAACTAATGGCTAGCTGAATGAGTGGGTTCCAATTCTTGTTACAAGAGGCTGCACAAGTCTGTGACAATCCCTCTTAGAAGTATGACCAGCTGTTGACTGTTCCTTGAAAAGTATAGTTTTTTACTTTCTGGGTCTGTCAGCCCTATGCCAGGATATGCAGCTTTTCTCAGGATTGTCCCCTTTGAACTTTAGCTACATCGCCTCAGGGTTCCAGACCTCCTGCTGGGCTAGCTGCTGCTCTCTCTCTTCCTCAACTAAAGTAGATTGACCGGTTCTGATCTTGAGCAGTGCACTCAAAAGTACCAGTTGAAAAGTGAAATCAGCATATTTTAATAGAAATACATGAAGTAATCAAGCTAGGTGCAATATGCACAAAAAGCAATATTATATGTGTTTACTGGTGAGTGGTCCTTTTAACTTCAATTTGTTATGTTGTGCGTGCCCATATTTGTTGTACTAGGTGGGGTCAGCACTGCATCCTACTTCCACTTTTGACAAAATTTATATTGGGGTCCTTCCTTACCTTCAGCAGGTGAGCATTAAGGCAGCCCTGAGCAAACTCAGTCGGTGCAATTGGAAAATGGTTGCTAAGTACTTGCAAGTGAATGACTCTTTAAATAGCATTTTGAATTGTTGTATCATTCCTGTACAGGTTGGGTCCAACACTGTTCTATTGGAGTGAATAAAAATTGGTCCTTCAAATCTTTTATTGAGTCGTTCGCAATCTGACAAAAGAGTTCAAAAGGAACAATATAATGAGAGTGAGATGTATAAACAGTCAGAGAATGCTGATATATATTCTGACATTCATGTGAAACAAAGGATTGAACAGCACCAGCATCAGCAAAGTAGAAAGGACTGATCAGTTACTACAGGAACTGAAATAACTGATCAGTACATTCCACTTGCCGGTGCGCATGCCTATCTTTAGATTCCTCTCACATCTTTTAATCAGCTCTTATTCTTCATCTGTCAGAGGTTGGGATTTTCTGGCCGTTCACACTGGCGGGATCTTACGGTCCTGTTGACGCACATCCCGTTTTCATAGTGGCCAGGAGTGCATTCAATGGAAAACCCCATTGACAATGACGGGACCTGAAGATCTCACCACTAGCCATTGGCGAGCCACCCTCCGTCGCTGCTAAACACGCTGCGGAAGGGGAGGACAATACCGATCAGAAGTTTGAACAGAAATAAAAGATTTAAAGAACTTTGTTGCGCATATTCCGAATTTACCAACAAAATGTTGTCTATTTTTGACTCTGTATTTTATTTATTCTTGAAACGGGGGAGATGCGCAATATTTATTTTCCATTGCTACTTGCCCTGAGGTGGCGAACAGTTTGAGATAACTGAGTTTCTGCTTCAGATACTTCAATTATTAGTCAACTTCCTTTGTTCTGCGGTTCACAATGACATTCTTTATGTAAGCACAAGACATTTGATAGTGGAGCACCGAGATTTTTTTCTTTATCCTTTCCTGGAAGGTGGTGTCACCAGCAAGGCCAGCCTTACCCTCATTACCCCAAACCTGAGTGGCTTGCTCGGCCATTTCGGAGTATGCTGTAAGCATGGAAGATTTCCTTTCTTCAGAGAGGGCGTCAGCTAATCAGACAGGTTTTTAATGATAGTGGTCACCATCACTGAGATTCCAGATGAATTATCTAAAATTAAATTCCACCTACAGCCATGGTGGGATCATGACCCCAGAGCATTAGCCAGGTCCTCCAGATTACTAGTCCAATGGCATTACCACTTCACCACTGCTGCCCCATAAATTTGTATATTGTGTGGGTGATCAATCTATTTCACACAAATAAGTCGTTTCTCGTTTCTCTTCAAATTCTCAGTCTGGAAAATTATCTGCCTTTGCAGCCCCAGTTTCCCTACTTTAACTGTTCATTTACTTCATGATTTATCTGTTCTTGAATCCCCAGATAGACTATTTAGGTAAACCATCTTTGTTGTTTACTTCAGTGATAGTTTTCACAGCCAAGACAGCCTGATTATTTATTCTTGGATCCTTTAAGGTCTAGTTTTATTGATAATTTGTCTTCCTAAACATCCCTTCTATACCATAGTTAACTGATCCCCCTCGCCATGTTTATTAAACAATGCGCTAAAGTTATATACTAATCACTCATTTGTCAAGTCTAATCCCCTCATTTATTTCCTTGCACAAGCAGTTCTTGTCAATAATGAACAAACATTTGGAGCAGAACACCTTTTTGTGGCACCCCATTGTTATCTTGTTTATCTTAGAAAGCTTGTTTCTCCAAGGCACAAAACAGTTTGATTACTAACTCATAACTTTCCAAGATATCCAACAGTGTGGGACTTAAGTCATATGAAGTCCAGACCAAATAAGAACAGCAGGCAGGCTCCCTCCCAACAGAACAGTTGTGAACCAGTGCTTTTTTTAATGACAATCCAAAAACGTCATAGCCATGATTGATTTATTGACTCCAGCTTGTTATTTCCAGATTATTTTTGTTTAGATTGAGTTCAAATTCTCAAATGCCCAAGGTAAAAATGGTTTTATATCATTGTATTATTAGCCTGAGCCCTTGGAATGCTCGTGCAGCAATATGACTGCAATACTACCATACTACTTGACTGGACAGAATTTTGACTGCAGACGATTCCATTTGTGTCAGATTCACAATGGACACTTCTTAGGATGTTGCTGGCTATTTAAATTATCTCTGAGTGATGTAGGGCCTTACAAAGTTATATTACTTTGGATGGTGTATCACATAGCCTCTTGCTATCATTCATACAATGTAATGCAATAACAGTTCTGGACATTTTGGAAGTTTAAGGGAATACTGCCATAAATTCAATACGTATTGTATAAAATAGATAAATGATCATAAGAGAAAGAATTAATGAGGAGTTATTTAAGGGAATGGAAATGTCAAATAGATTTAAAGCCTTGGAAAATATTGAGAAGGGGAAAAAAACAGTTGACATGAGAAATGATGATGGAGAAGAGTGCAAAATCTGAAGAGAGCAGTAACGTGTTCTGAGGAAAGGAACAAAACCAATGTATTCAGTGTTATTTAATTGTATATATATATGCAGATAGTGACACACAATAGACATTCTGTAATTCATCATATTTTGTGTTTCTTCAGTTTCAAAAAAGTGGCTAAGTGAGTAGAAGGGGATCTATTTATTTTGGAATAAATTGTAGGTACAACATTAATTTTAGCTCCTAACAAAACGAGCAGAAAGGCCCAGTACTTGCATTTAAATGTATAAAGTTAATGCTTCCCAGGCTATTTTCAGTGACCAGGTTAAGTTGAATACAATCCAATAATTGCCATTAGAATATGGCTGCTGATCTGGTCACAAAAAGGAAGAGTTTCTCATATTGAAGTTAGGATGGAGTTCATGGAAGACAGGAGCTGTTTAATCAGGAAGGACTGCATCTAACTAAATAAGGACGACAGGATTTAGCCGCAACTAAATCAATTGTATTAAATTGAGAATGTCAAAACTAACTTTGAGAAGCGGCAGCAAAACGTTAAAAAAAGAGAATGACACAAATAATAGATCAACATTCCAACAATAGAACAGAACGAGACACAACAAATAATTGACTCAGTCATGGGGAAGCACCTGGGTGTCCTTGGGCTGGCATGGACAAGATGAAACAGAGTGGGAATTTGGTGCAGAGCGGGAAGAAGTATTTTTTGTTTTTTATCCTTGTTTTGTTACTTTTTAAATCTTCAGTGCATGGTCTTGCCTGCTGAAGCAGGTGAAGCTACAAGGGAGAGAGCTGATTTGTAAGTAGTGGGTAAGGTCAGTAGGTCCTGACTACTTTTATCACTTACAGTTAGAAAATACTTTTTGTGGTTTATTATCTGTGATGCACGATCAATTACACAAAGACGAGAGTTGGATGCAATCGAGGCTTTAAGACACTAAGATGTGTGGCCTCCTACAGCAGCTGGCGAAATGGCTGCTGTACGGGAGCACACATATTTATACTCCACCTACTGGGCGGAGCCAGCAGGCAGGGAACTACCCCCGTACCTGTAGTACAGGACCTTACCGTAAAGCACCTACACCGACATCCTCTATATACAATGTATACATCAGTGGTGACTAATCTGTAAGGGCTATAATTGGTAGTAACGAAGACCAGGAAAGAAGCATCATAGAGAATTGGATATAATCTAATATCAAGCATCTTCCAAAGGTTAAATTTAAAGGGGTAAGTCATGGCAAGGGAGCTCAAAGCAGTGGTTTGCTCCATGTGGGAAGCTTCTTTTTCTTTTTTTGATAAATTTAGCGTACCCAATTCATTTTTTCCAATTAAGGGGCAATTTAGCGTGTTCAATCCACCTACCTTGCACATCTTTGTGTTGTGGCGGCAAAGCCCACGCAAACACAGGGAGAAAGTGTAAAGTCCAGATGGACAGTGACCCAGAGCCAGGATCGAACCTGGGACCTTGGCACCGTGAGACTGCAGTGCTACCCACTGTGCCATCGTGCTGCCCTCCATGTGGGAAGCTGGGAACATTTCCAGTGCCTGGGGCCAGCACATGTGCTGGAAGTGTCTCCAGCTACAGCTCCTGGAAGCCCGGGTTTCAGTGCTGGAGCTACGGCTTGGGACACTGTGTAGCATCCATGAGGCAGAGAGTGTCGTGGATAGCACATATAGTGGGGTGGACATACAGCAGGCTTAAATTCCACAGTACAGAATGGGTGACTACCAGGCAGAGCAAGAGAGCTAGGAAAGCAGGTATACCGCTTTGGATACTGTTGAGGGAAATAACCTCGCAGGGGAAAGCAGTAACAGTCAAATTTGTTGCACAATGGTTGGTTCTGTTGCGGAGGGAGGAGTAAAAAGTGCAGAAGCTCATTGACAGATGTAATTGTTGTAAAGGCAATAGATATGTGGAGCATGTGGAGCATTCACAATAAAGCAGATGAACTAATCATACAAACAGATGTAAAAGGATATGATATAATCGAGATTACGGAGACATGACTGCAGGGTGACCAGGGATGGGAACTGAACATCCAAGGGTATTCAGTATTTAGGAAGGAAAGGCAAAAAAGGAAAGGCAGTGGAGTATCATTGCTGGTTAAAGAGGAAATTAGCGCAATATTGGCTCAGACAATGTGGAATCTGTATAGGTCAAGCTGAGAAACACCAGGGCGGCACGGTGGCGAAATGGTTAACACTGCTGCCTACGGCACTGGGGACCCGGTTCATTCCCAGCCCCGGATCACTGTCTGTGTGGAGTTTGCACATTCTCCCTGTTTCTGTGTGGGTTTCACCTCCACATCCCAAAGATGTGCAGGTTAGGTGGATTGGCCACGCTAAATTGCCCTTTAATTGGAAAAATAAATTGGATACTCTAAATTAATACATTTTTTTTTAAAGTTGAGAAACACCAAGGGCCAAAAAACATTAGTTGTCATTGTAAATAGACCCCCAGACTGTAGTAGTGATGTTGGAAATGGCATTTAACAGGAAATTAGAGACGCATGCGATAAAGGAACATTTGTAATTATAGGTGATTTTAATCTGCATATATATTGGGCAAGTCACAATATCATAGAGGAAGAATTACTGGATTGTGTATGGGAAAGTTTTCTGGACTGATAAATTGAAGAACCAACTAGAGAACAGGCCATCTTGACTGGGTACAGTGTAATGAGAAGGAAATCATTGGCAATCTAGTTGTGTGAGACCCCTTGAGTGACCATAATGTGATAGAATTTTCCATCAAGGTGGAGAGTGACGTAGTTGATTCTGAGATTAGGGGGTGCATTCTCCGCCTCCACAGCCACATGTTCCTTGGCGGCATGGCAATACTTGCAGTGGAATTCACCGTTCCCGCAGCCGGCCAATGGGATTTCCCATTGTGGCCACCCCACGCCACCGGATACCTGTGGGTGGGGGTGCTTTGCCAGTGGAACAGAGAATCCCGCCGGTGAAGAATTCACCCTTAGGGTCCTGAATCTTAATAAAGGAAACTACGTTGATATGAGGCATGAGTTGGCTATGATAGATTGGGAAATGTTATTTAAAGGGATGACTGCAGATAGACATTGGTAAACATTCAAGAAGCGCATGGGGGAACTATAACAATTGTTTGTTCCTCTCTGGCACAGATGTAAAATATGAAAAGTGGCCAATCCATGGTTCACAAGGAAAATTAGAGATCATATTTGATCCAAGGAAGAAGCATACAAATTGGCCAAGAAAACAACAGGTCTGAGAATTGGAAGCAATTTCGAATTCAGAAAGGGAGGACCAAGGGATTGATTAAGAAGCAAAAATGGAGTATGAGAGTAAGCTTGCAGGGAACATAAAAACTGACTGTAAAGGTTTCTATTGGTATGTGAAGAGAAAAGGATTGGTGAAGACAAATGTAGGTCACTTACAGTCAGAAACAGGGGAATGGAGACAAAGAAATGGCTGAGCAACTAAATACATACTTTGGTTCTGTCTTCACAAATTAGGACACAAATAAGATACCAGAAATGTTGTGGAATGCAGGGTTTAGTGAGAGGAACAAACTGAAGGAGATCAATATTAGTGGAGAATGGTTTTGGGGAAATTGATGAGATTGAAGGCTGCCACATCCCAAGGATGTGATAATCTGCATTCCAGTGTATTTAAGGAAGTGGCTCTAGAAATAATGGCTGCTTTGGTGGTCATCTTCCAGAATGCTACAGACTCTGGAACAGTTCCTGCAGATTGGAGGGCAGCTAATGTAACTCCACTATTTGAAACGGGAGATAGAGAGAAAATTTGGCAGACAAGAAGCAAATGTAATAATAATGATCTTTATTGTCACAAGTAGGCTTACATTAACACTGCAATGAAGTTACTGTGAAAAGCCCCGAGTCACCACATTCCGGCACCTATTCGGGTACACAGATGGAGAATTCAGAATGTCCAAATTACCTAACAGCATGTCTTTCCGGACTTGTGGAAGGAAACCTGAGCTCCCAGAGGAAACCCACGCAGACATGGGGAGAGCATGCAGACTCCGCACAGACAGTGACCCAATCGAACCTGGGACGCTGGTGCTGTGAAGCCATAGTGCTAACCACTATGCTGCCGTGCTGCCCATTGAAGGAATTAACGTCTTTTTTGCCAAATGGCAGGCAGTGACTAATGGGGTACTGGGACCCTAGCTATTCACAATATTTATTAATGATTTAGATGAGGGAACAAAATGTAATATCTCCAAATATGCAGATGACACAAAGTTGAGTGGGAGGGTGAGCTGTGAGGAGGATGCTGTTATATTATGTTATGTGATATATTTATTACTCTCTTAATCAAACTGAGTTGTTAAATGAGAGCCGCAATCTTCCAGTAATGATTCAGTAATTTATTGAGTAATACAAACTAATCTCATGAGTTCTTTTTACTTAATACTAAACTGGTAAAACAAATAAACAACTGTAGAATATTAACTATTAAATAACTAGATATAAAATTATGATAATATGATATCTAATAACTTCTTCTCACTAGCTTTCTCACTTCTGTTCTCTCTGCAACCCTGACACACACTCCTCTAAGAAAGAATGGGAAAACATTGATATAGGTTCTGCTGTGAGGCCATCTAGTGTTCATTTGCCTGTACTTGCTTAACATCGTCTGATCATGCATTATTTAATACAGAGATCACTACAGATGCAGAGATCCTTTAGTGTGATTTGGGTAAGATGTGAGTGGACAAATGAATGGCAGCTGCAGTACAATTTGGATAAATACAAGGTCATTCCAGGGATTGGTCTGGTAAACCTTCTTTGGTAGCAAAAATGTCAAGGCGGACTATTACCTGAATGGCCATAAATTAAGAGAGGGGAATGCGCAAGAGACCTGGGTGTTCTCGTACACCAGTCGCTGAAGGTAACATGCAAGTGCAGAAGGCGTTAACAAAAGCAAATGGTATGTTGGCCTTCATAGCGAGAGGAGCAGGGATGTCTTGCTGCAATTATACAGGGCATTTGTGAGGTCACACCTAGAACAATGTGTACAGTTTGGTCTCCTTATCTGAGGAAGGATGTTCTTGCTATCGAGGGAGTGCAGAGAAGGTTTACCAGACTAATTCCTGGAATGACGGGACTGACATATGAGAAGAGATTGAGTTGGTTCGGATTTTGTTTGCTGGAGTTCATAAGAATGGGGAGGGGTTGTAGCCACCTAAAATGGCTGATTCCCGATTAATTTGGCCAAAACCCGATGTAAAATGGCTAACCGAAAAGGCTGACGGGAAAAGCAGCCAACAGGGCACAAACGGACAGCTGCAGACAGAACAGCGTATTCGGCTCTGGGGAAGTCGGCCCAGATCAATACCTGCGACCATTAGCAGCACATCAACCCAGACATCTACAGTTTAATCGGCTATCCCCGGGAACAATTGCAACATATTAGCAATTGAATGCCGATCCAGACCTCTCGGCACCAGCAGTGGCCGAGACAAAGAAAGGTGAACGACCACCCCCCGATCAAGGAATCGCCCCATTATTGGAGCATATCGAACCCAGTGATTGGGAACAACTCCAATCACTTGGGACCAGGGTCAAGGTCCGCCCCAAGAGGCGGAAAGCCCCTGGGACCTATAAAAGATAGGGGCCAAGTTCAGATTGACTCTTCTCTCCCTTCTTCTCCTGCTCGCAACCTTCGCAAGAACCATCGACCAGCAACCGTAGGTTTGACTCCAGCGATCGTTACCCGATAGAGACTCCTAGCCATCGACCTGTATCAGCCTTTTGAATCCCGCAGGCCAGACCCAATTCGATAAGGCATTTGTTTCCCTGGCCTGGTGGGCCATTCCCAAAAGTTAAGTATTGGCCAGTAGTGGTAGGTAGTAGTCTAGAAAGTAGGATTATTGTATAATAATAATAATCTTTTATTGTCACAAGTATGAAGTTACTGTGAAAAAACCCTAGTCGCCACATTCCGGTGCTTGTTCAGGTAAGCTGGTATGGGAATTGAACCCGCGCTACTGGCCTTGTTCTGCATTACAAACCAGCTGTCTAGCCCACTGAGCTAAACCGGCTATGTAGCATTTGGGGCGAATGGGGATCAAAGGATATGGGTGGGGGGAGGCGAGATTAGGCTATTGTGTTGCATGATCAGCCATGATCATATTGAATGACAGAGAGCCTTGAAAGGCTGAATGGTTTCTTCCTGCTCCTATTTTCTATGTTTCTATGAATTTGGGGTGGTGGCTCCAAACGTGCGCTTGGGAACTACACGATGTTCATACGTACGCTTTGCATGGCAATTGCCCAGCCTGACCTGTGGTGATGTGCATCACTGTAAATACATGTAAGCTAGACAGACACTAGAAGGAGCACCAGAAACATCACACACACACACTCAACCAATAGATAAGTTAGATGGGAGGCGACCAATGGACATTCACGATACACAAGGAGGTGACACGACCACAGGGGGGCATTACACCAACCCATACATAAAGGACACCACACACATGATCAGCCCCCTTCGACCAGTGGAGACAGTTAGTGAGGAGAGGCACAGGGTTGATTCATTATCACACCCACCACGTGGATGACAGCAGCTGGTTAGTCAGTTTAGGTAGCTACAATAGGATTAGCAGTAGTGTCGAACTCAAATTATAAAAGAGTACATAGTGTAAATAAATGAGTTGAAGTTATTTACACGTCTCGACCTTCCTTGACAAATGCAACACAAGGAAGCATCTTATGTTACAAAGGAAACATAACAAAACATGTTACCAGTAGTGAACTGCTTAAATCCAGATAGCAATACCTCAGCTTACAGTGACAACCAGCAATACCCAGGCAAGATGTACGACCTCCTGGTTCTGCAGCCGCTCCAGTGCCACGGCGATCTCCGAGAAAACTGGCAGCGATTCCGGCAAACGTTTGAACTCTTCCTGGTGGCAGCCGAACTTAAAGACCTGGCCGATAATGAAAAAATAGAGTTTCTTCTCATCATCGCCGGTGCAAGAGCAGAAGAAATCTTTTAAAAATTCAAGTTCTCCAAGGGGCAAAACAGGTACGACTTTCAGGCAGTCCTGGACAAATTCGCCAAATACTGTGAGGAAAACACACTCCAATCGGCAAGGAAAGGTAAGAAATGCGCCAGTACTCACCTCGAGGCCGAAATCCCAGACCAGAGAGCGATTTGTTGGGTCGAGGTCGGCGGCCTTCTTGCTAAAGGGATTACACTAGCGCAGTTGCGCGAGAAGTGCGCAGAACTGGAAGGTTCGTTTGCGCATGCGCGAGACGCCGTGCATGCGCAATCAAGAAAACGGCCATCGGTAAAGGAACAGCGATCTGCGCATGCGCAATCGCTTCCTACGTGCTACATGCATCATGACGTCAGAGGCCCCAGTCCGCACCAATTTAAAGGGGAAACGTCCCAAATCCAATTTAAAGGGGAAACGTCCCAAATCAAAGAAAAAATCTTTTAAAGCTGTAAGACAACCTTCCTTCACCTGGAATGACAGCACAATGCCTCAAATTGAACCAGGAAATGAATTTAACCTCCGAAGAACCCTGCAACAAGCAGTTACCTACGCACAAACCGATGATTCCGACCTCGAATACTTCGATAACGATCTTTACATTTTTTCTGGACCTCGCGAGCCCAATGACAGCTCCATGGTCCTAGACGACTACGACCCGGACGAACCTATCATGTTGCACATTGGCGACCCCCGCATTGAATCCGACGCAGATGCGGATACATTTTTCGGATTTGAGGATCTTCAACCCAGCAGATATGATGTCCCAACTCATCAGTGCAGGATGATGCTGCAGCCTGAAATTAAGAGACAGAAAGCGGTACAAGCCCACAGAGAGTGGCCTGCTGCCACACAGAGCGTGGTCCACGCCCCGCTCAGGGTTCCCGACTCTACTAAAGAAGACATGCAAGACTCCACACCGCAGTCCTTGCAGGAACAAGACGTGACTCCAGTGTCACAAGACTCCACAGCAAGTTCGTGGACAGACTCCACAATTGCAGAAACGCATGACTCCGATGCGCAGTCCTTGCAGGAACAAGACCATGAGGGTCTAGCAACCTCCTCTGACCAACTAGCGGCAGACGATGCAAGTCTGCCATGCTCACGTAAACAGCAAGAAGGCTATAACAGTCTAACACGCTCCACTGCACAGCAGGACAACCATGACGGTCTATCATGCTACAATGAAGGGCACAGCGCTGATGACTGTTCAAGCCCAAATGCAGACAAGCCAAAGGAATCGCCTCTTCCAAGCCCGAAGAAAAAAGGATTATGCGCTGACCTTCAGGATCATTCTAGCCAAAGAGATATTAATAATGCTGCACAGTCACAAAAGGATGCTGAAAACTTGCTAAAGAAATTGCTTGTATGTCTAACTTGCAAGGAGCAGACTGAAAATTGCCATTGCTTTAGTACGGATCGAAAAAACGGACAAGACATTGATCCTCATTTAATGGAAATAACACAACCTGAATCATATCTACAGCAGGGACAACTGTCTCCCTTCAACGCAAAACTGCAAAGTCCCAACTACAGAGACCAGCAGTTAGTCAGTAATGACTCTTCAACCCCTGATGGGAATATTAATCGCATTGAACCTCTGCACACTCCACTGATAAATGAGCAGAACATTGGAGCAAGAATCCTGAGGACACCGACATCCAGTAGCCAGATAAAGCACTTAAAACCCGCAGCAGTTTCAAGTGAACCAATTGTGCTTTCCAGTGATGGTGAAGATGCATATAAGGCCGACCTGATTATCCATTGTACCACATTGACTCCAGAGATTAAGCATTTATGTCTGGGGAGTAGAATGTGGGCAATTGAGAACAGTAAAAGAGAGACTGTGACTGTGCCAGTCCCAGCAAAATCAGAGCCAGAGACTATGAAGGCATGTACATTAGAAAAGGATGCATATGAAGTAACTGAGAAGAAAATTGAAACAGACTGTTCTTTGGAAACTAGTACAATGACGAAAGAAACACTGGATCTAACATTTGATGCCCTACATATGGGAGAAATTGAGGGAAATGAACAAGGTTCTGTAATGTCTGGGGGAAGATTTAAAATTCCAAAGAAGAAAAGCCCAAATGAAGGACAACGGCAAGACAATGACAGTCCACTCACATTGTTTGCACCACCAGATGAAAACTCTGACAATTTACCCAACCCTAGTGAACAGCAAGCAGCTACTGAGGACCTACCCACGGTATGTGAAACGAGTGGCGACAGCATCCCACTTCCCATGCAAAAGGTGCAAAGTGACAGACCTCAGCTAGTGCGTACAGAGGCACTCGACGATCACTGTGAGACCACTGATGACTCCGGTGACACCACACTATTTCCACCCTCAATAGCTCGAACCTCTCCACTAGTCAATGCATTCCTGCATGTTCCGACTCCAGACGTGCAGCTTCAAGAAATCTCAGCTGACTCCAGTGAACCTGCTAAGACTCCGGACGGGGAGCATCAACAAAAAACAGACCAGACTCCAGATGGGGAGCAACCAAACGCCGACTCTGATTCATGTAAGCCAGACTTTACTCCAGACAGGCAGTGTCGCAACCTCAGTGATGGTACGCTCAGGGTGACAGCAGATGCCACAACGACAGGAGATGGATCACGTGACAATCACATTGGGTCAGCAATGACAAGCAGCAGCTACAGTCCAAGAGGAATACACCAATTTCCACCACAGCTATGTCCACACATTTGTTCCACACCGACAGTGCGGCCAATGACAGATCATGCTGGACAAACCCAGTATTCAGGCATGCAGCAGCCAGCAATCTATGCAGCATATTCTCAAACAGGCCAGCACTAGGGATTGCCCACTAATGGAATCGAGACCGAAGGAGGACTACCGCCAGCGCAATCTGCACTACAGACTGGATGCCTTATTTACTGCCCAGGATTTGCTGCACCACATCCTGGCCAGACAGCATATTCCTATCAGATGTAAGGTTCTAGTTTCACATCATCACCAGACATTGATGCGAGCAGCAATTCTGTCTCCAAATCGACATGCTTCAACGCTTCTCAGCAGAATCACCCTTCCAGCACAGCATGTGGCCAGAACCAGTATGCACAGTCTCATCCGACTTCAACATCTGGCACATCCATGACCTCGAATGATACTGTTGATGGTACCTCTTCAATGTCAACGACCTATCAACTACAAGATGCCATCCGACAGCACCACCACAAACATAAAAAGAAAAAAAGAAAAAGACCCCAAAGCGGACAGCGCAGTGATTCGACCACTTCTTGGTTCCTGTTGATGCCGTTCATAACCAAGAGAGACATTTGACCATGATGATTGATGGTTTATGGACTCACATGAATGATTTGGACTTATTGTTTAATCACCGTTCCCATGACTTGTATATACCTTACCTTCTCTACCTGTTCTTTGTTCAGTTTTTCTTAAAGTGTACAGAAAATATGAACATATAAAAAGGGGAGGATGTGGTGATGTGCATCACTGTAAATACATGTAAGCTAGACAGACACTAGAGGGAGCACCAGAAACATCACACACACACACTCAACCAATAGATAAGTTAGATGGGAGGCGACGAATGGATATTCATGATACACAAGGAGGTGACATGACCACAGGGGGGCATTACACCAACCCATACATAAAGGACACCACACACATGATCAGCCCCCTTCGACCAGTGGAGACAGTTAGTGAGGAGAGGCACAGGGTTGATTCATTATCACACCCACCACGTGGAAGACAGCAGCTGGTTAGTCAGTTTAGGTAGCTACAATAGGATTAGCAGTAGTGTAGAACTCAAATTATAAAAATGTACATAGTGTAAATAAATGAGTTGCAGTTATTTACACGTCTCGACCTTCCTTGACAAATGCAACACAAGGAAGCCCCTTATGTTACAAAGGAAACATAACAAAACATGACCTAAACCCCTCTGCACGTCCAATCAGACCCAACTCCCACCTCCAAGAACCTACTTGACCCCAACCAAGGATCAATCTGAACAGATTCAGCTTAACCCGACAGCACCTCACCCCCAATCCAGTTTATAGGGTCACCTTCTCCCTGCCTTATCAAAGGTCTTTAAACCTGGTTGGACCATTAAACTTAACTGGTTTATGGTAACTATTGTCATAAAAAAGGTCAGTATTTACTAATCTGTGACTCTCCAGCCTCTGGGACTCGCTGCACTACCCAGATCTCGCCTGGCCTGAGCCTTCGACAAGGTAGGATCGCCTGGATTTCAAGGTAAGACCTTTTGAGCGGAGTGGTAATCTGACTCAATTGCCATTCCATCAGAAGTTATTGACCTCCAGAAACAGTTGATGCCATGCCTCAGAAGACTGCTCCCTCTCAATGAAAATTCTTTGGGAGGAGAATTTTTAGAAGTGGAACTTGCTTAAATGGGAGCCAGTCTAGGTCAGTGAGGATAAGGGTGATCAGCATAGTGACGACAAATACAGGCAGCAAAATTTGCAGAGAGTGAAAAATGGGAGACCAGGAATGCATATAAAAGAATCAAGTCTGGAGGTAACAATGGCATAGATAAAGGATTCAGCAATAAAAGAGATAAGATAGAGATGGAGTAGGGTGAAGTTAATGAAAGGGAAGCAATTGAAGCACTTTAACAAGATACAGCGATCAGAATAACAACTCGTGCATGGGCTTTAATATTTCAAGGTGACTTTAAAACAACAAAAATAATTATAGACTATCTTGAAATAATTGGTTCAGGCGAAGGTCTAGGTCTCATGTTTGACAAGTATGCTAAATAGATTTTATTTATGTTGGAACATGCAAGAAGATCTATATGCAACTCAAAAGAAAATGTATTATAGCTTCAAATATTTGTGGAAAGCAATGCATTGAATCCCACTGCTGTCATCATACATATCAACAGTATATGCAGTGCATCTCTCAGAACATTGATTATCATAAAATCATAGAATCCCTACAGTGCAGAAGGAGACTATACGACCCATCAAGTCTGCAACGACCCTCTGAAAAAGCACCCTACCTGGGGCCATTCCCCCTCCCTATCCCCGTAACTCCACCAAACCTGCACATGCCTGGACATTAAGAAGCAATTTTATCATGGCCAATCCACCTAACCTGTACATCTTTGGACTGTGGGAGGAATCCGGAGCATGCGAAGGAAACCCACACAGACACTGGGAGAATGTGCAAACTCCACACAGGCAGTCTCCCAAGGCTGGAAAGGAACTCGGTCTCTGGTAATGTGAGGCAGCAGTGCTAACCACTGTGCCACCCTTATATTATAGTAGATCACAGTGAGGATGCACCTTTGATATGAATATGTATTAGTGTCACTTGAGTGGTACCTATGATGTTTTGATCTCCAGTGGTAATGCTGTGAACATGCTATTATTTAATAATAAAGATATGTGGTGGGCATTGTATTATCAAGAACACTGTTCTAATGAAGAAATGCTTTTTTTTATTTGAACATTCTCCAAGCATTTTGTGGACAAAGGTTAGGAACCAACAACCTTTTATGAGCAATCTGTGTATGAGTGAACTAGGGGGCATAGCCTCAAAATAAGGGGAAGTAGATTTAGGACTGAGCTTAGGAGGAACTTCTTCACCCAAAGGGTTGTGAATCTATCAAATTCCTTGCCCAGTGAAACAGTTGAGGCTCCTTCATTAACTGTTTTTAAGATAAAGTTAGATAGTTTTTTGAAGAATAAATGGATTAAGGGTTATGGTGTTCGGGCCGGAAAGTGGAGCTGAGTCCACAAAAGATCAGCCATGATCTCATTGAATGGCGGAGCAGGCTCGAGGGGCCAGATGGCCTACTCCTGCTCCTAGTTCTTATGTTCTTATGAGTGGCCTTATTTGTTAACTTATTACTGTGAAGTTAAGATTTGATGTTTTTTGCATTTATATTTTTGAAAAGGCACACAAGAAGAATGTAAGAAGGTGTTGACGATTCTAAAACATAAAACAGGAAATCCTGGATAAATTCAGCAGCTCTGGAGAGAAGCAGAGTTAACGTTTTGAGTCTGTATGACTTCTTCAGAGCCTAAAAATTCTCGGCTGGTAGGTTTGTAGTGATGGTGAAAAATGAGTGATGGATCATGGGATTTTACAATATAGTGATTTTGGAATTCAAAAGGTGAAGGTAGATTGTTAAGATTAAGGATTGGTGGTTTCTGCGTTTGTAATATGGAGGGAAGGATGCAGTTTTATTTGGTGCGTGGACACTGGAAGGGATATTGAATTTGATAATACATGGGGTTTGTGAGATGACGCTAGACATTTCAAGACTTTCCCACGGACACCATTAACTTCAATTTTGCTAGTGGGAATGCTACGTTGACATCAAGAGTAGCTACTCTTGTCTCTCCTTTGACAATCAACTTTCAAGTCTAAGTACACAAGAGATGTGAAGCAGAGTTGTTTTGGCATGTGTCTGATGAGTATGTGCTATTTGATATAATTATTTATATTTCTTCTATCTTTCAACAGTTGGTTGGAATGAGATGCATGGGGCAGTTTTTGGTCAAATCAGGTTCACCCTGTTTTTATGAATAATGCATACCGGGACAATAATAATCTTTATTAGTGTCACAAGCAGGCTTACACTAACACTACAATGAAGTTACTGTGAAAATCCCCTAGGCGCCACACTACAGCACCTGTTCATAGTACATTGAGGGAGAATTCGGGATGTCCAATTCATCTAACAAACATGTCTTTTGGCACTTGTGGGGGGAAACCGGAGCACCCGGAGGAAACCCAATATTGCATGTTATCAGCTAATGTCAGCATTTCACTGCACTGGATACAGGTGTACAGGTCTTCTGAATTTAGGGCTCCTAGCTTTTGCTATATCCATTACACTCAGCAACTTCTTACCACCCTTTAGAATGAATTGAATTGACTGAGCACTGGTATTTGTGATAGTGAGGGAATTAGGAGGAAATAATATAGAATTAGCACATTTAGCTGAAAATGTTTACTTCAGCCTATCTGTTGCACTCACGGGCTGGGCTCTCCTGTAGTTCGAGACATTCATTGGGCCTCCTCTGCTTATTCATTGTCTGATTATCCCTTACCCTCATCGATTGGATATGAAAGAGCAATAGAATTTGCCCAAACACATTAGTCATGAAATCACTTAACTCTGACATCAAGTATACCTTAGAACAAGGTGACAACCCAGTGAAACTACAATACAAGGCTTCTGATATGTCAAACATGCAAATAAAACAGCTGATTAGAGACTGAGGTAGGTGATTCTACAGCTAATAGATTACAGCACGGCTTTGTAAGGGAATACCAACATCTATCAGTTTCCCTCCAATACATATACCACTTTGACTTGAATGGACATCACAGGGGCGTGAACAAAATGGGCAGCACGGTAGCACAGAGGTTAGCACTGTTGTTTTGTATCGCTAGGGTCCCAGGTTCGATTCCTGGCTTGGGTCACTGTCTGTGCAGAGTCTGCACGTTCTCCCTGTGTCTGCATGGGTTTCCTCCGGGTGCTCCGATTTCCTCCTAGAAGTCCCGAATGACGTGCTGTCAGGTAATTTAGACATTCTAAATTCTGCCGCCGCTAACCCGAACAGGTGACAGAATGTGGCGTCTAGGGGCTTTTCACAGTAACTTCATTGCAGTGTTCATGTAAGCCTATTCATGACAATAAAGATTATTAGAAAAATATTCCTTCATTGTTGCAGTGTCAAATTCCTACCTCATTGTATTGTGGAAACCCCTTCACCTTTTCAGGCTGTCGTGGTTCAAAAAAAAGACTGACTCGTTGTCATCTTCTCAAGGACAACCAAAAATAGGAATTAAATTCTGGGGCGGGATTCTCCGACCCCCCGTCGGGTCGGAGAATCGCTGGGGGGTGACGTGAATCCCGCCCCCGCCGGCCGCCGAATTCTCCGGCACCATAAATTCGGCGGGGAAGGGAATCGCGCCGCGCCGGTCGGCGGGCCCCCCTCCACCGATTCTCAGGCCCGCGATGGGCCGAAATCCCATTGCTGTCATGCCAGTCCCGCCGGCGTGAATCAAACCACCTCCCTTACCGGTGGGACTGGCGGCGCGGGCAGGCTCCGGGGTCCTGGGGGAGGCGCGGGGCGATCTGGCCCTGGGGGGTGCCCCCACGGTGGCCTGGCCCGCGATCGGGGCCCACCGATCCATGGGCGGGCCTGTGCCATGGGGGCACTCTTTTCCTTCCGCCTCGGCCATAGCCTCCGCGATGGCAGATGCGGAAGTGACCCCCTCCCCTACGCATGCGCGGGGATGACGTCAGCAGCCGCTGACGCTCCCGCACATGCACGGACCTCCGCCGGCCAGTGGAGTCCCTTCGGCCCTGGTGGGCGTGGCGTCAAAGGCCTTTCCCGCCAGCCGGCGGCGCGCCAATCACTACGGCGCGGGCCTAGCCCCTCAAGGTGCGGAGAAATCCGCACCTTTGGGGCGGCCCGACGCCGGAGTGGTTCCCGCCACTCCATCCTGTCGGGACCCCCCGGCCCGCCGGGTAGTGGAGAATCCCGGCCCTTGTCCTGTTGGCAATGGCAGGCAGCCCAAGACTTAAATAAGCACATAGGTCGGAATATCACAACATTGCATAGGGTGAGTTCAGTTCTTGTCCACTGGAAAATTGTTGAAAAAAAAATACTATTCAAATTTTAAGAAAAGTTATAGAAATATAGATAGCTAAATTGAGCACAGGTAGGATACGAGACTAACATGACTTTTAAAATAAGCTAATGGAACTGTGAGCCCAATAATTCAAAAATAATTACTGCACCATTATTATTTATTAACTCACAGAATAAATTGTTACCCAAGAAACTAAGTGCTAACATACTTGGGCAATAAAGAAAATGAAATGGATAGATTCAGCAGGAAAAATATAAATATGGATTTTGATCAGAAAGAAGGGAGACTATCTGTAGCTGATTCACCATCATTCCACTATTGTGATTTTTTCTTAACTTATCTACAGAATTTGTATTCAAGGCAAATGCTGCCATTTCAGCAAAGTATAATTTACTGAACAGTTTATTAGAGTTTTGTTGTTTTGATTTGCATAAGTACACACTTCAATAATTAACAAAATAAAGTTCATTCTTACCCTATGGCAATTGCTGAGAAAGAGTATACAAGAGCAGCACTTCACTGGAGAATGACTCAATGTCTATCTTTTTGTTAAAAGTCTATATCCTGCAGGAGCATTTTATTGTACTCTGTTATTTTAATTTGCATAAAATGTAAGTGCATGTTTTCCTTATTTACAAATTAAAGCTCCAAACTTCACCCGCCGGCATGATTAAGTCTGCTTAACTCTGGATATTTTCAAGGCTTGGTCAATGCAAGGATGCAAGATTTTCATTTGAAAAATGGAAGAATCTAAGCAACCATTCGGAACAGTTTTGAAGTTGTACTGAAAATTTTTAAGTTGTGAGCATTGATTCTCGTAACATCATCTATGCGAGTAAAAGAATAAGCGTTTCACTCACAACTTTTACAGCAATTCTCTTAATGAAGCCAATCCCCTTATAAATTGGAATAAAACACTTTCAAGTCGCTTTGAATTCAAACTGTCACTGGGAGCTCTTTGCATTATCATAAACTAGCTAGCCCAGTTGTCAGTTATCATTTGATAATATGTCTGTCTTAACATTGATGTTTTATGCGCTGTCACTTTGGATATAGATCAGTATATAGAAGAGTGATTTGAAGAATTTAAAAGCTTATGTGATAATTCTTGCCACTGAGAAAGGAGTATTAGTTATGTTGACAGATACATGTCATCATTTTTCAAAATTACAAGACAAAATAGCAAGAAAATACATTTCTTCTCATATTCTGCTATTAAGCTTATGTACAAGGCTTGATTGAAGTCGGACAATGAGATAAGCAAACAAGAAAATGCTGCAATAAAACCTTTCTGATATTTTATAATGCTGTTTGTTTGGATGAATTTCTACAATGCCACTTAACTTGGCGTGCATGTATTTTAGACCAATAGAAAGTGAGTCGTTGTCTGTCAAAATAAATTAAGTTCAGAGTTAATGAAAAGTAGAAAACAGAAGAGTTCTCAGCTGTCACAAGCTGAAATATCTGGGGCCATGAGTCACTTTATTAGATCTTCTTCACCTTGAAGCACAGGAGTGTAATAGGGTTTCTACTCATGTAAAGCCCATGGCGTGTAATTAGGATTCTACATTTGAAATTACATCCATCTGAGCGCGCATTTTGATGATGACAATTCATGACTAAATTTCCTACCAATCAGATATGAATTACAAATCAAGGTAAGCAGTTGTCTATCAGCTTAAATAATTGAGGCACAAGGAGAGCGCAGAACACGGATCATATATTAAGAATACAACTGTTTGAAGCCATTTAAACATTATTTCTGCACATTCAGTGCACAGTGCAGCATGTTGAAGAACATGCAACTGCAAAACCTTTCCAATTTGAAAGTGATTTATACTGATGTCAAATTGAAGAATTTAAAGAAATAGAAATGCAGTGCAGGTCTCAGTGAGGATAACATTTTAAATATGGTTTCACAAACTACAACACAGTGGCGCAGTGGTTAGTACTGCTGCCTCACAGCACCAGGGACCCTGGTTCAATTCTGGGCCTTGGGTGCCTGTCTGTGTGGAGTTTACACTTCTCCCCCGTGTCTGCGTGGATTTTCTCCGGATGCTCCGGTTTCCTCCTACAGTCCAAAGATGTGCAGGTTAGGTGGATTTGCCATGCTAAATTGCCCCTTAGTGTACAAAGATGTGCAGCTTAGATGGGGTTACGGGGATAGGGCAGGGGAGTGGGCCTAGGTAGGTTGCTCTTTCAGAGGGCTGGTGCAGACTCGATGGACTCAATGCCCTTTCACTGCATTGTAGCAATTCTAAGGTTCTATGGTAATACCAGAAAATTGACTTCATTTCCTGCTGCACCGAAGATTCTGGGCAATATCTTAAATCCAGCAAAAAATAAGAAATTTGCATGCAGCCTTTTTAGCCTTGTGACAGTGCCATTATGATCCACAATGTGTTTTTTCAAATTAATTTCTTCTTTTATAGGATATGTTAGTGTCACTGGCAAGGCCAGCATTTGTTGCCTATCCCTAATTGATCTTGAATTCAGTGGTTTGCTCAGCCATTTCAGAAGACAGTTAAGAGCCAACAACATTGCTGTGGGTCCTGAGCTACATGCAGGTCAGACCAGGTAAGGATGGCAGATTTCGGAAGTCTTATATTCCAGATTTTATTAATTGAGTTTAAATTCCTGCTACCATGTTGCCTCATCTGCAGCTCAGTATTACTAGTCCAGTGACATTACCACTATGCTACCATCTCCCTGTGCCCATGTATAGAGACCAATAGACCAAGTATGAAAATCAAGGAATTTCGGGCATAGCTTAATTATGTGCTTGGCGGCTTTGTGGTGCAATGGGTAGCACCTTTGGACCAGAAGCTCCGGGTTTGAGTCCCACCCCATGGCCAAGAGAAATGTGCTTTTAATGCAGTCGAAAAGGTTGAGTATCAACCTGCAAAATCCTTCCAACATGCCAGCGGCAGGTTGTAAGAGCGGGAGGGACTCCTGGTCAGCCATGCTTGGTGTGGAGTGGTGCCCCACAAGCTAAAAGCCTCTGGTGACAGGCTAGCGACCTGTTCCAGGTAAAACACTCTGTGGAATCAGACAAAAGTCTGCCTTGTGCACCATTAAGTGTGGGAAAAGAATTAACAACACAGTAATGCGTGTAATTCATGTCTTCCTCGGTCTTTTATGATGGGCTGTTGTTTTACACCCAGATTACCCAGAATGCAAAGTAAATTCCATTTTTCTCAGGCCTTGCACAGACCCTCTCAAGTTGTGTTTTTTTTGTTGTTAAAGAAAATGATAATTCCTCCACGATTATAGAAATATAAAACACATTGTGCACAATATATGTATTTATCCACAATTTAGAAAAACGATAGTGGTAAAACTTGAGGGAATATTTTTAACTTTCAGCAGAGGGAGGAAACTGGTGAAAGCAGATTTGGCATTGATTTATGCCCCTTGCCTGATGTTATAACGACTGACTAATCCGCCTATTTTTCATCACCATGAATGATAAAATTAGCCCTGATAGCTTATTAGAATTTAATTCATTAACTATGGGAAGAAAATATTGAGAAATATGTGGTCTACACCTTTAAAGTGCTGGAATCTATGGGCAATGTAAATATTAGCAGATGTGTAGCTGTAAGAATAAGCCATTAAAGTACAGTGTTCACAAGCCTCGGGGTGGTGAGCGATCAACGTTTCTTCTTCCACAGAGGATCAATTAAGCAGAGTAAACACCAACCAAAAGTGATTAATAACTATTAGTTGCCTCCTTTAAACAGGAGCTGGGTTGATATCCTGTATGAGAAAGGATGCTGTACATACATGTGTAAACACAGCTGATCAAATTCTCTTAGAACAGAATGGTTTAAATGTTATTGTGGCAATGAAAATCATATTTGTAAAATGCAACCAGGTTTCCATAATGCATGATTGCGATATGGGATTGATAAGATTGAGTTTTTGTTGGTTTGGTTTTCTGGTTGAGAAGAAATTTTCCAGTTTGTCTTCCTGAAATGTATGATACAGCTGTTCGCAGTTACAGCAGATTAAACAGGCTAAAATGATTCCACACTTGAAAGTACTTCAAAGTTTGCATAATTCATCAGAACTAAACAAACTCCAGGGGCTACATGTCCTTTTCTTGTTCCATGCTTCATCCAGAACTTTATTTTTACAAATGGGGGATATTTGAGTGTGCGTGCGCATTTGTGTACACGCCTGTGTGTATGTGTATTTTTCTGAGATGAACGTACATATGTCTAATAGCACCAGTAGTGTACATACAGCACACAGACTGCAACTGTTCAAAAAGGCTGCTCACCAACACTTTCTTGAGGGAAAGTAGGGAAGCTCACATCCCATGAGTGAATAATATATATTTATTTATATCTATGTGTACATTCCTAATCATATTTCTCATCCCTAGGATTTTTGTTCACACTATGTCAACATCTCCCATTCAGTTTTGCTGTGCCCATTATTGTATAATTGCAGGTCATGGCTATTAGATCAGTTGATGAAATGAATGCCTGAATTATCTCTCTTAATTGGGTCTCATACAGAATAGATTTAAAAAAACATTGTGCTGTACCACATGCAATTTACGAGTCTGTATATATGAGTGTATGTATCGACGTAGCACGGCTGCCTCTCAGCGCAAGGGACCCGGGTTCAATTCTGCCTTTGGGTGACTGTCTGTGTGGAGTTTGCACTTTTTGCCCGTGTCTGCGTGGGTTCCCTCCGGGTGCTCCGGTTAACTCCCACAGTCCAAAGATGTACAGGTTAGGTGAATTGGCCGTGCTAAATGATCCCTTAGTGTCCAAAGATGTGCAGGTTATGTGCGTTGCAGGGATAGGGCAGGGGAGTGGGACTGGATAGGATGCTCTTTCAGAGAGTCCACGCAGACTCGAAATACCGAATGGCCTTCTTCTGCACTGTAGGAATTCCATGATTCTATATGTAAAAGCTTATAAAAACATCCTATCTATGAAATGTACTTCCTGCTATGCTTTTGTCACACTTTTCTACCAGCCTTTTCAACTAAAAATAGTTCTATCCATACTTACAATGAAAGCTGCTTAAGTGAAATGGTCACACTATAATTACATCCCCCCATTTAACAATGGGCTATCACATCGCCATTATGGGTCTTTGAGCTCCTCAGCATGTACCACATAGGAACAGAGGTAAATCATTCAGCCTGTTCCGCTCCGCCATTCAATTCGTTCTTTGCCTCAACTCAGATACCTACCTTAACTCCATATTCTTTGATATACTTATTTCAAAAATATTTGTCGAGCTATCCAAATTTAACCCCTGCCAAAATGACAGGACTGTTTGCATGTGGGAAACCCATTTATCCATTCGTAAGCGGATCCAAGGCTTTTTTGACTGGGCCACCGCTTGATCATTCTCCAAACAATTAGGGAGGGTGTGTGGAATGAAATTTTAATTCTGTAACATAAACATTTCCATCTAAAGGGACCATGGCATCGATTATACTGGCTCATCAGCACTTAGACTTCAGGTGACTGCTCCTTATCGCACGCTGACACTGCATGCCCACCTGGTTCAGGGAAAGAAGGGAGTCTTGTCCCAGGATGCTGTTGCTGTCAGCAGCAACATGCCATGAAAATCTCCAGGTTTGAGCCTCCAGGGCTACTGGTGCTCAGACATGTCAAGAGAATTGATTCTCTGCCTGTAGACCCTGTGTCAGGCGTCTTGCTTCCTTGTAGCTGGATCTCTGTGTTCATTTATCCTGCCCCCTGGAGGAGAGTGCAGTTCGTGTTGTCGCTGATGTTGTTCCTGCTATTCCAAATTCCGTTTGTGTTGCTGGTTCTGTTCTTCTTATTCTTCCTCGGAGTTGCAAGGTAAATCTGCACAAGCTGTTCCCAAGCCACGGTGAACTGGCAGCAGGTAAGTGCAGTGGCATGTAAGTGAAGTGCCAGGTGAAGTGCTTTCCAAGATATTGGCAATCACCTGTCAAGCAGTGAAAATCCTTGCTGAGAGAAGAAGTGCTCTGAACAATGGTCTCTTCCCCGGCCATGACTGGAGCTCTTCAATTTCACTGATCAAATTCTTCTGAACTTACAATTCTTCCTGCTGTGCCGTCACCTTGGTGACTCTGGAGCGTTACTGACAGGTGGGGAAGCAGGTGTTCTGACTCAGAAATCCAGAAGTGAAGGTTAGAACTGCACTTTGTTAGCTTTTTGAGTAATTCAATTGGATTCCTCGCAGAATCAAGGTGGTTCCCTGTTGTATGTAAACCCTATTCTGGTCAAACCCAGAGGAGGGCAGGATAATGTTGGATCCAGACAAGTGTTATTTGCTTTGATGTGTAACTCTCCCATCACAGTTAACTCCAGCTTCCCTTGTCTGGGAAAGGCCCCACAATTTCCTAAAAGATGCAGCATTCCCAGTTTTAGCTCAATTTGCTGGACAGCTGGTTTGTGAGGTTGAGTAAGACCAATAATGCATGTTCAATTCCCGTACAAGCTGAGGTTATTCATGAAGGGCCTGCCTTCTCAACCTTGCTCCTTGCATAAGGTGTTGTGACCCTCTGGTTAAATCACCACTAGTCAACTCTCCCTGTTAAAGGGACCTAAGACCATAAGTCCATGAGACATAGGAGCGGAAGTAAGGCCATTCGGCCCTTCGAGTCCACTCCACCATTCAATCATGGCTGATTTCAACTCCATTTACCCACTCTCTCTCCATTGCCCTTAATTCCTCGAGAAATCAAGAATTTATCAACTTCTGTCTTAAAGACACTCAACATCCCGGCCTCCACCGCCCTCTGTGGCAATGCATTCCACAGACCCACCACTCTCTGGCTGAAGAAATTTCTCCCCACCTCTGTTCTAAAGTGACTCCCTTTTATTCTAAGGCTGTGCCCCCGGGTCCTAGTCTTCCCTGCTAATGGAAACAACTTCCCTACGTCCACCCTATCTAAGGCCTGGGCCTGGGCCTATGGAGACTTTACTTTCAATATAACATAAAATTAAATTTAAAAAATAAGGACAAATTGGATGACTTTAAAATGGGGACTGAATTGCCTCTGCACAATCTGTTTAGTTGTTCCTCATTTTCAGGCCTCACGTCACCTAAAGCCTGCGTTTGGTGTTGACGTCCCATGTACAAAAAGTGCATTTTATTTTGGAAGCTGCAATTAATTGAACAATGTCTTAGTTGTGTTATAGCTGAGATGCATTAGATATAGTGATGTTTTCATTTGACATACTTTTTTTGTCTACTGTTAATGATATCAATATCTTTTCAGGTTGATATTAGGAAGTATCATATTTGGAAGTCATGTTGTCATTTATAAACTTTTTACTTAATTTTCTATATCAATGAAATATGCTAAAGACTCCATCTAATGTGTCAAAATAAATTATGTACCCTTTAGATAGGATTCCACTGAGACAGCACTTGTGCCGTTACTGTGATGAAAGTTGATTCAGCTTATGTTATAGCAGCTGTACTGATATGTCTTCCAGTAATGGAGATTTGCCCGTACCCAACTCATGTCATTTCTAAACTAGATTGGCAATCAACATTGATCATTGCTCAGGTGTGATCAGACAGAGGAAGGAGCAGTTTAAGAGGCAAGCTGATTGGAAACACATTATGTGGTGCCTTACTGTTAAACAGAAGGAAAATTCCTTCCAACTGGTGCCGCTAATGCGCAGTGTAATCAGAAGCGGAGTTATCTCAGCGTTTCTCTTTGGATGTAGGAGACAGTTTTGAGACTCATCCAAAACTTGTAGGACGTGATAGGACACTCAAAGAAAAGGGGGTATCATTATTTGAATGAATAAATCTCGAGAAAGTCACTCAATACACAATGCAAGTATTTGGGTTGGAAGCTAAAGCCATTTTTTTCTTTTACCATCGTCAGGCATTGTGAAAGGACACCCAGACAGTCAAGTTTAAGGAATTGTGAAGTCAAATTTATATCATTAACACTGAACAGGAACAGCAACACATGATATCACTGTTTCTGCTCTTTAATCAAAAGAAAGAATTATCATAAGAGATCCATGTCATCATGTAGAGAATTTACAGTAAAGAGGATGTTACCATTTTGGTGACAATGCTTGCTCCTTTAACAGTCTACATAACTATTCATATTCTGTTTATCTGAAGTGAGGATAGTGCCAAAATTTGATACTTAACAAGTCCCACAATTCTCTTGCACCATAGTCTCCAATACTTGAACTTGCTGATAAATCAGTACCATAAGCAATCAGTTGCATCTTGTTTTACAATATAACTCCTGTATATTGAGTTTTGTCAAATAGGAGACTGTGCCTTCTCCTTAAAATAGATATAAGTTGAAGGAGAAAATATGTATACAGGCTTTTATTTCCAATGTCATCAGCTGGATCTTCGGGCTCATTGGGCTGGATTCTCTGTTTCGGAGAATAAGTGCTGACGCCGGGACTGAATTGAGGGATGTGGCACAGTCTCTGTACTCCATGGCCGCAAGCATTGAGACCCTATTCGAGACGAGTGCGGGCCTCCAGGACTGGCAGCGCCTGGTGGCATGGGAGCCCCAGGAGCTCACTCTCACTCTGGCTGCAATCCATCCCAAGGAATAGCCCAGGGTATTATAACTGCTATCTACAGTATACTAACTAGTATTTCTAACAGACTGGGTGGGATTCTCTGTTGCCTAACGCTGATATCGTAATCGTCGATCGGACGATCGGGCGGAGAATGGGCTCCAACATCCAAATCGTGGCCAATACCAGTTTGACGCCAGTCAACCATGCTCCACCTCCTCCAAATTTGTAAAACAAATGCAACGATGTTGACGCATCATCGGCAGGCCCTTGCACGATGCTCTGCCCCCGATGGACCGAGTTCACGACCACGTGGGATATGTGTGATCTCAGCGGTCGGGAACCCGGCATGGCAACTGGAGACTGTGTCCAGCGTCGCCACAGTCGGCCAGGATCCGTGTCGCTGGCCGTGGGGGCTTCCGTGAAGGCTGGGGGGACTGGTGGAGGGTGGCCAGGTGATAGCCTGTTGGGTTGCAGATGGTGGGTCAATATGGACCACAGTCATGTAATTTTGAATTTCAAAACCTTTTACTACATTAGGAAAGTACAAATTGGGATCAGGAATAGGCCACTCAACCTTGCGAGCCCACTCTGCCATTTGATTAGATCATGGCTGATCTGATTCTAACCTGCCAAAATGGACAATTTCACATTTTAGCACATTTTATGTTACATTTGCCAGATCTTTGCTCATTCACCAACCTTATGTCCTCTTCACAACTTACTTTCCTACCTATCTTTGTGCCATCAGTAAATTTAGCAATCTATTCATCCAAATCATTTCTATAAATTGCAAAGCATTGTGACGTCAGCACTGATCCCTATGGCACACCACTTGTCATATCCTGCCAACCAGAAAAAGACGCATTTATGCCTACACCCTGCTTTCTGTTAGCCATCCAATCTTCTATCCGTGCCAATATGTTATCCCTTAAACCATGGGCTTTAGGGCAGTACGGTGGCGCAGTGGGTTAGCCCTGTTGCCTCACGGCGCCGAGGTCCCAGGTTCGATCTCGGCTCTGGGTCACTGTTCGTGTGGAGTTTGCACATTCTCCACGTGTTTGCGTGGGTTTCGCCCCCACAACCCAAAGGTGTGCAGGGTAGGTCAATTGGCCACTCTAAATTGCCCCTTAATTGGAAAGAATGAATTGGGTAATCTAATTTAAAAAAATAATAAAACCATGAGCTTTAATTTTTTGCAATAACCTTTGTTGTGGCACCTTACCAAATGCTTCTGAAAAGCTGAGTGCAGTACATCCACCGGCTTCCCTTTATCCGCACAACGTGTTACTTCTTCAAAGAACTCCAATAAATTGGTTCAACGTGATTTTCCTTTCACAAAACCATTTTGACTCTCAGATTACCTTGAATTTATCGAAGTGCCCTATTATAGCGGCTTTAATTATAGAGTTTCTATCATTTTTCCCACGACGTATGTTAAGCTAACCGGCCTATAATTCCTCCCTTTTTGCCTCCCTCCCCTTTTGAATTAACAGTTACATTAGCTATTTTTCAATCTCATGGAAATTCCACAAACCTAGTGAATTTTGGAAAATTAAAACCAACGCATCAACTATCTGACCAGCCACTTCGTTTACGAACAAGGAGGAAATGCATCAGGACCAAGGGATTTCTCAACCTGCAGTCCAAGTACTTGCCAAGTACCACTTACCTAATGATTGCAATTTTACTTGAGTTTCTCCCTCCCTTCCAATTCCTGATTTACGGCTATTTCTAGAATCTTACTTAACTCCTCCATCTTGAGTACCGACGAAAAACACCTATTCGATTCACCTGCCATCTCCTTTTTTTCCTTATTAACTCCCCAAATTCACCTTGATCATGATCACTTGCAGAAAATAATTTTGCATCCTGGGGCGAAATTCTCCGGAAACGGCGCGATGTCCGCCGACTGGCACCCAAAACGGCGCCAATCAGACGGGCATCTCGCCGCCCCAAAGGTGCGGAATGCTCCGCGTCTTTGGGGGCCGAGCCCGAACATTGAGGGGCTAGGCCGACGCCGGAGGGATTTCCGCCCCTCCAGCTGGCGGAAACGGCCTTTGTTGCCCCGCCAGCTGGCGCGGAAATGACATCTCGGGCGGCGCATGCGCGGGAGCGTCAGCGGCCCCTGACAGTTTCCCATGCCTGCGCAGTGGAGGGAGTCTCTTCCACCTCCGCCATGGTGGAGACCGTGGCGGAAGCGGAAGGGAAAGAGTGCCCCCACGTCACAGGCCCGCCCGCGGATCGGTGGGCCCCGATCGCGGGCCAGGCCACCGTGGGGGCACCCCCCGGGGTCAGATCGCCCCGCGCCCCCCCCAGGACCCCGCCCACGCCGCCTTGTCCCGCCGGTAAGGTAGGTGATTTAATTTACGCCGGCGGGACAGGCAATTTATCGGCGGGACTGCGGCCCATTCCCGCCCCCGCCGAATATCCGGTGCCAGAGACTTCGGCAACCGGCGGGGGCGGGATTCACGCCAGCCCCCGGCGATCCTCCAACCCGGCGGGGGGGGGGTCGGAGAATGTCGCCCCTGACCACACTCAGCTGCTGTACTCAGCTTTCTGGAACCTTGGGCGGGATTCTCCGACCCCCCTGCCGGGTCGGAGAATTGCCGGGGGGCAGGGTGAATCCCGCCCCCGCTGGCTGCTGAATTCTCCGACGCCGGGGATTTGGCGGGGATGGGAATCGCTCCGCGCCAGTCGGCGACCGCTGGCCGCGGCCCCCCCCGGCGATTCTCCAGCCCGCGATGGGCCAAGTGGCCGCCCGTTTTCGGCCAGTCCCGCCGACGTATGTTACACCAGGTATTTGCCAGCGGGACTTGGCTGTGCGGGCGGCCCCTGGGGTCCTCGGGGGCCACGGCTGGATTTGGTCCCGGGAGGTGCCCCCACGGTGGCCTGGCTCGCGATTGGGGCCCACCGATCCGCGGGGGGGCCTGTGCCGTGGGGGCACTCTATTCTTCCGTGTCGGCCACTGTGGTCCTCCGCAATGGCCGACGCGGAGGTGAATCCTGTCATGATATACACCAGTATATCATGGTGCAGACACACACACTGATGGACACACAGCAAGACCAATCAACATACACAACACCATAGCAATCACCAGTTAGAGCACACTCACTATAAAGACAGGGGGCATCAGAGTTCCCGCTCATTCGGGATGCAGCCTCCTACAAGGACAGAGCTTACAGCTCAGGTCCTCACCATGTGCTGAGTGCATAGACTGGTTCGGACAGGCATAGGTCTTTAGTTTAATCTAACATCGTGTTAACCCACAGTGAAAGTATATTCAACAGTTTCTAACTTAATAAAATAGTGTTGCATTATTTTAAGTGTTGGTGGCCTGTATGTGTTCCATGGATCCAGAGCACCCAACACATCATGATACCAGGAGTTGAGGGATATTAGAACTTCTTAGACCTACCTGCAAGTGATCTGCCTTCCACCAGCATACATCCATCCTGCAAAATGGACAGCGTCCGCCCACCGCCGCCGCTCCGCATCACCGATAACCAGGGGGCCAACTGGAAGATATTCAAACAACGCTTCCAGCTCTACCTGGAAGCCGCAGACCGGGAAGCTGCCTCAGACACCAGGAAGATCGCTCTCTTCCTATCCACGGCCGGGGAACATGCCATCCACATTTTCAATTCTCTCACCTTTGCTGATGATGAAGATAAATCAAAATTCAAGACGGTCCTCCTCAAGTTTGACACACACTGCAACATAGAGGTGAATGAAAGTTTCGAGCGCCACGTATTCCAACAGTGTTTACAGGGTAAGGATGAACCTTTCCAGTCCTTTCTCACCCACCTCCGCACCCTTGCGCAGTCCTGTAATTACGGGCAAACCTCCGGCACCATGATACGCGACCAGATCGTTTTCGGTGTTCAGTCGGACCCCATATGCCAGCAGCTCCTCAAGTTACAGCTGCTCACCCTAACAACCACCATCGAGACCTGCGTGCTGCATGAACACGTCACTATTCGGTATTCCCACATCCAAGCGGCTGAAACGGCGCGGCAAGGTCCCCATGAGGCAGAATGGGTTCAAGCAATCGAGCAACTCCAGGGCCTCAGCCTGGATGATGGTGGCCATTTCGCGCGCTTTTCGCGGACTCCCGCGCTTGTGCACACCGAACGAGGGGACGGCGACGTCAACGAACGTACTGCGCAGGCACGCACCACGTATGGCCGCACCGCGCATGCGCGGTGGCGCAGCAAACGTACTGATGCTACAACGTGCGGCAAATGTGGCTCCGCCCACTTAAAGCGGCAATGCCCTGCCAAATCCCGACAATGCCTGAGATGTGGCAAACTTGGACACTATGCTACTTTATGCAGATCAGCTCGGCTTGCCAATTCATATCGCTCCGGCCAGGCTCACAGGAATGTCCGGGCCATTCAACCCACAGTCACCGAGTCCGATGCGGACCTACTACCCGATATTGACACCGAGGACCCGAAGACACCTTTTCGAATCGGTATCGTTACAAAAAACAGGGTGTCCCCGAAGCAAAGAATCCAGACGATGAGTGGTGTGCCACCCTAACGGTCAACCGGTCCCAAATACGATTCCACCTGGACACTGGTGCCTCCGCCAATCTCATTGCGCGGTCTGACCTCCAAAGCCTTCGTGTCAAACCAGCCATCCTCCCATCAGCCTGCCAGCTATTAGAATATAATGGCAATACCATTGCTGCCAGCAGCTCATGTCAGCTCGAAGTGATGCACAAGTCACGCAAAGCCATCCTTCCCTTTGAAATCATGGGCTCCTCGAAAGCCTCCCTGCTTGGCGCGCAGGCATGCAAGCGGTTGAACCTAGTTCAGAGAGTTCACTCTCTCTCTCCTGCTGACGCGTCTGCCTTTCAGGACGACTTCAGGGCGCAGCTCGACGCCATTATCAACCAGTATCACAAAGTCTTTGAGGGCATGGGCACGCTCCCGTACACCTACAAGATTTTATTAAAACCGAATGCCACGCCTGTGGTGCACGCACCTCGCAGGGTCCCAACACCCCTTAAGGACCGCCTCAAGCAGCAGCTGCAGGACCTCCAGAACGAAGGAGTGATTTCCAAAGTCATGGAACCGACCGACTGGGTCAGTTCCATGGTATGTGTCAAAAAGCCTTCCGGCGAATTGAGAATTTGCATTGATCCCAAGGATCTAAATCGCAATATCATGAGGGAGCATTATCCAATTCCCAAGCGCGAAGAGCTCACATGTGAGATGGCTCGCGCCAAGCTCTTCACCAAACTCGACGCCTCAAAAGGATTTAGGAAAATCCAGCTCGATAAATCCAGCAGGAAAGTTTGCACATTAATACCCCCTTTGGTAGATATTGTTACAACAGGATGCCGTTTGGGATCATATCTGCATCAGAAGTGTTCCATAGAATTATGGAACAAATGATGGAAGGCATTGGAGGTATTCGCGTCTATGTCGATGACATAATGATTTGGTCCACCACCGCGCAGGAGCATGTTAGTCACCTCCAGTGCGTATTCAGACGTATACATGAGCATTGGCCTCAGCCTCAACAGGGCCAAATGCTCTTTTGGTCAGATGGAACTCAAGTTCCTCGGGGGCCACATCTCCCAATTGGGTGTGCAGCCGGATGCGGACAAGGTAGCTGCCGTCACAGCTATGAAAACACCAGAGGACAAGAAGGCGGTCCTCCGATTTCTGGGCATGGTCAATTTTTTAGGGAAATCTATCCCTAACCTCGCCTCTCATACCACGGCTCTCAGGAACCTGGTCAGGAAGGTGACAGACTTCCAATGGCTCCCTGCCCACGAGCGCGAATGGAGAGAACTCAAGGCAAAACTGACCACGGCCCCGGTCTTAGCTTTCTTTGATCCAGCAAAGGAGACCAAAATTTTGACCGATGCCAGTCAATCCGGCATTGGGGCAGTGCTCCTTCAATGTGATGAGGCCTCATCATGGGCCCCCGTTGCATATGCGATGTGCGATGACCCCCACGGAGCAGCGCTATGCGCGGATAGAAAAGGAGTGCCTGGGCCTTCTGACCGGTGTTGTTAAGTTTCACGATTATTTCTACGGACTTCCTCAATTCACCGTCGAGACCGACCATCGCCCCCTGGTCAATATAGTACAGAAAGACTTGAACGATATGACGCCTCGCCTCCAGCGTATTCTTCTCAAGCTCCGGCGATTGGAATTCCAGCTGGTATACACCCCAGGCAAAGACCTCATCATTGCTGACGCTCTCTCCAGGGCAGTCAACACTCCATGTGACCCAGCGGGATTTGTCTGCCAGGTTGACGCCCATGTGGCATTCGCGGCCTCCAATCTACCTGCCGCGGATGAACGCCTCGTCCAAAATCGCCGCGAGACGGCGGCTGAACCCTTGTTACAGCGTGTCATGCGCCACCTAACGGACGGGTGGCTCAAGGGCCAATGCCCTCAGTTCTATAATATCAGAGATGATCTGGCGGTAGTAGACGGGGTTCTTCTAAAACTGGACCGCATTGTCATCCCGCATAGCATGCGCCAACTTGTCCTGGAACAAATACACGAGGGCCACCTTGGCGTGGAAAAGTGCCGCCGACGGGCCCGAGAGGCAGTGTACTGGCCCGGCATTAATGAGGACATAGCCAACACAGTGCTCAACGTGTCAGCGCTTCCAGCCGGCCCAACCACGTGAGACCCTGCAGCCCCATGAGTTGATCACGTCACCATGGACCAAGGTGGGCATTGACCTATTCCACGCGCTGGGTAGAGACTATGTCCTGATCGTGGACTACTTTTCGAATTACCCGGAGGTGATACGGTTGCACGACATCACCTCGTCTGCCGTCATTCGTGCATGTAAAGAAACATTTGCTCGACACTGCATCCCGCTCACGGTTATGTCAGACAATGGCCCCTGCTTCGCCAGCCAAGAATGGTTCAACTTTGCCAGGCGGTTCAATTTTGCCCATGTGACATCCAGTCACCTGTACCCCCAATCCAACGGCAAAGTGGAGAAGGGAGTACATATAGTCAAACGGCTCCTATGCAAGTTTGCCGATGCTGGGTCCGATTTCCACCTTGCCTTGCTGGCCTATCGCTCTGCCCCGCTGTCCACTGGCCTGTCGCCAGCCCAGTTACTCATGGGTCGTACCCTGAGGACGTCGGTGCCGTCCATCCATGCCCCAGACCGCGACCACGTTCCGGTCCTTCGCCGGATGCAGCTGTCTCATGCACAGCACAAGGCGGCTCATGACTCCAATGCAGCTGATCTCCCTGCTCTGGCTCCAGATGACAACGTCTGCATACATCTTCTGGATGGGGGCTGCTTTGTGACCGCTGTTGTCCTTCGGCAGGTGGCCCCCTGCTCGTTCCTGGTTCATCAACCGGATGGCTCTATTCTGCGCCACAATCGATGCGCCCTTCGTCTCGTTCCATGCTCACCACGTGATCCTCCACTGTCGGTTTGCCCTCCTTCTGACTCCGCCACGGTCTATGCAGAGCTCCCTGTCACTCTGCCTCCCCCTGACTCTGACGCAGTCCAGCCCGCTCCTGAACTGGCGGCTCTCGACCCACCCTTGAGGTGGCCAACCAGAATTCGTCACCCACCTTAGAGACTTAATTTATGAACTTTGCGGACTTATAGACTCTCTGAATTGTTTAGTTGCTTTGTTTGATCATTTCCCTGGTTTGTATATAGTGTTGATCTCGTTATCATTGTTGCGTACTGCATCTCTGCACCAGGCACCTTCCCATGCAAATAGCTTAGTTCTCATGTATGTAGTCCTGTGAAGATGTCTTCGCACCCCACACGTAGTTAGGAACATTCTCACCATACATTATTTATTGCCACACACATACATTCTTTTATAAAAGGGGGGATGTCATGATATTCACCAGTACATCATGGTGCAGATACACACACACTGATGGACACAGCAAGACCAATCAACACACACAACGCCGCAGCCAATCACCAGTTAGAGCACACTCACTATAAAGACAGAGGGCATCAGAGTTCCTGCTGATTCGGGATGCAGCCTCCTACAAAGACAGAGCTTACAGCACAGTTCCTCACCATGTGCTGATTGCATAAACTGGTTCGGACAGGCATAGGTCTTTAGTTTAATCTAATATCGTGTTAACCCACAGTGAAAGTATGTTCAACAGTTTCTGACTTAATATAGTGTTGCACTATTTTAAGTGTTGGTGGCCTGTAAGTGTTCCATGGATCCAGAACACCCAATACATCAAACCCCCCCCTGCGCATGCACTGGGATGACGCCAGCACATGCTGGCGCTCCTACGCATGCGCCACCCAGTGCCAGCCGGCGGAGGCCCTTCGGCGACGGTTGGCGTGGCGCCAAGCCCCTTCCCCGCTGGCACCCGCGGCACAAACCACTCCGGCGCCAGCCTAGCCCCTGAAGGTGCGAAGGATTCCGCACCCTTGGGGCAGCCCAACGCCAGAGTGATTCACGCTACTCCTTCGCGCCGGAGTTGCCCGCCCTGCCGATTCCCGCAGAATCCCTTGTGCGTGCACCGGTGAGATTTCTGATCTGAACTGCTGATCTTTCTGTGTGTGAATGCGATTCTCCATTATGTACTGCAATGGAAAGCTATTTTCAATGAGTTGCCATTCTCACGTTGGAGGTCCTTAATTATTGTACAGAACGTGAGAGAGAAAGACTTGAATTAACGGTGCAGCTTCTGCAGAGAAATGTGAGGAATGACAATAATCAAAAATTATATACAATAGATAGCAAGCTGGAGACCGCCGGTCAGCTCCACCTGAGAGTATAAAATAGTTTTTTGTGTCAGTTGAAAATTTTTCATGGCAACAGTAGTTTATATTATCATAAGAGAATTGGATAGAATGTAGAGAACATAACCACGATGCCCTACAGGTCCACGTCGATATTTACACTCCACATCAGATTCTTCCTACCACTCTTCATCTAACGCTACCTAAAAATAGTAACCCTTTTTTGGCAATTGGCTCAGTTATTTTTGGTTTATAATTATTTTGAGCAAAAAGGAACAGATGGATGCGATTGCATTTATGTGATAATTGTCTTTCTGATGCTTAAGTAATGGGTAAACACTTCTGATCAAAATGCTCACTGGCTGTATTAAAATAGCAATCAGAGAAAAGTCATAAGAACATGCTTCGTGTTATTCTGCTGTTATCATTAAGGCATTTTTGGCCTTTTATTCGATGATAAAAGCAGAAAATGTTTAAAGTGCAAAGTGGGTTGATCTACCTTTAAAGATGGAAAAGACAGGTTAATGTTATCTGTGACCCTTTATTAGACCCATGCTCTAAGTCAGGCATCAATGAAATTGACTCCGCCTTATCCCTTCCGATGCACTTAAAAGTAACAATTGTTTATTTCAAATCGCTAAATCACCATACACTTGATTCTGCTGACTTCTGAACTGTCACCGTTTCCATGACCAGACCAGTTACAGTAATGAGGCAATTTTGATTTGTGGGCATATATTGTGCTGCAGGGTGAAATGATTGCAACAACAATTTTAAAAGCATTCAATGTGCAGATCGGAAAGTGCTAGGAAATTGTATTAAATGACCAGACGTCAAAAGTACTGCATTGGCTGTAAATCATTTCCAGGTGTCCTGTGGTCACACAAAGCTCCATATAAATTTTCTGATTGTTTTTTCTGATTGGCAGCCATGACTCAGCTGATACCTCCTTTAGTCTGCTCCTCAGATCGATGTGAGTGAACCCATGGCACTATTTTGAGGAAGAGTTGGGGTGTCAACTCTGATGTTCTGGCCAATAAATTGGCTGATGCATTTTCTACATCACAACACTGACTACCCTTCATATACACTTCACGATCTGTGAATCATTTTGGAACGCCCTGGAATCAGGAAATATGCTATTAAAGTGCAAGCCCTTTTACAATTATTCTTATGTTCATGTTTCAAGTATCTGTATGCCTTCCAAAATAATGAATATTTGCAGCTTTAAAAATAGGATTGTAATCAGCTTCAAGATGCAAAAATAAAGTTTCCTAATTTTCATGGATATATATCCCTAGGCTTGTTAAAAAATATATATTACTTTTCCATAACTCACTAATTCACTTCATACTTTTTGATTGGGATGGGGGGGTTGGTGTTGGGCGGTCACAGTATGCGGGGGAGTTGGGTTGTCAGGGAGATGGTCGGTGGGTGGTCAGATAATCAGGGTTGGTCAAAGTGTCAGCTGGGTGTGGGCAGGTGGTCGATGGAATGTTAAGTGATTGGGAAGTGGTGGAGTAGTCAGGGAGTGGCGAGGGGGTGGCCAGGGGTAAGTCAGGGGCTGGCATTGAGCATGGTCTGAGGTGTGCGGGGGTGAACATTCTGTGGCTCCTGGAGTGCTTTGACACGCCAGCTGATTTACTTAAGTGTTTTGCTTTTTTTTGCTGTGAAAATCTCCAAGCAAATCCAGGATAATTATAAGGCATACAGACGGAGTCTGCTTCAACCTGGCCAAGAATGGAACAATCCAGTTCTGCTAAAATCGGCAATCGGAAGTTTAAACTTTCCATGTAAGCACTGGGGATGTGCTTACATCAGGTCTTCTGAATGGTCCTGCACATATCTTTCAGGGTAACCCAAGTCTCCAACTATTTAGAGACCAGAGGACCTTGGCAGTCATCTTCCGTTGTATTTTCAAGCTGATATTCAGGGCTGTTTCGCTCTTTTGGGCTCAGCTTCTCCTTGTTTTCTATGTTAGATTGTGTGGAAGCACATTACAAGATTGCTGTCATTCTGTACCTGAATGATCTTCAAAACTCATGATAAATGACAGCACATAACAATTCTAATCTCGTGTTAACCCCATCTTGCTACATCAACAGGCACACAGGCACAGGTTTTAATTTGCCTGAGCAGTCCGGCTTCATCTTTAATACCATGTAACACCCTGAGGCTTACTTTCTGTCCATGAGTAGATTAGCAGCAGAGTGAGCAATAGCTTGCAAAGCTGCTTTTACATTGCAATAAGCCGACGCGAGTGCTGTCAGCCGCCTGATGCACTTCATCGCATTCAATAAGACTGGACATATTTGTACTAGTCTCTCACTGCTGGGCTCACTAAAACCCAGCGTAGTTAGTTTAACATTACAGCGATCTCTGTGCTGTGAGCTCTATTCATTGTGAACATGTACAGTGAGCATGGATCCTGTGCCATATAAAAGCAACCTTAAGTGACTTGCCAATGATCAGTGCAATAGAATCATTGAACCATCTGATAACCACATAGAATAAGACCATTTGGCCCACAGTGCCACTGCTGACTCTCTGTAAGAGCAATCAGCTAGTCTCACTCACTTATCTTTTCCCCATAGCTCTGCATTTGTTTTTCATTGAAATAATTTTCAAATATCCTTTTGAAACCAATGATTGAATCGCCACACTCTCAGGCAATGCATTCCAGATTCTAACAACACACTGCAGTAAAAAAAGGTTTTTATTAATGTTGCCATTGGTCTTTGCCATTCAACTTAAATTGTGTCCTCCAGTTTTCAACCAATTGGTCAAGGGAACACTTCCTTGCTATCTACTTTGTCTCGACCCCTTCCGATTTTGAACACCTCTACCAAATCGCTTATCAGCTTCCATCGCTCTGAGGCGAACAGCTCCACCATTTCCATGTAACTGTTGTCTTCATCGCTGGCATTATTCCTGCAAACTTTTTTTGCATCTGCACCAATGTCTGCACCCCCTTCCTCAAGTGTGGTGCCCAGAACTGGACACAACACTCCAGAAGATACCGAACAGTGTTTCATAAAGACATAACTTCTTTCCTTGTGTACTCTATTTAAAAAAAACCATTGGCCTTGTTCGTCAGTTTCTCAAGTTGCCCTGCCAACTTTAATTATTGTGCAGACTTAATCTCAGGTACCTTTGCCATGGCTCCCCCTTTAGAATTGCTCACTTCAGTTTATTTTACTTTTTCGCATTCCTCTTCACAAATTATATCACTTTACACTTCTTTTCACAAAATGTCATCTGCCGCCTGTCCATCCATTCCACCAGAAAGTCTTTGCCCTTTTGAAGTCTATGTCCATCCTCCTCACCGTGCTCAATACTTGCAAATTTTGTGTCATCCAGATAATTTGAATTTGTGCCTAACACACAAATCTCCGTGATTAATGTAGATCAAGAGATGCTATGGTCATTATACCTATCCCTGTAGAACCCCACGGTATGCCTTCCTCCAGTCCAAAAGCCGTTCACTATTACTTTCTGTTTCCTATCACTCTTGCATCCATGCTGCCACTATCCCTCTTCTTCCATGGGCTTTAACATTGCTGATTAGACTGTGATGTGATTTTTCATGATATTCTTTCACCTAGTTGTTTCTTCATGTACACAGGCTTACATCATGTTGGCTACTTTCGGGGAATGTCTGGAGATCATGGGCGGGATTCTCCGCTACATGGCGGGGCGGGGGGTCCCGACGGGATAGACTGGCGTGATCCACTCCGCCGTCGGACCACCCCAAAGGTGTGGATCCACACCTTTAGGCTCCAAGCCCTCACCTTTAGGGGCTAGGCCTGCGCCGGAGTGGTTGCCGTCCCGCCGGCTGGCGTGGAAGGACTTTGGCGCCACGCCAGCCAGGGCCGAAGGAACTCCGCCGGCCGGCGGAAGTCCATGGGAGCATCAGCGGCTGCTGACGTCATCCCCGCGCATGCGCGGGGGGGGGGGGGTCACCTACGCGTCGGCCATCATGGAGACCTACACGCCGCGCGTAGTAAAAGAGTGCCCCCACGGCACAAGTCCGCCCGCGGATCGGTGGGCCCAGATCGCGGGCCAGGCCACCGTGGAGGCACCTCCCGGGGCCAGAACGCTCCCCACCCCCCACCACCAGGACCCCGGAGCCCGCTCGCACCGCCTGGTCCCACCGATAAGGGAGGTGGTTTAATTCACGCCGGCGAGACCGGCATTACAGCAGCGGGACTTCGGCCCGGGGGGGCCCGCCGACCGGCGTGGCGCCATTCCTGCCCTTGCCGAATCTCCGGTGCCGGAGAAGTTGGCAGCCGCGGTGGCGGGATTCATGCCGCCCCCCGGCGATTCTCCGACCCGGCGGGGTTCGGAGAATCCCGCCCCATGTGTGGAATTCTCCCATTTTGAGTGTAAGTGTCATGGCGGGTACAGGAATGTAGAATGTTTCCCGCTATGGCGGCTGGCGGTAAATGCACCAAATGTTTCACTTCCGGCAAGGGCTGTGATGCTCGATCAATAACTCCAGAAGTGAGATTGGAGACAATTGAAGGCTTTATTACACTAGATGTTTCCCCCAGCAGTGCAGGTACAGAAGGCAGCTGCTGGGGCGACACGGGCTCTTATACTCCGCCTTACTGGGCGGAACCAACAGGCAGGCTTAACCAATTAAAACAGTCCCTACTACACCAATGGCCTTACAGCATTACAGGGTACCGACTACCACATTCATCCCCTGTTAAAAGAGGGGGTGAGGTGCTGGAGGAGAAGGATGAACAGCAGGCCTCATCCGATGAGGAGGATGCAGGGAGCGGTGAGGATGGGCAGGAAATGGAGCCCAGGCAGGCATGAAGGCCGCATGGCGTGTGTGCCTGGGCCAACGCGCACGGGACACTGTGATCGCCCTCAGGTTCACCAACTGTGGTGGGGGTGGGGGGGGGGTGGGGGGGGGGGGAAAGAGAGAAACTGGCCAGGGACACAGACACCCCCCCCCCCCCCGCCCCCCGCCCATGCCTGCAATCCCCTGTGATACATACCTGTTGCACTACAGGGCGCAGACCCTGGGTTCACAGTAATACTGGGTCTGGTCCATGGTTTGGAGGATGATGACAACCCGTTCTGCGGTGAGCTCTGGTGCTCAGCATCGTTTGACAATGTCTGACTCCTGCCCATGGTAGCACTTTCCACCATCCACTATCCACCTTGGTGATCCCTGCAAGCAAGCTGGCCATTCCATCACACGGTGCCATCGGATCCCTGGGGTAACAGCAGTGGGGACAGTGGGGGGGGGGGAGAGGGAGGAGCCCAGGCCTCCCACAACATCTGCCCATTCTTGGTATGGTCTACACACGCATGTCTGTTCTATCTCGAATGGTAGCTGTTTTTCACACATTGTCCTGCAGTCCCTTGCTTGGTTGCCATCTGGATTGCTTTCCATACTGTATAGTGTGTCAAGTGTGACTGCAAGTCCAAACACTTTCTTGTCGTTGAATTGCAATGTGTTGCTTAGCTGTCCTTTGATTTCAGTCGTACCTTTGTGTAAATTCTGTTGTTCCATGCTCTAGATCAGTTCCTTTAGGCTGATCTGATGTATCGCTGAGCTTTGTGATATCAGTTACTTTTGGATGATAGGATGTATCTTTGAGCTCTTGGTGCTTCTCATCTGGAGTCAACTTCTCCAAGATGTCATTTTTCTGTAGGCTGTTCACAATTGATGTCCTCTCAATTGATCTGATCACCGTTGCATTCTGATCGTCAGCCTTTGTACAGTCTAGCTGAGACCTGTCAGTCACTTCGATGTCCTGCACAGCTTGTATACTACTTGTGATCACGTTGTCACTAGTCACAAATAAAGTGGATAAGCTGTTATAGTCTCCTTTGGTTGCTCATCATCTGTTTCTTCACTGTTGTCATTACTGGCAAATACAGTGGATAGACCTTCATAGTCTTCTTCTGGCTCAGCAAATAAACTTGATAGACCTTCACAGTCTCATTCTTCTGGTTGCTCTGCTATCCGATGTCGCAACAATATGCCATTCCATCAATGTATTGGATTCATCTACCTTTAGTAGAGTGCTATTCAGTTTTTCAATCATGTTGTACACACAATGACCATTTAACCCGAATATTTCTGCCATTTCTAAGTAATATTCTTCAGTGTAGGATTTATCCTCTGTATTCTTATATTAGTTAAAGTTGTCTGCTTCTTTCATGCTGCAAACTGATAGTTCAATGCTGCTCCAAAAGTCTTCTTCAGCTGTTTGTTGAAATTCAATCAATGTTCTGCCGTGCAGGGCAAAATAATACTGTTTGTTGCCTTTTAAACATGTTTTCCGATTGCCGGGCTTTTTTTGCTTAAGTGGGAGTGGCCACAATGTCTGCACGTCATCACATCAATGACATCATGCGCAAACTTCCAGTGCGCATATGCAAATCGGTCGTCGTCTGGACTTGTGTGCATGCGCAAAGCGCTCGTCTTCTGGATCCCGTCTTTTCTCCCATTGCGCATGTGTGAACTGTCCGTCTTCCGAAGCGCACTTTATTTTCCAAGTGCGCTTGCGCAAACTGGCCTTCTTTTACAGCGTGCTGAATTTCTAGTATTGCCACAGCTTCAACGGAGTCAAAAACTTTCAAGCCAGTTTGTCGATTCAACATTTTGGAACATTTATTTTTTGTTGCTTGACTCGCACAGGATATTTCAATAGAATCCGCCAGCGTTACTGTTTGTTCCTTTTGCAGTTGTTTACTCAGCTTTTCATTTCTTTTAAACTCCCAATGGCTATCAAATTTTTCAATGACCACTTTAAACTTATTTTTTTCGACTTCATTCTCAAAGTGGAATGAGTTATACAATTCTATAGCCTGTGGTCCAGCCAAATTGAGTAACAGTGCAACCTTGCGCTTCTCACTGACTGCTTGGAGGTTTAAGGCTGAGAGGTACAGTTCAAACTCTTGTTTGAAAATTTTCCAGTTCACATCTACATTACCTGATGTCCTGAATGCCTTTGGGAGTCTGCAGATCCTCCATGAAATTTCGGCTGGGTATTTCTTTTTGTGATGCTGCTGATTGTTGCTACTGGAGTCTGATTGTTGCTACTGGGGTCTGGTTGAGATTTTATCTCGCAAGTTTTTTTTTTCTTCGAACGGAAATTCTTTCTTTCTCCCTAAACCTGACTACTCGACTTCAGGAACCAGTCCTGGTATTCTCTACTTTGCTTTACCTGGATGGATTAGATATGTGGTGTTGAATAAAGAACACCAAACTTTGTTAATGAACAAAACTAATTTATTAACACTACTAACTAAGATTCGTACCCATTCCGAAAGTACAAGTACAATTAAATTATGCTATCTCTAACTACAGAACTCTCAAGCACACACCTGCTCCTATGCATCACCATCCTCTAATGCCTTCTAACCCCCACAAGGCTTAGCATCAGTGCCTTATATACTTGTAACTGCAGCTCCCTCTAGTGGCTACTCTAGACATATAATTAACCCTTGCAGTTCTTACAGTTATGATAATACCACAGCCAGCACCCATACTGCCCAACATGGCCAGATGCCCTGCACACACAGGTCACAGGACCCCCTGTGCAGTCGGCGCCCATGTGTCTCACACTGTGCAATACCTGTTCCCCTCAGGAGAAGGAAGCCTACAGGGACCATAGTGAATGGGGGAAGACTGACGCAGAGCTCAGGGCGATGGACCTGGTCGGTGGGGTTTGAGAGCAGGCAGCCGCAGAGGTGGAAGTTGACATCAGATTTCAAATTGAGTGCCCAACACATTGTGGTTTACCTATGACATGTATGTCACCCCTTCCCCCCACACCATGCCTACCCGTGACCTAAACATGCATCTTTTGTTTTGGCTTGCAGGGTCACCTGGTGATGAGCCGAGTCTATTTGGGGTCCCTCACCTCCAGCCTCAACCCCGCAACATTCCGGAGCACATGCCGGGGACAACACCGACGTCTCATCACTACTGTCACCGGCATCCTCCACCATCACAGAAACACTCACCTAGGTTGGGCGTGTTAGTGAAGATATTCCTGGGGCACTAACTGGTGCACACTTCATACATGCAGTGGCACATTAGGTGGAGGTAGGAACCCCGAGGGGGCGGACGCTTGGAGGGTGGCCTGACCGCAGGGACTAGCTGCCGTCCTGATTACATAGAATTTACAGTGCAGAAGGAGGCCATTCGGCCCATCGAGTCTGCACCGGCTCTTGGAAAGAGCACCCGACCAAAGTCCACACCTCCACCCTATCCCCATAACCCAGTAACCCCACCCAGCACTAAGGGCAATTTTGGACACTAAAGGCAATTTAGCTTGGCCAAGCCACCTAACCTGCAGATCTTTGGACGTGGGAGGAAACCGGAGCACCCGGAGGAAACCCACGCAGACACGGGGAGAACGTGCAGACTCCGCACAGACAGTGACCCAGCGGGGAATCGAACCTGGGACCCTGGAGCTGTGAAGCAATTGTGCTAACCACCATGCTACTGTGCTGCCCTTAGTGCACGGTAGTGCCCTTAGTAACTGATGGGTCTCAGCCTTCTGGAAAGGGCGGTCCCATCAATATGAGAGATGTGGGGACTACATGAGGGGGTGTAAGCAACCAACAGTGCATGCAGGTGCACTTGGAGGTGTTCAACCTCCTGCAGGACAGGATGAGGTGCCGACCATGCCTGCCACCCAGGCCAACACCGAACAGGTGGCTTCTGTGGTGGAGGCCTTGGGTGCGAATGTATCGGCCATGGGTCAAGATGTCAAAGGCCTGGGGCACTCTGTGCGGATGGTAGCTGAGGCACCGGAGGCATGGGCTGCACTGACCATGCCCATCCCATTGCTGGGTCGGCTGGGGTCTGGGGGTTCCTGGGGGGTGGCTTGCGGGTTGGTGGGGCTCCCATATGGTCGGTGGTGCTCTGGGCATCTACGGGCCCCAGTGGGCAGTCAGTGGGGTGCGCAGCCAGGTGGCTGCCTTGTAGTCGTCCACAGTGGCAATCCTTGCTGGGGCACTCCAACGCCGCACTCCAACCCCATTGTCCATTTCCTCGTCACCCCCTGCTACTCTGCCCAGTGCCTGTTGCCTGATTTTAAATACCAGAAGTGAACTTGCACCATTGTCACATCTGCCTGGCAGAGGCATAGCATTACGGGAGTCCGGGTCACGCCCGTTAATGAGATGTGAATGCATGCTACTGTACATTTTGTATGCCGACTCCGGCGCGCACCATGGACTGCATTCACACTACTATCAAGATACTAGAGCATGTGTTACATTTTCAGCTAACGTAAAATTCTCCGTCCGATCGTGTTTCGCGATTCCTCCGTTGACCGAATCCCGTCCCAGAGGTCGACCACTTGGAAGACTGGAAATCATAATTCAAACATTGGGGCAGCACGGTGGCGCAGTGGGTTAGCCCTGCTGCCTCATGGCACGGAAGTCCCAGGTTGAATCCCGGCTCTGGCTCACTGTCCATGTGGAGTTTGCACATTCTCGCCGTGTTTGCGTGGGTTTCGCCCCCACAACCCAAAGATGTGCAGGCTAGGTGGATTGGCCACGCTAAATTGCCCCTTTATTGGAAAAAATGAATTGGGTACTCTAAATGTATTTAAAAAATAATAATTCAAAGATTGAATTCACTATAATCTGCAAAAGCTCTGTCACCATCAAGGCATGAAGGAATAAAATATACAATATGTATAAAATCGTCAGCTGGGTGACTTTATTTAAGTCATTCTTTTGTGCTTTCCAAAATTGACAATTGCTGAGCTCGCAAGATGTCTCCAGCTGGTCCAATGCTGGGGTCCAGCCATTTCAAAGTTAATAAAAGCCAACACTTTAAATGTTTGGAATATAACCCCCCCCCCCCCCACCCCCTGTGCATAGCATAAACATTCCAACACAAAGGCCTGCAGACAATAAGCCTGCTCCAGTCAACTGCGAACAAAGGCAAATTCTCGCAGGTCTTAATCTCCCATAATAGTGCTATTAGTTTAAGCATTAACATTTCAAGCACAATGTGTGAACAAGAAAGGCTCATTCAGCAACCCAGAACCAGTGTTGCCTAGAACAAAGGAAATCTTGATTCCAATTAAACACCTCAAGACTCCACACATGTGGAACCAGATGTGTCGTGTGATGATGATGATGAACAACCCCCACCCCACACTCGCAACTCCCTCTTGCACAGTCATATTGGCCTGTGGAATTGAACTCAGGCAGTTACTGGTTGAACTTCAATATGAACAGAACTCCAGGCAACAGACTATGCTGGCTACCATCAAGCCTTCATCAAACCTCATCGCACAGACAGTCACCCAAGGCCAAAATTGAACTAAGGTCCCTGGCAATATGAGACAGCAGTGCTAACCATTTTGCCGCCATGCCGCACATTTGTTTATTAGATGCAAATGTAGAAATCATGTGACACGAATTTGTGAAATAATAATATAGGTTCTTTATTTCCAAGTAAGACTAATGTTAACTAATAGGCTACGTGTACATGTCTGATGTCTATCATCTGTTGCTGTAAAATGAGTTCAGAGCCATGGGACTAATATATTATATCCTGTCTCAGTGGTAGTGACTGACTGTAGTTTAAGATATGTTCCCTTAAAGGTACATGGATATCATTTCACAACATCAACTGGAGCTCCAAAATGGCACTACTAGTGTCAAATCAACATTGCCCAATGATTGACATTGTGATCTATCTGCCTTATCTATATTTCTGCTGAGCCTTCATTTCATGTGCACTAATGGGTACCAACTCTAGGCGAGCTGCAAGACTCACCCCCAAGTTTGTGTTTGTGTACCAATGTTATGCTCTAAGGGCACTCATGGCAGACAAAGCATAGGCACAAATGATCCCAATCTCTCAGTCAGTAAGCTTAGATAACGGTTAGGAGGGGTTACGGAGATAGGGGGCGGAATTCTCCGCAATCGGCGCGATGTCTGCCGACCGGCGCCAAAAACGGCGCGAATCAGTCCGGCATCGCGCCGCCCCAAAGGTGCGGAATCCTCCGCAACTTGAGCGGCCGAGCCCAAGGGGCTAGGCCCGCGCTGGACTGCTTTCCGCCCCGCCAGCTGGCGGGAAAGGCCTTTGGTGCCCCGCCAGCTGGCGCGGAAATGACTTTGCCGGGCAGCGCATGCGCGGGAGCGTCAGCGGCCGTTCACGGCATCCCCGCGCATGCGCAGTGGAGGGGGTCTCTTCCGCCTCCGCCATGGTGGAGACCGTGGCGAATGCGGAAGGAAAAGAGTGCTCCCACGGCACAGGCCCGCCCGCGGATTGGTGGGCCCCGATCGCGGGCCAGGCCACCGTAGGGGCACCCCCGGGGCCAGATCGCCCTGCGCCCCCCCCAGGACCCCGGAGCCCGCCCGTGAAGCCTTGTCCCGCCGGTAAGAGAGGTGGTTTAATCTACGCCGGTGGGACAGGCATTCCAGCAGCGGGACTTCGGCCCATCTGGGCCAGAGAATCGCCAGGGGGGGCCCCGCCAACCGGCGCGGTGCGATTCCCACCCCCGCCGAATATCCGGTGCCGGAGAATTCGGCAACCGGCGGGGGCGGGATCCGCCAGGTCGGAGAATCCCGCCCCTGGTGTTAGTGAGGGCTTAAGTGGGCCGGTGGAGACTGGATGGGCCGAAGGGTCTCCTTCTAAACTGTATGTTCTATGTTCATCAGCAAAAGTATACGTAAATAATTTGTATGTTGGTAACAGTCTTAATAAATCATTTTATACCTGTATGAATCACTGAATTATGGTAACATCTCTATTAATAAGGTAATTAATGAGATTTACAAGTGAAAACAAAATTTACTAAATGAACAATCCTGGCAGATTTATTGTACTTGTGAGCCAACTATATTCCCAAAGAGAAGTGATTGTTATAACGGTTATTAATATTGAACGAGCAAAGATGCTAACATCCATCAAAGACAGTAAACCATAATAAAATAGCTGTAACATGTAATCATAGAACTCAACCATCTGAGATGAAGAAATTAAAGTTGCGTACAATGTGACTTGCTAATTCCGGTTTAACGAATAAAGTCCCCCACAGCAGTAGCGATTACAAAGTCACACTATGCTCTCAATATCTCCCAAATACCTAACTGCAATGTTCCATATTGGGTTACTTGGCCCTATAATAATAATAATATTTATTGTCACAAGTAGGCATACATTAACACTGCAATGAAGTTACTGTGAAAAGCCCCTAGTCGCCACATTCTGGCGCCTGTTCGGGTACACACAGGGAGAATTCAGAATGTCCAAATTACCAAATAGCATGTCTTTCGGGACTTGCTGGAGGAAACTGGAGCAACTGGAGGAAACCCACGCAGACACGAGGAGAACGTGCAGACTCCGCACAGACAGTGACCGAAGCCGGGAATCAAACCTGGGACCCTGGCGCGCTATGAAGCCACAGTGCTAACCACTATGCTACCGTGCTGCCCACTTGCATTGTCATCAGAGATCAGTTTTCACCGATTCCCCGCTTTGCACCTCACAACACACAATCTTAAGTTTGAGAGGCCACTAGATTATAATTTAACGTAAGGCAGTAAATTCAGTTTTGCAGATCAGCCACCCATTATATACACTGTGCCTGATTTCCCCTTCTATTGTCTTCCGTGACATGCTACCACTGGCTTACGGGGCCGTGATGAAAGTTAAAATCTACCACATAAAATTTAAACCCCTATCCTGATTAATTTGCCTATATTTCAAGCTGTTGACGCTACCAGATCTTGCTCTCCTGATTCAGTATTGAATCATTAATAAGGCAACCATATGATTAACAACCCTCTGCAAGCCTTCAGGCCCACAAAAGTCAAACGGGATAAACAGGCAAATAATAAATAAGCACAGACACTATTGAGTTGCCTGCATTTTGAGGGCTGGGATTTTTAAGCCTCGAGGGCCCAATGTGGATCTAATGTTGCAGACTGGACATCCCTGACGTACAATTTATATGCTGTATGTTTTTCCTGACTTCTTGATGCTAGTGATCGATCAGGTTGGCTCGTCCTTTCTTCAGTATTTTTCAATTAATTTGCTTTGACACTCACAGGTCGCTTTAATATGGGTCGGGTGAGAGATTCTAACGTGCTTCTCACCTGGGCAGAATTGTCTTAAAATTTGCTAAGTGTCATTTTTGGCGCGAAAACTGGATGTCCCGTTGACGCCACCTGGACTTGAAAAAACATTTCTTCACGGGAATAACACCGCGCCTGCAGCGCACTATGCCTGAAAAGGCCAACTCGGGCTTGTCATTTCATTTCATTTTATTTTAGGAGCAGTTTAATCAAGGGGCCATTGTATTTAAACAGATTCACAGATCTTGCTCACAGTCCAGCCAAGAGAATGGCAGTAAGAAAGCCAGCTCCAAGGTTCAAGGAGAGTGCCCTGACACAGATGTTGGATGCTGTCGAGAAGAGGAGGGCAATCATTTACCCAGCAGGCAGGCAGGAGACCTTGGGAGTGTCCAATCCACCTGATTCACCTCTTCTTGAGACCGAGGCGCCTCCGGACCAGCAGACAGAACAAGATGGCACCACAACACCTGTGCCACCGGCAAGTAGGCCGGGGCCCTCCAGAGCCTGGTCCTTTCGAGGACACCCGCCAAGGGCCATTTCAGACAGCAGGACCAGGCCGACAGATGGCTTCCGCAACCTGGGGAGACGCGGGGTTAGCAGGGTTAAAAAGTTTTGGTCGCAACAGCATGGGCACGGATGATGTTGGGCACTTAGGGATGTAAAATAATGAATTTGTCTATATTTGAGCTCACTATGTATTACAACTCACTTTTGCTAACCAATTTTAGGCTGCCACATCGCCACTGATTGGTGGCAGCAATGGCACATTATGACATTAGGGATGCGTTCCGAGTTACAGCACTGCCTCCATCCCCTCTAGGCGACAATGTCATCTCAGTGCTTGTGTTTCCGTCACACTGACAGGAGACAGTAATGAAATTGAGAATCCTGTACCCAAATCCCCTCTGAGCCAGCATCAGGAGAGATGACTGACTGCGCATTATCCCTCTGAAATGCCTCAAGCCACAGGGAGTCTTCAAGCTGCTAGTAGCCAGACAGGAGTCAGACATTTGCAGTATCTCTGAGGAGCATCACAGCCCTTTCCTTACTCCAAGTTATTATCACCATTCTGCATTGAATGGACAGCCAGCAAGCGGAAAATCCCCATCATCAGCTCCCTGAGTTTTTCGCCATTGTTAGCCACCTGGACGCATAAGAGGGGCCATGCCCAGAGGAGTCTCCAAAGTGTCCACCCGAATCCTAGACCTCCTGGAACAGCATCTCCAGCCCTCCTGTCCATGCACATGGGATCACTGAAGGCTCTTTCAGGAGGGTTCTTGTGCCTCCTGGTCACACCTGGGTTTTCACATTTGGACGGTGAGGTAGGTGTGGGAAGGAGGGAGGCAATTCGTTACCAAGGAGCTAAGGGCCCTGAGGGAGAGATGAACCCCTTGGCCCCTGTTTCCGAGGCACTAGGACTGCCAGCCCTCTGGCTAAAAGCTGAGGCTCAGTCTTGAATGTAGCGCTGTGGGGAACTGATGGTGCAGAGGGTTAACTCCTGAGGGCCAATTAGCGTCACATAAATCTTTGCTTACTCGCTGGGCATAATTGGTTCATCCCTCAGTGCTAGGCTGTGCTAATAAGCACCCTGGTAACTCAAGCAGCAGTGATCCGAGAGATCATTGCTGTCATCACTCCATAATAAAAATACTGGACAGTAAATCCTCAACAGTAACCAGCAACTTCCACCTCCCCAACCTCCCCCCCCCCCCCCCCCTCTCCCCCCCACGCCCCACCCCTGCCCTTTCCCCAGCCCCATGGAGTGGTTTGGATAAGAATTGTGATGTGGGCACCCATTCACCCACCCAGCTCAGCCAACAAGGCTACACGGCACTGACCAAGAGCATCCCACCCCCCCCAATCTCACTAACCCCCACCCCAACCTCACAGGCCCCCGCGAGTGGACATACAGATCCTGCGAGGTCAATCACAGACCCTCAACAGCTGCCTTCTTCTTGGTCACCCCCAGTGCCGTCTGGTGCCCTCTCTCCCCTTGGACTCACTGGTGGATAATGGGAACATACCGCTCGCCTCCAACCTGGCACCAGGTTCCTATTTTTAAAATCAATAGTGATTTGTGCCAGCATGAGGCCTCGTCGGCTTGTTGGGAATACAATGAGGGCAGATGATGTGTTGTAAATCCTGCGAATGAGGTGGTAATGCACGAAAATCAGGCTTCCGCTCTTCCTGGGCAAGAACCCAATCACGCCATTGGAGGAAGCGGGGAAGATACAAACTCACAAAATTCAACAGCCATTACGGGAATACCACCCACAGCTAACATGAAATGAAATGAAATGAAAATCGCTTATTGTCACGAGTAGGCTTCAAATGAAGTTACTGTGAAAAGCCCCTTGTCGCCACATTCCGGCGCCTGTTCGGGGAGGCTGTGACGGGAATTGAACCGTGTGGTCACTAAAGGCAGCCTTTGTATCTACATTCTTCTTGTTAAGGAATTGATTTTTAAAAATTCATTCATGGAATGTGGGTGCCGCTGTTTATTGCCCATGCCTATTAACACTCGAGAAGGAATTGGTGAGCAGCCTTCTGGTGCATCTGGTGCAGGTCTACCCACAGTGCTGTTAGGGAGATAATTTCAGGATTTTGACACAGCAACGCTGAAGGAATGACGATATAGGGTGGAATTTTCTGGAAAAAAAATGACAAAGGGGACAATTTTCCCAAAAAATGATGGCCTCTATTCTCCCCCCACCCCTACGCCGGATGGGAGAATCGCCGGGGCGCCGCGCGAACCATGCCATGCCGCCCCGACTCCCGCAAGGGATTCTCCCACCCCCCAGAAACCAGCGGCGTGCGATTCGCACCGGGCCGCTCGGACAACCAGCGAGCAGCGATTCTCCAGCCAGATGGGCCGAGCGGCCGCTATGATACGACAGGTTCCCGCCAGTGCCGTCCACCCCTGGTCACTGCCGGCGGGAACTCTGCGGGAACGCTGGGGGGGCGGCCTGTGGGGGAGGGAGGTGGTCTCCATCACCGGGGTGGCCTCCGATGGGGTATGACTCGCAATCGGGGCCCACTGATCGGCGGGCCGGCCTCTCCCCCCCCGGGCCTACCTCCTTCCGCGCGTGTCCCCAGAACACCGGTCCCATGTTAGTCAGGGGCCGGCATGCGTAAGACGTTCCCCACGCATGTGCAGGATGGCGCGGCCCAACTGCGCATGCGCAGGATTGGGCTGCCCCCAACTGCGCATGTGCAGGTTGGCGCGGCGCCCATTTGGCACCGCGTAAGAATGGTGGAGCGGCGTGAACCGCTCCAGCGCCGTGCTGGCCCACTGTGGGGCCAGAATAGGTTGTGCCCGGGCCCTGTTCGCACTGTCGTGAAACGCGATGGTGTTCACGATGGCGCGAACACTTGGCCTCCATATCGGAGAATCGCCCCCAATATATGTCATTTTTGGTGGAAAAATCAGTGCGATTCCCACCGCAATTTCCCGTCAATTTGAAGAATGTTTTATTCCCATATGAAAAATGTCAAGCCTGAGGCATGAAGCGTTTGATTCGTCGCCCGGGGGTAGTGTCATTTGAGTACTTCAATGAAGGCAGCACTGCATCGAAACAACTCCACAGCACTTGATCTGATTCAAGTCAGGAGGATGGCAGCGAGCAAACCAGATCTTTAATTTATGGAGGGGACCATCACCCATATGCTGGGTACTGTGGAGGAGAAGTGGGTGACAATATGCCTGCAGGAAACCCCAGACAATATGCCGGCAGGAAACCCTCCAGCAAGGTGACGAATCCCACCTGGCAGATGGTGGCAGAACTGGTCAGTGCCAGCAGCCTGACCAAGACGATGAGTGTGCAATGCTCCTTCTTGGGAAGTCCCTCAGCGTCCAGGGTAACATACTTCCACTCCGGGGAGGTGGCTTCTGCGGTAGCTGAATATCTCAACCCCAGATCCGCAGACTCTGCTACAGGTTTGACAGGTGGTTCTTGATGAGGTGGGTGGGTGGGACGCTCCAGATTCAGTGCTCTCCTTCCGCTGTTTATGCTTGGCCTCCATGTGCTCCATTCTGTGACACTCGAGGCGATTGGTGCCTTCATGGACGATGGTTTGTAGCTTGGCCTCTGAATGTGTGCACACACAGGTGCTGTGTGCATACTGCAGGTGGACTTGGTTCTGGGGTGGTCTTCGCTCTGGCCTGGAGGCTTGGAGGTTGAACAGTTTACTGCTTGTCCAGTAGGTTTGCTACACCCCAGCGGGGAGCTTCAGGGTGAAAGGGTGGAGTTTTGCCGCAAAGAAGATGGAGAAGAGCATTGGTGTGATCCAAGTTTGCACACATATTTGGGACTGCGGTGGTTCCATTGGTGAGGATCATGACTTGCATGTCATCGTGGAGCAGGTGGAGAATGGTGACGAATTTCTGTGGGCAGCTGAATTTGAGGAGGATTCTCCATAGTCCCTCACAGTTGACAGAGTCAAAAGCATTTGTGAGATCGAAGAAGGCAATGTGCAGAGGTTGATGGTGTTCCCTGCACTTTCCCTGGATTTGTTGCACACTGAAGATCAAGTCCATTGGGCCTCTTGATGGGTGGATGCCACACTGAAACTCAGAGAGGAACTGTCATGTGAGAGTACGTTTAAGAAATGGGTGTTTATAAATGGATGTGTGTATAAGTATCTATAGTGAGAGTACCTTTAAGAAATGGGTGTTTATTACTGCAGTGATGTCAGAGAGTAGATGGAGCTGGGCTGTCTGTCAGCTTTTTACTTTCGTTTTAGGCTGTTTGCTGCAGGGTGTGTTTTAGTTTAGTTTTCAGAGCTGGATAGCTGCAGTCACAGCCAGAAGGTGTATTAGAGTCTCTCTCTGTAATCTAAAGATTTAAAACTAATAAAAGTAGTGACTTTAACCTGATGTGCTTCTGGTAAAAGGTGTTTTAAGTCTTATGGATGTAAAAAGGAAAGCTTAATGGATTACTTAGTGTTGTATTCTTTGGGGGTTGTATTTGAATTAATGGTTGCTAAGATGTTCACTGTATGTTTTAAAAAGGTTAACTTGAATTCCTAGAATAAACATTGTTTTGCTTTAAAAAATACTTTTCCAGTTCTGCTGTACCACACCTGTCGAGTGGGCCATGTGCTCCCCATACCACAATCTATTACAAGTTGTGGGTCAGATGAACTCCATGATACACATTGGGGTTCTCTAGACCCTGGCCCATAACAGGGTTCTTCAGCCATTGGAAGGAGGAGTATTCTTGCGATGAACTTGCCCGTGGTGGTGAGTAGGGTCATCCCTCTGTAATTTCAACTGTCTCCTTTTTTGAAGGTGGTTATCTGGCATGGTCTCTTCCTTCCAGCCAAGGGTGATGAGGTTGCGGATTCTTGTCAAGAGTGAATTTCCACCACATTTTAGTACTCTTGTGGGGATTCCACCTGCGCCAGAGGTCTTGTTGTTCTTCAGCTGTCAGATGGCTTCTTTGACCTCACGGTGAGCTGGGTTTGCCTCTCTGTCTTTGATGAGTGCCTCTCCATTTTTGGCTCTCAGTAGAGTAGGTCCCTGGGTACTCGGATCATAGATGTTTTTGATTGTGCTGAAGAAGCCGTGCACATCGTGGTTGCCAGCGAGTTTCTGGGTCTGCTGCACTCTTTCCACCCATCATCTGCTCTTTAGGTCACGGGTTCTTTGTTGAACCTCAGCCTTCAGTTGCCTGTAGGTTTGTTTTCTCTCACTCGGGTTTTGGTGGAACTACCAGTTCAGGAACGCCTTGTGCTTGTGATTTCTGATGCACATCAGTGGGAAGCAGTAATATCCCAAGGATCTGTAAGCCGGAGATCTGCTGGATCCCAGGACTCGGCTAACAAGGCCAATGCAGGTGTCCCAAATCCTTCTGTTGCAGGAGATGGTACCGGCAATATGTGGCACCCAAGCCAACAATGCAAGGGTGGCGTCCGTAGTGTAAAGTCTAGGGCAAAAGGTCAAATCCATAATGGAAGAACTCCAAAGCATGGCTCAGTCCCTGAGAACCATGGCTGAGGGGTTCAACTGGATGATTCAGACAGTGGCAGGCCACCAGGACTGGCAGCGTCAGATGACTTTGGGGGTTCTGGACTTCACTCAAGCTGTACCTCGGTCCCATGGAATAACCCTGGGGCCCATGAGCACCAAGAGGGAGGAGGATCTACTGGAGTAAATCCCAGAACCTTCTACCCACGAGACCTTGGGAGTGACCAGCTAATTTGAAATCCTCCCTTCCTGAGAATGGCACTACTCAAGATCAGAAGGTAGAACAGGGTGATGTGGCAACACCAGTGCCACTCAAAAGTAGGCAGGGTGAAGTTAGGCACAGGTAGTTGGGGGTCATTTCCACTTGTAACATCTTCACACAATGTTATTGTTCACCACTTTAATGCCGCACATACTTTAACTCTCATCCCAGTGACATAATGCTGCTCCCCATCTGGGCACAATTGTTCTCACTGGCCCTGAAAGTCCACCCGACGGTCAGGCCCTCTCAGAGCAACTGTTTCATCAGCAATGATATGATGCGGGCATGATTCATTGAACCTTAAACCCTCACCCCTAAACCCCCACTAGAGCAAAGAGACAAAGGAATGCAGCGCAGAATCTCACTCAGCCATGAGCCGGGGAATCAGCCTGTTGACAGCAGAGAGACAGGGGTCTGACATAGGTAGCAGCTGAGGGGCATCAGAACTTTCCTCACTGCGAGTCATCATCACCCTCCTGCATTGCGCAGCAAGCACTCAAGGACTCCACAGCCCCATCAACCTAATAATAAAAGATCTCTGCAACCTTCATCCCTTAGTTGCAGAGGGGTTATAAAATCCAGGGGGGGGGGGGATGTAGTGGTGTCAGACAACATGCTGGTCTGACCCCATGAAATAAAATGTGATGAGGCATCCCTAGCTCTCCTGCCCATGCTCACACTCGCCCCCACCTGGCCTCCAGCCTCCGGATCCTCAACGGCCTCTTCCCCGCTCCTCCTGAACGTCCTTCTCATCCGAGGACACGTGCACAAGGTGGGAGACTCCCTGGGAGCTGTAGCGGAGGGGCCCACCGGATCTGTCAAGGCAGCGGAAGCACATCTTCAGGAGGCCGATGCACTGCTCGATCACAAATCGGGTGGCACTGAGAACTTCGCTGTACTGTGGTCTCTGGCCTCCACACTGGCGTCATCAGCTAAAAACGCAGGGGACATCTCTTGTCCCCTATCATGATCCCAGACAAGACCCCAACAGTAGCTAGGATACTGGATAAACACACCAATATTTTATTTTAATTTTGTAAGACTGTGAGAAAAGGAAACTTGACTCTAGAAGTGATTGCACAAATAAATAGAGATCAGGGGCGTCATTCTCCGACCCCCCGCCGGGTTGGAGAATCGCCGGGGGCTGCCGTGAATCCCGCCCCCGCCGGTTGCCGAAGTCTCCGGCACCGAATATTCGGCGGGGGCGGGAATCGGGCCACGCCGGTTGGCGGGCCACCCCGCTCGATTCTCCGGCCCAAATGGGCCAAAGTCCCGCCAATAAATTGCCTGTCCCGCCGGCGTAGATTAAACCACCTTTTGAACGGCGGGACAAGGCGGCGTGGGCGGGCTCCGGGGTCCTGGGTGGGGCGCGGGGCGATCTGGCCCCGAGGGGTGTCCCCACGGTGGCCTGGCCCGCGATCGGGGCCCACCGACCCGCGGGAGGGCCTGTGCCGTGGGGGCACTCTTTTCCTTCCGCCTCCGCCACGGTCTCCACCATGGCGGAGCCGGAAGAGACTCCCTCCACTGCGCATGTGTGGGAAACTGTCAGCGGCCGCTGATGCTCCCGCGCATGCGCCGCCCGGAGATGTCATTTCCGCCCCAGCTGGCGGGGCAACAGAGGCCATTTCCGCCAGCTGGCGGGGCGGAAATTCCTCCGGCGTCGGCCTAGCCCCTCAATGTTGGGGCTCGGCCCCCAAAGATGCGGAGCATTCCGCACCTTTGGGGCGGCGCGATGCCCGTCTGATTGGCGCCGTTTTGGGCGCCAGTCGGCGGACATCGCGCCGTTTCGGGAGAATTTCGCCCCCGGTATATTAAAACAATCTTTATTATGAGCACAGTATTGAATCTTTAACATCACACAAAAATAGCTTACAATCACCCGATAAAAATACTACCTAATACAGTGAATACAATACCCTTAATTTCTATCTTTATTCCCACATAAATAACAAGAAAACAACCATCTCATCTCTCAATCCACCTTAAATACCAACGGCACAGAGGTATACTTGCTTTACAGAGTTATTCTTTGAGAAAGAGATCTCTTGATACCGCTTCACAGAAAAGATCTAACTCATCTCAGACCCATGCAGAAACTCTAGCTGTTTGTTTTCAAAAGCTGATTCAACTGGCTTGTTTCAGCTCCCCCTTGTCCTCAGACAAGTCTGCACTGCTTTAAATATGGTTAATCTTTTTTAACTAACTTACAGTGAGAGCATAACTGTTTCGCTGTGCACATAGTTTCAGCCAGATTAAACCTGAACTGAAAATGCTATCTCTAAAAGCCTTAGCTTCACCCAGCAATGTCAAAATGTCACCAAGTGGAAAACTAATTAACTCCCCAGAAAATCCCATTAATCAAAACAAAATTGGATTGGCACACGCTTTTTATGATAATTAATTGTACCTCTGGCTCCTAAAAGCTTTGTTGTCTTTCAAACCATGATTCTTTTAAAACATGACTTCAGCAGTCCAACACACTGTAACCCAGACTTTTAACCCTTACTTCACCAAATACTGATACAATATATATGACTCATCACACCCCTACAAGCCACCCTGCAGCCTGGGGGACCCTTAATATACCAGGGATCTGTGACTGCCCGAGGATGTAGCTATCATGTACTCTCTCTCTCTGGAAAATGTGCACACATGTGCATGAATCGCATCTGGTGGTCACACGCAAGCTGCACATTGAGGGAGTGGAACCCCTTCCTGTTTAGGAAGGGGATTTCCAGATGCTACAGGGCTTGAAGAGCGACATCACTACATTTGGTTTCCCCCTGTACCCATGGCAGACCAGCTATGTTGCCAAAGTCTGTTGCCCTATCGTCTTGCTGGGCCTGGTCCAGGTCAAAATGAATAAAGCCCAAGAGTGCATTTGTCACCTCATGGATACACTTGTGGGCAGATACTTGTGAGATGCCACACAGGTCACCTAGAATCATAGAATCATAGAATTCACAGTGCAGAAGGAGGCCATTCGGTCAATCAAGTCTGCACCAGCCCTTGGAAAGAGCACCCCACCCAAGTCCACAACTCCATCCTATCGCTGTAAACCCACCCAACCTTCTTTCTGGACACTAAGGGCAATTTAGCATCGCCAATCCACCTAATGCAGATTAACTCTTACCAACTTTTACAGATGCACCATAGAAAGCATCCTATCTGGTTGCATCACAGCTTGGTATGACAACTGCTCGGCCCAGGACTGCAAGAAACGTCAGAGTCGTGAACATAGCCCAGTCCATCACACAAACCTGCCTCCCATCCATTGACTCCATCTACACCTCCCACTGCCTGGGGAAAGCGGGCAGCATAATCAAAGACCCCTCCCACCCGGCTTACACACTCTCCAACTTCTTCCATCGGGCAGGAGATACAGAAGTCTGAGAACACGCACAAACAGACTCAAAAGCAGCTTCTTCCCCAGACTTCTAAATGACCCTCTTATGGACTGACCTCAGTCACTACACCCATGTATGCTTCACCCGATGCCGGTGTTATGTAGTTATATTGTGTACCTTGTGTTGCCCTATTATGTATTTTCTTTTATTTCCTTTTCTTTTCATGTACTTAATGATCTATTGAGCTGCTCGCAGAAAAATACTTTTCACTGTACCTCGGTACACATGACAATAAACAAAATCCAATCTTTGGACTGTGGGACGAAACTGGAGCATCCGGTGGAAACCCACTCAGATACAGGGAGAACGTGTAGACTCCACACAGTCAGCGAGCCAAGCCAGGAATCGAAACTGGGACCCTGGAGCTGTGAAGCAACTGTGCTAAACACTGTGCTACCATGTTACCTATGGAGCCCAGGAATGACCACATTGCTTAAAATTGAGGGCTGCCATGACCTCCATGGCCACAGGGAGTGGGTGTCCTCTGCCGCCACATGGTATCAAATTGGCAAGGATGTGGCACAGTGGCACAATTATTACCACTGCTGCCTCACAACGCCAGGGACTAAGGTTCAATTCCTTGGGTGTGTGGAGTTTGCACATTCTCCCCGTGTCTGCATGGGTTTCCTCCGGGTTCTCCGGTTTCCTCCCACAGTTCAAAGATATGCAGGTTAGGTGGACTGGCCATGCTAAATTGCCCATTGTGTCCAAAAGGTTAGGTGGGATTACAGGGTTACGGGGATAGGGTGGGGGCTTGGGTCGCGTGCTCTTTCCAAGGGTCTGTTCAGATTCAATGGCCTGAATTGCCTCCTTCTGTACTGTAGGGATTCTATGGTTCTATGAAAGGGTACCGCACAGTCACCCGATTGAGGTGGAGTCTTCAACAGTGTGGTGATGTGCATCACTGTAAATACATGTAAGCTAGACAAACACTAGAGGGAGCACCAGAAACATCACACACACACGCACTCAACCAATAGATAAGTTAGATGGGAGGCGACCAATGGACATTCACGATACACAAGGAGGTGACACGACCACAGGGGGGCATTACACCAACCCATACATAAAGGGCACCACACACATGATCAGCCCTTTTTGGCCAGTGGAGACAGTCAGTGAGGAGAGGCACAGGGTTGATTCATTATCACACCCAACACGTGGAAGACAGCAGCTGGTCAGTCAGTTTGGGTAGCTACAATAGGATTAGCAGTAGTGTCGAACTCAAGTTATAAAAGTGTACATCGTGTAAATAAATGAGTTGAAGTTATTTACACGTCTCGACCTTCCTTGACAAATGCAACACAAGGAAGCCGTTTATGTTACAAAGGAAACATAAAACAAACAGCACATGCTGTCCGACAGCTCCATAAAGGAGTATTGGGTCCTGTACACCCTCGATCTCCTTCTGCGCCTTTGTTCCCCCTGCACAACTGGTGCAGCCTCCGGCACCTAAGCTTTTTCTGTAGCCCTTTGGTTTCCTGCTGCTGAATCTTCCCTTGGTGCCACCGTCGCATGTTGCTGCTGAAGTCTGTGTTTCTTCAGCACTGAAATAAGAGTAATAGCCAGCTCCACTGGCTGCAAAACGATATAGCTTGCTTACCTGCGAGGGATGAGAGAGAGAGACACACACACATTCAGGTTGGTGTCGCAGCTGGATAATATCAGTACCTCCCATGACCCACTGTCCTCCCGTTTCTGGAAGCAGCAAGTCCCACAACGTATTTGGCGACTGCCACTCACTCACAGCTCAGGTGCACTCGCATCTCCATTGCATTACTGGCCCCAGCCTCTGCCCTCACCGAGTAAGAATCATCTTTGGCCTCCCATCTGTTTCTCCTCTCCCTTATTCTCTATATCACTGGGGGCTTTGACAGGAGTTTTATATGCTCATCCACCCAAATGGGTCAACCTGACAGTGATAGCCGCCTTGTGGGCTAATGATGCAAACCCAGTGTCTCTCAACACTGTGTATCGAAGCATTTATCCTTGAACCCTGAGGATTCAGCCTATTCCTTGACATTGAACTCTTTTGTAAGTTCAAACAATTAAACTAAATTAAACAAATTGAGGGACAAATTAAAAGCGGCAGCTACCTATTCCTTGACATTGAGACTGCAGGCAGCTGACATTGTTAAGGAATAACTCTTGGTGCCCAATTAGTTTTATGAGCAAGAGTCTCAGGAAGATTTTAGGGCACAATTACATTCTGCTTCAAGGATGGGCAAAGCTAATAGTCACCCTTCTTACTCAGGCTGCATCATCCCCGGATCTCATTGAAATAATGCCTCTGTAAGGCTCCTGGGCAGCCACTCCAGAGCTCCAGAGTTCTTTCCACCAAATCCCCCCACCCCTCAGCATGGTCACCACGTTTCCTTCTCTTTTGGGGTTTCATCCACTCAGCCCATTAGGCTGGACTTTCATCACACCCCACCCCGACCCCATGTGGACCATAGCCACAGCCACCCATTACCCAAGCACCCCCCCCCTCCCCCCATGCCATAGATGTCAGACAAACATAGCCTCTAAGAATCTATCAACAACATAGGCGGCAGACGAACATAGCCCTCGAGGGACTTATAAACAATATGCAACTGATTTCAGGACTACCCACACCGACTGCGATCCCCATCCCAGAAACCCTCAACTCCCCTCAAGCACTCACCATCCTGAAAATTCAGGCCATGATTTCCCTCCCATGGGATGGGATACTTAGCTTGGCTCATTCAGGTGTAAATGCTCCTTTCATTCTCAAAACAGGACTGCATGTAATTCAGGACTGAACATAATTCATAAGTACAGTTAACTAGTCTCATTGTTTAGTTTCTAAATCAATTATTAGTCAGTTAGCTAATTCTCTCTTTGTGTCTAGATTAACTGTTTTGTGTCCTTCAAAAGTAAAATTATATTCAATTTTCCTCATGTTTGTCTCCGTCTTTGCCTTCCTAAAATCATGTGTGCAGCTATTAAGTGGGAGGGTGAGTTAACTTGATGCCAGTCACAGGCAGCAGTACTCTTAGCTGTTCAGAGCAGCCTATTGAGAGTATCCTTTCTGCTTTTCGATTTCCCTCGAATGTGGATGTGCATCCTCAGCAAACAAAGATTGGCAGTTCAATATCATGGAGGAGAAAACATGTAGTCTCTCCATTCCGTGGAGCCTCGTGCTGATGCTCCAACATGTGGTATTATCATAAATGTAAGAACGGCAAGGGTTAATGAAATGTCTAGAATAGCCACGAGAGGGAGCGACAGTTACAAGTGTATAAGGCATTGATACTAAGCATTGTGGGGAGAGAGTAGTGCAGGAATTAGCCAGAGACAGACTGAAGTAAAGACAGTGTGAGTAAGAGCAGATCATAGTTTATAACAGTAGAGAGATTAGTTGTAGATGAGTGTAGTTTATAAGTTAATAGTCAACTGTGTATTATTTAGGAGTATGTGTCAAATCCAAATTAGTAGTGTTGACAAATTTATAGCTTTGTTTACATTCAAGCTATTTTGTGGTCTTTGTGAACCATCCTGAATTTAGCAACACAAAGAACACCACACAACAGAAACTATGTGATCCATGTATTTTTGCACCAACGTATCACTGTTTACAAAACTGAAACATTTTGAAAAAGAAACACAATCTCCACAGTACATTTTCCCAAAAGACACAGAGAAAAAAGTTGTGGTAATAGAAGAATTTGTGACCTTTATTGAAAAGCAGAATGTGACATGTCTGAGGTACGCCTCCATGTTCCGCTGGGGCCACAAAATAGAACCTGCACCAGAAGCAACTATATTGCAATGTTCAAACTCAATTTAATGGCAACAAAATTCTGGAAATATATATTTCAATACAATTAATTTATTTTGGCAGGAGTTCAGGATATTCAAATCTGACAGCGATGATGCTTGCTTTAAAAAATCTCAAAAACTATAATTATCCAAACAATGCATATTAAATTTAGCCAACTGTCCTTTACTATGTACAAACAGTGGTGTTCACTGGTATCACTAACAGAAAGTCTGACAGCACTGTTCTGATCACAGAATATCATTCAATTTCTGTTTAAGTCATATGATTCAGTCACAGAAGTCTATCAGTTGCTTGCCTCGACATTTTTCTGCCAGGAGAAGATACTAAATGATTGTAAGAAATAGTAAATCTGTATATACTACATTGAATAATCTAGTCTGCAATGTGCTCCAAGGTCTCTTGTCCTTTTGTTATGTTGGTACTTTAACCTTTTGTCCTTTTGTTTATGTTGGTACTTTAATTCTTTGTGTTACTATTGTGGAAAATGTGTGCATAGTGCATTCCTAAAATATGCATTGTTTTATTTGTACTGTTGTCGCATAAATTTCCGACTGAGCCTTCAAGAATAGACTTTGCCCAGAGACTGCTAACTGGTGAGTGCTTTGAGGCTGAAACACTTTACTCATTTAAAAGGTATCTGGATCTGCATCTGAAGTGCTTTAACCTGCAAAGCTACAGACAGGTGCTGGAAGGTGGGATTAAAATGAACGGCTATGTTCTTTTTTGGTTGGCGCAGGCACGATGGGCTGAATGGCCTTTTTCTGCACTGTATGGTTTTCCATGGTTCTGAAGACTCATGATTCCAGTCAAGGCCCTGCCAGGAACAAACATGGAGGGAAATTCACTGGTGGCGGGATTCTCCGTTCCGCCAGCAGCACACCCCCGCCCGCGGGTTTCCCGGCAGTTTGGGGCGGCTACAATGGGAAATCCCAATGGCCAGCAGCGGGAACGGAGCACCCCCACCAGCGACAGCATGCCACCGAGAAACAAGCAACTGGGGAGGCGAGAATTCACCCCATGATCATTGCAGGTCTCAAGAAGAAGAGTAAGTGCCATCCGGCAATGGCTCTGAGGGAGTTTGTGAAGGCAGTGGAAGGGCAACTCATTAGTAAGTTGGTAGTTAGGTGCACCTCTATTATTTGTCTTCTCCATACAATCAGACACACTGACCTTGTTCCACATTTAAGAATGGATGGGATTGCAAAGCACACCCTCGGGCCCCTGAGTTGAGCAATTGTACTACTAGCCAGTGACGAACTGGAACAATCCTTCTAGATTTAAACAAATTGATTTTTCCCTGGCCGAGGTCGCTGAACTAACCCAGTACATCTCACCTCATTGATGGAGAGCCAGCTCCCATTGCAACAACAACTGAAGAAAGTGGTGGGAAGCTGATGGGTCAGCATGAGATTTTAGGCCCAATATCCTTTCTAGAACCTGAGTCATTATTTGGACAGTTAATCAGATGACAATAGCATTTGCAAAACAAGTTTTTGTTTTCTAACAATAACGTACCAGAATAATGAAATGGAAACATATGTTTCTAAATCGCTGTCTATCTGGGTAGGAAGATGCAAAATGCAAAGCATTAGTGGTCCCAATTTTCAGAAATTCAGAGTTCAAATAATAGTATCCAATAGTCTGAAAAAATTCACAGTTGTAATTGCAGAGTGGGGTGAAGGGTTATAGGTATGGTTGGAAATAGCTCTTATCATGAAGATCATGGCAACCACAGTGCAGAAACAACTGAAAATCTAAAAGCTTGAAAGGTACCAATAATATTTAGTGTATTGCTTTTCTTGGCAATTCAAATAACAAGCTTGATAGACGTGCTGGGCAGTTATCTCTGTTTCTAGCATTTTGGGAGAAACTAAAGATTGCATTGTCATGTGAGAGTACCTTTAAGAAATGGGGGTTTATAAATGGGTGTGTATATAAATATCTGTAGTGAGAGTACCTTTAAGAAATGGGTGTTTACTACTGCAGTGATGTCAGAGAGTGGGTGGAGCTGGGCTGTCTGTCAGCTTTTTACTTTCGCTTTTGAGTAGGCTGCAGGGTGTGTTTTAGCTTTGTTTTCAGTGTTGGAGCTGAAGCCAGACCAAGCAGGTGTACTGCTGTTCTCTCTGCCATCAAAAGACTATCGTTTGATCATTTGGTGAATTCAGAATTATAAATGTTCTCAGTAATGAAGTTAAGCCTGTTGTTAGGGCCTGTTCCTGTGCTGTACATTTCTTTGTTCTTTAAGATTGTAGTTTAGTCGGGCAGTATGGTCGGCACGAGCTTGGAGGGCCGAAGGGCCTGTTCCTGTGCTGTACATTTCTTTGTTCTTTGTTCTTTGTTTGTTTTTCTGTTTTGAAGTTTTTTTAAGCCTTATGGATGTGAAAAGGACAGCTTAATCATTACTTAGTGTTGTATTCTTGGGGGTTGTATTTGAATTAATGGCTGCTAAGATGTTCACTGTATGTTTTAAAAAGGTTAACTTGAGTTCATAGAATAAACATTGTTTTGCTTTTAAAAAATACTTTTCCATTTCTGCTGTACCACAACTGTAGAGTGGGCCATGTGCGCCCCATACCACAATCTATTAAAAGCTGTGGGTCAGGTGAACTCCATGATACACTTTGGGGTTCTCTAAACCCTGGCCCATAACAGCATGAATTTCAAGCTGTCTCATTTCAATACCTGTACCCCCATTAAAGGCCTTGCCCAATCAGCTATTTTGAGGTGCAGGACCAGAGAAGGAGAGTGACTAGATCCTGAAATTTGCAGTGATATTGGGATATAAATGTTTAATATTTACATTTAGTAATTCCTCCCCCCACTGTTTGAGGTAGTGGTGGTGAATCTTTGAAATACTGATGGTTGGCACAGTCATTTATTGTAGACATGCTGTCCTGAGGGAATTAGTGCAATGCATAACAGTGGAGCAGATGTTTGCTTCTATGTTTCTTCCTTCCACTTCACCTTTAACTTTGCCACAAAAAAATCATCGCCTTTTAAATTTTCTCCCCCAAGACATGTACAGCTTCTGCCGTTAGTTCAGATCAAAACATGTCACTATTTTTAATTCTTTAAACGCCTGTACTGGAAGAGGTTCCTGTCTTTTAATGAAAGAAGAAAACTACGGGAATAAGAACTTTAATAAGATATTGCATAGTGTTTCTTCATCTGACAATACTGAGATGGAACTCACCGAAGAAGGGCAGGTAAGTTTACAATTAATACAAGTGAACACTAATATCAATACCGCAGTGATTTTACCAACAGACGCGTGGCCCGAATAGAAGCCATTCCTCCAAAGAAATCTAACAATATGCTCATTAGTGCTCATATCTCCCTGCCATGCACCGTTTCCTGTTTAAATGTGGTCCAGTCGAATTGGCATGTCGAAAAAGAAGATCCATTGTTCTGCTGTTCCAGATTCACACTATATTGAGCATAAATTTACTACAAGCTGATTTATATGTTTGAAAAACAAAAATTAACAAAGTTGGTGAAATGATTGATCAGTCTGAGGTGGCAATGAGATAAAAGATGAAAAGCATGCAGGGTTTTGGGAACAGTTGTATCCTTAGCAAAGTCAGTTCAAAGGTGCAACTGACAATTTTGTGAAGCTCAATATGAAAAGACAATATGAAGACTAAGAAGATACTCGTTTTAAAACGTTAAGATATGTTAAAATGCAAAAAGTATGAATATTTGTACGAATATGGTTCCTTTTATTTCCCAAAGCATGTCAAAGCATGTTACAGCCAAGTAAGTATATTGGCCAGAATTCTCTGGCCGTTAGGATTCTCTGTTCCCACCAGCAGCGAACCCCCCCCCCCCCCCCCCCCACCCGTGGGTTTCGCGGAGGCCTGGGGTGGCTTCAATGGGAAATCCCATTGACAAGCAGCGGTAGTAGAGAATCCTGCCAACTGTGGATAGCGCAAAGTCGAGAAACACGTGTCTGAGGGATGAGAGAATCCAGCTCATTATGTCAATAACACCAGAAACTGCAATAATATTTGTCACTGTAAAAATATACTGGGCTGGATTCTCCGTTGCGGCGGCTAAGTGCCGGCTCAACAGAGAATTTGCGGGTGTTTTACGACCCACAATCGGCGCCGATCCCTCACCGATTCCGGGACCGGTGAGGGGCGAGTAGCAGCTCCAGGTGAAATTCCTGGCATCCACACTGAAAACAGCCACAGAATACCCAGATTCTAACCTGCTCTTGAAGTCACCCTATTCATGTGGCTGGTCTAATTATGTTTCTGATCAATGGTGTCTCCCTCAGGATGTTAATATGAGGATCAAATAATGGCAATTCTATTTAATGTCAAGAGAAGGTGGTAAGACGCTCTCTCCTTGGAGATGGGCATTGCCTGGCACTTGTGTGATTAATATTCTTTGTCACTTCAACCCGAACCTGATACTTCCCAAGTCTTGCTGTATTTTGGCATGCACTGTTTCAATATTTGAAAAATTGTGAATGGAATCTAACACTGTGTAACCCACAAGAGCTCCCGCCCCACCCCCATTTCCGACCTGATGATAGAGGGGAGGTAATTTATGAAGCTGCAGAAGATGGTTGGGCCTAGTGCACTACCCTGAGGGACTCTGGCTGTGATGCCTGTGGCTAAGATGATTGACCTCCAACATGCACAATCTCCTTTTGTGATAGGTATTCCTCCTGTCGGCAGAGAATGTTTCCTGATTTCCCCATGGACTTTAGTTTCACTAGGGCTCCTTGATGTCATACTCAGTTGAATGTTGTCTTGCTATCAAGGACAGTGGGGATGGGCAGGAAAGTGGAGGGCTAGAGACCCGACATATTTTACATGCCCCGCCTCTGCTGAAAACTCGCCCAAGAGGGGGCTGTGAAATCGAGCCCTATAAGTAAATAATTTACATGAGCATGAAATTCATTCACTATTAGCAATGTAGTCTTTGTAGAACTAACTCAAGAAATGATACATTTTTCCAAAGGCTTCCACATGCAGTGAAAGTTAACCCTGTTACAGGCAGTCATGATGGAGTCTCAGATACAAGTTCATCTGCGACTCCAGAAAACTGGAAGAAGCAGCTAGCTGTGATTCACTGGATGAAGTAAAATGTAACATATTAATAACAGTCCCTTCCAAAGGAATAAGGTTATTTTCTCTGTCAAGTAATGTATTTTATGCATACTCTAGTCGGTGAAAGTTTGCTTCCTTGTCTTCTGTTGTATTGGAGAGACTGGAATTGTGTTGTGTGCTGGCTAGAATTCAGAGCATGCCCAATCTTGTGAAGTGCTACTTAAAGCATAAATCAGAGTCTCAGGGGACTCCATTTGGAGCCATTCCCAACTAAGAGCCAATTAACAAGTTGCCCATGGACGTTGACATTGAAATTTTGAGGGGTGGACCTAAGGTGATGCCAAAACAACCAGTCAAATGGTCAAATGTATAACAACCAACAATTTGCATTTAAACACCACCATTAAGCATTTCAAGATATTTCACAGTAGTATTATCTGTAAGAATTTGATGATGGGCTCGATAAGAATATCTCAGAACAAGTGACCAAAGTCCTGGTGAAAGACATAGGTTTGAAGGGCTTAAATGAGGAGTAGAGAGAGATATGTGAAGGCCCTGGGAAAGAATTCCTGCGTTTCAGGCCTAGGCTTCTGCTATAGGCCGGGATTCTCCATTGTGAGTCCGCCCCACTATCGCTGCCAGTGAATGCAGAGAATTTGGTGCTCATCCAAATCTCCCATTCATTGCAGTGGGATCAGAGAACCCCACTGCCGTGAATGGAGGAAACTCCCGCCCATAGTTGTGTCACCAGCACAGACTATAATATTCGTATTCCACCAACATTGAAATGGATGGCGTGAGCTAGAGCAGACATGACCTGCTTAAACTGGTAATCCTGATGTTGAAAACTTTTAAATGGAGATAATCTAAAGATGGGTCTTGAAGATTTCAAGTGATGGGACTGTGACTATTCCCTTTGGCAGCTTGTACCACTGTGGCACAGTTGCCAATGGCAGAGCAATTAAAATTGGGGATGCACGAGAGGCCAGAACTGCAGCAACACAGAGGGCCTGGAGAGCTACAAGGCCAGAAGGGATTTACAGAAACAGAGCAGGAGGCCAGGAGGGGATTTGAAAACAAGGAGGAGAATGTTAAAATGAAGGCAATGCCGGCTAGGTCAGCAGAGCATTGATTGTCAGTAAATGTATTCTTTCCTGTACTCAAGCAATGTATCTATTTTCATAGAAAGTGTGCAATCAACTCTTATGTTCACAGAACGATTTGTCACGTTAATCACACTGATATGCTAAGTTGTTCATCATTTTAACAATGCCATGAAAATAAATGTAACTCTGGCCACTGAGTGTCAGAATGTCAATAACTGATATTCAGCATGTAATCAGAAGTAGCACTGATTGATCCAGAAGTACAATTTTTATTTATTTGCTGATATTGCAGCAAATGTTTGACTGTTGTCACCATCACAAAGTTGAAACAAAATCTGACTTCACACCCTCAAGCCCCACATTAACAAGCATGTGTAAAACGGGTTCAGTTTCAGATTTACAGCATGCATTTCTCATGAGAATTTACATTTTATGTGAAGTGCATTCCGCACATAACTAGCTTATTTGAGCTTAGTGTCCTGCAGAGATTCATTCACTGTATGATTGGACTGAGCCAGGCAGGATATAATCTTACGCTACTCATTCCCTCCCAGGCTCAGGGTGCCTAGTTGAAGTTATTTTGATTCAGTTTACACCTCAGGAGATTTAAATTACTGTATCAGGATCCGTGCACCAAGCCTTTTCTAATTGCTATAAAATAATAGCAGATTCACAACAGCCCACTTCAGAAGTCATGTCAACTTAGAGGTCAGATGGGAAAGAAAAACTTTTTCTCTGAGCTATTAGAAGAATAAATAACTGCAATATGACCAGATGGAGTGATGCGGCTACAAATCTGCAATAAATAAATGGAAATGTGTGGCACCAATGTAAATGAGGCCTCAGCAAAGCAATATGGACCACAGTACAATTTACACTTGGGAAACAACTTATTTAGTTTTGTGTGTTGGAAGAGATTAATCTGAATGACAACTGAGAAGGTGAACATACGTGATTGTGCATCCAATTCCAAAAAGTGAAACAAGGGATATCAGAGACTGCAGACACATTTTGATTAGCTAAAAGCAAGGGTATGAAAGGAAGTTTGATGATAAACAGAAGTAGGAAATATGAAAGTTGGAATTAGTTACAAATGACAAATGAATTGACATGGAAGCACCATAGTTTTGCGTGAGATCATGAAGGACCATAGGGGTTGGCTGGAAGGCAACTCTTTGTATAGGGAGCAGGAGTGAGTGGGTTTGAGTATCCCTTGGCATGGGAGGGTATGAGGGACCATGGGAGGTAGGTGGGGGCATCCCTTGGCATGGGGGTGGTATGAGGGTTGGCAGGGGAGAATGCCTTGGCATGGGGGCCTAAGGAGGACATTTTGAACTTACCTATCAAAAGATTCCCTCATGCAGAGGATGGTTTACAACATCTCTGAGGTGCCGTGAACCCTGACTTTTACCTCATGTTGAAGCATGCTAATAAATATGCAAATTATTTTGAAAAGCTGGCCCAACTCCCTGAAAGGGAGTGCAGCATAAGGGCTTGCAAACCAAAATAACCCTGCGACCTTAAAAAGCACTGGTGACAATCATCCTGGGAATGGAGTCGGGAATCCTGGAATCGCGTACCTGCCACCTTTTTTAAAGGTCAACGGAGTCTCCCCGAATACTGGAAAATCCTTCCACCTCTCTCTGTGAGTCACATGTCAACCATTGGAACAGTTTCATTTTTTTCATTAAAACATTGGGAATGAGATATTTTGTTTGCTTTCAGTTTTTTGAAAAATGAACAACTCCAATTATGATGAGGAATGCGATGCTGACTCTCTATCTCAGCTTAAAATGCTTTCTAACATTCTGAGTGCAAAATAATAGCATGTCAGTGCAGTTTCTTCACTCTCACGCATACACAGGCATTCACAGGTATGTAGATACCTCTCTCTTTCTGTTTTCTGAAGTGCACTGAATACACACTTAACCAGGATAAAGCTTTTAAAATTTAACCTCTAGTATTTTTGCTTGAATAGTTTTGAAAAATAAATCGGTAGAAACGAATGTAAGTTTTCAAGGGTTCAGCTAGCTAAATGCTCCTGATACATTGGAAAGCGTATCCAGTGCAAATTCACATTTTGCTCAACAGAATCAAGTAACAGAGTCATAGCTATAAGCAAACATATCAATTCTTATAGGAAAGGAAATCTACAGCCAATGCAAAGCCTCTTGACCCTGTCTGCCTGTGGATATAGATTCTTTAACTAGGATTGCCCATTTTCCTACCTTTTCCCTGCATTCTTTAATCGGTTTTATTCATTTTAGTCCATTTTTATGCTGTCAGACAGTGCAGTACATGCTATTGCTGGATGATGACATTCACTGTATGATTATATATAATATAATAGCTTATTGTCACAAGCAGGCTTCAATGAAGTTACTTTGAAACGCCCCTAGTCGCCACGTTCCGGCGCCTGTTCGGGGAGGCCGGTACGGGAATTGAACCCACGCTGCTGGTCTTGTTCTGCATTACAAGCCAGTTGTTTAGCCCACTGTGCTAAACCAGCCCCTACAGATTAATTATAGACTATAAAGATTTTGCAGTTTGCGCCAGTCCATTTTCTGACTGGGTGTATAATATCATGTTAAAGTGTAGATTACACTGCCTTAACTTTCTCATCATTTCTATACTTCTATCGTTATGTTTCCACCCATGTTTACAGAGGATGTACAAGAAAATCACCCAATAGTTTAAGGGGAAAGACAGAAACCAAACAGGAAATATGTAAATATATAAATATAAACAGTTACTCAAAAAATAGTGGTCCCAAAATCTGATATGCAACTATTAAAACCTTTGCTGACACCAATATAGTCATTGAAAAGCTTCTGTGCAATTGTTGCTAAATGTGTAAAAATAATATCGATGGCTTTCGAAGAGCTAGGAAGAGTTTTCAAGTGAGTACCTGAATTATACACACCAGTGTTTGACCCCTGTGCCTATGTCCAGTTAGCTGATTTCAACTGCGGGGGCAGTCGAGGTTTTAATGCCCAGGGTCAGAGAGTTGAAAATGGGTAATCGGGGCTGCACAGTGGTGCAGTGCTTAGCCACTTCTGCCTCACGGCTCTGAGGACACGGGCTCGATCCCAGCCCTGGGTCACTGTCCGTGTGGAGTTTGCATATTCTCCCCGGGTCTGCGTGGGTCTCACCCCCACAACCCAAAGATGTGCAGGGTAGGTGGATTAAACCACGCTAAATTGCCCCTCCAATGGAAAAAGAAAAAATGAAAACGGGTAATATTACAACGATATACAGTCAAAGTGGATTGATGTCAGGTTCGAAGAGGATTGGTCTTAGTTCTGATAGTTCTTGTGGTCAAGCAAACTAAAGCTACTCGCCGTCGACGTTCAAATATGTAGGCAGAGCCACTTAACTGAGGCATCAGGTGGCACCCACTCTGGAACCATGACAATGTATTAACTCTACTATAATTACATATGCAGTTTCACATATTGCTCACTTAACCGTTATATTCAGGAAAAAAAAAGAATCTCTGTCCTTTGATTTACGCAATGTAGCACTTTTACTATTCTAAATCCCTCTTACCTTAAGCATCTTCCAGCAGCAGGATTAATTTAATCACTGGCTTTATAATCATCTTTTCCGCTGCAAAAGTACAGGTCATGTTGCTTCCCTAAAGTCTTAATAGGATTACCTCTCTGTTTGGAATCTTGATTCCAAAATGACAGTCCTGACAATGTATGGGAAGGAGTAGGTCAATAACATTGACTTGTTAAAAGAACTGCTGTAAATCAAAAATATTTTGCAGGCCAGCTTGGATGTACAATTACTTAGGATTCCGTTGTTCTATAATGGGATGGTAACCTGTAAAATGCTGAACTGTTCCCTTTAAAATGCTGACTGCATGATGAGCAGTCTGACAAAGAAGCTTCAGAAACAAATTGTCAGTAAGTGCCAAGAGCTTGATCACTTCATTGCAAATCTGAACCCAGTGGAACTGCCTCACTCCATTGAAATAACGGTAATCTTCTGGTAGACATTCAAAGGACAAGATTCTTCGGCCACTCCGTGGCATGTTTTCCGGCAGTGGAGGCAGCTCACCATTGGCCGCCGGCGGGGTCTTTTGGTCTCACCGATGCCTATGGCGTTTTATGCTGTTTGCTGGCCATGCAGCCAGGAACCCACCATGGGGAATCGCTTTCGGTGGGACGGATGATCCAACTAGTGCGAAGGGCCCAAAGATTCAGTTCAAAGGAAATTTGCAAATAACTAAAGGCGGAATTCTCCGTCGGCGGGATCCTCCGCTTCGCCGGCAGTGCACTCACGCTCGCGGATTTCCCGACAGCATGCAGGTGGCCACAAGGGGAAACCCCATTGCCCGGCTGCCGAGACAGAGGATCCCCTGCCGGCGGGGGCGCGCCTTGCCAAAACGGTCTGGCGGGACGGAGATCCAGCCCTAAGTGTTATACAGGAACATAGAAACTGCTGGATAATCAAGAGCCATGATTTCTCTAATTCACCTTCTCCACAGAATCCTGTGATACCATGAGAATGGAGTTCCTAACCAACCAATCATAGCAAATTACTCCTAAGAATGGATACAATTTACGCCTGGATCACTGATTGCAACAAAGTAGAAACTCTTGGCTGATATTTATTAATGAAATAGAAAACAGAACAGAGAGATGTATTTTCAATGACATACAGATTGATCACATAGTAAGTAACATAAGCTAAAATTAGACAGAAACATTAATAGATTAATTCATGTGAAAAACTATGACAGAAGCATTCCAATGCAATAAAATGTAAGGTCACCCATTTTGGACGAATAAAGGATAAATATGAGTTTATTTTAAATGCTTAAAAACTAAACCAAGTGTGGGCCCAAACATATGGAGGGGATTAAAGGCGCAGATCAATAAAATGTAGGGGAGGCAGTGGCACAGAGGCATTGTCGCTGGGGCATTAATGCAGAGACCCAGGATAATGCTCTGGGAACACCGGTTCGAATCCCATCACGACAGGTGTATAAATTTGAATTCAATGAAAACATCTGGAAGTAAAAGTCTAAAGATGACCATGAAACCATTGTCGATTGTCATAATAACCCATCTAGTTCACTAGTGTCCTTTAGGGAAGGAAATCTGACATCCTTACCTGGTCTTGGCAACATGTGACTCCAGATCCACAGCAAAGTGGTTGACTCTTAAATGCCCGCAGCGATCGACAATAAATGCTGGCCCAGCCAGCGATGTCCACATCTCATGGATGAATTTTTAAAAAGCAGTCAGGAATATAAAAATAATAATGAAAAAGGCTAATGGAAAGTTAATATCTCGGGGGCTAGGTTATAACGAGGAAAACGTTTTGTTACAGTTCCTCCACTTTGGATGTATGGTGTACTGTCCTGGGCACCACCATTTCAAATGGATATGGACTGTGGAAGGAATGTAATGCTGTTTCACCAGGGCTCCGAGGATTAAATCATGAGGAGGAATCACAGAGTAGGCTTTTATTCCCTGGGATAAAGAAGGTTAAACATTGATTTGATCAAGATTTTTAGAATTTTGAAAAGAATTGATTGAAAACATTTTTCTGTTGGTGGTGGAAATTAAACATAGTTCCGCATCAAGTGCATTTAGGCGGGTGTTTCCCACCTCGGCAGCGCTGAGAACAACCCCACTATCGAAAGGGAGCCTGCTTCATTTTGGGGCCTCGGCAAAGAATGCCCTGCCGAGGCTGGACAGTCCCATTTCCTGCACAAACGAGCTCCGCTCGCCAGTGCAGGAAGAGATCCCAAGAACCCCACCGTGGCCTCCAGTCTCCCCTCCTCCAATGCACCTATATATAAGAGGGTCATTGTTCCTGCCACACTCCACCTCATAAGGCCAGGGCATTCCTGCCTGATCCCCTGCACGGACAAAATGTCACCCAGGCACCACCAGCTTGGCACCCTGGCTGGCACTGCCAGGTTGCCGAGTTAGAATTGTCAGGCTGACAGGGCCAGCATTCCCAGGTGGCATCAGGAGTACCACCCTGCTCTAAGCCTGACCACTCAGGGGTCCCTCATTGCCTGGGAGACCTCCCTCAAGTTCCGGTATGCCTGGTCACTATTTATGGAAACCAGTGCTAAACGACGCTTGCTCAGACTCTCCGAGGCGCGGGAGTTAGATCCCGTGCCTTGGGTAACTCCGGATAGAGCATATTCAGATGTGCCTTACTGGACACTTGAATATTCAGATTTGAGTACCACCCATTGTGATTGGGACCCAGATTGCAACGTCTCGCGAGCTTTACCGGCCGCATCGCGTTCCGAGTTAGACGCGGCGCAGCCGTTAGAGTTCGCCCAATATTAAAGTCAGGGCCAGGTCATTCGGGGAGAGAATTTATCAAACATTTCTTCGTGCAAAGGGCAGAAAAAGCTTGTAACTCTCTTCCAAAAAAGAAAAAGCTGTAGATGCTCACTTGAAATGTTAATAATTTGAAATCTGAGAGTGATAGATTTTTACCAGCAAAGGGTATTAAAGAATATGGAGCCAAGGAAGGTGGATGGACTTTATACACACATCAGCATGTGCTTATTGAATGGAAGGACAGGCTCAAGGGACTGAGTGGCCTACTCCTGTTTCTGTGGGGGGAGTTTTAACATGGATGTGCTGCCCACTTGCTTCCAGTGAAGTAAAATTCCATCAGGTTGGGAAGCCAGCTCCAACCCTCCAACTTTCCAATTTCACTGCAGTACTGTGCCTCAGGGGATGCATATTCTCAATTTCAGTCTGTTAAGAACACAATTAGAGCAATATTGACATGGGATTTCGACTTTAACTTTGGGTTATGTGCTTCCTGGATTTCCTGAAACTCACCAGTGAAAGCAAGATGAAAAGACAACTGCAATTGAGGGGAATGGAACATGATATCAATAAAAAAACATCAAAATATCAATATATACTTAGTGCTCATAACTGCTGTCTTACTTGCTTGTGTAAAAGGGTTTGTTCATGATATTTGTGCTCCACACAGGTGGTCACTCTTTCCATGGATGAAAATATCATTGCAAAGGCATGCAACATCATGGCACTCATGATTGAGGTAGACTCCTCCAATCTCTCTGCACGACTGCACAGTACGGCTGTGGACAAAAGTGCTGAATTCCAGAGATGGGGTGAGAGTAACGGCCCTTGACATCAAGGAGGCACTTTACCAAGTATGGCATTAAGAATCCGTCCTAATAATTTAAGTCAATAGGAATTAAGACAAAACTCTCCACTGGTTGGAGTCATGTCTAGCACAAAAGGAAGATGGAGGGTAATCATTTCAGCCACAAGACATCGGCGTGGAAGTGTTTCAGGGCAGTGTCCTAGGTCCAATCATCTTCACTTGCTCCATCACTGACCTTTCCTCCTTCATCAGTTCAAAAGTGAAAAGGTTCAGTTCTTTTTGTAATTCCAGAGTTATTAAAACAGTCTGGACTGACATGCAGCACGGCCTGGATAACGCTCAGGCCTGGACTGATAAGTAACACTTGTGCCACACAGGTGCCAGGCAATAACCATTTCCAATAAGAGAGAATGAAACAATTTCATCTTGTTATCCAACAACATTCCCTTTACCAAATCCTTCACCACAACATCCTTTGGTTCACCATTAAGCAGAGGCTTCCTGGACCAGCCACATACACCCTGTGGCGACAAGAGCAGGTCAGGGGCTGGATAATTTGCAGTGAGTGACTTACCTCCTAACTCCCAAACCAGTTCCACAATCTGCAGGGAACATATCAGGAGTGTAATAGAATAGGATGCAGTTTAACAAAAAACACAGAGTGAGTTCTGTGGGGGAATCGCGGGGTTGTTCCTGGCGCTTGTAACGCTTGGAATGACGGCGCTATCTCATGGCACTTTTCTTTTCGGTTCTTCGAAAAAACTAAGCCGCACATCCTGCACTGAGGAGCTCCGATGAGCGGAGTTACTCAGTGCAGAAAAAGATCGAGACGCAATTTTTAAATGGCGGCCCGTTCTCTCACAGCCCGCCGTGACTCCTGGAATCCCCTAATACCCTAACTCACTTGTTGGGGGTCCTCGAGCCCTTTCCGCACCCCACCACATTACACACATGACAGCAGGGCACCCCCAGGCCTGATCCCCAGTGCGGAGAAAATGCCTGGTTGTCACCCTGGCTGTGCCAGCTGGCCACCCTGGCAGTGTCCCTGTAAGCTTCTGGGGCACCCTGCCAGTGCTAGGTCAGCATCTGGGTGGCACTACAAGTTGCCCAGGTGGCACTACCAGGGTGCCAGGCTGGCAGTGCCAAGGTGCCTAGGTGTCACCGGCAGTGGTAAATTGTTACCACGCAAGTGCTTCTGATCGACTGGGAGACCCCCCTCAAATGCCGTTCCGGCTGGTACCCATTTGTGGAGACCAGTGCTAAATGGCACCTGGCTGTGGTCTCCTTGGTAAGGCCGGTAATTGCCTGGTGGCCACTCGAACCGAAGCGGCACAGTTAAGTAAGCTTTTAAGCTCTTTTAACTATGCGAGGCTGCGTCCCGCCCAATATGATCGTGATGTCTCACGAGATCGAATGAAATCTTGCGAGGTGTAACAACCATCTGTAATCCTGGGAAAGGCCTCTCCCGGGAACTGATTCCAGCGAGACGCGGCCGGTAAATCACGCCCGTAGTCTCGAATTGCCAGGACATTTGCAGCTCCACCAAGAGCCAAAAAACTCCACACTGTCTAAGACAAAGCAGTATGCATGATCAGCACTCCATTCATCATCTTAAAAATTCACTCCCTCCACCACAGATGCATTGGGCAAAATTCTCTGGCTTGCCCGAGGTGGCCCGCTGTTGGCTGGCAGTGGCATCTTCTGGTCCTGTTACTGTCAATGGGATTTCCCACTGAATCCACCCCACGCTATTGTGAATCCCACGGCGTGGGCTGTGCTTTCAGCAAGACCAGGAGATGTGGTGGGTACTGCAGAAAAACACTGCAGAAACCTGCCAAGGCTTCCTTCACAGGCCACCTGACAGCCTTGTCTTCTGTAACCTGGAAGGTCAAGGACAACAGGTGAGAACATTACAACCTCCAAGCTACAAACCATCCTTGATATTGCGTTTTGTACTTCGGAGATATTCAGTGATGCTACACCCCATTCTATGTGTGAACAGGACTTTATTAAACATGTTTTTTAAAATATATGCAGCCATTAGCTTTCAACTTACTTGCGATTTCTCCTTCTCTGAAACGACATATGCAGGTTTGACCAATAGTGCACAGCACAGTGGACAGTGAATAGACACACAGAATCACAAATTGAACAATTAAACTGTTGAAAACAACATTGACTTGGAACTATATTGCTGTTCTTTCATCATTACTGGGTCAAAACTTTGGAACTCCATACCAAACAGCACCATCGGAGTACTTTCACCACACACACCGCAGTGGCTTAAAAAGACGGCTCACCTCACCACCAGTTTCATGTAGAAAATTAGGAATAGGCAATTAACTGCTAGCCTGGTCATCAACTCCCTCATTTATGAATGAATTAAAGGAAATCTCTCTATCTCCATCATCTCTTTACCCACACTATCTCGCCACCCAAATATATTGCTTCCCACCACCCCTCTGCCCTGCCAAATCTCTTTCCTGCTATCTCTCTATCCCTGCCATCTGTTTATACTACTGTATCTCTCACTGCAGTTTCTCTCTACCCCCTCCCTCCTATATCTCTCCCATGCTATCTCTGTACCCCATTGTCTCTCTACCCCTGCCATCCCTCTACCCCTGCCATCCCTCTATACTGGTCATCTCACAACTGCCACCTTTCAACTTCTGCCATCTCTATCCCTGCTAGCTCTCTACCCCACCATCTCTCTACTCCTGTCATCTCTCTACCCCAGCCATTCTCAATCCCTACCATCTCTCTACCCCTGCTATCCCTCTACCCCTTCCATCACTTGATCCCAGCCATCTCCCTACCCTGGCCACCTCTCTATCCCTGATATCTCACTATCCCTGTTATCTCTCTACCCCTGCTATCTCTCTACCCCTGCCATCTCTCTACCCCGGCCATCTCCCTACCCTGGCAATCTCCCTACTCCAGCCATTCACTGTCCCTGCCATCTCTTTACCCTGGCCATCTCTAAACCCCTGCCATGTCTCTATCCTGGCAATCTCTCGATCTCAGCCGTCTCTCAAACCCTGCCATCGCTCTACCCTAGCCATCTCTCAACCCCTGCCGCCTCCCTACCCCAGCTATCTTTCTATCCCTGCCATCTCTTTATCCCAGCCATCTCTCAACCTTGCCATTTCTCTACCCCTGCCATCTCTTGCCCCATCTGATTTCTCTTCACCCTTGAAGTGTGGCACAAAGCAAGTATGATAGATAAAAATGAGCATCTGACTTGAAAGACTTTGAAAGATTAGTTATTTATATCTGATTTGTTTAATTTTCTTGCCATGCTGCTTTCTATAAATATGGCAAATGCTTAAACTCTCAGTATGATTTCTGTGCCTTTGTAGCTGCTCACACCACTTGCAGCATTCAAAATGATCTGGTATAATAGATATGTTTGCAGGAAGCTTTTATGCATCCATGCTGAAGACTATCCTTTGTATAAAATAAATCATGATATATATTTTTCCGCTGGGTGTTTGTGTTGGGCATGACTCTGTTCAAACAGCTCCACCTGAGAGAATGTGCAGTGGCAGATAATTTAGTGCCCAGAATAGAAGCTGCACACTGAGATAAAAAAAAATTGGTTTTTAATGTCAGAATGGTATTAGATCTTCTGACACAAAGTAGATGTAAATTCAACCTTTTGTTATTTTGTACAGGTCAATTATTCACACCAATAATCATTACTATTTTGTAACTGTGAAGAAAAATGGCCTTTGGTGGGATTTTTGTATTTTTGTGCTCAAGTACGTAAATGTTGTAAATGGGAGAAAAACCTTTTTCCTGTTTAGACACAGTTTGATGGTGCTGGTCTTCAATGTGATGCGCGATTGTAATCTTGTCTTGTACATCTTCGCAAATCTCACTTTATCCTTATCCCCTATTCTAGCATAAAGTGCAAGATGCAGATGGTGTGATCATGAACCTCTTGCTTTCCATGTCACTCCACTTACCTCATCCAATGCCCCTCCCCCCACTTCTGTACTCATGCTTTCATCGAACTGCCAAGACCTGTCACTTCGCCAATCACAGCAACTTGCCCATGAAGGGTGGGAGCAAGAACACATACCTGATAAAGAAGCAATGTTAATTGATCTGACTCATAGCCACCGGCTGAGAAATTGGCACTGTTCCTCCTTTAGAGCAGGGCTTGTCAAAGTGCGGGTCATGACCCACGGGTAGTGCCAGGAGGTTTGATGCATTCCGGCAATGGTCCTGATCACGGGAGAAGCACCCAACAGCCGCTACCGGCATTTTCCTATTGAAAATGGGGGCTGCCTTTTAAATGAGAACAAAATTAGGCTGTGTGCAGTCTTCCAACCATAACTGGCAGCAGTGAGCAGGTCACACATCCTGCACGTACACTTGACGTCAAGCACCCTGTAAATCTATGTGATTTTGGTGTCAAATTATGGAGGAGAGTTTCTTCATTTTCTAGCTGCTAGCAAACAAGGCAAGAGGACTGTGAAGATGGATCATTTTCTTACAAGGAAGAGATGGCATGAGACACAAATAGGCAGTGTGCCTGCTGATTGGGATCTCACATCTGAATCTGCTGGAGAGATGTGATCAGGAGAACCCACGGCAGGGCAGAACAGTGCCAATGTTAGCTCTGTACAGAGTTCGAGGGATTTTGGTGACGACCGAAAAAGAAGCAACTTAACCCGGGAACAAAACAGAATACAGATGATTTCTTGAGGTATGATTCTGTCAATTGTGCCAATGCAAATAAGGATGCAAAGCCCATGTATGTTATATGCAGGGAAGTACTGGCTATTAAGAGGACAAGTTTCAGAATTTGAAAGAGAAATGGTGGATGAAAACTCCTTTTGAGATTGAGACCCAAGTCAGTTATGAACATACAGCTGACACTAAATGAAAAGACTATGTTACTGTACCTGACCTGCAACGGCACATTAAAAACTAACAAGAAATTGACGAGGCTGTCAGCATTCTGGAGCAGCATCTCCCAGGATTATCCAGTGCTGAGTAAAACAAGCATTTTGTTGCTTTTGTCCTTCACGACGACCTACATGGGCGGGATTGGATTTTCCTTTCACACAAGGATGAAAATGGCACAAAGGAACTGGCTGAACTCTGCGCCTGATATGCGCATTATCCTCTCCTCCTGTGAACCTGATTGCAGTGAATTGTGAGGACTAAGCCGGCTCCCCTTTCGCATTAAAGGTAAACAAACGTGGCTTGGGCAGGGAAGGTCGGTCGGCGTGGGCCCTGAAGTTCGGCTGATTTGGCAAAGGTGCATCCTGGGATAAAACATTTGAAAAACATTGCTTTAGAGTTTAGTAAAGAGGCAGAATCAACATGCAGTAAGTGACCAGGTATAAGCTCCTTGCCTTATTGGAGTGCAGCTACCCTGTCCCAGAAGTTCCCTTTATTGGTGTGCAGCATCACTGTGACCTCCCGAAAGTGGTCATGCATGGCATACTTAGAAGTTAGCAATGTCACTGACTCCAATCAAAGCCTGGAGTCCTCAGGTAAAGAGGTTGAGGACCATGGTGATCGTGACTTGCACAAATTCCAGCAAACACAATGCACTCTTCACCAGGTGACAATAGGACAGTCCGAGGTTAAGTGTATATCCAGGAGTGGCTTCAATGGGAAGTGGACTCATTATGGTACCTTATGTCTCATTTTTCCATTCTTGTATATCAAATGATGGAGACCATTTCTAGCAAATATGGAGGGCGCGATTCTCTCAGCCCCGCGCCGGGCTGGAGAATCGCCGCAAACGCGCCATGCTGCCCTGACGCCGGCGTGATTTTCCGAGGTGTGGAAAATCGGTGCCATTTGCGCCGGAGCGTTTGGCGCGGGCCGGTCACGGGCACCATCCACACCTGGTCGCTGCCTGTGGGAACTCTGCGCAAAGGGTCGGTAGTCGGCCTGTGGGGGGGGGGGGGGGGGGGGCTCCGTCCCCGGATGGGGGGGGGCTCCGATTGGGTCTGGCCCGCGATCGGGGCCCACCAATCGGCAGGCAGGCCTATCCCCCCCCGGGCCTACATTGTTGCGAGTCTGGCCCCTGAACGCCTGCGCCATGTTGCCTCGGGGCTGGAGCGTTCAATAAGGCCACCGCGGATGCGCGGGTTGGCGCGTCGCCGCTGCGCATGCGCGGGTTGGCGCCGCCCCCAGTGCTCGCCAGGAAGTGAGGCTGGAGCGCCGTGACCCGCTCCAGCGCTGTGCTGGCCCCCTGTGGGGGCCAGAATCGCTACTGCCTGCGCCCGTTCCGCGCCGTCGTGAAATGCAACAGCATTCACGACAGCACGGACACTCTGTCCCGCAGTCGGAGAATCGCGCCCGGAGGGTTTTAGCGAGAGAACTAGGCAGCAATGTAAAGAAAGCCAAAAATATAAGTGCCCTTTTTTTATTTTTGTAGGGACATATTGCACTTTCCCATTGCATTGAATGTCGTCTGGTTGTTGTACTTCAGGATTGTTGGTCTGTTTTTCAGCTAAATTTTCATGTTCACCCCAAATTCTTGGTAGATGGCCTTGCTAAAGAGTAGGCAGCAGATCATGTTAATGGTCAGACAAATGAAATTCAGCAAATACACAATATAAATACCTTCACAAGACATCATTAATGTTAAACAAAGAGTTGTGGTGAATTGATTTAGGAACATTTCAGAAAACACAGGAAAATAGAAAAAGGTCATTCAGCTCCTCAAGCTTGTTCCAACATTCCATTAAATCATAACTCATATCTACCACAACGTTGCCCATTTTTACACTATTTCCCTTAATATCTTTGTGGTGGCATGTATTAGGTGTAGTACGGTACCTGTGAAGCCGAGAGGTTATTGGCTGACAGGTCCCGGGTCCTGGTTGGACCTGCCGCCTGCTGGCTCCACCCAGAAGGTGGAGTATAAGAGCTCGAGTTCTCCCAGCAGCCGCATTCTGTAACTGAGCTGCTGGGGAACAGGTCTTGCTTAATAAAGCCTCGATAGACTTCATCACTTCTCGACTTGTGTAAGTCATTGTTGCGCTACAATTTATTAAGCAAGCTTAAAAGACTATGGAGCTCCGGATCGCCCCGGAGTGTCTGCGAATCAGCCCCCATGCAGCAAACTCAGTGGCCGTGTTTAAACACTGGCTAGCATGCTTCGAAGGCTATCTTCGAACGGCCCCCAGCCGGACCACAGAAGATCATAAAATGCAGGTCCTGCATTCCAGGGTGAGCCCGGAGATCTACACGTTCATCGAAGACGCGGAGGATTTCCCGACGGCGCTCGCCATGCTGAAAGGCGTCTGCATTTGGCCCATAAACCAGGTCTACGCACGCCACCAACTCGCGACGAGACGGCAAATTCCCGGAGAATCGCTCGACGAATTCTACAGCGCACTGCTGATTTTGGGACGGAACTGCAACTGCCTGCCGATGATCGTGATCGAGCACACGGAGCTGCTAATCAGAGCCGTATTCGTGGCAGGTATGACTTCTTCTCAAATTCGTCAAAGACTTTTAGAGAGAGACGCGCTAGGACTCACAGAGGCACGGGCCCTTGCGGCCTCCCTCGATGTGGCCTCACAAAATGCCCGCGCCTACTGCCCCGACCGCGCGGCAGCCCCTTGGACTCCGTGGACCCCCGTTGCGACCGACTCCCCGGCACCCCCTACCCCCCCTGCAAGCCTGCACGGCTAGAGCATCAGACCATCCCGGTGGGGCCCGCTGCTATTTTTGCGGGCAGGCGAAACACCCATAGCAGCGCTGCCCGGCCCGCTCAGCTATTTGTAAAAGCTGCGGCAAAAAGGGCCATTATGCAGAGGTATGCCGGTCCCGGGGGATCGCCGCAATCCCCGGGGAAGGACAAGGACAGCAGATTCAACCACCTCAACCAGCCCCCCCCCAACGATCCATACGTGACCCACGGGCGCCGCCATTTTGGGTCCCGGACACCACGCGGGGAGGATGGGCGCCGCCATCTTGTGACCCCCCCCCGGCCACCTGCGATTCATGGGGGAGGCCATTTTGTCCACCCCCACCGCGTGCGATCCATGGACGCCGCCATCTTGGCTGACAGCCAAGGACCCCAGCATAGACGGCTCCATGGGGTCTGAAGAAAACGCCGCGAGGCTACTACCACGACTGGCTTCGGTGACCCTGGACCAATCGCGGCCCCGGACGCTCCAAACGGCAACAACAACGGTGCTGGTCAACGGGTACGAGACACCACGCTTGATCGACTGGGAGCACGGAAAGTTTTATTCACCCGGATACGGTAAGACGCTGTTTTCTTTCCATTCGTCCAAGCACTCAAAAGATTTTCCTGGCTGCGGGATCCCATTCAGTAGAGATCAAAGGGTTCTGCATCGCAAACCTAACGGTGCGAGGGAGGGAGTTTAAGAACTATAGGCTTTACGTCCTTCCCCAACTCTGCGCGCTCACATTACTGGGGTTAGATTTCCAGTGTAACCTCCAGAGCCTAACATTCCAATTCGGCGGCCCCATACCCCCACTCACTATCTGCGGCCTTGCAACCCTCAAGGTTGAACCGCCTTCCTTGTTTGCGAACCTCACCCTGGATTGCAAATCCGTCGCCACTAGCAGCAGACGATACAGCGCCCAAGATCGGACGTTTATCCGGTCCGAAGTCCAGCGGCTGCTGAAGGAAGGCATAATCCAGGCCAGCAATAGTCCCTGGAGAGCCCAGGTGGTAGTTGTGAAGACAGGGGAGAAGCACAGGTGGTCGTAGACTATAGTCAGACCATCAATAGGTACACGCAGCTAGATGCGTACCCTCTCCCCCGCATATCTGACATGGTCAATCGGATTGCACAGTACAGGGTCTTTTCCACCGTGGACCTCAAGTCCGCATACCACCAGCTCCCCATCCGCCCAAGTGACCGCAAGTACACAGCCTTCGAGGCAGACGGGCGGTTCTACCATTTTTTAAGGGTCCCATTTGGCGTCACGAACGGAGTCTCGGTCTTCCAACGGGAGATGGACCGAATGGTTGACCAGCACGGGTTGCAGGCCACGTTCCCATACCTCGACAATGCAACCATCTGCGGCCATGACCAGCAGGACCACGACGCCAACCTCCAAAACTTCCTCCAGACCGCTAACGCTCTGAACCTCACATATAACGAGGAAAAATGCGTTTTTAGCACCAACCGTCTGGCCACCTGGGATACGTAGTGCGCAATGGAGTGATAGGCCCCAACCCCGAACGCATGTGCCCCCTTATGGAATTTCCCCTCCCCCACTGCTCCAATGTCCTGAAATGCTGCCTGGGTTTCTTCTCGTACTACGCCCAGTGGGTTCCCCAGTACGCAGACAAGGCCCGCCCGTTAATCCAGTCCACTACCTTCCCCCTGTCGACAGAGGCCCGCCAGGCCTTCAGCCGCATCAAAGCGGATATCGCAAAGGCCACGATGCACGCAATCGACGAGTCCCTCCCCTTCCAAGTCGAGAGCGACGCATCCGATGTAGCTCTGGCGGCCACTCTCAACCAAGCGGGCAGACCCGTGGCCTTTTTCTCCCGGACCCTCCACGCCTCAGAAATCCACCACTCCTCAGTCGAAAAGGAAGCCCAAGCCATAGTGGAAGCTGTGCGACATTGGAGGCATTACCTGGCCGGCAGGAGATTCTCTCTCCTCACTGACCAACGGTCGGTAGCCTTTATGTTCGATAATGCACAGCGGGGCAAAATCAAGAATGACAAGATCTTGAGGTGGAGGATTGAGCTCTCCACCTATAACTATGAGATCTTGTATCATCCCGGAAAGCTGAACGAGCCATCCGATGCCCTATCCCGCGGCACATGTGCCAACGCACAAGTAGACCGCCTCCAAGCCCTCCACAAGGCCCTCTGCCACCCGGGGGTCACTCGGTTCTACCATTTTGTGAAATCCCGCAACCGCCCCTACTCTGTGGAGGAGGTCCATACAGTCACCAGGAACTGCCAAATCTGCAAACCGCACTTTTTCAGGCCAGATAGAGCGCACCTGATAAAGGCTTCCCGTCCCTTTGAACGCCTCAGTTTGGATTTCAAAGGCCCCCTCCCCTCCACCGACCGCAACGCATTCTTCCTGAACATGGTGGACGAGTATTCCCGCTTCCCCTTCGCCATCCCCTGCCCCGACATGACAGCGGCCACAGTCATCAATGCCCTCAGCACCATCTTTACACTGTTCGGCTTCCCCGCGTACGTCCATAGCGACAGGGGTTCCTCCTTCATGAACGACGAGTTGCGTCAGTTCCTGCTCAGCAGGGGCATTGCCTCGAGCAGGACGACCAGCTACAACCCCCGGGGGAATGGTCAGGTAGAGAGGGAGAATGGTACGGTCTGGAAGACCGTCCTACTGGCCCTGCGGTCCAGAAATCTCGCAGTTTCCTGTTGGCAGGAAGTCCTCCCGGATGCCCTCCACTCCATCCGGTCGCTGCTGTGTACCACCACTAACCAAACGCCGCACGAGCGCCTCCTTGTCTTCCCTAGGAAGTCCTCCTCCGGAGCGTCGCTGCCGACCTGGTTGGCAGCCCCAGGACCCATCTTGCTCCGAAAGCGTGTGCGGGCGCACAAATCGGACCCGTCGGTCGAGAGGGTTCACCTTCTCCACGCCAACCCTCAGTACACCTACGTGGCGTACCCCGACGGCCGACAGGACAGGGTCTCCCTGCGGGACCTGGCGCCCGCCGGAAACATGCACACACTCCCGACACTGATCACCCCCTCCTTGTCACCAGCGCACCCCATGGCCGCTCCCTTCTCGGGGGGATCGGTCCTCCTCCCGTGCCCGCCCAGGAGTAAAGGAACAGGAACAAACAGTGCAACGCTCCCAGAGACGACAGTGCCCAAGCCAGCAACTGCACCACCACCGGGGTTGAGGCGATCGACAAGGACGACCAGGGCACCCGCTCGACTCGTGGAATCCGCATGACACCAAAGAAAAAAAAACTTGTAAATAATTCTAACAAAACTGTACATAGTTAACTGTTGGGCTAAATGCATAGCCACTGTACGAAAATTGTTCCAGGGCCAGCCTTGTCAACCCCTACCACCATGCGGACCACCACCCCGCCGGGTTCTTTTTTAACAAGGGGTGAATGTGGTGGTATGTATTAGGGGTAGTACGGTACCTGTGAAGCCGAGAGGTTATTGGCTGACAGGTCCCGGGTCCTGGTTGGATCTGCCGCCTGCTGGCTCCACCCAGAAGGCGGAGTATAAGAGCTCGAGTTCTCCCAGCAGCCGCATTCTGTAACTGAGCTGCTGGGGAACAAGTCTTGCTTAATAAAGCCTCGATAGACTTCATCACTTCTCAACTTGTGTAAGTCATTGTTGCGCTACAATCTTTAAGTAACAAACATCTCTCAACTTGAATTTCAAAATCTCCATTCACCCAACATCCATGTCTAAGGTGTGTGTTACAGATTTCTTCTATGTGACAAAGTGCTTCCTGATTTTACTCCTACATGGCCTCGCTCTCATTTTAACATTATTCCTACTTTTCTGCCACCTTACCTGATTAGTCATAAACTGTTTCATTCATTTCATATCTGGTGGATTTCTAATTTAATATTTATGCAGCCAAAAACAGAGTAAGCGCATGAGGACGCCCCTTTTGGCTTTCAATTTTGCTGTTGCATGGATTTAGAAAAGATTGCTTCAGGCATTATGTGATAGTAGACCTGCAATTATGGAGTTTGTGATTTTCAGTGTTATGGTTGAAAATTGAAAGAAACTCAAAAGTTATGCAGCTGTCAAAGTTACGATGAGTATTTTGAAAAAAATAAGAAGAATTAAAATAAATAAGCTTTGCTGGTCATTTCACCTCTCTGTCATTAAGGTCATTGTGCAAGTACCTATGTACTATAATGACAGCACATTTCATCAGATTAGGCATTAATTTCTGAACTGTTAGATCTGCGCACACAAATATATGCATTCCATACAAATGGACTGCCTCTTTCAGGCAAAGGCTGAGAGACGATATCTGTCGGAATGCATAAATATAATAACTGGTTTCCTCTGAGGATTCAAAGTGTATTTGCTGTCTTACACCACAGTATGAATACTAAATTGCATTTCTTGCCGATACATCCCAGTAGATTATAGAAGTTCTGTTGTGATGAACACTCCACCACTACTATAAAAAACAAACCCCAACATTTAATGGGGAAAAGGTCATAATCTTGAAATTATAACAATTAATAAAAGCAAAGGGAATTTGCAAAACCAAAAAAAAAAGTGCTTTTTCTACATTGCCTTGGAATAAGCCCTGAAATAACACTGTGGGTGTATCCACACCAGATGGACTGGCTGCAGCAGTTCAAGAAGGTGGCTCACAACTACCTCTTCAAGGGACATTAGGAATGAACTACAAATGCTGGTCTTGCCAGGGATGTTCATGCCCCACGAATACTTAGATATAAAAACATTCAGATGAATGAAATGAAATGAATGAAAATCGCTTATTGTCACAAGTAGGCTTCAAATGAAGTTACTGTGAAAAGCCCCTAGTCGCTACATTCCGGCGCCTGTTCGGGGAGGCTGTTACAGGAATCGAACCGTGCTGCTGGCCTGCCTTGGTCTGCTTTCAAAGCCAGCGATTTAGCCCTGTACCAGGTATCTGTCCAATGTAGTACAACATCGTACATCACCCTGATTTTCTCAATGAAAATAAAGATAGTAGAGGACTTTCTATTAATTATGCATGAGAGAATAGTTTTGGAAATGCATGGGAACAGATAGGGAAGCTGGAGAGAAACCATTCTCGTTGGTCGGGGAGTAGAAGGCGAGGGGGTCTTGTGTGAAAATTAGAGCAAGACTTTTTAGGAAGAAAATCAAGGAACACTGGGAGGGATTCTCCGACCCCCGGTGGGTTGGAGAATTGCCGGGTGGCAGCGCAATTCCCGCCTGGCCGCCCCGCGATATTCTCCGGCCCCCCAAAAATCCCGACGACGTGAATTGCGTTGCGCGCCTCGGAGAATGTCGAAGACCGGCGTGACTCAACGGGCCGCGGAGCCGCCCCAATTCTCCGGGCCCCCATGAGCCGAAGTCCCACCGACGTGACCATGGGTCACGCCGGCGTAAATCAAACCACCTATTTAACGGCGACAACCAGTTGTGCTGGTTGACGCTGGCAGTGCGGAGGTAGGGGTCGGCATGGGGCGGCCGCCAGAGAAATGATGGCATGGCCGCAGGTGGTGGTGGGGGGGTCGCACAAGCCATTGGAGTGTGTGTGCCGGGGGGGGGGGGGAGCTGGGGGGAGGGGCTGGGGGTGAGGGGCTGGGGGGGGTGGGGCTGGGGGGGGGGGCTTGGGGAGGGGCTGGGGAGAGGGGCTGGGGGGAGAGGCTGGAGGGGAGAGGGGCTGGGGGGGGGAAGAGGGGCTGAGGGAGGGGCTAGGGGGAGGGGCTGGGGTAGGAAGGGGCTGGGGGGAGGGGCTGGGGAGATGGGCTGGAGGGGAGAGGGGCTGGGGTGGGGGAGAGGGGCTGGGGTGGGGGGTAGGGGCTGGGGGAGGGGCTGGGGGAGGGGCTTGGGGCTGGGGCTGGGGAGGAAGGGAATGGGGGAGAGGGGCTGGAGAGGAGAGAGGCTGGGGTGGGGGGGGAGAGGGGCTGGGGTAGGGGAGGGGCTGGGGAGGTGCTGGGGGAGGGCCTGGGGGGAGAGGCTTGGGAGGGAGGGGGGGGGTTGGGGAGGGTGCATGATGGAGAGGGGGGGGGGGGTTGGAGAGTGTGCGTGATGGAGAGGGTGCGTGCCGGGGAGGAGAAGTTGGGCCTGGGAGGGCGAGTGATGGAGAGGGTACATTACTCATTTGTATTGGCGCAATCTTTCATCCACACCATGTTCGAGGGACGCCCCCCCCCCCCCCCCCCCCCCCCACCTCGGCTGAGGGGCTGGTTGCTAGGCGACAGGGGTTACCCGTTGCGGTCGTGGCTGATGGTGCCTATACAGAAGCCACAGACTGACGCGGAGAACCGCTACAACAATGCCCATGCAGCAACCAGGGGTGTGATACAGAGGTGCTTTGGGCTGCTGAAGATGCGCTTCAGGTGCCTGGACCGCTCTGGAGGGGCCCTCCAGTACCCGGCTGTTAGGGTCGGCCGCATCGTTGTGGTCTGCTGCATCCTGCACACCATAGCCCAGCAGAGGGTCGATGTGCTGCAGGCAGAGGAGGGAGAAGGGCAGGAACAGCAAGACGGGGCGCAGAGCTCCCCAGATTAGGAGGATGGGGGCAATGGTCAGGACAGACAGGGTGGACATGGACGGGAGGCTGTCCACCGTTACTGGCTGGCCAGCGGGTGCGGGACACGCTGATAGCCGCCCGGTTCACGGACTAGGGGGGCGTGAGAATTGCCAAGTATGGGCACAGACTGCACACCACGGCACCAGCCTACCACCCTCACCCCACCCACCCACCCAACACTAACCACCCTCACCCCACCCACCCAACACCAACCACCCTCACCCTGCCCACCCAACACCAACCACCCTCACCCCACCCACCCAACACTAACCACCCGCACCCCACCCGCATGCACACCACCCCTCCATTACACATCCACCTGTGACACAACGGGCCGGGCTCACATGGTCGCCGGTGGAAGCGTGTCTATTGCAGGCCATGGAGGATGTGCATCAGTTTAAGTACACAAGGGGTTAATGTAAATACACTGGGTCTAAATAAACACTAGAGGGAGCACCAGAGACATCATGACACACAGACATTCAACCAATCGGTCAGTAAGATAGGACACGACCAATGGGCAGTCAAGACACACCCAGAGGTCACACTACCACAAGGGGGCTACCCATATAAAAGGACAGGGCACACATGCTCTTCCTCTTTCCATAGGCGACACTCAGAGAGACAGGGGCGGATCAGGGAAGCAAGCACACCCACCACATGGATTAGAGCAGACTGGTTAGTTAGATCGAGTTACTATCGTAAGATTAGCAGGAGAGTCAACCCAAGTAGGAGAATTGTTAACTGTTCAATAAATGTGTTAAACCTATCTCCAAGTCTGAACCTTCCTTTGTCAGAGTATACATCAAGGAAGCAGCTTATGCTACGTGAAGAGGCATAACACAACAATGACAACCCGCCCTGCGATGAGCTCTGGGCTCTCCATCGTTGGACAATATCTGACCCATGGCCACAGTACCACCCTCCACCCGGACCGTCCCTGCATGCGGCCGTGACACTGCAGTGCACGGTCACGTTGTCTGCCCGGGGGGATGGCGAGGGCGACTCGGGGGGGGGGGGGGGGGGGCACACTCACCTGATGCCGACGTTCTATCACCCCTCACACATGCACTGGCGCTCACCTCACACCACCACCTCCCCGCATGCATCGGACAGAGCACAAAGGCAGCTTCTGAAGGTGTGAAAGAGATTTTAATAACAATTCATACACGTGCCCTAGCCCCAGAACTAATCTGTGCCCTGCACCCGTGCCAACTTACTCAGTGTCTAATTTTTTGGCCTTCCGGGCCCGATGACTACGTCGAGGTGATTCCCCAGACGGTGCGGCAGAACTGGAGGTGGACTCCTGTGAGAGGGCAGCCATGTCCTGGGTCACGGACGCCGCCTGCATGGAAAGCCCCGCACCTTGCAGACTACGACCCGTGTCTGACACCGTTGCACCCATTGCCTCCACCGCGGACACCACCCGTGCGGTGTCAGCCTGGGTGGCACGCATGACTGGCACCACTACCTGCTCCTGCACGCGGGTGGACTCCTCCACCTTCGTCTGCAGCTGCCGCAAGCCGGCCGTCACCCCCTTCGGTCGTCCCTTGGTCCGTGCCTGCAATGGGTCTATGGGTGGGTGTGGTAACTCCAGGAACCTGGGACCCATCTGGGCGGCAGGTGGTTGTCTGCGCCGGGCGGCCCTCTGACCGTCCGGCCCCTCGGTTGCTCCTTCCTCCACCTGCTGTACCGGGACGGCTGTGTTGTGCGCACCAGTGAGTGTCCCAGATGACTCATCGCTAAAGTGCCCAACCGAGGTAAGTGTCTCTGCGATGGTGGAGGGTGTAGGAGATAGCAGTGGCGTAATGACGTGCTCCTCATCCAACCCAAAGTACGGGGTCCCCTGGAGTGGTGATTCCTGTCCATCCATCCCCTGTGTGTGGGTGTCGTGTGCGTCCGTGTCCTGGAAGTCGGTGTCCTGTATGTTAGGGTCCTGTGTGTCAGTGTCCTGTGTGTCAGTGTCCTGTGTGTCAGTATCCTGTGCGTCAGTGTCCTGTGTGTTAGGGTCCTGTGTGTTAGGGTCCTGTGTGTTAGGGTCCTGTGTGTTAGGGTTCTCTGTGTCGGTGTCTTGTGTGTCGGTGTCCTGTGTGTCAGTGTCCTATGCGTCAGTGTCCTGGGCGTCGGTGTCCTGTGTGTTAGGGTCCTGTGTGTCGATGTCCTGTGCGTCTGTGTCCTGTGTGTTAGGGTCCTGTGTGTTTGGGTCCTGTGTGCCGGTGTCCTGTGTGTCGGTGTCCTGTGTGTCAGTGTCCTGGGTCGGCTGCGACAGGCCTGTTGCAGTGGCTGCCCTCCTCATCACTGGGTGTGGCCCGCTGGCGTCGCCGCATTCACACTAGATGTGGGCAGCGTCCGCCTGGTCCCCTTCCCCCATATCCCCCCTTCCCCAAATCCCCCCTTCCCCCATATCACCCTTCCCCCATATCCTTAATTCCCCCATACCCCCTACCCGTATCCCCCTTCCCCCATATCCCCCCTCCCCATATCCCCCTTCCCCCACATCCCCTTCCCCATATCCCTCCATAACCCCCTCCCCATATCCCCTTACCCACATATCCCCCCATATCCCCTTCCCCATAATGCAATATACCCCCATACCACTCATATCCCCCCTTCCCCATATCCCCCCTTCCCCATATCCCCCATATCCCCTTCCCCATATCCCCCTTCCCCATATCCCCCTTCCCCATATCCCCCTTCCCCCATATCCCCCTTCCCCCATATCCTCCCTTCCCCATAACCCCCATACCCCCTTCCCCATATCCCCTTCCCCATATACTCTTCCCCATATACCCCCTCCCCATATCCCCCTTCCCCCATATCCCCCTTCCCCATATCCCCCAT